>NC_133752.1:157634539-158974122 GCF_036562045.2 Rhinolophus sinicus | reverse complement strand
TTTTTACATGCTTGTACAAATATATATTATTTAATATTGGTGAGAGTTTGTAAAACTTAATTGTATTGTCCTCAGCAAGGAAGAACCCACTAGTAAGAATGTGACTTTCAAAACTCTTTACCTTATAAAAGTAGTTCTGATTGTTTTTAAGAGCCATTTCCATTTTAAAATTCACTTAAAGACGAAACACTTAAATTTTTCAAGTGTAATTTTCTCAGGAGACATAAAGTTGATAAATTAAAAGCAAATTCCACAATGGAAATGTTATCTCAGCATTAACTCTAGCATAGATAATTTAAGTTAGACTTAACGTCCATTTTTCTAAGATATCATTGATTAGTATATCAATGAAAATTCCATTTGGATATTATGAAGTTGTTAACAAACTCATTTGATCCCTATTTTTCTCCTCAGGAAGGAACAGATATGTTAAAGCTCAGGCTTTTCCTTTCATTTTGTCAAAGTTTCAGTCAATTGTTACAAAGTGCCACTTTAGAGATATTCCCAATGTGGTAGATTTACTTTAATGAATTTCTGAATAGCGTGAGATCAATGGAAGATTTGGCTGCACATATTGTTTTCTTCTTTAGCTAAAAGCCATATTTTGTTTTTATGGCAGAATTGCCTATGAACAATGTCGTTAAGATACCCCTCGGTGGAAGTAACCAACTTTAATAAGAGTTTAATGAAATTAGATATTAGTTATAGAAATCTATCTATGATTTTTTTGGTTGTTTTTAGATTTTAAGAGCATCACGATATTATAGTTGAAAGAAACTGCATAGGCACTCTAGTTCAATTTTCTCCTCAGTGTTGGAAAGATTTTTACCACTTCTGATAGATACCCCTCAATTTTGTCTTTAAACTTGTCACTAATGAAAGATTGTTTACTTCCTGAGATATATGTCGTCCCTTTCTTTGAAAATTTCAGCTACTTGAATGTGTTCTGTACTTGAAATAATGCAGTATAAAGCCTGTTCTTTTTCTCAATTACCTCCTTTCAAATATCTGAGAGCAAAGTGTTTTTTTTTCCCCTTCTTATCTCCAGTTCTTAATTATCTTGATCTCACTTTTTTGGATGCCCCTCTTTAGAAGTGAGATTCAGAAGCAGATATAATCTTCCAGATGTCATCTGGCCAATAGAAAGACAGTGGGACTATCATCTCCCTTGATCATGATCCTCCCTTGATCATGATAGGCACATACTAGTTGATCAATTATCAATGCTGAATTAATGAATAATGCTGTCCGTGATCTTGCTTTTGACTATTGAATCTGTGGTCAACTAAACTTCATGGAGAAATTTTTACATTATTGGTATCCATGTTATGAATCATTAGAACAAGAATTCAGGAATTAATCAAATCCTTCTATTCATCCTTAAATTTATTTAAATTTTGATTCTAACATATTAATTCCAAATTTGTCACCTTCAAATTTGATATACATGTTTTATATGTATTTGCCAATAGTGTTGAAAATTTAGTGATATATATTTGAATTTATTGATATTGGCTTTTATTGGTAATCTTTTTTGTACTTCACATATTTCATTTGAGATTTATCTTCATGCTCTGTAGAAGCAGAAGGTTGAAGTGATTTGTCAGTCTGCCTAGGTTTGAAATCCAGTTTCACCAATAATAGCTGTGTGATGTTTGGCAAACTACTTAACCTCTTTGTGAATTTGTTTATTCATGAAACATAATTGGCAAATGGGAAAAATAATTGTACCCAACTCAGAGAATTCTTCTGAAGATCAAGTGAGGTAAGACATGTAAATGACTTATAATGATTCTGGCATGCAATAATAAGCACGCAATAAAATTTTCTCTTATTCATTCTTCTGAAAGCTAGTAGATAGGGAATAACAGTATTGTTTTCCTTCTGTTATGTCATAGATCATTTTTCCCAACCAGCAGGTCTGTTTTACCCTTTTCTTCTTTTTTTAAAAATGTAGATTTAAAAACTTAATATAGAACATGAGTAGTCCTCAAGGTAGTGCAAGATGTTTTGCTGCTAGTTAATTTATTCCTATTTCCAGAAAACATATCCTAAATTAATGCATTCAATTCTTTTAATTTTAATTTGTCTTCACCATAAGTATTTTTAGTACCTTAAACTTTTTCTGGGACTCAATTCTATAGAAATAGGGATAAAGAAGGAAAAAAAATGTGTGCGTGAAAATATTTATGGTAGCATTATTTATAATGAAACTAAAACAAACTAAATGTCCAGTAATAGGGAAATATTTAAGTGATATGATGTATATACTTGTTAAAATATTATGTAGCCACTTAAATTATATTAATAGTGGGAAAGTTTATGTTAAGGAGAAAGAATGTTTCTATTATAAAGAGTAAGTGGAAAATGGGTTACAAATTTGCTTTTACATCATAATTTCACCTATGAAAAATAAACAAACTAAAAATTATGTACATAAAAAATAAAGAACTCAGATATTAATACAGGTGTTCTTTGGTTAGAGAGATTATTAATCATAAATAGTGACAATTAATGTTAGTACACCAAATAAATGTCAAAAGAATAATCAATAATTAATAGCAATGTATTTTGTTCTGGTAACATGTGTATGTGGTAATATGTGAGCCACAATATAGTAATTTTTTTGGCTAGCAAAATTTTTCTTAGCATATAGGATAAAATTAAAATTTATTCATATTTCATTTGTTCTGCAAAAGGCATCCTATTCCATAGTCTCATGGCTTCCAGGTGCTCTGCATAATAAAGAGATTTGAAACCCACAGAGGTGCCTGTTTCATAAGGACTGCAGCATTCAGACCTTCTTTGGTTGGCCAGGTCATGTGGAAGATCAGGGACCTTTTATCTCCCCTCACTGGAAAAAACTGAATTTCACTCCTATTAATAAAGACTGTCTGGTTTATTAATGTCATAATCACTTACATTTTATTGAGCACTTGTTATGTCCTAGGTACAGTGGCTTACAAAATTCGTAAAAATTTACTCTTTTCAATGATATTATGAGGAGAACACTATTATTATTTCCCTTCCATTTTATAGCTGAGGAAATGGAGGCTCAGAGAAGTTAATAAACTGCTTGAGATTTCAAGCACAGATGTGGCTGAATTGTCTAATCCAACCCTGACACTATATTGTACTGACTTTCCTATAATATTACGTTGCCTAAAATCAGAATGAAATTCAAAATAACAACTCTTTTTCTTTTCCTTTATTACATTATGAAAGCATTATCTGTGGTGGTAAAAAAATTGAGTAAATTTTATCTTTTTATTGAGAGAGTCCTCTATAATGGCACACGTTTCTGAGTTTTTCCAGGAAATAACAACAAAATGATTTGCAAAATGAGTTTATGTTAATACTCAGCAATCTTTAGTATATGTTGTATTTTCTTTCCGTGTAGGTATGTGAATCTATATTAATACACTACTATAAAATTATAGGTTTAACCCTAATACCTAGCTTTTGAAATACGGCCATTTCTTGATTGCAAGGTAATTCATTAAAACATTTTATTTAAGGCGGTGTTAGGTACCGTGTTAGGTTTGTGTCTACTGTGATAAATGGTGTGATGCTTCTAACCTCAAGGAACTTATAATCATAAATATAGAGAGACATTTGATCAACAACATCCAACAATATAGTAGGATCCTGATATAACATTATATGTTGAATCTCACAATGACAAACAAGACATAGTCTATGGTCTCAAGGAGATGTAAATATTAATAATTAGTATACAATATGACAGTTACCAATGGGTTACATATAAAGTATCTGGTAGGATAGGGAATGAAAAGGGAAGGCTTCAGAGACAAGATAATACTAGAATTCAGTCTTAAAGGATGACTAGGAGCCTTCCATGTGGGCAAATTGGAAATATCATACGAGAAAGACAACATGCAGGAGCAGAGGCACAGTTATATTGGAGACCGTGGGGATGTTCCAGGAATGTGAGTGCTTAAATGTGGCTAGACTATAAGAATATTTTGAAACTATGTATAGTACCAGGTGGGTACTAGACTAGTAAGGGGGATCACTTTGTAGAAGACATAAATGTCTAACCTCTATTCTGTACACCTGAAATTAAAATAATAGTGAATGTCAACTGTAATGGAAAAATTTTAAAAGGAGAGGGAAAGGTGAAGGTGATTAAGAGTTGCAAATCTCCAGGTATAAAACAAATTAAGTCATGGGGATGTAATGTACAGCATTGAGAATATAATCAGTAATACTGTGATAGAGTGGTACGGTGTCAGATGGTTACTGGACTTGTCATGGTGATCACATCTTTAGGTCTATACATGTTGAATAACTATGGAGTACACTTGAAACTGATATAATGTTGTATTTTAGCTATATTTTAATGAAAATCTTTTAAATAGAATATTTTGAGAGAGTAATAGACAATGAGACTGGTATAATAGGGAAGGCTCATATCAAGCTTAATTCTCACTTATTTCCTCACAATAATTTATTGCTCACTAGCTATATGCCATATATATATATATATATATATATATATATATATATATATATATATATATATATATATATATATATATATATATATATATATATATATATATATATATATATATATGTATAAACATATATATGAATGACACAGAATGTCTTGGCTGTGCTATGGGGATAATTTGACCTGAAATTATTATATTTTTTTGAAATTGTTGCATTTGAAGAAGAGTCAGTTTAGGTATAGGTGGATATAATTTTATTTTAGTCTTTCAAAGATTTGAGTGACTTGAGAAAAAACACATAACCATTCAGAGATTGCTATATTTACAAGAAAAAAATGAAGAAAAACTATCCAGAATGTTTGAGATGTATGTTTATTTTTTGAAACAATTCTATGTTCTGAGAATATTCTGATCAGCAAGAGATTTTATTACAACTTTCAACAGCCACCGTAATTAAATATTTTGTTCAGGTACCATTTGTTATTTTGGTTTTCTTGCCAACTATCTCTGGTCTGGCTTTTTTAGATTATTAAAATCACTTGCATCTGTTTTGATCTTGAGCCATGATTCTTTTTATAGCTGACATTTTAAACTTACTTGTAATCTTATTTGCTGTTTTACTTGGATTTTACTTTTCTTGTTATCTAACTGCCTATGTTTTATTTGCAAGCCTAGAGCCTCCTCCCTACTAAGAGCTAGTTTGCATTTTTTATGTGCCTAAGACAAATAGAGAAACTACTAAAAATAAAAGCTGTTCAAAGGTGACTTGAGTTCAGTTGCTCAGTGCTTTTGAGTTTCTTCCTTTTCAACTCCAGCAAGCTTGAGTTTGTCTTTGGGAATAAGTGAAGATGGTTTTGGTAATCTTTTATTCTTGAGGGAAACTTTTCTACAGTACAGTCACTTAGAATGAGGTTGAAATAGTGCCAGTGTCATTTTGTCCTTTTTGGAAATTCTTTCTGCATCTGAAATATTTTGAGGCTGTGAGGAGGCAATTAATAAGTACTGAGTGATGAAATAATTGACACACACTCATATTTTTTCATTATTTGCCTACCAAGTTTCTCTGTGCTATTTCAAACTCCCCACAAATTCAAGAAGCTTACCCTAAACTAGATTTGTCTTCGACCTAAAGCATAACCAGACTTTCTACTGCTTCTAATTCACTGTGGGACACGTACAGGGATATAATAGGGAATCTTTTCCCATTCATACTTTTACTGCTTTCCTCTAGAGTGGTGGATTGAAGGTAATACTAAGAAAAACAAGACCTGATTTTTTACTTAAGGAACTTCAAATTGACTAGAAGTTATAAAACAAGTAATGATGGAATTCAATAATACACATTAAGTCCCAAAATATAGGTAGGGTTTTAAGTGAGGAAAAGATCACTTTCTTAAACAAAGAATAAAAAATATGGGATTTTTTAAGATGTTGATTGTGTGGATGATATCTTCCTATGCAGAGGAAATGAAAATAATGAAATCAGGAAAGTACAGCAACTCCTTGGAGGGACAGATAATTAATTGGCTGGAACATTTAATTAACTGAGGGTAATAATAGAAGATAAGGCTGGAAGGATAGTTTGAGGCCACATTGTGGGGGATTTAGAAAACAGATGCATTAAGAAAATTTGGTAGCAATGTATCAGCAGACTGGGGTAGGAGAGACTCCTGTATTCGAGGGCCAGCTAGCCAGGGGTTTGTGCAGGTGGGAACTAATGAGGCCCTATAGAATAATGGGAATGCATCCTGGAAATAGCGGTTACTGAGACTATCTACAGGACTGGCCATACTTGGTCTGGGTGGCATGGAGAGAAGAGTTAATAATGTATTTTAAATAGTCTTTGTGACCAAGAGAACAACTAAGCTGTTAAAAGAAGTGAGTCAGAAGTAGGAGTAGGTTTTGAAACGATAGATTAATTGTAGTTTTGTATACATGAAAGTGGAGAATTCTAGGAGGTTTTGGATACAGATTTCGAAGCTATATGGATAGACAGTTGAAAGCATAGGAAATTGTGACGTCTCTCAGACATAGAAAGTAAACAAGAAAAAAACAAGAATTTTAAGAAGATGAAATAGGCATATATCTCTGGAATTGAAATACAATGGTGAGAACTACCATAAAGGTAAACGAGGGTGCCATAGACATCTATCAGGGTCTTTCAGGGTCAGGGAAAGCTTCCCCAAAGAAGGGTCAGCTAGGTTGTTATCTGAAGCATGACTAGGAATTTGTCAGAAACACATTGTGGTGAGGCACAGGATTCAGGGAACTGGACTCCTCAGCCTAAACCCTAGAAGGTTCAATGCTCTGTGAAGTTCCTTGCATGGAAATTGACAACAATGCCTACATATTCTTTTAGGTGTAAATCTCTTCAACTTTAGTTTACTTTTTTTTTCTTCCTCTACAGAAGCTCCCGGATTTATAAAATAATTTTGTTCTGGAAAGTCTGGTACAGCTCCGATTTTGCTTAAATTCAAAACTGTACGTCTTATTTGCCTTGCTAAAGACTTTAAATTTATCTGGATTTTTTGGGTTATAAGCAAACAGGTTTTAGTTAATAATTCCTACGATATTGGCAATAAGCAAAAATTTAAATCTATGTTTTACAGCTTTAAACCCGGCCTTTAAAAAACCGTTTCTTGCAGTATATACACTATCTAAAAATTTCTCCCATGTCCATCCACTTTTTTTCCTGTTGAACATTTGCTATACTCTTTGACAATATTCTTCTTAATTTCCCCTAACATAGTAAGATGCATATCTGCTTTTATTTTAATTAGTTTTGTAGCTTCACTGGAGGCTTTTATAGTCTGAAAATTAGCAAGAGATTTAAAATTATCTTATGATTCTATGAACATTTATAAATACTGTTTAGGATTATTCTAAAAGTAGTAATAACACCAATGTCAGTAATACCAAGTAGTAGTAATACCGTGTTTCCCAAAAAATAAAACCTAACTGGAAAATAAGCCCTAGCATGATTTTTCAGTTTGACATCCCCTGAATATAAGTCCTAATGCATCTTTTAAAGCAAAACTTAATATAAGACCTGGTCTTATTTTCGGGGAAACGTGGTATGAATACTACCACAATAATTAATACTAATAAATATGTGTTGAATGTTAATTATATACGAATGATGCCTTGTTCAATACAGTAAACACTAGTCACATGTGACTGACTACTTGAAATGGGGTTAAACTAATTGAAATGTACTCGAGGTGTAAAATATGCATCAGATATAAAAGATATTATAGGAAAGAATGTAAAAAATCTCATTAATGATTTTTTATATTACTTGGTAAAGTGATAATATTTTAAATATATTTGATTAAAGCAAATATATAATTAAAATTAGTTTCCCTTGCTTCCTTTTTAAAAATGTGGCTACTGGAATATTTCTAATTATGTGTTTTGCATTTATGGCTAGCATTATATTTCTATAGAACGGCATTGTTCTAGGGCATACTGATAAAAGCTTTACACAAATTGTCCTTCTTTATACTCTACAAACTACTCTTGTGGGGTAGCTATTATTATCATTCCCATGTTAGAGATCCCATTACAGCTAATCAATTGTGGAGAAGAGTTGTGTTCACTCTCTGGGTTGAAGAGAAGACTGATTGTCAAACAGAAGCCTGAAGCCTGTTGCGAGGCTAAGAAGCACACATTTGAGAATCTGCTTCCCTCTTTGCTTTGATAGTAACTTTCCCATTTCATGTATGATACCTGACATTGGCTTCATTATCACTCGCTGTTTCAAAGGCATAGAACGTTTCACATAGATATGCACCATCCAAGTATATTATGTATATCAAAATGTATAATGTACACCACAAAGTGTAATGGATATCAAACTGGGTTCAAATACAAGGCTAAGTAACTTCCCTGGATCTGGAAGTTGTTGCAGAGATTAAATGGAAGGGCCTCTTTTAAATTCGGCCCCAGATGTATGCTTCATTGTTAGACTCTAGCTCCCATGTGTAGGCTACAGTATCGCTAATATCTTTGAGATCCATTGGGATAAAACTTGATACCAATTGGGTTTTCAGCCTTTTCCAGTTTCTAACTGGAACTTGGTGTTCTCACAGCTCAATAGACCCCTAGGTGGTGATTCTTTTTAATGAATTATAGAAAGCTCCTTTGAGTCCAACTTTGGTAGTGCTTCTGCCCCTGCATGGAGATGAGTCTCAGAGAAATTATGCTTCAATTTTCTTTATAAAGCCACTTCTTTAATTTCTTCTTTAGTCAAATGTTATCATGCCCATAGCTGTGTCCTAAGATGGACGAATACTCTCAAGAATCTGATTCTTTTCTGTTCTCTCACCTTCAGGCTTCTGATGTAGATGCTATTGTATCCAGAGCCTGGGAGACCGTCTTTTATTCACTCATGCCACATTAACTGCTTCAAGTTTCAAGAGTGCTCTGACAATTGGTGAAATCAATCAACTCATGTATAATTAACATCAATATATATGCAGTTGTACATTGTGTACTGATTCTGTACTAGTCCCTTGTGGTCAGAATGAACTAGATTCTTTTTGGTGTCTTTTTATTTTTTTTATTTCAGGCTCAATAAGAGGTGTTTGGCAACTTCTCTTGGGGAATGTTGTTCTATTGGAGTCAGTTCTATCCCAAGGCAAAATTGTTTTAAATGTTAACATTACAACACAAAAGAGACAATGATGATGCTTTGTTGAAATTTTGTTGCAAGGATTTTAAGAAGTATTAAAAAAATATTTACCATTTTTTTTCATGGAATACTTGTACTACATAGGTAGTAACACTTTCTCAATGCCAGGTACTATGCATTCATTCTATGTATTTACTATGCACAGTAAAATATTAATTCATCAGTGTTATGATTAAAAAATGTAAACATGTATATACTGATGACTTGAATAAATCATTCAAAACTAAGCACACTCTTGGCTTTAAAATATACTTTATTAATTATTTTAATAATAATGTTTTGTTGATGAAAAAGTATGTAGAAAAGAATAATGCAGCATTAACCTTACTATATTTAAGTTTCGAAGTTTTTTAGAAAATGAAACTATCATTTATTTACCTATCTGTGAAACCATCTACCTTTCCATTCATCTTCTGTCCATTGATTTATTAATTAGTAATTTAGAACATTTTTTATTTCAGAAGGATTTTTAATGGATTATGGTGTTTTAATTTATAAAAGAACAAATGGCTTAAACAAATGACAAACATGATCTGCAACAATTTAGAAGAAGAAAAATATTTGTTCTGGATTTTATGAGAAGATAGTTACAACAAAAAATAAACCCTGTAGTTTTCTATTCTCTCCCTCCCTACAAAAGGGAAAGAACATGGGATGAATCATAATTTTTGTATGATAAAGTTCAAATGTGAGTTTGTCTGGAAAGACATTTTTTTTTTGGGGTACTAAATTTTAGGAGACACATTTTTGGTGGTTTCTTACATAAGAGATGCTAAGTAAAAACATATTTCCACTGTGAGACCTAGAATCTTCAAATGGCATTACATAGTAACTCTACCAACACCTTTCTGCCAGTAACCATGCTAACACAGTCCAGGCACACTGCTTGACTAGATGTAATTTAATAAATAGAAAACACACAGAACACCTGAAAAACAGGCAGGGCATAAATTCCATAGGTGGTCATATTTTCAGACTTCACTGCTTTCAGCGGAACTTCTGTGTACTCTGGAGAGCAGTTAGTTTAAAATATGTTTTCTGGCTGGTGATTATACTTTGTTCCACCACTTGGGAAGAATTCTATGTTTGATAGATAGTTAATATGCATTCTGCAACACTGAATGATGCTCTGATAGCCATCCTTACCATTTGTGGCTCAACAGGGTTAATACTTCCAAGATACTATTCTCCCTGATGTGAAGAGCTGCCTTTCTAAGCATTCCACGGTATCATAAACAATTTTATCATAACATTTATTATCGAGGGTATTTTCATCTTAATTTAAATTTATTTCATATTTCGCTCTGTCTTTTTGGTTTTTGAGCTCTTTGAGAGGTGGCACTCTTTTACTCATCATTATATCTCCAGCACCAGAACAGGTGTGGCACAGAGAAAGCACTTGATACATATTTGGTAAATAAATGAATTAATGTATAAATTAATTAATCACTGATTGGTATTTTCTTCCAAAGGACCATGCTCAGCAGAGATAGATATTTTTCATAAAGACTTTAGACAGGATTTCTCTTTGTGATTGTCATTAAAATAATGGCTATTATATTTATCAGTTGTAAAATTGAAATTGAATAACTCAACTTGGAAGACATACATACACATAAACACACACATGAAAATAAGATACAGCCATAATTTTAACTGCCATCTGCTCTGTTTCTACACCTTTAACTGTTCTAAATATTTAATACACCTAAACATGCAAAAAAGTGGGGTTGGGGGACACATGTAACTTTCTCATAGATCAGCTGCCTAGTTCCTTTGTCCACATGGATTGTGTATGCTTTTCCCAATGTGCACATTTGGAACAGTAACATAATTTGGGGACGCTTGCCTTGATTCTGGCATGGCAACCTTATAAGGTATTGCTTCAGCTAATTTCTGTTCTGTGCGCTGCATCCAACTCAAATACTGAGGAGACCACCAGCTGCATGCATCATTGTGTTCTCAAACACCTGTCCATCTTGGAAGAAAAGTGAATAAATATCACTGACTCAGCTTCTAGAAGTCCTTATGGTAAATTACAGTTCCTAAGATTAAAGTGTTCCTTACTTTTTAGTTGATAGATTTATGATAACCCATCAGGGGTGTCTTCACAAAGTGAAGATCACTTCATAAAGTGACACTTAGGTCTCAAAGGGGAATGATAGCTTCATCTAATATTCTCAATTGTGTGGTAATTTTGTTCATCTTCAGTTTGGGGTCTCAAACCCAAAGGCCTGGAGAGGCCAGGCAGGGATAGAAAGAAAGAAGGAAATTAAAGAAGGAAGAAAGGAAGGAAAGAAGGAAGGAAGGAAGGAAGGAAGGAAGGAAGGAAGGAAGGAAGGAAGGAAGGAAGGAAGGAAAGAAAAGAGGTTGGTATACCACACGAGGCAGTGATGGGTCTGGGGTGATCTGAAGTGTGCATACCCCAGTTGAAGGAGGCAGTCTCAGGTGAGCTCCAGCGATTGCCACCATGTGGGAATGTATTTGTTGAGAGCTAGATGTCCCACTTTCAAAGGGAAACTGAACACACAACATTTCATGTGAAATATCCTTATTTTAAAATACTAGTAGCTCATTCATTTTGTTGTTGTTGCTTAACTGAGTAAAAAAAACAACAAAAAAAACCCCACAACAACAACCAGGCGATTGGTTGCTATTTTATAGTCTCTTAATTGGTGACCTTACTCCTAGAATTAGTGATTTTTCATTTATTTATTTATTTAATTTTAGGACTAGTCCACCACCGCTGGGGTCTTTAATTATAAAGATACTTCTGTATTTTTGTCTAATGAAAAAGTCTAGAATCTAAAATCAGGAAATGTGGAAAAGCTTAAAATCAGAAAATGGTCAAAATTAAACAAATTGTCATTTTTGGAAGATAAAAGCTCTCCTATGAAACATGTTCCAATTAGCGTTGTTTCTTGGTTTGCTGGGAAGCTGGTATTGAGGAGCAGGCCACCTTGACAGGAGCCTTGTGATGGAAATCAAGAGCAGCGATGACTTTTTCTCACCTGCAAATCACACTAAGGTGATCTTTATTCAATTCACAGGCATTTACTTTAAAGGGAACTTCTATGCGTACTTTACTGAAACACTGATAATCAGAGGATGGCCTGAATTATGTCAAAGGGATATATATAGTAAAAATTACAGAAGAAGCTTATCAAAGAGTAAACATCAGCAAATATGTATCAAGGGAAACATAAAACTACAGGGCTTAAATGTTTTAACTTACCCATTGCTTTATTTTTTAATTTATTTTTCTGAGGTACTAGATCTCTAACAAGGAAAGCAGGATTTCTGCGCTCTTGGAAGCATTTATATAGGTTTTTAATGAAGTCAGTGCATGCTCCTTGTTTGTTTAGTCTATGATCCATAATTTCCTAGACATGTATACTGTACCAAATTCTTTCATCTTTTTAGAATTGCGAAACTGAAATAGAGGACATTTAAATGGTATTCATATTTTGCTAATTGCAATTAACAAGCTATCACTTCTATGGTTCATATTGTACAGTACAATATTAGCATGAAAATATCAAAGGTATTTAAAATCAATTTTTCTATCATAAAACTAGAAACCTTTGCATTTAAAAAGTCCTCCTGAATATGAGAGCATTTGAATTGTTTTCAGCAATCATATTAATGCTGATAAGGAAGTCCTTAGCCTCTATTAATATATGTTATTCTAAAGCCAAAAGAAATAGGACGTATGTGAGCATGAATTTCAATTCATAGCTTTACCAAAGTGATGGATACTCTATTAATGGTTTTATTTCCCTCTTGTAATTTTTTCTGCAGAAAGGCACTATGTAGATAACCTTGCATTCACTTGGTAATGATGAGCTTCATTTATATATCTTCCTCTGAGAAGACTAAGATTAAATTGAAAGGTATTTTAAAAAGGACTCAAGTCACCTAAAAGCAAATTCTTAGTCATTTATGAAAGATTTCATGACAACTTGCTATATGCTGGCAGTTGTGTTCATAGTTCATATAAAACAATGATTAACTTTTATAATTTTCTGCAATTCTTTTCATGAGAAGATTAAAAATTGAATTATCAATGCTGTAAAGTTTGTCTTAGGCAGTAAAAATAATTATGAGCATTTTAATTTCAAGTTCTCATCCAAGTAAATTAAAACTAAATGTAAAGGAAATAAGAAATTATAGAAATTTAGAGTAGCTTGAAGGGTATGTGGCCTCCTGAAAAACTAATTTTGGAATTTCTGAAGATTAATGACATGGAAGGATGAGAATTTCTGCTTTAAAGCATTGCTTTCTCTTTTTCATTAGAACTGGTAACTAAGAGATAGTGAGTAGTTTATTTTTGGGGTAAGTGGTTAACTTGTATTACCAAAAAGTCACTCTGATTTGGTCTGTATATGTGTGATATTTTAAAGGCATAAAGCTCTTTCATATTCATAATATTTGGTTCTAACATCACTGATTTAAAATAGGTAGGGTATATATTTGTATTCTCATTTACAAATGAGGAATTTTATTTGCAACAAGTACATATTGCTCATAAGTAGCGGGGACAAGGCTTGAACCTATACCTTTGGATTCCAAATTAAATTCTCTTTCAGGGCATTTAGTCCTAGCCCAACAGTAGATTTAAGAGACATCCATTATTAGCTCAGATTGGATCTTTTGGCAAACATGTAAATTCTAAAAATGTTTTCCACTATCTTACACTTATTTTGGCTTCTTGATAGAAGATTAAGGGTTTCACTGTGTGACTTAGAATAAATTAATATGCCCTTCTCTGTAGGCATTAGATTTTCCTCGGGTAAAAGCAAGACATTGGGAGTTTGATTTTTCAAGTTTCTTCCAGTGATCTAATGTAAAGCATACTTGAATAAAATTCTGCCTATACTTGGGAGAATACATATTGGCAACTTAAGTATCATATATGATTAATATGCAAAGAAACATAAAGAGCAGCTTACAAATAAATAAGAAAAACTGTGCGCAACGAAAGTACGCAAAGGATACAAATAGGCAATTCATAGAAGAATGATAAAATGACCAATAAATATATGAAAAGACATACAACTTCTCTGGCAATTAATAATAAGACTGTTTTTCAATAGATTAGCAAATATTAAAAATTATTTTTACTGTTAAGTGTTGTCAAAGATGTGGAGGAAATAGTTGCTCCTTATATAGTAATTGGAAACATGAAATGGTGAGCCGATTTAGATAGGAGTTACCAAAAAAATCAAAATAACCTATCTTTCAAGATTTTCATTCCTAGGTATCATTCCTATGCACAGAAATATTTGTAGATGTACATGAGTGGACATGTACAAGAGTGCTTATTACAGCACTGTTCGAAACACTAGAAAATGTTGAAGGCAAACTAAATGTCCATCAGTTTAAGGATAGTTAAATAAATTGTGCTTCATGTAGTCCAAGAAATATTAATCATCAGATAAAAAAATGAGGTATTCGTGAGCATTCATGAAAAATACTCAAAAATATATTAAATCAATAAAATGAACTGGAAAACAAAATATGCAGTATGTTTATGTTTATATAACTTGACCCCTCAAGAAAACCAACTCCAAAATATATTTTACACATATGTAAAAGCATAGAAAGAGGTGTGACAAATACCCACCAAACCATTAATAGTAGATTCACTTGAAGAAGGAAATATTCTTGGGGCTTGGGATAACAGTATGACAGGAAGGTCACTTTTACTGTATATACTTCTTTATTAAAAAATTATAACCAAGAATGTATTTATAGTTTATATCAGATATATTAAGAATTCAAATTTCAGGCTGTTATTATTCTCTATTCATTATATGAAGCGAAACATGATGCCAATTTGTTCCATTACTATTGATTTTAATTCAATCACTTGGTTAAGATTGTGTCTATGGTATTCCTGTCAAAGATATATAATTTGAGTATAATTATGAGGAAATATCAGGTATACTTAATTGTTGGACCCAGACAATTGGAGTCTCCTCATCCCCGCTCGGTCCTTGGAATCTATGCTCTGCTCACCATTCCTAGTGGGAACTGTTCCATGGACTCAGCCTTGAGAGAATAAAGTGTACTTGAGAGCTGCTGGACTGAATACGTAACCGAACGCAGTTCAGGCCTCTATATATAGAAACTTTTAAGATTGTAGGGGGCTGGCCGGGGATCTACTCATCATATGGTTGCCCAAAGCAAGCCTCATATGTAAGTTCCCTTGCTTATTAAACCTGCCACTTACCAATCTGGAGTGACCTGCCTCTTTCTTCAGTTTCCCCTTGCTCTCCAGTGTACGAAAGCCAGTTTGTGAACAAAGACCAATTTAAGAGACTTTGAAAAAGAAATGTCAGTGTGAAGAAATGCAAAAAGATTGTGAAACTGTCCCAGATTAAAGGAGATTAACGAGACTTGACATTGAAATACGATCACGCTCTAGGATTTTCTTTTGCAATAAACAACAATATTGGAACAACTGGAGAGATCTGAATAAGGTCTGTAGATTGAAACATACTACTAATAATACTCAACTAATTAAAAACATACTAATTAATAAATAATATTAGGTATAAAATTCTAGTGTTCTCTTTTCTTCCTTTCAAAATTTGACTGTATCTTTGACCCTATCTTTTAGCAACAGTACTTTTATTGACAGACTGAGGCCAAACTATCATATGAATTTTTGTTTTCCTACCAGATGCCTTATAATTCTTTCTTTGTTCTTGCAGTTTAGCAACTTCCTGATCTTACTGTATTGATTTTTCCTGGAACATAATATACTTCTTTGATCTGCAGACTAAGACCATCATTTCAGTAGTGTTTGCTTCTATTTTAGATTCGAATATTTTTTCTATTCTATTTGTTCAGTTCTTTTTTTCAGGAAAACATACTGATGATTTACTTGTTAGATCCATTTACCTATGTTCCATGTCTATTATCATCTGTATAATTAATTTAAAATCATTGTTCTTTTACATTTTGTTTTCTGTGAATTGCAATATCCCATTCACTCTTCCTGACTGTGTTTTCAATTGTGTGTGTGTGTGTATACTAATTTTTTTTATCTTTATTGTATTATTTTTCTCTTCCTTTTCTATTCTGAGCTCCTAAATTCACTTTTCACCTCTTTCTGTAATCTCAAAACATTTTGAACCTGCTCATTGACCATTTTTTTTTTTTTAAAGAAAGAGTTCAGTGCTGTAGTTTTAAAAAGAGAATTGGAACTCTTTATTTGTCTAACTTTTCATGTATCAATGGCTAAATTTCCATTTGTTTTGTGTTCCTCATCTGTCTCTTCTCATCTTTCCCCCAGGATTTATACATATTTCATATTGCATATTACATAATTCTTTCTGATTCTGACTTATCCTCAAATGGAATTGCTTAACTCCTGGAAGAATAGAAGGAGAACAGGAGCAGAGATACGGGGAAAAAAGAGATCTATGACTCTATACAGTTCCCATTTGTGGCCTGGAAGAGCCTTTCATCAAATCTGTAATTTTACTACTTTCTTATCTGGGACACATCACTTTTTTTAAGGGGATGGCATGGCTCAGACCAAAGTCCCTTAAGGACACAGGTTCCCTGTATTGAAATCTGGTAATTATTGCCATTTCTTCCTCCTAATCACTCATTCATTTCTGGTGATCTTTGCTCTACTGAAAATCTAGGGGTTAAAATAATAGAAATATTGTGAGCCTGGTTTGGCCCCTGACATTTAATGATGTTGCATAAATATTTAAAGGAATCAGATATTCACAGGATCTCTACTTTTATCCTGCTGTCCATGCATTCTTTAGATTTTGACATTCTAATCAGAGTCATACATTAAACTTTTCTGGATTGAGGTACTCACTGGGGGGAAATTCTGTAGTTGCCAGAGTCCCAGTAGGCATGACGTCACTCTCAGAACTTCTTCTCCCTCTGGTCCAGATTCCAAGGTGTTTGGCAGGTGAACTTCATTGTATAAGCTTTGGAATTGAAAGAGTTAACTTAATTCACTGAATATGGATTATTTTCTCTGGTTTTCATTCTTTTTGTTGTTTCATGGGAAGAAAAAAAATGCCTTTATTCAATAATGTAACATAAAGTTATTTGGGAAATGAACTTTCATTTTCTGTATTCTTATCTTCTTTAAATTTAATAGGAGTCTGTGACATATTATGGAAATTTTTGAAATAAAAATTCAAAAGAATTTAATATCTTGGAGGAGATAAAGATAGTTGGATTCACATTTTCTATGTGAACTTTACAATCTCACTTGGATTTATGGGCAATATGCTTATGAATATGTATTAACTACAGTATAGATTTTGTTTACAATTTTTAACTTAATTTCATAGTAGCATACAGCCTGAGTCTGCAATTATGCTACCATTTACTGTTGCGTAAAATTCCACTTGATGCTAATTATACTTAATGATTATAGTTCTTAACAGTAATTACAGTAGGGAATCTGTAAAGCAGAAATATCTTTATTCATTTGTTAGGCTGGGTTTTTAGTAAGAAAAAGAGATCTAAAATTTTAGCAATATAGATGCCTCAGCCATAAATTATATTTAGCATCTGAGCAATATCCAGACTAAATCATTCAGTGCCAAATTACAATGATAGTGTTCATGGTGAGTTCCATATGCCTTTTCTTATCAATCTATTTTTATTTTTATAAATTAATGATGAGAGGCAAGTAACTTTTACAGCTTTAAAATAAAAAAAAATTAACGACTGAATTTGAATGCTACTTTTGGTAGTGGAAGCTTACACAATTCAAACCAGTTCTCTCACCAAGGTAACAAATACATCTTGGGAAAATAATTATTTAAAAATGATTTAGACTTAAACGTGAGACCTAATATCATAAAACTGCTAGAAGGAAACATAGGAAAGAAACTCCTTGACACTGGTCTTGGCAATCATTTTTGGAGCACAAACCACAAAAGCTAAATTAACAAGTTGGACTACACCAAACTTAAAAGCTTCTGCACAGCAAAAGAAACAATCAACAAAGTTAAAAGACAACTTATAGAATGGGAGAAAATATTTGCAAACCATAAATTCGATGAGAGGACTATATAAAGAACTCATAAACTTAGTAACAAAAAAACAAGCAAGTTGATTTAAAAAATGGGCAGAGAAGCTAAATAGACATTTTCCCAAAGAAGACATCCAAATGGCCAACAAGTACATAAAAGGTGCTTAACATCACTAATCATCAGGGAAATCATCAAATCACCTCACAACTCTTAGAATGGTTATCATCGCAAGAGATAAGTATGGGTGAGGATGTGGAGAAAAGGGAATACTTATGCACTGTTGGTGGGCATGTAAGCTAGTGTAGCCACTGTGGAAAACAGAATGGAGGTTTCTCAAGAAATTAAAAGCAGAACTTCTATATGACCCAGTAATTCTCTTTCGGGTATATACCCAAAAGAAATGAAAACAGGATATTAAAGAGATTTATACACTCCCATGTTTATTGCAGTATTATTCAAAATAGCCAAGATATGGAAACAACCTAAGTGCCTGTCAAGAGATGATTAAAAAAAGAAGATTATATATATATATATATGCAATGGGCTATCATTCAGCCCTGAGAAAGAAGGAAATCCTACCATTTGTGACAAAATCGTTGGCTCTTAAGGACATTATGCTAAGTGAGGTAAGTCAGACAAAGAAAGACAAGTACTGTGTGATATCACTTATCCGTGGAACCTGAAAAAGCCAAAATTGTAAAAACAGAGAGTATAATGATGGTTACCAGGGGCTGCGGGTGAGGGGTAATGGGGAGATGTTGTTTAAGGGTACAAACTTGCAACTAATAGATAAATAAGTCCTGGAGATCTAATGCACAGTACAGTGATTACAGACAGCAATATTGTATTAAAGCCATCAAACATGTTAAGAGGATAGATCTTAGTTATATATCTTCCACAAAAAAAGAAACAACTGTGACACGATAGAGGTGTTAGCAAATGCTACAATGGCAATCATATTGCAATATAAATGTATGAAAGCAATATGTTGTATACCTTAAACTTAACAATGTTATATGTCAAATATATTTCAATTAAAAAAAAAGATTTAAAAACACTGGAGAACAAACAAGAGAGCACAGACTGAATGGGCCAGAAACAGGGAAGGACAGAGGCCCAGAAAGGTGAAGCAGGTGTCTGTGGTCCCTTTTCCTTTGTGTTCTTTGCCGATTCTGTGGGAGTGAATGAGCAGTACCTGTGACAGCCTCACCTAGCTGGGTGAACAGCAATTGGTGTTGGCCCCTGGAGGATCCAAGGAGAGTGGCAAAATTCCTCGCTTGGCCCCCAAAAAGACTGCTTCACAGTAGTAAGGATGAATAAGGAGTAGCCATATAGGTGTCTAGCCATAGAAACCTTCTAGCCATATAGCCATAAGGTTTTCTCAGATGGCTCAGGTTTAGATTCACCTCATTTGATGAGAAGTGGATTGAAGAGACCCCAGGTTACTAGTGGCCCCAGGTGTCTGGCAGAAGCAAATATAAATTCTTCCTAGAGGAAAATTAATCATTTTAGGCCTCAAAATATACTTACCACAAACAACTTTACAAATAAAATGCTTGTTCACCATAAAGCATAATTTGGGAAAATGAGAAGATAAGGCAGCACAAGAGAAAATAAACGAACTGGTGAACAATAGAAAAAGACCAATGAAGACTCTTGCTTTTGAACCTATCAGACGAAGACTAAAACATAGAATAGTTAAAAACATTAGCAAAATGCCAGGGTATAAAGCCAATGTCAAAAAATTAAAATCATACTTAGGATTAATTGCCACATTACCATTATGCTAGAAATCCATAACAAAAAAGATAACCAGGAAATCTCAATGCTTGAAAAATAAGAAATACATTTCTGAATAATTGGTTAGACAAAGAAGAAATCATAATGAAAACCAGATAACATTTCAAACTAAATGATAATAAAATAATACCTAATTAAACTTGTGGAATGCAGTTAAAGCACTACTAGAGGGAAATCTGTCTATCTGTATCTATCTATTATATATCTACTGTATCTACATCGATATATCTATCTCGATATAGCTATATCTCTATGTAGATATATCTTTAAAATAATAAGTTAGAAAAGAAGTAACGCCAATAAGCAATGAGTGAAAGAAGCAAAAGCATGATAAATTAAACCAAAGACTATAGGAGAAGAAAATAGTAAAGAGTAGACATTAATTAAATAAAAAAGGAACATACAATAAAGAGTATTAAGAAATCCCAAGGTGGTGTAATTGCGGAGGGAGAGAGAGAGAGAGCGAGAGAGAGCAAGCACAAATAATATCAGGAATGCAGAAGAATATATTACAGATCCTGCAGTTATTAAGAAGGCAAAAGAAGATGTTAAAAATGGAACAACTTTATAGCAATAAATTTGAAAATTTTGATGATATATATAAATTTCTAAAAATGCATTTTAATAAAACTGATAAAAGAAATAAAAAATTAATACTGTCAAAATATTAAAGAAATTAAACCTATAATATAATCCATAATATAAATGCAATTTCTACAACTCCATGCTGATAAAGCTTAAACAATGAAATTTACCAAATGCTTAAAGTCTTGCGCAATCTATTTTAGAAAATAGAAAAAACTTCCCAATGCATTTTATGTAACCAGAATAATCTTGATATCAGAATTGGGCTCTGATATCAAGATTAAAAGAAGGAAAATTATAGGATTATCTTACGCAAGAAAGTAGATACAAAAATACTAAATAAAATAATAATGGAATGAATCCAGGAGTTACGTATATGGAGTATGTGTGTGTGTGTGTGTGTGTGTGTAGATAGAGAGCACATGTGCAGTGTGTGTGTGTTTGTGTGTGTATATATATAGAGAGAGCTATTTATCCCAAAAATGCAAGCTGGATTCAACACTGAAAAATTCCATCACTGATATTTTCAAATTAATAGAATAAAGGGAAATGTCATATGATCATCTCAATAGATGAAGAAATAACATTTCTAAAATTTAACATTTATTCATATAAAACACTCTTAAGAATCTAAGGCTACAGTGACCTCTTAGAAACTGATAAGGTACATCTACCTATAAAAACATCTTGTTTAATGGTGAAAATTTGAAAGATTTTCCTTTGAAATTGGTAGCCAGACAAGGATAGCTGCTATCTCATTTTTATTTGGATTGTGGCAGAAGTCCTCATCTATGAAGTAATGTAAAATAAGAAAAAAAAAGTAGGGATCACAAAAGAGAAATAAAATCTGTTATTATTCATTGATATTACCATGCAAATAGAAAATCCAAAACCATGTATGGATAATTAGAATTAATAAGAAAGTTTAGGAAGTTTGCAAGATATAACTTCATGATATAAAAGTTAATTTATTTTTATAAACTCATAACAAATAAAATGAAATGACACCATTAAAATATACATAGATATAATAAACACCTTGGAATAAATAACAAAAGGTGTCTAGGATAGCTGAGAGAAATTAAAGAAGATCTAGAATAATGGAAGTATGTAATATATTCATGGATTTGTTTGAAGATCTGATATTGTAAAAAATACCAATCCTCACCAGATTCATAGATATGATGCAAACAAAAGCCTAACAAGTTTTTCATGACTCTTTTTATGGATCTTTACAAGCTGATTCTAAAATTTATATGGAAACACCATATCTAAAACAGATATGGACTTGTTCAAACAGATAATACAAATTTATGAGTGTGATAATTGTGCAAGAATACACAAATAGATCAGCAGAAAAGCATAAATATCCCACAAAGAAACCCAAACATATAGGGATATTTGATTCATCACAAATATGGAACTTCAGAAGTAAGGAAAAACCAGACTTTTCAGTTAATGATAAAGTAACATCACTGAATATACAGAGGTGGAAAGATGAAACTTGACTCTAGCGCTATGCACAAAATAACCAAGTGCTGATGGTTTTGTAGAAATAAAGGTTAAAGCTGAAACATAAAGCATTTAGAAGATTATAAAAGAGATTTCCTTCATGATCTTGGGATAGGGAAAAATGTCTTACAGAGGAAAGGAAAAGCACCAACCCAAAGTAAAAGATTGATAAATTTGTACTTTACTGAAAGATGTTAATGGTTTTCAGAGTTCTCCCCTAGCACATTGCTCTTCAATGTATATATACAGAAAGTAACTTGGTTAAAAAAAATGGTACTTAGATGATTGATCACTTATTGCATCACCATAAGGATTACTAACAAGTTTCCTTTCCACTGATAAATAAAAATTTTAAATATACTAGTTTCAGGAAAAATCGTAAAGGAACATGGGAACAGTAAATAAGTATATAGGTCGATAGTACCAAGAAAGATCTGGCTTCTTGGATTATAGTTTACCAAATAAATGTTAATAGAAACTTGCCAAGGAATAGGGTTTAAAACATGAAGACAAGAAAGAATACAAAATGGAGGGTCCAGAATGCCAGGGAAAGGTTAGGAATAAAGATTGTTAAACATGTGGGAGGCCTGGCCAGGACAGTCATGCTCAAACCCTCCTATTCTTCATAACATTAAAAATAATTGACCACACATGGGCACAGACTAGTTTTATTGCCTAATTGCAACGTGACTATGGACATAAGAGGCACAAAAATCATTATACAACCATGACCAAGGTAGTAATTTAATGGTGGCAGACTGAGCCTAGAAATCAATGACAAATTCGGATTACATGCTTACTAAAAACAATTTTTTCAACCATTTAAACTTTACGTTTTAAAGTAATGATACTGCTGTTTTAGAGCAATGTTATTTGTTTGTTTGTTAATTTGTGTTTATATCAATGCCCTGTAACTTCCATAAGCTTAATGTGAGAGTTCTTATTTTTACCAAGGCTCTAATTTAGTCTTTGGAAGTACTTCCTGGAAACATCTACTTAAGGTGATAGTTGTACTAGAAGATGTTTAAACATTATAGGCTTCAAAGATCTTTCCAACTCATGGATACTATTTTTCTAAGCCACACTTTTCCTTTCTTTACAGAAATTGTAGCTTCATTGTAAGATTTTCCCAGGTATCTATATTAATTTGAGAAGAGAAAATTAAAACCTGATTAGTCTTTTATAATAGTTCTTAATGTGTATAATTTTTATGTATGTGTAGGTAAGATGGAGAATGTTATGAATATATAAAAATATATATGAATATATTAAAATATATATGATATGAAATATATAAATATACAAACATGATATGTAGTTGTGATATTTTTCCCCATTGAAAATATTCATAAGAGTGATAATCAATCCTGGAGTTATCTGGCAAAACTTGTTCTACTGTGTCTTTATATGTTTAAAATTTCATTAGGTAAAGATACACTACTGCTAATGGTTAGTTTTGGCTATCTAGTACGCAACATAGAATTTTGAATGACTATCAGTTCAACCACGTCTAGCAAATCAAGATTACATAAATATCAATATCACAAATTGATTCCATTTTATAACAGACTAACAGCAATGAATTTGATTTTAAGTATTAATTGTTGATAGGGTGATTACTATTTTGATTATAGGATTTTTTTCAGGTATCTAAATTAAATTCAGGGGAAAAAAACCTAACTAGCCTTTTATAATATTTCTTTTTATAAAAATTTTTAAATTAGTTTCCTGTGTACAAAACACTGTATAGGTAGACATTTATCATTTATACCTCTCACAAAGTGACGATCCCCCTCCCCCAATCTACTACTCCTCTGACACTGCATGCAGACATTACATTTGCACTGTCTCTATTCCTTATGCTGTACTCCGCTTCTTGTGACCATATATATATATATATATATATATATATATATATATATATATATATATATATACACACACACACACATATACATAAAATTATAGTTGACATGCATTAATATTCAGCCTCAGCTTCAGGTGTACAGTGCAGTGATCAGGCATCTACATCATCTCTGAAGTGGTCTCCGTAATATGACAAAAGTCCATCCCATACCCTACAAAATCTTTACAACATTATTGATTATACTCCCCAAATTGACTTTCATATCCCCGTGGCAATCTTGTGGTTACTGACTGTGCTTTCTGATCCCCTCACCTTCCCCCTTATCCCCACACCCCTCCCATCTATCAACCCTCAGTTTTTCCTCTATGTCTCTGAGACTGTTTCTGATTAATTCATTCCTTTATTCTATTCTTTAGATTCTACATATAAGTGAGATCATATGGTATTTGTCTTTCTCTGTCTGACTTATTTCACTTAGCATAATGTTCTCTAGGTCTTAATGTATATAGTTTCTATGTATGTGTATGTAACACAGAGAGAATGATATGAATATATATCTATATGGAATGAAATGAATATATATATGAAGATATAAAATATGATATGAATATACGGTACATGAAATTAAATTGTTTCTTTCCCCCACAGTGTAAATCTGCATAGAGTGAAGCCCTAGGGGATTGGGATGCCCTCATATACTGGCCTAGGGACATATTAGGGGTCTGACAGAGGGTTTCGTGCAAATTGCTGCAGTAAGGTCATGGATGGCTGAATATATTTTATTTATATGGCCCATATGATCTATCTTCTGAGTGTTCTGTATGTGTATTAACTCATATAATCCTCATAGCAACCTTAGGAGCTCGTTGCTATATTGTCATCTTCATTTTACGGGCGTAGAAACCGAAATGAAGAGAGGCTAAGTGACTTGTCCAACTGGTGAAGGTGGACTTTGGTTGGAGCAGTCTGGCTCCACAGTCCATATTCCAAATCACTATCTTATATTCCTATAGTTCTATTTTAAAGGAAGAGCAGAATGATCCCAAATACCTCCTCACTGAAACCAGCTGCAGATTGAATTCTTTTCTGTGTTCAAGAGTTGGCTTGATTTGGAGTAGCTATCCCAGGGTAATTCCCAACCAAAGCTAATGTCATGCACCTGGATAGAAGGGGCATCTAGCATCACACAAATAAGCCCAGCCAGGCACGAGATGACTTGCTGGTTGGGAAAAGCAATGTTTTCTCAGAGTGATGATTGTCATGAACACACGCAAACAGGCACAGTGAAGAAGAAACTGAGCATTGTTTTTGAGCAGTTAAGTTCTGTGCTTTCAGATAATTGACAGTCAAGAAAAACAGGGAGTTAGAATAAATTAGAATAAATGCATTTGAAATACAATACACATCTTTTAGCAGCCTTATTTCTCATTTTGTCAAAATGCTTGCAAGCTGTCACAAAGTGGTTGCATAGCATATTAGTTAACTGAACAGCCGTTATATGTAGGTTTAAATTTTGGATACATCAACCTATTAGCTGTATGGCCTTGGCAAGACAGTTAACCTTTCTGTGCCTCAGTTACCTTATCTGTAAAGTGAGGCTACTATTATTATTTCTTCATAGGATTGTTGTGAGAATTAAATATATACATATGCAAAATGTCTAATATAATGGTTGGTGTATGGTAAATGCTATGAAAGTGTTTGCTATGATGCTTAATAATTAATTTATATTCCACATAAATTAAACACTCACCATACTACCGTTTCTACAATCATCTTTATTTACAAAAATACATGTTTTTATTTTAATAATTCCTTGTTTGGGGTGATAGAGGGTTAACATCACCCCCCACCCCATTCCAAATGCTGGAAAAGATCAAAATACTAAGGTATTAAAGGAGAGAAAACACTATGTATTGGCAGTAAAACTTTGCCTTTAAAAAAAATCTTGTTTCATAAATGGTATTCTGTTTATTTTGTGGTTTGCCATTTGATTAGTGACTATACACTGGGGGTGTCAAAAAATGTATACAAGTGGACACTTTGGTCAAGGTTGCTCAAGCAGTAGTTTGCTGTAATCAGAAGTGCCTGGACGCTGATGGTAACCACTTTGAGCACCTCTTGTAATTGCAGAAGTTAAACTTGACTTGTATTCATCTTTTGATATCGGTATATATTATTACAATTTTAATAGTTTTTTCCTTTCTTAAAATGTGTATATATATTTTTGGCACCATATATAGGTATATACGTGTGTGTGTGTGTGTGTGTGTGTGTGTGTGAACAATAATGTCTTCACTCTCTTTTGGGGAGATACAAATAATCAAGATTTTGTTATTTAAGATGAGGAGATATTTAAATTAGACATAGAGTTGACTTACAACCTGCCCTCTTCAAATTCCCTTTTTCTTTTTATCCAGAATCATTATTATTCATTAATCTAAGTGTTTAACATTTTTTCAGTAAATTACAAATGTTTTCAGACAGAGTATTATAGCAGACCTGAAATTTAAAGCAGCTAATATTCTATACTGTTTATTTGATATTTAGAATGAATTCTTACCACTTACTATTCAAATTGAGTTTTACATTTTATTTTTAGAAAAATAACAGGACATGGCCAGTGGGGAAAGAACACACTTTTTAAACAAATGGTAATGGATCAGTTTGATATTCACATAAAAATTAAATTAACCCCATTTCACATTAAATACGTGATCAGTTACAGATGAGTTATAGATTATAGATGTCCCATATAAAACATTAAAATAAAATTTTTAGAGGATAATGTAGGAGAATATCTTTAGGACCACAGGGTAAGGAAATAGCACTTAAACAGAAAGCAAAAAGTACTAACCATAAAGAAAGTGGTTTATAAATTGGATTTTACTAAAATTAAAAACTTCTGTTTACCAAAGACACCATTAAGGGAGTGCAAAGGTAAGCAATAGAGTGAAAGAAGATACTTACAATACTATATCTCTCAAATAATTCATGTACAGAACATATAAAGATTTCCTTTTAATTAATTTGAAAATGATAGACAACACAAATAAAAGGCAAAACGCTTGAATAAGCACTTCCCTCAAGAGGATATCCAGTTGATTTTTAAACATACGAAAATGTGTCAAACACCATGAAATATCATGGAAGTGCAGGTTGAAGGCGTAACGCACCTGCTAAAATGGCAAAGCAAAACAAATGAACAAAAACGATTATTATCAAGTATGGGCCAGGATATGTGGCAACTAGAATTCTCATTCACACCTGGAAGGAGTATGAATTGGTCCAACCACCTTGGAAAATTATTTGGCCTATTTACTAAAGTTGAACATTCACAAGCTCTATGACTAGCAATTCAACCTCTACAAAAGACATTTCATTCCTCCTTGAAGAAATACATACAAGTATTTTCTAACAATACATTTACTGCAATGGCAATAGCATCATTACTGGTAACAACCTCAATTTGTACACCATCATTTTGTACAACAACATACATACAGTGTTGCTGCCCACACACACTATATGTATGTTGCTGCACAAAATGATCGTGTACAAATGGAAGTTATTACCAGTAATGATGCTATTGCCATTGTAGTAAATGTATTGTTAGAAAGTATTTGTATGTATATAATACACACTATATATATATTAATATCTGAATTAAATACTATCTAGCAATGAAAAAGAACAAATTATTACTGCATGGATCAACATGGATGAATCTCATAAACATAACATTCCATAAAAGAAGCCAGTCACAGAACAATACATACTCGGTACTTCTATTCACATGAAGTTTTAAAGGCAAAACTAATGTATGGTGATAGAAGTTAAGAGAGGGGTTTCCTTTGTGGAGGTGCCCAATGTTTAGGAGTGGGTGGGAGGAATGTTATTAAGGATGCTAATAATGTTCTGTCATATCTTCATGTAGACGGGGACTACATTGTGTATTTACATTTCAAATGTTTATGAAATTATACACTTAAAATTTATGAACTATATTTTATATTACCCTTCAATGAAAAGATTTGAAAATCTACAGTGCTGATGCTGTCACACACACACAAAGAGTTCCTACCAACAAAACATACTTTACTGGTATCAAAAACTAGGTGTGAGCTCTAGGGGATGCCAATGGTTGGCTCTCAAAATGAATGTTTCTAAAGGACCAAACAAGCTTTTGAAATTTCTGTACAAATGAATGTTATCGATATAATTCAAGGTTTCAAATATATACGGAGCATCTGTATTGTCCCTGTCATTTTTCTAGGTGCGATAGTCATTTTGGGGTGTTAAAATATTCAGAAATGTTTTAGAATTATTAGAGTCTTCAGGGTATTAAAATAAGACAACAATTTGTATACTCTTCGATTTAGCCGGTGATGTGTGAAATTCTTGCATGTCAGCTGAATAAGCCTACAGCTATTGCAAATCGTGGCAAATGCTGCTGTCAAGATGACCACCAATCTCATCTTCTCTGATGGTCTAGTCTCTGGGTAAGGATTGGTTTAGATAAATGGATGTGACTGAATTGGCTTATGATATGTGTGAAGAAGCAAGGTGATAATCAGTGTGAGTGAGATGACACAGACCTGTAATTGAAACTTTGGGTTTTTGGAACAGGAACATTGGGTGAGTGGGAGAAGAGTTATCTAGGAAATTTTACATTCTAAGGATAAACTGCTATAACATCATGGTTAGTGAACTTGCTAGGCTAGGAAATTTCTAACATCTATCATAAGGCTAATTTAATTGATTGTTTCAAAAAGGATAAACCAGTAAGGATTTTATTTGAAAGTGCAGAAAACATTGTTTCTTTAGAATGTCATTGACATGTAATGAGACAACACATGTCTCTTTCCTACAATGAGTAGCAAAAAAGTTTTCATTCCAAGTGGATAAGCATTAGGTTGGTGGACTCTCTGGGTATAAAGAATCTTTCCCTTCATTAGAATGCATGACCAAATATTGTGGATTTCATTATGACATTGACTGTCATAGTGGCTTATCCAATATATCAATATGCAATCTTCTTGCTTGGACAGATTTTTGAAGCATCTTAGTCTTGGTAATGGGTCGTGGCTACAAATTTAACATGATAATCTTAGTCAAATATATCCAGAAAAACAGTAAACAAATGTATTTACTCTAGCTGGCCTGAGTTTCATCTGCAAAAGAATGTACATCCTATCTCCACTTACAAAGTAACAGCTGAATGTGTAAGTTCAGCATTTTGGACAGTAAATTTCAAGACTTCTACCTTCTACTCTCTTCTCCGGGCCACAATATCCCTCAGCAAAATCAGGGGCTTCTTCTTTGTGGAAAAAAAAAAGGTGACCCTCACAGTTATCTGCTACTCATGTTTTCACTTTTACTCTGTGTTTTAGGAACACATTGGAAACACCTTATTCTTATGAGTATTCGTTTTTAAAATGTTCATGAGTCAAACAAAATGAATTGAGATGTATAGGCTGTAGTAGAGGGCTCTTGAGTGTAGTCCCTCTCCCCCCTTGCCCAACCTTTCATCCTCACTCTTGAAGTAGTCTATAATTTTCTCACATACTGTAACTTCTGCACAAAGGGGAAGATGTAAGGAACTGAACCCCAAAAGATTTCTTGTCTATTCTTAGAAGAGAGGAGAACTGGTAAGAGCTTGGGTTGAGGACCGCAGATGTCTGGACTCAAATCTCAGCTCTAATACATACTTGCTGTGTAAACTTTAGCAAATTATTTGATTCCTCAGAGCCTCAGTTTCCCTATCTGTACAATCGTCCTCATAACTCTGCTTTGAGGATTAAATGGGGTCAAGCATGTAAAGCCATTTGTGTGGTGCTGGCATTTAATGAGTATGCACTAAATGGCTGGCCACCTGGGAGGAAATCTTGGGTACACACTTGCTATGTGTATGATCTTGGGTAAAACGCTAAGACTTTCCTAAGATTTGGTTTTTCTTATCTGTTAAGTGAAGAGAGCTAATAGGACCTACTTCCAGGAATGCTGGGAACAGTAAATGAGATGATGCATGGTCAGCTCTCACCAGGCTACTTGAGCCATGGAAAAGGCTTATCAAGTATTAGCTACAATGACTATGATGCCTTTATTTTTTCTAAATACATACAAAATAGGCTATTCATCGTTCCCTCTCATTCCCCATCTCACACCCCACAAGGTGTGAGAATACCATTCATCATTATTATAGTGATAGGTTGTAGAAGACCTCTTTCTGGCTTTTTGACCTTGGGAAAAACAAAACACAGTTGACCCTTAAACAACATGGGTTTGAACTGCGCGGGTTCATTTATATGCTGATATTTTTCACTAAATACATACATACTGTAAAAGCATTTTCTCTTAATTATGATTTCCTTCATAACATCTTCTTTTCTCTAGCTTATTTTATTGACAGTATATAATACATACAATACTAAAATATGTGTTAATCAACCATTCATGTTATCATAAGGCTTCTGGTCAACAGTAGGCTGTCAGTAGTTAAGCTCTGGAGGAGTCAAAAGTTACATGCAGGTTTCTGACTATGAAGTGGAGGGGTTTGGTGCCCCTGAACCCCATGTTGTTCAAGGGCCAACTCTACTTAACTTCTCATTGTTTCTATTTTCTCATTTGTGAAATAGGAATGATAGCACTTATCTCCTAAGGCTATTGTAAAGAATAAAGATCTTCAGGTAAAGCTAATAGAACAGAATTTGGTTATCAATAAGCACACTATTAATATTAACTTTAAAAAGTGTTTTTACATATATAATCTCATTTGACTGTGACAATGGTATTTCTAGGTGAGACTTTTTAGTACATATTAAGACATCTTAGACCTTTTAAAAAACAAAAAATATATTACTTGACCTTGTTTTGGCATGGATATGTCAGTGTGATTTTTTAAGGGGTTAAACAACCCTCCTGCCAAAACAGAATTCTTCCCCACTATCTGTCAGTCCTGAAAGTCAGTAACTGCAGGTACTCTTGAAGTAGTTCCAGTTTAAACATCAATCATTTATAGTAGGGTATGAATGAATTTATTAGGATATTACCTGAGAGTTTTGACATGAGATATAGGGGGATTGGATAAAGCAAAGCTTCTTGAGTGTCTGAAGAGGGAGCCAAGGGCACTAAAAAAGGGAGAAAGACCTAAGTCAGGGAAGGTGAAATCCTAGATGGCACATGCCACCTACTTAGGATGTTTGCCTATAGTTGATGGATCCTAAATGTTACCTCCTTCCTGATAGATAGAAACCCTAATTGCACTGGCAGCTCCTCTGAGGATGTTTTAGCTCCCTCACCATAGGGAGGATGATTTCTTTTGTATCTCACACAACTCGGACGAAATATAAGTGTCATGCCAATGAAGGAAGTTATTAATGCTAAATAAAACAGAGCCTGAAATGTGCTTAATTCATTTCTGATAAAATGTCATTGGAGAAAAACAATTCAAAAAACAAATCTTTAGTAAAATGAGAGTGACAATTATGCCTGTTGTACTGTGAATGTATTTGATTAAAACACTGTTCCTTTCAACTCTAAAAATTGCCTGGAAAAGAGAAAAAATTTCCAGTATCTCTTTTATGTGCCCTGGCTCACGAGCTCAGCTCCAGATTTTTCATTAGACAAGTATGTAGTGCATTGCTCGAGCATAGTGTGCATTCAACAAATGGCTTTAGCTTGCCAGTCGATATGGAGGGGCCTTATGGAAATTTGCTCTTGTTTTGTTTTAGCTCCTGTAGAAAAATAAAAAAAGAAAAGAAAAGAAAAAACAGAAAAAAAAACACAGGACATTTTTATTTTTCTTGCCTGGCATTTACTAAGCCCTCAGAAGATGACCGCTATGTAGATACTTAGATTTTGGTTGGAGAGAAGAACCACTAGAGAAAAAAGAGAGAGACTAGAGAAAGAAAAGCAAAAGCAAAGGTGACTTGATATAGGGAAAAAGTGTAAGCATCTGCAAGACTGGGAAGGGACCAGAAATTTGAGAGTTTTCATCTGAAATCTAGTGTAGTGTTCAGGATGGGAGAAGCACAGGGTAGCTTTACTGCCTGAGGCTGGGTCAGTGGAGAAGACCACTGGCAGGTGCAGGAATACCGAATGCAGCCATGGGTAGAGGGAGGGACACAGAAGCAGCATTGGTAGCAGAAAGGACATCATATTGACATCAGAGATGAAGGGAAAGGCCTTGTCTTCCATTTTCTAGGTATCGTAAAATTTCCCCAAATTCTTGGATTCTCCAAGCATGACTGGGATTAGATTTTTTCATACTCTGTTAAATGGGCTCAGAGGTATATTTAGTTCAATTTAGAAAACAGAGTAATCGTTCTTTCACCTGTATGTTGCGGAACAGAATCTTATCCAGGTTTTAAAAGATCAGGATTCATGTGCCTCTTTTAATCATTGTATTAACATCAACTGGCAGACTGCCTGATAGATAGACTCTCAACAAATGTTAAGTATATTTGTTGAGAATAAATAAGTGGAATAACTAAGTGGACTCCAAAGTGCTTCTGATACTTCCTGGGTGAAGCTTTGGTGTAGGCAGTTTCTCAACTTTGACATTATTAATTATTTTTATCTGGATATTTCTTTGTGTGTATGTATGTATGAGGGGAAATCTTGTATATGTGTAGCTGAAAATTTACCAGCAACCTTGATCTCTCTCCAGATTGTATAGAAATAATCAAGCACCAGAAAACTAAAGTCGGATTTTGTATGTAAAGTTAGTCTCCCACAAGTGATTTCTTTGAAAATGAGGTTGTTACACGGGACTATCTGGTTTTCTGAGTTCACCTATCAGATAGCCTTATAATTGGGGTTTGTGTGTATGGAATTTACTGATGGAAGCAGCGAAGTTTTACAAAGAACACTGGACTCATTTATAACATAGAAAATTGAGTTCAGGTTCTTGTCACTTAGTACTTTTGAGACATTTTCAAATTTTCTGTCTCTCAAGTTTCTTGTCTGTATTTGAAAAATAATTATGAACGCCTCACAGATAGTTGTGAAAATTAAACTACGTGAAAATACCTATTCTTTAAAAAATTTTTCTCGCTCAAATTTATATTTCTTTTTGTATTGAGGTATAATTGACATATACTACTATATTAGTTTTAGGTGTACAACATAATGATTCGATATTTGTATATACTGCAAAATGATCTCCACAATAGGTCTAGTTAACATCCATCACCATACAGTTATAATTTGTTTATGTGTTTGATGAGGTCTTTTATGAAACTACTCTCTTAGCAACTTTCAAATATGCAATATGGTATTATTAATTATAGTCACCATGCTGTACATTATATTCCCGTGACTTATTTATTATATAACTAAAAGTTCGCACATTTTGACTTCCTTGTTCCATATCGCCCCCTCCCCCCACTCACCCCCCCAAACGCCCACTTCTGGCAACCACCAACCTGTTTTCTGTATATAAGAGATATTTTTTCTCTTTTTTTCAGATTCCACGTATAAATGAGATCATATGCATATGGCATTTGTTTCTGATTGCCTAGTATGCACTGGATACTATTTAAAACACAAAAGTTCCTGGGAGTTGTAACTGAGGATGAAAAGGACACATGAAGGGCGTCTAAGTCTAAGGAGGCCACAAATCAAACTTCTCCTTATTCATAGTTCAACTGTGGATATGAGTAAATACATGGGGCATATAATATTTGTTGAACAGTCATAGAAGCTACATGCAGACGTGTTGGGGAAGTTGGAAGGTTAAATAAACTACAGCGTCAGGGTAGTCAGTCTAGTTGTAATTAGTCTAGAAACCATGAAGAAGTTTTAGAGACAGAGAAAGGGTGGCAGTGATACTTTCACAGAAGGGAAGATATTCTGATCAGTTTCTAGTATATCTCTGGCCAAGCACGGACCTGTGGGTAAGAAGAGCTCTCTGGTGTTTTGAAACCATGTCTTTGTCACCGAGGCTGTGGGATGATCCTGAAAGAGTGCTCATTTCTATGCTGAGCCTGGTATTCTGATGAGGAAGAAGGCATAATTCTCTGTCATCAACTTTGGTGATGTCTTGTCTAGTCCTATGGGAAAATCATATAATTAAAATTTGATAGGGCGGCCAAATGGCTCAGTTGGTTAGAGTGCGAGCTCTTAGCAGCAGGGTTGCCGGTTCAATTCCCACATGGGCCAGAGAGCAGGTTCGATTCTCACATGGGCCAGAGAGCAGGTTCGATTCTCACATGGGCCAGTGAGCTGGGCCCGCCACAACTAGATTGAAGGACAGTGACTTGGAGCTGATGGGCCCTGGAGAAACACACTGTCCCCCAGTATTCCCCAATAAAATTTATTTTAAAAAAAGGATTTGATAGTAAATGAGCAACTCCTAAAGTATAGCTTTGTGGTTATATTTATTTTGTGGTTACCTTTATATATATTTTACATATTGATTTATGGGTTTGGTGAGCTTTCAAGAGACATACACTCTGTTATGCAGTGATGCAGTGATATATTGCATCTCATATTCTTCTTTAAACGTGCAGTTCATTATTTTTATAACTTAAAATAAAAATTAGTAATACTCGAAACTAATCAACAGCTTGACCATGATAGTCTGAGAAATAAGAGTATTGTATAACTACCATATCACATCTAGAACTGCCCAGTTATGTAAGCACCTCTATTAGGATTTTTTTTTAAAAAAGATGCCAGCTCACAGAAGCCAGGCTGGTCCATCAGAATTGTCTGAGGAAGCTTTAGAATTATTGTTCCAGACTTGACCCTGAAGAGATTCTGATTTAATAGATTTTGGAATAGACCCAGGAATCTTCGTATTTCTTGAAAAAAAAAACAAAAACTCCTCAGGTGATTTTAATGCACATCATGTTTTTCTGAGAAGTATTATGGAAGAATATTTTAGATGCCTAGAAATTTTCTTTTAAATTGGATTATATGTTTCTTTAATGGCCCAGTGAAGCTTTCAAAAAAGTTTTTAAACCAGTTGCCTTAGAACTAAAATTTCCACATTGCAGTTTTATTTTTCTTATGTACTTGAGAAATCAACCACATTCATTTGTCAGTTTATAAGTCTATAAACCTCAAAGCAGCAAGGTTGGTTCTCTGCTTCACCTTGATGATTCTGCCTCATGTAAAATGCTTCTGATGTGATTATAATCCCTCCATCAATAGGCAAAGGACTCTAGATTTTGAAGGTTGAACGTTCCATTCTTATTTTGGGCACATTTTGTTCATGTCTATTATGGTGTTCTGACCATCTATGTGCAGCAGTGGAGAAACACTAGGTACCACCTGCACTTTCAATAGACAATTCTTTTCCTTCCTCTGACAAATATGAAAAATCCAGCAGAACAGGTTTATATACATTGTGATAACTCTCCTCTGAATGCCTATTTCGGTCATCCACTCATTTAGCTGAATGATTATGATGAAGTAGAAAGAGCATGGACTTTGCATCTGAATTTGAATTTAAGCTTTATTCTCATTTTTTCACTCAACAAGCCAGAGGTTATTCTTGGGCATAGAAGTAGAAAACATAAAAATGTGTCTTTAAGCAACTAACAGTTTTGTGGGAAAGACAAACAATTATTACACAGAGTGATAAAGTGTTAGACGAGATGGCAGCACAGAGTGGAAAGTATGAAGAGGAAGTCAGACAGAACATATATTTGGTGTTAGGGGTGGACAAGGTTGGGAGGGTGTTAGAACTTTTAGTGGGTCTTGCTGGAAGGTTTAATCTTAGTTTAAGTTTTAAAGGAATTTTAAGCTAAGTGAGAGAGAATATGGGGTAGTTCAGTCTAAACAAAAACTGGTATGTTTGAGGAAATGGAAGTAGCTTAGAATGACTGAAGAAAGAATACGAGAGAACAAGATAACAATTGAGGCTAGAGAACTAGGCAAAAGCTAGGTTATTAAAGCTTGTGGATTTTATTCTGAAGGCAATGGAGAGTGATTGAGTGGGAGTGACAAGATCAGATTTGCATCTTACATCACCTTGAGGAGGGACCTATTAGGCTGCTGAAGTAACTCAGATCAGAGAAGGAGGGATGCTGATGATGGTAATAAGGAAATGAATTTTGGAGTAATTTAGGAAGCTATCTTGATTGGACTTTCATCCTTAATTGTATGCATGTGTAAGTAGTAATTTAGGATGTCTCGCAGCTTAAATGATGGTGTCTTTTACCAATTTAAGGAGAACTTTTTGGGAAGGGTGTTCTGATCTGCTGCTCTTTGACAGACCTTTTTTCCAAAGGCTTACCCTAAACTACCAGATTTTATAAGTTGAATTTTCCACCTATTGTGTTGTTAAAGGCAAAAGTAACAACATCAACTCACACTCACCAAAGCCACAGACGTATTAAGATTAGTCAGATCAGATGTGATACAGCAGAAACATAATATGTAGCAAATTGTATGCAAAGTAATGCTTGAAGACTGAAGTATATTGCAAGTTGAGAAAATTATGCAGCAAATTAAACCTTTTCAAACTCTTAATTATCTTGAAATGTTTGTTGAGTTTAAATAGTACTTATTGAATTCTTACATATGCATATACTATATTTTGTGCTATATATAATTAAGCAAAAAATAATCTAGCCCATCTAGATTTTTACAGTCTAATATGAAATAAAAAAAATAAGACAAAAATATAGAGATGTGCATTCCAAATGAAAGAATATGGAGGGAGATGTTAGATGCACCCGCATAGTTAACCAAATTCTTATATGTTGGCCATTTGATACCAAATATTAACGTAATCAGGTAGTTTATGTGTAGAATCTCAGTCTTAATTAAAATTAATAGCATATATATTATTACTCTTTTACTCATTAAGAATTCAAAATTTAAGCAGATCTATGGCAAATTGTTACAACAACGAAAACAAAGAAAGCTAAAACAAAGCAAAAGCTCATTGTGTTTTTCCACTTTCATTTTGTCTTCACCTTATTCTCACATCCCTGTGGGCAAATGATATTACATCCTTTAAGGTTATCTTGAACTTTAACTAAATTGTAGCTGACAACTTGGAAAACACTTGTAAAAAGAGAGAAGAGTCCCTACTACTTGAGAGTTCCCAATAGAAGATACCCCTCCCCACCCAGGATTTGTATGTAGGGACCCGTAATATTTAATTATATTTTGGCAGCTTTGCTGGCAATGTCAAGATTATCATCTCCTTCTTAGGATAGGCCTAATAATGGAAGATTTGTAGTGTAGTTTATACAAATAAAGGCTTATCATTATAATTTCTGTAGTTCTTTTAGAGGCTGTTTAAGACAAGACTTAACTTCTAATTCTGTACAGTTGCATATGCTTTTCATTCTTGTTTCTGATAAATAGGTAAAAGACCAAAAAAAAAAATTGTTGAATTCTACTTTGTAAAGTAGATAAATCTATGGCAAGCTTGGGTCTACTTGCTGGGCAGAAGTATTTCAGTGTCTTTTGGGCCAGAAGAACATTTTCTGAAATCCTTTGGATACTCTTTGGCTTGACACTTACTGGCAGTGGGCAGAGGGAGGGGATAAAAGAGAAGCTAAGCTAAGTACCACCTTCTTTGAGTACATAAAAAGCTATTTACTGGTGATATTTTTCTTGGGAAAAATGATGTAAGTAAACAATTTGCTTAATTATTCTGAGTTGTAGCTACTTTTAGAAAAAAAAAAGTAAGAAGATGACATGAATCTATCTTTTTTTGATTTCCTGTTATAAATACTCAACTAATATTATCGAGCTTCAGAAAGTGTCAGGAATGGTTTAGGTGCCAAGAACATAATGTTACATAAGACAAAGTTTCTGAGCTTATGAAGATTAGTTTCTCCAACAAATCCTCTTTGAGATTATAGGCTGTTTCGTATTTATTCACTTCTTTCTTCTCTCTCTCTCTCTCTCTCTCTCTCTCTCTCTCTCTCTCTCTCTCTCATTTTGTGAATGTTGAGATTTTGGGGAGGAAATACGCATGCAAATCTCACCCTAGCATTCTTCCCTTCCATTGGGAGGCAGCCGACTGCAGAAAACACATTCCATGTTGCACATTTAAGGAATTGCATGTGTGAAGGAATTAAGTTAATATTGCTTGCAATAAATGGTAAATCTGTCTAATTTTGAGTTTCAGTATTTGAAAGCCCATTTCTGCTACATGTTTAAGTCATGTTGTGATCAAGACTTTACCAATGATGCTGATATCTTGGTCTTTCTCTTAAAAAAAAAATTTTTGGTCTTATTTCTTAAGTGAGTTAGAACTTGGGCAGGGAAAATGGATACTATTTATAGTCTCTCTCGAAACACCAACTTCTCATGAATATGTCATGAATTTTGAGAGATAGGTAAAACCTAGCTTTTGGTGAGCAAAATAACTTTGACTAGATCATTTTCAGTTTGACGCCGCTTTTTCAAATTGGGTATTCGAACTTTGTCATGATTCATGTTACTCCCTGTAGCTGGATTTGCAGCCAAGCGTCCACTCTTAACTGTTATAACCTAGGCAGGCAGCTTTAGAATTATGCAGTAGTCATACTGGATCTTCACTTTAAGTCACTACAACTAAAGATGTTTTTTTTCCCAAGAAAGGAGCTCTTTTTCAGCTGGGAAGATGCTGTTACAGAAGTAGAGCCGTGTTTATGAGACCTTGAACAAATAGTGCATGAGTTTCACCCAGGTTTTCGATGATGGTTAAGTGCAGGAAACACAAAATACTCTAATAACCTGTGATGGGATTTATATTTAAAATTATCCTAGGTGTGTTGGTGTTGATGCTGTCTTGATCTTAAGAAAAGTTGTCAATGGAAAGATTTCCAAAATCTTGTGTCATGAATGTTATATAGTTAACAGTAATTGTTAAAAAGTCATTGATTATATAAGGTACCCTAAATCCAGAAAGGTATAATTATGAAAAAACAAACAAACAAAAACAACCCCAAAATCTTAGAATTGATGAAATATATAGGTGTTCTGAAAATTATTGGAAGTACCAAAAGATTTAGGTACTCAGTGGAGCCTTCTGAAAAGATTTGTAGAACAATATAGGGCTGATCCACTGAGAAAGCTACTACCTCTGATATTACCCTTGGAGTTATGTTAAAACAGGAAGCTACCACCACAATCGCTTTTCATACTCAGGAAACTGGAATATGGACACTAAAATTCTGTCCAAAGGAGGCTCACATTTTCAATTATTATTATTATTTTGCAAGAAACACCAGTTAACAGCCATATTAAGATGACCTCTGACATTATTTTCCCAGTCTCACAAGAGTTAATCTAATTAATAGAACCTAATTTGCATAAGAAATCCTAGGTGAAGTGAGTTTGGTTGAGTGTAGATTGTAACTTTCTAACTTCTCCAAATAGAAGACATATAGAATGGGGGTTGAGTACAGAATCCTCAATATTAAATATGTTAAGAAAAAGTGAAAGTCTCAGGAGGTGTTGAACAAGCGGGTCTTAGTGTGCAGGTTGTTGTATTAGGACCTTGAACTGTCTAGAATCTGTTGGTAGATCCAGATTTGGTGCTGCAGCCTTAATAAGTAGGTGCAACAAAGGATGGAGTAGATTATAGGGAACATATTACCTCGTGGGAGGGATTATCTATCTCAGGAGAATGAAAGCAGACAACATTTTGTGAGCAATGGGTCCTTTTCACAGTACCAGAAATTACTGATTTCATTTTTGTCATTATGCAACATCTTAAAGACAAAGTTTAGATGAATACCATAGGAAAACAAATGCCAGTTAGAATTTAAAGAGAAAATAAAAGGAAGGTAGGCATTTAATTGCAGAAAGTAGTGCGGACTTCATGTTGTAGAGAACGAAAGGGATCAATTTCAGAGGTGGTGAAATTATTAGAAACTCATTTTAGCCTCATTCGCTACAAGAGAAAAGCATAGGGGATGAGAGACTAGAGGTATTTCATGTCTACAGAAGATGGAATGAAAAAGTTCTCAAAGTTGGAAATGTGCAAAATATAGAAAGATGTGTCTTGAAAAGCACATGGGGGAAGTATTAGCTCTCAGCAGGCTTCAGAAGTGTCAAGGGCAGCTTCAGTTTGGCAGTCTGCTGGGGGTGATTCTCCAGCTGAAAGAGTTGTGGGGATGGGGGACAAACCTTTCCCAAAAGGCTTAATCAATTCCAAAGCAAGCAGTAATGGCGGCAGCCACTGTGGCATAGGGTGGAAAATGTTTACTCCCCAGATATTATGGCTTTGAGAATGTTGGGTATTAAAGCAGGCACCTAAAATAAGATGAGGTAAGTGGGACTGGCACAATTGTAAAGTTCTAAACTTTTTCAGAAGGTGAGAAAGTCACAAATGCTGTCAGAAAATATACACAGGTTGATCCTTCTTCAGACATGATAAGTACACATTCCAGTAGTCTCTCCTTAGCTGGGGTGGGGGGGGAATTATTCCAAGACCCAACCCTCCCCCCCACCCCGTGGATGCCTGAAACCTCAGATAGTATGGAACCCTTTATATACTATGTATTTTTCTACACATGCCTACCTATGATAAAGTTTAACTTATAAATTAGGCACAGTAAGAGATGAACAACAGTAACTAATAATAAAATAGAGCAAGTATAACATTATACTGTAAGAAAAGTTATGTGAATAACTTTTCTGTCTGTCTGTCTCTCTCTCTCATAAAGTATCTTATTGTACTTGACTCACTTTTTGACATAAAGGACGGACATTTCGGCTTCTCCTTAGCATAGCCAAATTACCAGCATCACTACTCTTGCACTTTGGGGCCATTAAGTAAAATAGGGTTACTTGAACACCAGCACTGTGATACCCCAACAGTTCATCTGATAACCAAGATGGCTACTAACTAATGGGTGGAAAGTGTCCATAGCATGGGGAAGCTGGACAAATGGATGAGTCATGACTGGGCTGCATGGAACAGTACTTGTGAGATTTCATCACGTCTCTCAGAATGGCATGAATTTACTCTTAAAACTTATGAATTGTTTATTTTTGCAATTTTTCATTTAATATTTCTGGGTTGACTGCCAGTAACTGAAACCACAGAAAACAAAACTGTGGATAAGGGAGGACTACTGTACTTATTTTGATAGAAAATGTTTAATTAAGTTTGTAGTTCAAAAACTCCAGGTATCTGGCAGACTGACTGGAGCCCTGACAGGATCAAACAAATAAATTTTTCTAACAAAGACAACATATTTTATTTGTATAATATATAAACTTCATTTTTTTTTCATTTTTAAAACAGACTTTACTTTTTAGAGTCGTTTTAAGTTTGGAGCAAAATTAAGTGAAAGGTACACGGATTTCCCATATACCCCCCTGTCCCAATGCACACACAGCCTCTCTTATTATCAACATTCCTGGACCAGAATGGTACATTTGTTACAACTGATGAACCTACATTGACACATCCTTATCACTCAAAGTCCGTAGTTGACATTAGGGTTCCCTCTGGGCATTGTACAGTTTATGGGCTTGGACAAATATTTAATGACATGTATCTGTTATTATAGTATCACACAGAATAGTTTCACTGCCCTAAAATCCTCTGTGCTCTACCTAGTCATCCGTCCCTTCCCCACCCCCTGTTAAAAACTCATCTTTTTATTGTCTCTATAGTTCTGCCTTTTCCAGGATCATATAGTTGGAATCATTCAGTAAACTGAAGCCTATTCAGATCGGCTTCTATCACTTAGTAATATGCACTTAAGTCTGCTCCGTGTCTTTTCTGGCTTGGTAGCTTATTTCCTTTTAATGGTGAATAATATTTCATTGTCTACATGTAAATAGTTCATCCTTTCACCTACTGAAGGACATCTTGGTTGCTACCAAGTTTTAGCAATTATGAATGAAGCTGCTATAGACATCTGTGTGCAGGTTTCTGTGTGAACCTAAGTTTTCAACTCATTGGGTTGAAGTGTGATTACAGAATCATATGTTAAGAGAATGTTTAGCTTTATAAGACACCACCCAACTGTCTTCCAAAGCGGCTGGACTGTTTTGCATTCCCATCAGCAGTGAATCAGAGTTCCTGTTGCCCCACATCCTCACAAGCATTGGGTGTTGTTAGTGTTTTGTATTTTTATCATTCTAATAGGTGTGTAGTGGTATCTCATTGTTGCTCCAATTTGCATTTCCCTGATTACATATGATGTGGACCATCTTTACATATGCTTATTGCCATCTGTGTATCTTCTTTGGTGAGGTGTCTCTTCAGTTCTTTTGCCCCTTTTTTAAGTTGGGTTGCACGTTTTCTTGCTGAGTTTTAAGATTTCTTTGTGTATCTGGGATAACAGTTCTTTGTCATATACATTTTTTGCAGATATTTTCCCCCAATTTGTGGCTTCTCTTCTCATTCTCTTGACAATGTCTTTCACAGAGCAGAAGTTTTTAATTTTAACAAAGTTCAACTTATTATTTCTTTTATGGATCATGACCCATGGATCGTTTTTATCTTCTGGTTTCTTTCATGATTTTTTTCTTTACTTTTGGTTTGCTGCAGTTTTAATATGAAATGTCCAGGAGCAGATTTTTGATATTTATCTTGCTTGGTGTTCTCTGAATTTTCTGAATCTGTGGTTTGTTCTGTCAAGAATTCTGGAAAATTTTTATTATTATTTCAAATATTTCTTCTGCTCCTTTCTCTCTTTTTCTGGTATTCCAATCACACCTATATTACTTCTCTGAAATTTTGTCACCGTTCTTGATTGCTTTGTTCAGTTTCTTTTTTCTCTCTGCACTTCAGTTTAGGAAGTTGCTATTACTCTATCTTCAAGTTCACTGATTCTTTCCTCAGCCTTGTCCTGTCTACCAATGAACCCATCAAAGGCATTTTTCATTTGTATCAGTGATTTTGATTTCCAGTATTTGTTTTTGAATCTTTCTTAGAGTTTCCATCTCTCTGCTTATATTACCCACCTGTTCTTGCATGCTGTCTGTTTATTCCCATTGGAGCCCTTCACATAATAACCCTGGTTGTTTTAAATTCACTGTTCAATAATTTAAACATCTGTATGTACCTGTGTCTAGTTCTAGTTTTGCTTTCTGTTTAGACTGTTTTAATTTTTTTCTTTTAGCATGGCTTGCGACGTTTTGTTGGAAGCTAGACTTGATGTGTTGGGTGATTCAAATGGAGGTAAATAGGCGAGCCATTACTTTGAAGTTTTATGTTAATCTGGCTAGGAGTTAGGCTATGTTTAATTTTTGTTATAGCCATAGGTGCCAGAGGCTGCAAATTCTTCTAGTGTCTTTCTATTTGTCTTCCCTGTTGACTTTGGGCTTCCCTAAGCCTCCCCCTCAGAAAGAGTCTGTGTCTAGCAGCTCTTTCAGTTGTTATTATATTGGAGCTCTGTAGTTGTGGTGGAAAGGCATGGAAGAGGGGAAGCATTTTATAATCCTTTGGTGTCTCTGGGCTTTCACAAGTGTTTATAGCCAAACCCTCCTTATGCCCCCTATCCCCTTTGGTGAGACAGGAAGGCTAACGGGGATAGAGTGGTAGAAATGTCCTTCCTCCTGGTGAAATAACACCGTGAGAAAGTTTCTCTCCCTGGAGAATTATCTTTTGTTATGGAGAATGGGCTGGGTATATTTTACAATGATTATTTTTCCTTTCCCAGCCAGACCTAGGAGAGATCTTTCTCTACTCTTCAGGGTCAGTACTTGGTTGGATTTCTGGTGGCAAAGCCCCCTGGAGTTTCTCACTCTCATACTAATCCATACTCTTCAGTTTCTAGCAATTTGTCAGAGTTAGCATCTAAGTTTTCCTTCTAATTAATAGCTCTGGTTGAGTCTGTTCCAGGTAAGCAAAGCTCATCTGTGAATCTTGGATCTACTGTGTTTCCCCAAAAATAAGACCTAGCTGGACAATCAGCTCTAATGCATCTTTTGGAGCAAAAATTAATATAAGACCTGGTATTACATTATATTATATTATATTATATTATATTATATTATATTATATTATATTATATTATATTATATTATATTATGTTAAAGACCCAGTCTTATATTATAGTACAAGAAGACCAGGTCTTACATTAATTTTTGCTCAAAAAGATGCATTAGAGCTGATTGTCCAGCTAGGTCTTATTTTTGGGGAAACAGTACCTGTGTCTCCAGACTTTAGGGTGGCTATTTTCCCTGTGACCACAGTTTCTACCTGGCCCAAGAAAAGTCATTGATTTTTAAATTTTTTCAGCTTTTTCTTGTTGTAAGAAGAGTTGTGATGACTTCCAAGATCTTTACATGTTGGAGCTAAAACTGGAAGTTCCTGTGATAGAGTTTCATGGGTAACACAGATATAATATGGGATGAGAAATAAAATAGGGAGGGAATTTCCAATCTTGGAATAAGTGACCTCACAGTCATTTTGATTGAAGTGCTATTTGGAAGTATTTCAGTAAATTTTGGGAGCAGAAATCAACAGTGCCTATCAGATTGATCCTAAGGAGAAGAAGTTTGCATGGGCGGTAGCCTTATGAAGGTGAAAGCAGGATTGTTCAAAGAAACTTCTGATTTCCTCAAAAAATGAGACAACTGTACCTTGCATGACCATTATCTTAATCATTAAACTCAAGTGGTTAAGAGGTCAAAAACTGGGGAAATGTTAGGAGGGAACATTTATTCCCCGTTCCTATTTTCTTCTAGGCAACTCCATTAGATTTATACTCTGGGTCTCTCCCTGCCTTTTCACTCTTCTCCAGGAATGAAACAATGACTTACCCTTTATGAGTTTGGGAGAGGAACCAGAAACTTCTCTTGGAAGCCACTTACCTATAGAATGTGCCCATTCTATTTACCTCTTCCCCCCACCCCCCTGCAAGGTTAGACCCCACCTGAGAAAGCCTACAGTGAGTCCATGCAACTCTAACTATGGCAGGTCTGCCTATTTCTGGTTGTGCAGTTAAAAACACTGTATCACCCCACACCTAAGCCATCTCATCTACCTCGGCTCTATCAGTAACAAAAGGAATATTTTGATTTTCATCTGATTGTTATTTTTAATAGACTTTATTTTAAAATAGTTTTATATTTACAGAATAGTTGGACAGGTAATACAGCTAGTTCCTGTATACACCTGACACAGCTTCCCCTCTTCTTAACATCTTATGTCACCATGGTAATTTTGTCACAACTATATAATTAGTAACTACAATCCAAATTTTATTCAGATTTCACTAGTTTTTCCTCTAATGCCCTCTTATCATTCCAGGATCAAATTAATCATCAAGTAATCTAGAACAGTTTCTCAGACAATCCTTGTTTTACATGACCTTGACAGTTTTGACATATTGAAGTATTTGGTAGAATGGTCAATTTGAGTGTGTCTCATGTTTCCCTCATACTTAGACATGGATTATGAGTAAGTTTACCACAGAGGTAAAGTCCCGCCCTCGTCACATTATTGCAGGGGTGCGTCCTATCAACATGACTTATCACTGATGATATAAACCATCATCACCTAGCCAAGGTATTGTTTTCCAGGTTTAGCCACTATAAAGTCACTCTTTCCACTCTTCTTTTTCCATACTGTAATTGTTGGAAGCGAGTCACTAACCACAGTTCACACTCAAAAGGAGGGGGGTTATTTTGGTCCAACTTGCAATTAGTTGTATACATCAGACAGAACAGAGAGTTGATATTTATCAGACAGTAAGAAACCCCAACATTACTAAATATTCACCTGCAGGGTTAGTCAGGAGAACAGATGTATTAAGCGGATAGAAAGGGCATTGCGGTGAGATGGAAAAAGAATGGTTTCATGGCTAGGAGCTTCTCTGAGATGGGAAATTGGCCAGAGAGTGGTAAGTGGTGAAAAACAGGGTCTGGAGGCTAGAACCAAGGAGACAGGATGTTCCCAGTGGAGGATTTTAGAACACTGAGCATCAGTTAAAGAATACATTTGCCCAAACCTGTACCAGGCAATCAGTTCCTCAGTGAGCTCCACATTGGAAAAAAATCGATTTTCTTGTTTTGATTTATACGAAAACTCAATGTTCTTCTGCTTGCTTTCCCAGATGCACATGTGACTGATGGACAGGAAAACCCAAGTGAATTAACTTTTAAGGGCAACCTCAGCCCCTGGGTTATCTTTGCTAAAGAAAGACAAGTGGGTAGGTTAAAAGACAAATTAAAAAGCTTCCGTTGTCAGCAAAGTTGTCTCAGTTTAGACCAAATACCAAGGAAACTAATTTAATTTTGTGCTGTTTCCATCCCAAAGCCCTTTCATTCAGAAGGTTACTGCAGCTATAAAATAGATGTTATTAATAGCTTCTTCAATCAATAAAGAAATGGAGGCTTAAACATTGTAGAATTCTTACTTTTGACTAGTCTTTTCCAACTAAAATGACCTTAATTTTTATATATTTTTTCAACCATCGTATAAATATCTTTTAAAATTTATATTTGTCAAAACGTGTCTGAAAAGGACACTTGCACAGACAAGAGGGGAAAATCACTCATATATTTCAAGATAACAAATGAATAGTTTGAGGAGCTAAACTTTGAAACATTAAATTCTCTGGACCTGCCATTATTTTTCTAGATTTTTCTATTTTATTCATAAAGTCTTTGAAGAAGATAATTAGGTGTACATATATGACTTTCCTTATACTTAGTTTAACATTTTTTTTTGGATTATATAAGTAATTCATGACCATTGAGCAAAATTGAGACACACAGAATATTAGAATGAAGACTATCTTAAAACTATTAATTTTTAATAGATGTTTATGAAACATCTATTATTGGCATTCCTCTTGGTGCTAGAGACACAGCAGTGAACAAAACAGAGTTTTTATTCTAGTGGAAAGAGACCAAAAAGAAGAAGAAAGAAAGAAAAAGTAGTATGTGTATTTTGAAGGACAAGTGCGATGGAAAAAAAAAAAAAAAAAAGCCAGGAGGAAACCATGTGAGTTCATGGGGGGAAATGTAGCATTTAAAAAATAGAGCTGTAGGGGAAATTTTACTTAAAAACTGCTATTTGAGCAAAGAATTGAAGGAGTTGAGAGAGAGAGAGTCAAGTGTAGACATTGAGCAACAGAGTTCTAGGCAGAACAAACACCAAGTACAAAGGCCCTGAGGTGAGGCTTTTACTGAGCTGAGTTGAGAAACATTAGAGGGTTTAAAACAAAACAGAGATTTAACGAGTTAACTTTGTAAGGATCACTTTGGCTGCTCTGTGAGAAAAGGCTTAAATAGGTAATTATGAAAGCAAGGAGACCAATTTTATGGCTCTTGAATGGGGTCATAGCTGGTTTAAGAAGTGCTTGGATATTAAATATATGTTGATGGTGGAACCAACAAGGTATCCAGATAATTGGTGGAGTTCAGGGTCAATGACAGCTCTCCTAACGCCTATGTTTTTTGCTTTTACAATAAATCATAGTGTTCTCCCACCATCATGTTTTAGGGTCTTTATAACACTCAGACAAGCATTTCTAGTTTATTTCAAAATGATGAGTTTTAATTCTAGGGCATTTATGCTTGGTTCATTTTTCGGTCAACTGAAATAACTGTTTTCATGAAGGTTATATGGTATATTTTCTCAGTTTTTGTATTATTGAGAATGTTTTTATGTCTGAAGACAATATAAAGCCCGTTTGTTTGGACATACAATTTTTAATCAGAATGTTACCACTTAATTCTGTAGCTGATGTTCTATTAACCTGTTGGCAAAGGATAAACTTGATGTTTGACTCTTTTATTCGTGTGTGTGTGTGTGTATTTTTTGTTTTGAATATACATAGAATTGTCTTTTTTTAGAGATATAAAACAAATTGCCAGTATATTTCAGAATTTGGTCTTTTAAAAATTTGAGTGGAATTAAAATTAAATTTGAGTGGAATTCAGTGATTTCTTTCAATCTGCATTTATTTACTTACAGGAATTTCATCAGAGGAATTTTTCTTCTATTTCTTTTTTGATTATTATATTTTCTCTAAATAACCTGATGTATTAGCTGGACACGGTCTTAGATTGTTATGATTAAGGTGCATTGTGTTTTTCTCTCTGTTAGTTTTACTATTTATGGGAGAACTCACAGACTTTGCTCTCTAGGAACAACTAGATTTTTGCAGCATCAATTTTACTCTTTGTTTGCTCTATTGAAGTTTTTACTCCCATTATTGCATTTATAGTTTCTTTGTGATATGTTCTGGGCAGACTTTAATGAACCCATGAGTTATTAGTTTGGACCTAGAAGATTTTGCACAAAGATCTTATGGCCACTGCTTAAACTGGTCAGTATTTGCCCTCCTTTACTCTATCAAGTCCTACATACAAAACTTTCAAGTTTCTAAGGTAAAATAAAATAGGCAAAAAAATGTCCCAACAGTTATATGATCAGTAGGGGTGAAGGCCCATATCCACCAACAAGGTCCATTAATTTAGCTAATAGTTATACCTCCTGCAGACAACAGTAGAGCAACAAATGCATGCCTACAAGGAAGACCATATGGTGGGTGAGTCTTTCCCAGCCCTGCTCACTATTATTTCTCTAAGAGATGCAGAGTGATTTTACATTGCTTTACAAAATTGGCAGCATGAGGACCTGGGAGAGGACCTCATTCTCTCTCTGTTTTCTCTGCCCAACATCTTTTATTCAGGAGAAATCTGTAAACATAGATACGTCACCCAAACAACTTAAAATCAACAAAAACAGATGCACAGAAAAGATGGAGAAAAATTCCAAAATTAACTCAACTATTGGATGAGCTGATTTCAAAAATAGTATTTTATGTATTTATATTTCTTATAGAGTTCACACATCTTGAAAAGAGGTAATGACTAACAATGCAATTCAGTCAAGGAAAGTGTTTCCACCATGCTATAACCCTATATTTCACTTGTCTCCTGTTGATCTAATGCCACATTACTTTGATCTTTTCTTACGGCTTTCTGTTCCTGTTTCAAGGAGGCCATATATTTGCTAATCCAATTGACAATGAAAAAATATTTTTCTGAAGTTTTTATGTACATTTCCTCTTTTGATTCTCTTCCCCCTGTCTGTATAATTTAGAATGTTTTTGTTTTACTCATCCTCAATTAATAACAAATCTATTGAGCCTGAGAATTTGCCCATGAAGAGTATTTTTGTACAGATTGCCAGTGAATTGCCGTGGGTGCCCTTCTGTCTACTTGGCTAAATCAATTCCCTACTCATTCCACAGCTGTAAGGCAGATAAATGGGCTAGTTCCTAGCTCAATATCCAGTAGTCATTCATTTGTTTTAGCTTTTCTGGCCTAAAATAAGATGATTTCTTACCTCTACTATCTGAACAGATGGGATGCACAAAATGCGACAATTTCCAGTGTTTACTGCTACCACATGGCTTCCATCTTTGCCTCCACGTACCACTCTCTATTTATGGGGATGACACATTCCAGTCTGTAATGTATCATTACATGTCTCATACATAATCTTACATACTGCCATTTTTCCAGTCATCACCATCACCAGATGCATGTGGAAAGAGGTACATGTGAGAAAAGCCACACGTAAGATTTTGACTTGCTCAAAATCAATCTCCATGAACTGAAGGAACACATGCTTTCTTTCTAGACATTTGGGTGCATTTCAAAGCTGTACTGTCCTCTTTTTGGAGCTACTGCTGACACTACTACCCACTTAGGCACATGTTTTTCCACAGGCTTTTGACATACCCACCACTTGGATATATTTCCAGAATTGGAACTTCTGGGTCATATAGTACTTCTATTTTTAATTTTTTAAGGAACCTCCATACTGGTTTCCATAGTGGCTGTATCAATTTACATTCTCACCAATAGTGCACAGCGGTTCCCTTTTTTCCACATCCTGTCTAGCATTTTTGATTATAGCCTTTCTACAGGTATGACATGATATCTCATTGTGTTTTTGATTTGGATTTCCCCAATAAATAGTTATGTTGAGCACTTTTTCATGCACTTGTTGACCAGTTGAAAATTTTCTTTGGAAAAAAATCTAGTCAGGCTTTTTGCCAGTTTTTTTTTAATTGGATTCTTCCTTTCTCTCTCTCTCTCACCCTCCCACCCCCATCTCTCTCCTTCTTTCTTTCCTGCTTTGTAATTACTACATCCTAATCAGTTACTTGGTTTTGGGTGGTGCTCTGAGGTTTTATCTTTCCTGGTGTCTTCCTGTTATCCAAAACAAATGGCTCCCCTCTGGTGACTTTCACTGCTCCATAAAGCAATGAAGGTGCAAGATGATCATGTTTTTACTGCCCCCTTTCAGGTTCATTCCCAGATATGTTGGCTAATTTTCACTTCTGCCCAAGAGAATATTTTTTTTTTTCATTTCTTTTTAAAAATTTAAATTGTATTACATTTATTGGGGTGGCATTGGTTAATAAAATTATATAGGTTTGAAGCATGCAATTCTATAATACATCATCTGTATATTGCATTGTGTGTTCACCACCCGAAGTCAAGTCTCCTTCCACCACCATATATTTGACACCCTTTACCCTTTTCTACCCTTCTACCCACATTTCACTCTGGTAACCACCATATTGCTGTCTGTGTCTGTGAGTTTTTGTTGGTTTGTTTGTCCTGTTTGTTCATTTGTTGCTTTCAGTCTTATATACCACATATGAGTGAAATCATGTTTCTTGACTTTTCCCATCTGACATATTTTGCTTAGCATGATATTCTCAAGATCCATCAATGCTGTTGCAAATGGCAGTATTTTAAGGGAATATTACTCTTTATTTCTAGATGTCTTCTCTATCAGAATTATTTTGCTTAAGACAGTTGAATCTTAGCTCTTATGATTTCATTTGCTTCTGGCTGAAATTAAGTAACTTTTTACTAAGTTTTTTTTTTTTTTTTTCCAGAAACACTTCTGTTTTATGAAGACACATCGCTCTTTTACCAGATTTTTCTACTGGACTTATCTCAGGTTAGTTAGTATACTCTTTTCTGCCATGTGTTGAAACTCTTTAACTTGGATGAAATTACTACTCTTTTGTATTCCTAATTTCCTTAAGCCAATGATTCTCAAAGTGTGGTCCCTGAACCAGTAGAATCAATATCTCTTGCGGATTTGTAAGACATGTGAATTTTCAGGCCACACCCCAACCCTGTTGAATAAGAAACTCTTGGGGTGGGGTCAGGCAATTTGTGTACTAGGAAGTCCTTCGGGTGATTCTGACGTGTGCTAAAGTTTCTGAATGCCCACTCTCTCTGGGCATTTTAGTTTTGTGGGAGGTAGGAAATAGGAAAAGAAAAAAAGCTTGCTGAAAATATAAATATTTTTAAAAAATGGTTTCAGGAATTTTGATATGCTAGTCTTGTTTAAGAACCATGACTCAAAACTGCTTTCCTTCTTTCAGTTTTAAGACTCAATCCCATATTACCAGCTGGCCTTGTTCTTAGTAACCATCTGCCAATTTGTTATGTCATTAGCATTTCCAAAGTATATTTTACATTGGATAGGTTATAATCTACCAGGGAAATAGAGATTATGACACACCATTATGATGAAATTTGATGAGAAAAAGTATCTTTGCACATAGTTTTCTCTCTGTAAAATCTGGGGACATCGACCATTAGAAGCATCATAATCCAATTTATGTCAGGTTGACGTCTGCTTTTCATCACTACATAACCTACTATTACAGAATTAGTGATAACTAGCTTTACCTGCTCATTAGCCATTCTTTATTCTTGCAAGGTTTATGTTTGCTTTAGCAATGAAGGAAAGTTAAATTGTCTTAAATCTCTTAATCTTTAATGACCTTTAATTGCCAAGGTAAGTATGAAGCCTAATAAGTATTCTTAACTAGAAATTTCAATGCTAATAAAATGAACTCTTTTTTAGGTTGGTAGAGAACAACCTGTTCAGCCAGTTGGTTTTATGTTGATTACACAAAATATATTCTTGTAACCCAGCAACACACACACAAAGCCAGAAAACCTGGACCAGTAGATAAAAGAAGATAGCCATTAACCCAAGCTGAGTGCTCTGCATGCATGCCTCATATATCTTTTTCACTTTGCCTGTTTTCTTTTTCTTATGGATTTTCTACCACCTGCAACATAATGTCTTGGAATAAGAAAACAAAAACCGTTCCTCCCAAATATGTTGCTTTTTATGTAACAAAAAGACAATGCATGAAAAAAAATTAAAGTTGGCAGTGCTTAAACACAATTCTGCAAACTGATGGAAATGCTTATAGAAACTTTCTGTTAAGGCCCCTCGATCTGGGGCTAACAAGGTAATTGTGGGGTAACTAGAGCCTATTTCATACAAAAAAATTTATTCTGTGAAAGTTATATTTTAGCTTTTAAATAATTAGGGCTGAAAAAAATTGAATTTGCTAAAGGATGTCCTTCATTTAAAGGGAAATGATAACAGATTGAAATTCAGATCTAAATGAAGAAATAAAGAGAACCAGAAATGTTAAACACATGAATATAAATATATGTGTTTTTATAATGTACTTGAAAAATATTGTCCATTTAAAGCAAAAATAACAGCATCATAAAATAATGTTTGTAACATATAGAAATAAAGGTGATGACAACAATTACACAAAAAATTGAGTGGGTGGATAAGTGGAAGTATACTCTTGTAATATGTGAGGTTATTAAATTTGTGAGGTGAGAGGTATAAAGCATATGATAGGCTGAATGATGGCCTCCCAATCACATCCAAACCCTAATCCACAAACACGGTGCATGTGTTACTGTATATGGAAAAAGAGACTTTGTAAATGTGGTTAACATAAGGATCTTGAGATGGGGCAATTATTTTAGAATATTTCGGTGGGCCCAATGTAATTGCAAAGGTTCTCATAAGAGGTAGACATGAGGATCAGAAGTAGAGAGAGAAGATATAAGGATGAAAGTAGAAGTCAGAGAGGAGAGAAGATGCTACGTTTCTGGATTTCAAGATGGTGGAAGGGGCCATGAGACTATAGAATGTACTTGGCCTCTAGATGTTGGAACGGCAAGGAAATGGAATATTCCCTAGAGCAGGGGTGTCCAAACTGCGGCCTGCGGGCCAACTTTTTATTGGCCTGCAGCAAATTCCAAAAACATATTTAGTTTACTTAAATAAAGCAGGTAAGGCAATACGTACTTCACCTCGAGTGAGTGGCCCAGCTGTTTGTGTATTTTACTGCATATGGCCCTTGGTAAAAAATGTTGAAAAAAGTTTGGACACCCCTGCCCTAGAGCCTCCTGAATATAAGAAATAAAATACAAAACTAAAATATATTTGATTAGGCAAAAATAAGGTGAGAAAGATGAAAACAAAGACTACTAACAAAAAAGGAAGAATCAAAAGGTAGTAGTGAGGACGAGAGAGCCCCAAGATGGAGGATTAGGTAAACACTGCCTGCAGCATCCCAGGATCGCAACAAAATTACAACTAAATTATAGGATAATCAACCTCAAGAATTATCTGAACACTAGCTGAACACAACCCCTCCAACTAAGGCTATAAAGAAGAGGTCACATTGAGACTGGTAGCAGGGGCAGAGATACGAAACTGGCTGACCCAAAACATGCAGATAGTGGTTGAATACCAGGAGAGACACCTTGGTAGTAGGTGTCCCCCTAGAAGAGGAAGGTGTCCCTGGCTCCTTGTGCCAGGGAGAAGAATTCCCACAACATCTGGCAGTGAGAATCAGCAAATACTCAGTCTGCCCATCCTGGTGAGACAAAAGGCAGCTGGAAACCCAGATGGCCTCTTAAAGGGTCTTCACACAGACTCACTCACTTGTAAACACTCACCTGGTCTCCATTGGAGGGGCAGCAACTCTGAAGGTGCCAGAGACATACAGGAAAAGACAGAGTTTGTGGCTTGGAGGCGAGGGCTGGAAGGACAGCAGCCCTTGCCCCATTGTGGAGCCTGCCTCACATGTAGCCTACAAAAGGGTGCCATCTTTTCTGTGTTGAATCCTTTTCCAAAGGGCCATACCTGAGACCACACTGGTCTGATAAAATTCGCCTGCACCACTTTGGTGACATCCTGGGTGTCACTGTATCGCCCAGGGCATTCTTAGCTACTGAGCAGCTGGCCCCACCCCACAAGTTGCAGAAGCCTTTTACAACAGTGAATGTGCTACAGCAGCCCAGGGATCTTTTGGTGGTGGGAAGTGAGCCACAATCTGTGCTGCAGCCTCTCTTGGGAAACTCTCAGGGACCTGCAGGCCTAAGGTGAGCAGTGGCTAACAGCAGTGTTCTCAAGGAGTTTTTCAAAGTGGTCACAGGCCAGGCAGTGGCTCAAGAACTGAATCTGCATTAATCCTGTAAAAACCACTGGCCATTCCTGGTGACTTCCTGGGACCTGGCCCCTCCCAGCTAGTGCTGTATCTCTGAAGGTACTCTCAACACTTGGTCAATCGCCCCAGCTGGTGCACTGAAGGAGGCTCTTTGAACGGCTGAGCCTTATGGGCAGCCATAAGGTGGCAATAGTCCCAGGATGCCCTAGGCCTTTTGCCAAGCTGGGCCAGGCCCAATACTGGTGGTGGGCAGCCTCAGATCACAGTGAGACCACCCCAACACCATTCCCAGTGCAGCACAGGCAGCAGCCAACCACATATAGCTTTATAGCTCCTACCAGGTAGCAGTGGGGTGGCCAGGCTGAACAAGGCAAGGCTGAAATTGGCCTGCATGGGATCTAACAAGGCAAGGCTGAAATTGGCCTGCATGGGAGCCTCTCCCAAGGGACACATCCAGAGGCCAGCTTCAGATCATACCAGAGCACTAGCTGGTTAGCCCCACAAGCAGCACTCAAAGGGTGATCTCAACAGGCACAAGAGCCTGCAGAGGTGAATCCCTCTCTGAGGGATCAGCCCCCACAGAGCAGCTCATATTCTGTGGGCCTAGCCAGTTTTATAGTCAGTCAGCCTGGGAGTCAATCCCACTCACTGATGAACCAAAAGCAATCAAGGCTCAACTACAGCAGAAAACACAAAACACACTCAAGGGACACTCCTGGAACACATGCAGAGGAGATCAGGGAGACTGTGGAATTGAACCATATAGGACACATACTGCATAAGGTCACACAACAAAGAATGAGAGACACAGGAGATCTACTTAATACATAGAAGCAAACAGAGGGGAAGCCTGAATGAGGAAACAAAGAAGCCTGTCCCAAATAAAAAAAGAGTAGAGACCTTCAGAAATAGAACTAAATGAAATGGACCTACCAGAGACAGAGTTTAAAACACTGGTTATAAGAATGCTTAAGAACTTTAGTGAGAATTTCAACAAAGAGATAGTAGGCAAAAAGAAGGACATAGAAACCATAAAAAAGAACCTGTCAGAAATAAAGAATATAATAACTGAAATGAAGAATACAGTAGAAGGAATCAATACAGATTAGACGAAGCAGAGGACTGAATCAGTAACTTAGAAGACAAGGTAGCAGAAAACACCAAATTGGAACAGCAAAAAGACAAAAGGAGAAAAAAAAGAAATGAAGATAATTTAAGGGTTATGTGGGACATCAAGCATAATGACATTCACATCATAGGGCTACCAGAAGGAGAAGAGAGGGAGCAAGGGATCAAGAACTTATTTGAAAAAATAATGACTGAAAACTCCCCTGACCTTGTGAAGGATATAAACAGACAAGCCCAGCAAACGCAGGGAGTCCCAAACAACATGAATCCAAACAGGCCCACACCAAGACACATCATAGTTAAAATGCAGTGTAAAGACAAAGAGACAATCCTGAAAGCAGGAAGAGGAAAACAGCTAGTTACTCACAAGGGAGCTCCCATAGAACCATCAGCTGATTTCTAAACAGAAACTTTGCAGATCAGAAGGGAGTGGAAGGAAATATTCAAAGTGATGAAAAACAAGGGGCTACAACCAAGACTACTCTACACAGCAAGGCTATCATTTAAAATTGAATGAGAGATAAAGAACTTCCAGACAAGAAAAAGCTAAAGGAATTAATTAGCACCAGGCCAGTATGACAAGAAATGTTAAAAGGATTTCTTTAAGCAGAAGAAAGGAGAAAACAAATAAACAAAGATCGAACATATTAATGATAAAATAGCAAACACTATGTACCTATCAACAATCACTTTAAATGTAAATGCATTAATTGCTCCAATCAAAAGACATAGGGTAGCTGAATGGATAAGAAAACAAGATCCATGCATATGCTCTCTACAAGACACCCACCTCAGATTGAGAGACACAGATAGGATGAAAGCAAAGGGATGGAAAAAGATAGTTCATGCAAAAGGAAATGAGAAAAAATCTGGGGTAGCAATACTTATATCAGACAAAACACACATAACAAAGACTATAATAAGAGACAAAGAAGGATATTACAGAATGATAAAGGGATCAATCCAGTAGGAGGATATAACCATAGTAAACATCTATGCATCCAATGTTGGAGCCACCTAAATGTATAAAACAAATATTGAGCAACATAAAGGCAGAGATTGACAGTATCACAATCATAGTAGGGGACTTTAACACCCCACTGACACCAATGGACAGATCTTCCACATATAAAATCAACACAACACAGTGGCCTTAAATGGCACACTAGACCAGTTGGAGTTATGAGATTTTTAGAGCATTTCACCCCAAAGTAGCAGAATATACATTCTTTTCAAGTGCACATGATTATTCTCCAAAATAGACCACATGTTATGTGACAAAATAAGTGTCACAAAATTTTAAAAGATTGAAATCATATCAAGTGTCTCCTGTGACCACATGGTATGAAATTAGAAATCAATTACAAGAAAAAAACTGAAAAGCACACAAACACATTGAGGGTAAATAACATGCTACTAAACAATGAATGGGTCAACAATGAGATCAAGGAAGAAATCAAATGATACCTTGAGACAAATGAAAACACAATGACCCAAAAATTTATGGGACACAGCAAAGCAGTCCTGAAAGGGAAATTCATAGCAATGAAGGTCCACCTAAAGAAACAAGAAAAATCTCAAATAAACAGTCTAACTTTACACCTAAGGAAACTAGAAAAAGAACAAGAAATGAAGCCCAAAGTACAAGGAAAGAAACAATAAAGATCAGAGCAGAAATAAACAAAATAGAGACTAAAAAAACAATTAAAAAGACCAATGAAACCAAAAGGTGTTTTTTTAAAAGATAAACAAAATTGATAAACCTTTATTCATACTTATCAAGAAATAAAACAGGTAGAACCCAAATAAATAAAATCAGAAATTAAAGGGGAGAAGTGACTTGGACACCACAGAAATATACAAATTCTAAGATAGTACTACAAACAACTATACATCAACAAAGTGGACAATCTGGAAGAAATGGATAAATTCCTAGAAGCATACAATCTTCCAAAGCTTAATCAAGAAGAAACAGAAAATCTGAATAGACCAATTACTACAAATGAAATGGAATTATTAATTAACAAGCTCCCCCAAAAAACAAAAGTCCTGGACCAAATGGCTTCACAGGTGAATTTTACCAAATATTAAAAAAAAAAAAAAAAAAATGCTTAACACCAAATCTCCTCAAACTATTCCAAAAATCATAGAGGAGGGAAGGCCCCTAAGCTTATTTTATGATGCCACCATTACCACGATTCCAAAACCAGACAAAGACATTACTAATTATATGCTGAAATCCCTAATGAACATAGATGTAAAAATTCTCAACAGAATATTAGCAAAACAAATTCAGCAATACATTAAAAGATCATACACCATGATCAAATATGATTTATTCCTGTTATGAAAGATTGGTTCAATATCCACAAATCAAAGAATGTGATACACCATATAAACAAAATGAAAAATAAAAATCATATGGTCATACCAGTATATGCGGAAAAAGCATTTGACAAAATTTAGCACCCATTTATGATAAAAATTCCAGCAAAATGGCAATAGAGGGAGCTTATCTCAACACAATAAAGGCCGTATATGACAAACTCACAGATAATATCATATGCAATGGGGAAAAGCTAAAAACATTCTCCTGAAGATCAGAAACATGACAAGGATGCTCACTTTAACTAGTTTTATTCAACATGGTACTGGAAGTCCTAGCCACATCAATGAGACAGAAAAAAGAAACAAACGGCATCCAAATGGGAAAGGAAGAAGTAAAAATGTGATTATTTGCAGATGACGTGATACTATATGTAGAGAACCCAAAGATTCCACCCACAACCTATTAGAACTGATAAATGAATTTAGTAAAGTAGCAGGATACAAAATTAATATTCAGAAAGTGGTCAAATTTTTACACACCAATAACAAACTATTAGAAAGAGAAATTAAGAAAAAAATTCCATTTACAATTACATTAAAAAATAAATAAATAAACAAAATACTTAGGCATAAATTGAACCAAGACCTATACTCAGAAAATTATAAGACATTGAAGAGAGAAATAAAGAAGATAACAAATAAATGGAAACATACCAGCTCATGGATAGGAAGAATTAATATAGTTAAAATGTGTATACTACCCAAAGCAGTCTATAGTCAATGCAATCCCTATACAAAATGAATGGTATTTTTCACAGAACTAGACAAATAATCCTAAAATTTATATGGAACCATAAAAGACCCCAAACAACTATGGGAATCTTGAAAAATAAGAACAAAGCTGGAGGTATCACGCTACTTGATATCAAATTATACTACCAGGCCATAGTAATCAAAATAGCATGGTATTGACATAAAAACAGACACATAGATCAGTGGAACAGAATAGTGAGTCCAGAAATAAATCCATGCCTATATCGTCATTTAATCTACAACAAAGAAGGCAAGAATATATAACGGGGAAAAGAGAGTCTCTTCAATAAGTGGTGTTGGACAGCAATGTGCAAAAAAAATGCAACTGGACCACTTTCTTACATTATGCACAAAAATGAACTCAAAATGGATTAAAGACTTATATGTAAGACCTGAAACCATAAAACTCCTAGAAGAAAATATTCGCAGTGAATTCTTCGACATCTCTCTTAGTAATATTTTTTTTGGATATATTTCCTCGGGCAAAGTCAACTAAAGGAAAATAAACAAATGAGACTACAAACTAAAAAGCTTTTGTACAGCAAAGGAGACAAAATGAAAAGGCAACCAACTGAATGAGTGAAGATTATTTGTGCACAATATATCTGATAAGGGGTCAATATCCAAGATATATAAAGAATTCATATAACTCAATATAAAAAAACACAATTGAATTAAAAAATTGGCAGAATACCTGAATAGGCATTTCTCCATAGAGGACATACAGACGTCCAACAGACATATGAAAAGATGCTCAATGCAGTAATCATCAGAGAAATGCAAATAAAAACCACAAGGAGATATTATCTCACACCTGTCAGGATAGCTATCATCAATAAATCAACAAACAAATGTTGACGAGGATATGGAGGAAAGGGGACCCTCCTGCACTGTTGGGATTGCTAACTGGTGCAGCCACTATAGAAAACAGTATGGTGGTTCCTTAACACAATAAAAATAGAACTATCTTATGTCCGCAATTCCACTTTTGGGTATTTACTTGAATAAATTCAAAACCCTGATTCCAAAAGATATATACACCTCTATGTTCATTACAATGTTATTTACAATAGCGAAGATATGGAGCAAGTTAAGTGTCCATTGATAGAATGGATAGAGAAGATGTGGTACATTTATACAATGGAACATTACTCAACCATTAAAAAGAATGAAATCTTGCTATTTGTGACAACATGGGTGAACCAGGAGGGTATTATGCTAAGTGAAATGAGTCAGACAGAGAAAGACAGATACTACATAATTTTGCTTATATGTGAAATCTAAAACAAAATAAATGAAAGACATACAGAAACAGTCTTACAGATACAGAGAACAAACTGGTGGTTAACAGACGGTAGAGAGTGACGGGGATGGGCAAAATAGGTGAAGATTAAGAGGTATAAATTTCCAGTTATAAAATAAATAAGTCACAGGAATGTAATGTACAGCATAGGGAATATAGTCAATAATATTTTAATAACTTTTTATGGTGACAGATTGTAACTAGACTTAACACGGTAATCATTTTGTAATGTATAAAAATATCAAATCACAATGTTGCACACCTAAAACTAGTATAAAATTGCCTGTCAACTAAAATTAAAAAAAAAAAATTTAAATGTGTATACTAGATCCTAACCCAGATCTGCCAAAAAGATTCTATGTTGGTGTTTTTCCAAATAATCACATTTTTAAAAAAAACAAGCTCTTTTTATAGACTTGGTGGGGGATTATCACTTTGTGTGGGGTATAAATGTCTACTAATTATGTTGTTTTGTACACCTAAAACTAATATAAAGAAATAAAATACATACCCATTTTAAAATATAAATAAAAAATAAAAACAAGTTCTTTTTATTTATTCTAATTTACAATGAGGTATGAAAACTCCCTTTGTAGACTAGCCGTTCTTGGTCCCAATTGCACATTACAATCATCTGGGGAGCTTTGAAATGTAGACTGACATTTGTCAGCACCATTCATTTTTTTCTAAGTTTTCTTTAATGTATTTCCTTATGGATATGAGAACTGTATCTGTAGTCTGCTTCTTCAATTAAAACATAGTTGCTATTGTCCTAGTGTTTTTCTAGCACCTACATGCACAATCACAGAAGTATCAGACATCCTTGGGGAATCAAGAGAGACTTGCATCAAATAGTTACTTGATCAAATATGTGGTGATATATGGTGATAGAAGGAGAACTGACTCTGGGTGGTGAACACACAATGTGATATATAGATGATGTATCACAGAATTGTACACTTGAAACCTATGTTGTTTTGTTGACCATTGTCACCCCCCATAAATTTTAAATTAAAAAAAAGTTACATGAGAACAATATGCTCAATTGCATTCTAATTTAGAAAGTACAAATGACATGTAATAATGTGTATTCTTAGAAATCAGTTTGCCTTTGAAATACATGCTTCCTCAAAGAAATTAGAGAAAATACTGTAATATTTCATTTTCCTCACATCTGACTTCTATAGTTATTCAGCCAGGCCTTTTCAGAGTAAGTATTTAAGCAGCCTTAGTTGTTTGAATTCAGGTTGCTTTCCCCCTGGGGTTAAGAGAAATGTCACAATGTACAGAGCTCTAAATTTCCTTCTGTGCTGTGGCTCACTTTATCTTACCCTGTCAAGTATTCTGTGCAATGTGGTGGGGTTTGAAAGAATAAAAGACAAACTAGTTGAGAGAAGCACAGCCCACCTCCAACTACCTCTCTCCTAGGCCCTGAACTGAGAGAGCAGTTTGCTACTGAAGGATCTGGAATAGGAGTTCTAGGCAGTCGACTGAGTGATGCTATGGCAGAGGTGGAAGTGATGCAGAGAGAATCAGGATAAAATTTTTGGTTTCAAAATATGTGGCAGAGAAATCTGAAACCCAACGGCGTGCTGGTCAGGGCTGAAGGAGATGCTTGGATTATGTAAAGATATTCAGTAATATATTTAATGAATTCTCTATTGATGGATAGTTAACTGTTTTGTTTATTTTTACAATGCTGTAATGAACTGCCTTTTGTATATATACTTACATAAATATATATAAGTAGTTATACACATTGTGTTATTCCCTTAAGAAATTTTTCTGGGAAAAATCATTTAGATCAGAGGGTACACACACTTTATATTTAAACCTCTTGCAAATTGTCTTCAAAAAAGGAAATACCAATTTACACCAAAAGTGTATAGAATATCCAATTTACATATGTCAATTGCACCTCAATTAAAAAAAAAAGGATATTCAATTTCCTTTTAGTTTACTCTCAGCAGCCCTGGGCATCATCTAATGCATTTAGAGACACTGAAGAGTTATACCTATTTCTACCATCAAGAATATATGAACTAGGGACTACCACTTATATGTAGACATATTTCTCTCCTTGAATAAGATTTTCAATAATATCAATACAAATTCATTTAAAACCCCAGCTTTTAAGACATTCTTGTTGTTGTACAGCTATCTGATAAACTGATGATTCTTTAAAAAAAAAAAAAGATATTCTCTCAGAGAACAGCATATAACATTGTAATACCTTTAGAGCTTTAATACAAATAGTCATGGGTTTTCACACTGTGATAACTATTTATTCAGCAGATCATTTTTGAAGATCTTTTTTTTGTGGAAATATAAATGTATGTATAACAAAGGCCTTTAATACTAACCAATTTTAATTCTTCCACTATGTTTTTATTATTCATTTCATGAGAGTCATTGTGGTAGCCTTGGAGGTGTGTGGCTCAGTTGTCCCTTTAAGAGAGAACCTGTCACCAGGAGTGCACTCACCTAACAGTCTCCCGCTGTGCATCCTTAAAGAATTTGTCTCAGTTTGATATCTAAGTCCTTGTGCTTCCTGGCAACCTCCAGGTGATGACTGAGCACAGTGGTGATACAAGGCTCCCCACACCTGCCCAGTGTCTTCTAATAACAGTCTTTGGGCTGAGTGTCACCCTGGGATGGCTGAGACCTTCCCAAAGCTGAGGCGTTCCCTGCTCTATCTATCTATCTATCTATCTATCTATCTATCTATCTATCTATCTATCTATCTATCTATCTATCTATCTATTTCTATCATCTATCATCTATCAGCTTTCTATCCTCGATTGAATTATAATTGTAATTCTGCCTTGGTGTCTGGCAGATCCTATTGACATATGTGTTAAGCATTTTCTATAGCAAGGAGCTGTGCTAGATTTGGTAGAATACAGCTCCTAATACCAACAACAAATTTATAATTTCTCAGAGAGAATAAAACATTTAAAAATAAGCATTGTGTAAATTAAATAAAGGGAAGAACTATGATATATCAATATATAACACATAATAACACTTTAATATATAATATGTAATAGTATTTAAATTTCTGATATTTTGTTTATCATAGATTTTGATTATTTGAAAATAGTATTTATCTTGATTACTGAGTTTTTTGTCATCCTCTTGAATGTCACACCCAAGGCATTGATTGCTTCCCTAAGTCCCCAGCCCTGGGTAGTACTCAAAACATGTTCTAATTATTTGGAGAAGAGTAAGCAAAAACATAGCTTCTGAAATCTGAAATTAGTCTGATATCCTTTGCCTCATATGGGCACTGAGACTCTGTATTTGCTCAGAAACTGACTGTTCAGACTCCTCACTGTCCCCTGAGGTCCTACAGAATCTAACCCAGTCCACCTCGGCATATCATTGCATCTCTCTCTCCTTTAGCTTATGATGCTCAAATATCTCTCAGCTTCTTTCAGTTTCTTACATGCACAAGCTTTTTTGTTTTTGTTTTTGTTTTTCTGTTTGTTTCTTTTTCCTTTTCCTGATTCAAGGCATTTGTATATACTTTCCACTCTCCCTTTTTCTCTTTCTCATCTTTCAGGTCTCAGTTTAAATGTTACCTCCTGTTACTGCACTGCGTTGGTACAAAACAGAACCCAACAAATATTAAAGAAAAAAATTCAACTAGATCATTCAACATGCTTTTTCTCTGCATTATGTGCTTCAAAGCAAACACATGTGTATCGATTATGTGTATACTCAAGAACTGAGATACAGTTAAAAATGAAAAGAGGCAGACAAGAATGGTATAGCAGAAAAGGCACTGAGAAACCACAGCTTTGATTCTGGCTTTAGCATTATTCATTTGTGTGATTTACCGAAAACTTTACATGATGATTTAGACCTTTAAGATCACTTCTAGATCTAATATTCTATGATTTATGCATTCATTCATTCATTTTAAATTCAAACCATGCTCAGATACTGTGCTCATCATGAGGGATACCAGGCCAACAGGTTGTGTCCTTGTGGAATTTACATCCTAGTGTCCATCTTGTCATTAAAAAAAATAAGAGATGAACAAATTGTGAAATTATTTCTGTTGGATTTTATGAGACTATATAAATTGGAGGTGAAAGACAAATACATTCCTAAAATTAGGAAGCATCACTGTACTTTGTGGTTGCTTATTTTCTATGAGCTATAAACAAGAAACACAGCTCAGGGCAGAATGACTGCTGTAACCCTGCCCATTTTATAATATTTTTCTGCCTCTTCATTTTCAGTTTAGTGACTGTCATCTTAGACTTTGAAGAGAAAGTTAAACTATGTCTCAAATATTCATTTCTGTTATGAATTATAAATAAATGCTTTATGGTAGGTACATTTCTGTCCAAAAGGTATAAATTCTACAGCATGTACATCTTCCTATATAATGCTTTATATATTTGCCCCAGAAACAAAGCAATGTCTCATTAATTTCTCAAAAAATGAACAATATGAAAGCATACAACTCTAAAACCTGTCACACATCACAACTTCAGGATAACTGTTGTAGCAAAATGGAAAAAATATTGAACTGCAAAAGTTCAGAGTGGAAGACAAGTTAATATAATTCCGTGCCACTAAACATAAAAATGTTATTAAGTATCAACAATTTTACTAGTGGACTTTTAACACATTTTAAAAGTTGAACACACTCAATCTTAGAATTTGGGCAAAGTTTATGAAAAGCTGAATCAAAGACAGATCAGTAAATAGAAATAGTCTCAAGTGAAACTGGTAATTGAGATTGAACACAGAAATAAACTTAGAATCATAGAATTTTACTGCCAGAAAGGGCCTTAGAGATTACCTGATACAATTCTTAGTGAAGTAGGCAAAGTTAGAAAAAAAACCAAACAAGACATTTTGTAAAGAGGTGATACTGTCCCACCCCCACACCCTGCCATCATCTCCACAATCTGCACTAAGGAAAAAATATAATTTTTGCTATATAATATGTCAGAAATAACAAAGATGATGATGGTTAAATGAACAACAAAATAGAAATTTAGTTGTTTGCTCTTTGTGTTGTGTTTTACTCTTTGTTAAAGGTGAAATGCTTAAATGTGTGGGTGGAAAGAAAAACATATTTTCTATATTCAGAGAAAGATTTGCAAATAATAATGTTTTCTGCTCACAAAGGAAACAAAATGCATGTTCATTTAATAATATTTGGCAAAAAAAATGCAGCATCTCTGAAAAGAGACCACTTTTTAACATTTAGTATGTATCCTTCCATGGCTTGTTTTCCACATGTGTATTTTACATAGTGGAACTCATACTGTTACAACTGTGTTCATTAGTAAGTAGGGATAGTGCAGCGTTTGTGGGCATGTGTAGTGACAGTTTGTGAGAATGGACCATACGTCACATAGCATGTCTAACAGAACAGGCGATTTTGGCTGGGGTCAGACCATGGACAGCCTTGAAAACCACACTGGTCCGATAAGCGTTATGATATAGCCCTTACATTGATAAGGCTGTAGCCTTTATTCTGTTCTGCCCTTACTCTCTGCGTGCCAACTGTGAAACGCTTCCTGATGAAGCCATGAAGAGAGTGGGCTTGTTACGCTCCTTGGTTGCATAGCTATTGTGCAATAGCTCATTTCTTTGCCCTGGCATAGAGTCCCTGCACACTGGACCTGAAGATAACCCAAACGATATTCCAGTGCAGAACCTTTCTTCCTTACTCTCCAAATTAATCAACTTTGCACTTTTATTGTTTCCTTACTGTAGGCACACTCAACAGCCCAATAAAACCTGCCACATTGTCAACTAATTTTGTTACTGTAGCAAACGTTTTACAAATTTATCATTTTAAGTCACCCCCACTCCTCAATCTGGCTACCTAATATATGGTTTAATGTAAAGCAGAAAGAACAGACCACTAAAGAAATTAGAATTTAAAAAGGTCATTGCCATAGTTCTGTTTTGATTTTGAAAAAAATCAAATAGAAATTTTACTAACAATTGTCACCCCAATAAATTTAATAAAATTAAATTAAAAAAAAAAGAAAATTCTAATATCATATAATAATTACAAAGCAATATAGTATGGAATGTGTGTGTAGTGATTTTTACTTTTTATCTTAGGGTTGTATTTAAAAGATGCATTTTAATACAGATCAATGGTTTTATTTGATATGTGTTGTGGCTTAAGCATGCTTATGCTTTTAAATATATTCAAAAGTCAATAAATAAACCTGGTATTTTTTTAAATTACTTTTGTACTGTTACTTTTTCAGGAAAACTTCCCAAGCTCTACCCTGACAACCTTCATCAATCTGTAGGAAGAACTGATTGTGCCCATCTATACATGCACTTAAATGTCTGTTGACTTGAATATATTTAGGAAGAAGCTATGCACTGAAGTCAATGGGGCATTAGGTTAATTCACCCACAAAAGTTAATGCTACTTACAGAATAGTTGTTCATGGTCTGAGCATACACTATGTGTAATTATTACTGATATTTTAAGAACTTGAGACTTTGAACATCCACCCGCTTTTCTTCATAATGAAGTTTCAGGTTTATTCTTCAACTACAGCCTAGCATATTATCTATAGTATGTACATGCAGCACAGTGGCTCTTAATTTGATTTTCTCTGGTACAGATATGTTCCTTCAAGTTTTGTTTTGATATGGTCAAATTGGCAACCAACAGATCAATGTAAGAAATCCATTACTTTCACTGTGTTTGCTTCAGGGGTCTGATTGCTGTAAAACTTCTCTTTTGGGTTTCTTTGGAATCATTTTGCTATATAATAGCTCTGGTTTGATTCGAAGAAAGAGTTTAGTGCCAGAAAGTATTAATTGCAGAGTGCCTGCCTATGAGAGCAATAGGAGTTTCACAGATGTCGGAACCACAGGATAAGAACAAAAATGACATTTAATAGTAATTTTCATGAATATTAATTTCATTCAGCAGTCCTTTTGGGGAGCCATTTTTCATTTCATTTTTAAATCCTGGTAAATGGAGGCAGGTTACACTCAAGAGACAGATAAAAAAGCATCAGGAAGCCTAAATCTAACTGAGAAATTACTTGAAACCCATATTTTACATTAAACTTAAATGCCAGCACTTATCAATGGGAAGAATAATGTTGTAAAGTTGATATCAATCATTGCAGGTTGAATCTATAAGACCTGAGAAATTACCTTTTTTTGCTTTCATTCGATACATCTCATACTTTGGGTTTAATTAAAAAATCTTTTTTTTTTTTTTTTTTTAAGGCACTCAACGTGATGACATTTCCAGAGACACTTTATTCCATTTAAGAGGGGCACCAACCTGTTAAATGGGTCACAACTTGGAGTCCTGAGCGTGATTAATGGTTTGAAGTCTGTAGTAAAACAAGAGAGGAGAGAAGGCTCTGTGAGCACTAAGAAAAGAAAGCAAAAAAGGAAATAGGTCAAAACTACTCTCCTTTGAAAGAAAATGTTGTTGGCAGGAGGGGAAGTGGCAATGATTTTTTATTTTTGATTGTATATCATTTCTTGATCATTCCATGATGTTTTTAACTTTTTTACCATTATTTTTTAATTGTTTATAGAATACAAAATATTTGAAAGAAAATAATGAATCAAACATCTTTGCATGTCATCGAATCCTCCATCCAACTTAAATGAGATAAAATTGCTTTTCTTTTGTGGCAGTGAGGACTTTTCTGGCTGAAGTGGTAGAAATCTGTTAGATTCAGTGGGTAGATTGTTGAGCAGGAGAAAAGATAGTTTAGAGAATTTTGGGTTGTGTGCAGAGGAAATCTCTTCTACATTTTATGCTTATCTTGCTTTATAGTTTGTCACATTTTACTCCTCAACAATAGGTTGTTCAATTCTGCATAAATGGAATCATACTGTGTTAATCTTCTGTAACTTATGTTCCTAAGGTTTATTCATGTTTTGTTATGTGTAACCATAATTTATTCAATTAATTCCAAGTGTTTCACTGTATGAATATACTACAGCTTGCAATTCTGGGTTTGCATTTTTCTTCCTTGCTAAAAAGACTGAGACCTTTTTAAGGGTGGAAAAAAGTCTTGTGTATCTTCATAGAATTGGCATTGGCTTGGCCATAAGGGTTGGCATGAAGAAAGTATTAAGCAAATGTTTGTTTAATGGTAACTTTGTAAAAGGGCAGTAGAAAATGTGAAAAAAAGTTTTCTTTTTTTGAGACCCTAAAAATGTAATTTAGACATGCATACCTCTAGTTCAATTACAGAGCAATCCTCAAAGCAAAAACTTCTAGAGATGTATCTTCTCAATAGAAAGTGCATTTGTATTTTCCATGCTTAATATCTTAATTCTGTCCCTATAGTCTCTGATAAGCATGACAGAATTAGGTATTTTGGTTTTTTTTCATTTGAATGGATATGCTCTTATATAGTAAATTTTAAAAAGAAGGTGAAGGTCAGTTTTAAACTGTTTGTACTCTATTTTCCTAAGGAGATTAGCTAACATGATGTTGCATAATCTCAGCAATTAAATGCCTTAGCAACATGACAGATAATTAGCTTCTCTACAGAGCAGATGATTTTTATCAGCTTTGTTCTTTGGAATAAAAAAAAAAAACACACGTCAGGGTGTATTCTGTTATTGTTGCTGTTTCTGAGCTACTCTCCCTTATTCTTGGCTTGCAAGTGGGATGAGAAAAGATTGGGTTGATCTTAGGGCTTTATGCTTTTCACATGCAAACATTCTGAAAATCATGACCTTTTTTAACTACAGATTTTGTTGTATTACCCTCTCCCTAGGAAGTACCACTTTTACAATATATTTCATTAATTGCAAAAAATAAGAAACTGTGTCTCATAACCTATTTTCCTGTGAGCAACGACTATAGCTCCTTTTCGTTAGACCACTGAGTTAAAATTTAAGATTTAAAATAATGCTTCCAAACTTGTTAGTTGTGGATTCTTGTGAAACTGAAGCATTAGTGCCAGAGTTGTAGAAATCCATCATATACATACATCACTTTTCTGTAGACTGAAGACAATTTATACCGTGTTTCCCTGAAAATAAGACCTAGCCAGATCATCAGCTATAATGCGTCTTTTGGAGCAAAAATTAATATAAGATCCGGTCTTATTTTACTATAATATAAGACTGGGTCTTATATAATATAATATAATATAATATAATGTAATGTAATGTAATATAATGTAATGTAATGTAATGTAATGTAATGTAATGTAATGTAATATAATATAATACTGCATCTTATGTTAATTTTTGCTCCAAAAGACGTATTACAGCTGATGGTCTAGGTAGGTCTTATTTTCAGGAAAACAATATACACACACACACACACACACACATATATATATAAATTGTATATAAATCTTTAAATTATGTAGATGCAATCAAGTTTAATAAAATGAAAATGAATTTTAAAATTCTACTAAATGTATTCTCATTTATTCTTTTTATTTAACTTTAGTTTACTTGTGTTAAATGTATATACATAATGAAATACTTTTGAAAACTCAGTGGGTTTATATTGGAAACAAGAGGACCTCTGTTTCAGTCTTATATACCCCTAGTTATGCCTCTTCATAGGCAATTACTTCACAATTTTCAGTTGTATCTTTTGTTACTTATCTTTTAAATTCTAAATAATATGCATATACTACTGTCCTTGATTTTTCAGTTTTAGACATTACCAATTGATTTCTCAGTAAGGAAGACAAGGATTTAGCCCTCTTCCCCTCTGATCATTTGCACAATTTAAAAAAGTAATCAGCTTCTATATTATTAGGATTAAATATTCTTTAGCTGAGTCATATAATGATATATATATATATATATACATATATATATATATATGATGATTACGTTTACATTTTTGAACAATACCTTTTGTTTTGCCTTTTTGGGGGCATTAATAATTACAGTTTTTGACATTTATTAATTAACTTTGTACTTAACCACTAATAATACATCCCTAATTTCTCTATCAGAAGTATATATACCTGATATTCAAAACATCAGATAATTTTTAAGTGTCAAATATCCATCATCTGTTAATCTGTTATCAGCTCCAATCTAGACAAATCTTGAAAACTACTGTGCTCCTGCTGTGTCCTTCTCAGACTATCCCATGTGGAACTGCACATTGTACATCTGGCTCTCATTGGTAATGTCATTTGTGATCATCCAGTCAGGGTATTGTCCAATTTCTCTATTGCATAGTTGCTATTTTTTCCCTTGTAATTTATAAGCCTTCTGTGGGAAACACTAAGACCATGCATATATCTTGCTCTTCATCAAAAATTCCCTTAGATTTATTATGTATTACATGCTTACATATGTACCCATTATATTTAAGACTGAGGATATTCAGAGAAATGCTATATTTATAAATTACTTGTATTAATTCCTTCTTTCTCCCTCACCATCCTCTTCAATGTGGTTACAAGATTTGTCTGAAACACAATAGCTATAGGAAATTCTATAGTCACTTTAAGTTACAAACATAGTCTTAGTTCAATAATTATAATAATTCAGACTTTCAACCTCAACTAATGGTTAAACTTTTCATTCTCTTCCTAATCTGTTGTATCTCTCATAGGTTTGCACCCTCCTTTAGAAGAAGAAAGGACAGAAATCTTTGTTTTTCAGTGAGCACCATTCCTACTTACTAGCTGCAATTATGGACTCTTCAGGAGGTGGAGAGGGGTTGAAGAAATAGAGAAAGGAGAGAAAGAAAAATCTTAGCTGATCAGCACTATTATAATATGGATTTGCCTTCTCAGGTCTGATTGTGACTAAAACTGACTCTCTGGGTCATTCGTGCATGTATATTGCAGAGTCCCACTGTCAACTTCTGGTAGTCTTTTATTTGCAGTTACTTTCATAGAGGCTAACGCGCTCTTTTGAGCACTCATTTCCTTAGCGTTCAGAGGACTTTTTAATGGTGAGGCCATATTTTACCCCTATGCCCTCAATTGTGACTTTTGAAGGGCTGAGTAGGATTCTCTTTCTTTCTTTCTTTCTTTCTTTCTTTCTTTCTTTCTTTCTTTCTTTCTTTCTTTCTTTCTTTCTTTCTTTCTTTCTCTCTCTTTCTTTCTTTCTTTCTTTTTCTTCTTTCTTTTCTGTCTGTCTGTCTGTCTGTCTGTCTGTATCTATTTATCTATCATCTATCTATCTATCTATCTATCTATCTATCTATCTATCTATCTATCTATCTATCTATCATCTATCTATCTGTCATCTATCGCAAGGGATTGGCTTTCAATATTTAAGGACTGGCAAGCAAGTTTGAAATCCACAGGGCAAGCCATCAGTAAGGGCAAGCTAGAAACTCTTGCTGCAGTCTACAGGTGGAATTTCTTCTTTCTTAGGGAAACCTCAGTTTTGCTTTTCAGATCTTCCAACTGATTAGATGAACCCTACTCATATTATCAAAGATAATATCTTTTATTTAAAAGTCAGTTGATGGTAGATGTTAATCACATGTACAAAATGCTTTCACAGCAACACAGAGATTAATATTTGAATAACAGGGGACGATAGCCTAACCAAATTAACACATAAAACTACCCATTACAGGCAGATACTCCAAAATATGCCTACGACATGAGCTACATAAGCAAGTGGGAGTGCATTAGGAGAAAGAATGCCGAGTCTGGTTTTCGACATGTAGAGGTTTCAGTGTTCCTGAGTCACTGACATATTATCTTTGTGCTTTTGTACAAAGTGATTGTTCTAGATTATTTGAGGCTTCTTTCAGTTATAAAATAATTTCTATTATTACCACGTGCAAAAGCAACAGAAATGATTAACAAACAGTAACTGTAATTGCAAGGAGAACAACCTTGCAGAATTGACAATTTTCCCTATCTCTCAAAAAAAAGAAAGGTAGTAGAATAAGCCAATTATGGCAGATAAATAAGGCATTCAATTGGCCACTTTCTCAACACACTGTAGGCCATATACTGACTTAGATGCTACAGATACAGAGTGGAATGTGATCCAGTCCTGGACATGGAGAAACGCAACTATAATGGAATGGTTATAAGCACATCAATCATTTCAGTACAATATGATAATATTATGATGGCGTGTATAGAGCACTGGGGAGTGGCACTGGAATCAGACCAGGGATTCAGGAAAGTCTTCCTGGGAGGCCTACATTTGGAACTGAAATGAAAGGTCAGGGTTTAGATAGACTGAGAAGGTGGCCACAGGGAGGGGCGGCTGCTGGGAAGTGGCAGTGAGGGGCTTAAAGAAACCTTGACAAAGTCTGTCATAGGCTGGTAAGGTGAACAGAAAATTTGTCACAAAATTTGATGGGGTATTTAATTTCTTAAAAAGTGCTTTAGGTTTGCAGGGAAAGGAGTAAATGCATTTGAATGTAGTGTGGGAAGTCATGTGTCTTGCTCAAGGCCTTGAGAGAGGAGAAGGAATGTCTAGGTGCATGATGGTGGGGCAGGTGGTAGGGGATAGGCACAATGGGAGGGGCATTCCAAGCAGAAGGTGGAACACAGCAGGTTTGGGATGAGGAAGAGAGTGGATAATTAATTTACTTTTGAGTATATTGTGTCTCTCTCTAATCATTCATAAGGTAGAGAGAAATAGCCTGATTAGATACACGCTGGGTCAAAATCCAAAGCTCATGTATTGTATGGCTATCAGTTTAAGGCAATCATATTATACAGAAAAATTCTAAAGAGATAGATAATTTTACCCTAGATTTATTCCTTTGGTATCAAACAAAAATTTATTAAGAACCCATTGTCAATATTGACAAAAATGCTTTTGCTTTTCCCCCCATTGTTTTGGTTCCTTTATCTTTCAGAGTTTTCTGGCGTATTAATGTTCTCTTTGATAACAATCATGTTCAATTTCTTCAGCAGACATAGCTTTTCAAATTGTTCTTTGACCCCAGCAGTTCCAATAATTCTTGTTTCCTCTTGCCATTTTAAATGCTGATTGAAAGTGGAATTTTTACTTGCGGCTACACGTATATGCATTAGGAAAGCTGTCTTTGAGAATGACATTTGTTCACTTTATAAACCTTAAATTGTCCAAGGGCCTTTGTAATAACAAAAATTTTATCTGCTTAGGACACATGACCATGTTTTCATTTGCGGAGCTGTGACCCATCACTGAGTAGCACAACCTCAGAACCTCAGAACATTGTGATGAAGTAGATGGAAGGTTTGGTGGAGGTGAAGGGCTAGATTGTGTTTCTGATTCTTTCTCTGTTTCTCTGTCTCTGTCCATCTGTCACTCTCTCTCTCTCTCTGTATGTGTATTTTCAGTGGACTTTCCCAGTGAAGTAATACAGAACCCCTTAGAAATGAAGCACATAGCTTTTCCTCAGTTTGTGCTCAAGCACAAATTAAGAAACCTTGACAAGCTAACAAACCTCAAGCACTTTCTATCCTATATGTGAAATAATGTATGTGGATGCCCTTAGTGTAACTAATACGTCATATTAAGGTGAAACACTACGTTTTTGCATTACACTGAAAAAATACTTCAGGACTTAAGCAGAATGAATTTGGATTGCCTGGAAGCCTCTTTTGCAATAGAAAGATATTAGTTCAAATTTAGCATTAACAGAACTTTTAATGTAACTTCTTTCTTCACTTTGATTTTTTTCCTCTCACCCTCCTTCCTTCCCTCCCTTCCTTTCCATTTTATTAGTTCAATGGTCCCATCTCTCCCCTTCCTCCTAGAATGTCTGTTTAACATTTGCTACATAAAAGGTTATACTCTTGGTGTTGTGAGTGTTGTAAAAATAAAGAAAAACTAATTAATCACTTTTGAGTACTTATTTTGTACTGGCACTTTTTCATGTCTTTTACGTGTATTAATTTATTTAATCTTCACAATAATTATATGAGGCAAGTGCTGTTATCATTTCCATTTTACAGATGAGGAAATTGAGTCTTAAAGAAGTCCAAGTATTGCCCAAGGCAAATCAGGGATTAAGGAGCAAAAGATTTAAACCCATATTCTTCATCATATCCTCACTGTTTCACCTAATAAAACCTAGAAGGAAAAATAACAGACATAAAAATAAATAAAAAATAAGATAGAATGGAATAAGTGCCATGAGAGACATTCATACAAAGTGCTGCTGGAGCTCAGAGGAGGGAAGAAGCAATGGGGATCTTATCCGTCTTCATGGACCTTGACCAATGGGAGGATACTGAGAAAGGTAGAGGGGACATTTTGGCAAGAAAGAACAATTTGAATTATTTCATTTGTATATGTCATTGAGGACCTAAAGGGGAGCAGTCAGAATAATGCCTGGATTGGTTGTGGAAGGCTTTAAATAGAAGCAGAGAAGTTGGCATAGAACAGGCCAGGCAGAAGGAAAACAGCTGAAGGTTTTGGGCAGGAAAGTGACGTGCTCAATGTAGTGATTTGTGAAAAATCACATGTTAATATTCTTAGAATGGATTAGCCTGGAAGACTTCAGGGTCTGGGAGATTAGTTAAAAGTTTGGTAAGAGAGGCTATAGGAGGGACTTCAAGTATTTGTTTGGGGAATGGAAAGGGGAGAAACATAGGACAGAATAAGAGGCCATGTAGAGGCATAGTAGAACTTGGTAACCACCTGAAGGAATTGATAGTGAGGTCTTCAGGGTTTCCAAGCGGGGACTGTAACTCTGGGAAAATAGTGATTACATTCCCTTGCCTAGGAAGCATCAGAGGGAGCAGTTCTGGGGGAAGCAGAGTGAAGATGTATTTGTTTTTCCATCTAGAAGTGTCCAAGGAGACGTTCCACTATTAATAGAAAATAAACATGTAAAGTCGAGGGCAAGGACTTTTAAGAGACCCTCGGTAATTGGCCCAGATTGTTTCCCATTTCCTCTCTTTCTCCTTTCAGATTTGGCCTCTCCACCATTTGGAAAGTTTCCCAATGTCGGAAGCAACTGCTCACCATTTATCTCCTCCTTCTAATTTCTCTCCATTGTTATAATCAAATTCATGAAATTATACATCTTAATTGTTTATGCCTGCATGGTGCTGAACCTTTGCTAATACAAATATGCGCTTCTGCTGACTTTTGACAAGAAACTAAAGCAAAACCAAAAGCAAAGGCAGAGCAAAACAGAACAAATAAACATACAGCCTTTAAATGAGAGAAAGAGGGAAGCCATGCAGAAATAAACCTCAGAAGAAGCAAGCAGAAAGTGTCACGGAGACAATGCAGCCTATATTTTTCTCCATGGTTTTTATCTCAAGTTCTGCCAATGAAAAGCCAAGAACATGTCTTTTATAATTACTTACGGGGTCTGTGGTCAACAGATTAAATTGGATAAAATAAAACTCAAGGAAGGGAGGGCAGAAAAGTTTGGTTTTCTAGACTGGAGAAATAGAAATTTCTTAACTGTGTGAAGAGAAGCCACAGTGAGTTAGTCAAACATGTTTTAAAAGTTATATTATTGAATGCAATTTCAGGATGCTTACGCATAGCTTTATTATATTATATCCTCTAATCTCATCAGCTGTCAGCTAATGGCATTAATAGAAGGAAAAGTGTTTTTTATTTTATTTATTTATTTTTTTTATTTTCCCAATCTTTAGCTAGTTCTATAAGATTTTCAGTAAAATTACTTCCTGGCAAATATTTTGTTGAAAATCATAATTAGCAAACAGATTTAAGATCAAGTTATTTTCTCAATTAATGGGATTCATTTCGATACTAGTTTTGAGATGTCCCCAGTCATTTTGTCTTTGTTTTCCCAGATGTGCTGTAGTTCAGAATTCAGTCTGTGCCCTCCACATTTCTCTCTGGTGCTTTGCCAATTTCCTGTTTACCATCTGCTTCTGTGTCCTGCAACCACCTCAGTCCAACACTTATCTGCTCTTATTTGTGTGCCCTTAGAGCAAGGATCTCTCCCAGTCACATTACCATGTCCAAACATCTGAATTCACTCCTGGCATCCTCTGTAGACTATGCATTTCTCACGGATAAGGACTCTGTCTTTCATCAGGCCCCTCTCTCTCCCCCGAATAATTCCTCTGCTTTCCTAACCCAGGGAGGCCTCCCTGACATCTTTTCTCCTCTGGTTGGGTTAGGCACAAGCTCTTGTAGCCCCTGTGCTTATGAGTCTTTGCACTTAGAGTAATCCTCTCTGCTTGAGTGTAGAGGCTGTGTCATTAATTTTTTATTTTTATGGCTTTGCGTTGTTTTCAGCAAACCATTGGTTCTTTGGTTGTTTGTAATGGAAAGATCTATGGAATGGAAAAAAAAAGGAACTATTTATTTGTGTCTGTTAAAAAACTGTATATTTTGGAAAATGGACTCAGATGTTGCTATTGATATAGTTACAAGTTAAGGTCATTTCCAGCCTTTTCCCAGCTTCCCTGTTTGAGGCTTCTTCCTACACACCAGAGCACTTCCTTGGGCATGCAATGGCTTCCTGTCATTTGGCGGCATTTCTTTCAGCTAAAAAGTGTTCATTTCTTCCTGGTCTGCACACTGCTGTGGTTGGCACTGGGACAGTGGTAGTTATTTGGGGGTGGTGTGTATTAGAATAGTCATCTTTTTAGCTTTGAACTCTAGTTCCCCAGACACCCTGTGTTAGAGCTTAGCATATGTTAATTCCTGGCTCTCAGAAAGGAAGCCCAGGTTCCTTTCCAGACTCATTACTTGCCATTTTTCTCTGCAGTCTCAATGCTCCAGCCTTACTGGCTTTCACTTACTTTTGTGTGCACAGCCATGCCTTTTTTGGCTACAGTTTATACTATATCTCTTTGAGGATATACCATTTTCCTCCTCTTCACCAAGATAACTTCTACTCAACCTCAAGGTTTCCACTCAAATGCCATTTTCTTCTGGAAGACTTCCTTAAAGTCCTCTAAGTGAGGTTAGATTTTTTTTCTTTTTTCCCCCTGTGTGCTACCATAGCATCTTACTCTTCCTATCCTCGTGCTGGGGTGCAGAGGCATAGGAAGCATGGGATATGAAGGACATGAACTTGAGCCAGACTACCTGGGTGCAAATCCCAGTTTTGCTACTAGCTGCGTAAACTTGGGCAAATTTTATTTAACTTCTTCATGTTTTAGTTTCCTCATCTGTAAATGGAAATGATAGTAGTGCTTATCACATATGGGTTTTATGAAGATTAAATTAGTTAAAACATTAAAAGCATTTAGGATAGTGCTTGATATATAATATGCAATATATATATTAATAAAATATATATTATTTTAAATATATAGTATAAATATTATTTTAATATATAGCTATTATGTATAAAGTATGTGATATCTAGATTTATATTTACATTTATTGTTTTTATAATTGTCTTTATCCCATAGGAATGAGGTATTTTTGTGATACCAGTTTAAGGACTGTGTCTATTTTCTTCATTATTAAATATCTAAAAACTTGTGCAGTACAAATAGATAAATGACCTCCACAGTTGCTGGAACCCAAATTCCATGGCTAGCAGGGTTCAGGCATAGGGGCTGCCAATGGGAGGCGTCCTGTCTGAGACTGGGAGGTGACAAGAAGTTAGAGCTTCTTTGGGCTTTTGCAGCTGTGGAGGCAGCTGACCTGGGCATCCATCCTCCTTTGGAGTATTCCTCTGTGGCAGCAGGAGATGAAAACAGGCTTCTGCACAGCTGTGAGTCAAAGGTAGCCACGTAAATGTAGTTTCTTGCAGTGGTTAGAGTAGCTTCCTACAATTCTTAGTTCCTGTAGAACATGCCTATTCCCTCCCTGGTCCCCCACCCAACCCCAGTTTTTCCCCAACAGTCCTCAAAAATTTTTGTAATCCAACAACTTGTAGGAAGTCTATCACCTTGCACTGAAATACCTAGAATGGCATCTGTTTTTCTAGCTTGACTAATACAGTATTACAGGAATTCACTTAGAATTTGAAAAAGCAGTCAGATGAATGTGGACTTCTTCTCCTATACATTCATTGTTGTGTAAAAAACTTTATTTATTTGCTATTTATTGAAAAGTCACCCCATACCAGACCCTATTCTACACTATGATATAATCATGTATGATTTTTTTTTTGTATGTGCACACTTGATTTCAGGGTTTTCTGGATTATATCATAATCATAACACCCAGCATAGCTTTTTCCATTTTCCCATCAGTTGTATGATCACGGTGAAGTTCACTTATGTGGAGCCATTCTGTATTTCTATGTGATGGAAGAAACTTCTCTTTCCTTTTCTGGAGTCCAGCTATATTGTTACATCTAGTTTATGTTCTCATTCTCTCTGATGAGCCATAAGACTCTGATGTGCAATGTCAAATGGCCAAAGGTGATGTGCATATTAGAAACTTTTTTCAGAAAAATAATCATCAGCATTTCTCATATGATGAAATAGCAATATTTTACGGTGGAAATGTTCCAGCATTGCTATTGTATTAATGGGGTGGTGTTATGTTTTTGGAAACTAGTGGCTTATATAACAAACAGTTCATTTTATGTCTATACATTGGAAATTTTATTTCTTTATAAAAATAACACAACTGAATATTGCTATTCCCTTCCTTCAAATTTTTTCATTAAATCAAATCTGAATATCTTCTCTGAGTTCTGAAAAAAAAAAAAGTTTGCCTCTTAAGATACTATGATTTTCACTTTTGTCTCCACTTCTTTCCACCTTATTAAGTCGGCCTCTTTCTCTATGTCTTGCTCCCTTTACTGATAAGATGGCTCCCTCCTATATTTCACCTTCCTGGAACATGTACGCAGAAACTTCAATAGTTCTACCTGGGAGAAATAACAGCAATAACTCAGACTCTAATATAAGTTATAACTCAGCACTGGCCTGGAAAGTTAGGAAACTGAATTATAATCCTGCATTTTCTCTTCACTATCTATAACACTTTCACCAAGTAATCTGTCTGGACCTTACTTTCTTCATTTATAAAGGGCAGATTTGAAGTGAATTGTTTCTAATGTCCCCTTGGGCTCTATACTCAGTTTGTGTGACTTTACCTTAGTTTTCCGATGATGTACTCGCGACATGGTGACTCCACAATATCATCGAGACTCAGGCTCCTTGTAGTTTTATCTGCCAACATCCTCATAAATACCACATCCTAGGCAGGATGAAGGGGAAAGAGAAAAGGAAAAAGCAAAGACAGGGAAATACAGATTTTTCACTATATTGATGCCCCAGATACAATTGGGGTTCTGTTTGTAAGGAAGAATACAGAATGCATATTGGATAGGCATACCACACGGAGCTAATAATAGTACTACCTCATTCTTCATCTATTTATTCATTCAGCAAGCAAATATTTATCAAAGGTCTTTTTTGTGCCAGGCCTTCTCTGTAGGTACTGAGCATTTGGTGGGAAACAAGAACAGTCATCGCCTTTTCTTTCATTGAGCTTAGTAGAAGCTATTGGAATTAGTAGGAGAGCTGGACATTAAAAACAATCCCAAATATAAATATACAATTACACCTGAAGCTATGTGATCTGAGAGAAGAAATTGATCATTATAAGAAGGCAACATAGCTATCAAATTCAGATTAGAGTGTTAGATGCCTTCTGAGAAAGTGCGACTTATACACAGGAGTTGGATCTTTGGAGTAAAAGATGGGGTAAGTGAGAAGAGTCTTAAAAGAGAGGAAAGAGTGTGGTTAAAGGCCTGGCAGCCTGAGACTCCACAAAGGCCAGTGTGGCTTGAACATGTTGATGGAAGGGAAAGAGTAGCGTGAGATGAGGTTGGCTAGGCAGAGAGAGTCAGAGTACTCACAAAGAGAGGAAAAGGGTGGGGCATCTCAGGCGGAGAATACTGACTGCATGAGCCAATGTATGGAGATATCAGCTTTCACAGGAATTGAATATAAAAGTTGTGACAAACGGAGCAAGAGTTGTGACTGTACTAAAAGACATGATCACATTACAGGGCATTTTTGGTTATGCTAAGATAATCAGATAATTAGCATTTTTTGGTTATGCTAAGATAATCAGATTTTAAAATCAGATTTGTTGGTGACAAAGCCACTGAAGGGTTGTCATGGAAATGGTGGGTGGTGGTGATGATGGATGTAGACGTTGCAGGGCGCTCAAACAGGTAGCTGAGGAGAAGTCACCAGAGCAAAGAAGAAATAGACACCTCAATTATCATAAAATCAATACACCAAAATTCACTGTACCCTTTCACTTCTTGGTCTCTATGAGTAAAGAGATATAATGTTTAGTTTCCCAGGTGATTAATAACTATAAAATGAAAACCCATCCCAATATTGCAGAGTTCGTGTATTACCATAAAAAAGACACTGACTAGAAAATAAAGTAAAACTATTTTCAGTAGTAGAGGGAAACAACTCATCAACTTTTCTGGGATGGGGTGGGGAGAAGTAAGATTTTAAAAAGCAATTGATTTTTCATGCAATTGCATCAAATTTTCAAGAAAATATTGTTTTTTAAATTATTAGGGAAATGCAAATCAAAATGACAATGAGATACCACCTTATGCCTATTATAATGGCTATCATCCAAAAGATCAGAGAAAACAAATGCTAGCAAGGATGTGGAGAAAAGGGAACCCTGTGCACCTTTGGTGGGATTATAAATTGGTACAAGCACTATGGGAAACATTATGGAGGTTTCTCAAAATATTAAAAATATAACCACCATGTGATCTAGCAGCTCCACTTCTGGGAATATATCCAAAGGAAATGAAAACGTTATGTCAAAGAGATATCTGCACTCTCATTTTCATAGAAGCATTATTTAGGACAGTCTCTATTATTTTTAGAATAAGATTTTCCTTTCTTTGTCCTTAGACTAATAAATGGGAAAACTGATGACCATACAGATGAGATAAAAAATTAGTTTATCTACCTCTGATTGAAAAGAAATATTATAAGTTCTTTAACTTTAAAATGTAGTGGTTACCAGAGGATAACGGGGGGAGGGATGGTAGCAGAGGGTAAATGGTCAAATATTTGCATACGGTGACGGAAGGAGAACTGACTCTAGATGGTGAACATACAATATAGATGATGTGTTACAGAATTGTACACTGGAAACCTATGTAATTTTACTAACCATTGTCACCCCAATAAATTTTAATTAAAAAATAAAATTTCATACAAAATAGAGAAATAGTTCATTTTACGTTACAAGACGATTTGACCTCAAGGAATCTGAAGCTAACAAAAAAGATATAAAGTTTCCATCTATTGAAATACATTATTGTAACCCAGCTCCATTAGGCATTATGAGTAACTAGAAAAATGATTTCCACACATCTTTTGAGTTTACAGTTAATTAAAATGCATATAAAAATATAAAACAATTTCCAAAAATCACACATGAAACAGATGGCAGAATGGGGATTGGAATCCTGTTTGTCCTACTCCAGAGCCAAAATCTCAACCACTTTGCCTTACAGAAAGCCTGCAACTTGAGTCCTAAACCACTCCACAGAAGATTTTCCCATAGGTTCATTTTCATTTTGGGTTTAAGGTAAGGCAGCTCTTGTCTTCCCTTGATTTCTTCTAGCACAGAGGGGGAAAAACACTCTATTTTATTCATGAGTACTTTCTAGTATATCCTGCCCTCTAAATGGTTATGCTAACTCTCTTCTATTGAATGTAACACAGTATTAAATGGTTAAAGGCAACTGTTCCTGTTGTCTCAGAGATTACTCACAAGTCTCCAAAGCCAAAAAACATACGTATAAGTCATGAAGCCAGGGACGAGTTCTTAGATCATGTGTACAATACTTTCTGAGTGACTGTGAAGCCTGTTCTGCCAAACTTCACCCATCAGCCATTACCATGTTACCTAAGAGAGGCTGAAGAGGCTATGATCTTCTCCAAGTGAAGCACAAAGAGAGTTTGATGTAGAATTCCAAACTTGGAAGGCTCGGGGACTGATTTCAGAAGATATCCGCAGGCAAAAGCATCACTTGAAATGCCTACCTGGTGGCAGAGTAAAAGGGCTGCATTGGAAGTGAGCTGTAATTCCACTCATGGTGGGGAAAGGGACCTATCCCCTGGGTATAAAATACAGACCTAGCAGAACTGTGAGGTCATATTTGAAGGGTCTCCCTGTAAGAGAGCCATCTGGTGTGGTGAAATGTCTCCAGCAGAGGAAGAAACCACTTGAAGACAGGAAGCAGAGAGAGTCTAAGTGGACAGTGGGAGAGACTCTCTCAACATCCCAGGCACTTAATGAGTTTAAGGAAATCTCAAGAGTATCCCTCCTCATTTCAGGCTTCTGATCCTGAAGTAGGCTAAAGTAGGCGATTTGAGTTTGGAGTAATATAATTGTGCAAGAATTACATTACTTATGCTCTAAGAGTGATAGAAAAAGCTAGGGGAGTCACTGCAATTGTATTCAGAGGAGTGAAAAGAACTCTTCAATGGATTGAGTTTAATGGAGAGTGAGAGACAAACAAAGCTGCTCTCTGCATGCTTTGTAACAATTACACCCATTTGTGAAGGGGAAAGGATAGAGACAGGCACTGTGGGACGACTGGGACTGCTAGCATGTTAGTTGTAAGGACTGGCCCCTCTAGTCACCTAACACGAGAATACGAGAGATAACTATTCCAACACAATATATTAATAATATGGAGTTAAATGACATGATAAAGATGTGATGAAAACTCCCTATTGCAATAAGTCTATGTATGTGATGGGATCAGAGAACAATCTTACATCAAAATGACTGTATTTATAGATGTGATAATTATAAAAATAGGTAAATTATACGGGATTAATTTAGACTCTGGATAGAAGATGGAAACCATTTGTCTAGACAAAGGCAAAGAGATAATGGTGCAAATGAGTTGGTAGAGGAAACCCTTTAGGAATTTTGGGAGTGGCGGAATAGAAGTGTATACTATTCCAGAGAACCAAACTCATTCAGGGCTAACATATAACCTCAACTTGAATGAAAGAGATCACTTTTCCTTGGACAAAGAAACTTGAGAACTCAGTTTAAACCAGATATAGTTGGAATACAGAAGAAAATGACAAATTCTAACTTAGAAAGAGAATAAACAAATATGTTAACAAGGTGGCCTTAAGAGAGCTGACAGAATTATAGTAAACAGATGCATAACTATTGTTGTCACATGGATGGCGGATAACACCCACCCTCTACCCAACACACACCCAAAGAAGGTTTGGACTTTGAGACTGATGATGTCACACATACACCATGAGGGTATGGAAAGTATTTATTCTCATGTGAAGCTTTCTGGGGAGAGCAGGACAGGAACCTAAGTGATTCCCAAATAGCCTGAGTGAAGGGAGAAGTTAGTGGCTTTATTTTTTTTTTTGGGGGGGTGTTAAAGAAGGGATCTGGAGGGGGGGTCAAGTTTGCATGGTTTGAACTTCCCCATCTGTTCCCAAAGAGGGAACTCTTGGCTTACCCAGATATGGGACAAGGGGGCAGGAGAGAATGGTGGGACTTACAAACTGTCCGCAGTCAAACATCAAATATGAACTCAGACTTATTTTTTTTAAGTTTTAAAATTTTTTTCAATGACAGATACCATTCAATATTATTTTACATTACTTTCAGGTATAGAGTGTAGTGGTTAGGCATTTATATAAATTATGAAATGATCCCCCCAATTAGTCTTGTACACACCTGGCACTATACATAGCTATTACAATATTATTGACTATATTCCTTATGCTTCACTTTACATTCCTGAGACTGTTTTGTAACTACCAATTTATACTTCCTAATCTCTTCATTTTTTACACCCATCTCCCTAACCCCCCTCCCATCTGGTAGCCATCAGTTTGGTCTCTGTATTTATGAGTCTGTTTCTGGGGTTTGTTTGATAATTTTGTTCTTTAGATTCCACATATAAGGGAGATCATATGATACTTGTCTGTGTGAAGTCAGACTTTTTAATATAATAAAAAAATCTGTCTCCTAAATTTTATACACTTAATATTAAAAAAATTTGCATTTAAGATAGTACATCTGAGTGTACTGTAAAAAAAAGGAAAGGTCATAACATAAAATTGTGCCTGGAAAGAACCTAGAGCTCCTGATGGTGATTATGGCAGAGGGCTAGGTATTGCAGACTGAAGAGACAAAATTTGAATATCCAAATCTCTTCCTGTATTAAAAAGGATTTTTATATTATTATATACTTATCTCCTAATTTTACCACTTCATTATTTTAAAAATATGTCCTATTATTTAAACTAAGGTGCTTTCCAAATATTACAAATGCCCTATGACTTAGGACCACAGCACTTACTCACTGCAGGTTTTCTAACAGATTGTTTATAGTCTACATTGTCCGACCTTTCACAAAGTGCTTTTGCTAAAGGTATCTCAGAAAAAAGAAGCTGGAACTTTGAATTGAAAGGTCTCATTTGTAATTTAAATCTGTGACTAAATTAAAGTCAGAGAAGTAATGTAATTAGTATAGACGATGGGAAACTAGAAAAAAACAAATGATAACTGAGAACATTTTAAAGAAATATTTACTATATTTTTCCAACTGGGTTTAAAATGTATGTCAATGGAATTTTAGATAATGAGGATGTTGTATTTTAGGGCAAATGACAGGAAATTATAGTCAGGAAGCCAAATCCAGCCTACTCTTTGATTTTGTACAGCTCATGAGCTAAGAACGGCTTTTATATTTTTAAATGATTATATTTTCATGGTTATATAAGTAGCTACATGACATCCTGGATTTTGCTTCTTGTCTGGCAAAGTCTAACATATTTACTATCTGACCCTTTATAAAAACAAAGTTTGCTGACCTCAGTTTAGGCAACAATTTCAATTCAGGGTTCAGACTGGACTAGAATTTTGAGAAATAAACAAAACAGAATTTGGAGAGCTAAGTAATGAGGGGAAAAACTGTTCCGGGTAATGCACTTAGAACCTTGCTTTAATGTACGTATATATGAAATGTAGATATGAAAAGTGATAATCCTATTATCACCAATACGGGGAACATTATAATCCTATTATCTTTTAGAGGCTTAGAGTGAGTCATGCAGAGAGAGCTTACAGTTAACTTTTAACTGTTGTGGCCAGGGCAACAGACTTTAAGCCTTGGTCCATGAGGTCTTTATAATTTGGTACCTTTGATCATAGTTGATTATTTCCATAAAGCAAGGCTTCACAAAGAAGCAAGGACCTCAGCAAAGTTATGGGAGTGGAAGATTTCACTAAGGGCAGGAGAACCATGGGTGGCCTGAGCCAAATGGTAGGTTGGTTGCACAGAATTTAGCATGCATCGTGCTATCGCATGAGCAACTGTTCTTAGTCCATATGTGCTGGTCTTGAGGGGATTAAGAAAGATGTTGGTGGGCCACAGAGGTCCATTTAAGAAGGGGGAACTGAATCACAGATGTGACTATGTGAAAAAGAGAAACTTTATTTTAGTTTGGCATTTGAGGACAGAGAAACGTTGACTGTTTTTCAAATGCAACATAGCTGAGGCTAGGATATACCAGGCAATATAATAAGGGTCTGGTGCCAGGCCCAGGTAGGCAGCATTAGATCTGCTGCCCCAAATTCCAATCTGTGTTCAGAATCAAGGAGGAACTTATGAAGGAACCAAACTTGGATTCGTGTGCTGGTCCACAGGTTCAGAAACACTACCAGCAGACAGTTCACATTGGCTCCACTAGGAGAACTCCTTCCACGGAGGCAGGTTTCTTAGATGTAAGCAGTTCTTCGGCAAGACATAATTCTTCAGCAATGCAGAAACCTTCAATAGGACAGTGGGCTGAACATTCCTGCTCATATGCTCCATGTAATTCAGTACTGGGGCATCAACGGGAATGAAAATTGAAAGGTTTGGATGGATATAAAAGAAAAGTACCCAAAACATAAACTAGTGACTACAGCTGCTACATTGCAAATTGCTAAACTTTGCAAGAGGGAGCAATTTCTCCAATGCCGTTAAGAAAAAGCTAATAAAATGGACTGCTGTTTTTTCTCCAGATAAAATAATGTTATCATGTGAAATGTAACCTCTTTCTGAGAGATTTCTCCCAAATCATATTAGGTTTGGAGGTGTAGACAAGTGGCACAGACTTTTTCTTTCTTTTTTTGTTTTTTTTGCCTCCCTGCATTTGAAACCACCGAATCTTTGCCTCAGTCTATGGTGACTCAGGATGTTTGGTTTGGGGAGGATGATCTAGTCTGGGGTAACAGTTGAAGGATTGAAGAATGGTTTGTTTCCTAAATTTCATGCACATGGTCACTTCTATGGAAATCTGTTGTTTAATCTGTTTGTAAAAGTGATTTTCATGAGAGATGTAGCATTGAATTGATGCAACTTCAGAGGAACTATTTGCAGCCAGAAACAGTCTAAGTTGTAGCTCCTCACAAGAACTCCAATTTAACTAAGATAATTGAAAACATCTGGGTAAGACTGATCAGAATTAAAATGTGAAAAAGGAGAAATCTGTATATAATTCATTTGAACTTTATTTCACAAGGCCAAGAGTATCTGCTTTCTGACTTTAATTCCTTTGGGTCTTAGGACCCAATTTGTGCTCAAACCCACTAAGATCCCTGCCCTTGTGGAACTTACACTGAGGTCAGTGGGATGAGGAGATCATAAACAATAAACATAACAACAGAATTAACTAAAACAGAGTAAGGGGATTAGAAGTGCCATGAAAAATGGGATAGGGATAAGAAGATTGAAAATTTAAAATATGCTTATCAAAAATGACTTCTTTTCCTTATAGTCATTATCTCCCTGAGGGTAACCATTATCCTGGCTTATAACAGCATAAATACATTTTTACTTATAATTGGTGATAACATGCATATTTATATAACTCATCAGCTTGGCCTGTCCAGTGGCTCATTCTGGTAACTCCAATTATAGCTGCTATTCCAGATGTGGTCTTGTGACTGGAGCAAATAAGCACAGACTCTGGTACTTGATATGCAGCTATTGAAGTATGTCATTTTTCTTCTCTACCAATTAATTGAGAATTTCAGAGCAGCAAGCTTTCACCAGGCAGGGACAGCAATATACCTGTACTATCTTGATTCAGGTTACAATCAACTCTGGCTCTATGGCATACTTCAATCATGAGGGAATGCAATCATCACTATGCAACAGGGAATCACCCTGGTTCACTACATTGATAGCATCATACTTATAGGACTCAATAGGAAATTGTGAGAACCCAGACACTTGTCAAAATACGTACATGTTAGAGGATGTGAGATACATCCCATAAAAATTCATTTCGGTCTCTTGGCTTTGAAGAGCCAGCACATCCAGTGGTACTCAAAGTGTCTCTGACTAATTGGGATGCTGTATGGGGTTTCTAACAAACTTCTATATGAGAATCACTGGATAGCCCTTTTAAAGTTTTAAAGCAAAGCCATGACCTCTTTGGCAAATAACTATTTTTCTTTTATTAATCAGATTTGGCTTGCTTTGAATACTTGATAGAGAATACCAAATGACCATCTGACATGAGTTTTCTGAAAGTAACTGAATTTTATATGCTTGATCAGGTTACAGAATTAGGTATGCCAACAAATTTCTATCACTAAGTAGTAGTAGTACAAATTAGATTGGGTTTAAGATGGTCCTGGAAGTACAAATAAGGTACATGATAAATCTGTTCACATTCATTTTTCCTGCACTGCCACTTCTCATACACCTGAGATTCCAAACAAAATTTTCTATGGTCATGTCATGGAGAAAGATACTCTTAAATCAGGTTTGCTTTCCCTTCTTGTCCCCAGCAACATCATTATGGAACTGACTGAATGCTTTATTCACCATGATGGTGTCCTACACAATCTTATTGCTGTCTTAAGGAGATCATCAAAAAATAATGAGTCAGATTGCCACTTGTTAGTCACTCTAATATTTTCAGAATTAAACTGGAGGGAGAGTGACAGAGGATTTTAAGGAATGATTTACTGCTGTTGTTCAAAGTTAGTGGGAAGAATGATAAATGTTGATGTTTCCAGAAGGCTGGACCATGGTGGATACCACAGAGTGATTCACTCGACATCTTTCTAATTGCACTCTTTTCCACATTTTGCATATGAAAAGGCTGAAATATGCACCTTCCCACTAAGGTTTTACTTATTTTATTATTTTTAATTAGTTTCAGGTGTGCAAAACAATGTAATAGACATTTATACCTCTCACAAAGTGATAACCTCCCTCCCCCAATCTACTACCCCTCTGACATTGTATATAGCTGTTACCGTTCCACTGACTCTATTTCTTATGCTGCACTCCACATACTGTGACTATATATATGACTATAATATTATATATATATGTATATTTATATATATATAAAATTATAGTTGACATTTGTTATTATTCAGCCTTGGCTTCAGGTGTACATGGCAGTGGTCAGGAATCTACACTGTCCATGAAGTGGTCTTCCTAACAAGACGAGTGTCCATTACATACCCTACACAATCTTTACAGCATTATTGAGTATATTTCCCAAACAGTCTTTCATATCCCCGTGGCAATAAGGTTTCCTTACAGCTCTGTTTTTTTTCAAATATTCATTAGTTTCAGGTTTACAAAGTAACATAATAGTGAGACATTTATACCCTTCACAAAGTGATAACCTCCCTCCCCCAAGATACTACCCCCTGACATCTTAGATAGCTGTTACATATACCACTGACTATCTTCCTTATGCTGTACTCCACCTCCCATGACTATATATATAACAAAACAGAAATAGACTCAGAGATATAGAAAAAAAAACCTGTTGGTTTTCAGATGGGAGAGGGGAGAGGTTGGGGAAGAAGGTGAAGGGATTAGAAAGAGTGAATTAGTAGACACAATATAACAATATAGGCATGAGGATATGAAATACAGAATGGAGAATCAACAATGTTGTAAAGATTATGTAAGGTGCCAGATGGGTACTAGACTTATCAAGGGGATCACTTTTTACTGTGTAGATGCATGAACAATGCACTGTACAACTGCAGCTGAAGTAGAATCATATCGTATGTCAAATATAACTCTGTTTTTTTAATGTGGTTTAGCTTGTGCAAATCAGATGCATTTGTGCAAGGACTGAATTTGAAATTGTAAAATAAAAGAGAGATATGAACTGATTTCCATAATATTAATTCATCTTACCATGTACCAAACATAGTTTTAGAAAATGGTGGATTAGCCTATTGAAAATACTAAATCTATTGAAAAAGTGCCTTGCAAAGTTAAAAAAATCTTGTCTTCCAGAAGTATGACATGTTCTCTGAATTAAGACAAATATGGTACTTATTCTTCTAAAACCATAATAGATGGCTCTGAGAAACAAAGAGAAAAAGTGCAAGTGGCACCTTTCACTATTATACAAATTACTCACTTGAAAAATTATGTGTACAACACTCTTTTGCATGAGGGGTCTTAATTCCTAAGGGAATAATGCTTTCACCAGAGGAAACAACAGAGATTCCACTCAACTGGAAAGTTGAGATTGCCACTTGCTTGTTTTGGCCTCCTTTTGCACGAACCCAATATAAAAAATATAGAGATAAGCTATTGATGGGATGATTTATCCTGATTATTTAGGAAATATAGGGTTGCTACTACATAAAGAGCATAGACGTGTATGTCTGAAACACAGGAGAATCCGCTCAGAACTTAGAAATGCTTTAGTGGTAAAATGTAATGAAAGGTACAGCGACCACATGGAAGCAGGACTTTTAAGATTCAAACACCTCAGGAATGGAGGGTAGAATTTTTATCAAAGAACAAACCTTAATTTTCCAAAGTGCCAGCTGAGGTGAAAAGGAATATTAAATTACAATCTGTGTCCAGTTGCAGAAACAAAGACTTTATATCTATATTTTCTCTTTGATTTACTATGTATTTATTAATATTAACCAGTTACCTTTTTTTTCATTATCTTTCCCCGTATTTCATATAAGATATATTGGTGGCATTAATTTTATTATTTAGATATATTAGTGGCATTAATTTTATTATTTAGTTTATTGCTCAAAATATATCAAGATAAAATCGTGATTGAATAGAAAAGCAAAGAACTCCCAGAGAAGGGTATGGTGACTCATAAGATTACCCCAAATGAGAAGTGGATAATGGCATTTTTATTTATATAAGGGATAGTTGATGAATTATGTTTTATGAGGGTAGGTTCTTGTTTTCCCCTTATTCACTAATTTGTTAATTTTTATATTGACCAGTTACTATATGGAAGACACAGTCTAGGCACTGTACGTATCACAGTTAACAAAATATAATTTATACACTCATGGCTCTATATCTTAGCAGGAAGTGACAATAATAAACACCATAAAGAAAATGTATAGTATGCTAGAATGATGCTGGGTGCTACATAGAATAGAAAAGGTGGACAGAGAACTCCAGAGGAGGAAGGTTGAGGAGGATGCAATTTAAGTAAGTTGATTAGGAAAGACCTCACTGATTTGGGGACATTTGAAGTACCATATACTGAAGGATATGAGGCAAAGAGAAAGCCAATACCCAGAGAGGCATTCCAGGCAGGGGAAGAACCAAGTCCCTGAAGTGGAGTGTGCCTGACATATTAAAGGAACTATGAGGAGGCTAGTGTGGCTGGAAAAAAATGGAACAATGGCGGTTGGGGCAGAGGGTGGGGATGCATGAAGGGTAGTTTAAGGGAAAGAAGATACATATTGATGTTTACAGAAGGGTGGATCATGGTGGATATCATAGAGTGATTCACTCAACATCTTCCCAACTGCATTCTTTTGTACTTTTTTTTTTTTACATATTAAAAGGCTGAGAGATCCATGGTGGAGTAGATAAATACTGTGCCTGCTTCCTTCCATGAACACATTAAAATTACAACAAATTGTAGAACAATCAACATGAAGAACCATCTGAAGTCTGGCTGAACAAAAGTTTTATAACTAAGGATGTAGAGAAGAAGCCACTTTGAGACTGGTAGGAGGGTTGGAGACGTAAAATGCCTCTCAAACCTCCATGTGGTAGTTGAGAACTGGGAGGGATATCTCAGCCACAGAGGTTCCCCCTGGAGAAGTGAGAGACCCCAGCCCCACACTGGCCTCCCCAACCCAGAGTACTGGTGCTGGGAAGAGGAGCCCTCACAATAATTGGCTTTGAAAAACAATGGGGATTCTGACCATCCAGGTGGGATGTTAGGCTGCAGGAAACCCAGACATTCTCTTAAGAGGCTTGCACACAGACTCTCACTCATGAGTAGTCACCTTGGGATCTGGCACAGGGACTTGGGGAGTGTCAGAGGCATATGGGGTTCAGACTGAGGTGTGTGGCTTCAGAGGGAGGGCTGGAGGACAGTCACCATTTTCCCACTGTGGGATTCTTCTCTTGTGCAGCTGCACACCATCTTTCCTGCATTGAGCCCTTCTCCACAGGTCAAATCTGAATCTGATTGGTTGGTGAGCTCTGCTGCTCCACCTTGCTGACTTACTGGGAACCTGGTCTACTCATTCCCCCAGTGCCAGAGGCACTTTCTTCTTGAGCATCCAGCCCCACCCATTCATATTGCAGTCTTTCTTAAAAAACTATCAGCGTCCACAGGACCCAGGTGGGAGGCAGCTGACCTCAGTGTGCGCTGAGACTTTTTCTGAGCAGTTCCAGGATCAGCACTGGCACCAAACCAGTGTCTACATTAATTTGGTAACTGCAACACTTCCCACTCTAGTGATTCCCTGAGACCCAGACTCAACCAACTTGTGTACCACACGAGGCTTTATCAGGGGCTGAGCATGAAGGGAGCTGGCGGTGGCAGCAGGCCTCGAGGCATCCTGACTTTTTGAGGAGCTACCACATACCCAGTACTGGTGGCAAACCTCCTCAGTGTGGCCTCTCTCACATGCCTCCAAGATTAGCACAGGCAGTGAGCAAATGAAGATCACTTTGTATCTCTTACCAGGTAGCCCCTGGCCAGTCACAGGCAGTGGGTCTCCTGAGCCTGCACCAAAACCCCTCACAAGCGGCCCAAGAACCAACATACTTGGAGGTTGGCTTCAGACCACAGCAGAGCACCACCCAATTAGCCCCACAAGTGGCACACACAAAGGGCGGTCTCAACAGACACCAGAGCCTGCTGGGGTGCCTCTCACTCAGTGGGGTGAGCCCCCACCTCGCAGCCAGTAAACTGTGGATATGGCTAAACCACATAGCCAATCAGTCTCAATGTCAATCCCACTTGCTGCCATGCCAATAACAATCAAGGCTCAACTATAACAGGAGGGCACACACAACCTGCACAAAGGACACCCCTGGAGCACCAAGAACAGGTACAGGTGAGGAGGAAGATTGTGCCAGTGCCCCTCAGGGCACCTACTACAAAGGCCACCCAGCCAAGACTGGGAGACATAGTAGACATACCTAATACATAGAAACAAACACAGAGAGGCAGCCAAAATGAAGAAACAAAGAAATACATCCCAAATGAAAGGGGAGAAAACTCTAGAAACAGAAGTAAACTGAACAGAGGTAAGCAACCAATCATATATAGATTTCAAAAAACAGGTTAAGGATGCTCAAGGAATTTAGTGACAACTTCAACAAAGAGATAGTAAGCATAAAAAAGGACATAGAAAACATTAAAAAAGTACCAGTCAGAAGTCAAGGATACAATAATTGAACTGGAAATTGCACTAGAAGGAATCGCTAGCAGACTAGATGAAGCAGAGGATCAAATCAGCAATTTGAAAGAGTAGGTAGCAGAAAACACCCAATTAGAACAGCAAAAGGAAAAAAAAAGGAATCCCCCAAAATGAGGATAGATTAAGAGACCTCTGGAATAACATCAAGCATAACAACATTCGCATCAAAGGGGTACCAGAGGGAGAAGAGAGAAAGCAAGGGGTTGAGAACTTATTTGAAGAAATCATGAATGAAACCTTTCCTAACCTGGCAAGGGAAATAGACATACAAGCCCAGAAAGTGCAGAGAGTCCCAAACACGATGAACCCAAACAGGCCCACACCAAGACACATTATAATTAGAATGGCAAAGGTTAAAGACAAAGAGAGAATCCTAAAAGCAACAAAAGAAAGGCAACTAGCAACTTACAAGGGAGCTTCTAAAAGATTGTCAGCTGATATCTGAGCAGAAACTTTGCAGGCCAGAGGGATTGGTACAAAAAATTCAACGTAAGAAAAAGCAAGGACCTGCAACCAAGATTACTCTACCCTGAAAAGCTATCATTTAAAATTGAAGGTCAGATAAAGAGCTTCCCAGACAAGAAAAAGCTAAAGAAGTTCATCATCACCAAACTAGTTTTACAAGGAATGTTAGAGGGACTTCTTTAAGATGGGGGAAAAAAATCAAAATTATGAATAGTAAAATGGCAATAGCTACATATCTATCAACAATTACTTTCAATGTAAATGGATTAAATGCTCCACTTGAAAGATATAGGGGGGCTGAATGGATAAGAAAACAAAACCCTTACATATGATGCCCACAAGAGTCACTTCAGATTGAAAGACACACATGTACAGAAAGCAAAGGGATGGAAAAATTTGTTTTATGAAAATGGAAACAAGAAAACAAAACAAAACAAAAAACTGGGGTAGCAATACTTATACCAGACAAAGTAGACTTTAAAACAAAGGCTATAACAAGAAACAAAGAAGGACCAGTAATCCCACTTCAGGGAATTTATCTGAAGAAACCCAAATGCTACTTTGAGGGGACATATGAATCCATATGTTCATTACAGCATCGTTTACAGTGGCCAAGATGTGAAGGCAGCTGGGATGTCTGATGATAGAAGAATGGATAAGAGCAGGTGGTACATACATACAATAGAATGTTGCTTGGCCATGGAAGGGAATGTGTTCTTGCAATCTGTGGCAGTTTGGATGGACCTGGAGGGCACTGTGCTGAGTGGAGTGTCAGATAGAGAAAGACAAATGCAATGTGATTTCACTTATATATAGAATCTAAAGAAGAAAAAACCCAAATAAAACAGAAACAAACTCATAGAATATATTGATGGTTGCAAAATGGGAGGTGTTTGGGGGTGAGTGAAAAAGGGGAAGGGATTAAGAAGTACAAATTGATGTGATCCCACCAATAAGTCCCGTACCCATCTGGCACCCTATATATGATGTCAGAGGGGTAGTAGACTGGGAAGGGGATTACCACTTTGCGAGGGGTATAAATGTCTAATCATTATGTTGTTTTATACATCTAAAACTAATTTTAAAAAAGCACAAAAGGTTGTTACACAGTAGTCATGGGGATGTAGAGTATAGCATAAAGAATATAGTCATTAATATTGTTTAACTATGTATGGTGTCAGATGGGTACTAGATTTGTTGGGGTGATAGATGGAAGAGGGTTGGGGGGCAGGGTGAAAAAGCTAAAGGGTTTACAAATACAAATTGGTAGTTACAAAATAGTCATGAGGATGTAACGCACAGGAAATATAGTCAATAATATGATAATAACTATGTATAGTGCCAGATGAATACTAGACTAGTCAGGGGGATCACTTCATAAATTATATAAATGTCTAACCGCTATGCTGTAGGCCTGAAATTAGTATAAAATAATACTAAATGTCAACTGTAGCTGAAAAATTTAAAAAGGGGGGAAAGGTGAATGGGGGTAAGAGGTCCAAATTTCCAGGCATAAAAAAAATACATCATGGGATGTAACATACAGCATAGGGAATATAGTCAATAATGCTGTCAATAATACAGTGTCAGATGGTTGCTGGACTTACTAGTAGGGTGATCACTTCTTTAGGTATATAAGTGTTCAAAAACTATGGTGTATACTTGAAACTAATATAATGTTGTATGTTAGCTATATTTTAATAAAATCTTAAAAATATAAAATAAGTTGAAAAAGAAAAGGCTGAAATCTACACTTTCCCACTAAGGTTTTCTTATAGCTCTGTTTTTGGATGTGGTTTAGTTTGTGCCAGTTAGATGCCTTTGTGCAAGGACTGAATTTGGAATTGTATAATGTATTATGCAGGGAGGCTGTGTCACTGCAGGTGTCCGCTGCAGTTTGAGTATGTGCTGCTGTTCTAGAGACATCAGCTATGACAATGACTACCCTGATTTCTTTATTTTAGTTAAGGGCACATCTTCTATCAGAAAACAGTCCCGGCAGTGACTTCCCGCTCTCCAGATCACAGCTAAGGTAGTGTGTTTGTGAAGTCAGAAAGAATGCTTTCCGATTTCCTCAGCTTCCTACTATTCTTGAAAAGCATTTCCCTCGACAACTGTTCAGTGATGTTGTTCAAGTAGTTATTCCTGGAAACCCATCCTAGAATCAGCTCCTCTACTTCTGAAAAGGATTTTAGAAACATTGAGTTCCTTTTGCCTTTTTATATTATAGCAAAGGACTCTCTATTGCTTGAAACAGAATTCTGGAGGACAGAGAGAAGTTAGGGGTTTCTGTAACTCTTGTAGATACCACTATGAGGTGTTATCTGGATCTGTGCACTTTTGAAGTCAATCCGAAGACCTTAAAGGAAAAGGAAAAGAAAAAATTCTAAGGAGGTGGAGGGGGCCACATTGTATTTGAATACATGGTATGACATGACAATATGCAGCATCAATGCTAGTGGGAGGAGAAAAAATTGATTGAATAAACTCTCATTTCAAAGCAAGGTAAAAAGAAATTTAACAAGTGTGAATTAATAAGCTTTGGACAAAAAAGTGATGAATATTCCTATCCTAAATATAGATAGGTATGCCACAACATCATCATGACTACTTTGGAGTCCAGATTTTTGTCTTTGATACTCTTCTTTAAATAGAACGAGAGCTTTTTAGGGAACAGATGATTCTATATTTAGGATAGGAATATTCATCATAAGCCTTCAACATCTTATTGTCAAAAACAAGAATGCTTTCATCATGACTGGGTACTATGTGAAGGGATAAAAATGCAAGAGTAAGGAAAAACTGCTAAACATAAGTAGTGACATATTGAATATCAAAAAGAAAACAGTGATTAAACTAGACCTTGTTTTGTCTGTAAGATGATATTTAAAGAAGACAAATATTAATTGTATTAGAGAAAAGCTGGTCAGAAACTGAAGGCTCTGAGATTTTACCCATTTGCATGCCATGGTTTCCCATATGCTGTCAGAAGGCACAGTCCCCTGGGTCAGAGACCCAGGAGTCTGGACTTAATTACTCACGGCACAGCAGGCATCATGATTTACGTGTTTGCATCAGTTCCCCTTACACACTGAGTCCTATGGGGGCAATGCAGAGGAAGGCCCAGGTGGATGCTGCATAAACAACGTGTTTGAGCCACAGCCGAGGAACCCTGAGATTAGGAAACCCTAATCCTTTCAAGGGGTTGCTAACAAACCCACCCAGCTTTCCCCCGGAGGGAGACATTTTTTTAATTATCTCCATCAGGAAACAAATCTGTCCTCTACCCCAGAGGCAGACATGATCTCTATCTTCCACATCTGTTTGCAATCTAATCATCATTACAAGATACTGCTGAACAAAAGCTCATACAAAACGTGCAAAAATGTCATGGAGAATCTTCTCCCAACAAAGCCAAACCTGAGCATTTAAGTACATTGGTGAGGGATGTCCCACAAGGTCTTAAAATTATTAAATTGCTAAAGGAAGGTGATATGCTTGGCTTTGTTTGGCTGACGTAGTCCCCTCCTCCTTGGGTATGTTCAGTGAAAGGGCTGTGTGTGCAAAGCTGCCCCCAAATGGCCGAAGCCACCAAGAAGCTGAAAAAGGAGGCAGAGAAGTACAGCTTGTCAGTTTAGTTTAGTAGGAAGCTGACCTACAGAAATGGGCAGCTGCAGGGCAGTAAGTTCTCCATATCTTTCACCTTCTAGACCACTCTCTTTTATCCTTCCTTAGAAATGGACCTATGTGCTGGGAAAGGAGTGTGTGGATCATCTGCAGGACATCAAGAGGCCAGATACTGGCAGGCTCTGGTGCCAGAGTGAGCTAAAGGATAGATAACAACTTGGGCTCCTTGACCCAGTGGAAGGAGTGATGGAAACTCCATGACTTGCCCAAAATCTCGGTACACATTCCAGAGTCTACCCAGGAGAAGGGGGAAGGTCTGGGCTCATTCACTCAGTTCAACTGGCAGATTAGTTTCAAGAAGGAGTCAACTCTGTCCACCCAGGGTAGTTCAGTATTTTTGTTTGAATTTATGTGATATGTAAGTTATGTTCTATCTGCTGAATTGTTACTATGGGAATCTGGAATTTTAGCTTAAGGAGAGATTAGAAATAGATTTTAGTAAAGTCTGAATTCTGAACTGTGGAAGGATATTATGCCTGGAAACTGACACTCACTTCACCCAAACAGTAACAGTTCAAGAAATTTGTAGATTTATTCTTCACCAGAAAACTGTACCTGGTAGTAGGCAGACATGGTTTTGGAGTCTTGATGAAGTTGGAGTTTTGTGGAATATTTAGCATGGGAGCAGGTAGGAGAATAGGAAACACTGTGAGAATGGCAAGATGAACTCTTGCACTTGGAGGAATCGTAGCTCTGTCACTCTACACCAGTGTTAACATTTAAAGATCTACCACCCTGTGAGTACCTGGGGCCTGGGAAGTCTGCACTTCCTTCTGATGACCCTTTCTATTGTTTTCAGCTTTATTTAACCATCATCATCATTTCCATATTCTTTGCTATCAAAGTGACTTTATATGCCCCGATTGTATCTGTAGCATTTTATCATTATTCACAGGAAAATCCCATTCTGTTACTCTCTCAGATTTAAATTATTTGTAGTTCTATGCATATTCCTTGTGACTTTATACCTGCATTCTATTACAAAACAAGAGAATATTAGTGTAGTGATATTGTAATAAATCCCTCCTTTTTCCTATCCTATCTTTTTTTTTCTTGTTAAGGCCAATATTATAAATTTTCTGTTTACAGATGATAATACTGCTACTCTTTGTTTTCTAGTGAGATCCTTGATTGCATTTAGGAGCAGTACCCTTACAGGTATATGATAAAAGTATAATTGAGAGCTAGCTGAGAAAGGAACTAAATTCCAATATTATATTCTCTCACTAAAATAAGGCATATTCGTAGGGTATAACTTTATAAAAGACTTAATGTCTAACCTCACATGCAAAATATTTCTTGCATTCCAAGCATACTTCTGCAGACTCAGAGAATCAGTTTTGAAAAACAGGGGTGGGAGATGAGGGTAAGGGGGATCAAATATATAGTGATGGAAGGAGAATTGACTCTGGGTGGTGAACACACAATGGGATTTATAGATGATGTAATACAGAATTGTACACCTGAAATCTATGTAATTTTACTAACAATTGTCACCCCAATAAATTAAAAGAAAAACAAGAAAAAACAACAACACATATGCCAGCATTGTCATATAAAGGTGCAAAATTAATTTGGTTTCTTATTTGTTGCATTTGTTGAATGTAAAATGAAGAGATGTGCATAACGGTACCCAACATGAATGACAAGGGCTACAGAGAGACAGAACTTTGTGTTTCAGTGCGTGTTATCTGGAACTGGGCTTTCTGTGGTAGAATTATAGTTCCACTACTTTAAAATGTGGGACTCTCAACAAGTTATTTAATTTTTCCATACCTCAATTTCCTTATCTGAAAAGTGAGTATGATTTTTTAAAAAAATAAAAGAATATGTACCCATTGGTTGCTACAAGTATCTGATGAATAAATCTCTGACAGATAATCAGGACAGTACTGGGCATATGTATTTGCAAAAGACATTTTTGTATATTTACATAAAAAATTTGGTTATAGTTATTGACTCTGGGAGGTGAAAATGAGAGTCTGGATATGTTTTCAGAAAAAGATGTGGTTTTCAGGGTATGCCTTATACTGTTTTCATTTTATACCAAAATTTTCTCTCGATTAAATAATTAATTTGAAAGGACTCAGAATAAATGAGAGTACAGTCATAAGAATTTCAGAGCAATAAATACCATTTGCTAACATAATCACAGAAAAGTAGATGTCAGATATTATGATTTTGTTCTGGATATTTGATCACATTGTTTGATACATTGTTTTACTGAAAATTGAGAAAATTGTTTATATCAGAAGCACTGTCCTATCCTTTAATGTCCTATATAATTTTCATAAGATCTTCTTTTTATATAGTTTAAATATTTTTGGATGATGCATATTTAAGATTTTCCCCATATATAATTACATATTCAATTGTCAATTTCATCCCTTTTGGAAACTTCATATTTTGGTCAATAGGAATTGATTTACAATAGTATCTTTACAACCTAAATACTACAGATGAGCTCAGGAAAGAAAACAAGTTTTGAAGACGCTAATGAAGACAATACAGTATGAGGCAGCTGTGTCTATGACATTATGAGAGTGTTTCAGAGGGCTTCTAGTCTATTCAAATATGGGATCTTTGTGTCAACCAGAGGGCAGAATGTCAGGTTTGAGCATAGGTTTATACCATGTTTCCCCCAAAATAAGACCTAACTGGAAAATTAGCCCTAGCATGATTTTTCAGGATGACGTTCCCCTGACAATAAGCCCTAGTGCGTCTTTTGGAGCAAACATTAATATAAGATCTGGTCTTATTTTCAGGGAAACATGGTACTACCTTCAGATTGGGAATAAAATGTAGGTCTAGTTCCCAGGATTAGCATTACCCACACAGAAAGCTGAAACATGACAGAGAGAATGGGTCATTGTATTTATTAATATAAATTTTGAAAGGGAAGGAGAGCTGAGTTGAAAGAAATGAGGAATACAAGAAGCTGGACAGGCATCTCACTACGGGCCTTTATCCAATAAGACACTTGCTAGTCTCAGGGGAAGGAGTGAAACATAGAATTGGCATAGTGGAAAGCTGAAAGCAAGGACGTTCTCATTCTTGCTTAGTGGTTCAGTAGTTTGCTGTTCTTGTGATTTAAGTTATCATTTAATTACCAATATCTCTCCCTTTTGCATTAGAAGAGATTTAGAACCTCTTGCCCTTACTTAACTATACACTTTCTAGACTCCCTTCCTCCCCGCCACCAACACCACCTTGGCACTAAGCATAAAATATTCCTTAATGGGATTCTGTCTTCTAAATACCTCAATGTCTTTTCTTCATTCTTTGGGACCTGATATTTTGTCAAATAGGATGGAGGAAATGTCCTTCCCTGTCATCACAGCAAGCCAGATGTCAAATAGTCATATTTCTTTTATACTTGTATGGCACCATGCAAAAGAACTACACACTTGATATTTGAATTGTAGGTTGTAGGCTCTTGTGTGTCTTTGCAGTAAGCTCCGGCAGGGTCATCCTGGTGGGGATGCACTTATTTTCCCTCCCATTGCAAAAGGAATTGTTTTTTGTATTTCTTTTTCTGAGATTTCATTGTTAATATATAGGAAGGCAATGGACTTTTGTACGTTGATTTTGTAGCTGGCAATTTTATCGTATTCGTTGATTGTTTCTAATAGCTTTTTGGTGGAGTCTTTAGGGTTTTCTATATATAGCATCATGTCATCTGCAAAGAGTGATAATTTAACTTCTTCATTCCCAATTTGGATGGCTTTTATTTCTTTCTCTTGCCTGATTGCTCTGGCAAGGACTTCCAACACTATGTTGAAAAGCAGAGGTGATAGGGGACATCCCTGTCATGTTCCTGAACGTAGAACAAAGGGCTTCAGTTTTTCACCATTAATTATGAGATTAGCTGAGGGCTTGTCATATATGGCCTTTATTATGTGAAGGTATTTTCCTTCTACACCTATTTTATTAAGTGTTTTAATCATAAATGGATGTTGTATCTTGTCAAACGCTTTTTCTGCATCAATTGATATAATCATATGATTTTTGTCCTTTATTTTGTTTATGTGATGTATCACATTGATGGATTTGCGTATGTTGAACCATCCTTGTGCCCCGAGGATGAACCCCACTTGGTCATGATGAATAATCTTTTTAATGCACTGTTGTATTTGATTTGCTAGAATTTTGTTTAGGATTTTTGCATCTGTATTCATCAGAGATATTGGTCTGTGGTTTTCTTTTTTTGTGTTGTCCTTACCAGGTTTTGGTATCAAGATAATGTTGGCCTCATAAAATGAGTTAGGGAGCACTGTCTCTTCTTCAATTTTTTGGAAGAGTTTGAGCAGGGTTGGTATTAGATCTTCTTTGAAGGTTTGGTAGAATTCACTAGTGAAGCCATTGGGTCCTGGACTTTTGCTTTTGGGAAGGTTTTGGATGACTGATACAATTTTGTTACTGGTGATTGGTCTGTTTAGATTTTCCAGTTCTTCATGGTTCAGCCTTGGAAGGCTATATGTTTCTAAGAATTTGTCCATTTCTTCTAAGTTATTGAATTTGGTGGCATATAGTCCTTCAAAGTATTCTCGGATGATCCTTTGTATTTCTGTGGCGTCCGTGATAACTTCCCCTTTTTCATTTCTGATTTTGTTAATTAGTGTCTTCTTTCTTTTTATCTTAGTGAGTCTAGCCAAGGGTTTGTCAATTTTATTAATCTTTTCAAAGAACCAGCTCTTTGTCACATTAATTTTTTCTATTGTCTTTTTGTTCTCTATTTCATTTAGTTCTGCTCTGATTTTTGTTATTTCCTTTCTTCTGCTGACCTTGGGTTTCATTTGTTCTTCTTTTTCTAGTTCTTTAAGGTGTAACAGGAGGTTATTTAGTTGGGATTTTTCTTGTTTCTTATTTTCTTTTTAACAGGTCAGAAAATGATAGACTTAAAAATGTCAAATGAGGAGAATTCTCAAGGAAAAGGGTAAAACAAAGTTTAAAGAGCAAAAATTGATATTCTTTAGTACAAGCTCAATTAATTAAGTTCTAGACTAAAAAAACTAAAGGTGAAGAGATTGAGACAAAAACAGCAAAACCAAGGAACAAAAGAATAATTTTTTAGAGAGGTTTAAGTTTATGAAAATAGACAGCAGATCAAGAAAGACTCAGTAAAATTCCCATGGACACATCTTTAATGATAGCCTAGGACAACTTCTGTGTACAATTAAAATATGGCAAAATATAAAACTTTAAAAATGTTAAAATGAAAACAAAAATGAAACAAAATTAACAATTAATAATGATACCTTAGCAAGGGGAAAGTAAGGATATGAAAAATTAACAAGATTTCATTCAGGAATGTTTTCATAGGGGTAGACAAAAGTAGCCCAAATCATGAGCAACCAAGGTACAGCAATATGTAAAATAGACCAAAAATATGTGATTTCCATGAGAACTTAAGGAAAATGGATCAAAGGAGGAGGTGGGGGAAATGTTTATGTTTAGATCACCAAAGTGCTTCTGCTTTTGATATTCTCTTTAAAATTATGGTGTGCCAATTAAGTTAATGGAAAATTAGATTTTATTTAATGAATTAATCATCTCTATAATAGCACATGTTACTTTGATAGGCAGGGTAACATGATGAAATAAGCACAGATTTTATGTTTTGACATTCCTGGCTTAAACTACCACTTCTGTCATATTTTAGGTATATGTCTATCACTGTGTGACTTTGGGCTACTTAAAATTTTTTGAGGTTATACTTTGTCATCTGAATAAAGAGAAAAATAACAATAACAGTCTTTCAGATTATGAGGAGTAAAGATAAAATATGTAAAATAAGTTGCACAGAATCTCTTCAAGGTATTTAATGATTTGTTCTACTGTCCTCTCTTCCAAATTGCATATTTTTGTTTATCGTCTTTCTGAAATTGGGATGTGTCTTCGAATGTCAAAAGAAGATTCTGGCCACCACATCAAGGAGTAAGTTTTCATTGCCTTTGCCTGTGAGAACTCAGTTTTTTATTGATTGTCACTTAGGTAGAGACACTTACATTGATCACTCCACAGGCGATTGCATTTTAAGTTAATTCTGGATTTCTAATTCTTGCTTAAAATGTCTTTGAAAAGACTGCATTGTGATGCAGCTTTGAAATGTAAAGTTACATTGTGTACAGAAGATTACTTGTCACAAGCCAAGTAATTTAAAGACAGAAGAAATTGCCAAATCTCTCAGAATAGAACACAGAACTTTTCAAAGCTGAAGTGACTGATTAATGTGTCATAAAAACCTGTATCACTCAGGTGCCTATCAACGATATGTCAAAAACTTCCAGGTGACTAACAAGAGAAGTATTTAACTTCTATTGATATATACTTCAATAGAAGATTTAAAAAATTGAGATAACCTAATAGGAATTACAGGGAAAAAGAATCCAGAATTCTTCAATATGCCTTATTGTCAAGCCCCCCAAAAACGTATAAAGAGGTAAAAACAGGAGCTACAATAACTATGAAAATCTGTATTCTCCACGAGGACTTACTTACATGTTGATTTTGAATTTATTTAAAAATTAGTTTTATAATAGTCACTATAAGTGAGGCACTGGCTCATAAATATTAACTCAATTATAAACTGACTTATTTAATAACAAATTAACCCATTTAATACACAAATATTAACTCAATTCTTCCAATACACCTATGAGCTAAAAACTCGTATTATACCCATTTTACAAATGAGGAAGTTGAGGGATAGAAAAGTTAAATGCAAGGTCACAAAATAGATACATGGTAGAGCCAGGATTCAAACATCTAGGATCTATCTATAATATGTTCTTTGTCACTAAACTGCTGTCTTTGAGACTTTGTATATAGAGAAACTTTAATCTCTAGCTTAACAGGTTCTGTTCTTAGCACTTTTTATTATAAATGGGTTTAAATCTTACAACAAGCTCAGGAGGTATATACAATTTCTTTGAGCCACAGAGAGGTGAAGTAAATTGTCTAACAACTAAACTGAGATTTGTACTTAGCTTCTTTTAACCGTTAGGCACATGCCTATGTATTGTAAAGCCATTTCAAGAACTGAAGTAGTACAATGCAATACGACTCTAGTGTCCAATTACTTCTTTCTTCATTTAGCTTGATACCCATTCCTTGTTATTCTGTTCACTATGGACCAGTCACACAAAAAAGAAATTCTTTAAAGGTGGGGTTAGGGAGGAGAAGTAGATATGAGAATTTTGGCCCGAAGATAACTCGGACACACTGCCTTGTTAGAAACCCTCAGATAAAGTCTATCCATTCTAATCTGCTTTGCTGGCTTTGCTCATTGTATTGATCAGAATAGTCCAGGCTATTCTGCATTAACTATTAAAACCCTCACATTTCAGTGGCTGACCACAACAATTAATTTTTTGCTTATATCGCAGATTACTGAAGGCCAGGCTTCACCTTTAGGCCAAATTTTCCTGGCAGTGTCCTGGTTTTGATCTCTGCCTGGAAGTCATTTTAAAATTTTTTCATCATTTGTCACCTAGAAAGGCTGGGAAATTTCATAAGCAAGTCCTTGCTTCTTTAACAGCCCTTCCTTTATTTTAGTCTCTTCTCTGACATCTCACTGTAAGAAGCAAAAAGAAACCAGATGACGCCTTCAACACTCTTCCTGGAAATCTACTTAGCTAGATCACCCCATACATTTGGGCACATTTTCTACCTTTCACATTACAGAAAATGATGATGTTCCTAAAATTTTTGCCATAGCCAAAATCTTTTTATCGCGTATTTCCAATAATATTTTCCTCACATTCCTTTAAGCCCTTTCCCATAGCCGCCACAAAGTCTATCAGGCATGTTTTAAGAGATTCTTCAAAGATTTTCAGTCTGTCACTAGCTCTTTCCTCAAAGTTTTTCCATCTTTCATTCGGTACCTGATTCCAAAGCCACTTCTACGTTTTAAGTTTTCTTATAGCAGGACCCTATTTCTAGGTACCAAAATCTGTATTAATTTTCTATTGTTGCATAGCAAATTACCTGAAAACTTAAAACAACTATGGGTAGTTCCTGTTGATCAGGAATTTGGGAGTGGCTATTCTACCTTGGGGTCTCTCATGAGGTAGCAGCCAAAATATTGGTCAGTGCGCCAATCATCTGAAGGTTTGGCTAGGTTTAGAGAATACACTTTCATCCATTTAGGGCCACTCATACGCCTGGCAAGTCATGCTGACTGCCAGCAGGAGAACTTAGTTTCTTGCCACATGGTCTTATCTGTAAAATCGATTGTCTTCACAAAATGGAAGCATGACAGTGGACTCCTGTACACTTGTCATATAATAGCCCTAAGTGCTAAGTTGAAATAATATGCTCATATGTATTTATTTATCAACTCTAGACAATCCCTACTAATTCCCTGCTATGAAGAGGAAAATTTATCTCACCTATGTGATCTCCCTTTCTCTTACTCAACTGTTTGTTATATTATAGTTTGGGTTCTTCTTTTGGCTACCTTTGTACTTGTAAGTAACAAATGTGCCCCTATTATGTTTTTAATCATTTCCCAATATCTTGCTTCAACTTAAAGAGAATTATTAAGTCTGTGCTTCATGAAATCTTCTTCCTCTGTTTTTAATTCCTACCTTCTGTCAACTATACTTTCACTTTTTTTTTTTTTTTTTTAGTTTCAGGTGTACAAAGCAACATAATAGTTAGACATTTATACCCCTCACAAAGTGATAACCTGCCTCCCTCAAGCTACTACCCCTCTGACATCTTTATATAACTGTTACAATACCATTGACTATCTTCCTTATCCTACAACCACCTCCTGTGACTATATATATATATATATATATATATATATATATATATATACACACACACACACACACATACTATCTATATACATATATACTATATATATAGTATATGTATATATATATATACTATCTATATACATATATATACTATATATATAGTATATGTATATAAACATATGTGTATATATATGTATATTTAATTCTAGTTGACATATAATATTATTCTACTTCAACTTCAGGTGTACAGCCTAGTGGTCAGGCATCTACACAGCCTATGAAGTGATCCCCTTGATGAGTCCAGTGCACGTATGGCAACCTACATAATCTTCACAACATTGTTGATTATACTCCCCATATTGTATTTCATATCCCCATGACTATATTGTATTTACTAATTTGCACTTTCTAGTCCCTTCACTTTTATGTTGCAAAGGATACCAATGTTTATATTCTGCTCTGCAACACAAACCAAGGCTTAGTGCATTGTTCGCAGGTTGACTTTAGAGGTTAAAAATTGATAAACAGAATTAATTTTATTATGATACCAGATGTGGTTTACAGCCATACCAACAGGTATACAGTGTTTGTTTATTTGATATTTACTAAATGCCTATAATGTGGCAGGCACTGTTTTAGGCACTGAAGATGTATCAATAAACAGAAAAGGCCAAAATCTATGCCTTTCGAGTGCTTGTATTTTCTTTAATTTTCTACTCTTTGGAGCCAATGTTACTGCCATTTGCCTACTTGAAGAAGAATATTTTTAATAAGAAGGTCTAAGGTCTTCTTTTAATTACATCCCATAATTGCTTAAAATTATGCCATATTTTACTTGTTTACTGTTTATTTATGATGGAAATGATGGGTAACTCTAATTTGACACTTAATATGTGACAAGCAATCTGCTAAATATTTCACATATACAGAGGGTGCCAAAAAAAAATACACATTTTAAGAAAGAAAAACTGTATTAAAATTGTAATACTCAGTATATACCTATAACAAAATATGAATACAAGTCATATTTGACTTCTCCAATTACAAGAGGTGATCAAAGTGGTTACCATCAGCGTTCAGACACTTCTGATTATGGCGAACTACTGCTTGAGCAACATTGACAAAAGTGTCCACTTGTATACATTTTTTGGCACCCCCAGTATTATGTCATTTTTATTGCGACATCTCTATGAAATAGATATTGATATCATTATTCTCTAGATAAGCAAAAGGAGATATAAAAAGGTTAAATATGCCACAGAAAGGATGATGAATCAATGGTCACTGAATAGAATCACACTCTATAATATATGAAAGAAAAATTGGTGAAAATATAGAGAACTATTTTCAGAAATGTAATTCTATAGAATGTTTTTTCAAGCTTTAAAAATAAGCCAATAAAAATAACTATAAAAATAAAGGAGCTAAATGATAAGATTTATTTGAAATCTATAAAGTATAAAATTTATAATTTATAGAGACTATAACCCTTTCCAAGTGGCAATGGAATAATTATAAATATTTTATAAAGTGATTTAAAATTATAGAACACACAAAAATTTATAAATTCCAAAAGTGTAGACATTATTAAGACTATATTTATTGATCTTTTCCCTTTCTTGCCTCCTTTCCTGCTGCTTCCTTCCTGGAATACTTAAGTAATAACCATGCTCCAACATCCATGTTGGAACATGAGGAAACAATGAAGGTGAAAGTCATACACTTAGGATGGTTGAATAGAAACATAAAAGCTAATGACCAAGAAACAGCAATAGTAGTCCTGGACTCTCTGTTTCAGGACTTCTTTTAAATAAGAGAAAAATAATCCCACGTTTAGCCAGTATTATTGATGGATTCTGTTACTTCTCTTACATGTTGCTAAACCTCATTCTCACTGATAGATAATATTGCTGTCATTTTTATTCTATTTCCAATCTCTGACTAAAGTAGTTTAAGGTGACATGGTCTGTAGATGATATTGTCTATTAAATAAGATCTTGATATGGGAAACAAAAGACTATTCTATCTGCTTAATCACTGTTTTGGGTAGACTTATCACTTAGATACATAATCCCTTATTTTTGCCATTACAGTAATTCCCCCTTATCCACGGGGGGTATATACCAGGACCCCCAGTGGATACCTGCAACTGCATACAGTGCATCTCATCTAGCCTATGTTTTTTCCTATACATACATACTTATGTTAAAATTTATAAGTTAGGAAAAGTAAGAGATAACAACAATAATAAAATAGAACAATTGTAACAACATACTGCAGTTAAAGTTATGAGAATATTCTCTCTCTCTCCCTCAAAATATCCAATTGTATTACTATACTCACCTTTCTTCTTCTTGTGATGATGTGAGATATTAAAATGCCAAAACTATTCCTGAATCTGTGTAACTACCCCTTGCTTGCAGTAAATGGCTTGATGTCACTCGTTTCAGGGAATCACTTGGTAAAGTCTTTGTATAGGCTCAATGTTTCCTGGTGTAACATAGTGCCATCAATTGGAACACATTTTCTATTCATGTCATCCACCAATAAATTAATGCCTTTTCCATCTTAACGAAGCACTTATACAATAACTTTTGCAGTTGGAGGTGAAAGCAAACTAGCATGATTTTTTTTCCTTCTTCACAATTTTAGGGATAGAAGTTTTGCTCTTACCATAGATCTCAGCAACCTTGGCATACGACTTTTCTTTCCTTTTTAATCAGAAAACTTTCACCTTTTGTATAGCTTCTCTTTGGCACATCTGAATTGCCAGCATCACTACTTTTGTGCTTTGGGGCCATTATTAAGTAAAATAAGAGTTACTTGAATACCAGCCCCAGAATACCACAACAGTCAATCTGATAAGCAAGATGGCTGCTTAGTGACTAAAGGGCGGGAAACATCTACAGTGTGGAACCACTGGACAAAAGGATGATTCACATCCCGGGAGGAACAGAGCATTACCTTGAGAGAATTCGTCATGCTACTCAGAACTGAGCACAATTTAAATCTTATGAATTGTTTATTTCTGTTATTTTTCACTTAATATTTTCAGGCCATAGTTGACTGGGTACCTGAAACTGCAGAAATCCAAACCACAGATAAAGGGAGACTACTGTAGTTACAATCTCTTCCCACAGCTGCAAAAGTGGTTCAACTTAACTTAAGCACTACTATTTCTTCCTAGTGATCTATTTGAAGAAGAGATAATAAAATAATTGTAAGTGCAAGGAGGTCAAAGAATCTCTGTGTGACTAGAAGTTATCTAGTGTTTAATGTGTTTCATAATATAACTACAATTAACTTTAAATAACTGGATTTCTGTTAGAAGTTACATTCAAAAGAAAAATATTTTTGAGAGGTAAATGGAAAAGAAATATATACCAATTCAGAACCCATTTTGTGGAGGGGTATATGTTGCCCTCTGACTTAATAATAGGTATTTTGTTAATCATTAAAATAGTCTCAGTATTTATGAGAGTTTGAATATTCTGTTCTGTCCACTCAGTGCTCTTATTTAGTAAAAAAAGTGTTACACAGATTACTCATTCATACTATAAAAATATATATTTTACATAATCTTTCTCCTACTTAACAAATTCAAGTACACTACTGCAAGACAGATTTGAATGAGAATGATGAGAAATGAATAGATTTTTTTGCTGTGATCTCTTTGACAGTGTTGTAATTAAGTTTTCAAAAGCTAAGAGAGAAAGAACACATGCGCACATGGTATTTGACTAAAGATGGCTTTTAAGCAGGGCACATTTGTATGACAGATCCAAGGAAGCATTTAGCATATCTGACATATAATAGTTAGGTGATGGGCAGTGAGATATTAGTCATTGTAAACAGCTGTAATATAGAGCTTACTCACTCCACATAGTCTGCAGTCTTAGACTTTTACGTCTGAATTTAATGAAAATATAAACATCTCAAAATTAATACTATAATGAATACTGCTTTAGAGAGAGTGAAGATTTGAGGGTTTGAGTGACATCCCTCTTAAGTCTCATGTACCTTGAGGTGTGTGGAGAGGCACCAGAAGACTGAATTTTAGTTGACGTCTCTGGGTTCTTAAAGCAGCCACTTTTATTGGCAGGTTAACTGTTTCTCATGCTTCCATAGTAGTACCTTTATAGGCTCAGAGACCAACAAAGGTTATAATTTTTTTTTTCCAGTGGAGATGTTAACCGTTTTTATTATCTGAGAAAGATATCAGGTCTATATACCTCATGTCCTACAAAAGCTCCTTTACTTTAAGTCATAGTTTCTTAATGAATATAAAATTTCTGTGGAATACTTGGAGGATAAAACAGATCTCACAAAAAAGAGAATAAAATCAGTCTATCAAAAAAAGTCTGTCTTCAGTAAAACTTGGTCTTATTTTTAAGTTTTTGTAATATTCTGGATGACATGCCATTGCTCACCTTGTTTTGTCAGCTTCTGATTGACTCAATTTGAATAAATATGTGCAATGCCTTATTTTAGAAATGTGTCAGCAAAGTAATTAAAATATGTAGCTTCTCTTCTTTTATAAAAGATCATCTTAAAATTTAAAGGCCATGAGTCTGAAATATTTAAAAACTTTTTAAAGGCAATTTTGCTGTGGGAGGCTTTGGAAAAGGGGCATGTGATGGCTAATTTTATGCATCAATTTGGCCGGACTACCGGGTGACCAGATACTTGGTCAAAGATTCTGGGTGTTTCTGTGACTATGTTTGGATGAAATTAACATTTAAGTTGGTAGACTGAGGAAGGCAGATTGAAGCACCTTCCTAATGTGGTGGGCCTCATCCACTCAGTTGAAAGCCTAAACAGAAAAAAACAAGGCTGAGCCTCTCCTGAGTAAGAGAGATTCTTTCCTCCCCGATGGCCTCCAAACGGGGACATGAGGGCTTTTTGCCGTCATACTTAAACTAAAACATTGGGTCTTCTTGGGTCTCTAGCCTAGTGGCTTTTGGATTAGAACCACACCATGACTCTCCTGAGTCTCCAGCTTGCCGACTCACACTGTAGATCTCAGGACTTGCCAGCCTCCATAATCACATGAGCCAATACCTTATAACAATTCTCTTTACATATCATTTGATCGGTTCTATTTTTCTAGACAACCCTGACTAATACAGGGCATTTCATCCTTTTTCATGGTTCGTTTCAGAATTATTCTTGATAACAGGTGGTCTACATGTAGGTGAACTGAAGCACCCATCATGCATTCTGACTACATCTAGATAGTTTCACAAAAAGTGAACAGTTGCAAACCCGTTAGATGTCATCTTTCCCCCTAATGTTATAAGCTTCTAGTCTGGATTTAGCCTTGAAAGCTGCTTATACCATCTCTCACTTTCTGCATCTGGTCCTGCACACACTCTGAAACCTGAGCAAGGTGGATGTCTTCTGTCCTGCTGATAAGCAGGCTGCAAACCAGAATGTTCTGTGGCACCATTAGGGTCAAACCCCCTTTTTGTCTGGTTCCACTTGTTCTCTGGACCAATGTCATATTCTCAGCGCTCGTGGTTAACTTAGAAGCAAGTTGGGAGGCTGACAGGTGACAAGGAGATCTTTTCTGCACCCCCAGCACATTTTTTGGACTGAAAGCTTTCTTATATCCTTTCTCCCATTATCTAGGGATTGAGCCATGTTCTTTATTTCACCTGTGCTTTTAAGCTCCAGTACTTGCATTTGGTTAATCCTTAGAGTGGTCTTTTTTTTTCCCTATCAGACTGAGACCCGGAAATGGTAAAGGCATTTATTTCAAAGGCATCTCTACTAATTCAAATTAAACTCCTTAGTACATCAGGACATTATTATTTCCAGATAATACATTTCAACTCACACTGATTTCATCCTTAAGTTTCAAAAGGATTTATCTATGTTATTCATCTTGGCATTATATGTTTTCACATGGTTTACTAATCTGTCTTAAACTATTTTGATGGCAGGAACCATAATTAATGCTTCTTTGGATCCTATAGTCTTTCTGAGGAGGTAGTGGTCATATTATTCTCCATTATGTGTGAGCATAGAAAATCTCTTTTAGATATTTTATAGCAATATATGGTCATAATCCAGACAGAGATTAGATCTATTTAAAATTCCTTCTAAATTTCTGAGAATTTTTTGTTTATGAAAAGTTTGCCAAGGGAAAGCAATTAAAACAAACAAACAAACAAACAAACAAACAAAAAACCCTTCTAACTGAATCTAGCAATAAGGTATTTATTGAGCATGCTATATTTTATCATCATCTCTTCTATATTAGCATCCAAAGAAGCATTAATTATGGTTCCTCCCATCAAAATAGTTTACCATAATTTTCCTGATCACCTTCCCATAATTTGTGTACTTGGTGATGGTTACTGCCCACTCAAACTGTGCAATCACATTATCAAGAGATACCTAGGTGCTGGAGAGCAAAAGAAAGGCTCTGTCAAAACTGGCTAAGTGTCCAGAATTATAAACTCTTGCTTTTGTTCAATATGTTCCAGTTGGTCTGCAGATAACCATCAAACCTCCTTAATTTTCACTCAGAATTAATGTCCCCTTTCTTGAAATGAGCTAAGGAATATGCCAGAATCATACACAGACTCTGGCAAATAATAGAAGCTTTTAAAATGTTTGTCTAGCACTTTGTGTTTCTAATAAACTCATAGGATATTCTACTTAGCATTAGCACTGGGAGGACGTTTGTCCCTGCCAGGAAATTGTAAATTCTTTCAGGGTAAGACTTCATTTTGTTATCCCACAACTCCTTGATGGTACCTTATTATGTGCCTTTTTATTTATTTATTTTTTTTATTTGAAAGCAGTTGCTGTTTATTAATGGAAAACTTCCCTAACCTGGTGATGGAAATATTAGGTGGGTGCAAAAGTAATTTCAGTTTAAAGGTTAAAAATAATTGCAAAAACTGCAATTACTTTTGCACCAACTTAATAGATACACAAGGCCGGGAAGCACAGAGAGTCCCAAACAAGATGAACCCAAGAGGCTGGCACCAAGACACAACATAATTAAAATGCCAAAGGTTAAAGACAAACAGAGAATCTTAAAAGCAGTGAGAGAGAAAAGCAGTTAGTTACCTAAATACAAGGGAGCTTCCATAAGACTATTAGCTGAGTCTCAACAGAAACTTTGCAGACCAGAAGAGATTGGTCAACGTGAAGAAAAACAAGGACCTACAATGAACATTGCTTCACCCAGCAAAGCTATCATTTAGAATTGAAGAACAGATAAAGAACTTCCCAGACAAGAAAAAGCTAAAGGAGTTCATTACCACCAAACTAGTATTACAAGAAATGTTAGGACTTCTTTAAGATGAAAAAAAATAAAATATATGAATAATGAAATGGCAATAACTACATACCTATCAACAATTAATTTCAATTAAAATGGATTAAATGCTCCAATCAAAAGATAGAGGGGCTGAGTAGATAAGAAAACAAGATACATATACATGCTGCCTTCAAGAGACTCACTTCAGATCAAAAGACATACACAGACTGAAAGTAAAAGGCTGGAAAAAGATACTTCATGAAAATGGAAACAAAAAAACAAACCAAAAGCTGGGATAGCAATACTTATACCAGACAAAATAGATTTTAAAACAAAGACTATAATAAGAGACAAAGAAGGACGCAGTAATCCCACTTCTGGGTTTTTATCCAAAGAAACAAAAAATGCTACTTTGAGGGGATGTTCACATCCATATGCTCATTCAAGCATTATTTACAATAGCCAAGATACGAAGGCAAACGGGTGCCCCTGAATGGATGAATGGATATAGAAGAGGTGGTACATATATATACAATGGAATTTTACTCAGCCGTAAAAAAGAATGAAATTTTGCCATCTATGACAACATGGATGGACCTAGAGGGTATCGTGCTATAAGTCAGACAGAGAAAAACAAACGTCATATGATTTCATTTATAAGTGGAATCTGAAGAACAAAATAAACAAACAAGATAGAAACAAACTCATAGATACAGAGACCATTTTGATGGTTGCCAGATGGGAGGGGGTTGGAGGTGGGTGAAAGAGAAGAAGGGATTAAGAAGCACAAAGTGGCTGTTGCATAATAGTCATGGGGATGTAGCATACAGCATAGGGAATATAGTCAATAATATTGTAATAACTATGTATGGTGTCAGATGGGTACTAGATTTATCAAGGTGATAGATGGGACAGGTTTTGGGAGCAGGGTGAAAAAAAGTGAAGGGATTAAGAAATACAAACTGGTAGTTACAAAATAGTCATGGGGATATAAAGTATAGAGAATATAATCAATAATATGGTAATATCTATGTATAGTGCCAGGTGAGTACAGAAGTATCAATTCCTAATTATGTAAATGTCAAACCACTATGCTGTACACCTGAAACTAATATAAAATAATACCGAATGTCAACTTTAATTGAACAATTTAAAAAAGGGGGGAAGATAAAAAAGAACAAGAGTTCAAAGTTCCAGGTATAAAACAAATAAGTCTTGGGGATGTAATGTACAGTGTAGAAAATATAGTCAATATTATTGATAGCATGGTACAGGGTCAGATGGTTGTTGGACTTCCCATGCAACCATCTTATCACTTCTTTAGTGTAGAGAATATAATCAATAATGGGGTAATAACTCTGTATAGTGCCAAGTAGGTACTGTTGACTATGATGTACACCTTAAACTAACAATATTGTATATTAGCTATAATTTAATAAAAATCTTACAAAAATAAAGTAGGTTCACACATATAGAGTATGCCTCCCCCCCCATTTAGAACCTCTGCTTTAAAAATACTCACTCTGTACCAATTTGTAGATATCTGTGAAGACTTACTTAATTTCAGAACTGACCATTGATTTGTTTGACCATTCTATTAAGATAACAATTTGATATCACTGGAATTATCAAAATTAGCCCTTGAAGTTGGACAGGATCAGGACTGAAATCTTGTCATTCATTGTCTCTCTCATCCAAAGTCTAGCTTGCCTCCTGAGGGTCAAGAACGGCCCGGCCTAAAACACCCTAAGCACCCAACAGCTCTAAACTCAGAATAATGGGGGATTCTGGTGTTTGAACATATTAGGGTGTATACAGTTTCCCCAAGCACCCTAACTAACATTACAGTTTAAAGAAAGCTTCTTTCAATAGTAAAAGCCTGAGGTTAGCAGACATCTCCCTTGAAGAATTTCTCCAGTGAAAATCTAGTTGTTATGAGATCCTGAGAGAGGCTGCCTCTCTCTTTGGAAAGGAACTTCTCTCATATTAAATTTAGACCTCACTCAACTTTCCTGACAGATAGGGCAAACATAACTTCTCATCCAAATTGAGGCAACTGAGAGCGAAGGGCATACTGTTAATAAACACACAGGGATCCCAGTCATAAACCACCACTGTCTGAGGATGTACCGAGTCACCCCATGAATCAGGTTTTTGTTTTGATTTTTTTGGATTGGATACCAGATTGAGAGTTTCTCAAGACAAGAAACTCTCTTTATCTCATTTTGAAGAAAGAGCAGGAGAGTTTTTGTTTTGTTTTTTTAAATTTATTCCACATGTATCTGTGTGACAGGAAGAAAGGAAAAATGTATAGTTGCTGTCTTTCCCTTTCCTTTTCACTTCCACCTCCTCCCCAAACTTCCCAGGTTTCTAAGGAGGAAGAATGCCTTGTAGTTTGGTCAGTTAAATGTCTTCGTTGCGCTTACAAGACCCTAAAAGTGCTGGGTATAGGAGTAGGGACACTGGAAGAGACAGGGGATCTGATGGTCACTGATACAGGAAACAGCAAAAAGAAATTTAGAGGATCTGAGATTGCCAGGGGTTGGTCAAATGGGGGAAAGGGGAAGTAAGAAGAAAGGGGCTTTGTTAAATTTTGCAAATAGGAATGATTTAAGAGATGTGAGTAGCTGCTATTTAAAGTGACACTTGGACTTAGAAAAGTTTAACTGTCTAAGGTGGAAAGTAATTCCAATACATTTTCAAGTGAAGTGCAACAAAGGCCAGCAATATTCTGAATATTTTATGGAGCTGGACTTCCGTAGATTTGAATATAATAATATACATTTTATGTGTATTACATCTATTAAGCACATATCAAATAGCAGGCAATCTATTTAGAGAGGTAACATTGAATAAAGCATATATAACCAATGACGCTTGTTGAGTGAATGAACAAAGAATGCATGAATAAATGATGACATTTGCAAAATTGGAAAGTTTCTCTCTTCTGAAAAATTTAAGGGCAAGTTGCATATATCATGGCCATTTACTCCTAGATATTTTAATGTGTATTTTGTTAGAACAGGAAATCAAGAGATTTTATTTACTCCCTTGATTTTGTGAGTTTTTAAGGTGTGGGGGGATTCAGAATAAGGCAGCTGCTATTGTTCTCTTCAGAGTTATGTCTTTTCTCACACAGCTGTGCTCCTGGTTTTTACTACAGAACTACATACAGGGCCCACACACCTGTGAGCTCCTTCCTTACTGCTCCTGCAATCATAATTTGCAAGAGTGTAAGCCCTCATGTTCATTATTTTTTTTCACATGTGCTACTTGCAAGAGTGGACTATGAAACTGGTTCACAATTTTTTTTTCCTAGTACAGCATCGACAACTGTGTCCTTCGAATCTCAAGTCCTTCTAGCAGACACATACTCTCATTTAGCTATTCTTACCACTATCTTCACTTTGTCGTACCTGCCACACCCTCCCCTTAGCACACTCCATTATATTTCATGGGCCCGCTTTTCAGTTTCACATATGAAATCACTGTGTCGATGGAAATTCTAGATGCACTTCATTCTTCTCTCTCTCCTACATGAGCCAGTAGGATATTGTTGAGTTCATTCTCCCTGCATTTCCCATGTATTAATTTCAATTGTATATTTTTCAGTTTCAGGTTTCTACTTTCCATGACCTTGCTGCTTATTCCCCCACTTCCTTTTGCATTTCAGTTCTAATTTTGACTCTGTTTCGTTGTCTTTTATTTTTCCTTTGTTATCCATACTGCAGTCTTCAAGAAAAATGCTTGATGTTAATATTCCTGGGTCCACCAATTATTGTTTACTGGATCTTCCGAAAAGTTTGTCTAAATCTTAGTAGACCCTGCTGGTGGTTTAGGAAACAGTATGAGGTCTGGACAGGTTTAAATTGGTGTGAGCTTTCAAAGGAACCTACAGGGAAAATTTGCAGTCTTGTTACTGACAGGTCAGATCCAAGCTACAAGAGTGCAATGTCTTTTTTCTTACTAAAATATTGACCCTTATAATGATTTAAAGAATTTTTTATTAACATAGAGATTTTGGCTTCTCTTTAAAATATGGGAGATTCTTTTTAAAATATGGGTTTATACGTCAACCATCTGCTATAGTTAAGTAGCTGCTGACCTCTTTAGATAGGGTATATGAATTGGTTCCGACCACACCTGTTTCAATCATTTGTGTTCTTTTCTGGCTCTGGTAGGCATTTGAGTTTTTGACATCTTCATTAAAGGCTTGGAAGCAGCCTGTTTCAGGAGTTGGAGAAAAGGGCCATGTCAAGGTGATAATTGCCCTCAAAGAACACATAGAACCCAGAGGGTTTGCACTGTGGCTCCTTTGCCTGTCCCCTACTGTGCAGTGATATTTTGTTGAAAAATGACTGATTGACTAACTGAATTTCTCAAGAATCATTGCGATACCTTAATTTTACAAACCTCTGAGAACTCAGCACGGCTTATGTGGAATTTGCGATCCTTTCAGCCCTAGTTGTGATGGAGGAGGCAGGGCTCTTGCTTAGGCACAGTATCCACACATGAGGTCAGGGCCAACTCTTGGAGCTTACATTGTTTCAACTGGCAATGCTTCCATCTGACTCCTACCGGATTGGCTATTTCCTAAGAGCAGGACCATTAGAGGTAAGGAAGAAACACAGATGCCATTGTGCTTGATCAAAAATACAAATGGCTTCATGTCATGATCTTGATTAATACTCCTTTACATTTCTGTTGCAACTGAGTAATGTCTACACTCCTCATTTGGTTGTTCTCACTGCTCCTCACCCTCCCTCATCGTAGCTCTATTAGAATCTCATTACTCTATCCCATTTACTTTGCTGCAGGCACACCTGTAGGTCTCCTGCAGGTTTTGGATGTCTGCCTTAAAGGTTTGGAAGCAGCCCATTCTGAAAGGTGGAGAACAGGGCTATTTCAAGGTAATAATTTGCCCTGGAAGGACATAGATTCCAGAGTGCAAGTTTTCTTCAGATTCCTCCAGTGCATCAGTTGCTTTGTTGCCTAGGGAATAGATTGCCTTTTGCTGTCTGTCTGCTTTCATCTTAACTGTCTCTGGATTTGTTCTTGTCTCATCTCTTAAATGTGCCATCTTCTGAAAGGTCTTTTTTTGTTATCTTTTTCAAAGTAGGTCCACTCATTTACTCTTCTTCATATCAATCAACTTATTTATTTTTATCTTACATATATCACAATCTGGCATTATCTTTTATTTTTAATTTTTATTGCCTTTCTCTCTACCTCAGACATGTATATAAACTCTCTAACCACAGCAACTTTGTGTATCTTCTTACTGATACATTCCTAGCACCGAAGCAGTGTCTGGCTAACTAGCAGTAATTTTCACAAAGATAATAGGATAAATAAATATGTACCACAAGTTGAGTCTTTTTTTGTTACTTTGTAACTTCTGCCTTCAGTTGAGAGAGAAAATTATATTATTGGAAGACATTATAGGAATTATTTTCACTCTAGGTGTAAACTGAGAGTGCCAAAGTATTGAAGAAGAGTATAATTCACTCTAATTAAATACTGATTTAATTTTACTAAAATACAAATCAACAATGTCATATATTCCTATTTCTAATAATCTTCTCTCATGATTACTTTTGACTGTGATAGGTTTAAAAACCTATCACAGTAAACTTTGTGTCAAGACAATCTAATTGGAAGCATATTTATTGATAGGTATGATTACTATGTTAGTTACATGAATAGTGTGATTACCAAATAGGTTTTAATATGAAACTAAAATTATTTCAAGACAATGGACTCTGAGATTATAATAGCTAGTGCTTTATTTCCCTGCTTTCACTGGCATTTTGCATTCTATAATTCTCAAATATCAAAGTTATTTTTTTTAAAGAAACCTAGCCAACTTGACTTTTCAGAGGATGCAATAGCTCTTGAAATTCTCACCTTTACATTTTTCTAAGTCCTGAATCTGAGACTACTCAAGTGCCTCTGCAGGTGTAGACATACTCCATATTTAATTATAGAGCACAGTCCAAGACAATAGAAACTTAGGAACCTATGCTAGTTGCATATCCACTCAATACTGAGTCAGCCATTGCTGCTTCCACTATAACCTGGTGTCTTCCAGCTGTAGTGATGTGATTTGTTGATCTGAGACTGGAGAACCTAGTGTCCACAGTTAGTCAGGCCTCTTTTTGGCTGTCTGTCCATCTTTTGGGACTCTCCATCAATTACCTTCCCCATCATTGTTCTACATCTTGGTTTTTACTCAATTTATATTAATTTTCAGCTTACTCTATCCTTATTTGGACATGTAGCCACATATATAAGAAAGATTGGTTTTCCACATTGGTCTACTTTGTTTCAAGTTTTCAGTCACTATACCACGATTTGAATTTCTCTTACAAATAACCCCAAATGAAAAATACTAGATACCATTGCATTTATATGATTCACTTTCATTGTTGAGTCTCATTTAGAAATACAGTGTTGAAGTTTTCAGGTGTCCTTATTTTGATTATGGTTCTCTTGGTGAATGACTTCATAGTCATCTCACCTCTTATTGACTTACCCTCTCATTCCTAGTTTTCTTAGGTCCACAGAAATGTCATTACTATCCTTACTTATATTCATAGCATTGTCCAGTACAAGTTCCATAGGAGATCTGATCTAAAATCAGACCAAACACCAGTGGTATCCTATTTCAAACTATATTCCCTCACTTTATTACTGATTACCTTTGATTTCTGGTTTTAGCAAATCTTTATTCCCTGCAATAGTGCTTGCTGACTATCAAGCTGAGAGGGTTATTTCTGTGATTAAAATTTCATGGTTTCTTACATCTAAATTATTTGCTAGAGAGAACACTGAATATTCTCTGGAGGCAAAAAATACAGCACAACAATTTTTTGTTGTTGTTGCAGAAATTCACCATTATAAATTCTAAGGAGCACCCTTTCATTAATTCTCTCCAGGAGATATAGAGTAATGGTAATAAGCTGCATAGCGAGAGTCAGGTTTGACAATTTGTATTTATAATAATAAAATAATATTTTTGACATATACAGCATGATTATTTTCATTAAGATTTTTATTTTCAGGACCAAATAGAAAATACAACCATTGAGACAATTAAAATACGAATATACTCTATGAAAAATTTGCTCCTATATTATACTGTTTCCTGTCCCTCTATGGTTTATTGATTGTGCAAATATGATCATGTTCCTCAGAATTATTTTTTTAATAAGCCAAGGATTTTTTTTTGCATGTGCAATTAGGAATTTGGAGGAGGATTCTTAAGTGAACTAAGAATTGACCATATAATCAAAGCAAAAAACATTTCTTGTAATCCTAATATGTGCCTAGTTCTATATTGTTTACTATAAAGAAACACATGTCTTTTGTTGCTGCAAATTTTATATTCTTGACAAGGAAACAAGTAAGAAGAGCCATCCATTATACATGTCATCAAGTTCTGGTTTTATAGCATAAAAGCTGAGAGATTTAAAAAAAAAAAAAAATCTGCATGTTGGACTCTTCAGGGAACATTAAGTGAGGGGTGTGGGATTTTTATTGCCCTTAAAGGAAATGTGAGAGTTAAATTATTGGATGGGTGAGGAGGGAAAAGGAGAGGCCATGGTAGAGGTCAGTTTCCATCAAAGGGTGTGTAACCTCCTTCCCTCTGGGGCTGTAAATTTTTGTCTAACCTCAAGATTTCTTTGGACCTACTCTCCACAATATGCATTTTCTTTAGAACTGTAGGATTTTGAGGTTTTTTGCTGTTGATAGGAAGGGACAGGCTTGATGAGGTGGTTTATACCAACTGAATTAGAACAAGTTCAGTGTTGTTCAATTTTGCCACATGTGTTTAGACACAGCCATAGCTCTGGAAGTTATTTAGATTTTATTTCAATAATGGGAGGTTAACTGCTAAGGTCACTTTGTGATTCAGAGATGAAAGACAAAATGTTCTGAGCCAGATAATAAAATACAGTTGGACCTGTGGCCAAGATTTTTCTCAGGTGCTAGAATATGAAACATATTTTTATGTTGGAGAAAAACAACAACACAATATGATAAAATATGTCACAGACAAGAGTTAACACTGGATACTGATGTGATATGCATATAGCAGGCATCGGATTTCAAGGAGCTGCAAAGAGGAAGGGATTTTTACTATCATGTAGAAATATTAAAGATTCAGTGACTTCTGGACAGTCAGGAAAAATGGTTTCAGACTCTACTCAGCTTGGAATTTGTCCTCTTTTTACCAAGATTCAGTACTTACAGATCCTCCCTGATGCTATAGTGCAGAGGAGAAAGAAATCAAAAACAGAAATGGAAAGGTACAAAGAGAATGCAGTTAAAGAGAGACAGAGACATACATAGAGACAGAGAGAATAAGGGAAAGAGACTGTACGATGAGATGAATATGGGTTATCAGCTCCCTCCTTTAACCCAATACTTAGTGTTATGGACTGAGTGTTATGTTGTGTCCCCCACCCAAATCCATATATTGAAGCCTTAATCCCCAGTGTGGCTGTATTTAGAGATAGGGCCTCTAAGGAAGTAACTAAGATTAAATGAAGTCATGAGGCAGGGCATCAAGCCAATAGGAGTAGTGGCTTTATAAGAAGAGGAAGAGACACCACAAATCTCTCTCTGGGTGTCCACAAAGGAAAGGCCATTTAAGGACAAAGCAAGAAGGTGGCCATCTGCAAACCCAGAAAAGAAGACTAATCAGAAAGCAACCTTGTTGGCACCTTAATCTTGGACTTCCATCTTTCATCACTGTAAGAAAATAAACGTCTGTCGCTTAAGCCACCCAGTCTGTGGTGTTTTGTTATGGCAGCCTGAGCTGACTAATACACCTTGTAGGCCAGTAAAGAAACAGTATGCTTGGCTGACCTGGTTGCAGTACCCATGATGGGAAGAAATATCCAGAAGAGGCGCAAAGGGGGCAAATAGTAGTTAAGAAGAGAGGATTGAGGCATTGCCTGGAGATCTGTGGTTGAAGCCCTTTTCTATTTCCTATATAGTACTCAGCAGGCATACCTTGGAGTTTTAACCTGGGAAAGCATCCTAGAAGGAGCTGGGAGGTTTCTCCTCCATTACATCACACAGTTTTGCTTAAGCCTGCTGGGTGAGCCTTAAGTTTAAAAACACCACCATCTGCCTTCCTCCTCGAAACAACGCCTCAAACCAAAAACTTTTCATGAGCATGCACACATGATTATTAAGTCCAGTATTCCCTGGGTCTACCTTGTGTGAGCCATGAGGCTGAAAAGCAAAGAGAATACAGTACTAATCTGAAATCAGTCACTTGGGGTGGGATACCAGCAGCATGGGAGCCACCAGCTAGGCTTGCTAGCTCTTAAGTGTTGATATGCCTACAAGAATCATGTTTGTTTTCCTTAATGTGATATTATCATTTCATTAGACAGGCTGATATGACCAAGTTTTAAAAGAATTCTAAAATTGTTTCTGGTTAGTTTATTTTATTTTATTTTTTAGATTCTAAATATAAGTGTAACCATATGGTATTTGTTTTTGTCTGACTTATTTCACTAAGCATAATACCCTCTAGGTCCATCCATGTTATCACAAATGGCAAGATTTCATTCTTTTTCTATGGCTGAGTAATATTCCCTCTTATACATATACCACATCTTCTTTATCCATTCGCCTATCGATGGACACTTAAGTTGCTTCCATTATCTTGGCTATTGTAAATAATGAGGCAACGAACATAGAGATGCATGTATCTTTTTGAATTAGTGTTTTTGGATTTCTTTGGATAAATACATACAGAGAACAAATTGGTGGTTTCCGCATGGGAGGAGGATTGGAGGAGGTGTAAAATAAGTGAAGGGATTAAGAAGCACAAATCATGAGTTATAAAATACAGCATAGGGAATATAGTTAATAATATTGTATGAGTAATAACTATGTATGGTCAAATGGGTAGCAGACTTATTGGGTGCTAATTTTGTAAGTTATGTAAGTGTCTAATCAATATGCTGTATACCTGAAACTAATATAAAACTAATGTCAACTGTAATTGAAAAATTAAAAAAATATATAAAAAATAAAAATTAAAGAAAACGTAAAAAAGAATTTTAAAATGAAATCATATTATTAATGAGAGTTACCTCAATACATATTAAGTTATTCCAATCTTGTTCTGTTAACACCATGTGATCCAGTTGCCCAATGTCATACTTAACTAGTTGATTTCAGAATTTTTTCATGTGGTATTGGGCAGTAAGTAGGCTCTGTGCAAGTGGTTCACTCAACATAGGCCCCTTATGTCTGATGTGGGGACTTTGAGGACCTTGTGAGACCCTCATAGTGCTGTGTTCAGGGTAGGTCTCTACTGTCAAAGTTACATCAGAATATGTTTCATCTGAAACAAGACTCACAACACCCACTTCTAATCTTGTACTTAGAAGGTAAGAAAATTCTCAAAGAAGAAGACTGTGAAAGAGGAGAAGGGAGCAACAGGGAGGGGTGAAGGGAAGTGAGGGGCAAACTGGACTAAACAGAATAAACAGCCATATCTGCCCATACACAGTCTACTGTCATTTATAAGATAATGGCTCAGTAGTCAACAGGAGCTCAATTTTGCATAGTCTTGCACATTCAGGGAAGAACGTACAGAGCACCCAGATCTCTAGAAATGAGCTGAGTAATCTGCCATCAATATTTGTATGCTTGCAAAGCCAAACTAAAACAACAAATACAAAATCAAAACATAAAAACCCAACCACCACTTCTTCCTGTACCCCTTGCCTCCTCACACCACAGTAACAAACAAAATCTCATCCTTGAGTAGCCAAACCACTTTCTCTCCTGTATGGAGAAATGAGATGAGTATCTTCATTTGTATGTAAGTTGAGGTGACACTACACTTGACTTGGCTCCAGTTTTGCTAGTGTAATGGATAGGAGTTAGGTCATCTGTCAGCTTACAAAGATCTTGAGGTGCATCCCCACCCAAAAACAGTTACAGTGACTTTCCCTAAATTCAGTTACATTACAAATCTATCATCCACCCTTCTTTTGTCTTGGGATATTGCCAGGAGATTCATGTGAGTCAGTAGTAGTTGGAATATGTCGGTAAAGGTCCAAGCAGCATTACAACATCAGCAGACATCACTCCTTTAGAGTTGGCTGTCAACTGAGTTGACATCACTCAGTTTAGAGTTGGCTGAGGTCCAAGGGAAGTACTGCAATCAGTAGGGAGCTTAACCCCTGGGAATGGGTGATGAGAAGTGCTCCCTGCAGTGTAACTGGGGAAGGTCAGCTTTCCTACAGCTGATAGGTCTTTGAATAAAATGCTCCTTGAGAGTGATCCTTTGCTTTAAAATCCCTATTTCCTGTCTATATGATTCATTCATATCAGGCCTTCTCACTCTGGCTCAGTCCCCCACCATCCAGTCTAAAAACTTGTTCTAGTCTCACAGGAGTTGAAGTGGAAGAAAGCTCTGCCTCAATTGGACGAAGTCATCCCCAAGATCCAGTGAGGATTGGCTTCTAAAACAAAAAAGCCAGCAAGAAACTCCTCTGTTATGTTTTTCCCCTGAGAAGATGATCAGGCAAAATCTGGCTGCTTTGACTGTTGAAAGTGGGAGAAGAAAGAGGTGGAAAAAATCAACTCCGAAGAGGAAGAAAAAGCAATGACATTGGTAAACATCGAAAAATACTATCCTGCCATGCCCGTTATGCCACTAGCTGTATGTGTGTATGCATGTAAACAGCTATAAGCCCCACTTCCTAATTCCTTAAGAAAGGATTCAAGGAACTAGTGACCAACAGGAGCAAATTTAGAAATGTCACACAGACTTAATCCATGGAGAAAGAAGTAATGTCATTAGACTGGTAGTTAACACAAATGATGTCACCCCCAGAGAAGTGTTTTTGGGTGTCACAGTCCTGTCTCATTTAAGGAGAAAGGACCAATGATGTTATTGTTCTGACTGTTCAGGGCAGCCTTCACATAAAAGAATTGTCCAGCATCCTGCATGAATTTTAATTGATCCACAGAACATCCAGGTGGATAAAAATCTACTCATAATTATTTGAACGTAGAAACTACCCATTTTATACATAAGCACGAAGTATTTTTTGCATTGTTTTGAACTGTATTTAATTTTCCAGGAACAGTGCTGTTGAGGGAAGATTATACTTTGGAAATTTGCCAAGAGTTGTTAACCGTTTAGAAAAATCATGCTTCCAATGATAAAGTCTACCAGTTGGCGTGAGGCCTAAGTCCAAGCATGTGACTACATTATACATTAGAGTCAGGCCCAAACAATTCCATGTTTAACTATCTGTTCTTGGATTACACAAAACTTCCTTTTCATGTGTTCTTTTACATTATACTAAACATCTTGTATGGATAGGGCGGAGTCCAGAGAGATCAGGCACAAGCTCTCAGCTGTCATCTCCCAGTGGAGTCCCATGGACAGTACCTAATTCTCCCAGCCACAATATGTGACAACATATATGAAGTATTGCCAACCAGGAAAGCTCCCTTAAACCATGGCATCCAGGGTTTTTATTGGGAGTCAGACACATTGTTATGGAATGCCCATGTGGCTGACCTTACTCAGTCTCTAGCTCTACCAAGATCAAATTGATACTGTATGGCCCATACCTCCATTATAAATCACTTTGTTAGCAGAAATGATCTGCTGTGGCCCAAAGCCACAGGTAAACAAAGACACTCCTTTCAGGCATGATATCCCTAGGACTCAGAGGTTTCCTTCCAGGAGCTGGTCAAGGGCCAACTTTCATTTGAAATGTACAGTGTTTGGACAACCCAGGTCTGCTGAGTTAATCCTTTATTGAACGTTATGAATTTTATTTCAGAATATGAAAGGAAGTATTATAAAACTTTTGTGATAAAAAATATTTTGTCTGCTAGGGGTTAGAAGCACTGCCTTAAACATAGAAAAAAATTGAGAGGCAATAGAACAACAAAAACAAAAAATACTCTGGGAGGAAAGGTAACTGACTGCCATTTCAATCCACCCCCTCTTTCAGCCACCTTAAGGTGGAAGAGTGTAATTTTCAAGACACAAGACTTTGGAGTTAGGTTTCTGGAATAAAAATCTTGCCCTATTATTTCTAAATTGAGTGAATCAGGAGAAGCTATTGCAAGGTTCCATGACTTAGTTTCTTCATCTGTTAGTAAACTAAAATTGTAAATGCCCTTACCAAGAACATACACAGCCAGCTACTGATAAATGATTCCTTGTAAGTGCTCAATGTCCATTAGGATTACTAATTTTATTAGCTTTCCTACGAGAAGAAATGGGATTACCAAATTCAGAAAGCAAGGGAAGGTTCATAGTCATTTAAAGTGTTGGTTGTGGTGCCTTTTCAGGTTTTGGAGGGCTCAGTCTTTCTTTCAATTAATGGAAGGAATACTTATAGTTTGGGATGAGTTTTGAATTCTGAGGAATGAGAAGTCAAGACGAAGTGTCATTTGTCTCGTGTGGGTCTGTTTAACACTTTTGGTTCACAAAAGGAGAGCTTAAAGGAAAACCACTTTATTTTTTTTAATTCCTAATTTGTCCCAAACTATTCTGTAAGGTACAAATAAGGGAGAGATTCAGGGCAGCAACTCAAGTAATAAATATTTGGTTGAAACTTTCTTTTGGTGCTGCTTCCTTTGAGAAGCTTAGAACAGAGCCTGCGTGTGGCACCCTCCATACACACGGCAGTTAACAAATAGCCTGAACTCATGAGACTTTTCTTACCCAGGGTGAACAAATTACATTATGTAAAGAGACTTTGAAGTGCTTTAGTCATTGCTTTCATGATATAGACACAACTTACAAGAGTATGCAATGATTCACTTAGCCAAAATGGGTGGTATAAATTAACTTTTATCAAAAACACCTTAGAATAAGAGAATCAGTTAATTGAAACTGTATGATACCTCAGCTGAAGAGTCTCCATTTATGGTAGAAGGACATACCGCTTTATCCAAAGTTAAGTGTCATCAAGCGGCAGAAAACGAAAATACATACTTTTCATTAGGGAGCTTGCTTTCTAGATCAGCCCACAGGGCATGGGGGTGGTCCTTGGGGATGAAGTGACTCATGCTCCCAACCCTCACTAAAAGCTATTAATTTTTCTTTTTTTGGAAAAGGTTACCTTTTTTTCGGAGAATTAAAGCACAATTGACATATTGGATAATGCAGTTTAATAAAAGAAATATTCACTAGGAGCTTCCCATAGCTGTCACTCAAAGAGATCAAGAAAGCTTGTCCCCTCCCTATCACAAAACACCGGCATCTTTCCCAGACTTCAGCAATGCTGGGAAGCTGAGAGCCCACCACCCTCCAGGAACTTCTGAAGTGAAATCTGCTGTTTGTCATTCCTGTGGTCCTCAGACACGCTAGTCTTTCAACTACCCCCAAGTTCACATTCTCACTATGCCCTGGGGCGTCCCCCACTGATCCAGCCTCTCACCCCATTTACAGTCCCCTAACCCTCGCATTGTGCTGTTTGCTATTCCTGACCCACCATGAGCAAACTCTTGCATAGCCCCAGTGCCTTCCGCATTTTTGCCTTAACCTAACCTCCTCCTGCGGCATCTCTCAAGCAGTGGTTGCTCACCTGCGCACACTCCACTCATCTCTGGGTCAGAGCATACGAGACACTTAGGCTATTAGCACCTTAACCACCTGCCTGAAATGGTGTCCTTCCATCCACCTGACATTCTCACTTTCATGTGTGCATCTCATACCTTTGCCACCCCAAACTATTGCACCTCAAAATCCCAAATTCAGACATTCCACGGTACAAGGCCACAACCTCTTATATTTTTCTTCAGCTTATATAGCCTATGAACATAATTGGTTTTTCCCCTGATTTGAGATATAATTAACATATAATGTTGTATAAGTTTAAGGTATACAATGTGATAATTTGATACAAGTATATATTATGAAATGTTTACCACAATAAGGTTAGTTAACACATTCATTACCTCACATAATTACCATTTTGTTGTTATAGTTATGGTAACAACGTTAAGGCTCTACTTTCATAGCAAGTTTCTAGTATATCATACATATTGTTAGCGAAAGTCACCATGTTGTACATTAGATTTCTGGAACTTATTCATCTTATAACTGGAAGTTTGTTTGTATTTTGCTTTTTTTTGGTGTTTTTTTTTTTTTTTTAACCAACATTCTCATTTTCCCCACCCCAAGCCCCTGGAAACCACCATTCTATTCGGTTCCTAGGAGTTTGGCTTTTAAGATTCCACATGTAAGTGATTCAGTATTTGTCTTTCTTTGTCTGACTTACTTCACTTAACATAATACCCTCAAGGTTGCTTGTGTTGTGGCATAATTATTTTATTTTTATGCTTTAGCCCTTCAGCATCAACATTCATATAGCTTTCTTTGTGTAACTGTTTCAGAATTTTCCTCTCTATCCTTAAAAACTTTACTTCCTTCTTACTGTCAGCAAATGATTTGGACTACTTGACATAGACATTTAGATGTTTCAGTTACCTCAAACTGAGTATGTGGAAAATATTTCTGAACCTTCCCTCCTCCATCAAAAGATGAGCCCCACACTGTTCTCTCTGTTTCGCTCTTGCACACCTCCAATTTTCTCAATACTTAAAAATCTGTAAAGCTGACACTCTCCTGTCTAGGCATCCCATTCCTCTATGAGAAAGTCCAAATGATTAGTAGTCATACTACTGCATGTGGTGGGTTCTACCGAGAGATCTCTCCAGTCTTGTCCTGTCCTGCCCCTCACTCTGCTAGTCTTTTTCTTCCACCCATAATCAGCATCCTTTATTTCTTCTACTGTACTCAGTGCCTTTGCACAGGCAGTTTTCTCAGTTTCCCATCACAGCCCATCTTACACCTTCATGTCTCAACTAAAATATCCTTTCTTCCAATGAAGTCTCCATTGATCAAGCACCAACAGGTTAGATCTTCCTGTTACACAGTATAAAAATTTTATGTCTCAATTAGAATTACTGATTAAAATACCTTTCCTAGCCTCAATTTAAGCTCCATAATGGTAGGGTCTGGGTCCACTTGGTTCAGTCATATAGATTCTCAATAGCATCCATGGGGGGAAAAAATGAATGATTTTAAATCAGCCTGTTTACTACATTGAGAAACTGCAATTATTTAACCTTTATGGTGACTTACAGTGGTATGATTTTCTTTCCTCATAGAAGACACACATAAGAGCAACCCCTCTCTTTTCTCAATTTGATGCATCTTCTCTTGAATCACTATGTCCTATATTTTCCAACTCACTCTATTCATCCTATTCCATCAAAATTTTGTGTTTGTACCTGTGGGGACAGAGCCAGGAGTGCGGTTTCCAGGCTCTCGGCCTCACATAGAAAGGTGCTGGCTCAGGTAGAAAATGGCCATCTGCTGTGGTTGGATGGCCATCAGCTGTATCTAGTTGGCTGTCAGCTGTAACCAGTGAGCCATTTGCCACTAATATAACTGCTGTGGCTGTGCTAGCAGAAAATGGGGGCTAGCAAGAAGATGGGGGCTGAGCTAGCAAGCTCCAATTGCAGTTCACAAATGGAGTCGGTCGGTTGGCAGCAAAGCGGACAGCAAGGTTTCACGTCGTGTGAACCCAGCCCCCAGTGAGACCATAGTGGTATGACTCCCCTACCTATGGCTCCGTGGGTGTTCCTTTTTGGCTTAGCCATATCTTGCGTTCCTATGTGGGGAGCGGGAGCAGAGACCCCGCAGGCCGCCCCGCACGACAGTACCACGGAAAGTGAGCATGACTGGAGAAAAAACACACAACCACACTGACTGTTCCTCCTTTAAATTCAGGGCCACAAACCTCAAAGTAGATTAATTCTGTCCAGCAATGATAGCACATTTCTCTAGGCTGCCCACCCTCCACTCTCCTGGAAGATTTTCTTACCTCTTCATCTTGCAGACTTTGAATAACTTCCCTTGCAGCCTTCCCTCTCAGCTGACAACCTTGCTTCCTTCACCAAGAACGTTGAAGCATTCAAAGGAGAACTTCCCCAGCTTCCACCACCACATTTCCCAACGTGCCAACACCTGTAGCTAAAAGCTCTGACAACACGTTGATGCATAAACTGCCAGAGCACCTGATTCATGTCGGTCCTTCCACGGACACATTAGACCTCAGGTGCTCTCACTCGAGTAACGACTCTTCTCCAGAAATTCTACCTCCCTCTCTCACATTATAGTATTATGTTTTCTCTGTTTACATGGCTATTCCCAACAATACACAAGCATGATGTTATTTTTCCCATCTTTTTAAAAAAAGTGAAACTTCTCTTGACCCAACTTTCCCTACCAAATACAGTTCCATTCTTCTGCTCTGCTTTATAGTTCTCGTGTTCACTGTCACAAATTCCTCACCTCAAATATATCTCTTAATCTTCTGATTTCACACTCCCAGCCAGATGTTGGTCCCACCCTTCCATTGATGCTGTGCTTATTTAGGTCACAAGTCACGTCCATGTTACAAGTCACGTTTATGTTACTAAATCCATTGGCCACTTCTCAGTCCTTATCTTACTTGATCTTTCTGTAACATTTGACTCAGCTGTTGACATCCTTCTCCTTAATATTCTTTCTTCACCTGACTTGCAGGAATCTGCACGCTCCTGACTTTCCTGCACAATCCCTGCTGTTCCTTTTTAGTCTCCTTTACCACTTTCTACATTTGATCCGTGCCTTTTATTGTTGGAATTCTTTGGGGCTCAGTCCCTTCTTTTACTCTTGTATCTATACTCACTCCCGTCACGATACCATGGATTTAAATTTCAATTATATGCAGTTGATTTTCAAATTTATACCATCCGTTTGGACTGATATACAACTGCCTCCTCGACAGCTACATGATATTCCAAACTTCAACTTGTCCAAAACTGACCTCCTGTCCTTCTGCTTCCAAATCTACTCTTTCTATATGCTTTCCCATTTCAGCTGTAGGCAGCTTAGTTCTTCCGGCTGTTTAGGCCAACATACTTTTAGTTATTTTTGAATCTGCCAGGAAACCTTGATTTGAACTTTCAAATGAATGAAAAACCAAACGATTATCTCCATCTCTAACTGCTATTACCCTGCTGTGAATGGCCATTATCCTTCACCTAGATTGCTGCTATAGTGTTTTCGCTGGTCTCTCTGCCTCCCTATAATAGAGTCAATGCCTGACACAGTCCTGGGCTGATTGTTGGTGAAACAATTGGATTTTGTCTCATCTTCTAAAACCTCCATAATGGGTTCCTGACTCAGAAGGAAGCCAAAGTCCTTACAGTAGCCGACAAAGTCCTACATGATCTGTCTCCACTTAGATTCTGATCGTGTGTCTGGCTGCTCTCCTCCTCACGCACACCATTGTAGCCCAATGTCCAGCTTGTTTCCTTTGAACATCTAAGGTTGCTTCATCTTATGGTCTTTCACTGGCTATTCCCTCTGCCCGGGACATTTTCCTCTCTAGATAGCTTCATGTTTAATTCCTTCCCTCTTCAAGTGTTTACTTAAATCTGATTCCCAATGGCTTACCCTATTTAATCTTTTATTTTACCAACCTACTTAAAAGTACATCCCACCCTTCCCAGCACCCATGATTCTTTTTAATGTGTTCTTTACTTAATACCATTGTCAGATTCTGCCACACATATTTTATCTATTTACTATGTATAGTTTATTGTCTGACTCTGACTAGAATTTAATCACCATGAAATCACAGATTTTGATTATTTTTGTATTTTTGATCACTGATAAATTTTACGTCTCAAGAATGACTGACAGAGTAGCTGTTTGGTAGCTATTTATTTAATAAACTAACGACTAAAGGATTTGTTTTTTGTTTTTCCTCGTTAGAAAATCATTGGCATTGATAGTAAAATGGGCTCCCTATATTGGAAATGTATTAAAAGACATAGAAAGATACAACTAATCATACCAAAACACATTGTTCTGAAACAGTCACAGTTTTACCTACTTTGAAATTTCTTTTTATGCATCAAAATGTAACTGAGAGGGCAGTTGAGACTATTCAACCTCTCCTGCCCTGTACTGCTGTGTGCACTCTCTCCTCCCCTGAGCACCACCCTGGAAAATGGAACTCAGCACCTTTACATGTCCCCTAAGGGATCTGCTCACACAAATGTCAGTGTGAACCACGAAGGCTTTATAGAAAGAAGAACGTTAAGGGGGTCACGAAGGAATCTTAAGATCTCATCAGACACGTCTGTTCTCTGATGCCCCTTCTAGGCTTCACTGTCACCAGAAGTTTCTCTTTTGACACCTCTCCCTATAATTCTCAGGCTTCTTGGCTTCAGTCTACCACTTACCTCCTGTGAAGTTCGAATTCTCCTTTCCCTAATTTTGCAAAACAATGCAGCTGTCTCATTGTTTTATGTTGAAACTGATATATAAAAATTCCCCCCAAAAAGATCAACAAAACAAAAGATACTTTCATTAAACAGTTTTCTGAAGAACATACACAGGTCCCAAAAGGCACATGAAAAGATGCTCAACATCACTAATCATCAGGGAGATGGAAATCAAAACCACAATGAGATATCACCTCACATCTGTCAGAACCGCTATTACTAAAAAGACAAAAAATAACAAGTGTTGGCAGGATGTGGAAAAAGGGAGGCCTGTTGGTGGGAATATGAACTGGAGCAGCCACTATGACAAACAGTATGAAGGTTCCTCAAAAAGTTAAAAATAGAACTACCATATGGCCCAGCATTCCACTTTTGGGTATTTATCTGAAGAAATCCAAAACACTAATTCGAAGAGATATTTGCACCTCTATGATCATTGCAGCACTATTTACAATAGCCAAGGTATGGAAATAGCCTAAGTAGAAAGTGACTTCTATGGGAATCTGGAGGTTTTTAAATAAATTAGCAAGATTTATAAAATGCAGACAAGAGGTTTCATGGCCTGAACTGGAATAGTGGCAATGGAAAAACAATTTAAAAAGGAGATATGGTTAGCAGGAGTCTATAGGACTTGAGCCAATGCACCATGTTCCATCTCTTCCCCTTTGCTCCTTTTTTTGTTAGGTCAGGATCAATCTAGTAGCTTACCTCCCTTCTTCTTAGCAACTTGATCTGCACGTATACCTGTCTTATGGCTCTTAAAAATATTTATCCTATCCATGGATTAACATTAATATCCGTTAATGATGGGAATGATGTTGGACACACAACTAGTAAGTACTGTTTGCATAGTTGTTTACGTGTTATATAAATGACACATATATTGATTAATTGCTAGATCAGGCAGATACAACTGATCTCAATTTATTGATGAGTAAAGTAAAGGTCAACGAAGTTTATAAATCTTTCACCTTGGTGATTTATCGAAAGCACAAAAGCCAATGAGTGCTTCTTTGTTTCATAGCATACTTAGTGTGTTCTACTGAAAAAGCATCAGATAATAAATTGTGAATGTAGTTTGAGGGCTAAAGACCTAGATTTGCGGCCCCATCCTGTCAGCTTCTACATGACCCTGGACTTTCTTTTAACCACAGTCACAATCTCTGTAAAATGGGAGTGATAAAACCCACATGGCTTGTGGTAAAAATTAAAAAACAGCGTATGTGAAAATATTTTAAAGTTGTATAGATATTAATTTTCATATTTCATGACATGTAGAGAATAAAAGCCCAGATTTTGGAATGAGTTAACCATGTTCAAAGCTGTACTCTACCATTAACTACGTGTACAAGTATATCCACTTAATTGAGCTGAGCCTCAATTTCTTCATTTGAAAATAGTCATAAATCACAGGGATTTTGTACAGATTAGGGATAAGGTAGGTTATGAGCACAGTGCTTGGTGCATAGTACATGTTCTGTATGTTTTAGGCAATATGTCCAATTAAAAAAAAAAATCTTTCAATTCTGACTCTAGTTTTCAATTACAACTTCCGGTTAAGGTAACTCTGTAGCTTTCAGCACTGCTTCTCTCTTGTTATTCACTAATGTAAGGTGGTTAGATTTGTGAGCTCCTGAAGGCATCATTTACATAGGCCACCATGTGATCAATGCCTCCAGTTGTGTAATCTGTTGACCTGTTTGTGTCTTGTATTCTCAATATGATTCTTACCTATTAGTTCCTTTACTCTCTGGCTTGAGTTCCCATCTCTGACTCCCATTTAAGGTAAAATTTTCAGTCATGTATGTCCTGAAATTTATAAACAAACAAACAAAAACTTGCTCATAAAAATACACACACGCTAAATAATTAGACTCACTAAATGCACTCAGAAATCATACTCATATTTGGAACTTTGGATGATTTTTTCATTTGGAGGAAAAGTGGGTTTACAATACATCAAAAGTATGAAGAGTCCTATTTGTGGTTACTTCAGATTTTTGGTTTTATTCTCTGTAAACGTTAATGGATATAACTCACCTTTGTTCTAGATTACTTTCTAAGAGTAAATAGAGTTAAAACTGTTCAAATCTAGCACAAAAAGGAATTTTAAACAATAGCATAAATAATGACATCCATGAATTGGATGCTTCCAAATTCTTTCAGATACACCAGTGGTGACAGCCCAAAATTATCTAGAAAATTGTCAAGATAACAACTCATACTTTTCAAGAATTGATTAACTTTTAATCACACATTGCTTTTATTTCTCACAATTTTTCTCTCTATATACATTTTTTCATTCATATATATTTTATAAGTTGTCTTTAAGATTATAACCTAATAGTATGCCTTCTGCTGTGCAGAATGGAGATCTGTTTGAGATGTGGTCATATGAAGAATCTGTCTGCATTAAAAGAAAAATAGAATAAAAACCTTAATATAATAAAAAAAATCAATAAGGAAGACAATTCCAACAGAAGAATGGGAAAAATCTTAAACAGTGAAATCCAAATTCTCAGTCAATATATATGAGAAATGATGAATACCACTAGAAAAAAATAATTTAAACATTGATGAGATACCTTTTTGTCATGTTCAAATTGGCAAAAACTCAAATAATAATTCCAAGTATTGACTACTGTAATTTGGAAAGCCATACATTGTTATTGGGAATATACATTTTAAATCAGTGTGAGTATAAATATATACACTTCCTAAAAAAATAAATATAAATACTCCCTGGGGAAATATTTAGCAATACTAACTAACAACTGGTCATTTGTTTTCAGAAGAAACTTAGATTTCAGCCAGGCTCTTTATACTTTTTGGAAACAAGGACTTCAGCAAGGACAGACAAGTCTGATTACTGACTCTTCGTTATCCTACACTCTCCACAAACTTACTTACTTGCTTCTTCTTATGAGTTATATTTCTTTGAAAACAATGGCTCTAGGTACAGAACCTCTATCTGGTTTATCAACGATTATGATTTCTTTGAGTCAGTGCTTTGTCGACTGCCTGAAACTAGTTGCTATAAATATGCCTCACGAAAATATTTTTGAAAATCAGAGGCAAAACAGAAACAAACAAAATTGCTAGTATACTCCAACTACTGGATCACCTGCTAAGGCATTTATAGGGAATTTTGGAAGATGAAACAAATGTAGCTAATATTTGTAAGTGGTATTTGCCTCTTTTAACACTTGACTAATGGTTGTTTACCCCTTAATAGAAACAATCCAGGACTTTAAATTAATAATTTTGTGAAAAAATGGCACGTATTAAATGAGGTTTTTAAGATATATGTAGTCGCTTGAATTATTGAAATATTGATAAATGAATTATACTATTGTCTAATGAGTGCCAAAAATAATGAGTATTAAAGAAACACTTAGCAACATAGAGGTCTCAAAATCAAATCTGAAAAAGGTATTTTCTTCAAAGACAAAAATAATTTATAATCACTTTATTTATTTTTCAAAATACATATGAAACAGTAAAATTATATTTCAAGTGCTTTTCCATTTTCTTTTACAAAAGTAATCATAAACTGTACACTTCATAACAGTTTTGAGGTTTCATTGTTACATAATTCATCTGAACCTGACAAATATGTTCACACTTTCTAAAGAAGACATTGTAAAAATACTGAAATGTGTAACATCCTTTAAAGGTGGTTGCAAAACATTTGTTCTCAGTAATACAATTATATGCTGTCAAGTTTCACAAATGGCTCATTACCATGTACAAAAGCCAGAAACACGAATTTCAAAAGATTTTAAAATTTCTGTTCTATAATATGGAAGTCAAAGATATTGATTAAACAATGGCTACATATTACATCACAAAGTTCACTTAAAAAGTCACCTAATGAACATTGAAGGTTACAAAGCAAGATCAAATACGATGGATCTAAATTATTCAATGTCATGTATGAAATGAAGAATTTTTATGGTTGCTGTCAGTTTAGAATAATATGTAATCTTGGACTATTCATTAGTGAAATCATCACATTTACAATGTGAGACAATACTATTTTGACTTCTTCAATCTTCATTCTGAAATGAATGTTTCATTTCATTGTGTTTCATAACTTATCCATATTTTGAAGATGAACCCAATCACGTCTCTCAGTTTGAAGGGTCAATAAAAAGTTAAAGCAAATGACATGAACTTGGGCTGGACTTTTTGCTTATAAAAAACCCAAATATTTTGCATATTAAAGTTTGTCTATCTGTTTCTTTCTTCTACAGTAATAGAATTTATGAAGCTAGTCACACTGAGGATTACTGTGTTTTTTTAAATGAGAAGCTTAGAGGGTCTTTAAAAAAACAAAAAAAATATAATAAAACCCACAAAACGATCTATATAAATAGAATAAACCATGCAATTTTCATAGAGAATAATTTTATAGCCAGTTTGTACATAGCCTTAGGGTTTATAGGGTTTTTCTGGTTCACAAACTTCATTCTACAGGAAAATCATAGTCAAACATAATTTCCTGTATTGATGTTCAGATTGGAAAAATAAAAAACAATTTTGAAAGAGGTAAGAAAAACAAAAATTCAATGCATTAACCTTCCAATATTGAGACTTCTCTTAATAATTTTAACTCATTTCTATAATATGCATTATTATCCAATAAATTGTTTTTGAGGGAAAACATGAAATTGAATAATTGAAATCCACCACCCTAGACAGAAAATAGGGATTCTGTGCATAGCTGATGAAATCGCAACAAAATTTCCAAAGAAAATAGCCTATTTTTACCCTTTCATGATAAGATCAGGAATAGTTTGCTCTTTAGAGAGGGTTCTCATGACCCAGGTGAGCTTAGAAGTAATTGTCAGTTTGAGATTAAAACATTTCCATATAAATACTATTTGCATCTCTAGATCTAATAGTAAATCACTTCCTGTGTCTCAGTATAGATAAAAATAGGATTATTTTAATCAATTCCTCCTTGTAGGCATGTATTTAAATCATTTCAGGCACGAAGAAGTCTATCTTTTCTCTTGAATATCTTCTACTTATTTTTTCAATCACCATTTCGAGTATTCAAGATGTTGGCATTTAATAAATCTTTAAGTCCCACCTCATACCTTAGTTTAGTGATTTCTTTTTTAAGTTGCTATAGCATGATATTGTCGTCCCATTAAGTCAAACCTTGGCTACCTATCTTTATGATGAACAGGGCAAAAATGAAAATAATTTTTTACTTTGATGAGAAAACACCTGCAACGAAAATTAAATGCCACTGTTCAAATACACATCTTTTTGGTGAACTGTTAATGGCAGATCACAAGTATAACCAATGCATCTTTTATTAAATTACCAATAACTCTAACATAAGATTGAGTAAATATAGGAAAAGTCTTTTAATGAAATAGAAAATCCTTACTTTAAAGAGTATCACTGAATAACATATTGAAAACAGCATTTAGTTTAATTAGCTCTGTTTCCCATGTAAAATACAAACTCACTACATTCTTTTAAATAATGGATCTTAGGTTCAGATGAATCATATCCTGAGCCATGTGACTGAGTAACTATTAAAATGCTGTGTCATGGGTTTTTTGAACAATGTTAGAGGATTTACTTTCCACTGAAAGTTAAAATACAAAGTTGTTTTTGGTTTTGCATTCAAGTATCTCTATTTCCATATGCTTTAACACATCTGTTTACCATTTAGTTAAGTAGATTCTTACTTTAAATTATTTTACTTTCTGTGCTTTTTGTATTATTTCTTATTGGCAGCAATAAATTCTTAGGCTAAAAACTATAAAAGTTCAGCTCAATTAAAGTACCTTGGAACAACCAGAGTTGCTTCAAGAACAAGTTTTGAAGAAAACAGATCTCCACATTTTCATTACAATCAATAGAGGTTGAATGACTTTCTTAAATCCTTATCAACCCTAATTTTTTTTCTTAAATATCATGTTTTAATCAGTCATAATCACAACTAAGGTAACAAATAAAAACATCAGATGGAACTCCATTCCATGAATATATGTTGTGAGATAATATCAAATACTCTTTTTAAAGAGGTAAAGAAATGACCATCTGTTCAAAGTTAAGATTGTCGGTCCCTTTATTTGTAATATCTTTGGCTCTGTTGATAACTCGTTCTGAAATAAGTTATATTTTGTTTTATGGATAATAAAAGTTCAAAAAGGAGTGGAAGTTTGGCTCTTTCATTTTTGAAACAATCATTAAATCAAAGCCTTAAGAGATTGATAGTTCTTTACTGAGTCTGCAAAATTTTAAAATAATAAACATTACCGGAGAATAAACACAGGTGAAAATGTCAGTTAAATATCACAACCAAATAGGTTCAAATATATTTGCTTTTATCTAAAACCTGAGTCAGTATTGATCAGTTGTGATCTCCCTGCAGTAACTAGAACACGTACACACTCCCCAAAACTGCATAAGAAAGTGGGTGCTTGGCTCTAAGTTCCCATCTCTTGTTCCCTGGCACTAGTTCTAATGATATTTTTACTGAATTGTGAACATATGAATATCAGAAGTTTTACATGTGAAATAAAGTACCAGAAACAGGACTGGCCTGACAAAGAAAATTAAAATTGTCAAGAAACATATTAAGAAACCAGTGTACAGAAAGCATCAACTGTTCAGATTTTTGTGAGATTATATACTGCACAAACACGAATATTCTTTTCATATTCAATTTCCTCATTCTCCTGGTTACTTAGTGAATGAGGTAAAGTAAATAAATAGATAAATAAATAAATAAAAAATAAATATGTAAATAACCTGGAAAAGAACATTGGTTGTTATGCTAATGAATCAACATTTGCTCCTTTTTTCCTAGACTTATGTTTGGCAAGTCCCTGAATAAATCCCTGAAATTAGGTATTCATTATATACCTAAGCTGCTGTCATTAAAATGTGGTGCCCACACAAATTAATGGAGGAAATCTGTAACATCAAACCTTATTTTAAATATCGAAATAAAACATATTCTATCTTCAATAGCAAGTAGAAAGAGGATAAGTTATATTTATGAGTGTGTGGCTATGTAGCGTGAGGATTGTTGTATTAAAAGTGGTAGGATTACATTTTTATAATATGAACTATCATTTTAAATGATCATGCTTCATCAATATGAGGGCAAACCTCTCATGTATTGCATGACAGATGACTTGTGAATTTTCTCTCCTTAATCTCTCTCACAGAATTAATAAATATTCTGGCATGATGAATTTATTCTAATCCCTAGGAAACATTTTTTAAAAATTATTTTAAAAACTTATTTTAATTTATGATCCCCATATTAAAGTCTCCTGGTTGGCTGGTTGCATTTTTTTCATCACAAACATTGGCGTTTTCTCCGTAGGAGGCAAAGAAAATCATGAGCTCCTAATTATGAATATAAAGTCCCGAAACCACATTTTCAGATGAAAATAATTATTACATTCACTTAGGAAATACATTCACTAATTAATTGTAAACTGCAGCCATATCTACTAGTAAAACAATTATCTCTGAAAATGTCATTTTATTAAGAGGATAACTTTTATCTTCCCATCTGATAACTGTTATTTCCCAGTAAAATAAAGAATTCCAAAATGGAAGTGTCATCTTCAATCATTCTGTCCACAGCAAGTGGTTCTTTCATTCTTGGTAAGGTAGCCAGGTATTTTCAAATAGGTTTCTTCTATTATTTTCAGTTAGAAAATTTAGTAAGGAATACTCGTTTTCATTAGGATGTTAACAAGCATTTGAAAAATTTTAGGGAATTGTATTTGCCTTTAAAATATTAAATGTGTAAAATACATCTTAACTGACAGTAATGTCATTATGAGATATGCCAACAAGCAAAATTTCAAGGCTCTTAAAACTTTTTATTGTTTTAATATTTAGAAACATGGGATATTACTAAGATTAAAATTTTATAATTGCTAAAAAAAATTTCTCATTCTGATGAATGTGTTTATATATTTTAAGTTCAGATTTGTTTTGTATTGTTTTGTTCTTTTAACCTCCTATCCTGGGATAAGCTTGACATATGCACTATCCACAAAACAAATCTCAAAAGTAAGGTTGAAGTTATTCAGTATAGATACTTTCCAGTAGGTCCCAGAAATAAGACAGTAAAAAGTTGACCTGTCATGTAAAAACATTTGCATAGTTTTTACCACTAGTGGTCTGATCCTTGATCCTTATGAAGCCAAATGCTTTTCATGAAAGGACTGTGGGTCGGGACTGTTAGAATTATTTGTTTATTTTCATTAAATGTTGAAATTATATTATTTATGGTATATCATATAATTTGCTGAAAAGTAAGTCATCCTTTCTTTAAGAAAATACCCAATTTTAATAATTAGCTTCAGATTGGGGTAAAAGTCACCATTATTGTATACAACCTAAACGACAATGAGCAGACAGTTATTGTACCTTTGGTGTCTGTTAGTATGGTCTATCAGAAATACAAGATCTACATGATAGTTTCATGTCACAAAATATACATATCACAGTACTTGAGAACCTTACGAACACTGAAAAAAATGAACGGCTTCTAATTCTATTCATTTGGAAATACTAATGCTACATTTTGAGTTTAAGATTATTAGAATTTTGAAAATATCAGTTAAACAATGCAACAAATGTGTGAAGTAATGTAACATTAAGACAATATAAAGTGGCAGTCCAAATGGCTCAACCTCCATTTTCCAGCTACTAAATATTACTTCTTAAATTTATATTCAAATATTACTTTAAATTATAGCTTTACCTGTATGTTTTACACAATCTTGAGAGACGTTTTGAGTTTAGCAGAGCCAAACATTATCAAGAAAATAATTTGCTGAGAATGAAAGAATGTATTATCATATAAGTTACATTAATTTGATTGCACAAGGATGTAATGCTGTGCAAATTAAGTTCAAAATTTCCATTAAAGTTTATATGTAAATATGTGCATAACTAGAAAAGAACATAGTTGTAACAAAATCAAAACCATACATATGTGACATGTGCTACTTTATACAACAGTAGCATAAACTATATATAATTTTAGATAAGTATGGATTCTTTTTAAAAAATGTATTTCTTTGTTTATGCAAAGAATTACAACTTAATAAAACACTCTTTGTGCTAATAGGCATATGACATGAAGAATAAAATACCTTATGGAGGAAGGACTATTTGTATTCAAGTAAAATATATGAAGATGTCCAAAGTTAATAAACAGATAAAAAAGTAAAAGAAAAATTGCACATCAAGTTTGTTCATTATGAGGATACAATTTAAATGAGAAAATCAAAGCAATTTTTGTTCTGATCCAATGAGCAAATGGTCCCATGTCCTTACTGTAAAGGTCGTATTTTGGAGGCATTATGGTGTGGAAGGTTGTTTGGGAGATGGACAGGATCCTTGACTATCAAAACTGCTTGCCCGGCCAGGTAACTGAAAGACAATAATTTCATAATATATGATCTAGTGTAAAAAAAAATAATGAAGTGGGTAATTGTTGCTACCTTTTAATAGTAACTGTATAAGAAGCAGTAGAGTATACTTTATATTTTACACAACATACTCCTGAAATGAAATACAACGGTCCCAAGACTCATTGAGCTATTTAGAGAATACACTTGTCTATGCTTCTGAAGCACTCTAGGGGAAAGTGCTGTGTGGATGTGCATTTGTGTGTGTGTGTGTGTGCATGACGTTTATGACTTATATTAAATGAAGAAGTGAGGTAAAGATTTGAAACACTAATATATGTATATGTAAGCAGATATCCATGATGTTGCCTGAGCATGCAATGTTCATACCATATTCAACAAATTTTCCCTATAATGTCCTGAGTAACACATCCAAGGTCACATTTTTTGTGACAAAGCTGAGATCAGAACCTGGGCCCACTGCCATTTAGTGGTAAATCACACTGTACTGCATCTCTCATGCAACCCAGTGCCTAGTGCCTGAATAGGAAGCAGAATCTTTGTCTGGAGATTCTGCAGATAAGATGGCAACGTATCATTCACTTACTATGTGGTTATCATAACTATTCTTTTTACTGAGTTGCATAAATTCCATCATCTACCACAAATCCTCTGTCAACCTGCATTACCTCCCAGCTAATCAATGACTTACTTTGTGACTCTTTCAAGATGCTCCAGCAACTGTCTTTGGCAGAGAAAGTCATTCTGTCTAGTAGCATTCAGTGTATCGAGTAGAATGACAGTTAACTTCACGGCTAAGAATCCTGAGGGAAACTGGTATTGCTTCCTCTTCTGGTTAATATAACTATTAATGTTAGTTAAAATCGGAGCTGACATTGTGCCACACTCAGTGCTAAGAACTTACTATTCAGCATTTTAGTTAGTTTTACTCTATGAGTTTACTACCATAACAGAGTAATAGCAGAACTTAGAACCAATATGCAGCATACAGCAAAGCTAGGCTTTGAACTCAGGCATTGATTCCTCAATATTTTAAGAAATCAGTGAGCGCTTTTACTTCCTGACCAGAGTTGGCAAAGATATATCTGTCCCCTTACATAGATGAGTTGTACAGGTACTTGTTATACAGGCAAGTTACTTAACGTCTCTAAGTTCTGCTATTACTCTGTAATAGTAATAAACTCATAGAGTAAAACTAACTAAAATGCTGATTAAATTCTTAGCACTGAGTGTGGCACATTGTCAGCTCCGATTATAACTAATATTAATAGTTATATTAACAAGAGGAAGCAATACCAGTTTCCATCAGGATTCTTAGCCACGAAGTTGACTGTCAGTACCTCTATTTAGAGATTCTGGGGAAGTTTAGGTGAGGTGGCCGTTTTCACAAAGGCGCGCCAACATTCAGTTTCCAGAGAGTAATGAATTTACTCGATCATTTCACCACTCATTGATGTAAGTTTTCAGGCTCTACCAAGAAAACAATAGACTTGCAGTTTTATGGGTCTACTGTCCAAACAAATATCAAACCCAGAAAATATAGTGCTTTTTAAAATCCAACAAGGCACACAAAACATTGAATACTGGATGATAGGGTCTGTGGGACAAAAGCAAGTGCAACGTGTATTTAAAAAGAAAGAAACGTGAATACATACAATGTCAAAAAGGAATTGGAAGATGAATAATATCTAAACAAAAGAGATAATAAAAGAGAGTAGGTGTCAAGAAACCACAGCGCTTACCTCCAGCAAGGGGTGCCAATGTGTTATGGGTTTTCGGTGATAGGCCAGCATTTCATTCCAGTGGTCTCGCCCAAGACCCTTGGCATCCAGTCCTGTTCTGCACACTCCTATGACCTCATTGTGTCCTACCCTATGATTCAAAGAATATCATATTTTCACCCCAACATTCAAAGATAAATGGGCTTTCATACATCGTAGCAGAATTTTAAGCATATGATTAAAACCCAAGATTTTGTGACAGGTTCCAGATGATTTTGTAGATTAAACTACTTCGGGTCAAATGAAAAATCTTAAGTAAAGTTAAATTTACTAAACAGGATCAGCATTCAAAGATGAATTTATAAAATGAGCACACACAATCCATTTTGGTGCTCTGTAACTTGAGCACATTTCACAGTAATAAAAATAGTGTGAATGAGCAATGCCACCTGGCCCTTACCTATATGATGAGTTTCTTTCTTGGAAGGAATCCTATTAAGTTTAAATGATGTAAATCAAATTTTATTCTTTCCACAAGGTTTAATGTTTTATGATGATGCTTAGATTTCTCGCCAAGAGCTCAATACTCACTTTCTTGTATAAATGACCATATTTAGTTGACTTTAAATGATATATCAGTGAATGTTATGCTTGTACTACAATTAAACAGGGCAGGGCTATGTTCAGTACCACAGTGTTTAATTTATTATTGCATAGCACCAGAGCAGACTAAACAACCTTCCTATTTTCTATTCATGTCCTGTTTTCACAGCAACAAATCCAAATAACGATAGTCAATATTTTTGAGACCTTATTATGTGCCAGACGCTGTTCTAAGTAATTGAAATGTATTGACTCACTCAATCACACCATGACCACGAGTATCATTACCGTCATCTCATTTTACGGATACAGAAACGAAACACGCAGAAGTCTGGGGACCTGCCTGCCTTTACCCACTTAGTAAGAGGCACGGGCAGGATTTGAATCAAGACAGTTAATTCAAGTGTGCAAGTGGTAAGTTGCTTCTCAAGAATGGAATGTAATTTAAAGGCTTTTCTCAGGGTTCTTTTGATAGACATCGCTAAGAGGGCTTTGAGATGATCTTAGGAAATTTCATTCCTTTCTTCCTACCACTGATATAGCTATGTATAGTTAGTACCGTTTTCCTCAATATGAAGTTTCCCAAACAAGCACAATTTTAGAAAGAAGTGCTTTTTATCTTTCTGTGTTATATATTGTCAGGATCCATTTCCCTGAAATTGTTTGGGTGACAATTGCTCAATTGAATCTACCTGCCATCACTGCTGTGGGAAATCGATAGAAGTCATTATTTGGTCAAGCAGAACAAGGGCTTCCAATGAAAACATTACAAAATGTTTAGAGTTTAAAATTTCAACTAATTCAATTCAATCTCTTTCTCTCTCTCTCTCTCTGTCTCTCTCTCTCTCTCTCTAATGATAGCTTTGTTTTGTAACCTGTGATATAAACTGATTTCAAAAAGATGGTACAGATCATTTTATTTCTCAGTGCTTCATTTTACTAGCTGAGCCAGAGGGCATAGCCTATTAATTTCTCCCGGTTATAGGATCCTGGTTCTACCATTTTCATGGCACTTTTCAAATATTAAAATGGATACTCTTTTTGAATATTTGTATGTGTGTGTTCTGTAGCACTTCTGATATCATTAGAACAAAATAAATGTGGTAAGGCATTGTCTATGTGCTGAAACTTTGTAGGTTAAATATACAGCATTCTTTTCCAAAAGGTTTATAAATATAAAAAGCAAAACAATAAAAAGAAGTATATAGCAAGGACCAAAGAAGAGATATGCAATTGTAGTGGGACAGGAATTCAGAGGAAGAAGAGGTTGGTTAGCTGGGGAGCACACAGAAGTAGTAACTTGAGCAGGGCTGTAAAGCCTGGTTGGGGTGAGATACGCAGAGCAGGGAGATACTTCAGACAAGGGGCAGGTGGGAGGGTAAATGTAGAAGCTGCCTCAGGGAGAACCTTTAGAGCTGCTGCACCTGGGAGTTTGCAATTTATTTCATGAAAGGAGAAGTGACTCCAAGTGTGTGAGCTGGAAGAGCTATCCACAAAGCCATGTTTTAAGACTGATGTGAAACCATCAAGGCTGTATTCCTCCGGTCACTACTCACCTTTTACTCTTAATACTCGCTGTCCACAGTTCCGTATTATGCTAATGTGCTACAAAAAAAGTGAATCCCCAAGAGATTACATAGCTTTCTCTTTCACACAGCTAGTTAATAATAGAGCTCTGATAAGAATCATTATATTCATACATCAGCCCAGTTGAGAAACTCCATTGATTGTGATTTTTGTTGTTCCTCTGAAAAGGCTTCACAAGAGTGCTTTCTGTAATGTATCTCACACTGCTTCTGCACCCATTCTTTCACCAGCCCCAGTGTGCTCTGTTCTCAACTTAAGAATGACTTCTTTTGGAGAAGAAGGAAAAAAAAGAAATATTATAACATGGAAAAAATGAATTTTGAATGAATAATTTTTCCCTCTTCCAATTTATATTAAAACTACTGTGGCAATTAATAACCTGAAAACCTGAATTGAGTCTGCATATGACTAAACGTGGCTGATCTTCAGTGAGTAGAGAGAAGCACATACCGATCGTAATCCATGACTGCGATGGACAGGCTGACCTGCTCCACATTCTCTGGAGGGATGTCGAAAATAATGGCCTCATTGTACACCGGGTTTAGAGTGTTTTTCTTTGTAGTTGTTTTCCTCTTTTTTAATCTTCGACCCTCACACATCAGAGACACTTTGACATAAGGATCTAGGAGTGGGAACGTAATTTTATTAAAATAAAAGGAAAGGTACAAAGCATAAATAAGACTGTAGTTAATTGTTACTAAGTAAGAAAAGTGGTATATGAAACCCTTCGGTATTACCAGTTTAAATTCAGATAATTTATTTGGGGGCAACAGACTCTCTAAGACTTCTTATTTTAAATGGAAACATTTCTCTTGAATGAACTAGAAAATAATTCATTTGATATAATTATTTTTAATACAATGGAGAAAACTCACTAGTTTATCAGGAGCCAGTCCAGAGCTATGTGTCTTTTTGCCGCAGCTATTTGAAGACACATTTTGTTAGAAGTGATTTTTAGGGAATGTAACCCTAACAAGTAAGAATAATGGTATTAAAGTTTATTTCCCTCAAAATGATTTAGAATAAGAATACTAAGACTGGTGAAAGAGCAACATTATATCTAGACAAGTATATGTAATCATAATGAGTAGAAATTAGAAAGCAAAAACTATATTAATTTTTCTTCAATCGTTGGAAAAGATACTAAAATCAGAGGTTTCATTTTACAATTATAAAGTTGGTACTTGATAAGGAGCTCAGATTGAAGAAATGATCAACACAAATCATTATTAAATGTTCAACAGTATACAACAGGAAAGGCAATATTTGGCTTAAAGATGGCTACAAAGAAGATTCTTATTATGACATTGACTATATGATGCCAAATGGAAAGAGAAAAATTTAATTGGGCTATATTTTTATGGGCCAAAGGGATCAAATAATTGTTAACAAGTTCTGCTCCAGCTGACTGATCTCTACCTTTTTACTCCTGCCACCTTAACAACTGTTATAATACTATAGAAAATACAAGGTATTATACAAAAGTTTCTTTTAAAAGCCTTACTTTTTTTCTATAAAAAGGAGGCATGGCTTTGGGAGGAAATGTTGGCACTGGGGTGAGCATGCTAGATGGTTAAAACTGTCAGTTTCTGCTCTATCTTCATTCTTTTTTTTTTTTCTTTTTTTTTTTGCATTCTGGTCACCTTCCAACTGTAGCACCATCACCACTGTTTCTCTCTTTCCATCAATGTAGTAATCAATTTTATTTCCTTAGAATAGCGCAAAATGATGGCAATGTTAATTTATTTGGGCAAATGAATATTTTTTTGAGCTCTAGAAAGATCTATCTACATATTACATAAGCATTTCCACCAAAGGGCAAAAACATATTTTATGGCTAGAAATAGATTATGTAGAAGAAAACAGGGTGAAAGGGCATTGTTTAATGGCTATATTCTATTTATTTTTAACTTTTTCAAAATAATAGGAAGTATGTTCTAAGGAAGAAACTCGTTTTTGTGATGCACTTTTGTGTATGAGCCCCCAGGCCTAGGCCTCTCATTAAAAACAGGAACGAGGTCTGGTTTATCCTTTGATGACCCCATCAGGTCTCTGACGATATTTCTCTATTCTACTTGAGACAAGGATAATTTACTGGCTGCTTAGCTGATTCACAAGCTTTTTGTGAGAATTAATGAGGTGGTGTTCTCAAAGCACGCAGTCCTCTCATGAAAAGCTTCATATAAATAAGAAGCAATCTTTTACTTAATTACAACTTTGGGGCTGCTTGCTTGTCTCTGGGTGGTGAACACACAATGAAATATACAGAGGATGTATTAGAGAACTGTACACTTGAAACTATATAATGTTACTAACCAATGTCATCCCAATAAATTTAATTTAAAAAAAATGTGGGTGGAACTCAAAAAAATTTGATCCTGTTTGATATATGGTAGAAAGAGTAGACTAAACAATAATTTACAGAGCACACTGTTTATCTATATTTCTTCAACATTTATGGACCCAAGACTTTTTCTTGGGTTGTTTAAAAATAAATGTGGAATTTACATATATACATATATATATGTATATGTAATATATATGTATATATGTAACATATATATGTATATATACATACATGTATATGAATTTACATATATATGTGTGCATATATACACAGACACATATACATATATATAAGTATGTATTGCAAATTTAAACAAATTGGTAAATCGACATAGTTCAAGGTTCAAGATGATAGAGAAAGCTGTCCAAGGAGAAGTCTCTCTCTCATTTGTCTCCATACCTCTCCCTGCTTAGTTTTTGTGTATCACTCTAGTATATCTTAATGCAAATATCAGCATTAAAAATTCCCATTCTTACACAGAAAGGAATGTGATAGCCATATTTATTTTTGCACCTCCCTCTTTTGTTCATTTAGTAAATTCTGGAGCTCTATCTACACCAGAACTTGGAGTTCCTTCATTCTTTTTGTAATGCAAATTTAGTTTATTAATTTTGTTGTTGTTCTTACCCACAAAGTTATGGATTACCCCCATGCCACCTTTTACTATATCTCCACTACTATTTCTTATTTCTGTTTTATTCAACAAATGCTTACTGACCTTCCTCCCTACTCTGCTCTTATCATTTTTTCTTTCACAGAGCAATGCCCAACTTCACATATTCAGTTATAAATAATCCTCCAGAACTAGTGATTTAAATTAAGTGATAAAAAAACATGATGTGGCTTTACCACTTTATAAAAGTTAGCACAAGAGAAATTTCCTTCAAGAATGTCTTTAAGAAACTTCAAGAGACATTCACTTACTTTTATTTCTTTCAGTCCCTAGTGTCGCCAGATTTGTACTTAGAAAGGTGGTAAGAATACAAATGGTGTTGGAACCTGGTTATTTCTCTGCAGATCAGGTGAGGAAAATAAATTCAGTCTAAATATGGCTTAATATGGTCCTTACGCATACAGCGAGTTTGCAGTGAATGGCTTAAAGGCCAAAAATCTTCCTTTATAAGTAAGTGACTAAGTAGAAGTAGGGAAGTAGATGGTAAATTATGGACTTTTAAGAAAGAGCTAAATCAGTAGAGAAAAAATAAAAATAAAAACCCAGTTCAAAGTCAATCTATTTAATAATACCTTTTAAAAAGTTCGCAATGATAATGTAACTAAAAGAGGTGATTTGGAGAACTTTGATTGGTAATCTCTTTTTCTACTTTTATTTTTATTACCCTAAAATAGACAAATGAACTCAACAATTCAATCGCTATATATAATTTGGGGTACATGGAATATTTTATTTGGGGATATACTCTTGACCCACCAGCCGACTGTGTGCATACCTGATGCTCCGGTAATGTCCATGGCCTTCAGATTTCTGCACTTGATGACTGTCAATGTCATACGTCCAGCAGTTGGCAAATAACAAAGGGAAAACATGATTTCACCCAGGTCTATACTTTCCTAGAAAGGCAATTGATATTGTTAGTCATTTCAAACACCAGACAGTGAAAACAAAATATAATTGAAGATGTTGAGAGAAAAATCACTTTAATAGAATATTTGAATGCCATTTTAAATTATTTTATTAAGGAGGCAGATAACATTGCAAGAAAGCTGTTTTAAACAGAGGAAGAAAGGAGAGTACGTATATGCCAGCTGCTTAATTGACATCTCCACTTGTATTTCTAATAGGAATCTAAAACTTCATGCCGTCAAAATCAGACTGCTGATTCCACTCATTCCCCATCATCTTTGAAAACCAATTCTTCTGTCAGTCTTTCCAAACTCAGCAAATGGCGTCATAATTCACCCAGAGGCAGGAGCCAAAAACTTAGCAGTCACTTTTATTCTTCTCTTTTCCTCACCACATTCAAACCATGTTTTGTCTGCACTATCTACAAAATATATTCCAAACCGGTGACTTTGTTTCTAGGTCACAAAACAAAGTTTCTAGGTTACTATCATTCAAGCCACTATCCCCTCTTGTCAGGATTATTACTACCTTAGTTTCTAAAATTGATCTCTTATCTCAGAAGTTGATCTTCACCAGCAACCAAAGTGATCATTTATGAAATACAAATCAAATTATTTCACCCTCTTGCTCAAAATCATCGAAGGGCTCACAACTGTACTGGAATAAAATTCAAACCCTTTACCCTGGGACATAAGTGGGGGCAACTATAAATCCTGGTGTATCTGGAAAATTCCGGGTTTATACCTTTTGTTCTGGTGTAATTATTCAGAACATCCCCTTCCACTGTTAAATACATCTTAGTTTGGACCATGCATTACAAGGCTGTACATGTAAGTCCCCGTGTGATCTGGACCTTACCTATCTCTCTAACTTTGTATCTTGCCTCTCCTGCTCAGCTCTCTCTGAAGCAAACACAAAAGCCTTTTTTATTCCTCTTATTCATACAAATGAAGTTTGTTCCTGCCTTTGACCTCTTTTTCTTATTTTTTTATTTTATATCTTTACATGGCTGAGTCCTCACCATGTAGGACTCAGCTCAAACAGCATCTCTTCAATGAGGCCTTCCCCCATCCTATCCTACACTCACCCCCACTCACACAGATCCTTTACATTCTTTTCGTAGCACTTATCATCATCAAAAATTACCCTTTAAGTTCTTTTGTTAGTTTGTTTCCCTGATTCCCATACATAAGGTCTAGAAAATCAGGGTTCTTGTCTGTCTTATTTTTACATTCTACTGAAGTGTCTGGTGCATAGCTGGCTCTCAGTGCATTTTTCTTTTTTAGGAATGGAAAGACTATGAATTAATGTGGATAAAAACCGATCTGCTTTGTTTCACTTATAAGGTAGAAATGTCCACAATATGCTGATATAGATATATTTGCTGTCAATGGCTGCATAGATGACGGACAAATGAAATGAAGAGTGAAAAATGCACATTTAGGATGCTTCTCAATATGTAACTTTACTAACAATTGTCACCCCAATAAACTTTAATTAAAAAAAAAAAGTTGTGTACAGATTTAATCAAACCATTCCTGGAAAGACAATTCATAATAGATTTAATGTGGGGGGAAATAAGTTGCTATGTATTCAAGTCAAAGAATGAAGTTCCTAAAATTTCTTCATGACAGGCTATTAATATTTATTGGACATATTCTTAGAGCTCACATTCAGTTTTATGTAATTCTATTTCTTTAGTCATGGTCTAGAAGTAATAGAGCCTAGTAATTAAGAGCATAAACTTTGAATCAGTTAAACTTTGGTTTGTTCCTATTTTCTACTTCCTAGCTGTGAGATCCCAGGAAATTTAATTAAGCTTTGAATCTGTGAAACTTCATTTCCAAGTTGAGGAAAATACCCTCTCCACAGGGGTTTTAATCATTAAATAAGATACTGTAAACAAAGCCCAAGGTATTTAACAGTGTCTGGCACATGATAAGGGACGCTGTTTTATTCATTGCCGTATTGCTATCACACGGAGCAGTGCCTTACACATATCAGGTGCTCAGTAAGAACTGGATAAATGGAAAAAAATTAATCAAGGGAAGCAATTATTATTTTTCGAGAAAATTAGTAAAAAATAAATATTTTATAAGAAAGATATATCCAACTGGGTCTCCTCTGGGCTGTTTGATTGCTGCAGACACAAAATAGTAAGCAAGATCCAACAGGAGAGACCTGAGGAAAAAACAGAAAGAGTACAACCTTCTGCCAATGATTCATTCTTTTCACCACCAAGCAAGTACTGAGTATCACTTGCTGGGCCCACTGGTAGGTGCTGTAAACACTATGATAGACATGGTATGATTCTGCCCTTGATGATCTCAGTCGAAAAGAAAAAAGTCTGTAAAGGGCTAAGAAAATAAGTCTGAATTCTACTTTTATCTGATGATTCTTTCCTTGTTTCTCCTATCTCTTTTTCCAAGTGTTTCTTTAGGTTCAGTCAATGGGCTTAAGTTTTCTGTCTGGCAGCCATTCCTCATTCCCTCATTGGGTATTTCTCCTTCCAGGAAATCAATTAGAGTAGACATAGACATATTTTGTTGTCAGCTGGTGAAAGTTAAGGGATCCCTTTGTGAATGTAGAGCAAGATACCAAGTTCCACCAAGAAACATGGTGGGGGTGGTGATGGAGAACTTAGGAAAGAAATAGGAGACGTGATCTCAGAGATGAAATGCTTAGGATCCAACAGAAAATGCACCACATGCAAACAGAAATAAAGTACACAAATAGAGACATCTAAAAGGATTAGCAAATAAAATATATTTTCACATGTCCGACTGACATGGTTTTACTTTCATACATTAGATAATTTGTGGGAGTAATTTTTATACTTCTCTATATATACTGCATGCCTACTGGCTGGAACAAAGAGTTTGCCGAGTTTGGTCCCATCTCTCAAATATCTTTTCGATGGGTGCAGGTACTACATAATTTTGACTATCAGTTATTAATAGTTATCGGTAAATATAAAGAGGCTAAAGTGAGGAGTTGACCAAAGTACTAGGCCAAATAAATTGAAAACAAAGAGCATGATTAGGTGACATCTCTAAGCAGCTGTGTATTACAAGCTGGTGACTTTTTGCCTACTGCAGTAGTAAGAAATCTACTTAAATATTTAAATTCCATGTAGTCAAACATTTTAAGAAAACTGGATCAAAGTGGGTGGTAAAAACTAATGTGTAGTATGCATCTGTAATAAATGCACAAAAATTGATTCTTCATTAGACTAAATTTTTCCTTCAGGAAGTATGGACGTGAAAGAACTAAATCTACTACATACTGAAAAGGGCAGAGTATTCTCTAAGGTAAATACCAATATTCTTCAATTTTTTAAATCTGGAAGCAATCTAAGGGATAATCATGAGAAATGAACTTAATGAAAGTAAACATCTGTGTGACCTTAAAAAAGGTCCTGTAACAGATGTAACAGCAGAACTCTAGATTTTGGCTACAGTAAGTGTACTGAGCCACAGTACCCACCACCGAGTGTGTCTCCGTGTTGACGGCCCAACTCCAGAGAGCTGGTTAAGTTTTAACTGCCACCTCTTCTCAGTCTGCCCCAGACCACTGCAGTTTATAAAACCATACTCAGTTTCAACAATCGGAACTCCCTAGTGCACAGCAAAGAACCAGGAAATAAGTTGAAAGGTTTCTGAACATCCAGTGTAAATATACCTAAGTTATGCAGTAAAATTCTAAGAAGACTACATCATTTCTTACTCAATACCCATTTACTATTATTTTAGACAAAATTCTAACAAGAATGTTTACTTGGTATATCAGCCTCCATCAGGTCAAAACACACTTGAAATGTAGAAATGGGGAAACTAATAGCAGGAGGTTTAGTGAAGGTAGCAATAAATGATAGCTGCAAAAACACATCACAATACCTACATATATATGTACATATAGAGAAGCAAATATACTAAAATGAATAGCAACCTAGATCATTTTGTACCAAGGAGAATTAACACTAAAAATGCCTCAGTAACTTAAAACATTTTTTTTACACACTTGAACACTCATTCATAGTAAAAAAGATGACTGAGTCGTTAAGCTAAGAAAAAATAGCTTAGCTTAAGCTTAGTTTAGCTTATTTTCCTTAAGCTAAGGAAAATATCCTATATGTCCTGTTTAAGAAGGTAGAGAAGTATACGTTATTATTTAGAGTTATTCTTATCCAAAATCCTTAAAATGTTTGAAGTGGTAATTTTAGCTTAAAATTAGAAAGACTTTGAGGTTTTGAAAATTTTATTTGTGGGCAATCCCATTTACTACAATTTTACATAAGCATGAGCTTCCCAAATTAACCTCTGAAAAACTCTTACATCTTTGGGCAAATAATCATTTGACAACTGGATATAATGTCTAGGATATAGTGTTCTACAAAATTTATTTCAGGTAAGAAGGTCTTTATTTCATTCTCATACACGCTAATATATTCACAGTGACAATCTCTTAACTCTGTACTTGGAAAAAGGACTGATAAGAAAAGCCTAACACTGAGGTTGGGTCAGGACTGTACATTTGATTTTATCCATCCTGGCTCCACAGGACAGTTGGGAAGATAGAGATCATTTTATGAAAATTGGCTATAGTCAACCTCATGAATAATAGTCACAGTTACAAAATTTTCTCCATGCACTGTCTCTCCAAAATAAAAATAAAAGTCATTTGAAAGATAAATTGATATACAAATAGTTGCACTGCACATTCCATTTTAGGACTAACTGTAAGCTCAAGCTACAGCAAATGCGTGTAAGGGATGAAAAGGAGGCATGTTAAAGCCTTGATAACCATGGATGAAATAACCTAAGGAAGCATACCTGGGAGGGAAACAATCATTACAGTGGGGTTTGAAGGATTAAAGAGATGGGATTTCATGGGGAAGAAGAGGAATAATGTTGTATGTGAATAGTATGATTGATAATGACAGTTATAAAAATAGTATTTGAAAAACATTATTTTGAGAAGGCTAGATGAGGATGGAGAAAGACAGGAGAGGCCATTAACGTAAACAGGCATGGGGAGGTGTTAGCTGAAGAAAGGTTTGAATTCAGTGATATATTAGAAAGTAAAAATATTAAGACTTACTGAAAAAAAGCCTTTAAACAAACAACTGGTTGCCATAGTGACAGCAGTCATCACATCCATTTAACACCCTAAATACAGCTTGCCTTTCACTTGGTATCCTAAACACAGCTTGCCTTACACATTTCCTGGTTATTAAGAAAACTGATGGTTTTCCACACACTGTTAAACAATGTGTTACTAGTTCAAATGAGCGTCTTCATTAAGTTACTAGTCCTTCACCCACCTGCTCACAAAATGAAGCTACAGTGAAATGCAGTCCCGGAATGGATCTACTGGATTCACATTATCGTAAAATTTTTATTTCTCTGACTCATACCTCCCATTCATAGACGAAAATCGTGGAATTTAACCTTGAGCAATCCACTTAACTCCACTTGACCTCAGTTTCTTTGGTGTAACATGAGGGTGTTCAAAGAGATGGACTAATTTATTTTTAGTTCTAAAAGTTTATAATTGTAAACACTGGCAAGATGAAGACTAATTAGTATATACAGTTCAGACATGTTTGGGAATATATAGACAGGCCCTTTTAGGCCTTATTTGCTGTAGAGCTGGTGGAGCCTCATTGGAAAGACCGCAAAGAATCAACTGGTGCTAATAATTTGATTTCAAGTTCAAGAACAAATGGCCATAAAAAATGACTATCAGTTAAATTTCCAGACAATGTGCTAGATTTAGGAAAGATGCAATTCTTAAGGCAGAGAACATCAGGGTTGATCTGGTTGGAGAATCATGAGGAAAGACTAAATAGGATAATGAGTGAGCATTATCATTTATATTGTCTCCTGACTCTGCTAAAAACCTCAAGGCGATTGTTTTTGACTCTCTGATATATGTTGGACACACTAGGCCTAAAATACAGTCCACACTCCTACACATGACACATGTGGTCCGTAACAAACTGAGTCCTAAGTTTTTTTCTACATCCATCTTACAAATTTCTTGTAATGTTCCCACAACTCCAAAATTCTGCTCTCTAGCTATATATCAAAGCCTTGACGATCTCTAAACATTCATTTATTCATTAACAGGCTCATGTTTATTGAGAGCATCCAAAATGCCAGGCACTCTTCTAGTTAGTGGGGGTACACTGACAACCATACAAAATTTTTCTCCTCATAGGGTTTATATGTGATTTTAGACAAGTCACTTAACCTCTCAGAACATCACACAATTAATTTTTTAGGGAACAAGTTGGAAGAAAAGCATAGCTATGCAGAATTTTAAAAAACATACTTATTTTGTTTTTGATTCAGTGTTATAAATGCTTTTAGAGAGATTCTTAGGTTTTAATTATAGGAACAGAGATGAAAATTCTTTCTATGAACATTCTTCCCATGAAAACCTAGGAGGACTTCAGAGGTGCGTGACATTTAATCTGAACCTTGAAGAATGAGTAAAGGTGAAGGGAATTAAAAACAGAGAGAAATGCACATAATGAGGCTTGGAGTTTCCAACAATGACCAGAAGGTCAAAGAGAGACCACTGGCTCTGGCAATGCCACAGGATTATTTAAACAGCAACACACTGACCTTATTCTAATGACTCCTCAGGAATACTTACTTAGATTAACCCTGATTCTGTGCAGTCAGGGTGATATCCATTTCCATGGCTAATAACAATTTCCTAGAGGGGATGCATTTCATTTTTAAAGGGATAATACAAAAACATAATGTATGTCATGGGTCCAGTTTGCAGCCTGACACAGTAGATGCTCAAAACAAAAACAAAACACTACAAAACACTATTTTTTCCTTGTTTAAAACAATTTTTTCTGGGGCCAGTGACAATCATAAAGTTGATGCTTAATAAAAAGTTTATTGAATGAATAAATGAATGAATAAATCATAAAAGCATCAGGTTTGGTCATGACTTCAGTGGCAGCAAGAACATCTGTTTGAAGGAGTGACGATTAATTATTACTAAGGAAGGAGGGAACAAGTGAGCAAATAGCAACACTGTTAACAGGTGCTGTGGGCTTTGTGGGTGGAACCCCCAGAACTGTGCAAGAACATGTCCATTACGGTGGCCCTAAGAGGACAATAAACTAATACTCATAATAGTTTTGAGTCATTGAAAGATATACTTAGGGTTTGGGGAGCTCAAGTTAGGGGATATTTATCTATCAGTTTTATTGAACTTTATTTCTCTATAGATTCCTCTAGTCTAGTGTGATCTGAGATAATGTTTGCTATAATTCTATAGTACATTGGATTTCAGAATCAAGTGTATTCCTAAGGTGTATAAATTGCTTTTTCTTTTTTTTTGCACATATGGTCGTGTCCTCCAACCTGCCAGCACAAGCAGTCTAGTGACTCTGGGAGGCAAATGAGAACAGGGAGGAAGCTAATACAAATTAGAAAATATAATTAACGTTATAACCTCCAGATTCTAACCCACTGCCTTCTTTTTCTTTTCAAGAACCATATGATTTCACTGATATGTGACATATAAACCAAAAACAACAAAAGAACAAGACAAACAAATGAGAAATAAGAACCACAATTTTTGCACAGCACTTCCTGCTTTTTCTCCTTCTCCCAGTATTCTGATTAAATCAGATTTCATCGTGTTCAATGAGGGTGAGGGCAGGCACAGGCAAGAGGGCTCTATTACAAAACCTAGTTAGATTCCTGCATTTTTATATCACAGTTTTCATTATTGAGTTTTTCCTGCCATCTCCACTTAAAGACAGAAAATGCTCACCAGGTGCCCTTCAGGAGGACTCGCTTGTATTTCTGCGAGAAAGAAGAAATGCACTTTGTATTAAGCACATGATATTAAGAACTGTGCTTGGTTGGCCACAGTACAAAGTCCAGGTGAAATGTTGCTGAAGTCAGGGCAGAAAAGGGCAGAGAACATGGCAGGTTAGAGATGGGGTAATTGCAAACCCCGTCTTAGCATTAAGTGATTAACAGTCACAACCCAGAGCTGCTATCGCCAGGGATGCTATTTAATAGTGCTGTGTTTCTGCTCAGTGGGAGAACCATTTTCAGCTCCCAATGCAGGCGGGACATATCTCTGCCTGCCAAAATGGTTTAGCTCTTATTCTATCTGACACAATGGTAGACTTAGCTACCAGGAGTCATAAAGTGCTCAGGTTGTAGAGACAGATCTGAGGCCTTAAAACAGCCTTTCCTGGACTTCACAAAGCAAATCTCATAATTACCTGTGTAATAAGGAGCCTAAAGCAAAGAGGGGAGAGCCCAATATAGTCACTGGGACAAGTGCAATTTTAGACGTAAGAAGAGGATACAAATTTGTTATGAACTCTTCGCTTTATCATACTGGTTAAGAGCTATCTTAAGCTTCTTGGTGAAAGGAACTGGAGTGTTATTCTCAAACTTTAATCATTATTTATAGATGGGATGTAGAAACCGGTGTAATAAACTGTATACAGCTCTCCTTAGAGTGTTTGATGCTTTTAAATACCTTTACAAAATCCCCAATTAAAGGAAGCCCTCTCAGTATTGCTATATGTAGACACTTAGACTGGATAAAGTTGGCTTCACTATTCTACAGTCTACCTTAAATTGGTTCACATGGTTTCACCCTTGCACCCCAAAGTCTATTCTCCATATAGTAGCCAGAGATTTTACTGGTATTGGCACAAATTTAAGTTTAGATGTGCATTAACTTTGAATTTTTTGTGTTGTGAAACAGAACAGGAATCGACTGTTTAAACAGATACTAAAAGTCTAATGTAATCATTGATGGGGGCTATTTAAAGTTAAACCCAATTTACCTGCAATAGTCCATGTGAAATGCAAAGGTAGTCAAAATAGACTGAACAGACACCAATGCCTTGTCTTCTAAATGTATGCAGATATGATTTAATTTTAAAAGTAAGATAATAAACTGGTGATTTATTGAATACCAAATTTATGAGATCAAGTTCCTTTTAACAGTCTGCCTGAGTTAAGCAGGTGTTAAGGTCAAGAAGAATCAAGCTTTGGGAACTCTCATAATTTTGTGATAGTCTATGATAAGCTCTATTATTTTACACTTAACTTTAATTTTATATTACAATATAGTTACTTCCTATCAATTCTTGCAAATGACTGAAAAACCTTATAGATAGGTTCATGGAATTTATTTGCATCATTTGAGTTAATAATCCATTAATGGTGGTTCATTAGCATATGGGATATCTGTGACACTCCAGGGCCAAGTTTACTGCAGAGATGAAATAGAAAATTAGGAATCTTCACAGAGGAGCAGATGTGGGTTCATTGTCCCAATTTGCAGGCCTTTGCTACAGTAGCGCCTGCTGTACCTGGGAGATCTAAGGGAGACAGCCTCCGACCAAAAAGCTTTACACCCCACTGCCCTGCCTTCCACCACACTTTTTTCCTTAGGATGGAGGTTGGAATTTTGCCACACTTTAAAATGTTATTGGCTAACACATTACTCCATAGTTAACAAACTTTAGAAGAGAATTCATTGATAGCTAAATGCAAAACAATCTATAGTATTATTCTGATCCTGGGGGAGATCCAGGATGACTGGAGGAAAAATTAAAAATATATCACTAGAAATAAGAAGACAAATTAAAAATATTTTTTAAATATTTAAAGAAATTTTCGTCATGTGTAATAAAATATAGTACTTCAAACCAAAGTTCAGTTAGTACATCTAGTACTCTGAATAGCTGGCACAATGAATACAACAATTTTTTTGTATTTGTCATATCAAGGTCTACTCTTTCAAACAATACGAGACAGTTCCTTAGACGATAACAGATTCAAGCACTTTATAACTGTAAAACCGCTCAGTGTGGTTATACAAACACATTTTCCATTCTTGTGAAAATTTCTAAGTGTCTAAAACACAGAGCTGAAAAAGTGTTCATTGACTAGGTGGGTAAATAAATAAATATGCAAACTGAAGTTGGTTCTGTTCAAAAAAGGGAAAACTTTTCCGTATCTACTATACTTTCCCTATACTTTCAATGGCTCTTGAGTGTGTATGAGAAAATTATGTTTAAATATTCAAAATATATTAGTCTGTATAATGATTGACTTTTTGAAAAAGATTAAAAATTTGAGTACTCACATAGTTGAAAAATAAGATGCGTATAAAGCAATATGGTGCAAATTATTCCTTTTCCATATTCATACATTTTCTACCATTTTTTGCCAATAGGCAACTACTATTATTAAATGCTTTGTGTGATAGACTTTTTTGTATATATAACAGTATGTGAATGTATATTTCTCCTTCCCATAACAGAAACAGTGGCATAGGGTACACACTGCTCTTCAGTGTGATTTTCCCCTATGTTGGAGCTATTTCTACATTAAAGCAATAGGTGATTGGCTTGACACATTTGTGATACATAGTGGGATGATTCCTAAAGTGAAAATTGTTTTCCACAGACTAAAGACACACCTTTATTATTTCCTTTCTCATTCAATCTCAAATTAAAAAAAAAAGCCCGCTAATTCCTGATAAGAATATCAATCCTTTTTGTACAGAAATAATTTATTAGTAATGAAATTATGAATATCTAATATGTGGCTCTTGTTTCAACCTGATAGGATTTTTGACAATTAAAAATATTCCTGGTTTATGTTACATATGAATTTGTACCATACACTAAATAATTTCTTAATTTTTTTGTCTACAGAAAGTAGTTAATGTTAGCAAATGATACCAAACATGTTTATTAATTTGTAGACAATAGGTACATCATTGCATTGTGTTTTTTTCTCCTCTGATGGTGGTAGATTTGTATTTAAATTCTTACACTTGGCCTTCTATAAAAATTTGCTAAGTTAATTTATTCAAAAAATACTTATTGATTAACCCCTAAGCGTTCATATTTGCTGTGAGGAAGGCAAGAGAGGCACAAGATGCTTTCTGTCTTCCAGAAGCTGAGGGGCAAATGGCAGACATAAGGTGTATACTTGCAGAATGTTTAAATAATTGCAGCAGACAACGCTTGCATTAGCATATATTTGCTTCTTTCCATTTCCAATGTTACTAGCCTCAATCAGACATTATTTCATCTCATCTAGACTGCTGTGTTAAGACTCTTACCTGGCCCCCTGTATTGCACAACCTCCCACTCCTACCCACTATATACACCCAGTTGCCATACAAGATAATGGCTCCAGTGGTTTCACTCTCCTGATAAAAACAAAATAAATACAAACCCTAATGTTACTAAAGGTCTTCCTGATTGTAGTATAAATATAACATTCTACTTTGTGTTCCCTTTAGTTCCTTGTTCATCCCATATTCCCACTTACAAGTCTACTTTTTTCCTCTGAAAACATTCTACTCTTAATTTATTTCTTTTTCCTCACGTGTTTTCTCTTCAAGGAACATCCACCTCCTTTTTTTCAGAGTTCTGTTGTCATCCAAGGGTGATCTTAAATACCATTTTCATCTGAGCTACAATCTGTACCAAAAAGCATGTTTGTGTGTCTGTGTGTATGTTTGCAGACAAGACCACACTTCTTGAGGTTATCAGGAAAAGATTGTGTAGTACTATTTATACGTTGGAAAATATTTCTTTGTTTACTTGTTTTTTTCCATTAGACTAAAGTTCTTGACTAAATGTTGTATTTTACTAGCCATTGTTTCCACTTTGTATACAGAAGATTCTCAGTATATATTCATGTTATCAAACTGAAATTATTTCGATTGAATACTGCAGAAAAACGATTTCATTTAATAAACTGGCCCAGCAAGATTTTTTTGAAGAGGCCTTGTACAAGCCTTTGGAAGTATGGAAAAAAAATGCGACAAAGACTCCATGATGAAAATTTGTTGGAAAGAGACACATAAAATAATTAAAAACAACAATCACAAAAAATCAGCAACTCTCACTTCCATAGAGTTCCATTTTCAACAATAATAAGATACCACTGGCTTGAAGAAAGAAAAAGAGGTCTGTGGCATTTACACTGATATGACAGTAAAGCACAACTTAATGATACTAAGGAGATTCATTAAAAATTAAAAATATGTTACAATATAGACCATAATATAATGGTTACCAGAGGAAAAGGGGTTGGGGGGAGGATGAAGAAGGTAAAGGGAGTCAAATATATGATGACAGAAGAAGACTAGACTTTGGGGGGTAAACACACAATGCAATATAAAGATAATGTATTATAGAATTGAACACCTGAAAAGTATATAATGTTCTTAACTAATATTACCCCAATAAATTTAATTAAATAAAAAATAAAGATATTATTAACTATTTCTTTTCAAATCAATGACAAAATATTTTTTTAACTAAGCTTTGGATTATTTAAATTGGAGAACTGCAATTATACAAAGGCACTCTTTAAAAACTCATATATGATTATCTCAAGTAAGAACCTTAAATTACAATAATGATTTTTCAAGACCTGTGCTTAACTAGGTAGTTATTTACCTATACTTTTCATCAGTGTCCCCTAATATAAAGATAGCTAATACTTGATTGAAATATATGTTTTATCTGTTACATATTTTTTTTTTTTTTTGTATCTATGCCCACATAATTCATCACCTTTGCAGGTCTCTAGAGGACTTGAATGAGTGAGGGCATATGAATATATTTCTTTCTATTTCTTTCCTTTTTTCAAACTTCTTTGTAGAAAACTGTATAATTTCTGTATGAAATTAATAAAGTTAAAGATGTGTAAGAAAAAAAAGTTTCTGAAGCAAATTTCAACCCACATCAGTTTTTTTTATTAATCTGAAAATATAAAGTTGCTTAATGATTTTTAAAAACTAAAGAAAGATTTTAATTAAATATTACACTAACCACAAAGATGATACTGGTGTATATTGTGAACTTTGGTCCGATAGCCAAAACATTTAGGTTTCATTACTATCCTTCCAATAAGAAAAAGCCATAAGCAGTACCTAGAACAGTGTGTGGCTCAATATCCCAGTTAAAGAGAAATGTCATTTGACTAGAATAATGTAATAATACATTTTATTATCTGCCTACTTCTTTTTATATCCAGAACACTAAAATGAAAATGTTTAAAGGCGTGGTATGCAGAATAAAGTCACCCCCAAAGATGGCCATGTGCTGATTCCTAGAATCTGAATATGTTACATACATGGTAAAAGGAACTCTGCAGATGTGATTAAGATTATAAACCTTGAAATGGGGAGATTATCCTTTATTACAAACACCAGCCTACTCTAAACCAAGGAATGCTACTGGCCTCTAGAAGCAGGAAAATACAAGGAAATCGATCTCCCCTAAAGGCTCCCAAAAGAAATGCAGTCCTGCCAATAGCTTGATTTTAGTCCAATAAGAATCATATGATTTCACTGATACGTGGGATATAAAACTGAAAACAACAAAGTAACAAGGCAAACAAATGAAGAAACAAAAACTCATAGACACAGACAATAGTTTAGTGGTTACCAGAGGCTAAGCAGGGACGGGAGTGGTAGATGAGGGTAATAGGGATCAAACATATGGTGATGGAAGAACTGAATCTGGGTGGTGAACACACAATGTGAGATGTAGATGATGTATTACAGAATTAATCACCTGAAACCTATGTAACTTTACTAACCATTGTCACCCCAATAAACTTTAATTTAAAAAAAAGACCCATGTTAGACTTCTAACCTACAGAACTGTAAAATGATAAATCTGTGTTGTTTTAAGACACTAAATTTGTGGTAGTTTTTACAGCAGATATAGAAAATTAATATATCAGGAATATGGGATAGTTAAAAATACAATTAAAGAATTTATTAATATTTACCCCCAAACAAATGTTTTATTAGCAGTCAAACATTGAAGTTTCCATAAATAATTCCTACTTTTTAAAAACGGACCAAAAATTTACAAATGTAAAAAGAAAAACAAACAAATAATAAAAATCACTGTCAATCTCTAAGAAGTTTACACTAATTTTTAGACGTCATTTGGGGATTACTTACCTTTGAACCTAAATATACGAATAGAACACGCTTCATGAAATTTTTTGCATCTCTAGTAATTAGAGCATGCCAAACACATAGTAGGCACTCAGCAAATATTTGTTGAATGACTAAAGGAAATAATACAAGATTGAGGAATCAAGAGAAATAATCTAACAATTATCTGCATTTGTAGAAGTCTAGAAGGTGTCATGTTTTTAAAAACAGTAAAAACCACTGCTCACCACTTTTCCCCCTGTGGGAATATCAGTAATAAGGTAAAAAACAATATGGAATCAAAAAAGCCTTAATATCTTTGAAATATATTTCAGTTTCAAAATTTCTTCTTTGTTCCATAATACATATAGCAATGAGGACCAGAAAATAAAAACCCAACAACTGAAAATGTTATGATGATGTAATGGCACAATAAATTGTAAAATTAATTTATCCATATAATTTATAGCGAAAATATAATGACCTCAAATACTGATTGTAATTAGTAAAATGTTGATATGGGGAGAAAATACAAAAGGAATTACTTTTAATTAAAAAGTAATTTTCTTTCCATAGCGGGTTCAAAGAGGATCTCAAAGGCAAGGAAAGTAAAAGTTAAAATAAAGGAATGGGATTATATCAAACTAAAAAGCTTTTGTACAGCAAAAGAAACCATCAACAAAACAAAGAGGCAACCAACCAAATGCGAGAAGATATTTGCAAACAACACCTCTGATAACGGGCTAAAATCCAAAATATATAAGGAAATCATACAGCTCAACAACAGAAAAACAAACAATCCAATTAAAAAATGGGCAGAGGACCTGAATAGACATTTCTCCAAAGAGGTCATACAGATGGCCAATAGATATATGAAAAGATGTTCAACGTCACTAATCACCAGAGAAATGCAAATAAAAACCACAATGAGATATGACCTCACACCAGTTAGAATGGCTATCATCAACAAGACATGTAATAACAAGTGTTGGAGAGGCTGTGCAGAGATTTCTCAAAAAATTAAGAATAGAATTATCATATGGACCCAGCAATCCCTCTCCTGGGTATATATCCCAAAAATCTGAAAACATTTATCTATAAAGATATATGTGCTCTGATGTTCATTGCAGCTTTATGAGTATTTACGGTGTCCAAGACATGGAAACCACCAAAGTGTCCTTCGGTAGATGATTGGATAAAGAAGATGTGATATATATACACAACGGAATACTACTCTGCCATAAGAAAAGATGAAATAGTGCCATATGGGATAACATGGATGGATCCTGTCATTATTATGCTAAGCAAAATAAATCAGACAGAAAAAGTTGAGAACCATATGACTTCACTGATATATGGGATATAAAACTGAAAGCAACAAAGGAACAAAGCAAACAAATAAACAAAAACTCATAGACACAGACAACAGTTTAGTGGTTATCAGAAGGTAAGGGGGGAGGGAGATGGTAGATGAGGGTAAAAGGGATCAAATATATGGTGATGGAAGGAGAACTGACTCTGGGTTGTGAGTACACAATGTGATACATAGGTGATGTATTACAGAATTGTACACTTGAAATCTCTGTAATTTTACTAACCATTGTCACCCCAATAAATTTTAAGAAAAAAAGTATAATTTTCCTATTTTTAAATATAATCCTTTTTCTCTATTCATAACTTCCACATTTTAAGCTTATACATTATGACAAAACTTAGACAAAAGATGATAAATACATAAATACAACACGGGGGTAAAAATTAAATGCCTCCGTTTAAAAATCAACAAATCAAAACAATTCAGCAATCTCACCTAAGGGGCCAGTTCTCTAATTCTACTTCTATAATTCTATTCTGGACAAATAATCTCAAAGAAAAAAAAACAGATTTATGCAAAAAAGAACACAACAATTTTTAGCATAACAAAATTTATGCCTAACTCAAATGTCCAACAATAAGAAAATGGTTGGATAAATGAATACTATGTTTATGCATATGTCATACACTAAAACAAATATAGCACGAAAGTAAATCAGTGTGAAAAATTTTTAACTAAATTTCATCTTAATAATTTAAAAAATGCATAGAGAAAAATTAGAAAGCAATATGCATACCGTGTTTCCCCGAAAATAAGACCGGGTCTTATGTTAGTTTTTGCTCCATTAGGGCTTATTTTCAGGGCATGTCTTATTTTTTTCATGTACAACAGTCTACATTTATTCAAATACAGTCATGTCATCTTCTTCTGGAACATCATCATCACGTACTAAATGCATCTGCCTGGCTGAGATCTTAACTGGGGCTTATTTTCGGGGTAGGTCTATTTTCAGGGAAACACGGTATATATAAATATATATAATTGGTAGCATTGTATTTTAATTTATGCTGTGTTTTTTGTCCAAATTTTCAATATTAAAGCTATTATTTTATAATCAGAAGAAGCATTTTGCAATACAAACAAGAGTTCTAAGTAAACAGTCATTTCTCAATCATTCAGCATTTCAAATACTGTAATCATATCTATTCCACAAAAGCTTCTGAAGGAATGGGCTCTTTTAGACCAAACTAAGGATTTTTTGAAATAGCATCAAAGTACATTTTAGGTTTGATCTGAGGAACAAAGTCATTTAAAATAATTAAAGTAAGTATTAACTATGAGGTAATTGAGTGCTAAAAATAGGTGATAAATAAATATTTTACAAGAGAAAAGACCTACTACTTTTGGTAATTTACAAGAGCTGTTTATATATATTCTGTGAGGCGCCTGAATTATTATTATGTATGTAATCAAATCCTACCTTTATAGGTTCTTAGCACATAAATTTCAGTAATTTTGTAAACTTATTCCAATAAGCTGGGTAATACTTAGTTTTAGTTTTTGACTGCAAATCAAATAAAAAGCAATATATTGGTGTAACTATTACTTACTGTGGTAGCACAATGAATATCTTTCCATACTGTAGCTTCCCTGGAGAGATCAGAGACTTCAAACAAATTATCAACAATCACTTCGCCAATCATGTCATGTCTAGAAAATCTGTCAAAGTCATATACACTGAAATGTAGTTTTCGGTTGCTTAGTTGATCATATGCTACAGGAAAATGAAAAGTTTCATCAAATAGAGGATTTAAAGTCTTTCTGTGCACGCGGGTCTGATATTTCTTTTTCCTATCTGGAAGAAGATACATCTTCACATAAGGATCGGAAGTTCCTGTGAAGTCTTTAGCAGGAAGATCTAAGGCTTTGATAATTTTAACAACTAGAAGTTCGTTTTCATAATCATACTGGAGGGTAAAGTTAAGCTTTCCACAGGTTTTGACATCTTCTTTCCTGTTGCCCTCAGAGTCAACTGATTTCTGTTTGTAGAGCTCTGGTTTTATCCTCCCAATGCTGGTTGTCGTTTCTCCTCTTTGTACAATGGGTTCTGTGCCCATGCTAAAATCAACACTGGAAACCTGCATTTGCCTTGGTAGGTGTCTCCTGAAGGAATTGTGGCTGTATACACACATATACACAAGATCATTTAGGTAGACTATTGGTGACAATATTAAACGTTAGCATATAAACTATCCCCCGCTCCAAGGATAATAAAAGCATTATATCTGTATCAACACACACACACACACACACACACGCACACACACACACTGAAAGAGTTACTTTTGAAAAACTGAAGATGCAATATTCAAAGGACAATCTCCTAAAATTACAGAAACACACAAATGTAAATATTTATGAGCTTTTGAAATTTTGTACTCAATCATAAGCACTAATTAAATACAATTGTAAATAATAACAATTACCAGCAAAATTCAACATTCCACAAAATACTGTGAATCATCAATCATCTGGGTATATGTAAAGGTAAGTATTATATAGGCAAATCATATAGATGCTGGTTTCTTTTCATTTGGATATTTATGTCTCATGAATTTCATGTTTTATTGACTACAGCATTAAAATAAAAAATGTAAGTCCACATATTCTTTTAACATGTTAATTATTTCTAACATTTAAGATAACTAAGTGAATATTTACTTTAAAAAGGAACATATAGTTGTGACAGCCCAAATAAGCACATTTTCCTTTTTTCACCCTGGAATAGGCTCCAGAAATTCTAAGAATAAAAAAAAAAATGTAAAATTTTAGAATTTGGGACCAATATAATAAAGTTTCCAAAATTCAAACTGGCTTTCCTATAGTCACTGTTACTATTCATCCACTCAACAGTTGTAGAACATTAGCTATGTAAGCTTCCTAGCATTTTGTAAATGTGATTTACATTAAGATCTACTTCTCTTAATACATCCTCCATAATTTCTGACATGATATGTGTCAACTTATTTGAATCCTCAAGGCTTAGTCCCAGGTCTTCTTTTCTCTCTTTGATCTCTCCATCAGACTAATGGTCAGTTCTTGGGCTACAATTGCTATCTTAAATCTGACCGTTATCTAGATATATCTCAGCTACAAAAACTCCTAGTCCCATATCTTCATATCTGCAAAGGAGATTTGAAAATGGAAGTCTTAATTTTGCCCCCATCTCAAGCTAACTCATTATTTTCTCCCTTTTGCTTCCAAACTAGTTCTCTCTTCCACAATCTCCGACAACAGCACTAACATTTTTATCAGTCATTCATGCTAGGAAACCTGCAGGATGCTTTGAATCACTTTTCCTTTGTCCATGAGATTTACTCAACTACTACATCCAGTTGATGTTTGCTTTGAGACACCTCATGTAATTGTCCATTCAGTTCCAATGTGCACTGCTACTCAGTCCAGATCCTCATCACCTTATACTTCACTTTCTAGAGGAGCCCACAGCTGACTTTCCTTTTTCAGCTTTCTTACACTTAATATCTATCCAGCACTTACTTCAAAATCCTTACTCACTTCTGTTATCTAGTTCATCAGGTCTGCTTCTTTGATAGCACTAATACTGATGACACTGATTAAGAAGTGAGATATGTAGCCGGGATACTACTGAGAAGTAGGTAGGGGAGCTGAGAATGTTAAACATTGAAAGGACAAAAAGAAGCAGAGGCAGAGTAAAGATGGGATTAATGCTAGCTGTTTCCTAATAAATGAAGGACTATCATGACAGAATTAATAAGACTTTATGAAGTTATACGTAGGCAGACTTCAGCTTGATATAAGATAATGTTTAAAAATATCTAGAGCTGTCCAAAATGGCTCAGTAATGAACTTCCTCAAACAGGAAGTGTAAAAACAAAGATTAGATGTTGAAGGAAAAGATTTCTGTGTCAGGTGAGATGCTAGATGTCTGTCTAAGTGGTTTCTAACACTTAATTTCTATGATTTTCTATCAGTCTATGGTGATTTGATAATTTTATTGGTCTAAATATTCATGACATCATTATTATGTATATTAATAAAATAAAATTGGTTAAAATCAGAATAATAATCTGAGGAGTTCCAAGTCCACTCTCTTACATTTAATTAACTTATTTTCTATAAATGGACTGAAATACTGAACTATTTAAGCACCATAAAAAAGCTTAGAGTTGTACTGAAACTAATTCAACCGCTCTATAGTCACCTTTTATACAAATAAAGAAGACAAACCAAAATGAGCTGTGTAAGAACCAGCAACTCTTTGCCTGTTACTGTATTATTTATAGACTTCTCAAAAAGTTTTTTAAAAGGAACCATAGAAAGCCTCTTCAATAAATGGTGCTGGGATAATTGGAAAGCCACATGCAAAAGCATGGAACTAGACTGCTATCTGTCACCATGTACCAAAATTAACTCAAAATGCATCAAAGACCTAAATATAAAACCTGAAACAATAAGCTGCATTGAAGAAAACATAGGTGCTAAACTTATGGACCTTGGGTTCAAAGAGGATTGTATGAATTTGATCTCAAAGACAAAGGAAGTAAAAGCTAAAATCAATGAACGGGACTATATCAAACTAAAAAGCTTCTGCACAGAAAAAGAAATCATCGACAAAATAAAGAGACAGCGCCTGCGATAAGGGGCTAATATCCAAAATATATAAGGAACTCATACAACTCAACAACAAAAAACAAACAATCCAATTAAAAAATGGGCAGAAGACCTGAAGAAACATTTCTCCAAAGAGGACATACAAATGGCAAATAGACATATGAAAAAATGCTCAACATCACTAATCATCAGAGAAATGCAAATAAAAACCACAATGAGATATCACCTCACCCCATTCAGAATGGCTATCATCAACAAGACAAATAGTAACAAGTGTTGGAGAGGCTGTGGAGAAAAACGAACCCTCATACACTGTTGGTGGGAATGCAGATTGGTGCAGCTGCTATGGAAGGCAGTGTGGAGCTTCTTCAAAAAATTAAGAATAAAATAACCATATGACCCAGTAATCCCTCTCTTGGGTATATACCCCAAAATCAGAAAGCATTTATCTGTACAGATATATGTGCTCCGATGTTCATTGCAGCCTTATTTACTATGGCCAAGACATGGAAACAAGCAAAATGTTCTTCTATAGATGATTGGACAAGGAAGATGTGGTATATATTCATATACACAATAGAATACTACTCTGCCATAAGAAAAAATGAAATAGTGCCGTTTGATACAGCATGGATGGATCTTGAGAATATCATGCTAAGTGAAATAAGTCAGACAGAAAAAGTCGAGAACCATGTGACATCACTCATATGTGGGATATAAAACTGAATGCAAGAAAGGAACAAGACAAACAAATAAAGAAACAAAGTAGAAGAAAGTAGGGAAAGTAGAAGAGGGTAAAAGGGGTAAAATATATGGTGATGGAAGGAGAAATGACTCTGGGTGGTGAGCACACAATGTGATATATAGATGATGTGTTACAGAATTGTTACTTGAAACCTATGTAATTTTACTAACAATTGTCACCCCAATAAATGTTTCATATTTATATAGGCTTTTTAAAAAAATTAAAGTTTACTGGGGTGACCATTGTTAGTAAAGTTACACCGGCTTCGGGCGTACAATTCTGTAATACATCTTCTATAGCTCACATTATGTTTTCACCACCCAGAGCCAGTTCTCCTTACATTACCATATATTTGCCCAATAAATTTTAATTAGAAAAAAAAAAGGAACTACAATTCAGCACATGACATATATCACAAACTAAGATAATGGTTGAGACTGGCAAAGTGATGGAAGAGTGTGACAGGTGAAAATACACTGCAGGAGTTTTGGATGATCTCTTCCTCAGCCTTCTGCTTAGCCCCAGTGTCCAAAAGAGAGGGCTTCAGGGTCCTGTCTTGAGAATTACATAGAATAAAGAAGAAAGCTTAAGGAAAAATATGATATTCCAGTATTTAGAATGGGAGATAATTATATCCAATGAGAATATGGGACGAAATAAAGGAGAATAATAAAAGACAGGAAAAAGGAAGGACATATACACTGTAAAATTTTCAGAATAAAAAATTAAAGTGTGACCTTACTCTTCAGATTTTGCCAATAAGGGCTAATATATTGAGTGCTTAGTTATGTGGCACGTACAGACGTAAATTCTTCAACTCACTTGATCCTCCTGTAACCCTATGTGGTACTTACCATTATGTTCCTCATTTTACAAATGACGACACTCAGGCACAAGAGGTAAGTAACTAATTTAAAGTTACATGGGTAGGCAGGTGCTAAAATTTAAATTTGACCAATTGGATTAAAGCAGTCTGGGTCTAGCGGCTATAATCTCAACCACCATGTTGTAACGTCATAGTGATGGTTATCCCATTTGATTAATTTATTCCAAAAATTAGTCATTCTAAGTAACCATAAAATAATAAATGATTTTATGTATGTTTTTCCACTTAAACATAACATATATTATAATAATTTAATCCACTAAGATGCAAAGTTTACTTGGTTAAAATAGCTGGAGATTTTTTTTTAGAGAGAGATATTTTAAACTTCTTTGAAGTTACCATTAATTGAAAGGGAGCAAAGATGTTTAATTTGTAGATAAAATTATGATGAGACATGTACAAAATTCTTATCAAGTTTATAGTTTTTGCAGTCCTTATTTGATAAGAAATAATAAGTTTTGAAAATACTAAGTAGCAAAGTGGAATTTGTAAGGTAATTTATTCTGTAGTATATTTAAAAAATTAAGCTAATAATAATAAAAAAATTATTGCTATGTAAAAAAACACACTAGGACTACTTTATCTCAGATGAGGGAATTAACTCCTAATTAAAACTATACTGAATTTAAGACACAATACTTTAGTTACTGTATCTAAGTGAATATATACATATATATATAAGTCCTTAACTGGCTTTTGTTTTTGAAATAGAATTGGTGTTTTAACCATTTCCCATCTTTCATCAATAAACATTGTTCCTCTTAAAAGGAGGTGAAAAAATTACCTACAATAAAAATACTGAAAATAATCATCATTAATAAACACCATTAAATGATGAATAATACATCTCTCTCACCTCTCTAGCTTCATTAAAGCTTGAAGTGATGTTTCTTTAGGTTAATCCCATTTAAACGCATCAAGCATGCTATGAAATGTATTTTGACCGTTAATCTTTCCCAGATATACAGGATTAGGGGCTAAATTAGGGTCCGGGAACTATCAGAGAGCATTTATGAAAATACGATGAATTAAAAAAGGAATACAGGTAGTACATATTGTTGTGAATTGTTAAAAGGGTCCAGTTTATATATTCAATGTTCCTAAGAGATTTATAATATTTTATTAAATAATCTAATATTTCTACCCAAATGACTTTCACTTATGCAACATTATTTTTAATTTTTGTGAGCAAAAAACCTCCAAAAGTTAATTCCTCACTTTTTATAAGTTCATTCCATAACTTCACACTCACTCATGCTTTTCAATATAATGAAATTTTAATCTTCTATCCTCTCCCTAAAAATCAATAATTTTTTTCTTATGTCCCTGAATATAATTGTGCAGCTGTAAAGCCCCTTCTAACAGGAATCAGAGTAGTAACGTTTTTGTTCTAGTAAGCAAGTGCCCTAATTATAGGGTAAATAGTGCATATTTTAAGTTACAGTTCAGCTAGTCAGTTAAGAGAGGCTTTAATTATTACAATGTTAAACTATTACCATGACAACACAGATCTTTTTCTTCTTGCTTTCCTTTTTCTTCTGTTTCTCTTTTGGAAAGACAGTGATAAGTGGCTATTTAGTCTCACACAACTATCCAGCCAATCAAAGTACAGCTCATTTGATTATTACTGATCCCATTCTTACCCCTCAAATCTAGAAAAGCACCATTCAGTACTCTTTCAGATGGAGAAGGAAAATCTTGCCATTTTATCTGAACATCTAAGAGTAGCTAGCTAGATATAGTCACCGCATGCCCCTCTCTGATCAACAGGTCTTAGCTTTCTAGCTCAGATCCTCTTATACTTTAACTCACTAGAACCTCCACAGACTTTTATCACCGTTTCATAATCACCAATGCCTTAATATAATTTTTCCCTCTCTACCCAGTTTCAGTCCAGTGATTAATTATTAAAGCCACTGTCACACACACACATCCCCAATTCCCTTGTTGCTCTCTCTTTCTTAGTTCCAGGGCAAAACCACAGCACTGGTTGAATTCAACTCTCCATCATGGCTGCACTTACACATGAGCAAGTGAATACGACCGGAGAAAAAAACATAAAACAACTCTCACTGTTTCACTTCAAATTCAAGACCACATTCCTCATGTAGGCCCTAATGCTACACAGCAATCCATTCTCCCTTTCAATCTCCTAAATTCAAGAAGACAATTTCACTCCTTCTCACCTGTTTTCAAACCTCTATCATCTTCTTCCTCATTCCCAGTCTCAGTTAATGACCTTACTTCCCGCTTCACTGAAACAATTGAAGCAAAGAGCAGAAAACTTCCACAGACTCTCAGTACCTCCTCATCCCACCGATCAGCATCTGTACCCCTATCTTTTGCCTTCCAATTGATACTAAATTAACCACCCATGCTTCTACCTAAGGCCAGCCCCTCCACTTGTACACTAAGTCCCATTTTCTCTCATGTAACCTTCAAGCATGCTCCTCTCTGATTCCTGCATTCATTCTCCCTCTGTTGGATCATTGCCATCAGCATAACAGCATATTCTTATTTCTCCTATCTTAAAGGAACTTCTCTTCACTCCACTTTCTCTCTCTGAACTGCTCTGTTTCTCTAAAACATCTGCAGCAAACTCCTTTAGAATTGAGGACGGTATTTTCACTGTCCAATTTATCTCCTCCCATTCTAGTTAAACTGCCTCTAATTAGCTTTTCACATGCCCAACTCCAGTATCACTGCTCTTGAGAATGTCAACAAGTCTCCCTGACATTGCTAAACTCACAGGTAAATCCACAGTCCTCATCCCACCTGGTTTTATTAGAGTCTCTCTTGGTTGTTCACATACTCTCTTCACTTGGCTTCCAGGTTATTCCTTCCTGGCTTTCCTCCTACTTTACTAGTCTCTACTTCTTAGTCCACTATGCTGTTCCTGTTGTCTTAATACTAGAGAACCTCAGGGATTCAGCTCTGGTTTTCTCTTTTTTATCCACACTCACTTCTTTGATGATATCATCTCCTGGCTCTGGACACCACCTATATGTAGACCCTAAATTTATGTAAGTATCACAGATTCTCTCCAGAATTCCAGTCATTATCCAGTTGCCTCCTCGACTTCTCCATTTAGATGTATAATAGGATCTTTAAACTCAACAGGTCCAGCCTTCCCATTCTTGCCCCTCAAGATCACCCCATTCACAGTCTGGTCTATCGCAACTTGATCTTTCCAGAGGCTCAAGCCAAAGCCTTGGAGTCCTCCTGTCTCCTCACTTTTTACTCATATGCCACAGCTAATCTGTCAGGATATTCTGTTTGTCCTACCTTCAAGCTATATCCTGAATCATCCAGTTCTCACCATCTTTAACTACCATCTCCTTGGTCTGAACCACTATCACGTCTGGCCTGGACTACAGCCTCTTAGAGGTTTTTCTGCTTCTATGCTAATGCCTCCTTCAAAGTCTATTTTCAAAACAAGAGAGTTATCTTTTCAAAACATAAGTCAACCCATGCCACTCTTCTGATTAAAAACCCTCCAGTGGCTCTCCACGTTATTCAGAGTAAACATAAAACGGCTTAGCCCCTGCTACCTGTCTGAGTTTCCTCCTAGCATGGAGATGCTGCTTTGTCTGCTATAGCCACATTGGCCTCCTTGCTGCAGTTGAAACACAAATGGCAGGTTCTAGCTTCAGGGCCTTTGCACTGGCTGTCTCCTCTGCACAGAAAGCTCTCCCCAGAACCCTTCGTGGCCACCCACCTATTTCTTCACGTTTTTGCTCAAATGTCACCTTCTCAGCAAATTCTATCTTATCACATTTAAAATTGCAACACTGTCCCCCTCATTTAGACCTACGAATCTATTTATTTTGCACTATTATTTTCTATAGAATGTATTACTTTCTAATACATCACGTTATTTACTTGGTTATTTTGTCTGGTTCTTTCTTACAATAATGTGGTGGGGATTTTTGAGAGTTTTGTTCCCTAATGTGTACCAAATATTGAGAAAAATGCCTGGCATATAACAAGTGTTCAATGAATATGGTTGAATAAATTAATTAAATATTTTCCCCTGAAAAATTTAGCCATATCATTAACAATCCAATAATAGTAAAAGCTGTTTGGAGGAAAACTGTTTTCTTCTCAATTATGTAATAGGATGGTTAAAATTCATTTAAGTAACTTATCTCTATTCTGTTCAAATAATTTATAGGCAACTTGTCACTTAATAGCATTTAATGAAACAAATGTTCATTTACCCTGAAAATACTTGCCCCATGACCTTTCTCCATGTTAAAAAAAAAAGTGTAAAAAAATCCTAACAGATGATAAGCAATTGCCTTTGATATAATATATATTTAAAGGAATGCTCCAATGTAATCAGGTTGGAGAATATTATATGGTAGTTTTTGATCTACAAATAAAGTGCTGAGAACATATTTTATATTACAAGAAGTAATACAAAGTGAAGCCATATATATATATATATATATAAAAATTCTGAACAACTTGTCAAAATAATAAATCCAAGAACATTCTATTTAGTATTACTAGACGTCTAGAAGTTCTTTTTACCTTAATTATGTATTCTAACTCTAAATTTCTATGCTCAGTATGTCATTTAGGCCTTCCCTTACTTGGAAGAACGCTGCTAGCTATCATGAGCCAACCTCCCAGTGGGCTTAGCTAGCTTTTGGAGAAAATGTTTTAGTCCTCCAGGTGAATTCACCTACCACACTTTGTACCTCCACATCTTGAGCATACTGCAAATAGTGTATTGAAATTCCTTGTTTTCAGATAGTCTTCCATTCCCCAACCCTTTTACTAAATTATAATGGCCTTCATAATGGCAGAGTCAGTATTATTCATCTTTTCATGAATTTCATAATAACACATGCTAGGACTCAGGAAATGCCTCCCAAAGTTTGTACGAAAATAATTTACCCAAAGATTCCTGTGACTAACAGAATCAAACTTCCCAAGCATTATGTGGACTATGAAGAAGGAGGACCCAATCAATTTATAATTAGTGCTTTCAAAGAAGAGATAATATTTATCAGTGCCAGAAAACAAACTTTCCAAGTTTGTATCTATTTTGTAAGGTTCTGTCTCTGATTTTGGTTCAAAGAATCATCTCACTTTAGAAAAGAAGTTAGTGCGTACACAACTGCATATGTTTCAGAAAGGGGATTATTTAACTACCTCAACCACTTGCCCAGCATGATTCATGAAATTTTATTTCAAGGACATAGATCTCAGGTCCTCCCATTGTTCTGGACAAGTACTGCTTCTTGATATCCTAGTTAACTATACATACACCTTTTAAACTCTCACTTGATGTTCAATCCTGTTTTCCGTTTCTTACAGTGTCCTGGAATGGATAATTGCAATTTTTGCTATCTATCGTTTTAGAGAAATTTAATTAAAAAAAAAATCTCTTAAAGAAAACTACGCAATCCAGTTTTACATAATTCTTCACTTATTTTTTAGAAGTGTACATTGAAAGTTCTTTCTGAACAGACTCATAGACACAGACAATAGTTTACTGCTTACCAGAGGGTAAGGGGGTTGGGGGGTGGGAGATGAGGGTAAGGGGGATCAAATATATGGTGATGGAAGGAGAACTGACTCTGGGTGGTGAACACAAATTGGGATTTATAGATGATGTAATACAGAATTGTACACACCTGAAATATATGTAATTTTACTAACAATTGTCACCCCAATAAATTTAAAAAATAAATTAAAAAAAAGAGAAAAAAAAAGAAAGTTCTTTCTGACATTGTGTATGATGATTTTAAGAATTACTTTTCTAATCAACCAAAACTAATTTTAAATCTATCAGCACATATGAGTCAATGATTTCTTTCCACGTACATTTTCCTGCTTTTGTTCATGTTCCATTGGAGCTACCATTAGGTTTCCTAATTATTTTCAGTAGGTACTTAGAATCCTTGCAAACATTGGCTAACCTATATAATTCCTCATCCTCAACAAATTATTTTGCCACTTACTATTCACCTCATCTTTACACCACTAATGAATGCTCAGAAAATTGGTCCTCATACTCATGGCTGGGAGTATACCATCATTAACCTCTTTATAATATGAGCACAATTTATCTCACCACCTGATACTGCTTTTAAAGGAGCAAAGTGAAGTAAAGCGACATCAATCAATCAAAAGCATTCACTTGATGCTTATTATGCACCTATGCAGTGATGGAAATTAGGTTACACAACCTTATTCTTTGAGAACTTAACGTCTAGTTTGGCAAACAGCTATAGCTTAATATGAAGACAATAAGTAATTAATTGCTAGACTGTAACTGTGGTTTCAAATGATAAAGGACAATAGCTTATAATTGGGCAGAAAAAGTAGATTCCCAGATACATTTTCCTTAACGATCTTGTAGTACATAAAAAAGAGGTCATCATTCTAGACAAAGGAAGCAACATGAGCAAAAAGCACAGGTAGACTGTCGAGGTCTACAAGAGGGTGATAAAAAGACCAACTACCCTTCTAATTGGCAACCATGAAAGATCCATTTGAATAGATAAGATGAAGTCATCAAATTCATCTGTTGCTTTCCTCCTCCTCCTCCTCCTATTATTATTATTATTATTATTATTATTATTATTAAACAGATACAGCCTGAGTTCTTATAGTGCCTTGTCTAGGTTTCAAGAGCAATACAGAAGTGAATTTGCCAGGTTTTTTGCCTAAGAAAGCAATGTAGAACTATATGTGTGAGTTATGTGGAGCCTCCAAAACACTGCAATGATAGCTTGGTATCATTAGGTTCTAATGGGTTGAATGTCAGGCTTTTAAAAGGTTTGGACTAGACTTGGAAAGACTGAAGTGTCATTTAATATTTTTCATAAGAGACCTGTTGTTCCTTTACAGCTTTTCTCAGGTTTCTGTCTCTTTTTGTTGTTGTTTGCTACGTCCTGATTTTTATTATGCCTGATTTATTATATTAGTTACAAAATAGATGTCATCTTCTACAGTCTGTCCTATCAACATTTGCCAAATTAATTTTCCTATAACATAGCTCTTTATCCAAGGGACTCTTCTGCTGCAAAAAATTTTGACAGGACAGACCTTGAACATCCTGGCCATGATTTTATGGCCTCCTCATACTTTAATTCCAGCTGACTTTATCTTTTATTATTCTTCCACTGAACTTTATATTCTGATTAAGGTAACTAACCTGCTGCTTTCTTAGCAAGGTTTTCTGTTTTATGTTTTTTCACATAAAATGTTTCCATCTGGGATGTATACTCCCTCACAACTGCCATTTATGTGAATTTCTAGTGTCCTTTAGCCAAACTTAATGGCCCTTTTCCATGCTTCAACTGGAAATAATTTTTCTATTCTCTGAATTCTGCATTCTCCACTACACAGTTTGCTCTTGTATTTCTTCATATCGAAGTTAATATTGTGTTTTATCTTTGAATTATGTTGTCAAATTTTTCCAGCATCTCAGAGTTTGCAGAGAGGAAACAGTGTGCAGAATACACTGACTATTCCCAGAAGTAAATATCACTGAATAAGATGGATGCTAGAAGAATGTTAATAATGAAGAAATACACAGATGCCTGCTGGGTCGTTTGGTTGCCTGGCAGGCTGATGGGACTAAAAGGCCAGGTATTTGGAAAGGTAGATGAGAACTTAAAAAAATATGGCACTTCCCAGCAATGCTGGGAACTTCTGGACCAATCAGGATGTTATTTAAGTACAGAGACAAATAAAACTTTAAAAAGTATGTTTGCCATCTATTGCCTAAGCCAAATAAAGGGGAGTCTCAACAATAGACTAGAGCTTGGATATCCAATAAGGTGAGGAAACCAAGCATTAAAATTAAATTTATTGTGTAATGTGTGTGTGTGCTTTGATTTTGCTACATGTCAGTGAAAGTTAGCATTTTAGCAGAATAAGCTGATGTATAATAATGTACCCTTGATCTCTGTGTCCAAGTGGACTGCATAATGAACTCAGCAATTTCCTCTTCCTCTTCCTATAAAGGCAGTTTCTAGTATGATGAAGTAATTAATGTAGATTATGGTTTTTGAGAACTAGGAATAATCGTTTTCTGCAAAGAATTTATCCGAAGGCCAAAAAGATTAACATCATGACGCTAGTCAATCATGATACCAATATATAATTCCGTATTTCTGAGTGGAATGAGCAGAAGGATGTCCCCATTCTCCATCCTCTAAACTACCTGTCCTCAGCAGACTTATAACTAACATCTTTTGTTGCGAAAAACTATATCCCCTTGGCTTTAATGCTTAAAATGTTTTTCATCAATCTAGATAAATTTGATTTTAACTCTTGCCAGCTGCATGACTTTGGGTGAATTTTTTAATGTCTCTGGCCTTCAGTTAACTCACAAGTAATGGGGATAATTAATAATAATTACTTTATGCAGGTTGGTGCAGGATTTGCAGGAAGAGTGCCTGGCATAATGAGTAAATTACAAACCCTCAAAAGTAATATTTATTTTCTTTTTTTCCCAGTCTTTCATATAAACAAGAAAATTCAAAGAGGCAGAGGAAATGATATCAAAGTGCTAGCAAAACTATAAATTTGTGTTCTACTTTTTATCTTAGAAAATATAAGATATATACAATCCAATTTTTATGTTTTTTAAGACTGAGACAAATTTTTTTTTCTGATTTATTCAAGTTCAGATAATTACTGAGAAATCCAGAGCTTGAATGATGTGCCTTCATTCCTACTATATATTATTTCTAGAAACCAATTCTGCATCCACGCCCAAGGCTTCACACATGTATTTTCAGTATGTATTCTTTCATTCTCCCCTAGCTAAGGATAATCAGATAAGATGTCTCTTTACATTCAACAGATAATACTTTGGAGACAGTATTTTACTTTTCTGTGGTTTCCAGAAAAACACTTGTGCAGAGAAAGCCAAGCTATTTTCATAGCTTACCTCAATTTGTCTTCATTAATTGAAAGTCCTTACATAGGGTATAATTACCAACTAAAAGAGTTAAATAATTCTGAAGAATAAAGAGCTCATATACACTCATAACTGTTGTTAACATTTTAAAAATGTTTTTAGATTAATTGAACATTTTTACCCTGAAATTTCTAAGTGTCTTAAGGCTTTATTAAATGTAAGATGTGGCCACGGTTTGCAGAGATGATAGTAGTGATAGTAAGGTAACCACCTGAGATCATTTCAAAATGTTTTTACCTGTAGGCATTAAAAAAGTGGCACATGGGATACTTATTTTACAGTTAAATATCCATAATAAATAAACTTAACATATATATTAGATCACATTACATAAAAATTATAAAACATTTAAAAATCACCCTAAATGCCACTGCTCAGGAAAACTTGTCAAAATAATAACTCAATATGAGGCATACTTTGATTATAAAATTTAAATAGCATAGAAAAGTATAACATGGAAAAGATACCCCCATCCATCTTCCTTCCTTATCCCCAGGTTCATTATCCTGCCAAATAATAATTACTTTTACTTATACCTCTGGAATTTATTTCAGGAAGAAGAGAACTTATTGATGGATACAGTCCTTTTTTATTTTATCAAAGATGCATTGAATATTCTTTCAATCCTAGTAGCAAACACAACACATGCACAGTTTCTCAATTTGACAGAAGTCTATACCCACAAAAGTATGTCATGTCAGAAAGCATGGATGCACCTTCAATTTAGAGAGGTAGAAAGGTAAGATTAGGAAGTCAGTTAATTAGCAATTTAGGACCCAATACCATTGATTTCACCCAGCCCTAGGGTAAAACTAGTTGCAACTTTTGGGAACCAAAGAAAAACTGCTACTATCATGTTGTTGTTCATTATAAGGATTGAAGACCATACTTAGCAGAAACAAAAAAAATGACTCTTAACAAGATTCTCTTTTTCCTTTACAGTTAACACAGTTAGAAATACACTATGGCAAATTATTTTCATTCAAGCAAACTTTGCTGATTTTTCCACGTTGAGTTAAAAAGTATCTTCCTTTCATGTATACTATTTGGTGCACGCATGGCATTCACCAAAGCTCTGTTATCATACGTTGCCCAGAATAAGAAGTTGTTCTATGTGAGTTCAAAGAAGCAACAGAATTTTCCAGCAGTTCCATGCTTATGGTGTCGGTGCTAAACAATTGTAGACTAAACATCAATCTCTGTTAACAGGTTTTGATGGTGAACTTCTAGATGATTTAATGATATGTCTGTTTTCTCGATATTTATTGGTTGAATTATACTAAATTGAAAGAGTATAAGCAGCAGCTATCAGTTAATGATATTTCAAGAGAAAGAGTCAATAAATAATAATCTGTCTGACCCATTCCATCCTTATTTATTTGTTTCTTGTATCTTTCTCATTTCTCCTGTTTGTCTTTTCTTTTTTCCCACCTCAGTTTTTTCTCTTATGAAATCACAACACACACACAGACACACACACAGACACACACACAGACACACACACACACACACACACACACACAACTTTATATATTTGATCTTTCCTTACCGGGATGAAGATGTAGGCTCAGTAGTTTGTCTTTGCACACGTGCATGCTTAATTAAATGTTCTTTTAAAGCCGTTTGGACTTCTGCTGGGATATCAGGGGAAGTGTGGCTGATTTTTATTGCAGGCTCAATAGCTTTTAGTGCTGGCTTTCCATTTTCTTTCACCTCTTTTTTCTCTTCAGTCTCAAAAACTTCAGTTGGAGCACTTGAAGCGCTCTGTGGAAGAGTACTGATGTTGGAAGTCACAGGTTTGCTCTTCCAGCAAGGCCAGCACAACTTCCAGAAGACAAAAAGTGAGACCACCAACAAGGCCAGGCCACAAAAGCTGACAACGACTGCTAACAAGCTGACCGAAATATCTGGAAGAAATTACAATGTAAAAAAAATATTTATTCACTGACAACATACATAAAAGAGCAGAAATGGTCAGATAATTTTACATTATAATAATAACAGCTTCCTCATTTAGCTTCAAAATTTTAATTTTAAGTTAGCTTCATAGGGAGGAACAGTTAGCAATTATGTCAGGAAATTCTCAAAGGAGATATTTGAAAAATCCCATCCCAAGAAAAGTTTCTGGTTGTATACAGGAAAAGTGTGATATACGCATATTATTTCTAAGGACACTACAAGGGTCCCAAGAGTTTGCAAAGTGAAGGCTGGCAACTTGCAACCTGCCACAAAGTCATGACACTTAAGAAACTCAGAAACTGCATACACAGAAGAGGCTTCTGTTTGCTTCTCTTTGATCTAAAGATGCAACATTCTCACTCTCTGAGCAGGGAATGATATTAAATATTTGTGTAAAACATTTTTTTATAGTTTAAATGAGAATAACATATTACTAATATAGAATGTGTGCACTGTTAGCTGTATTTTCAAACTCCATTGTCTCATAACCTTGCATGCTCCTAATTTCCAAAGTCCAAAATTAGTGATTTGTTATCTAAGTAGCTCTAAAACATTCTTATTTCAAAACAATCACAAAATTACTATATACTCATTATATTTGTTATGTAATATACTCATTATGAAAAATGATATTTAGATTAGAGTCAAAGGAATATAGTGAAAAATTAATAAGACTGAGTAAATAAATAAACGGGAGAGAAGCGACAAATCTCTCATGTAAAAGAATTTCAAACAATTTACGTAGCTACTTTGCCCTCCAGGAGGTGGGGCATAGGTCCCTACTCATTAAGGGTTGGCTACACAGAATAATTTTCTCCCAAAGAATACAGTATGGGAAAAGATACAAAAGGGATAACTTTGCAGTTGAGAAACCTCAGCCAGATGATCAAGGTGAACATCAAGAGGGATGAATCATATTGATAGTATGTACCATTGATATGATGTAACGGAAATGATATTTTACCTCTGTGGTCTTCCTCCCCCAAACCCATAACCCGAGTTTAATCATGAGAAAAATATAAGACAAATTTCAGTAGAAGGGCATTCTACAAAATACTTGACCAGTACTCTTCAAAAATGTCAAGGTCATAAAAAATAAATTAAATGAAATATGAGAAACTGTCACAGCCAAGAAGAGACTAAGAAGAAATGACAACTAAATGCAATGTATTATCCTAGATGGAATCCTGGAATAGAAAAAAAGATATTAGTTAAAAACTAAGGAAATTTGAATATAGACTTCAGTTAACAATGTATCGATTTATTTTACTTTTTTATTCATCAATACCTGAGGTCTAGTACTCCATAACTCTTCATCATGATGGATATTTAGATTATGCTCAATGTTTTGCTATTACGACACAGTTACAACAAGCATCCTTATACCTTTTCCTTGTGCATATTTGTGAATGTTTCTCTAAGGTTCATTTCTAGGAAAAGAATGGCAAGATCATAGGTTATGCACATAGTTTTGCTAGATATTTCCAAAATGTACCCCAGTGGCTGTAATGAAGACATCACATGAGTTTGCCAATTCCTACAATCTCTGAGAAATATTGTTGTACTTTGGTTTTCACTAATTTGAGGGGGGAAATGATACCTTGTTTTAATTTACAGTTCCCTGATTGGTAAGATAAATGGTTTTGTTTAAACTCCCAATTTGTAGCTAATGGAAATCCATTCAGAAATTGAAATAATTCCAAGTTTTTATTGCTAGTTATAAGGATAAAAATTAATTTTGACATGCTGTGATACAGAGACATTAATATTTTCCTTCACTTTTCAGTTGCTTACTAAAAAACAAACAAAAAAAAACCATTGAATATATTTCCCATTTATATTCCATTGGTAAGAAATGTGTGATCATATTTTATACTTTGCAGTTCATTTTTACTTTTTATTTTTCATGAGCACCATAACTTAAAGAAAAGGGTGAAAAGTGTAAAATTAGTGTTTTCCGATTATTATGATTTTAAAATGGAGGAATAAATACAATTATGGCTTCATAATCTTCATGTACTTTCAGCTCCATTTACATTATATTTTTTTGAATATTCCAAGTCAACTAACTTCTTCAACAGTTTAACTTCTACCCAGTTGGAGATAAAAACCAAGATATAAAAAAACTGCAGGACAATGTGGGGGAGGAGAAAGGAGGGAAGTAGTTTTCAGTCTATAACTGAAAATTCCTCCCTTCTTACTAATGGAGGTCAGGCATTACATTACTTTCTATATGCCAGCCACAAAAAAATTATGAAATTCTTATGTCACTGTTCCTAAGTGATGGGCTTTGGCATTCATAAGGTTGTTTTCACTTTAGGACAAAGCCCTGAGGAAAAAAATCTCTGACCTTAGTTCCATCTTCACTTCTGTTGACAATTTTCTTTCTAAAATCAATATCTGGTTCTATCATTTAGGGGACCATAAAATATTTCGCCCAAACCAAGTTAGTTCTGAAACTGAAAGGTTATGCTATCAGTCACAGGGTAATAGGTAGAAACCAAATCATGCCCTGGTCACCATGGTAGCTCTCTTAGCCTAACATCCTTCCAGGTCACCTCTTAGCCATCTGGGGGCAAATCCAAACTTTGCATGGCATTCCACAGCATCTTTGGGATTTGACCCCTGACTATTGATCCAGGTTCATTCTTCTGCTACTCTCTTACCTATACTCCTTACTCTGACCACACCAATACGCTCATGATTTTGCTCAGCCTGTTTCATGTAGCGCCAGTGCATTTTCTCCTTCTGTTTGGTTGCCTGGCAAATTTGTATTCATCCTTCAATAATCAGAGACAATAGTACCTCTTCCATAAAGCTCTCTCTGCCTCTTCTATTTCTGAATATATTAGAAATATGTATTTCTAATGGGCTTTTAAAGTGCACCCACCACTGTAACACTTGTCTTATAATAATTAATTGACATATAATCCTTTATCCCACACTTTTGGTACACGATGTGTTTCAAAAATTATTATTTTCTTTTGGATATTAGAAAAGTAATATAGTACACATTATCTGGGATAACATTCAATAACCAAACACATTAATATATCTGTAATAAAATGTATGAATTATTTACATTGAGTAGGATCACTGAAAACTGTATGTAGCTTAATGCCAACTTAGGTATGGTGTTAATGCCAAATTGTCATAATTTACAAAATAATGTCGTTTTTAGGATTTTGAGGTTTTATAATTGTTGATGAGGAGTTATGGATCTGTAGTTATTTTGCTTCTGCACATGTTCTCACCCTACCAATACTCTCCTCCAAGATCCTTCAGAGCAAAAACCAAATTTATTCACCTTTTTATTTTTAGTGTGTAGTATATATCATATAGTAAAAAATGTTTATGTTTATGAAGCCACTGAATACATATTTTGAGACTTATCTAAAAAGGCACTCAAATGTCTGTGGTTTTCAGGTGGCTGGATGACTAAAAGCTGAGTGATCTGGAGGGAATATGCAGAAATCCTCTTACTAGGAAGGTAGTAATAACACAGCTTCTACTGTGGAACACTTTAGACCTGGATTCAAATGTCAGTTCCACTACTATGTGACTTTGGGCACACTATTTAGGCTTTAAGAGCCTCAGTAAAAGAGGGATGTTTATATTCATTTAACAAGAATGTTGTGAAGTTTAAATGAGGAAATGTGTATGAAGTATTTAACATTGTTATCTGCATAAGAAGTGCAACAATGGGTTGGTATCATGATTAACTCTTTATTTTTCTCAAACAGGAATGCCAATTGGAAAAGAGGCAAAGGTATGGATTGGGTACGGATTGAACATTGAGTCACAGATTAGTAAGAAGAGGAGAGACTCATCTTTTCAGGATATCTGGCACTGAAAAGAATGCATTAGTTTATAATGGAGACCAACATTTCTAAGTAAATATGAATATTTAGGAAGCTAATAAGTAACATTCCATTTTCCTACCCATTTGTGCTCAGAATAACTGAGAGATAGACATGGTATTCAAGCAGGCAACAATTGAAATACTAAGGGACTATCAGCTTAGGTCTATCAGAATGTGAACTTGTTAATATGTCACCTTGAATTAACTGGACTTGCCCATATAGTCACGCACCTGGCTGGACACCGCAGGTGTTCTCCATGAGGCCTCGATCCTGTAAAATTACTACATGGAGTAGAATATTTGTTTCCTGAGGTTATGAAGCTTATACCTCAAAGAAGGGGGAAACAGGTAAGTCACTTCTTAGGGATAGGAGTGGGCCAAAATTCCATGATTATTCCTATCTTGCACACCCTTCCATTAGAAACATAAAGCAAGAGCAACAAAAGAAAGAAGGAATCATTAAAATTGTATCCTGAAAAATAAAAATAAAATTATAAAAACAAGCTCTTTATATTTTATATATTTTTACATTACTTGCAATTATTAATCATTAAAAATATTAGAAAACAAAATCAACTGTTTAATACTCAATATTTATGAGAATTGTTTTCAACAAAATTTGTTTAACAAAATAAAAAAGAATCCATCAAAAGATAAAGGGAGGACCTGGAGGAATTTATGAAGTCATCAAAATGTTTTAAATCAGGGGTGTCCAAACTTTTTTCAACGTTTTTCACCAAGGGCCATATGCGGTAAAATACACAAAGAGCCGGGCCACTCTCTCGAGGTGAAGTACGTATCGCCTCACCTGGTTTATTTAAGTAAACTAAATATATTTTTTGGAATTTGCTGCGGGCCAATTGAAAATGGATTGCAGGTTGCAGTTGGCCCGCGGGCTGCAGTTTGGACACCCCTGTTTTAAATGATTCTTTTATGATTTTGATTCAACATTTTTAACCATAACATGAAGAATGTTACGAATTTGGACTTAGTTCAAAGAAAAAAATAAGTAGTCCCCAAAGCATTTTTAAGTCAGATATTGAAATGGTCAGATACCCTTTTCAGAAATAACACTCTGGCTAGGGAGAAGATCTGAGTGGAAGCCATGCTAGAAGAGGAAAAACTTGTTAACAGATTATAAATTACCCACATGAGAGATTATACTCACTCCAAAAGAGGGTTTCTGAAATGGGAAAAAGAACAGATTTTGGAGATAGTTGGGAAGTCAAAGCTGTAGTGAAGGAGTGTGAAGACTGAAGGACAAGAATCTGACACTTTGGGAGACAAACACGATGATAAAATAAGGAAGATCATGATTTCAGTTTGGGCCGTACTGAGTCTACAGTACTTGTGGTCATGCAAGTAGAAATTTTGAGTAAATTGTTGGTCACACATGACTGCGACTCAAGATAAAATTGAAGGACTTCCTTAAAGTGGAATCTGAATCCATGAAAGAGAAGATAAAGGCTTCTCCACAGAATCCCGGAGTGCACCAATCCCGGGAGTGTACACCAATTATGCTATTATGCTAAGCGACATAAGTCAGATTGAGAAAGTCAACCCTTAACTTTTTATACTATTGACCACTTCTTAAAATATTCATGTACAACAATACAAGGAGTGCCAAAAAATGTATACAAGTGGACACTGTGGTCAATGTTGCTCAGGCAGTAGTTCACCGTAATCAGAAGTGTCTGGACACTGATGGTAACGATTTTGAGCATCTCTTGTAGTTGCATAAGTCAAATGTGACTTGTATTCATCTTTTATTATTGGTATATACTAAGTATTATAATTTTAATAGTTTTTTCCTTTCTTAAAAATGTGTATACATTTTTTTTTTGCATTTTTTTGGCACCCTCTGAATGTAAAGAACTATGAACTTTAAGCAACAAAGAGCCTGCATGCATAAAAGACAGAGAAAAAGGAAAAGTATTTTTAAAAGTCAGGTCAATGTGTTTTTCAAGAAATTTGGAGGAGAATATTTTAAGAAGTGGTCAATATTATAAAAAGTTAAGGGTTGACTTTCTCAATCTGACTTATGTCACTTAGCATAATACCCTTTAGGTCAGGGGTGTCCAAACTGCGGCCCGCGATCCATTTTCAATTGGCCCCCAGCAAATTCCAAAAATATATTTAGTTTACTTAAATAAACCAGGTGAGGCGATACGTACTTCACCTCGAGTGAGTGGCCCGGCTGTTTGTGTGTTTTACCACATATGGCCCTTGGTGAAAAACGTTGAAAAAAGTTTGGACACCCCTGCTCTACGTCCATCCATGTTGTTGCAAATGTAAGATTTCATTCTTTTTTATGGCCGAGTAATATTCCATTGTACATATGTAGCACATCTTTATGCAATCATCTATTGATGGCCACTTGGGTTGCTTCCATATCTTGGCTATTGTAAATAGTGCTGCAGTGAACATAGGGATGTATACATCTTTTCAAATCAGTGTTTTGGATACAGAGAACAAACTGATGGTTGCCAGAGGGGAGGGGTTAGGTGTAAAAGATGAAGGGATTAAGAAATACAAATTGGTAGTTACAAAATAGTCTCAGGGATGTACAGCATAGAGAATATAGTCAATAATGTTGCAATAACTGTGTACAGTGCCAGGTGGGTACTGGACTAATCAGGGGGATCACTGCATAAATTATATAAATGTCCAACCACTACACTCTATACTTGAAACTAATATAAAACAATATTGAATGTCAACAGTAACTAAAAAAAAAAATTTTTTTTAAAAACCAAGGGTTGACAAATAGACTCTAAGAAGTAGATCTTCAGTGAATTCGATGAGACTAAGTGAAACTTTTAACTAGATTAATGCAGTTTAGTTAATGAATGGGAGTAAGGAAGTGAATTCTATTAAAAGTAGATAATTCCTTCAGGAAACCGGATTTAGGAAAGGAGGGGAGCAGGAGTAATAACTAGAGTAGCACAAGGAGTTGATGAAGGTGTTTTTATTAAGATGTGTAATACTTAAATATGTTTTAAAATGTATGGGAAGAAATGATTAGACAAGAAGCAATAGAAAGTTAAGCAGAGTGAGTAATAGTGAAGGCCCTTAAAAGGTAACAACGGATGGGCAAGGTGAAAGGATTAGATCACTTTTTCCTTTGTAAGAAAAAGAGGATGGTTTTGGAATCTGGTGAGTTTATTGGTCTTTGGGTAAGAAGTCAAGTAAATTCTCGTTTACAAGTAGTCTTTTCTATCCAAAGTGGGAGTTGGGGAACTGTAGAGAAGAAAATTGATAGGTAAACATAGGATGTCTTGTCAGAATTGAGAGTTCTTTTGAAATTCAATACTATAATAGAGTGATATCAGTCAGCCTGCTTTGGGGTAGGAACTGAAAGAGATTTGCCCATCAGTGAGGTCCCTCTCTCCCCAGGAGAATGTGATAAACCTCAGAACAGAAAGTAATTGCAATGAGGAAGGATGCATCATAAATATGATGCCATATTTACTGAGAGGGAATTCACAGAGAAGACAGGTGAATGCTTTGGAGTTTCTACACAAGAAAGATGAAAGCATCAGAGCTTTAGGTTGAGGGTTGAGATGTCTGAATTTATAATTCTAAGATAGCATTGTGCAGCATAATAACAAGTGTTTGGGCATGATCATAAAAGTAAAGAGGTAAGGTAGAGAAGAAAAGAAGATCATTGGAAGAAAGATGCGAACCATGGGGAAGCCAGGCTGATAAATATGAATGGCTTGCCTTTTCCATATGGACTGGAATTTACCCGTTGCAATGGGCAAAATGGATGAGTGAGATCTCTCTAACCAAAATTTTCAATGTCTTTGGATAATTAAAAGCAATCCATTACATAGCAATACAGCACATAGCATGCAGCCTATTATATTTTGATTAGACTAAGAGTTAATGAAATTTACAGAAATTAGATTAGGCTCCAAGATAATCAGGTTTAAAATTGCTCACACTCTGGTGTGATTACATACATATGCATAACCATTGTTCTACCACTATTTATCTGTCTGACTGTATATCTCTGACTCAGTTTTTCTCTATAAAGATCTTACTCTTTTACCATGTTTTAATATCTCAAAATAAAGTGACAGTTCTGAAAAACTGAGAAAAAAACACTCTGATCAGGAAAGAGTAAGCCAAAAAATGCCAACTCGTCAGAAACTTTTCGTAAAGCAGAACTTTGCTAATGTCTGTAAAACCAGATTATAATAACATTTGAATGGTTCTAGTCACTGTGGCTTGTGAAAACTGTGAGGTGTAATTACCGACTACCCATGCAGATGGCTATTATCACACAGAAAGAATAGTGCAGACCAATTGGCGTGCTTTCAATTCCCAATTACCACCGCCTTAGTTGATACTCTTATCTATGTCTTTCTGTATCATATTTTTTTCATTTTAAAGTTCTAGTTAATTTTCAAAATGAACAAAAATGCAATTTCTCATAATTAATCAAGAATTATAATTTATTTCATGGATATTCCAAGCCCTTTGTTTCTTTGGTTGTTCCCCACTGTTGCCTGAACACAGACCATGCACATAGCATCATTTTATAAAGAAAGAACAGGAATAAAATTTAAATCAGCAACTTATATTCAAAAAAGCTCAGGTAAGCTGCCTCTAAGATGAAAATTTGGAATTATCTTTGAGGTTAACTTATTTATAGTATTCATATGGTATTATTATTATTATTATTAGGCATTATTCTGATTTCTATAACAAGGGATCTAATTAATAGTGACTTAAACAACATAGAAGTTTGTTTCTCTCTCATGTAGCTGTCCCAGCATAAGCAAGCCAGGGCAGATACATTAGTTTCAAAGCGTTTGGTTTCTTCTATATTTTTGCTTTGCTATTCGAAGGGTTTTGTCTTCTCCTTAAAGTCCAAGATGGCAAGCTTCCAGGTCCAAATTCCAGGCAGCTGGATGGAGGAAGAATAACAAGGGACAAGGGAAGGTGAGGGAATGTCCCTTCATTGTAAGGGCACAACTTAGAAGTGGTACATACCATCTGCTAACATTCTGATGTAAAGACCTTAGTCATAACCACAGGAAGGCTGAGAAAAGCTGTCCTTTTAAACTTTCTTTAATTTTTTAATTAATTATGTCACTTGCCATTTAAAAAGAAAGGATTCTATTACTGTAAGATAGAAGGGAACCGTGAGTACTGGGAAACAACTAGCAGTCTCTTCCTCATCTACAAATCAAACACATAATCATTCAATTGTAAGTATCCCTGCAACAATGCTTCTGATCATTTCCATTTAAATTGTATTGACTTTTGTCTTTCTTGAAAATTTCAATGGTAAAAAAAAGCCAAAAACATGACTACTACATTTAATTGAGTATAAATCCATATTTTTAAACACTTTCATTTTCTGAAATCAGAATGTATCTTAGTATCAGTGGCTTAGTACACTCACTAAGAACAAGGGAGCAATGGTGTCACAGTTTTCTCTGTATGTGTATGCGCTAAAGGAAAAGCATCATCCCTGAAAGTCAAAGAATGAGTCTTAGTGGCCTGGATGAAAATACTGGAGAAAACAGTGAAGCACAACCTTAACCCTATAAGCCAAGCTTTTGTTGGGATTGGGTGAGGAAAGGTAGTGTGTCATATGAGTTTGGCAACACTGCCCACATTCCAAATAATTGTGCAGGTATCTTTAGAGTATAGCACCAATGGCCTTTACATCTTTTATAAATTCTTTTAAGCAAAACAATCTATCATTAACATTCTTGACAGCACTCTTGATGGCACAGAGTTCAACACTCAGTGGAATAACAAAGGCATCATCAACGCTGAATCAAAAGGCCATTCAGAAGACTCAGAATCTTAATTTTAAAACTACTTTAACCCATTTATTTATTATGCTTTCCTTTTTATATTTATACAAGAGTGATATATGATTTTTAAAGTCTATGTCTAGTTAAATTTTAACAGAGGTCTCTCCATACGTATAAAATAAAAATTCTATGCAATAAGAAAGTGTCATGTCTTTAATTGGCAACATTATTTTTTCTTTTTTGGTACTATATAAGATATTGGTGCATCTTATATTCAATAGCATCATAGGTTCAATCAAATGTGGTATAAAATATGGTACCCAATATGGTATTCAAATACCCCAATTTATTTTTATAATCTTTACATATGCTCATTACTGAGTAAATAATTTATAATCTGTGATTGTCTATTAATTCTACATTTAGGTTAACTTGAACAACTATGCATATTTAATTAATGGCACCAGTATGGTTTAATATCTGGAACAGCGGCTTTCACATAGTAAGTGCTCAATAAATATTTGCTGAATAAAAGCACAATGCTAAAACCACCTTTCAGATACATTAACAACTCATACTGAAACATATCAGAAATAATAAGCTTTTTAATATTTTTACCCACTATTCCTGTAAATCTATGACGATTGAAATAGAAGTAAGGGAACAATGAACATGGAAAACAATAGTCCTAGTTGTTTGATTAAAATAATTCTGCCACATGAACAAACTGACATTTACAAGATTTTAAAAATTAACTGTAATATTCTCTACTCAATAATGGAATGTTAGACAGTAGATCATAACACATCTCAGGATACACCTGAATGAAACAAAAGTTATTAATATCAGTTCCTCCACTCCACCCCACCCCCACCCTAACCATCCCAGGATGATTCTACCCTTCTAGCTCTGAGGCCACCATAGTAAATTCCATAAAGGATATTATACACTGGGGGGAGCATCTCGTGAGTTACATAAACATCTAACCACTATGCTAATATAATGAAACTAATATAATATTGGATGTTAACTGTAATTGGAAAAGAAAAATAATTAAAACCCGTAATTGAAAAATTAAATAAGCAAAAGAAGATAAGCAATGATCATTTTTGAGTATGCCACCAACAAAGGAAATTAGTATTGTATAATTAGAAACAAGCAAAATAATATACTGACCTTTAACAATAACACTCCCTATCAGGAGGTCTAATTTTCTTTGATACATTCATACTAATCATACATACTTTGGAATCTTTGAACAGATGACTCTCAGCTCTTTTCCACTGTAATATTTTGTCTCCAATATTCACAGTACTGAATTTCACTAATAATATGGACTGTTAATTAGTTAATGTAGATAGCCAAAATATGGCTGGAAAGTAAAACAAATGATATTTTAATTGATTATTTTCTAATTAAAAATTAACAAAAACAATTTAACTGGTAATTTAATATCTACTTTCATTATAAGCTTGTAAATGAACATATAAAAGGAGCTATATTTATAATTATATAAGCTCAAAATTATGTATTTAAAACACACTAAAATATTTTACATGATTTTACTGTTGAAATAAATCAATTATATTTGGCCAATAGTATGAGTAAAAACTTAGCTGTGGGCATTTTAAGTGCATATGCATGCATATACTCAAGTAAGAAAAATTAAAAACATTGTGTCTTGTATTTGGATGACAGCAAAACTAATAAAAAGAAAGTTTGAGGTTTGGGTCATAATTGTACACTGAGAATTCTTATTGATACCTTCCTATATGCCATTAATTACAGCCAACAGTATAAAAACAGTTGAGAGCCTATCTTTACAAACATTGCTCCAGTGCCCTATAACACCAAGAATGCCCCCAGGATCTCTTCCTATTTCTACTCTTTGCTGAACTTAGAATCTAAGGAGTTATTGTGCTACCTCCATCACTAACTAGTTGTGATTTGAGGAGAAGTTGCTAGCTTTTCCTGCCTTAGTTTTCACTAGTGCAAAATAGTGATTCTAGTTTTAATTGGAATGACTAATAGCAATTTGAATGACATTTTTGTCCAAGCTACTTTCTATTTAAGCAAACTAACAGGCTTTCCTTTTACTATTGTAAGTGGATATACTAAACAGACGTTTCCTCTTCTCTAGAACTTCAATAAATTCAATACATTTATTATGCAACACAAATTTAGCCAGGGTATTAAATGCTTTTTTATGAGTATGCTGTTCATTATAGTTTGGATTTTAAATGCCTCAAGTGCTCTAATTTCTGCCATTATCATAAACTAAATATTTTGATGCTTATCTACATAGGATACTGTATTAGACACTGGACACACAAAGATACAAATATATACAATTTATTTTCAGAAGGGATTTGGAGATTATTAAATAGCATACATCATTTTATAAATAAGGAAAATGAGGCTTCTTGAGGATAAATTCATTAATTCAATTATTCATTCTTTCATTCATTCAACAAATATTTATTGAGATTATATTAAGAGCCACAGATTTTTCTAGGCAAGGAGGATAAAACAGCAAACACACCACTGCCCTCAAAAAGCTTACATTCTATTGACTTCATGTGCACATCATTAGTAGAATAAAGTGTAGATCAGGAAGGAAGAACACAATTGCATTTCAAGTATAGATCATTTTAATTGGCATTGGAAATTCTATTAAACATTTATGGTAATATTTGTCTTCTGTCAGAATTTTGTACAATAAAAAGCTTGTAATGAATGCAGATGTATCCCAAATAATGGCTAATTTTTTCCATAAAACAAAATTACAACGATAATTAGATTTTAAAGAAAATGTGATTTGAATAAAGTGCATAGCTATATACTTTGCACATAAAATCACTCTTATAAGAATCAGGTTTCAGAGATTCACTGAGGAAATATCTTAATTTGTCACAAGAAAAAAAAAAGGTTAAGTTAAAGTAAAATATCCTGGCAATACTGCCAAAATACTGATGTTTCAGAATTAAGAAAAATAAGTGCTTGCTGAGACCTGTCTGGCCTTTGAAGACAGCCATCCATTTCCCTTTAGAGAACATGAAACCAAGCACAACATGTATTGACAATCAAGTAAAAATGAGACTAGAAATAGTAGAAGCCGGCCATTTTTCAAGGGAGTGGCAAAGTGGAGGAAGGACAAAACCCTCTCATGCATCCTTCATATGGGTCTATAGCTCTGAATTCACTGTGTGTGGTTCAGTTACTCTTTTCCAAACCTACAAGTCTCAAATAAAAATTTCCACTATGTTTCTAAGTTGTAATTCTTTATACGATCATTAGAATGTGCAAAACTCAGCAGTATATTGATATAAAAATTATAAATAATCATTGCTTTGTGTTTGTTGAAAAAACCTATGAATCATTGTTTTGTGTTTGAAGAAAAAACCTATGAGGGCTTACTCATTTTAAGCTCTTATGATAGATTTAAAACTGCCTTAATCACAGAGGAAAATCATGATGTAATTTTTAAATTTTACTTAGCCAGCTCTTTTCTGAGTAGTCAAGTAACTTCAATAAAATTCTTTGCTATCTACCTACTCATCCCCACATTGAGAAATTCACACATGTATGAATTTAGAAAACATTTGTTTAAACTTTTATTTAAAAATTTTTAGTCCCAAATTAAAAGTGTAAAAATGCAAAATTAAAACATTGATGAGTTAAATGTCTATTTAAAATATTTAAATTAAACTTGGGTCTCTACAGTTGTGATGTGACTGTGAGCTTAAGAGGGTTTCGTTTAAATAAGCTATGATTTAAGAGAGATGCTTTTCAAACCATGTGGTTTCCTAAAACCTCATAAGCATTTGGATATGGAGCAGCAATTAAAGACTGACTGGAAATGAACCCAACTCCAGTTCAAAACTATTCTGTATATTTAGTCATAGTATATCTGAAAAATAACATTTGAAACCAATATATTGTTTTGTATTTTTCCTAAGCATTCTAGTATTAAATCATATTGTGCATTAAGCTGAATTTAGTGGGTGACATACTTACTTGAAGGGGAGAATCAGTGGTAAAAAGATTGCAAAAATCTGACTTTCTAAAAATTACACAGGATGAAACTTCTAGTATACTAGTGATGTTGACATCGATAATGTCTGTAATAAACTATTCGAAAAGAGTAAGTTAACTGGTGTTGGCAGCTGTAGTCTAAGTCTTCAAAAAGTTTACTGAAATATGGAATTGATCAACTTGATTGGTAGATTCTCAATGTCCATATCACTGATGCTGCTTCTGCTACTGCGGTTTTGGTAAAGAGGATGGTGAAGTTTGTTCTTTATTGGCATTTAAAAAACTAGTAGGAGAATATCTTATTTACAGCTGTGATTCATAACTTCTTTAATGTACAATGACTTCCATCTGGATTACCTGAATTTCTCTCCCCCTCCCCTACGTGAAGAAATCTAAAAATATACACAATCTGGAAGCTTTCAATTGTCACTGCAGCCATAGAGTAACTACCACCATCTGGGCAATGCTGATTAACATTCAGAGTAAACAACCACTGTACCACTCAATGTTAATGTCCCCCGACTGATAATGTGTTCCTTATTAAACAGTGAGTAGAAGAATCACCTACCAAAAATGGTATTTTGGGACCCATAATAAGGGGCATGAGTATATAAGTTATAAGAAAATCTACTTTAAAGCACAATGTGAAGCTGGGTGGCTAATTCATATAATTAAAGTTTTGGTAAATAATCTTTGAATCTACTTCATAGATATATCATGATATTGGGAGTTTATTTGCTGATTAAAGTCTTTTACTTCTATTGCATAGATTTACAAATGGGAAATGTAATGCAATCTTGTGCACCTTGTATCTCCTATACAACCTAGTAGAGTGTCTTCTCTAGGGATAGCCATTCAATATATATTCATATATATTCAATCAAATACTCCATTTGAATAGTATATATTTTCCCTTAAGGGGAGAACAATATCCACGTATTTATTTTAGACTAATTCCACCCACGCCCTTTTTGTTCCCAAGGGAATGTCCAAAAGGAATTAGGATGACAAAAGGAATTAGTGTTTAGGGCAAGCTCAGAACCCTTTCTATAGTTGATACAATACTGTGTTTTACCTTAAGCTAACAGAGTTGTGCATTTACAAAGATTTAGAAGCTAGTACTGTTTGGTTTCTAACTTTCACAAATTTTCCTCATTACCAGCCAATCTGAGAAACCATTTAGTGTAGGATCACAAAGGGGTGGGGAATTAATATTTTTCTCCACAGCATCAACTGTTAAATGACCAAAAGCAGGTCTTTAAATACTCTCATTCCTTCCATTGTACCCCTTGTCTGAGTCTTTAGCATGTGAATCACTAACACATTTCAGAAGACTTTATCTAAGTTCCCAGCACGTGGATAGCACCAATTATGTATCATTCTGCTCCAGGGTCCAAGCAGCAGCATCTCTTCAGGTTCTGCCAAGTGCAGACTGAAGCCTCTCTTGGTTCCTGTTGCCATGATCAGAGAATTAGAAAACCCTGCAGGTGTTCCATACAAATAATGGTATGTAAAAGCTAAACCAAATCTATTCTCACCTCCATTCCCTCACCCTTTGTTTTTAGTGGTGATGGAGGGTCACTCTATGAGCCCTCTTCACCTCCTTCCCAGCTGGCAGGGCTCTTACAGTCAGCTCCCTTGGGTTTAGCTCTTGTTGCCCTGGCTACCCTCAACCCGCAAAGACCGGCAGGAGACTAAAACGACAGCAAAGCAAAGGGGAACAAACAAGACCCTGCAGAAGGAATGACAACTTTCCAGCCTGATGCTGAAAATCCTGACACCAGTGTTTGTTTATCTCCCAAAGCAACAAGTGACCCTCGCAAGGGGCTCTTGAAACCACGCGGCCTATAAACGTGTCATCTCTCCCGTGAGACTAGCATAACAGGCTGCACAAACCATGGCGCAGGTCGTTAAAACCTCTGCCCTCACGCGTGACCAAAACATACGGTCCCTCCCTCCCTCTTGAAAAAAATCTGTCACCTGAGATTCCTTACCACCTCCAGATTTCTGACGATCGATATCCTTCTCTATCCCACCCCATTTCTTCCCAAGTTTCCTATGTTGGGGTGTATATGAGAGCGTGTGTGGAAAGGGTTTTCCCTCTTTTCTACTTACTCTATATGTGTCCTGAGCCTTAGCTGTCGCCTAATGGGCAATCAATAGTAATCCCTGCTGTTTTGCCAACTTTGTCATGAAGCCCTAGAAAATCATATACATTAAAGGGCTTTGGAAACTGTCAAGTACTTAACAGGTCGCAGCTGCGGATTACCCGTTCCGGGATTTTTGCTGCTTTCGGAAGCCAAAGCAGCCCCATTTGCAAAGCGATTCTTTGCGTTCAAGCACGGACTGTCCCGCCCGGCCCCTTCCGCGACCCGCGACCCACGGGAAGAGCTAGAGCAGTCGGAGTCCCTCAGGCAAGCGGACCCTGCAGGCAGCGCCGGACTAGCGGTCTCGGCGCCGCCGCCCGCGCTCGCCGTTCCACTCCGGGAGGGAGACGCCAGGCGTGGGAGAGAGCGGCGAGGGGGTGAGGGAGCGAGACGGCGCTGGCGGGCAAAGAGCAGACCGGAGAAGTGGAAGGAGCCGGGCGGATGGAGATGAGACAAAAGCTGAACGGCCCGCGCTCGAAGTCGCCAGCTGCTGAGTGGAAAGAAGGAGCGAGGTAGGCAGGCGCGTTGTCCCAAAGATGCCCCAGCGCCGCGCGGGAGGCGCAGGACACGGGAGCGAGAAGGGGGGCGCGGGGTCCCCGCGGGGCGCGCGCGGTGCCCTTTCCCGGTTACCTGTGCTGCCTCCGCCCTGGCTGCCCCTGTCCGGAGGGAAGATGCCCGAGCACTTCTCCCACTCCACCTGGCCCGCGAAGCACAGCTCGGTAACAATGTGCAGAGCCTTCTGGCACAGGCTGCTCACTCCGTCCTCCTTGTGGAAACTCATCGTTTGGCCTTTTTGCCCTCAGTTGGCCGACTTCTCTCCCCTTTTCGTTACCTCTAGGCTGGCCCCTCTTGCGCCCTAAGCCATATCCCGCCCGCGGGGACTTTGGCCAGAGAGCGCGCTGCTGAGAGGTAGCAACTCTTAGGAGCCCCAAGTTGGCCCCATGGCGGGAGCGGAGGGAGCAGAGGAAAGCGGAGAGACTGGGGCGGGAACTCGCGCGAGGCGGCGGCGGCGAGGTTTGCGCCAACTCCCGGCCGCGCGAGCGAGCCGAGGCGAGCTGCAAAGAGAGCCCGGGCTTGGAGTGCGGAGGGGAGGGGGGAGACGGAAAGAAGCCAAAGCCCTCGACTCGCAGGAACGCCGCCACCCCCCGCCCCTCGCAAGTTCCCGGCGCGTTTGTGTTTCTGGCAGGTGCCTGGGGGTGGCGCGTCCAATCGCAACCCGGCGCGGGCCCGGACGACCCGCGGCGGACCGCGCAGCTCCAGCCCCCTCCACTGCAGTCAGCTGGGGAGGGGGCTGACACCCGAGGGGGGGGGGGCGGCCCGGCGCCTCGGCTGAGTCCCCCCACTGAGCCCCGGGATGCTCTTCTTGGCATGCAGCGTGGAGGAGAAATCTCGGTTTTCTCTGTACTTTTCTCAGACTCAGTCTCCCTTCACCCCAACCCCCTTGTCCCGTGTCCCTTCAACTTGATTACAGACGCGTGCTCCTCTCTTTGCTCTGTCCACTTCTACTTTTCTGAAAAGTCAATCTGTCTGAAGACACTGAAAAAGTTAAATTAAAAAAAAATAGAGATCCATACTCAAACCAGACGTCCATGGGAGGAAGACAGACGTCCTTGGAAATCATTTTAAAAATGATTTCTAACGATGATGATTTAGATAGACTGTTTAACCCTAGAGGTCTTTTTATTACTAGTAATGAAATTCACTATAAAGTACATTTACTTTCATACAGTTCAGATTTTCTTTATGCATAAATACTGTGAATGGGCAGATTTTAAATTTATTGCCTTTGATTTATTTTTTATTTTTTTAACCTTCTTAGGCGATAAAACAAAATCTGTTATTTGGATTACTAGTCGGGATTCTGTTGATTAATCCATGATTGGCAACTGAGAATGCACAACTTGACTCCCTTTATCCCTTTTACAGGTGGTTTAAATACTGGAAAGATAAGGCATGGGTTTAATGGACAGGAGGGTTAAATTCAAATTCACACACCTCTGCTTAACCTTGAAGACCTTGCTTGCAGATCTTCATTTGTAAAATGAGGGGCTTGAATTCACCTGTTCTTACAAACAGATGCATTGCAAACAGGTGCAAATCATTAAGGGAGCTAAAGCTGCAAAATGTTAGTAAACATGTGCCACAGGTTACAGTAAATGCGTTTACATTCTTTTTAAATTGTTTTCAGGCAGAGTGTGGTGCTGTATTATAACCTGAGGATTGATTTAACCTTTAGTAGATGAGGATTCATTTCTGAAATGAAATATCCTGAACTTGTTAGCATATTTTTACTAGTAGAATAGGTCGGCTTATTTTAAACTGCTTGACAGTTGATGATAAATTACTCTGTAAGGACACGATGGTAAAGCTTGCTATAAATATTAGGCATAGCATCCCAGTAGGTAAGCATTCATTAATTGAAGCATTTTGACCTGATTCATAGGACAATAACTAGGACTATTTTTTATCACGAATTAAGACAAACTAAAATGTGCAAGCTTTATTTGCTTTTGTGTTTCTGCACATCAATTTGGGTGGTTTTTAGGACAGATTGACTAAAGAAATAATTTCACTGTCATTTAAAAAATATTACATATCTACTGTATGTTTGAAGAGACGTAACACACCTTAATAAGGCCCTTTGCAGTGGTCCTTGCCCTCCACGCCTCCATGACCTAGACAGACAGACCCACGTACGTAAAACAACCTGCAATGCAATGCTGTGCTTTCATATTTACTGTATGAACAAACTGTTGCGTGGGAGGGCCAAATGAGTACTTTGTCTTCTTTCTACTTACAAGTGGTAATTGCTTAAGTGGAGTAATGCAGCAGGTCTGTTTAATGACCCTCTTATGTTTGATTTCGGTAAATATTAAGTAAAAACATTCTGAAAATATCCTTCTGGTATTTGTGCCTGGCCTGTTGCTACTCTTACTACTGTTTCTGCAACGATCAGAGTTAATTTCACGTGTATATTGATTTGTATGAATTCATTTGTCGGAAATATTTTTGCTTTCATCTAAAATTAATACCATAATGATGTTTTTTGTGCTTTAGACCGTCTCACAGCTCATTAGCAGGTGAATCAAACCAGTTTTTCTTCTCACTTATTAACAGCTCTGGTAGCAGTTTTGGGAAAAGTAGAAACTATAGTCAATGTAATTTTTTCGATGTTGACGGGTAAGATGACAAGAATTCCAATCCACAATCTTTAAAAAACAATTTTGCCATCTATTTCAACTAACAAGAGCCTAACAAGAAAACCACACAATACAGATTTGCATATACTTCCCCACCCACACTCTGAAGGAGTTTCTAAAATAGTAAAAGAGGGGAGAGCAGGTTTGACATATCTACTGCGCACCATATGCTGTGCAAAGTGCTATACTATGAGACATTGATAGTCAACAAATACAGGCCTTAAGGGTCACCTTCGCAGCTTGCTTCTGAGTGACCTCTGCACTAAGTAGAGGAAGAACTGGTTTGGAGGTGAAGACCTGAGATAGTTCCTGTGTTAGCTCAGCTAGCCTCTGGAGTGGTAATTTTCATTGAATGTTCAACACTCATTTCTCCATTTGCTCAGTGCTCTTCCAATTCTTTCTTTCTCCCCTTCCCATGGCCCTTTCAAAATTTGGAGCGGAAAGAGTTATCTCCTTTGATAGAAATCTCCTTAAAGGAAGGGGAATTTGGGAATCATTACAAATTCAACTATTACTTGACCTCCAAGACAGGAACTAAGAGGGTGGGGGGTAAATGAGGACATCTCAGAACATCTGAGCTTTACCCTAATGAAGATCAGTGACAAATATTAAATTATAACTTAAAAAATCCCTACCTTCCATTTCTGTGTTCTACAGCTACTGTGTTTTCCCCAAAATAAGACCAGGTCTTATATCAATTTTTGTTCCAAAAGACGCATTAGGGTTTATGTTCAGGGCATGTCATCTTGAAAAATCATGCATGCTAAGGCTTATTTTCCAATTAGGTCTTATTTTCGGGGAAACACAGTAGCTCAGATTCATAAGAGCCCAATTGTAATTCTAACTTCTTGTACATACTTCCTATATTTCTTGATTCAGAGAATGGCATCACCACTCCCAACTGGTGATGATGATGACCAGACTTCTAGTTTGCATGAGTGGGTATTACTATTGAGAAGTACAGTTCTATTCTGACTCCAGATCCTTTTAATCAACCTGATTCATCACTCTGAAGGTTTGGTGCTCTCTCTTTCCATTGTGTTCACTTTGTTCATTTATCCTGATAGGTACTCAGTGAGCCTTTCAAACAGACTAAGTTTTGAGTTCTTCAGTTTTGAGAAATTCTGTTGATTTATTACTTCAATAATTCTCTGCCTATTTGTGTGTGTGTGTCTGTCTGTCTGTCCGTGTGTGTGTAGTCCCCTCACCAGAACTCATTTATTTCTGGATTTTCGAGTGCAAGTTTTCATTTTTCTTCTATTTCCATCTCTACCACTCCCTATTCTTTGTACTCTAATTTTGGGGAGATTTCCTTGACTTTCCCTTTTGAATCTTCTATTAAGTTACTACAATTTCAGCTATTAGCTATTATAGTTTTAAGATATGCATACTTTTTTGTTTACTGATTTTTTTATTTTATGGATACACGGTCTGTACTTATTTCTCTAACCATATTAATAATGTACTTTTAACTCTCCCCTCTCTGATTCTGTCTTGTGTCTTTTTTCTGATTAACTTCCTTTTTAATTTTTTTTGTTTAGTTGTTGTTCTTCATGTTGTAGAATTATCTCAGGGGTCTGCTGATATAAATGACTAAATATAAGTGCTCTCCATTTATATTTCAGAGCACTACAATATGGAGCTGACATCCCAAGTGCATTAGTAAGGCTTATAACCAAAGGGCTTAACTGAGGGGTAAGTCAGGGTATTTTGAATTGGAGCACCCCCAAGTATTAGAAGGTAATATCTAATCTTTCATTAGGGATGTGGGGGTAATAATTAAAATCGGCTTTTACTTAACCCTCCATTTTCAAACTGGGCTTCATTATTCCCTCTTGTAATTTTGATGTCTTGGATTGAAGCCTTTCTGGTTTAATATCTTCAAGCTAAAAACTTTTATTTGCCAGTCTGGGGAAGGGTAATCACCTGACCAAAGAGTTATGTGGGTGGCAACTTGAGCCTAAAGATACCTTAAGAAGTGCACCAATTCCCCTATTTTAGCCTCTCACCCTCCTCCCACCCCCATCTTCTACAGAATCAGTACAAGTTACCTCCATTTCTTTTTTTCTTTTTTTTTTTTTTTTTCCTGAGGTTCTGTGAGGTGAAGCTGTCACTTCTTATTGCTGTCTCCCTCTAGAGGTTTAAGCGCCCTCTGCTCAGCAAGGCCGTTTCTGCTCCTTCACCTGCTTCTATCTTATAAACCTACTGACATCTTTTGGCCTTTTGTCATCATCTCCTGGGTCCTCTCCTATTCCTTTTGCCTTTTTATTGGTCTGTTGTCATTTCAGAAGGGACAAGAACACAAGCATGTCTCCAATCCATCGTACATAACTGTTTAAAAGGCAATTCTGATTGCATCATTCCCAGTGCCTTCCCATTGAGATTTAGATACATCAAATACGTTGAAAGTGGCTTGTAAAAGCCCTGCTCTACCTGGCGTCTGCCTATTTTCTTTGTTCTTTTCTAAATTCTTTGACTGTGCTTTCTTTTCATTCTCTATTTCTCTTTTGTAGCACATGTAATTTAAGTCAAATAACTAATTTGATAATAAACTCTGGTAAGTGGAGAACCTTTCTTTCTTATCACTGCTCTTTTCCATGTGTCTTGCACTGTGTCAGCAGTAATAGTCACTCAATAAATATTTGCTGAATGAATAATATGTGTCACTTTTTAACCTTGTCTTTTTTCTTCTAGTTGTCAGCAGTAAAAGCCTTTACTTGCTTGTTTCAGAAATAGTAGGGTATGGTAGAAACTGGTAGAAACTGTTCTATTCCTAGGGAAATTGGGAAAAGATGGGTTAGAAGGAAGAGTGTGTGATAGTAGTGGAATATGTCCTTCAAGAAGGCAGAAGATGGTCATTTGTATCTTAGGAACAGATATTAACTTTTGAGCACTTGCTTTGTGTCAGGTCTGTTATATATTTTATACATATGATTTAATAATGATAATTTATATTTACTATGTAAAACTAAGTACTTTGCAAGCTAATTGTTATAGTAACTCAGATATTAACTCATTTAGAACAGTGACAGGCATGGTTCTAAGCTTTTTACGTATATTAACCCACTTAATTCTCACAATGGACTTGTGATACCGGTACTATCATTTTCTCATTTTACAGGTTGGAAAACTGAGCTACAGAGGGCTGCAGTAGTCTTTCTTAGGCCATATAGCCATGGGTAGTAGAGCCTGGATTTGGACTAAGGCCTTATTTGTAGAATTTAGGTTCTTAAGTATTGCAGTGTGCTGTTGCTTCTCTTCTAACCTCATGAGGTGCTCGTACAGTAGGGAGAACAAGATTAAAAGGCTCTTCAGCCAGGCAGCTATAATTGATAAAAGCATATGATGATAAAAGCATGCCCTTTACCTACTTCCCCATTTACATTATCAACCAATCCCTGTCCCCAGTAGTTATGCCACTTAAAAACTTTGCATGCATCTTGTTATATTCTTTTCCTCTCTTGTATAATTAAAGAAGCATATGGATAGATGTGTGTATGAATGAATCGGTGTTGATCTGTCTTGTCTGTTTCCCAAAAAGGTGCAGTTCTTACCCAACTGAAATCCTTCCAGTTCAACTAGGTACCTTTAATTAATTATTTTAAATGGCCATAAATTTTTCAGTGTGATGATACACCATAATTTATCCAACTGTTTCTCTACGCATGGGAATTCACTTCATTTTTTATTACTCACCACTATGGATCCCTCTGTCATTTAGTAGCACGTGTTGTACTAGTGCATAGTGCATTTTGTAGTAAACCTTGTAATATTTATTTACATACTTAGAATTTCATTTATATGATCTAGATTTCCAAGGAGGAGAATTCTACTATATGAAATCACATTCAATTTGTGTTTCCATTAGAAATATGTAACTATCATTTTCTTTGCATCCCCTGCTTACAAAAACGATGTTCTTACTTTTAAATTCTTGCCATTATTTTGAGTACATTTTTCAAAGACTGCACTAAAAAATCATGAATCATATGGTCATATTTAGACATATTTGTAAATTTTTCTCTATATAATGTGTATGTATATAAATGAAGTTTTAAAAAGTTTAAATCATTTATTTTTAATAATAAAACAAGGAATATGGGGTAGCCATTACTTATCTTTTAAATTAGTGATCTCAAACCTTATCATGTATCAGAATTACCTGGAGCGCTTGTAAAAATATAAATTCTGGGCCCAACTTCCAGAGTTTCTAATTCAATAGGTCAGAAGTAGGGTCTGAGAATTTGCATTTCTGACAGTTTCCCAGGTGATAATGCTGCTGGTCCAGGGACCACACTTGAGAACCAATGTTCCACAAGGCCTCTTTAAAACCAAAAAGTATTCCTAAGAATTTACATCAGAAGTAAGTTCCCCAACATTCATACCTGATCAATTCAAATAACCAATCTAAAATAAAAAATTGAGTGTGTTAGTCAAGTTAGGTAGGAAACCTCTGGTCTAAGTTCCATCGTTTTGGAGCTGTGTGATATATAACTGACTCAAATTCTGTGAACCTAGTTTTTCTTTTCTAATGTAAGAATAATATTGTGTTTTACTTTCAGAGGATTGCCCTGAGGCTCAAAAGAGGCCATGAATATGGAAATGCTCAAAAACACGTATCAAACACTATGCAAATACAAATCATCACCACCAAGCTTTGGATTAGGATTATTTGATATGTAAACCCATTACAATTCATTCTTTTTTTTAATGAATTTTTTATTAGTTTCAGGTGTACAAAGCAATGAATAGTTAGACATTTAAACCCCTCATAAAGTGATAACCCACCCCCCAAGCTACTACCCCTCTGACACCTTATATAGCTGTTACAATACCATCGACTATCTTCCCTATGTTGTACTCCACATCCCGTGACTATATATACCTATATATTTAGTTATAGTTGACATTTATTATTATTCTACTTCAGCTCTTCAGGTATATAGCACGTTGGTCAGGCATCTACACAGTCTACGACGTGATCCCCCTGATAAGTCCGTGCCCGTTTGGCACTGTACATGATCTTTACAACATTGTTGATTATATTCCCCATACTAGATCAATTTATTGCTCTCTCTTCTCCTTCTGGTACCCCTATAATGTGAATGTTGATATGCTTGATATTGTCCTGGAGGCCCCTTAAACTCTCCTCAATTTTTTGGATTCTTTTTTCTTTTTGCTGTTCTGGCTGTGTGTTTTCTGCTACATTATCTTCTACATCACTAGTTGGATCCTCTGCTTCATCTGATCTACTGTTGATTCCCTGTAACATATTCTTTGTTTCCATTATTGTATCCTTTATTTCTGACTGGTTCTTTTTCATGGTTTCCATCTCCATTTTTATGAGATCATTGAGCATTTTTATAACCAGTGTTTGGAACTCTGCATCTGATAGATTGCTTATCTCCATTTCACTTAGTTCTTTTTCTGGAGCTTTGTTCTGTTCTTTCATTTGGGACATGTTTCTTTGTCTCCCCATTTTGGCTGCCTCCGTGTTTGTTCTATGTATAAGGTGTGCTGTGGGGTTCAGTGGATTCAGTAGCTCACTCTTTCTGGTCACCTGAGCCATGTGCTCCAAGTGCGTCTCTTGTGTGAGTTGTGTGTGCCCTCCTCTTCTAATTGGTCCTTGGTTGGTAATTGCACATCAGTGTGAGGGACTCACCCTTGGGCTCACTGGTTGTGAGAACTGGCCTTGACTACAGTGGAAGGGTTGTTGTGCAGAGGCTGGCCCTACATAGCAGGATCTGCCGCAGCAGGACTCTGGTGCCTGCCCAATCTGCCCCGTGGATGTGTCATATTTGGAGATGGCTAGGTGATGCTCCAGCTCATTTTGAAGCTGTCCAATGGGGGCGCCAGCCCCAGGATCACCTTTGAGGGGATCTGCTGTAGGTCTACTTCAGCTATAGCCCGTGCCCCACCTGGGGGCACCTGGCAGGAGCCAAGAAGAAATCCACAGATGTCTGCCGCCTGCGCTGTGCTTGGAAGTGCCTTTGAGAGGCCAAGCCGTGAACCAAGGCTGGCTGCCACTAATGCCAGCTTAGAGCTGCTCAAGCTAGATGCTGCTTGTCTGGGTTCCACGAACCTTTGAGAGACCCTAGGAAAGTGCAGCTTGAGCCAAAGCAAGAGGCCACTGAAAGCAGCCTGGGTGTGCCCAAAAGTTGGGCAGTGCCAGGTCTTAAATCGCCAGGGCCGGGCAAATGAACAGCAGAGACTCAGAAATGGCAGTCACCTGTGTTAGCGCGATGGGAAGGAGGAGAGCTCAACAAAGAAATAATGGCCTTCACGAGCTCTTCTGTTTAGGAGAAAGCCACCTCTCCAGCCTCCATCCCAAGCCAGACAACTCAATCCCCCATCATTTATCCCTGCCACCTTTCCAGCTGCTGCCCCAGTGCTGGAGCTCAGAACAAGTGATTCCATTGGTGGGTAAGTCCACACACTGTCACTTTGAGAGGAGCACCTGGCAGTGCAGCCGTACTGTCTCACTCAGTCACAATCTCCACTGGTTTTCACAACCAAAAATTATGGGAACTTCTTTCCCCAGCACTGGAACCCTGGGCTGAGGTGGTGCTGGGATCTCTCGCTCCTTTAGGAGATGGGGGGACTCCCATAGCCGAAATAGCCCTCCCGATCTTTAATGGTCACACACGTTGTGGAACAAGCCCACATCCAGTGCTGCATCTCTGCCCTTCCTATCAGTCAGGAGGTGGCTTCTATACATCTGTAGTTGAAAGGCTTCAGTTCAGGTTGATTTTAGGCAATTCTAAATAATGGTTGTTTTGTAGATTAGTTGTAATTTCGATGTGGTTGTGACAGAAGGTAAGCACAGCATTTACCTATGGTGCCATCTTGGTTGTCTTTCTTGTAGTTTCTTTTGTGCATTTAAAATTAAAGAGGGAACATAAGGAAGATTACATGGAGGTGGGGGAAAGCAAGGTGGGGCTTTTACAGTTCATTCTTATTACTCTGTGCCAAGGCTTCACTCAAACTGACATCTCATTTTTAAGTAAAACAGTTGAGACTCACACAGTCTTTGAAAAGTAACTGTATACCTTTCTCAAGAGGAGAATGATGAATAACCTCACACAGCACACCATTAACCTTTCTAAAATTCTTCTTGAGACAATGTTCTCTGATTTCTACTCATTGGGGAGGTTCTAGCCCCTCTTTGGAAAAATGTATTTTTAAAATTGATGTATGATTAACATACAATATCCTATTTCAAATATACATCATATTTATATACATTACAAAGTTATCCCCATGGTAAGTCTAGTTACCATCTGTCACCATAGAAAGTTATTGCAATATTATTGACTATATTCCCTGTACTGTGCATTACATCCCCATAACTTATTTTATACCTGGAAATTTGCACCTCTTGCTTTTTTATCTGTTTACAATCTGTCTTCCCCATACTACAGTACAAACTCTGACTTTTTCACCCACTACATCTCCAGAATTGAGAACAATGATGGGCACAGAGTAGGAATAAAACAACTATTTAGCTTTTTAGTTACTAAATGAAACTGTTTAATATCTTGTAGGAAGGTTTTATCTGGGTCTGACAAATTTGAAATAGGAGCTTAGATGTGCTATGCCAATTTTTAAATACCCCAAAATTTAAACAATTACTGGTTTATTTTGGAAAGTTTCAGGGAAGATGGATGCATTGATCAAATGCTTTGTAAACCACTGTGATTACAATTTATTCATTCATTGAACAAATATTCATACAATTTATATATGAGAAAATATACAGTATGTAAATTTCAGCAACTTTTAAATTCCAAGTTCTGTTCTTGCAAGAAAACTAGCCTAGAACCAATCTCCTAATATCAAGTATACTTTTCCCATCAGAAGAGACAATAAAGTTGTGTTCTACTCTTGAGAGCAGAAGTAAGTTAAATGGTATAAGTTCCAGGAAGTCAGCTTTGGCTTAATATGATAAACGACTGTCTGAAAATGATTACTATTCTCACAATATTTCCATTTTAATTTATGAATAAGTTTTCTGCAGAAGCATTTGTAATCTTGGCTCCAAACATTAATGAGTAAGTACTAGGACATAGAATGTGCCTCTAAAATAAGGAGTATGTTTTTTTTCTGAGTAGTTGTTTTTTTAGGATTACCACTAGTTTTCATAATGCTACATTAACAAAAAATATTTTGGTGATTGCTTTTTCTGGAATTGACCTCAAAGTCAATTCAGATGCTATCAAGAAAACCAGAGAACTTCAGGATAACAGCATTTAAAACAAAACAAAACAAAAAAGTTAAATCATAATAGTGTAATTTGATTAAATATTTTATTTATCAATCTTGAATACTGGCTGCTAAGGCTTGACTGTAAGAACAAATAGATATTCGTACAAAAAAAATTCATGATAAAAACATTCCACAAAGTAGGAATAGAACTGGACTTCCTCATCCTGATAAGGGGTATCTATGAAAAACCCCACTAACATCATACATAATGGTGAAAGACTGAAAGCTTTCCTCTTGAGATCAGGAAATGGTAAGGATCCCCACTCTTGCAATTTCTATTCAACATTGTACTGGAAGTTCTAGCTGGGGAAATTAGGCAAGAAAATGAAATAAAAGATACCCATATTGAAAAGGAAGAAGTAAAATAATCTCTGCAGAGGACATAATTTTGAAAATTCTAAGGAATCCATATCAAAACAGTTACAGCTAAAATATAAGTTCAGCAAGATTGCAGTTTACAAGACCAATATTTAAAATCTGTATTACTGTACACTAGCAATGAACAATCCAAAAAGAAAAGTAAACAGTTTCATTTTTAACAGCAAAAAAAGAATAAAATACTTAAGAATAAAGTTAATGAAGAAAGTGCAAGACTAGAAAAATACGAAACATTGCTGAATTTAAAGACCTTAATTAATGAAGTGTCCCGAGTTCATTATAAAAAAATAATACTCTGCAGATACAATGCCATTCATATAAAAACCCCAGCTGCTTTTTTTGCAGAAATTGATGGAATGATCCTAAAATTCATATGGAAGTGTAAGGCACTCAGAATAACCAAAATAATATTGGAAAAGAAGAAGAAAGTTGGAAGACACACACTTCCCATTTTTAAACTTACTACAAACCTCTACAGTAATTCAGACTGAGGTACTGGTATAAGGCTAGACATACAGATCAATGGAATAAAATTCAGAGTGCAGAAATAAAACTTTACATTTACGGACAATTGATGTTTTAAGTGATTTCATTTTTCGTTATGTACTTTGTATTAGTTTCAGATGTGCAAAACAAGATAATGATCAGACATTTACACACCTCACAAGGTGATTAAACCCAAGTCCACTACTCATCCGAAACCATACATGGCTATTATAATACTTTTGACTATACTCCCTATGCAGTACTTTATTTATATCCTGTAACCATATGCAAAGATCTGACAATTAAGTTTGCAAACTTGTTGCCATGATGTTGCTAACCTTTTTTGATATGAGAGGGATTATTCATCAAGAATTTGCGCCAACTGGACAAACAGTTAATCAAGTTGACTATTTGAAAGTGCTGAAAAGGTTGCTCAAAAAAGTTAGACTAAAATGACCTGAACTTTTCACCAACAATTCATGGCTCTTTCATCACAACAATGTACCAGCTCACACGGCACTGTCTATGAGGGAGTTTTTAGCCAGTAAACAAATAACTGTATTGGAACACCCTCCCTATTCATCTGATCTGGCTCCCAATGACTTCTTTCTTTACTTGAAGATCACAAACATATTGAAAGGAAGACATTTTGATGACATTCAGGACATCAAGGGTAATACTACAACAGCTCTGATGGCCATTCCAGAAAAACAGTTCCAAAATTGCTTTGCAGTGTGGACTAGGTGCTAGCATCCATGCATAACTTCCCAAGGGGAGTACTTCAAAGGTGACCGTAGTGATATCAGCAATGAGGTATGTGGCACTTTTTCTAGGATGAGTTCATGAACTTAATTGTCCGACCTCATATATGTATTATCCAAATTTTCAACACTAATCATGTATTATTTAATGTAAAAACCTATGTATATAATAATAGTAATGATAATAGTAATAATGTTTGAAATCAATCTAAAGTTTACAAAGGGGCTTCTTATAAGATTACAATTTTTGTAACAAGGTATTATAGTTTAGTAATTAAGAGTTTGGGCCCCCTAGACATTGTAGGTTTAAATCCCTACTGCTACTTCCTCTATAAGTATTCTTATGCAATAACCTTTCCAACACCTCAGTCATTTTCTGTAAACTGAGGATTATAACACTTTATTTATGGGCTGAAGATTAAATGAGGTAACGTATGTAAAGCTCATATCCTAGTGCTTTACATTTTACAGGAATTCGATAAGTGGTGGCAGCCTTCCAATCTCCCTTAAACTTTCATAGACCTCACATCTATCTCTCCATCGTGATCATAAGAACATCCATGCATGTCTTTCTTAAATGCTTTGTTTTGAACTGCATTTCATTATCCTTCATCGAAACAAATCTTAGATAAGTCTAATCTCACTTAAATTAGATGCACGGAACATCATGAACATATTATATGAAAATTCTATCTCCATGTGAGCTCATATTTCATTACCATTGGCATTATTGAGGAAAACAAATTCTACTTTAGATTTAAGTGTCTTTAGAAATTTTTCAGCTCACTGATTATTTTAAGTTGGAACAAGTGCCAGCCTGGTATTCAAAATACAACACCAGATCAATGTCTGATAATTAAGGAGTCTATGCTTCCGTGGATTCACATGCATAACTCTTAGCAGAGTTAATAACAAATGAAAGCACACAATGAATTTCCTAGGAATTTAAAATAAAAAAATATACTTCTGAATTGTTTTTAACTCAAGTATTCTGAGTACATAGAATAATTGTTACCCTGAAATATACACCTGAATATTGTGTGATAACAGATAGATCTCAGAAACTGTCAATGAATTTAAAGCACCTTGTTTTGTAAAGCGAAGACTGGTAATCTATGGCATGATCATGGCTATAGAAAAATACAAAACATTGCTATTGGATACTGCAAATCAGATACTTACAAATGGCAAGGTTCTGGGTGACCTTGCATTTGGTAACTTAGAACATTTTAGTCAAGCTAAGGAGTATAATGAAATTGAATAATTGTTCCTAACTGCACTGGGGAAAGTGAGAAAGAAAACGGATGAGCTCAGGATTTCAAATTCCCAGCTCAGTTCTGCATAAATGATCTGAAAACTTCAGTGTCTGCCTTGAGATTTAATTCCTGTAGTCATGGAGTTGAGATTTCTGAAAACCAAACCCATTCGATCTCCATGTGAACTCATATTTCATTACCATTGGTTGGATTACAACACAAATGCAGAATTCCAAATTTTGCAGCTGTTCTCTATTAAAGTGAAGGAATTGACTGGGAAGGACTAGAATCCTGGAAATTGGAATGGGGACATATGGGACGATCTCAGTGAAGCTCAGTACATCGAGTGTCTAAATTCTGCTGAGTCTTCTTTTCTAGTAGAAGCGTCCCATCCACCCTTGTCTGAGGGTATTTGCTGTGCTTTGCCTGAATAATCTGTAATGACCTCTCATGATGTAGTTGCCTGGTGAGACATCACTGATTCTCCTCAGGACATACCTCATCATGCCTTTGTTTCTAGACCTATAACTATTAGGTTGGTGCAAAAATAATTGGGGTTTAAAAGGTTAAAAATAATTGCAAAAACTGCAATTATTTTTGCATGCTTAATACCTGAAAGGTAAGGTACAAAGTGTGACCCACAAAAAGAACTACATGATGTTTTCCATTTAGATGGGTAGAAATCTGGGGAATATGTGTGGAAATGTCTATTAAGTGTGTGGGATAATGGTAGAAGGAACATAAAGTTAGATCAGGTCAAATTTGTTGATAAGGGCCAACAAAACAGAGATTCTGGAGTTTGTGTTTTAGGTTAAGGGGTTAGAAAGGACTCTTTTAACAGTTCATTTATTTAATTGGTTGAAATACGGACCAAAATATGGCATACACTAAATGAGATTGAAATGCCAGAACTGCCTTGCTGTACTGTAAAGGGAAAGTATCCAAAATCTTAGGGAGATCAAAATATTAGGGCAGGTTATCATGTAAGACCTGCTCAGCCTCCTAGGGAAGTGGGAGAACACTCCTTTCACCATGACTGTGACAAAACAATTGTGAGAAGAGCTTCAGCGTCCTTATAGAGCTCCTGTTTGTTATTCTTAGTAGGTCAGAATTTAGAGTGGGAACTGCTTCTATTGAACTGGGATCCCTAAATGCAATGGAAATAATTGGATCCTGGGATAGCAGGGGCCAAGTGATGGCACTTAATTACTAAAGACAAGGTGAACATGGTTACTGTAATAAACAGCAGAGTCAAATTAGTAATCATAATAGTCTGACTCCCAGAGGCCTGTAGTGTTGGCTAGTTGGTCACAATGTACCTAGAAAAGACATAGATGAATAGCACTCAATTCTAAATTGATACGTATAAATGGAAGAGTTCTACGTTGAGTGAACCGGAAATTAACTTGAATCCTCATAACAGTCATGGCTCTCCCAGATTTGAGTGAATTTATCCACCCAGACTCCTTGAAGGAAGAGGGAGCGGGATGGGTACTCTGTAGTGAGGAAGGACCTCACTACACTGCCCCCAATTTTTTCTGTTACTTTATCCCAGCCTTTCTCATAGGAACCTATAGACTTTCACCGGGGTGACTACGCATTGGGGAAAAGGAAATAATCAGACTTTTAGAGGATTACTGGACTGATTACTTCTAGGAGATGCAAAATGTTACCATGTTCTACCAGTCAGAGCAGGGGCTTGTGAAGATCAGGTGATCAACTGCATTGTAACTCAGGTCTGTCTCACAGCAAGTCCTTTAACCTATCTTGTGGTAATTTCCCTAGTTCTGGAATGTATAATTGGGGTAGAAGTACTCAGCAGCTTATAGAATCCCCATAGTATTTTCCTGATCTGTGGAGTGAGGGCCATTATGGTAAGAAGGGCCAAGTGGAAGCCACTAGAACGGCTTCTACCTAAGAAAATAGTAAAGCAAAAGCAATATTCCATTTTTGGAGAAATCACAGAACTTAGTGCCACCATTGAGGACTTGAAAAATTCAGGGGTAGTGATTCCTACCATAACCCCATTTGCCTATTTGGCCTGTTCAGAAAAACAGATATATCGTGTGTGTGTGTGTGTGTGTGTGTGTGTGTGTGTACACGCATGCACACAAACACCCACACACACACACACCCATACACACAATCTCTTATTCTCACTACAGTGCTGCAATATATTTATCATCAGGTTATAGAATTAGAAATAGAGGCACAGAGAGGTTATGCTGCTTGCCTAAAGTTACCCACGTAGGAAATACTGGGGCTGGAATATAAATGCTATTTGTTCAGACTCTTAAAACATGTGACCTTTCTACTGCATGAACACTAGTTCAGTCTTCTAGAGTGATAGATACTTGTAGCCTTTCTTTGGAAATCTGTTTTCTTGGGTGAGCAAGCTTAAGAGTCACTGTCGCAATCTACTCAGAGAATGACTTTTACTTCACCATTGCCCTGCTGCTCTTTCACACTTTCTATAATTAAGATTGCCCTTCTGTCCCCAGAGTGGCTACCGTCAATCTGTTTATAGAGTAAAAACTCATTTTTTCTGTCATATTTATACCCTCATTTGTTTTAGGAGGGGCAAAGGTCCTGGTGCTTGAAATGACATTGTACTGAGAGGCCAGGGCAAGCCATGAGAAAGGACATAGCAGACATTTCTGCTTCCATATCAGACATAGGAGGAAGTGAATTATATGCACTTCAAGTTTTATTTGACTTTCTAGGCAATGACTCTGAGGTTGGGGCAGGCAAACTTCATAGTTTACATTGAGTAGTTCCTGAATTTTAGGGCCTGAAGAGTTGCTTCTACTATTCTATAGGGCTATAAAATGTCCCAGTTTGATTTTTATTTGATCATTAAATAAAAATTAAACTAGCTCATGAAATAAATTATTTAAATTCATGCGTCTATTACCATGTGGAGTCCTAAAAGAAAATCGAGATTATAATTTTGCCTAACAAAATGGGTACAGATATATAAAGTTGTGTGTATTAACATTAAACGTCCAAATATGAATTAGTGGTATGTACCCTTGGACATTCACCAGAATATCTTCAGGGCTTTCTAAAATACTAACATGTAGATCATACCACAGACCTATGAATCAGATTATCCAAGGGTCGATTCCAGAAACCTGCATTTTTACAAAGTGCCACAGTAGCTTTCAATTCATGGCCAGGATGTAAAAATACAGAGGTAAGAAAAAAGAGACTTTAAAATTTGTATCAGTTAATTGAATTGATTGATTGTCTATCCTGCTCCCCCTTTGTAAGCCATTCCACACATGTATTCCTAATCATATATTTTAGGTTCACTCTTGCCACCACTTTAATTTTGGACTTCCTGTTTAACTCCACCCTCTCAAGCTTACAGGAACAGGTTCTTTAATTCTGGCTTCTTGTTTTGCTTAAGGACTTTGTAAATCCCTGGCATATATTAGTTCTGGTTTGGTGAGTCTATTTTTAAATTGATTTTTACATTCATGTATATTTAGTTTACAAATGGCTTAGCCTAAATTGTTTCCTTGAGTTAATTTGTTTGCTTGCTTCCTTGGAGGGGAAAAAAAAAGCCCTTTGAGAACAAATATAAATGGCTTATTTTCCATTATCTGAATTCTGGAAGAACATCAGAAATCAATTGTGCAGAGCCATCAAATTGAAAAAAAAAAAAAAAAACACCCATTCTGAATGTTCTCATTTTAAATGTGTTTATAATTACTTTTCATTGTTTTTTTCATTTTGTGTGGATAGTAAAATTCAAACATGGGCAACATATCTCTTATTTTTTTTGTAACATGAATGTTGGTAAATGGACAAAATTGTGGTTGTTATATATGTGCAATTTTCTAATTCACATTTGAATAGCACAACAAACAAAAATGGAATTAAGATTGGAAAAATTTATTACAAAATAAGATCTCTTCTTGAGCTTATTTCTCATTTGAATTGAAATAAAACATAAAGGAAAAAGAATTATCTGGTTTGCTAGTCTGTGCAGTGCAGCATCACTCTTCCGCAGATGGGTTTCTCACATATTATAGGGAGCAGCATGATGCTTTAGAGGAGAATTTAGATATTTATAATCACTGATAGCCTGAAAATTTTAATATATCCAACATTAGTCTAATCAGTTGAAAACTTCTAGACATGGTTATATTGAAAGATGGTAAGTCCTTTAAAAGTTATCTTGCAATTTTTGTATAATTACAATTTTCTTGAATGTTTATATAATACCATATACTTGAATTTCATTGAAATGTACTATAATAGCTAGAACAAGATCCCTTTAAAAGATACCTGCTCAAGAAGTTTTACTACTTTTAAATTCTTCTGCATAGATTTTCAGAAAACATGTTTGTTGTGTAAAGGGTATATGTGGAAAATAATTTGATTATTTTATGGTACTTAAAGTTTTAGTAAAGCTTATTGATCATCTAGATTCTATAGGAAATATGTTCCATAAGTAATTTATGAGGGTAAATAATATAATTCCATTTGTAATTCACGAATTCTGTCTTAATAGTTTGTCTCACTTTTTTGTATAAAACATTTAAAAAATACACTTCAAGAATGACAGCATAGAAAATGGCAGAGTAGGGAACTCACTCCACTGAAACAATTACTATTAAACTGACAAAAACTGACAGAATAAACTTTTTCTGAAAAACTCTAGAATCTAATGAAAAACTAATAACAATCAGGAAAGTGCTTAATGAAGGAAAAGACTGCTAAATTTCAGCATTTAAGGAAATTTCTGTCAGGTCAATGGCTGAATGCAGAGATAATGAACCAGAGAACTCAGTGACTACATAAAACAAGGAAAGCAATTTTGCTAAAATAGCAAACATTGAGAGAAAGAAGAATCTGATTTCCTGAGTTCCCACATGGCAATATTCAAAATGTCAAGTTTTTAATATGAGGCATAATAAATAAATAAATAAATAAATAAATAAGTAAATAAATAAATAAGTAAATACTTCAGAAAAGTCTGGCCCATCCACAGAGGGGAGAAAATAAATAAAGGACAGATACCATAACTGAAAAGACCCAGGCATTGGACTTACTAGACAAAACTTAAAATCAACTGTCTTAAATTTGCTCAAAGAGCAAACCATTGACAAAGAACTAAATGAAATCAGGAGACTGATGTCTCAGGAAATACACAATATCAATAAGGGCATAGAAATTATAAAAAGGAACCAAATAGAAGTTTTGGTGAAAAAAATATAATAGATAAAATGCAAGGTTCACTAATAGGGATACACTGTATATTTGAGTAGGCAGAAAAAAAAAACTTATAAACTCAAAGATAGAACAATTGATATTATCCACTGTGAGTAACAGAAAAAGAAAAGTGAAATAAAGTGAAGAGGTCCTAAGGAACTTTTTAGGAACTATTAATTGTATTAATTGTGGCGGCTGGCCCGCTGGCCCGCTACAATTAATATAGCATTATGGCAGCCCTAGAAAGGAAAAGCAAGTTAAAAAGGAAGAAAGAAAATGTGAAGAAATAATGGCTGAAAAACCTGACAAATTTGATGAAATACATGAATCTACAAATCCAAGACGTTCATTGAACTCCAATAAAATAAAGTCAAAGAGATTCACATTGAGACACATTGTAATAAACTGTCTAAAGACAAAGAGAGAATCTTGAAAGTAGCAACAGAGAAATGATTCATTACCTACAAGTGATTCTCAGTAAGATTAACAAGTGATTCTCAGTAAGATTAATAACTGATTTCCCATTAGAAATTATACAAGCCAGAAAACAGTGGGATGACATGTTTAGGGTGCTGAAAGAAAAATGTTATCAACCCAAAATTTTGTATCTGATGAAACTGTTCTTCAAAAATGAAAGAATAATTAAGACATTCATAGAGAAACAAAAGCTGTATATTTGTCCTACGAGAAATATTAAAGTGAGTCCTTTATGGTATAGTGAAAAGATAATAGACAGTAACTTGAAGGCTTACACAGAAGTAAAGAACTCCAGTAAAGGTAACTATGTAAATAAATATAAAGCCAGAATTATTGTATGTTTTGTTTGTAACACTTCCTGTTTTCACATATGATTTGAAAGATAAATGCATAAAACAATTAGAGAGAGGACTCAACTAAAATCAGAAATGAAAGAATGTTCACCTGACATCATGGAAATATGAAGGATCATAAGAAACTCCTATGAACAATTATATACCAACAAATTGAACAATTTAAAAGATACATGAATTCCTAGAAACATGCAAACTACCACGGCTGAACCATGATGAAATAGAAAATCAGAACAGACCAATTAGTAGTAAAAAAAAATTGAATCAGTAATTAAATACCTCCCAACAAACAAAAGTCCAAGATCAGATGGCTTCACTAGTGAGTTCTACCAAACAGTCAAAGAAAAATTAGTATCACTCTTTCTCAAATTCTTCAAAAAAATAGATGAGCAGAGAACTCTCCCATACTCATGAGGCCAGCATTGTCCTGATACCAAAACAAGAAAGGACACCACAAGAAAATTACAGGCCAATATCCCTGATAAACATAGTTGCAAAAATCCTCAATAAAGTATTAGCAAACTAAATTTAACACTACATTAAAATGATTAATTGGAATTTATTCCAGGGTTACAAGGATTGTTCAACATCTACAACTCAGTCAGTGTGACACACCACATTAATAGAATGTAGGGCAAAAAAATCATATGATCATCTCAAGATGCAGAAAAAACATTTGAAAAAATTCGACATTCATTTATAATAAAAACTAGCCTCTTCAATTAATGGTGTTGGGAAAACTAGACAGATACATGCAAAGGAGTGAAACTGTACCACTGTCTTACATCCTACACAAAATTTAACTCAAAATGGTTTAAAGACTTGAATGTAAAACCTGAAACCGTAAAACTCCTAGAAGAAAACCTAGGTGGTAAGCTGCTTGACGTATGTCTTGGCAATGATTTTTAAATGTGACACCAAAAGCAATCACAACAAAAGCAAAAATAAATGAGTGGGACTACATCAAACTAAAAGGCTTCTGCATAACAAAGGAAACCATCAACAAAATAAAGAGGCAACCTACTTAATGTGAGAAAATACTGGCAAATCATCTATCTGATAAGGGACTAATATCCAAATTATATAAAGAACTTTGTACAACTCAATAGCAAAGAAGCAACCAATTAGAAAACGGGCAGAAGATCCGAGCAGACATTTTTCTAAAGAAGACTTACAGATGGCCATCGGGTACATGAAAAGATGCTTAACATCACTAATCACTGGGGTAATGCAAATCCAAACTGCAATGAGGTATCATCTCATACCTGTTACAATGGCTGTTGTCAAAAAGAAAAAAACATGTGCTGGCAAGGATGTAGAAAATGGGAGCCCTGGTGCACTGTTGGTGGGAGTGTTACTGGTGCTGCCACTAGAGGAAACAGTAAGGAAGTTCCTGAAAAATTAGGCATAGAACTACCAATCTAACAATTCTACTTCTGGGTGTTTATCTGAAGAAAATGAAAACACTAACTAGAAAATATAGGTGCTTCAGGAAGTCATGGAGCTAGTGGTGGCGATAGTTGGCATTGAGAGTGAAGGAAAGGACATTACCTGGCACTTGCAGGCAGGAGGACTCTTTCCCATCCCACCACCTGACAGGTCACAAACATGTTGGACAAAAGTGAATTAAAGGCAGAGTTGGAACAAAAGAAGCAGCAGTTGGCCCAAGTCAGACAGGAAAAGAAGATAGAAGAAGAAAGGGATAAAAAAAAAGAAAAGGAAACTGATTAGAAGAAGGAAGCAGTTGCTCTCCTGTGCAAGAAGAATCGGATCTTGAAAAAAAAGAGAGAGAGAGAAACTGAAGCATTGCTTTAAAGCATGGGACTAATTCCAGAATCCCCCATTGTCTCTCCTCCTACTAGGTCTCCATCCTCCAAATCTGTGAGCACTGCAAGTGAAGTTGGAAGCCAAGATTCTGTAGATGGTTCAGTGGGATCCAGACAAGGATATATTAAACTTGGAATGGCTAAAATGACACAAGTTGACTTTCCTCCTCCTCGAGAAATCGTGACATACGAGGTCTAAAAATTAAGTTCACGAACTCATCCTAGAAAAAGTGCTACGTATCTCATTGCTGAATATCAGTATGGTCACCTTCCAAGTACTCCCCTTGGGAAGCTATGCACCAATGCCAGTGCCTAGTCCACCTTTCAAAGTGATTTTGGAACTCTTTCTGGAATGGCTATCAGAGCTGTTGTTGTATTACCCTTGATGTCCTGAATGTCATAAAAATGTCTTCCTTTCAATACTTCTTTGATCTTCAAGTAAAGAGAGAAGTAATTATGGGCCAGATCAGATGAGTAGGGAGGGTGTTCCAATACAGTTATTTGTTTACTGACTAAAAACTCCCTCACAGACAGTACTGTGTGAGCTGGTGCATTGTCATGATGCAAGAGCCATGAATTGTTGGCGAAATTTCAGGTTGTCTAACTTTTTCATGCAGTCTGTTTAGCACTTGCAAATAGTCAACTTGGTTAACTGTTTGTCCAGTTGGTACAAATTCATGATGACTAATCCCTCTAATAAAGATTAGCAACATCCTTGGAACAAGTTCATGAACTAAATTGTCAGAGCTCGTACAAAGTAAACTCAGACTCCAGTTATGGTCAACACAAAGATGTCCTCTCCAGTCTGAGAAGATTTAGTGACTCCTAAACCACCTGTTGAAAGTGAAGAAGAGAAATCTTTAAAAAGAAAGATGAGGACAATGATAGTAAAGCGCCCCCTCATGAACTGACTGAAGAAGAAAAGCAACAGTCTTGCACTCCGAGAAAAATTTTTTTAAGTTTCTTTGACCTTTCTACAAGAATTGTAGAAAGAGTTCTTTCTGAGCAGATTGACATCTTCTTTGACTACAGTGGAAGAGATTTGGAAGACAAAAAATGAGATATTCAAGCCAGTGCTAAACTGTCATTAAACCAACAATTTTTTGATGAATATTGGTGAAAGCATTGGGTTGTTAGTTGTTTGAATTGGTCATCTCAGTATCCAGAGTTACTTGTGTCTTCCTATACTAACAGTGAAGATGCTCCCTATGAGCCTGATGATGTGGCCCTTATATGGAATATGAAATACAAAAAAACTGCCCCAGTGTATGTGTTTCGCTGCATGTCAGCTGTGATGATTGCTACGTTTGCAAAATTGCATCCAAATCTGTTTTTTTTTGTTGTGGTACAGATTCAGGCTAAATGGTGCCCTAGGATGAGCGTAGCACTAAAAGAACCACAGTGAGAAGAACTCCACTGTCAGTTGCTGTGCTCACACATCCTGTATATTGTGTAAATGTTGTTGGAACACAAAATGCGCACAATTTGATTAGCATCTGTACTGATAAAAAAATTGTTCATGGAATCTATACATGCTTTCCCATCCACAGGATAGCATGGGATTGATTCATAAACAAAGGCAGTAGCTGTGACATCTATGTCCTTCCCTGTTGGAGATGTCAAAAACTTTGTTGTTGGGAGTGAAGAAGGTTCTGTGTACACAGCATTCTGCCAAGGCAGCAAAGCTGGAGTCGGTGAGATGTTTGAGGGTCATCAAGGACCAATCACTGGCATCCATTGTCATGCAGCTGTTGGAGCAGTAGACTTCTCCCATCTTTTTGTCACTGCATCATTTGACTGGACTGTAAAACTTGGGACAGCTAAGAATAGCAAGCCTTTATACTTCTTTGAAGAGAATTCATACTATGTTTATGATGTTATATGGTCACTCACCCACCTAGCCCGGTTTGCCTGTGTGGATGGCATGGGGAGGCTAGATTTGTGGAATCTCAATAATGACACAGCGGTACCAACTACCAGAATTTCCGTGGAGGGCAATCCTGCCCTTATTTGCATAAGATGGAACCATTCTGGAAAAGAGATTGCTATGGGTGATTCTGAAGGAAAGATTGTTATATACGATGAGGGAGAGCAGAATGCTGTCCCCTAAAATGATGAATGGGCATGATTCAGCTGAACACTTGCAGAAATTGGTGCAAACCGACCTGATAAAGAGAAGGAGGCTGCTACCCAAATCCCCGCGTAGCTCCTGAAAAGGGGATTGGTAGCCATAGTGGATTTGGGGAAGACTCTAAGTAGATCCTAAGACTATTTGCATGCTTCTGTCTAAACGATAGTTAAAAGGAAATTTTGTGTATTAAACTATCGATTTAATGCAGCAAGCAAATCTTAAAATGTCCCTTTTTACATTTTGGATTGGTGTCATTTTTAATACAACTGATTGACTTTACTGAATGCAGCCGTTTTTGAATTTGTATACACAGGTGTATATTTGGTATTAGTTATTCTTCTGAATTATTTTCAACTTATAACACTATGTACAGTTATTTCTAAACCACAAATTAAATAGTTCACATATTTTTAAATAATCATAATACCCTGTTGTACTGTTAACGTTCTCACTAACCGTAATATATAGGAAGATTATTTTATTCTTAATCATAGCATGCATACATCTATCCAAGTTACATTCTAATATCCTTCTTCTTTATAATTCATGGATAGCTATATATAAATAAAAACAAATACGATTTAACTTAAAAGAAAAGATATATGTACTCCATATTTATTGCAGCACTATTTACAAAAGTAAAGATATGGAAACAACCAAAGTGCCCTTTGATGGAGAAATAGATAAATAATATTTTATAATAATATTATATTTAATTTAAATAAATTATATTTAATTTAAATTAAATTTAATAATATATTTAATTTAAATAAAATAATATTTTATTTAAATATATAATAAAATTTATATATAATAAAATTATATATATATATAATATTATTCAACCATAAAAGGAATGAAATCTTGCCATTTGTGACAACATGGATTGACCTTGAGGGAATTATGCTATGTAAAATAAGTCAGAGAAATACATATACCATATAATCTCTCTTATATGTGGAATCTAAAAAAAACAAACAAAATATGTGCTCATAGATACAGAGAACAGATTGGTGGTTACCAGAGGCAGGGTGGTGGAGAAATGATAAAGGGGGTCAATAAAAAAAAGAAGAAAAAGAAAAACAAACAAATACAAGATATATAATTGGAAAAAAATTGGAGGTATAGTACTTAGGACATGGTGTTGTTGAAATAATTAAATGAGATAATTCATCTAGCATATATAATACAGTGCCTGGCACATAGTAAGCTGTCAATAACCATCATATTATTTTCCACTAGGATAAAAGCACATCGTGAACACTATTCTTCATCTTGTTGTTGTTGTTTTTCACAAAAATATGTCTTGGAAAACTGTTTCATAACAGTACATACCTTAGTTTTAAAATTTAATAAATCTAGCTTGTGTTTTTTACTATATTTTATAATTATAAAAACAGAAAAACTATTTGTGGTGGGATAATCTGTTTTAGTATGTCATCTGATGGTGACTCATAATTTAATTCTTGTTGCTCATGGATACCTCTGGTTAAACAAGGCATAGTTGTATTTTAATAGCAGTCCTTTAGTGGAGAGAATAAAACAAGCATATCCAGCACCAAATCTATGGACACATGAATATTCACACTAAATTTTCCTGCTTTTGTAAAGCTCTGAATCAAAAGCATTGGGTAATTAAAGCAGCTGTCAGAATTGATTTCTTTATTCATTTCGTCAATCTATGGACAAATCCCTACTTAAGGACTGCTATGACCAGACATTGTTTGATATCCTAGGGAGGCAGCAGTGAATAAAACAGAGTCCCTACCCTCATGGGGCATTCTCATTTCAGTTGTGGGGAGACAGGTAATAAACACCCAGGCTTATCCGATGCATCAGTTGGTGATAAGTTAAAAAAAAAAGAAAAGAAATTAAGTACTGATACATGCTATGATATGAGTGAAGCTTGAAAACATTTATTATATGACTGAAGCCAGACACAAAAGGTTACATCATATGTTTCCACTTAGATGAAATGTAGATGAAATGTTAGATTATGTAGACCTATAAAGACAGAATGCAGATTGGTGATTTTCAAGGGCTGAGGCAAAGGGGAAATGGAGAGTGACCACTTAGTGAGATGAAGGTGTCTTGGAACTAGATAGAGATAGGTAGTGGTTGAACAACATTGTGAATGTATTAAATGAACTGAATTATACACTTTTAAGTGGTTAATTTTATATTAAATAAATATCACCTCCGTAAGAAAATAAGTGAATAATTCACTATATTCTGAACTTTAAAAAAACAAAAAACAAAACCCAGGGATGAAACTGAAAGTTGTACTAGTCAGGGTTTATTCGAGACAGAAACCACAGGGTAATTTAACAGTGAATGTTTAATATAAAGATTTGTTAATTATAATTGATTACCTACTGATGGGAAAAGAGAACTCTACAGAATACAAGAAGAGCAGATATAAGAGGGAGCACCTACCTTTTTGGCTGAGACAGAACACCCAAGAAACGAACAAATATGCAAGAACCTGCCTCCCAAAGCTGAGACTCAGACTTTATTAGAGAGGGTGTGGCAGTGGCCCATAGGATGGTGGAAATGTCCGCTGTGGCCCTGTGCTGTGGAACTGACTGGTAATGCTCCTGCAAAGGTGATGAACTGGGAAGTTGCCATCTGGGGGAAGCTATCCAAGGAGAAATGCTGCTGACTGCAACACACTGCAGGAGTTTACTAGGAGGAGCTCCCGGAAAGCAAGAAAAGAGCCTTCCTCCTGCTGGGTCCCTCCAGCACTCTACACTAAGAACACTTAACATCGTGCCAACTGGCAAAGGGGAAAGGTTTACATTATTATGTCCATTATTGCAAAAAATAAAAGAGGGTCTTTAGCTGAGAAACAGTAAATTGATAACTGGCACAAAGTTATTTCCAAGTTTATTAAATTATTTTTAAGTTCAGGTGAAATGTTATAATACACAAAGTTCTCTGTTATAATACACAAAGGTCTCTAACTTTGATAATAGCCTCCAGTATTAATTCAAGAGGCATGCAATAATCATTATGCAATTACTTAGTTGTCATTGGGTTTGTGATATTACCGCTAATCATTTGGGAGTTGAAAAGATATGTTCCTTAGGAAAAAAGTATAAGTTAGTTCTTTTTTTAAAATAGACATGTTAAACTATAATGTTCAATTAAAAGTATTAGATAAATATATAACAATGAATTTAAAAACATTGTCAATGAGACATGCTTATTGATAATAAAGGGCATGGTCTGCCATTAGATTACATGCACTCAAATAAATATTTTTAAATTGTTAAAAACAAAAGCCAGATTATGATCAAGTTGAATAACTATAACATTGAATATAACAACAAATAATTGTTAGGACATGATTATAACATTTCTAGCAATTTTTAGGCCAACGTTTAATGTATCAAATAAATTATTGCAGTAGAATGTTGTTTAAAGGTTATTATTTTATGTGATAAAAATTCCTGTCTCAATTTTGATGTTTGTTTTTGAAAAACGTGCTTTGCTTCAACATTTATGTAGCAGCAGGAGACCATTATCTTGTGACAACACTTCAGTGCATTGACATTATCTGTTAATTATTTTTGCTACCACCAATTTCGAGCCTGGTGTGCTGTATATCCTAGCTCTTACCAGTTGTATGATTGCTCTTTCCTTCCTCATTGATGAGTCTGGAAAATATACAAATTTTAGTTAAAAGTGAAACTTACACAAAGGTTATACTTCGCGCAAAGGTTTCTGGAGCTACTGTGATCATCTCGAGTGGTTCAAAAATAATCTTCAGGTATTTAAAATTGCCTCTGATACGCACTGTGTTGGTATGGCCATCATGGCCCCTACAGTTCCTCTCTCCGGGGTATATCTGTCTCTTTCAAATAACCTCTGAGTGCCATTCCATAGCCTTTACCTAAATGTCTCCCACTTCATGAATGTCTTGTATAGATACTAATAAGCAGTTTTTCTCCATAATCATTCATAGGTCCTGTTTTGGGGGGACAACAGAAGGAGAAAGCAGATGACCACATCAAAAATAAACGGGAAAGATCCTATCCTCAGGGAAATATGGTCATGTAGAAGAGATACACCTTTTCCAAACTATGTAAGGAAATGTACATTTTCTTTAGATTTGTCATCTTGCTTCTGGTGGCCTCTGCTCTAATTGCTCTGCCTTTGTCTTTCTGTCTTCTTACAGAGAGAACTCACAAAGTTCTCCAGCCTGTTAGCTCAGATCTTGTGCTCCTTAGGGAAAGATGTACTACCTCCCTTAACCTGTTAGGCTTTCCAAAATAGAATGTATTGTACTGTGCTGTTTTTGCTTTGTGGTGAACTGCCTTTTTCACTCCTCTCTGCCATAGATTACCATTCTTTGTGCTCCTGTTCCCAAATAAAGACAAGGAATGTGGTTCTGAGCCCCTGCCTTCTTGCCTGGCACTGTATACTGCTCCTTATCTTCACATGGTGTTCTCCTTATAATTCCATTCCAATGCACCTTCGTGAAAGAGGTATTATCTAAACATCCTGTCTTAAATAGCCTACTTCCCCCTTAATTTCAATTACCTTTGATCCTGGTATTCTGATTTTCATTCTTCACCACATTTATGACTCTGTGATAATTTTATAAATATATTTGTTGCTTAACATCTCGGTCCCTTCATTATAATATTAGTATCACAAAGGCGAGTACATTTTTTAGTTGACTTCTCTATTACCGCCACCTAGAATAGGGCCTGGTACATGGTAAAAACTCACACACATAAAAAAAAAAACTTGTTAAATGTATGAATGAATGAATTGCACCTGATCCCTCTAAGGGGAATGCTTCAAATTTGAGTAATCTGAAGATGTAGCCACAGGACTAAAATTGCTGAAAATCAAATGCAGAACCTCGTTCTGCAACTGGGCTAATTACAATGCAAGTTGAACTTTTAGCGTCACGGGGTGTCTACATTGATTGATTGGAAAAGATTGGGATCCTGTAAGTTGGGATGAGGATGTGTGAGAAGACCTTGACAAAGCTCAGGACATTGATCCCCTAAATTCAGATGAGTCTTTTTTACCAGTAAAAATAGCCTTCCCGACCCCACTGGAATTGGCCACCTTATTCCCAGCTAAGGTGGCCTTTCCAGCCCTAGTGGAAGTTGTCTTTCCATTTCCACTGATAGCATCTTCCCCACCCACAGTGATAATTAGCCTTTCCACCTCCATTTGAGAGGATTAATCTTGCACAGCCTGAGGAAATAGTAATGGCCCCCCTGAGGCAGTTCTCATGTAAGATTATGCTAATTCTTCTCAATGCTCATCTCTACTACCTCTCTTTGCTTCTGAACCTTCATCTAGATTCAAGTCCTAACAGGCCCCTAAAGGTGAGGTACAAAATGTGATTCATAGGAAGGTCCACTTTCTTTCAAAAGAACTACTTTTGTTTTCTGATTTATGCAGACAAATCCAGGGAACATGTGTGTGAATGGGTACTAAGGGTATGAGATAATGGTGGAAAGAACATAAAGTGGCATCAGGCTTAATTTAATGATATGGGCTCCCGAACCAGAGATTTTGCATTTAATGTTGCATCTTGGGGAGTTAGAAAGGGATCTAACAATTTATTTGTTTGGTCCGCTAAAACATGGACCAAAAGATGTCTCACTGTGAGCAAAGTGAAAATGCCTGGCCTCCTTTGGTTGAATGTAGAGAAAAAGATGCAGACGTTTATGGAGATTGGAATGTTAGAGTGGATTTGTTATGTCTGACCTACTCACCTACACTGGGATGGTCTGCACGTAGAACATATACCGTTCACCAAAACTTTGAGAAATAAATTTGTGAAGGGATTTCCAGCATTCTTGAAGAGCAACATGATCACTCTTCTCTGTAGGCCAGAACTGAGAGTGGGAACCATAGCCACTCAACTGGAAAATCTAACCCCAATGGGAGTAAGTGGATCCTGGGGTGGCAAGGACCAACTAATGGCCAAAGACAAGGTGGGTGTGGTTATTGTAATGAACAGTGGAGACAAAGAAGTAATCAAATTTTTCTGACTCTTGTATCTTATAGACTTATGGTATTGACTATTTAATCATGGTGTTCCTAGAAGTGAAATAGATGGGAAGCTTAAAATTCTTACTGGATCTGTGTAAGCAGAAAACTACTAGGTCAAGTGAACAAAAGTCTAACTCAAATCATAAAAACAGAGAGTCGTAGGCCTTGATTTAATTCCCTGACTTGAGCGAGTTTACATACCCCAAAACCCTTTAATAAAGGCAAGGCCAGGTTCCCTTGAGGAATATATACTCAGGTATACTACCAAAGATTTACACTGTTAATCATTCTCCCAGCCTTCCCCAGTGACCTATGGCCTTTTATCAGGGTAACTGTACTTTGGGGAAGAGGAAATCAAACCTTTCAACAACTACTGGACACTGGCTCTAAACTGACACTGATTCTAGAAGACCCAAAGTGACTTTGTTACCCTCCAGTCAGTGTAGGGGCTTATGGAGGTCAGGTGATCAATGGAGTTTTTGCTCAGGTTTATCTCACAGTGGGGACAGTAGGTCCCTGAATCTATTTTGTGGTTATTTCCCCAGTTCCAGAATGCATAATTAGAATAGATGTACTTAGAAGTTGGCAGAAATCCCACAGATTGATTTCCTGACCCATACAGTGCAGGCCATTATGGTGGGAAAGGCCAAGTGGAAGCCATTAGAACTGTCTCTACCCAGGAAAATGATACATATAAAGCAATGCTTCATCCCTGAAAGGATTACAGATATTAATGCCACCATCAAGGACTTGAAAGATGTAGGAGTGGTGATTCCTACCACTTCCCCATTCAACTCTTTTATTTGGCCTGTGCAAAAGACAGGTGAATCTTGGAGAATGACAATTGATTATTGTAAACTTAACCATGTAGTGACTCCAATTGCAGCTGTTATACCAGATGTGGTTAATTTGCCTGAGCAAATTAACACATCCCCAGTAACTGGAATTCAGCTGTGTATCTGGCAAATGCCTTTTTCTCCATACCTACCTGTAAGGCATGCATTTATTTCTGGACTCTCTATTCTGTTCCCTTGATTTATGTGTCTGTTTTTATGCCAATACCATGCTGTTTTGATTACTATAACATGTAATATAGTTTGATATCAGTAGAATGATATCTTCAGCTTTATTCTTTCTCAGGATTGTTGTGTCTATACATGGTCTTTTATGGTTCTGTAGAAATTTTAGGATTATTTGTTCTAGCTCTGTGCAAAATGCCATTAGTATTTTGATAGGAATTGCACTGAATCTCTACATTGCTTTGGGTCATATGAACATTTTAACTATATTCATTTTTCCTATTCACAGGCATGGTATATGTTTTCATTTATTTGTATCTTCTTCAATTTGTCTCTTCAATGTCTTACAATTTTTTGAGTACAGGTCTTTCACTTCCTTAGTTAAATTTATTCCTTAGTATGGTTTTTTTTTTTTTTTTTTTTGATTCAATTTTGAATGATGTGACTTGTGAGTAACTAGTTGTCTTTCTCCTGCTGCTTTTAGGATTCTCTCTTTGTCTTTAACCTTTGCCATTTTAATTGTGATGTGTCTTGGTGTGGGCCTGTTTGGGTTCATCTTGATTGGGACTCTCTGAGCTTCCTGGACTTATATGTCTATATCCGTTGCCAGTTTAGGGACATTTTCAGTCATTATTTCTTCAAATAGGTTCTTAATCCCTTGCTCCCTCTCTTCTCCTTCTGGTACTCCTATGATGCGAATGTTGTTGTATTTGATGTTGTCCCAAAGGTTCCTTAAACTATCTTTGTTTTTTTTTATTCTTTTTTCCTTTTTGCTGTTCTTATTGGATATTTTTACTACCTTGTCTGTCAAATCACTGATTCATCTAATCTGCTATTGATTCCTTCCAATATAGTCTTCATTTCTGTTATTTTATTTATTTCTGACTGGTTCTTTTTTATGGTGTCTATGTCCTCCTTTATGTTTACTATCTCTTTGTTGAAATGCTCACTAAGTTCCTTAAGCATTCTTATAATCAGTGTTTTAAACTCTGGAAATAGAGCTAAACAAAATGGAGACAAACAACCTACCAGAGACAGAGGTTTCTCCTATTGTTTTATTTGGGACATGTTTCTTTCTTTCCCCATTCTGGCTGTCACTCTGTGTTTGCTTCTATGTATTAGGTAGATCTCCTATGCCTCTCAGTCTTTGCTGAGTGGCCTTATGTAGTATGTGTCCTGCATAGCCCAATGGTGCATTCTCCCTGATCTCCTGTGCATCTGTTCTAGGAGTGTCCCTTATGTGTATTCTCCTGTTAATAGTTGAGCCTAGATTTCTTTCAGTGCATCAGTGGCGGGATTGACTTCCAGGCTGATTGACTGTGAGGGTTGGCTTGGCCCACAGTGTATGAGCTGCTGTGTGGGGGCTGACCCCTTTGAGTGGGGTTTGCCCTTGTGGGCTCTTGTGCCTGTAAAGTCCACCCTCTGGGTGTGTTGCTTGTGTGGCTAATCAGATAGTGCTCTGAAGCTGGCCTCAGGGTGTGCTGTTTCTGGTGTCTTTTGGGAAGTGCTCCCATGCAGGCCAATTTCAGCCTCTCTTGTGACTGGCCTGTGGTTACCTGATATGAGGCAGAAAGCTCATGTGGTTGGCTGCTGCTTATACTGGACCTTGAGGTGTGTGAGAGTGGCCTCACTTTGAACCAATGCTGGTTCCCACCAGTATTGGGCTTGGGGCATATTTGCAAAAGGCCCAGGGACCTTTAGGCCTATTGCTACCTGTTGGCTGCACATAAGCCTGAGCTGTTGAAAGGGTCTATTTTAGGTGTGTGGGCCAGATTGGTTGACCTGGTGTTGAGAGTGACTTTGGTGATGCAGAACTAGCTGGGCAGGGTGAGGTTCCAGGGAGCTATAGGGTGGTGTGGGTGGTGGTTTTTACAAAATTAATGCAATTTCAGTTCTTACAACAGTGCTGACCCATGACCACTTCACAAAAACACCCTGGGAACACTGCAGCCAGTCCCTACTCACTCCAGGCCTGCAGGTTCCTGACAGCTTCCCAAGAGAGGCTATGGCAGAAGTTGTGACTCATCTCACTGCCTGGCCATCCCCAAAAGTTCCCCAAGCTGCTGTCGGCAGTCTGCTACTGTAAATAGCTTCCACAGCTTGTAGGGTGCTGTTGGCCGCTCAGTAGCCAAGAGTGACCTGGATGATACAGTACTCGCTGTGCTGGGCAGGCAGGGACCCAGGGTGTCATCCAGGTGGTGCACATGCATGGATTTTACTAGACCGATGTGGTCTCAGGTTTGGCCCTTTGGGGGAGGGTTCAACATAGAAAAGATGGTGCCCTCCTGTAGGCTATATGTGAGGCAGGCTCCACACAAAGATAATGGCTGCTCTCTTTCTAGCCCTCGCTCTGAAGCCTCACAACTCTATCTTTCCCTGTATATCTCTGGTACCTCTTGAGTTACTGCCCATCCACTGGAGACCAGGTGAATGTTTGGAAGCAAATGAAGCTGTGTGCTGGCCGTTTCAGAGGGTGTTTGGGTTTCCAGCTGCCCTCCATCTCACTGGGATGGGCAGACAGAGTCTTCACTGATTTTTACTGCCAGGTGTTGTGCAAATTCTTCTTCCTGGCACAAGACCCCTGTGCTGGGGAGCCTGGTATGGGTCTGTGACCCCTTCCTCTTCCAGAGAGAGAGACCTCTGCCATTGAGGTGTCCCTCCTGGTGTCCCACCACTGTCTGTAGGTTAGGGGTCAGCCTGTTTTGTGTCTCCCCTGCTTCTACTGGTCTTTTCTCTATAGCCTTAGTTATAGGGGATGTGTTCAGCTAGTCTTCAGATGATTCTTGATGTTGATTGTTCTATAATTTATTTGTAATTTTGGTGATCCTGGGATGCAGCGGGCATAGCATTCACCTAATCCATCATCTTGGACCCTCAAACATTAGTATTGTCATTATTTTAATGATACATCAAAGAATAAGTGTATGATATCTTTTAAGTGGAAACAACATGATTTCTTGTGTTCTTGACACATGCAGTAGATTTTCTCAGGCTAACAAGGAGGCAGGCAAAGTCCAAGATTACTGAAGTCCAAAGTATAATTATGTTGTATCAACCTCAAGATTTATTGCCTTATCTGAAACTGGCAAGATCGCTTTGGTATTCAGATTGAGTAATCTGTGTTATGTATTTTAAAGGTGACATTTGATTAAATAGGAATTGCTGACAGGGTCATGAGTGATGACATTCAGGAGCTCGTTCAACAAATCTTGTCTCTATGAGAACTGAACTTCTATATTTGTGTGAATTTAGGATGTTATAATTTACTCATCCATTATTTCTTTAATATCTTTATTCATGTCTTCACTCATTTCCTCAACAACGATATATTGATCACCTGGTGGGAGATGCATTCACTTTGGTAAGTGATCAGTAGAATTAAAGACCTGCATTCAAAATCTACCACAACACATGACATCAGAACTTCCTTCATAAAATGAGAATGTGGAGGAGACGGGTTTGGATGTTTGAAATCTTTGAGACCCCTTGTTCTGTAATCCCATCTATGTTACAAATTTTTACAAGAGAGATCTGACTTTTGGTCATTTATAACCGAATAAGGAGATAAGAAAATGATATGTGAGGATACCAGACAGATAGCCTTAAAAAGTGTTAATCAAAGTTTAAAACAATTCATTTTATAAGTAAAGGTGTTAGAATACAGAGGCAGGCAGCGGGTTCAGGAATCTTTAGGGAAAGATATGATGGGCTTTCAATCTAGAGTCTTGATGTTGGATGACCAAATCATTCACCTTAACCAAAATTATGAGACTTTTCATGTGTAATGTAGAATGCCAATTTGTTCATTCATTTTAATTTCCAGTGATGCAGATAATTCCTGGTGAATCATCTTGAGTAGTAGATGCTTTACACCAGAAAGACTACAGATGCAGTTCAACTATCAGAGGGACTTTTCTTTCAGTGTATACACAGAGGCTCCAAGCAATGAAAGCTACAAATAACATTTTATGTTTAATAGCATCAGCTTCTATGGCTTATACATCCAAGTCAATGAGATCAAATAATCTGATATTAAGTTAAGAGGTTTGCAAGTTCCAACTCCAACTATCTTACTGAGTCTCTGGTTGTCTAGATTCTTAGCAGATCAGCCTCAGTTCAGAATAATACATTACCGTTTAAGATTTATGAATACATTCAGCTAAGGAAGTCAAATCAAATCATGTGTGTGTACTTATATCTTTTTGACTGTCTCTAATTCAGTGTGTGTAGAATTTCGAGCATATCTCACTAAAGGCAGCATGGTAATTTATGTCCAAGGACTTGTGATGTGGGTCAGGTTCTTTATTCAGTACACAAATCTATTGGGAAGCAATAACGTCATTTAAAATTTTTTAAGTGATCTACATTCTCTTTCATTATGAAAGGGGCTAATATTTTAGATTTAAAATGGTTCATTTGTATGAAAGCTTGTTTGATTTCAGAAATATGTGATGGGAATTAAGATAATCAAGGTAGTACAATCACATTTATTATATCTTAAAGACTTTTTCCTACTCTTCTATAATTTGAACATATTTATTAACTATATTATAGAAGTTTGACTCATTATGTAATAAATGAATTTACAAATCATATAGTCTGGACCAGATGAGTTTTAAATTGAGTCATTCTGACAGATACTGTACAATATGTTAAACACATTATAAATAATTTCTTGTATACCATTTCTGCAAATTTTTTGGCCTTAATTGCCAAGAAATGTTCACATTTTTGCTGATTAGTTAACTATTATCTCTCTACTCCACATCCACCTTTTTATACTCTTTTCTATGGTTTTGTGTCGCGTCCAGCGCAACAAGAGTTGTGGAAGCGAGAAGGGTGGTGCAGGGTTAAGAAATATAGTAGCCAAGAATAGCGTGCAAGTGGGGCCAAGGGACTCCAGCCTCAAGGACTGAGCCCCAGATCGGGCCAACACATAGCTTTTATTGATTAACAAATGGGGAAGTAAATGAAGTAAAGCTTGTTAATCTCAAGGTCTGTGAATCTCACACATTATACTAGGAAACTGATTCAAATAAATCACCCTTACCTGCAAGCAGCCGGAACCGTAAGTCTCAGGATGTATGTACCTCCCCAAGGGACAAAACTTTATGCATATGAATAGATAGAGAGCTGATATTATCACATCATTGAATCTCTTCCCAAGCAGGATGTGGGAAGGAATGTAGCCACAGAGGCAGAAGCTCTCCTTAGCCGGGGAAAGATCGGGTCTGTGCCCACCTCTGTCAACCCCATGAGTTTTCCAGATGGCCCCCATGTGACTGTGCCTGGCTTAGATTTTCCTTCCTTGAGGAATCTTACCCATCATTGACTAACCAGCCATCCCTTGGGGTCAAACAGGGAAACAAAGGTGAAGCAAAGTCCATGAAAGGGATCAGTGTCATGGACTGTCCTTTCTTTTGGGGCAGGTACGAGGGCACAGATGGGTAGGCTGCTGCGTGACAACGGTTCTGGAGCAGAAACTGCAAACTATATTACTTCATTTGCTAGAGGGCCTCTGACAATAAGAGGCATGAGGGCAGTGGTTCTCAACCTTGGCTGCACACTAGAATACATGTGGGGAACTTTAAAGAATATTAGTGCCTAATTTCCACGTCCACAAATTCAGATTTCATTGTCTACAAGTGAGGACTGGGTATCTGGGTTTTTTAAATTAAGTGATTCTAATGAGCGGCTAAGATTAAGAATAATTATATAATACTACCAGATAGCAGTCCCAGAGAATGTCTTTCCTCCTGTTTTTGATCTTCCTTCATCATCAAAGGAGCAGCAGCATTCACCCAGGAGGGGCAGTTGGCTCCAGTTTTCAGCCTCTTTTGTGCGATTCCAGAACCATTCTCATTTTGTCCCCTCAAGGACACCAGCATAAACTTGTTGATGCCACTACCCCTTCCTCACAAGTCAGAGAATACTCCTTCACGCTGTCAAGGTACTACCTATGTAGTAGGACCGAAGACAGCTCTCTCCTTAAAAAAACATGAGCACCTATTACACAAAACCTCACCTCCAAGCTCCTAATTTCTGAGAACCCCAATCTTTTATTCCACCAGTTTTGGGGTGGTAGCCAATTTCTACAGTTATTATCTCTGAGTTATCTTAGCATCTCCGTTTTGTTCTTTCAACGCTCCCAAACTTAAGTAACCAATTTTCTATATTGAAATCCTGTAGTAGAAATATATAAATGTCTATTTTCCTGGCTGGACCAAACTGCACCTAAATTTTTTCTTAATTATTTCAGTGATATGGCTCTAATAGTCATATATTAAATGCAAAATGGAAAGGTATTAACATTTGTCCTTAGATACACTAAATTGCTACTAGAATAATTGGGAAATTTTCTCTCTCTCTTTGTCTCATCTATATCTCTACCTATCTCTGTCTCTATATATTACCTATATCTATATTATCTATATATCTATATCTACATCTATATTTATGGAAGTAGATAAAATTCAGAAGACCACAGTTTACCTTGGAACCTGATTGTAACTTGTAACATCTAGTATATCTTATTATGGTATGTGACCAAGAGGTAAAAGTGGTTTCTGAAAATAAAAAAATAAAAACATTGTTTATTGTTATGCTTTTAAAAGAATAAGAGATTGTTTACGAGATGGACTACAATAAGAATACTGTTTTTAAGACTAGAATTCAGGGAAATAATTTGACAATATTTTAAATATTCTAATCTAGACATCACATTTAAATGTTATATTAAATGCATCAAAAGAAGTTTATGTATATTTTCCATATGGGAAACTTCAATGACAATTACTATTTCTTTTCTATACACGGCTATTTAGGATTCATATAGGGAATAGTTGGATCATTCAAATGTGATCAGTACATTTTCTGCCTTCCTTGCCTATGTCCAGCACAAATACAATATGCCTGAAAACAATGATTGATATCCATAATAGCTACTCAAAACAATATAGAATTACCTTTTTAAGGGAATGGATAACAGTATCCATCATACTACTGTATTATGATATCATTTGTAAGAGATGTTTAACTTTGGAAAAGTTACCCTTATCCCAAGATCCCTCTGTGGTGGGTATGCAGATATTCATGAATAGGGTCCTTGCTTTATACTCATAGCATAAGATATTAGAGATATATTCTAGTTAGATGCAGAACTAAATAAGGCACATGTGTATTTTCAAGATGGAACATCAGAGTTTATTTTTAAATAACCACTAAAATAAAAATACTCAGTATAGAACTATTTAAAAAAGCAATGCATTAAAAATAGACATTTATACTAATAGATTCAGAAAATAGGCACTAAAACTACAAGAGCTTAAGAGAACAAATCCCTATAAGCAAGATAATTTAAAGGTAACTTGTAGTTATGTATTTTATGAAAAGTGTACATAGTTGAAAATTTTGTGCACATCAATAATAATACATAGTAACAAAGAAACCAAATTCCTTTGGAGAGAAAGATAATGGAATAAATAAGTAAAACATGTATATTAGATAGATACAAATACTTCTTATGTGATGATTTTCACCTCCATCCTAATGAAACTCCTTAAGGCACCAATATTATCTGTGTTATTACCCATACAACAAGACCTTGGAATAATCAGTTACCTATAGGAATTATAATTTATTGTATTCCAAACAGTTTTTAACATTGTATAGTAAATAAATAGCAACTTCATCTTAGTTTTCATCAGAGGGCCCTGGAACATATCATGGAGCAAAATGATCTAATGGAATAAAGAAATCAACACATGGAAAAGTTTTAAAATAAGACAATTATAAAGGGACAACTGATAAAGTTATCAACATTTTTTAAGTCAATATTTTACACTGTAATGAATTTGTGGCAACTTATGTTTCTGTTGCAGTCTTCAAAGTACCTATTTTGTTCATTCATAGTACGATACAAGTACCCTATCATAAATAGAGTAACAATGTAGCTTATTTAAATGGATTAGGTATCTAGATATGATAAAAACTGAACAGCTCTTTAATAAATTAAGTCTTTCTACTTCTTACACGTAATAAATGGATTTTCCAGGCTTCAGAAACTGACAGTTTGTTTGGTTCTGTATGAGTTCGTTAAAATATGCATGATATGTCAGAGGGGCAATAGATTGGGGGAGAGGGGTTATCACTTTGTGAGGGGTGAAATGTCTAAATATTACGTAGTTTTGTATATCTGAAACTAATAAAAAAAGAATTAAAAATATGCATGCTATGGAAGTGTTCTCGCTGTGTTTCTGCCATAAGCCAGATGATAAATATAAAGATCCTTTATGTCATTACAGTTAATAGAGATAGCAAGACTTCTAATGGCTTTAATAACAAACTTTCTCGAATATTCAATAAAGAGGTATCTTTTTCACTTTAGTAATGCAGTTATAATAGTTACATACCATGTTTCCCCGAAAATAAGACCTACCCCGAAAATAAGCCCCAGGTAAGATCGTCAGCCAGACAGACACATTTAAGTATGTTATGACAATGTTCCAGAAGAAGATGACATGACTGTATTTGAACAAATGTAGATTGTTGTATATAAAAAAAATAAGATATCCTCTGAAAATACGCCCTAATGCATCTTTTGGAGCAAAAGTTAATATAAGACCCAGTCTTATTTTCAGGGAAACATGGCAGTAACTATTTATAAAATTAGTTACATAGTAACTATAACATTGAGACTAAAGTTCTTTTGAAGGCTTCAGCTTCAAATTAAGACAAAATGCATGATTATAAAAAATAACCAAAATTAGAATACTAAGTATTGTGAATTTCTTACCTTGCTAATAAACATATTTTAAACAAAAGCAAACTGTTTGGTTATTTTATTTAAATTTTTGTATCAGTTTGTACGGGAGGTAAGAATTAGTGATCTTGTGAAACAATAATTTATACTAGAAATTTTAGTGTAGTTTCTTACCCACTTTCAGGATTCTATTGAAATGATTCTTGAATTCTAATATTTATTTATGTTGTAACATCTGTGTACATTTCACAATTTATTACATTTTTCCTTTCAGCAGGGAAAAAACATCTTTGATGCTTTCAGTGTTTACAAAGGTGGGCATTTACAAATGCAGAATGATGAGTTACACATTTAATTAAATCAAAGTTTGTTCTATATTTGAAACTCAAACAGAAAAATTTTCTTATTGAAGAAATGATCCAATTTATGCAAAATGTACAGCTGGAAAAAGTATGCAGCAGCAAGTTTTAAGTGTTATTTTTGCTTCGTATAATGGATGTACTGCCATCAAAAGAGCAAAACATAATATTAAGCCAGGCTGCTCACATATTTCTTATTCTACTCCATGGGAACAAATTGCTGTCTGGAGAGCAAATAGAAGAGTCAGAGCAAAGCAGGTAAAAAAGAATTGAAGTGCTAGCCAATACCAACCCAAAATTAACAATTACAAAATAGAAAAAAATCATAATCATAATCTAATAAGTCTGAAAATGTTTTCTGGTACTTTACGATACCATGGAAATAAAGCATCAACGTTTTTTTTAATGACTATTTTTTAGAGTTGTTTTAGGTTTACAACAAAATCTAGAGGGAGGGAGAGAGATTTCCCATGTGTCCCCTGCCCTCACATGCATGGCCTCCTCCATTATTAATGTCACTCTCCAGAGTGGTACATTTCTTTTTTTCTTTCCTTTTTTCTTCCCATGGATGCACCTGAATTGACACATCACAGTCACTCAAAACCCATAGTTTTGGGTTCACTTAGGGTTCTTTCCTGGTGGTGTACATTATATGAGTTTGGACAAATGTATGATGATAGTCGTACACAGCCATCATTATAGTATCATACACAGTACTTTTACTGTCCTAAAATCCTCTGACCTTTGCCTGTTCATCTCTCCTAACTCTTGCAACTACTGGTCTTTTTATTGATTCCACAGTTTTGCCCTTTCCAGAATATTACGTAGTTGGACTCATGCAGTATGTAGCCTTTTCAGATTGGCTTCTTTCACTTAATGAAGTGTATTTAAGATTCCTCCATGTCTTTTCATGGCTTGATAGCTCATTCTTCTTAGTGCTGAGTAATACGTCATTGTTTAGATGTACCACAATTTATTTATTCACCCACTGAAGGACATCTTGGTTGCTTCCAAGTTTTAGCAATTATGAATAAAGCTGCTATAAACATCTTTGTGCTGGGTTTTGAATGGACATAAGCTTTCAATGTCTCGAGTAAATACCAAGGAGCACAGTTGCTGGATCTGATGGTAAAAGAATGTTTATTTTGTAAGAAAACACCATACTGTCTTCCAAATGTACCATTTTGGATGCAGTACTGTTTGCATCCCCACCAGTCATGTTTAAGAATTCCTGTTGCTCCACATCCTCATCGTCATTCAATGTTGTCAGTATTTCAGATTTGGGGCATTTTAATAGAGGTATATGGTGGTGTCTCACTGTTGTTTCATTTCCCTGATGACATAAGATTTGGAGCATTTTTTTATATGCTAATTTTCCATCACTGCATCTTCTTTTGTGCGGTGTCTGCTAAGGTCTTTGGCCCATTTTATAATTGGGTTGTTTGTTTTCTTATTGTTTTAGTTTTAATAGTTCTTTGTATATTTTGGGTAACAGTCTTTCACCAGATGTATTTTTGCAAATATTTTCTCCCAGTCTGTGGCTTGTGTTCTAATTCTCTTGATAATGTCTTTCAAAGAGAAGAATTTTTTAATTTTAATAAAGTCCAACTTATCAATTATTTATTTTATAAATCATGTCTTTGGTGTTGTATCTAAAAAAAATTGGATAGGTTATCTAGGCTTTCTCCTGTCATCATCTAGGAATTTCATAGTTTTGTGTTTTATATTTAGGTCTGTGATCCATTTGAGTTGATTTTTGTGAAGGATGTCAAGATCTGTTCTAGACTTATTTATTTATTTATTTTTGCATGTGGATGTATAGTTGTTCCAGCACCATTTATTGAAAAAACTGTCTTCGCTCCATTGTATTGTCTTTGCCTCTTTGTCAAAGATCCATTGACTATATGTTAGAGTCTATATTTATGGGCTCTCTATTTTTTTCCATTAATTTATTTATCTTTTTCCGCCCAATTCCAGACTGTCTTGATTATTATGGATTTATTTTAAGTCTTAAAGTTGGATAGTGTCAATCCTCTCACTTTAGTTTTCTATGAATACACACACACACACACACACACACACACACACACACACTATATTCTCGGTCTCTTGCCTTTTCATATAAGCTTTATAATCAGTTTGTTGATATTGGTAAAGTAAATTGCTGGGGTTTTTATTGACATTGCATCGAATCTGTAGATTAAGTTGGGAACAAATGACATCTTGACAATATTGAGTCTTCCTATTCATGAACATGCAATATTTCGCCATTTATTTAGTTCTTTGATTTTATTCATCAGAGTTTTATAGTTTTCCTCATATATATCTTATATGTGTTTTTTGTTAGATTTATGCCTAAGTGTTTCATTTTGGGGGTGCTAACCTAAATACTATTGTGTTTTTAATTTCAAAATCCATTTGTTCATTGTTAGTATATAGGAAAGCAATTGAGTTTTGTATATTAACCTTGCATCCCGCAACCTTACTCTAATCACTTATTAGTTTTAGGAGATTTTTTTTGTCAGCTCTTTCAGACTTTTTGTAGAAATGTTCATGTCATCTCTGATGACATGATCATCTCGTCCCAATCTGTATACCTTTCATTTCCTTTTCGTGCTTCATTTCATTAGCAAGGATTTCTAGTACAATGTTGAAAAGGAGTGGTGAGAAGGGACATCATTTCCTTGTTTTTGATCTTGTGGGAAACCTTTGAGTTTCTCACCATTATGTATGACGTTAGCTGTATGTTTTTTGTAGATATGCTTTACCAAATTGAGAAAGTTTCTTTCTATTCCTAAGTCACTGAGAATTTTTATCATGAATGTCTATTGGATTTAGTCAAAGGATTTTTCTGTATCTATTGATGTGATCATGTTTTTTTTTTGTTTGTTTTTTTTTTTAGTCTGTTGATATGATGGATTACATTAATTTGTTTTTGAATACTGAGCCAGTCTTGTATACCTTGAATAAATCCCAGCTGGTCATGGTGTATAATTCTTTTTATAGATTGTTGGATTAAATTTGCTAATATCTTGAGGAATTTTGGATCTATGTTCATGACAGGTATTGATCTTTAGTTTTCTTTTCCTGTGATGTCCTTGTCTAGTTTTAATCTTAAGGTAATATTGGTCTCGTGGAATGAAGATAATGCTTAAAATTCACAATTGCATTGGAAGTTCTTGGGTCAAGCAAGATGATATCCTGGCAATTTTGACCCTTCTAACATCAGCTAGGTTCAATTACAATTTTCCTCCCTCAAATAAGTCCTGTTTTTAAATGACATTGAGTCTGAATAATTGTTAGCAGTATTATTTATGTTCATTTTCCTATTTACTCAGGTATTTTATTTGATGCAAGGCATTTTAAATGCTTTGACAATATTCTTGTACAAGAAAATGAAATTTATTTTTTTCACTTTAATAAATGTGGAAACTAAGGCATGTTCTTAGCTTTTGTTCTTAAATAACAGAACAAAAACCAGTGATAAGTCAGTAACAGACTTAGAATTAGCTATATCCTTTGTTTCCTATACTTGGTGGCAAAAACCCAAACCAAAAACTAAACAAAACCCTATGTAATTAAAAGTGCAATAATATGCAACCCAGGTAATGCTGTTGTTGCTTTAAAAAATTTAACTTGGCCTGTGATTGAGTTATATTAGAAATAAGCCAAGGTTATTTCTAGAGTAAGGTTATATCTTAAGCTTATAGAAAATAAGTCTTTGACCTTTTTATAATTTCCCCTGCACAGACAGCCATGTCAACATCTTCAAAAGAATATGCATATGCCTGGGGAAAAAGTTTTCACTTCTTCCCATCTCTATCATTCTTTTCTTCTTCCCATCTCTATCATTCTTTTCTTCTTCCCCAGCTCAATATACAGAAAACTGAAAATTTTCCTAGAGCTCATAAACTTTGAGTAGTCTTCAAAACACAGAGGAACACAGAAAAAATATCAAGCTGAAATGAGATGAAAAAGAGCAAGAAGCATTTCACATTTTCTTTTTAGGTCTGCTGGCTCATTCTCATTAAGATTATCTTCCGATTCTTAGTAAGACCATTGCAATTTTCTTTTAAGCTCTGCACAAATGGGCTTATACTTATTTTTATAGCTAATGTTCCATGTTCCTTTAATAGGACTCTCAAACCAAGTGTTATTGGTAATTTGCAAAATTTCAGGTGTGGAGGAAAATGGAAAAGAAGTCTAAAAATAGTTTGTATTACTGGGAATTGTTTTATTACACATTCTTTTATTAGAACTTTATTTCAGTTGTGTCAAAGGAGGAGCAGAGTTTTTCATTTCTTCACCTATTAAACTTTCTTTTCAAGTGAATTGGGTTATCGTCATCAAATCAGAGAAGAAAAAATGTATTCAGGAATTTAAAGAAGAATCATCTTTACCTCCTGCCCTTACTAGCACCACTCCTCCCCTGGTAGTGATGATGATTCCTCATTCATCATTCGGCCTACAGGAGAAACCCTTCTAATTTCACCTGCCTCCAAAAGAAGAAAAATTCTTTATTCTGTGGTCACTTCTCTGTCTTATTGGCTGAGCACAACATAAGTGTAGGAGATATGGTGTTGGTTCTCTGAGACCTGTGTTTGAAAAATGGTTATTAGTAGAATGCAATGTTAAGGACTATTCTTGTCTCTGTATGTTTGCAGGATCAAATTAAGCTAGCCACCAGGAGGACACATAAAGACACAGCTGCCTCAATAAAGAAGTGGGCCCATTGCCAAATTCCATTCTAGCTGTGAGTCCTTCCTAACCTCTCCCAAGTTCTTGCTGCATTGTTCCTATGGGCTTACCAGACAGCTGACCTTTGTCTTGCTCAAGTGAAAGCTCTGTCCTGACTTTTTCCTTTTACTTTCTCTTTGTCCTTTTTTGTTCAAATCGTGGCATAACTTTAGATAAAAAAGAAATTAAAGATAGTTTAGGTTTAAACTGTGGGGAAAATTACTGAGAGCATGCTAGACAAGTGAATTTATGTTATGTGCCTTCTTATCTCATCTTCACTCTGATATGCATTTGTACAGTGGTAAGAACACTTAACAGAAGATTTATCCTTTTAATAAAACTTAAATGTACAATCCAGTATTGTTGATTATAGACACATGTTGTACAGCAGATCTCTAGCACTTATTAATCTTGCAGAAATAAAATTTTATATCCATTGATTAGCTAATTTTTAAGACATTCTAAAACCCACCCACTTCACTCAATAGACATTTATAGAGTAGCAACTAGGTGCCATGCACTCAACTATATGTTATAGATAATACAAGATGAATAAGTATTTTACCTCAAGGAGCTTATATCCGTATGATATCATTTTTCTGTTCATGAGCCTAATAAAAACGTCCATTTATTTAGGACTTAAAATTTTCAAAATTATATTTTAATCTATAAAGATTTAAACAATTCTTGTGCTATTTATAGGCATATTATATTTCAAGTTATTTTTCTAGCTGTACTTACCTCTGTATTAAAAACAAATATATTTTTGTACAGTGATCCTATATTCAGATAAGTTATTAAATTCTATGATTCTATGAATAATTCTAATTAGGTAGAATACATACACATGCATACACATATGCATATATATCATATACAGAGAGAATCCACAAAAATTGTTGAACAGATAGATTAGAAGGCAGAAAAAGAAAGATCTAACGTGGCTTTCAGAATTTTAACTACTGTGGATTGGTAGGATGGTGGTTCCCTTAGCAGAGCTAAGAAACTCTGGAAAAGAGGCTGGTTTGGAAGGAGGTAATTTTATTTAAAAAATTTTAAGTTTATAATGCATGCAAAACGTCCATCTAGAGAGGCCTACTACCGTGCTTCCCTGAAAATAAGATCTAGCTGGACAATCAGCTCTAATGTGTGTTTTGGAGCAAAAATTAGTATAAGACCCGGTCTTATTTTCTTATAAGAAAATAAGACCGGGTCTTATATAGTATAATAATATAATGTAATGTAATATAATAATATAATACCAGGTCTTACATTAATTTTTCCTCCAAAAGATGCGTTAGAGCTGATTGTCCGGCTAGGTCTTATTTTCGGGGAAACATGGTAGGTACTTGGGAATGTGGATCTGTAGCTCACAAGAAAATTCTAATCTGGAGAAAAGAAAAGAGAATTGGGGCTACAGATTTAAAAGTATTTGGTGAATAGATAGAATTTAAAGTCATGATGTGGCTTAGGGTAGATCTTAGACAGGAAAGAATTTAGGAACAGATACTTAGTAACATTAGTATTTAGAGAGTAGAAGAGACTGAAAAAAAGTGGATGAAAAGCGCAGTGTCATGGAAAATAAGGAAATAGAATTTCGGAAGAAGTCGCAACCAAAAATAAATAGATATTACAGAGAGGTGAAATAGACATGTGATGAAGAGAAACAATTATAAGTAGCAGTTGCAAATTAGGATGCCATGGTGACGAGACAAATAATTTTAGTATGAAAGTAGAAACCACGTGTGTAGTAAGATTCAGAAATGAGTGAGAGTTTAAAAATACAAACAGAATAAATGTAGGTTTATCTTTAAAAAAAAATATTGTAGAAAAATGAACAGAGAGAAATGGGGCTGGAGCTGGAAAAGGAAAAAAGATTAAAGGAAAGTTATTTAAGGCCGATGAGACCTTGAACAGTTTTGTAGATGGAACATAAGAAATTGTAATGAGAAAGATTAAAGATGCAGAAGAAAGAAAAGGGCAACTGATGAGAAATTCTTCAGAGGTGGGGAACAGGGTCAGCTTAAGGAAGACAGTTACTTCAGCCCCCAGTAAGACTATCTGGAAATGTCAAAGTCGGGCAGGAAGTTGAGGGAATATTATGGTATTTATTTCTTCTGGTAAGCATGGAAGGAAACCGTCTCCTGAGAGTGATGAGGGTAGGAGTGGGCTGGAGTTGGTGGCATAAGAAGGGGAAGTGACTAGGACAGCATTGGAATGAAGCTGGTGTTGAATAAAAAGATGAGAGGAATTTTGAGATGAGCTGCTCAAAGCTGTTAGCAGAAAATAGCTGAGTAAAATCTCAGTTTTGGATCCATTTTTGTTTGCAAATAAAGTGAATTTAGACACTTACTCTTAATTTTTCTTCTTGATTACATAAAATGAAAACATAACTTTTAAAGATTTAAGACAAATTGATTTTCCTGTAGACATGACAGATTTTACAGCTTAATTATACTAGAGAAGCATAATATTCTAACGATAATAAATTTCAGTTATCTACCTCTAAAATTTATTACTCAAGACTAATTAAATGAAAATATGTAAATATATTGAATAGATATATAACTGAAGATAATATATAACTGAAGATAATAACTGAAGAAAATTAAATCTTGACAAGAATCTACATAACTCTAACTTTTTAGTTTTATAGCATCTACTATTTGACGTCGTTTCTTGCGTTCCAACTAAAAATAATGTTAGATGTGCAAAAGAGAACAGTTCCAGTCAACAACTGTTTATTGAAAACCTAATAAATGTTCATTTCTATGGGACCTTAGAGTGGCACAATGGATACTATTAATTACAATAATGATAATAATAGTAGCAACTCTGAGGCTTCCTCTCAGTCTTCCTTTTTAACTCCATGAAGTGGCTCCTATTTTTATTCCTGAAATACAAATGAGGACACTGAAACTTAAGAGGGTTAAATGAGTACTCACCTGAGGTCCCAGCTGAAATTAAGAGAAAAATTTAGGCCTTGGGACATGGGCATTTTGACCCTTGACCAGCTTCATGTCTTTTCTCTGTGTATAGATTTGGTAGCCCAGAGGAAGATGTTTAGCCCGATATGTGGGATGGGGAAAGGCCGCTGAAAGTAGCTAATTCATGAGTAGTATTTGGAAAGAGTTAGCTTTAACTAGATAAAGGTGGTAGAGAGAGGGCAGTTGGTGCATAAAGGCATGAAGACAAGAAAACATGCCCTGTTTTCTCAAAGGAGTGAGGCAGGGATTGAAGTAAATTAGTCTAGAGACTAATAATCCAAATTAGACAGAGACCAGGTCATAGCTTCAAATGTCATCCTAAGGAACCTGGGCATCTTGTACATGAGAATCTTGGAGGTCATGTGTAGGCAGAGATGTACATAGTCAGGTTTGTGTTTCATATTTTTCTGGAAGCAGAAGTTCTAAATCTAGAATCAAGGAAAAATCTGTACAGCCATTGAAGAAAAAGTTTTGTTTCAAATAATTTTCCTGGAAGTAAAAACTTAGCAAATTGGACAATAAATAATTCTATTTTTAATTCAAATGTTATCATTTTCTCCAACTTTTGTAGTTCACTACAATACAATTACTCACCCCAGTATCATTTTGCCATTGGTTGATGATATGAATCATCTCTCGTTTTTGAGGTGAAGGATATTATTTTACTTTTCTTTTTGTTTTAGGGAAAAATGAAAACTTAAATTTAACAAACAGCTTCATAAAACTCTTATTTGGTTATGTTAAAAAAATTTCTATTTCTACAAGTTTTCCCAATCCAATTGAATGGAAATTCTATCTTTCAGGCCAGAAACCATGGATTTATCTTAACTCCTCTGTTTCTCTTACACTCATTCACATCAGCAAATTCAGGTGTTCTTTAAATTATATCCTGACGTTGGTAACTTCTTACCACCTCCTCTGATATCATCCTAGTTCAAGCCATTTTCAACTCTTGCTTTGGTTTTATAATGGGCTCCTCACTGGTTTCTTTGTTTCCACTCTTTCCCCACTTCCTTCTTCCATCCTTAGAGAAGCCTGAGAGATTCTATTACAATGTAAGTCAGTATCACATGCCTCCCCTCTTTAAAACAGTGTAATTGCTATTCATGTGACTCAGAAGAAAAGCCAGATCATTTCTTTACCTTGCAAGTCTCTTTATAATCTCTCACACAGTCTCATCCTGTTACCACTCTGCCCTGTTTTCCTGTTCTTGTGTTTTAACGCATTTGTGCTTCTCATAGGTCAAGCATTTTTCACCTGGGGCATTGGAACCATCAGTGACCTCAAGCTGGAGTATTCTTTTCTCAGATAGCCGCAAAACTCTGTCTCTCAATTCCTTCTGTCTTTACTCATATGTCACATTTCCAAGGAGGCCTTCCTTACCCAGTCTAAAATGTCAGGGCCCATCCCTTTTCCGGGTTTATATTTTCCTCTTGATGATCATCATTATCTAGTATGTGTATATTTTCCTTATTTACCTTGCATATTGTCTATCTTTTTCCCTACAACATATGCTTCATAACAGATGTGTTTTTTCTTTCTTTTTTTTTCTTTATCACCGTTGCTTGGAACGGTGCCTAGCACATTACAGATATTCAATAGATAATGATTGCTGTTTTAGAATAGGTCCTGGTTACAGTAGGTGGAAAAGGACTATATGTCTTTCATGTGTGTAATGTAGCAAAAAAAGAAAAGCAAGACAGCTAATTTTCCTTATTAAACAGACTGAATTATCATATATGGTTTAATTCAAACAGCTGGGTGCTTAATAAATCTCATTATGTTGAAAAACAATTTTTGTTGCCTTTAGTATGGGACCCTACTCAGCATTTTAGGGTCATCAAAAGTCATTTCCAGTTGCATAAAAATTGGACTTTAATGCCCACCAATTGCTCCTATTTTTTTTTACCCTTAACTATATTTGACTGACTTTACGCAGTGATTTTAGTTCTTATTTATTTTTCTCTCTCGGGCACTCTTTTCTCTTAGAAGCTTCAAATAATATTTGGCCCTGGCATTCACCCCAGCTCTCTTTCTTGGCCTCCTTTGGCCATTCTACCAATAGTAGTCCTGAGTAAAACTCGTATCTTACCTCTGCAGCCAGAACCCTGGTGCTACATCAGAACATGGGCCCATACATAGGGAAACACTTCAATATTTGACCATCGACGTGTCTTAAACCAGGAAATCAAAGAATGCTTTGAAACAATAATATGTAGGTAGACTGCATTTGTGGAAAATCAAAATTGTGTCCTTATGCAACTGAAGTTTCAGAAGAGGAACTAGTATATTTGTCTTTTTACTTACACACACAGAAATATAAAGGTCAGGTCAGCAAACTCAGTTGCACCGTTTGCAGACCTGATAAGTTTTGATAGATGGGAGAAGTCTGCACCTCCTGCTGTCTTCTGTTGCCAGCAGCCTTCCTACTGTGCAACATGAACTTCCTGTCCTGTGCCAGAGCATCAATTACCTCTCTCACTGTGATTCTGACTTACAGTTTTGTTAGCCGCTAAAATTAAAACTCCAAATGAGGCAATGAAATGATATCCTTAACATGTCAAAAAGTGCACATTTATTCTCAGTTTTTTCTGAATGAATTTCAACATAGAAAACTTTAGCCAACATTCTTATCAGTCGGCACTGTGCCAGAACAATATTTATATATTTAAATACAAGGACATTTGCATATAACAATGACATGTTTTAAAGAACAGTGGTGTTGCCAGGAGCAAGGAAAAGAACTGACAGAGAAAAAGTACTTCCCTAAAAGATATACAAATAACGTAATTTGGATTTTCTAGTATCTTTCACATGGCTGTTTAGTTCAGATTCATATTTTTCAAATCTACTTGATTGTTATCAATTAAGAGAAAATAACCTCAATTTTTTAAAGAGCCTAATATTTAACAATTGTAAGGACTGTGGATCTATTACATTTCTATGTGTCTGAGGACACTTGCCACCGAATCTTACAAGTGAGCCATTTACAGGGTAACCATAAAATTTATCACCCTACCTGACATACTCTTGAAAGTGAAAGGTTGCCATTAATCAGTAAGCAGGGGTAACAGGCAGAAATTGGGACTGTCCTGAGAAAAATCAGGGCATATAATTGTCCTAGTCATTTCATGAGTCCTTTCATTAATAAGAAGCAAGATAGGCAGTGTTTACCAAGTGCTCAACAAAATCCTTTTGGAAGAATACGTGTTCCAACTAGGTTTCAGGCTCTTAAAAGAGATGTAGTTTAGAAACTTATATCCCATAAAACCATTGCTATAAAAATAGTTATCAACAGAATCAGTACCACTTGTAAAAAGCCCTGTCACAGGTGATGAACTATTTTAGAAATTTGTATTGATAAAATATCTCTCTTTAAATTTGATATTTACTTTCATTATGTAAAGAGTATAAAATTATCTTAAATTTTTGTAAAACAGGTGAATTTTATATTCAATAATTCAATCTAGCAATATTTCTTTATTCTTTTTTTCCAATTTATTCAATTAAAGTCATATCTTTTAGAGTGAGTTGTCTCTGGTTCATTTTGGAAATCAGCAAGATATAAATTATAGGTATGTGCTAAAATTTGAGTAGTTTCTATGAAGTGTATATGCCAGGGGAAAGTTTAGGACTTTTACAGACATACAAAACAATTCTGATGTCAAATTCTGGCTTTTAAGTTTGCACAATGTATCTGAGTCTGATTAGTATAAAAGAAAATGCCAAGTTTCCACAAAATTGTGTCTGAGCCAATGGGTGGATATGTGAAGGTAGAAGCTGTTAATTAAACAAAGGGCTACACACACACACATGCACAATCTATTTTCAGTTCTTAACACTCTTGATTACCTAAATTACTGCCCTGGATTTGCAATTTTAAGGGCCTGTAATGACGTGTGTTAAAGTCTTAACATGTCCCAATTTATTTCAGTTGCTTTGCTCAACCTATCTCTTTCCCTGATTATCATTCTCATTCCCACTCCCTACGGAAGACCAAAAATATTGTTTCTGTCTCATCTCTTTAGTCTCTTTTTTCACCTAAAATATTAATTAAAGAGTGACTGAATTATATCTTTAGTTTGGCTAATGAGAAGGCTAGGCCTACCATGTATTACAATTTTTTTAATATTACCTTTGCAACATCTATATTTTAATAGTTGTTTATAATTTTCTACAGAAAGCACCCTGATTTTGTATTTTTATTAGAATAGACCAATACAGTTTATTTATTATACTTAGTGGTCTTTAAACAGTTTCATTGAGGCACAAATGACATACAATAAACTGCCATATTTAAATGTTCAATTTTATGTTTTAACATATGTATACACCTATGAAATTATCACAATGAACATGTGAACATCGTGAGCATGTCTGTTGCCTCCCAAAATTCCTTTGTATTCCTCTGTCTTTTCCTCTATCATGCATCCTCTCATCCCAACCCCAGGCAAACATGGATCTACTTTTAGTCACTATGGATTAGTTTGCATTTTATAGTTTTATTACATAGAGTCATGCAATATGTATTCTGGTTGTCTGGGTTCTTTCACTTAGTGTAATTATTTAGAAATTCATCTATGTTGTTGTGTGTATCAATAATTTGTTCCTTTTATTGCCGAATAATATTCCAGCATATGAGTGCTAGAGACTGAATGTTTGTGTGCCCCTTTTGTCCCCAAATTCATATATTGACACACTACCCCCCATCCCCTCTTATTTGATGGTATTAGGATGTGGGGACTTTGAGAGGTTATTAGGATTAGATGAGACCATGAGGGTAGAGCCCTCATGAATGGGATTAATGGTTTTATAATAGTCAGGAGGGAACTTGCTTCCCCTCTCTGCGTTCCACCACACAATGAGAAGATGGCAGTCTGCAACCCAGAAGAGGCCATTCACCAGAACTTGACCATGCTGGCAATCTGATCTCAGACTCCCAGCCTCCAGAACTGTGAGGAATAAAGTACTGTTGTTAATAAGCCACCTAGTCTATGGTATTTTGTTATAGCAGCCTGAACTAAGATGATGTGTATATCAACATTTGTTGATCCATTCTTCTCTTGATGGGTGTTTGGGTAGTTTGGGCTGGTATAATACTGTTATAAATATTCATATTGAAGTGTTTTTGTGTATAGGTACTCTACTATCAATCCTCTTAGGTAAGTATCTAAGAGTGAAATAATGTATGTTTAAATTTTAAGAAAATGGCATTATTTTCTAAATTTTCTATACCATTTTACATTTCCATGAGCAGTGAATAAGTTACTCCACCTCTTTGCCAAGATACGCTATAGTCAGTCTTTCCCATTTTAGCCATTCAAATAGATGTGCAGTGGTATCTCATTGTGGTTTTAATTTCCATTTCCCTAATGACTAATCATGTTGAGTATTGTGTATGTGGTTGTTTACTATTTGTGCGTCTTCTTTGGTGAAGTATTGGTTCAAATATGTTGGCTTTTTTTGTTTGTTTTTATTGGGTTATTTGCTTTCTTATAATTGCATTTTGAATGTTTTATATTTAGTGTGTGTGTGTGTGTACACACACACACACATTAGATGCAAGTTCTTCATCAATATAGCTTACAATTATGTTGTCTGAGTCTTTGTCTTTTATTTTCATTCTCTTAACTGTGATTTGAAGATTAAGGTGCTTTGTTTTGATGAAGTACAATTCATTAATTCTTGTATAGTTTAGCTTTTCTCATATTTAAGAAAAGTTTTACTAATACAAGGTCACAAAGATTCCTTGTCTATTTTTCTAGAAGTTTTATTCTTTTAGATTTTACATTTAGGCCTATGGCCCATTTTTATTAATATAGTATTTGAAATGGATAGAGATTCATTTTTTACATGTAGAAATCCAATTGTTCTACATCATTTGTTGAAAAGATTATTCTTTCACCATTGAATTGCCTTTGTACTTTGTTCAAAATAAGTTGATCATTTATGTGAGGGTATATTTTTAAAATCTTTATTTTGTTCCAATTATGTGTTTCTTTACTTTCACACTAATGCTACACTATATGTGTTACTGAAGTTTATAATTCTTGAAATTAGGTAATATAAGCTCTTCAAAATTATTATTTAAAAAAATTTTTAGCTATTCTACGTACTTTGTATTATCATAGACATTATAGAATTAGTATGTCAATTAAAAAATATATAGGCCCATTAGATTTCCATTTAGATTATACCGAATCTGTAGAAAAATTTGGAGATAACTAACAATCTAAACAATATTGAGTCCTCTGATCCATGAATGTGGTATATCTCTCCATTTACTAAGCTTTGTTTAATTTTTCTCAGCAGTAGTTTGTAGTTTTCAGTGTACAGGTCTTGCACCTTTTTCCATTAAATTTGCTAAATATTTCATGTATTTATGATATTAGAAATATTTTTTTCACTAGTTGCAAATTTTCATTCTTTATTGCAGGTACGTAGAAATACCAATCTCCGCCCCTTCCCCTCCATATACTATTGACTGCAAACCTACTAAACTCACGTACAGGTCCTAGTAGCTTTTTGTAGATTCTGAAGGACTTTCTACCTAGATAATCATATCTAGAACAAATAAAGATGGTTTTATTCCTTACTTTCCTATGTTGATGTCTTTCATTTCATGTTACTATTTATTGCACTGTCTAGAATCTTTAGTATAATGTTAAATAGAAGTGGTGAGATGAGTCATCCTGCCTTGCTCCTAACATAGAAGGCATGCACTTGGTTTTCCATCATAAAATATGGTGTTAGCTGCAGATTTTTTGTAGATGCCTTTTATCCGGTATAGAAAGTTTCCTTCTATTTCAAGTTTACTAAGAGTGTATATTAGAAATGAAGTTTGGACTATGCAGAAATGGAGTTTTGATTCTTCAGCCATTTATGTGTTCTTTTTTAGTTTGTTTATATGGTGAATTATATCAATTAATTTGAATATTAAACCAACCTGCATTTCTGGGATGTACTCCAGATAGTCATAATATATACTTTAGTACAATTTTAGATTTGATTTTCTAAAACATATTGATTTAAAATATTAAAAAATAAATTGAGAAAATAATACTGACTTTTTTTCAAACTGTCATGCCTCTTTTCTACCTAGCCAACCCCCATATACATGATTTTTAAAAATTGTGTTATATTGTAGAAGAGATGGATGGCAAGGAAGAGATTATTTGATTTGGTTGTTTTGGGGGTCAAGTTTTCATGTGTTTCTTTGTATGTTTTAAGAATACTCTTTGGTTTTGAGCCAGTGTTTGTCTAATCTGCTAACGAGTTCAGAATAATTTATGACCTGTTGTTATATGGTTAAGAGTGGAGAAACTGTATATTATTATTACTATTTTTTTTAGTATGCCCTATCTAAAAAGAGTAGTAAAAGAAAAGTTAAATATCCTTTGAATGCAAGTAATCTGGAATGATGAATATTAAAAAAAACATGATTTAAAGTTTGACAGACCTCTGTTTTGTGAAATGCTATAATAAATGATGTCAAATCTCAGGCAGTATGATGGGAACAATTTAAATATATAAATAATGCCCATATTTAAATGTTTAATAAACACATATGATTGCAATTCTCAGATTGAACTAGATGATTCCTTGTAGTTCGAAGACCGGTGATTCCATGAGTTATCAGAGAAGAGCAGCTGAACCTTTATGTTAATATAATAGGAATTCTAGACTCTCTCTACATGATAAAGGTTGTCATTAGACAATGACTAAAAAGGATTTGCTCTATTATATCATAATTTTCAGGATTTTTTTAACAGGGATAATTTTTTATTGAATTTTGTTTATACTGGAGCTATATTCACTAGCCTTTTGCAATGTAAGTTTATATAGTCAGAACCAATACTATTTTAGTAAGGACACAGCTTGTTACCTAATAGATGCTCCAGCCTTAATGTCGATGATTATTTAATTTCCTTGATATTATTTTCTTTAATTTGATTTTTCTACTCTTTCACATTTAAACATGGATCCTGCATGAAACACTAACTAGAGCCCAAAGTGATGACAAATGAAATTCATCAGATAAAGCAAGATGAGACATTAGAGTGGGGCATGCTTCAAAAGGGAATACCCTTCAGAAATAAGGCACAAACAGAGTGTTCTGGAAATGGTGAATAGGCCATAAAATGAGGCTATAAGGGGTTTACTTTTTTTTTCTTTTTTTGTCACAGAATTAAAATAAAAATAAAAAATGTGAGTAGTTTTCAGTTTTGGAAAATTTTCTCTTTGGGTCCACTTTCTGCCGATGTTGAATGCCTTTCCTTTTGCAGTTCCATGTTTAGTGCTAAGTACAGATGTTTGAGCCTCTGCAGTGTCAAAAACAAAACAAAAAAAACTCCAAGTGCAGTCTGGAATGACTGTCAGGCTTATATTAACTTGAAGCCTTTATATTGGTCATACAGTTGTATAATTAACCCATATTTTAAATGAAATTTAGTCAGTTTAGATTATCTTTAATATTTGTTGAGAAATAATTTAAATAACACCAAAATTAATAATACATTAGTTATAAATTTATAATTAGTAGTGTTTAGATTGTAAACCACTGGGGCTTCCAATAGACATTTGAATATTTTTCTACATCATTTATACTGTTTATATTATATTTCTTATGCATTTCATAGTTTATTATAGAAAAATCTAATTTCTTTCTACTTTAATGGAAATGTGATATTTAAAAATAATGATGAAAGACGCATTCAATTGCATGCTATGCAAATAGTTGAGTTTGTTTACTATCTTGAGTGGCAATGAAGCAGATTAGTTTTTCTCTAAATGATAGCAAGCTACTGAGGGGGAGCAGAGTTTGCCACCCCCAAAGGATAATTTGATTAGTCAAAGATATGACATGACAGAAAAGGGGCTGCTGTGAAGAGGAAGGCCATTCTGTTTCCAGTACAAAGACAAACTCAATCTGGAGCTTATTATACCTAGAGAATAATATCCACCAGGGTTCCCAAAGGGCTTGACTGATCTCAGCATCGCCTGGAAAACATTAAAAAGAAGAGATTCCTAGTCCATCACAGGGAGGGTCTGATGTGTAGATGGTGAGTGAAGCCCAGGAATCTGCCTTTTTAAAAGCTTGCCAGATGGGGCTGAGAATCAACTCATTTTGGAAATACAGCATTCCTAACTTTTATTCCTAAGTATTATTATTATTATTATTATTATTATTATTATTATTATTTAGGTACCTTTTGTTAGGCATTGCAAAGCAGACACAAGATCTCATTTTCTGGTTGTTTATACCCCATGTTGCTGATTTAGGAATCATTGTAATATTGTGGGAGCCACATGACCCTGGGCAGTGCTGATTCTTCAATAATAACCACTGGGCAGCTTAGACCATGTCTTCTGATGGATTTCACCTGCATAAAGCAGTGTGGCTTCTTGTAATGTAGGCAAGAGCAAGATTCTTTACACAAAAGAACTCTGGACCTGGATAAGTAACTGACTGAGACCTCAAAATTACATCCCTCAGAATATGTCAGATTTTGTGATGCCTTAGAAGAATAATCAGGGAAGATGCTGCATATAACCTACCATCATCATGAAAATACAAACCTCAGTAATGCCCCCATGGAGTGACTGATTCTATGCTGCATGGCATCCTGAGGAGCCTGCAAGGATGAATTAGACGTGAATTGTAGTTAACCAATGGAGTTAATTTAGTTCACCAAAGGAGTTAGGAATAATTACATTTTAACCATGTGTGAGAGAGGGGTCGTTAATGTCCTTTATGTGAAATGCTGTAGTATAATAGGAATTTATATTTCATTTAAAGAATCAGCCCTTAACAATAGCAAGGGAGTTATGATCAGAAGAGAGAGCCTAAAGAGGACCCATTTTCTCTGATCTGTAGTGGCAAACAAGGGAAATTGTAGAGTAGGTGAGTAAGTTTGGCTTTTAATTGGAAAAACTAGAGCCAGTAAATTGTTTGCTTACTTGCACATGTCAAATATAAATTTAAAGACTATTTTAACATTGTCATATAAAAAAATAGCACACACATGCTAGTCTTGTAGCTGAGTTACATGTTAATTCTTTATTATATTTTCCTTTGCCAAGAAATCAAGAGAAGGGTGAGACTCAGAAGGGCAGCAATGGAAGAATTAAGAAAGGTCATTGTGAAGAAAGATGTGTCATTAGAGACTAAGGCTAAGATCATCCACACTTTTGTATTCCTAATTACTACAGATGGAGGTGAAAGTTGGACAGTGAAGATGCTGATAGAACAAAATCGATTATTTGGAATACGGTGTTGGAGGAGAGCTCTATGGATACCCTGAACCACTGGAAAGACAAATAAGTGGATCCTAGAGCAAATTAAGCCTGAAACATTGCTTGAGGCAAAAGTGACAACCCTGAAGCTGTTCTACTTCGAGCACATCCTGAGAAGGCAGGGTTCTTTGGAAAAGACAGTCACGCTGGAAAAAAATGGAAGGCAGCAGCACAAGAGGAAGACCACATGTGAGATGGATTGTCTCCATAAAAGAAGCCATAGGCATGAGTCTGCAGGAGCTGAGCAGGGCTGTTGAGGACAGGACACTGTGGATGTCACTTACTCATATAGTTGCCAACAGAACATAACACACACATACATGCCATTTGACTATCAAAGACAACCTTGTTTTGTACTTAAAATGTCTGTGTTTTCAGACCGAAAGTTGAAAATTGATAAGAAAATTCAGGGAGAATATATTATGTTTTACTGAAATGTAATTTTCCTCTTAGGTGTCCTTCTATTTGAAGCATTCCTCAGAAGACAGAGGCTTTTGTTGTTAGTATGCTTAATGTATTCTCAGAGTTGCATCAACTTGTATCTCAAAGGACTTTTTTTTGTTTGTTTCTTTGTTTGTTTTTGAAAACTTGGTAAAGTGGAAAGAGCAGGGACTTGAAAGTAAGATTGAATTGGATGAAAAACCTGATTCTGACCCTTACCAGATGTGTAACAATTCCCAAATTACTACATTTCTTATCTGAAAACTTGAAGAAAATAACACAAGCCTTTGTGGTTGCTGTGAATACTAAATAAACTAATGAATAGAAAATGCCCAGAATATTGTGAGTGATTAATAAATTGTTTCCTTTCATGGAAAATTTTCAGGAGCATCTCCAGAGCAAATTTTGATTCAAAGAGTATTAAAATTTTATTTGGTACTTATCTAAATTTCTACATAGATTTTTTAATTTATAACATGCATGACTTTCACAGCCGTTTTCTAATATTTTAGGCAATCTCTTTTTTAAATTTTTTTATTTATTAGTTTCAGGTATTTAGGCAATCTCTTTTGATTAAAGAACACAAAACACATTCTATTAAAACGAACTTATTTTCTGAAAACCCTATTTATTGAAGTTACCTATGCAAGTTGCATTTCTAGAACCCTATAACTTTTAAAACTCAGTACCTCTTCACTTCTAGAGACATAGGTGTAATTTCTTTGTCCTTGCCTTTACCTACATACTTGATCCTAGGACCAAGGAGCAAGGTCTGCTTTGTGATAGCTCTTAAGTCATCAGATGTCTGCCTAAAAATTGAAGAATAATGAAAATTCCTAACATGCTTTAATTGTGACACTAGAGTTTATATGACATCAATAGACATTAATAGTCATAATTCTTATTTTAATTAATTTAATAATTACTTTTATTATGAATATAAAAGTACAGTTAATTATTTATTATAATAGGAAAAAAAGACATTGAGCTTTAAGTTTAAGTGAGATCAAAGTATTAGTACCTGTTCTTCTACTTAGTTACTTAACGTTAGTAAGTAACCAATTTTTGTCACCACCTGATGAGAGAGGTGCTAGTATTATGCCCATTTTACAGATCAAGAAACAGGTTTTGTGAAGATAAGTAATTTGTCAAAAGTAAGCTAGCTAGGAAAACATAAAGCAGGGAAATTAATGCAGATCTCTCTAACTACATCTTTAACTCTTATCTAACCTCTACACCTTATAACAACATGAACAGTATGACTGTTCACGTCTTCCCCCTTATTTTGATTTGGAAATTTGTTTTTAGGTTATCATCATTCTAATCCTTATACTTGTTATATACTAGACTACTTCTAATTGTATACCTACAGTATAGGTACAGAGTGATTTCTATAGAGCAAATGGTGGCAAAATTTTATGTTGAATCCTCTGTCAATTATCTAGGGAATAAAAATTTTTAAACAAGGAAATTGTACACTTATCTGGGAACTTTTCACAGAAAAGTCAGTGAATTGTGAAAATTGCCTACCACATTTCAGTTATATGGTGGTCAAATTCATTAAAAAAAAAACCACAACGAACTCATTTGTAAAAAAAACAGATTGTTAGAATTTAGAATTAGAATTCTCATTAAAAATTATTCAGCTGACTTTACAATTATAGACACCGGATATAGTTTTATAGGTAGGAAAGAGCAACAAAAATTCTTTATAAATGAAATGAAATGGATGATGCATGGCATTCAAGGAGCGTGAGGAGAACCACGTAAGAAATGGCAACAGTAACTCTTATTAAAAATGTTAAAAAGAAAAGTGCGGTGATAGGTAAAGAGAAGACCTTGTTTTAGTCAGATTTGCTTTATTTTTTCTTTGTTCTATTCCCACCTAAAACCTTTTACCCTACTTTATGAAAACTAATGGAGAGGAGAGTCAGGTATATTATTAATTAAGGCATAAGCTGAATTGGAAAACAAATCTTTCTGAGAAGATCATTCGACCCAGTGAAATCCATTTTTACATCAACTGCTTTTAGGTTCTCCAACGGTGGTCCCAGAAAAAAGAAGCAAAAAAGAATAGTGGGCCACAACACGTGGCTTCCAGTGAGAGAGTTCTACTTTCTCAATCAGCCCTACTCCAACTCTTCAATGGGTAAGTCTGACTTTTTCCAATGTTGCTTAGACTGCTGTGCAAAGACAATCTCCTAGACTTGCTATTGAAATACCGATGGCCACCAAGCCATCACTGCCAAGAAATGTTCCAAAATAGATAGAACTTCAAAACTACTTGCATCAGAGCTGGTTGGATATTATGCCTAGAATTATTTTAGCTTTGTGCAACTTGTATTATGACTTTCAGATTTACTACACAGACATTTATTTTAACGGGGACAGAAAACCTGTAAATATAATTATTTGTGCTCTTTCAGGGGGAGCTGTAGATCTCATAATTATTTTAATTGAATACTGCTGCTTCCTTTGTGCTATTGTACTTATATTAATGAAGACTTGGATAATTAGGTTTAAAAGAACATAGCATGTTTGCTTGTCTGCATACTGAATTTTAGTGTGGTCTTCTCAAATGGATTGAGAGTAATACTGGAATACTGAAATCCTGTGATATACAAATGGAATGACTATGGGCTTTTAATATAAAGGAAGAACAGAATCATGCACACTTTTCTCTCTTTGCAAATTGTGTGTGTGTGTGTGTGTGTGTGTGTATTCCTATATTTAGAAATATATATATGTATATAAGAAAGTACAATTTCTTCTATGATGTGCTTCAGTGCAATACATATCCAATTATAATATGATCTATAATCTTCATAAAACATTAGATATACTTAAAACAATATTTTATTATCCAGCTTATATATTTTGGAATTTGGTTAGCTTTACTGTAAAAAAACAACATTGGCTATATAAAAACAAGGTCAAGATTTCAACTCCCAGAAAAATTAGAATTATATGAGAATGGTTAATAACCAGTAGTTAAATCTCTAATTCCAGCTAGCTATGTCACAAAGCTTAATTTTCTTTCATACAGTAGTCATTCTTTAATCCATTTGGAGAATAATTACAATAAATCTATAAACTGTCTGGATCTCTTTTTCTGTTCCTTTCCATGTTCTTGATGTTTTATAGCTATATAAATTTATTCTGTGGTTCAAAACTTGTCAGATTTCTTTGGAAAGACTTAGGACATTATAAAGAAATCCAGGTGAAATATAAAATGTCTTTCATTTATCTAAAAATTTAATTATGAAATATCAGCTTTTGCAAAGTATGTTGGGGAGGTAGAGAGGAAGCAGGAGTCATGGAGCCTATCCTTAGCGAGTTTATTATGTTACTGTAAAAGCAAAATCCTCAAATCATTAAAAATAGAATTCTCATATGCATGGTGAGTACATATCACATTTTTATTATGATAATTAAGGCAATAACCAGCAGAATAGCAGATGTTTGAAATAGATTTTGCAAACTGGGTTTATAAACGAAATGGAAAAAGAAATGCTTTAGTAAGATTTCTATATTAGATACAAAATAAATTATGTTCTATAGAATGATACCTCCCTTCTTTTTTGAGTATTGCCTCTACTGAACATCAAGAACTGTGAAGTGTCTGATATATTGCTTTACATCCATGCTAAGACATTGACCTGCCACACTTCCATGAATGTTGGCAAAAGATAGGAGACTCTTGGATCAGAGGGAAAGGAGTTTATTACTATGACACAATGGTCAATATGAGTATTAACATATTTTTTATCAGTTCCTCATATCACCAAGTTTTGTTGGATCGACATACATGGACCTAGGTGGATGCTGGACAAACAGTGAGTTATGATACAGAAGAGTGACTCCAAGCTGGGGAAAACCAAATCTTTTATAATGGGCAGTAAGGAGGCCTATCATTTTACCCCAGAGGGAAATATTATATTTATTATACTAGAGAGTAAGCATGACTGCTCTTTGCTCTAGAGAGAGACACTATCGCTATCTTCCAAGGCTGTATGCAAGCCTGTCCTTTGCTGTGTAAGGTAGTAGCATTATCTTCTAAGGCTCTTCATGATAGAAGCATCCTTGAAAAGATTGTCCAAGAAAAAAGGAGAGACAGTACATCAGTAGCAAGATATGCAGCAATGGAAGAGACAAACAGAGAATTGTTTCCCAATTATATGCATGCTTCTTTTCTACACTATCTTAGTTTTTCGGAAATTTACCAAGAATGTTGGTGACTATGAATAATCCAACAGAGGCTGGGACCAATCTGTTAATTAGTCTCCTAAAGCATTTAATTAAGGCAACTAACAACAGGACTCCAAACAGGAGATGTTGACTTTCTGTGTTGAGTTCTACAATGTGTCCCAGGTCCCAGATCCATTTAGTAGAACACAACTCACAAACCATTAGAACCTATTTTAGAAAGTTGGGTATACTTCTCCTTCAGCTTCTGTATTGACCTTCTAGTTGGCCCAAGGCATTAATCCAGGTACAGAAGAGGGTATTAGAAATTGCACAGTCCCTGCCTTGATCTGCATCTATCTATCCATTACAAGCCTGACCTGATGGCTTCCAGGACTAAGGTAGTATCACGGATTATTTAGCTAAAGTCAGGAATAAATTTCATAACATCTTTTCTAATTAGGTGACCACACTATAGTGATAACTGCCCACACAGTTTGTATACATAACAAGTCTATTATCCCTCCAGGTAGCTCCTCCAATTAACTAAATGGTAGCTCATTTTTGAGAGATTTCCACAGTCATCTGAGGGTTACGTAATTAACTGACAGTGTTTTCTTAAACACTTGAATGTTTCTTATGACCTCTCCTAAGGTGCAGGTCACAGTGTTTTTGAGAGGAAGACAAGTTAATGCCCGGTTTCCACACAAGAAGGTAAGTCCCAAGGGTACACACAATGCCCCTAGAAAGAGGTTTGTTTTTTTTTCGTTTGTTCTTTTTTTTAAAAAAAATAATTATTGGGAAGCCACAAATAGGAAATGCATCAGTAGGGGCAGAGTTTGACAGCGTCTCCATTGGGACCTTCTGGCCAGCAGGTAGACCTTAAGGTTCTTCCTAATTCAGTATGAATAATTGACTCTATTTATGGTGTTTGGACAGACTTTCTGAAGACAGTCAGTCCAATATATTCTATTTATACCACAACATGGATGGTATTTGCCCAACCCATGAATAATGAACAAGCATTATAGGAATAGAGGTAAAGAAAATATCTAGAGATGTTGATGAATTTTGAATGATGAAATCTCTTTATTCATGAATATACTGTAACTCTAAAATCTTGAGGACAAATTCAAACAAGACAAAATATTATATAACATTCATGTCAGTTCTTATTTTGAACATTAAGCATAATTTTTTTGTCAATAGAAATTTACTCCCCCTCCATCTACATAATAAATGAAATATGTGTATGTAAATAGTGTTGGTTTAAAGGAGGATCAAATGATTAGACATACAGGGTAATTACAAGTCTCTATCCAGAGAAGAAAACCTTCTACAATGTTTTGCAAAATGCGTATAGTCTGCTTTAGCTATTTTCTTGGAATGACTGTGCCCAACTCTTTGTTTTAATCTGAGTACTCTGGATGCTGTGTTTGTATGTTGATTTCTACACCTGTGTGGTGATAAAAGAAGTGTTTTATGGTACTCTTTTTAGTACTAAGACTCTTTTCTGATTGAGCAGAAATAGGGACACCAAAACATTTCCTATGTAACATCATTAAACAAACCTTCCCCCACCCCTAACAGTAGATCAAAGGTATTATTATTTAAGTGCTTCATTCCATGTACCACTGAAAGTCTCTACACATTGCAAAGTGATTAGAGATTTTATATTATAAAATTAGCTTTACCAATATGGAAAACAAAACAGATGCTAGGTGACCTGTTGTGTCTTAAGGAACTAAAGTTCACAGTTAACATAATTTGTATAATAAACTGTACTGCATAGCTTTTTTGAATAGTGCTAGGCTCTTCATTGTACAAATGGCGAAACAACTTTAGACATGGTATAAGCACTGATAAACTTGATTTTATGTGTTTGAAAGTATATATGAATTATAGTTTATGGGCTACAAACCTTCTTTCTGAGACTTATAAATTTGGTTTCTATAGTATCACTGTTTATTTGGTGAGAGCTATTATAGAAAGTTTTTAGTGTTTTTCATATAATCTTGAACTTATTTAGTGATATCTAATATCTTATTTGGAATGTTAAATATGACCAAATCTGAGAAATACTATGGCTCACTAAATTAAAAGAAAATCTACTGAATGCAGCACAACACAGAATCCTACTTGTTGTGTTTTCCAATTTCTCATTTTTTATTTCATCACACAAATTTAGAATTCCTTCTTTGCTACTAAATTTATTCAAACTGCCTTTAAAATTTTTAATACATTATATATACAAACCTTGACAGTGATAACGACATATTTTGCTTATGATGCAGTCTCAACAAGGACACTCTTCAAAATTCCTTATCTAAAATACTATCAAAACATAAATTTTCATCTGATAATAAAATTGATGAAGCTATGTACTGCCTAGGATAAAGAGTAGTTAGAATTGATTCTTCAGGCAGCTACCTAACCAGCCCAATCCCTATGTGGTTCTGTGTAGAACAGATAAAAAATGTTAAACTAAACAAGTTCATATCCAAAGACTGAGAATAAGAAAAAAATTATTTCTCAAAAGCAGCCATGTTGGGGCAAGACAGGTCTAGGAAAGTTAGGAGAGGACCAGACATATTCAATGAAAAAGAAAGAATTCACGTTAGATAAGACAGAAACTTTTTCTCTTACAAAGTTCTATATTAAGGTGCATTACATCCTTTCCCTCATTTAATCCCTATGTCAATCCTGCGTGATAGCAGTATAGATCTTTTTTATGGAAAATAAAGCTAAAGCTCAGGTTATATAGCCAGTAACAGAGCTGGTATTCAAATCATGGTTTCCGTCTTCAAGGAGTATGCTCTTGATTACTGTGCTATTTTACTTTCCTTGTTCCAGAAAAATTGCATTAACTGAAGCCCTTTGACTATAAAATATGATTGTGGCATTTTTAATAAAATAGTTTAGCCACTTTAATGGCTACTTAGGTCAGAAACTGATTATTAACATAACCCATGGTAACCACTGGTGACCTCCAAGTGTAAGTAAGACCTCTTGTCATCTCCCCATTGGGAGATTTCTGGATTATATTTCATTTGCTTCAGAGTTGGCTACAGGCAAAATTAAAATATAATAAAGCTGAAAGCCATAGTTAAAATTGGCCTGCATTTTGCCTCCATGACTCCATAGTTTCCAATTACCTAACCTCTTTTTTTGTCATAGAGCTTTAATATTCTTCCCCACCTTCCTGTAACAATATTCTCCCATAGTTTGAGTGGTTAATGATTTGTCAACCTTCAGGTTTCAGTGGTATATCATCTCTTTAAAGAGGTTTTCCTCACAACCATATTCAATGTTATTTGCTACGACATACTGTTCGGTTTCTATATAAGTTATTGCAATTGTGAATAATCATATTTGTCTACTTATTATCAGAATCTTCCACTAGAATGTCATTTCCATTAGATAAGAAATCGTATCTATTTTGCTGAGTACATTATTCTCAAAGCCCATTACAGTACCAATGTGGTCATAAAATGATTTTGTAATAAATGAGTAAGTTAAAGACAGAAAACTCTTTGAACTTTAATTTCTTCATTAATAATTTGTAATGATGGCCTCCCCTATCTAGGGTGATGATGTTGCCTATATTTCTTATAATATGGCTGTGAACATACAGTATATTTAAGATCACATTATAAATTCTGAGATGCTATAAAAATGCTGAGTAAAACTAAGTGGAATATATCTTAGCTACAAGGTTTGATCAAACAATATGGTGAGTGTTTAAATTTAAAAAAAATTATTACAGTAAAAGACACATTACCATTAATCCCCCTCAAAATACTCTCCCTCGCTTTGAACACACTTATTTCATTTTTTTGCCACTTTCTGAAGCAGTTCTGGAGGTCTTCTTTCATGAATGTTTTTAGTTGCGCTATCATGGCTGCCTCGATGTCCTGAATCATTTTGATTTTGGGGAAGAGCCAGAAGTCATAGGGTGCCAGATCCGGTGAATAAGGTGGATGAAGACACATCACAATTTTTTTATTTGACAGAAATTGCTGTACCAGATGCAATGTATGACACGGAGTGTTGTCATGATAGAGGATGATTGCAGCACACTTTAAAACATACCTTCTCTCAGCTGTAGCTCACACTCTACTGACTTACCAAACAAGTTGAAACTTGTCACACACTGTTACTAAGGTGCAACTTGCTGCTTTCTGTATTGAAGATCCCTGCTGTTCCGTTAGATAGCACTCAACAAAAGTATTTACTGTATTTTGTGACCACAATGAAAAGGCTCCATGTGACACATGGCTTCAGGTACGGCAATTTCTGTCAAATAGAAACTAATAATAATAATAATAATAAAAACCATCATGATGTGTCCTCATCCACCTTATTCTCCAGATCTCACATTGTGTGACTTCTGGCTCTTCCTCAAAATCAAAGTGACCATGAAAGGTGAATGTTTTGAATCGATACAGGACATTAAGGCAGCCATGACAGCACAACTAAAGATATTCATGAAAGAGGACTTTCAGAACTGCTTCAGAAAGTGGCAAGAACTATGGGATAAATGTGTTTGATGTGAGGGGGAGTGTTTCCAGGGGGGTTAATGGCAATGTGTCTTTTACTGTAATAATTTTTTTTAATTTAAACATTCACTGTATTTTCTTATCACACCACATATGTTTCCATTACCTGTTGGAGATATTCTCTTGTTTTGATGTCTTCTCTGTCTAGCACTTTATATCCAAGTGCCTTCATGTTACGTCCTGATTGAACAAGGCTCCACTCTAGTGTTGCCACAACTGACCTTGTCTTCTCAGACTAATCATTGGGCATATTTTGACCTGACCTGATTCTCTCAAGAAAAACTCACCAGTTTATTTTCTCAAGCTACTATTGTAAGATGATCCATTAGGTGATTCGATACATTTTATGAAAATGTATTGGTAGCAATTTCATGACTTACCTTTTTCCAGATTGCTTTCATGTTAATTTGGGTCTTTAGTAAGTGACTTTCATGGGTATTGAAGCCCTACCAACTTAAGCTAGTAATATAATTGTGATTAGTCTATAATTATGGGCAATTGTGACACAGGTGAATGAATAACTACTTGTCTTGTGAAGATGGTTGAATCTGTGTCTGTGTAAATTGTCCTCTGTTTTACCAACTGCTTCAAAATGGAAAACTAACTTGAATGTATTGTTATTTTTTATGAAGGAACGAAGAATTCCTTGTTATAATAGATGCCTTTTATGATTCAACCAAATGGGTTTGTGATTTTCTTAAGTTAGCAATAAAACTATCATAATGTATAAGGGCCTATGTATGAAAAGTCTGTACTTGAAGTAGGTGTGTATATCATCTGGAAATAAGATAGAAAGTAAGAGGTTTTGTATAGTAAAAATGCTTATTCCTGTGTGGGACACCATTTACTTCTCTGGAATAAAATTTATTTTCGAAAACAACAATGTCATTTCCACCACGCTCTCCCCCTCCTGGCAAACAGTATGGTTATCTCTTTAGCTATATAACCCTTCCGATATATAGCTGTTAGACCTTATATTAGTTTAGGCCTAGGTAATGACCTGGAAGAAGGGAAGGGTAGGTATTGCCATTCTTAAATGTTATGGAACATTTAGAATCACGTAGCAAGCCTACTCTGAAGTTTTTTCTAGTCCTTTTTCTGTACCTATGCTGTGGAAAAGTTGTTCTTTTCTGGAACAAGAAAGAAAACTGATTCAAAAATGACTCATTCATACTATTTCAGACTTGGAAGAAGAGAACATTCTATTACTTGTATCACACAGGTTTGATGAACAAATTCAATAAAATTTCACTCTGAAATACCACCCTTTTCTTGGTGGTACTCAAACATTAATTTAGAAAGTATATAATAAAAATAATTATAGTATCTTTAAGAATAATTTGATGAAAAGTTACAGATAATGAGACAGTTTTTCACCCTTAAATTATTACTTCAGATTGGATCAGCGGTAATGAGCAAGAAATTCAGGTCTTTTAAAGTGAGTCTTCCATCTAATATCCCTTCAAGTCTTCAGTTTTCTGTCAGAGCTAGCATTTCTTCTTAGTTTATCTGGGAAGAGAGAGAGAGAGAGAGAGAGAGAGAGAGAGAGAGAGAGGGAGGGAGGGAGGGAGGGAGGGAGAGAGAGAGAGAGAGAGAGAGAGAGAGACTCATTGCTGAATTTTACAAACATCTTTATACCCCTTTTTTGTTAATGAATTTGAGCTTTATTGTGAGCTTTATTGGCAGGCATTCTTAGAGATTTGAATTTAAAACAGAACACTTTAGAAGAATATCCTCAGAGTTCTAACATTTGAAACTCAATTTTTCAAGATAATTGCTGAGCTCGCATGGTTAAGGCCCACTCAGAACCCCTTGTTTTTGCCTAATTGTTGTATTTTCCTGAAACCACAGGTATTTTTGTCAGACTTTTGTTTCCTTTGTCCTGTGTACATGTAACCTTTTCTCATTATAGACTTATCCAAGGCTATCCCTCTATACTGAGGTTTTTGGAAATGTTTCCTACATAGGTTGCTGCCCAATTCATGAATCACTTAATAGAACCAATTAGGTTTTCAAATTTATTTGGTTGAATTTTGTTTTTAACTCTACTCGTGGGATGTTTCAAAACTCTTGTAATAGTACTTAGACCAATTTTATCTACTTCTTTCCTGGGTCCCTCTGAGGTAATTGGAATATTTGGTAACTCTGGTAGTGACATAATTTGTTTTTCAGGATATTTAGGATCAGCTTGGGTTAGGAATTTTAGACATCTAAATTACATCTGAACTTATGACTATGCATTCTTAATACAAGAAATGAAAATATTAAATATTTAAGATTCAGAGTAATATGATGTAGGTCCTGATCTCAAGCCATCTGTGAATTGATTAGAAAGAAATGTGAGAAATACTTGAACACATAAGGAAAAACACCATGAATTGGATTACAACAAAAAGAAGAGAAGATTATTAGAATTATTATAAAAATGGTCCAGGTTAATTACTAAATGAATGATATAGTCATTAGGTGCAAGGATCAGGCTTTTGAATATTTGCATGAATCAAGACCAAGGACTCTAAAAGTTAACAAGGTCTGCTCAAAGTCCTCAATAATGTTGGCTGATGGATTGAGCGGTAGATGATTGACTAACGTATAAGCTATGGGGCAGACATAACAGCTGACTGCTTTTATGACCCTTTGGGGAATAATATGATGAGAAAATTCAGAATCCAAACTCAGTCACGATTAAAACGCATGTAGACCTTGTCTATATATAGTTTTTGAGTAATTTATAAAGGGTTTATCATTGCTATATTTTGTGATCACTCATACACAAATGTTTTCTGAATGCTTACTATATGCCAAGTAGTATACTTAGTACGAGGGGTTGGTGGTGAACAAGTCAGGCATAATCCTTGCCTTTATTGAGAATACAGTCTAGGAGAGAATTAAGCATTAAGTGGTACAACTGAATCTAAATAGTTTATATAAGTATGTAATATTTCAATTTAGTAATATTTATTGAGCACCTTCTCTGAGTCAAGCTTTATTTTGTGTGTTTGGAAAATATCAACTACAGAAAAAGAGAGAACTTTTCCTTCATTGAGCTTATATTCTATTATGAGAACAGGAGTAGGCATTAAAAAATGAAATGTAGTGAATGCTAGTAATGGGTAAATGGTAAATCCTATGGGAAGAAAACTAAAGCAGCATGAGAGGGACTTATTGTGAATGAGCAGGAGTGGTGGGCTAGTGGTGGTGGCCTACTCTTTTCAGTGGGATCATTGTATATCTCATTGGAAAAGGTACATCTGAGAAAGATGTAAAGAGTTAGCTAAGTGGATATCTGGGGGAAGAATGTTCAAGTCAGAGGAAACATACAAAGCTGTACAGTGGGTGTTTGCTTCAATATTTGAGCAACAGCAAAGAGGGCCCTATGGCTGGAGAAGAAAAAATAAGGGGAGATTGGTTAGAGAGGTGAAGTGAGGGAGAGATAATGTCAGAGAGGTGAAGAGGAGATATCTCGTGTAGATCTTAGAAGACCATTGTATGAGGAGCCATTAGAGAGCTTTGAGAGAAAAAAGACATGATTTGACTGCTGTAATCGGAACTACATACCCTTTGCTATGCTCTGACTTGCCTTAGTAGAGTTGGGCATATGAGCAAGAAGTTCTATTAGCAGGCCTATTGGAATCTTTCAAATGAGAAATGACAGGAGATCAGAGAAGGGCAGTAGTAATAGAAATGATGGAAAACTGATAATCAGACTCTAAATATATTTTTAAAAGAAGTCAAACAGGATTTTCCAGCATATTGGATGTAGGCCATATGAAAAAGCGGACTCAAAAATTTTGACTTGAAGAAATGGAAGGATGGAGTGACATCATTAGTGATGGAGGAGGATGTGAGAGGCCAGGTTGGGTCAGAGAAGCAGGGGTAGGGGGGTACATCAGGAGTTTAACTTTGATTTTGCTGAATTTGAGATATAGTTAGATATCCAGGTGGAGACTCCAGTAGGCAATTTAGTAAACAAATCTCAAATGTTGGGGAGAGTTCTGGGCTGGAGATTCAAAATAGATGGCATTTAAATCTATGAGACTGAATGAAGTCAGCACAGATAGATAAGAGAAAAAAAAAAAATCAAACACAGAGCTCTGGCTTACTCCAAATTATAAATTTAGGGAGAAGAGGACAATCCAGCAGAGGATAATCCAGATAAGGAATGATATGTGAAGTAGGAGGTAAACCAAGTGAGTGATAATTAGGATCAAATGAGCATTCAGATAAGGGAGTCCTTTTAAATGGTTCCCATTCAGATCTGTGAACATTTTTGTAGTTCCTGTTTTTCATGTGCTACCTTACACCAGCCATGTTCATTTTTGCTAGCACTAATGGGCCCACCCTGCGAAGGATCCACACAGAGAACCCCTGCTCCCTCTCTGCCACAGAATAATGTCAGGAGGCTGGCCTAGCTATATTGTGCTCCATTCCCTCCCACCAAACTCCTAGAAGCCTGTGAATTAATGTTGGAGCCTGCTTCTCCTTGTATGCATAGAACAGTAAGCTTTGCAAAGGCTTTGATTAATTTTAATCTGATCCCCTAGGGTGCTCTTATATGAAAGCCTAGAAATGTTGAGAATCTTTGAAACAACCATGATCACAATTACAATTTATTTTTGATACTTTTGAGGTTTTTCAATTTTATATATATATATAATATATGTATATATAATGTATAAATTTTATATATATAAATATTTTATATATGTGTATATATATATATATATATTTTCCCCCCCCACAAGACAGGGCAAACTTTGTAATGATGACTAACAAGAACTCTGTGGCACTTACATGGACCTGAGAACGGGCAGAACATACCTCTTTTCTCAAAGCACAATAATCTAAATAAATGAAAGTCCAAGAGCTCACGAATTTGTAACCACGTGGACTTATTCCTCTTGATTTATTGAAAAGGGCAGGAAATATACCTAAACATGTGCATAAGCCTTCCTTTTTCCACTTTGCAGTAGAGGACGAGGTGAAATGTGGCCAAGAGACCCACACGTCTCTGAACTGCAATCTTTTCCTGCTTGTCATCTCTCTTGTCTCTTTGAGTAATCTGATCAATTACAATGATCTCATTCTTTTGGTGGGGTGAGAGATAAAAGGGGGTAGGTATTCCCACCCACTTTCTCCTAAGAGGAACCCAAGTTGTAAATTAAATAAAACCATGTAATTCATCTATTACAAATATTCATCTTGGGTAAGTGACTATTTTTAGTAATCTAATGGTTTATTCAGAGAAATTGAGGGTAATTGTGCTTGTCCTAACCTACCTATAAAATTACCTGAGTATGTATGTGTGTGTGTGTGTGTATATATATATATATATATATATATATATATATATATATATGCCTGTAGATTATAGTTAACCCACCTTTAATATTTATATGGAAGTCCCAGAAGCGATCTTGTAAACTGACAAATATCAAGAGATGTATAATACAAAGTTCTGACAATTAAGTTTGCGAACTTGTTGCAGTGATGTTGCTACCTTTTTTTGATATCAGAGGGATTATTCATTATGAATTAGTACCAACTAGACAAACAGTTAACCAAGTTTGCTATTTGGAAGTTCTGAAAAAGCTGTGTGAAAAAGTTAGATGAAAACGATCTGAACTTTTCACCAACAATTCATGGTTCTTCCATCACGACAATGCACCAGTTCACACAGCACTGTCCGTGAGGCAATTTTTAGCCAGTAAACAAATAACCATATTGGAACACCCTCCCTACTCACCTGATCTGGCCCCCAATGACATTTTTTCTTTACCAAAGATAAAGGAAATATTGAAAGGAAGGCATTTTGATGACATTCAGGACATCAAGGGTAGTATGAAGACAGCTCTGATGGCCACTCCAGCAAAGAGTTCCAAAATTGCTTTGAAGGGTGGACTAGGCGCTGGCATCAGTGCATAGCTTCCCAAGGGTAGTACTTCGCAGGTGACCATAGTGATATGCAGCAATGAGGTATGTAGCACTTTTTCTAGGATGAGTTTGTGAACTTAATTGTCAGATGTCATACACACGACAGGCATGATTTGTATCAAGTATTAAAAACACCTACCTATCAATAAGAACTGCAACTGACACATAAATATTTACTGACCTTCCTTATCCAGCTAAGTTGATGACAACGGCTAGCCTTTGTGTCAAGCAATTGTGTCAACAATCTCTATTCCATTCTTAGACCTCTGTTATCAACTATAATTTCAATCAAGAGAGAACTAAAGATATTTGCAGTTATTTCTATAAGCATAGCTACCATGTTTTTAGCTAGTACAATTAGGTGGAATCTTGGAGAAATAATAGATTTATAGTGGAAAAGTCATGAGGTCAGTATTAGACATGTTAAATTTGATTTATCTTTATACTATTCATTTGGGAAGATGAGACAGTTGTTGTAAAAATGGATTTGGAGTTTACAGAAGAGGATTGGTTCGATGAGACCAATCCTTTTGAGTGTGATCTTTGTACAGGTGGTAATTGAATCCATTAAATTGAATGAAATCATCTTAGAAAGAGTAAGGAAAGAGAAGAGGGCCTAGGACCAAACCTTGAGAAGCTAAAACATTTAATGATCAGAGAGAGGAAAATGAACTTACTAAAGAGACAAAAATTGAGAGGTCAAGAAGGTAGAAGAAGAATTAGGCATTTGATGTTGAACACCGGCTACATGCCAGTCACTTAACTAGGTGAACCAAGTGATGAAAGAAAACGATTCCAAACTGACAAGGTCACTCTCAAGAAGTTTACAGCCTAGGGTAGTCAGATCTCAAGCTAATTGTCATACTAATAAAAAGACAATTAAAAACAGAGGCACCTGCTCTGAAAGAGATAAACATCATTATATGACAAAGCTGCTCTTGACTGTGGGGTCAGGAAAGACTTCCCTCAGCTGACATTTAAAAATAAATAGAGGGCAAATAAATGAAGGAGAAAGGTAGAGGAAAGAGTATTCCAGGAAGAAGAAATTGTGTAGTAAAGACCAATGTGACAAGAAGTAACATGGAAATATTAGAAGGATTTTAAAGGCCAGTATGTCAGAAAGACAGCAGGTGGAGAAATGAGGGGAACATCAGCTTTCAGAGATAATGATGGGCCAGATTAGTGAGGATTTAATAGGCTCTATTAAGGATTTTGATCTTTATTCTAAGAGCAATGGGAAACGATGTATGCTCTTTAAACAGGCAACTTTCTACAAAGGGAACTGAAAAATAGAGATTTATTTTTTCAGAATAGGGGCTTTAGGTAAAGAAAAATATTTCCAGTTACTGAATCCCTTTAGAGTAATAAAACCTAGATATTACCCTCTCTAAAGAAACTACTGTCTCAAAAGCATTAATGAGCAAATAGGAATGTATTGAAGATTCTAAAGAATTGCTGAAGGGCAGGGTTTTTATCTCATATTGTATCGCAAACAACTAAAAATTATCCCTGGAACTTTCACCAGTCCCTCCTCAGACACCATGTTTCCAATATCTTTCTTTTTGTCTTTCTCTCTATGAAACACTAAGCCTACCTACCTCCTGTATCCTCCAGCTCAGCTCCAGTGTTTAGCCTCAGATAGCATATCAACACTCTGCGAACGACAGGGTCCTCCTGTCAATCCCACCACCTAGGAAGACATTTTTGTGATCATCTTTTATAATTGATTATGATTTTAGGACTCTGATTCGAGAAAAATTAGAATAATGTCTAGAAATGACTTTCATAAATTCAGATTTTCCATCTCATTTGTCATAAATACACATTCAGTTAGTATAATGTAGCTATTTCTTAACAACACAAATCATTCCTCTTTTGATTTTATACATTATTTGTTCTGCTTCTCAGTTGTAGATTCATTTCCAAAATAAGGCAAACTGCTCTCTTATTTCTACCTTCAATAAATCCTACAAGCATCTCTAATCATCAAAGACAACTTAATTTCACAAACATGTGTGGAACCCTACATTGCGGAGGCATTGGATCAGTATTAGGAATACAAAATGCTTAAAATCGTGACCCCTGCCCTGAAGGAAGTTAGGTCTAATGCAACCACAGAAATATAAATAGATAAATTATAGTCCAAAGTAACAAAATTCTAAGTTCATGTTTCAATGCTTCTATCAGCCTTTAATCCTATGTTGGATTTGTGGAGGGATTTAGGATGGGAATTCTCTGATTTTCTAGAATTTAGAATTTTACTGAAAGAGTAATCTTCAGTGAATTTTTGTACTTCAGAGAAAAAACATTGTTAATTACAATGTTTGATTTTCCCAAATTAAGGCTTAATGGGGTTATAAACACAAGAACAACAAAAACCAAAACAATAAAAACAACTTTTGATCAATAGCAGAATTCTGGGTAAGAATACAATATTTTTATTATGTTCAAAAATATTGTTGACTGCCAATCATTTGGTATGTGCTGAGGAGAGAGCAGTGAAAAAAACAGTCACCTGCTCTCCTAGAAAATATATTCTAGTGAGAGAGACAAATAGTAAGCAAATAAATAAGGTAATTTCGAGTGGTGGTAAAGGTTATGAAGAAAAAAAAATCAGAGAAGTGTGATAAAGCATGATTCAGGCGGAGATAGATTGGGCAGTTCAGAGACTCCTTGCTGAATAAAAGACATTTTAACTAAAACCTGAATGGCAAGAAGGAACCAACCATATAAAGATATAAGTGAAGCCCATTCCAGGAAGGAGAACAGCAAGTATACGGACCCCAAATCAGAGGCAGTCTGATGTTCCAGACAAGACAAAGGCCAGCATGTCTGAGGTGTAGGAAACGAGGCAGGGTGTGGCAGGAGTTGGAGTCAGAGGAGTAGGGAGCAAATAGATCATGTAGAGTTTCTTAAGCCTTGGTTAAAATTTTGAATGTTTGTAGATCCAAGGGGAAACAGAATATTTTAACCAGAGCAGACAAGACATGTTTGATTTGTTTAAAAGACTACATAGGCTGCTGTGAGGTCAACGGATTATAGGAGTACAAATTTGGAAACAGGAGCAGTGATGTATTGGTAAATGTTTAGTAACTTGCTCTCTGGAGGGGAGGAAACACCCTGATTTGTTTGCCAATTTTCATGGTATAAATACTTCGAATCATGGCCAATTTTAAGCTGCTAACATGATACATATTGGCTCGCAAAACTCCTGAAAATTTAATTGGTTCTCATGAGTTGGTATAGGCTGGCTCAGCCTGCTACTGGTTATGAGGCTGATGCAATGGTCTGATCAAGAGGTCATGAAGATTGAATTAGGATGGTCATAGTAGAGATGGAGGGAAATGAACAGATACAAGACATAGTAAGAGGTAAAATCCATAGTAATCTCCGTCGTACTGAATTGGTGAGGATTACATGGGAGAAAAGGAGAGCATAAAGGATGTCTCTTAGGTGTTTGACTTGACCAACTAATTCATGGTTGTCCCACTCCTGAAGGAGAAGGGACTGAGGGAGGGATATGTTTGGGAGAGGTTGCAGAATGAAGAGTTTGGTTTTGGTATGTAGGGATTAGCTATTTGACAAATAAATCAAGATGTCAAATAAGGTAATTAGAACGAAGAATCTGGGTGGTGAACACACAATGCAATATATAGATGATATAGAAATGTACACTTGAAACCTATATAATTCTCTAACCAATGTCATCCCAATAAATTCAATAAAGAGAAAAAAATTTTATCTGCAAAGCCAATGTTTAGAGGATCTGTACTTCATAAGATTTCAATAAACTCTCATAATTATTAGTCTTGTGTATGTGTTTTTTTGTGTGTACCTGAACTAGTTTTCCAATAATAACTAAGAACTAAGCAATAAACATACATTTTAAAGAAAAAAATAAGAATCTAGAGCCCACGGGAGAGGTCAGGCTAGAAATATAAATTTGAATGTCAGCAGCATAAAAATCTTCTAAAAATATATCTTACTTATTTTCAGTGCAAATTTGGAAAGCCAAGTTTTTACTTTAATCATTTTGTTGTAGACATGAATCTCAAAAGGCAAATTCATGCAATATTACAATTATTTTTAGTTTTCGAACTCCATTGAATTTTTAACAGTTAGCATTCTGAAAGGCGGCAAAAATTTAATTTCTGTCAATTCAGAGACCTGTCTTCAACAGAAGCATCTGAATTTCTGGGGTCTTATGTGACCAAGTTGTCATGTGTGGAAGGCTTTTAGATCTTGGTGTTGTCAGCCTCTATCCTGGCATCCAATAATATGTATATCTTCATTCCTGTCCTGTGTTTAGCCTTTTGTCCATATTGTTTATTGTTTCATTATTCATTACATAAAGGTCAATTCAATTTTCTGAGTTTCCCTCAGATTCTTAAATTAGCTTTTATACAAATGATTCTGCTATTTCCTGCCACACCAGGTTTCAAAAAATTTGTGAAACTCTCTTAAGTCTTTAGTCACTTGTTACTTGAGTTAGTAACTTGGCTTATTTTCAGGGGATATAAAAGCCACTTTACTTTCCTATAGGAAGCTCTCTGACTCTTCCTAAATTTTCTCTACCTAAAATACCTACCCAAGTTTCCCAAGAAACTTTCTGGTTTTGACCTACCCTTAGGTAATTCGCAAAAATTTCCATTTCAGACGTATCAGCTTGAACAAGTCCAAAATGTCTTGTCCATTAATCACAAGCCATTAATACCTAGAGGTCAGATCAAGCCTCAAGTCATGTTTTGTCTGGCCCTCAGAGTGCTTTCCCAAAAGGTGAATGAGTGACATATACACGTAATAAGATTTCAAGTAAAAATTCAAAATTTGGGTTTCTTTTTGTTTGTTTTGTTTTTTCTTTTTTCAAAAGACTATATCCAAAGTTTTGGGATCAATAGGTCATGGGTCTTACATGGTAATAATTGCCCAGACACAGGCAGTTGCTTTTGCCTTTTGATGGGTTGACATTATCCAGTTATTCATAGTTCTATTTTTCTATTGGCTCCCTGATGCTGAGGATATGTGTCAACTTCCATTTATTCTTCTACTGTTTAATTTCTTTTACACCTAGTCTGCTTCATCATTTACCTTAACTGCCTGAACTATGTAGGCATTTGAGTTGATGACCCCGTTTTACTTCTGTAGGTAGTTTTGACTACTAGCTGATTAACTATTACTCATAGGTATTCATTATAATATGTCGTATATATCTATTTGTCCCGTAAATGCTGCTTATTTATTCTTCTCTGATTTCTGCTATAAAATCTATTTTCTGAGTCAATAATTGTTGTTTACATTAAATTACTGAATTGGAAGAGGAACTAAAAGGGAAAATCTAGTTATGTCTCCATTCTCTTCTTAGTTGTATCAGATAGGCTATAATCAGGAGACAGAAATCATATCAGTTATTTTAACAGAGAATTTCATATGATGAATTGTTAATCAACTATTCGATAATTGTAAAGGCAAAGAGTGAGAACTAAAATATTATGAAATTAGTAGCTACAGAAAGGAATTAATTCCTTTTATGGCTGTGGAAAAAAGGAATGGGTGGGAATTATTATTACTTAGATACTTAGAAGAAAGTCGCTGAAATCCATACCTCTGAGGAGAAGCTGTTCCTCAGCTGGTGGTAGTATCTCTGAGCTTAGAAGAAAGATACAATTGGGTTGGGACCTGACCTCTGAAGAGGGGGTACCAGCTTTCTGATTGGGGAGTGGTGAATTTAGTGGCAATTGTGGGAAAACTGCATACTAGATGAAGCAGGTGCCAATGGAACAAACAGATACTGCCAAATGGAAAAAAAAAAAAGAAGTGCTAGGATGATACTAACAATAACAGAAAGTCAAACAGAAAAAGGACAGATCAATGTCTGACCCCTCCCCTCGCTTCTCAATCTTCTAAATGACTCCTCCGCGAGGACTTAACATGTAACCAGCTGGCAAAAGAGAGAGCCAGCAAGAAAAAGTAGAATATAAGAAGATAGGCTTGGAGTGGAGTAACAATAACTGAACTAATACTCGTATACTAGTAAATCTGTTGTCCTCACAGACAAAAGCAGCAACAACAACCAATAACAAAACCATAAGTGTCATCTGTGCCCTCCCCCTCTATTGCAAGAGTAAGCATCCTAGGTCTCTGTCCAATAATGTAAAACTCATGACAGAAAGAAGTACATGACTGAATAAACAGTTAACTTCCTAGTCTGCCAAAGGCCAGATATATAAATGAATTAGTTAAGGTAAACATTAAACAGCTCAAACTAATACCCCTTCACAATATAGTAGCTTAAAAATGATAGAAGTTAATTTTTCTCTCCTGTCATTGTTTCAGGTGGAATTTTCAGCTTTTAGGGGATCAGGGTTTTGCTCTCTCCAAAGGGTCATTCACAGATTCAGGCACCTTTCTCCTTACTGTGTATCATCCTTTATATTCTCTTGCCATGCTGATTAAAGCTAGGTTATAGGTTCATCTGTGTTCTAGCTCAGGGGAAAGGGAACTAGAAAAGAATTATGGGCAACAATTTGCTCGTAAGCTAATGAAGAAGTTTTATACATGCCATTTAACTCGCATGCTACTGAAAAAATCTTAAGTGACTAGAGATAGCTGAAAGAGAGGCTGGAAATGTAACCTGGTCAGCTAAATGTATAAAGAAGGAAAAGGATGTGGTGGACAACTTGTAGTTCGACAAGTAAAGGTAGATAGTAGGTAAGTTTTCATTTCTCCCAAAAAAGCTTCATTCACACCTTTCTTTCCATCCCTTTCCCTGGACCTCAGGATCAGGGAGCATTAACTTGCACTGAGATAAACTGCAGGTAGCCCTGAACAAAACTATAGTTTTATGTGTATTTGAATAAGTGTCTTTGCTTAAGGACAGTACATGATGACACTTTCCTATTGTAAACCCTTGCCATGACTTCTTTCTATGCAAAATTATTATGTAACATCTAGGAAAGGGGAAAGCAGGACTTTAAGGGTTTTATAACTGCATAGTTTTATTCTTGGTCCCCTTTCTGGTTGCTAAAAACATTCCAAACCTCTCTTAACTTCATTCGTCTTGACTAGATATAAGTTCTCTTTGCCTAACACGTAATGTTCAACTTCATCACTTCATGATAAGCAAAGCCAAAATAAAACTGTTTTGCACCTTCATACTCTGAGAGGCTAAACTAGAACATTATAGTTCCAGGGTTGGCAGAGCTTTTTCTTGTTTCACTATAGAAAATAGCCTCCTCCTGCAAGCTCAGAAGAGCTCAGGTCATCATCTTTTTGACAGATCAGAGTTGGGCCAATTTAACGATTGTCAAGGATTTCCTCTGCTTTGACTACTAGAGCTAATTACAACCATTGTAATTACTTATTTCTTTTTAAGCGTAAGGCGAGTTTCTTTTTAGAAATTTGAAGTCCAAGACACATACCTTAAATTTACCTTCCATGTTCCCTTTTAAGCTGTTCTCGTGGGAATTAGAATGTAAATCTAGCCCTCAAGCTCTTACAAGGCCATGGAGATTTGCTTGGGGGAATGGATACTATTCTGCATTACCCTTTTAAAGTCAGTCTCCTATCAGTCTACTGATATGTCTGAAATCATCAATAATTTTTCAAGCTTCTTGTCATCTCTGTACACCATTTCCCCCCCACAGTTTTTAGCTGTTCCTTAAACATCACTTGGCTTGAGTCTGGAGTTTTAATCAGTTCATGTGGCAGACATAGAAGCAAAAGAGTTCTTTGCGATCTCAAATTCACACCTATTTTATAGGAGATAAAAATTGCAGGCCAGTAAAACAGATGTGTAAGATATATAACTTTACCTTTATGTAATCATTCCTTTTGTTCTGAGCTTTATTCTTCTCACCATTGTAGTCTCAGGAGGTAGCCCAATGTCTGATACAGAATAATGTTCTATGAATATTTATTAAACTAATGAATGCTAAGAATAGCCATACCTAAAATACGAGTTATCAAAACTGATCTGAAAAAAGCAGGTACAATTTTCCCTATAATTTAATAGGCAAAATGTAATGGCAGTGGGAATATTTAGAAAGCAAGTGTCCTTTTCTAAAGTATCACAGGCAGAAAAAAATGACCTCAGTGAACCTCACCTGTATCCAGTAGATTTATATCTGGGAACAATTCTGAATTTATTTACATATTTTTTCTTTGATGTAAAATTACTCTGAAATTGATGTTTTTCAAAGATTCCTTTTCCACTCCCTCCCTTTAATTTTGTTTTACCTAAATAACAAAAACACCAACAAGGAACAAATTGTAATACTCTGAGGACATTTGTCAGGATAAAGATATTGTGTTTGTATTTATGAAAACACAGCCATGATCCTCAACAGACTTTTCAATAACAGTATTTACATAACTAAATGCAGCAGGGACCTCAATAAATGGCATGAGAGAAAATCAGAGCTGAATGTCTGCATTTGCCATTTCCCTAACTAGGAATCAGTGAAATTCCAATTATAAGATGATAGAGCATTATTTGCCAACTCTAGTGAGTTTTCATGACTAAAGAAACTACCATTTTCCTGCTCTTCTCCTCTGGGATTTAGAAAGAAAAGACTGACAAAGGCATAGAAGGAGAAGAAATATAAGATTTTGAATGTTGCTTTATATTTTCTTTGTATCTTGAATGATTGAAATTTTTATTGTTGCTGTTTTTATTATTGTTTGTAATGAAGGAACAAAAGAGGTAAATTTCAGACTTCATAAATTAAGGTTTGCAAGAAATCTTTCTCTCTCTCAACTGTTTCCATAAATCAACATAATTTATCTTCAGAAGCCAATTTCACTAGGCTACAGAAACGTAATCTCAGTCAATTAAGGACTTTCTTGCCAGTTCCCTCAGTAGTGCTGAGCCATGGATGGGGGGCTGGGGGGCCCAACTGTTCCATGGAGCCTAGAGGCATCCACTGATGTTCCTTCATTCCTTCTGGTCCTCAGTCATCAGTCCATGTCAGTTGCTACTGGGCTGCCTTTCATTCCCACTGTCTGCATAATCTCTTTCCCCTTAGAGCTTGCATGCTCATTTGGGAAGAAAGGGAACCTAAATAATAACACAAATAATTATAAAATTCACTACTGTGATAGTGCAGTGAAGAAAAAGTGCAAGTTGCTGTGAAAAAAAGAAAAGAAAAAGCATAATACCAAGACCTAGACTAACATTGGGGTGAAAGGAATGCTTTCCTGAAGAAATGATCATTGAACTGAGGTCTGAGGATAAGTAGGAATTAAAATTAATTACATGACGGGGAGAGTAGTCATTGGAAAGAAGGTGATGGACAGATGGAAGAGCACGTTCAAAGGTCTATGAAACGAGATCAGTTTAAGAAATTAAGGGAAGTTCAGTGTGGTTTAAGCATAAGTCTAAGAATATCAGAAGCAGGGTTTTAGCCAGGCTTTGCAGACCATGGCAAGCACTTTGTCTTTAATCCTACCATCAATGGAAGCTGAATTGTTTTAATCATGTGATGTGTGTGGGCCTACATACATGATTAGATTTTATTTTGGAAAGATTGCTCTGACTAAAGTGTGGAGGACAGATTTGGAGGAGATGAAGAATATACTTGAGGAAATAGGGATGGTGATAGCATAAACTAAGATAACATGAGCAAGTGGAAATGAAGATAAATAGCAGATATTGCTAAAGTCAATTTGATGACATGGTGATATGAATTGTATTTGGAGGTTGAAGGACAGAGTTAAAAAAAATGACTCTCAGCTCACTGGCTGCTATGTAGAACAGATGGATGGAATTTGTGATTATTATTTGATAAGATTAGGTTTAAGGACCATACCATATATTTGATTTTGACTATATAGGGTATGATTTGACTTTGAGACACCCAAGTACAAATGTTAAGGAGGCAGATGTTTATGAGGATCTTGAAATCAGGACAAAAGCCCGCTGGGGCTTTGTGATTCACAGTTACTAATTTATTTAGTAGTGGTAAATGAGATTGTCTAAATGATTCAGTATAACTTTTACTATGGATATATAGATATAGATATAGTTATAGCTATAGATATAGGTATAGATACACTTCTGTGTCTGTGCAGATCAAATGGGGATGACTTAATAAGGGATAAGTGCTTTGGAGACAAAATTTGGAAAGATTTAGCCTCAGTATTCTAATAAATTGAATCACTGTGTGTGTTTTTTTCACTATTCTTTTGTTCTGGCTGATATACATTCAGACAATTTAGTTTTAAAGGCAGGGATATTTATGTATCATTTATTTTTGAACAAATATGAAAATCTATAGTAAAAATAAAGAACCAATTTTAAATGGCAACTATAATTAAAAACAAAATGAAAACATCTTCACAAGGATATTATTCTAGGATTTCGCAAACTTTATGTTAGAGTTTAAGTTCCTCAAGGACAAGATAGCTTTACTTTTCCTTTCTTTAAATGGTGCTTATGCACACGGACACAACATTTATTCATAATTTATGGATGTTATACATGAAAAAACACTCTACTGATGTATATAATTATGTTATGTTCCCCCAATAACTTTATAATTTTTTTTTTGCTTGCAAGGGAGCTTTATCTCTCCAAAGTAAGATATCTGAAGAGAAAGAACCTATACTTTCTGTCCTACCAATACCTGTTACCAGGCAACAAGAGTCTAGCAGTTCTTTTGGTAATTTTCAGCAGCTAACACTTCAAATACTTAAACCAAACAATGAAGATACACATCAGTAAAGCAGCTAAACCCACATGTCATCTTGGTGCCCATAAAGAAGTTCCACACGTAGAGGAAATATTTAACATATATAATAAGATTTTCAAAGTCACATATAAAATTTAAAAAAATGAAATGAATTATGATTATCCAATTCCCGGGTTCATTGATAATAGAATATTAAAGAAAGAGAAAAATATTTTAATGGACTTTAAAGAGAAGTATAATATAATGTGCCTTTTCAGTTCATGATTTCAGTTGTTGAAGGAATTGCAAGTCATTATCATTTATTATTTTTTGTTAAAATCCAATTTCATGGATTAGTCATTGTTTGCCAGTTATTTCAGACAAAAGCAGTTATTTTGATTTCTTCTATATAATAACATAGATATTTAAACCTCCCATATCCTATTTATTAAAAATAGCATGTTTGAATTTCTGCTTATGATAAAAATGAAGCAAGAGGGATCAGATTAACTTTTACTTTCTCACCTGAAACAACTAAAAATCTTGACAAAACATATGCAACAATAATTTTCAAGACAGTGGCCATAAGACAATGAGGGAACATGACCCAGAGAGACAGGAAACAAGCAATGTGAGCCCTACAGTTGCTCCAGGTTGCTGCCTGGATAGTTTCTAGGACTCAGAATGGAGAGGACACCCAAGCAAACCTATTTATCCTCCTGAGTCAAGAAGATATTGCTAAGAATCAGGAAAAACCAAGTCGAGAGTAGCAGAGATGAGAAAACTACACAGAAAAAGAACTCCAGAGATTTGCAGAAGGTCCTCTTTTAATATTCAACTGGATATTGACCAAAGAATACATTTAAGGAAACTACCATGTTTCCCCGCAAATAAAACCTAGCTGGACAATCAGCTCTACTGCATTTTCTGGAGTAAAAATTAATATAAGACCTGGTGTTATATTAATATAAGGCCAGGTATAATGCAATGTAATGTAATTAATGTAATGTAATGTAATGTAATGTAATGTAATGTAATGTAATGTAATGTAATACCAGGTCTTATTTCACTATAATGTAAGACCAGGTCTTATATTAATTTTTGCTTCAAACGATGCATTAGAGCTACTTATCCAGCTAGGTCTTATTTTCGGGGAAATACGGTATCTGAAGCTGGGAAGAGAATCACTTAAAAGGATTACAGGGAACAGTTCTGAATCATACACAGGGCTGGAATTCGTTTCTGTTCTACTAGCCAGAGAGGAAAACTTTATAAATCATGGGGTATTGGTTAGAGTAACCAAAAGGATTTTGTTTCAGCAGTGTAGTAAAATTAGCTATAGACTTATTGCTGCTCTGGTACTGCCTAAAAATCCTTAAATCTAGTTCTAAATGAGTGAAAATGCTCCCAATAACCACCACATCCAAAATAAAGTTCAAGAATATTTATATTTACAAAAATATCCAGTGCCCAACAAGGTAAATCACAATGCCTAGCATCCAATAAAAATGTGTAAGCCATAAAAATAAGCAAAATATGCAATCCATAGTCAAGAGAAAAATTATTCAAGTAAAATCAACAGAGAAATGATATAGATGATAGAGTTAGTAGGACACTAGAACAGTTAGTATAACTATTCCATATGTTCAAGAAGCTAAGTAGAAATGTTGAAAATATTTTTTTTAAATCTAAGTCAGACTCTAGAGATGAAAAGCACAGTCACTGAGATGAAGATTAGGCCATATAGGATTATTGGTGTATTGCAGAAGAATATATTGGTGAACTTGAAGACAGAATGAGCAGAGCATCAATGAAAGGTAGGGCAATTTCAAGCAGGTGAACAATCATGTAATTGAAGACCAAAAGGAGAGAAGAAGAAAGGAAGGAAAAAAAAAATTACTTGAAGAAATAGTGGCCATTTCCCCAAAATTTGAGTAAAGGCAGAAGAAAAACCTATAAACTCACAGATTCAAGAAACTCAAAAGCAAAAAAGCAGGCATGAAGAAACATGAAAAAAACTACATGAAGGCACATCATAATTAAGTTGCCCAAAGAGAACAAAATACAGATAGGATAAAAAGAAAACAAACAGAAAGATGGTAGTTTTAAACCTAACCATGTCAACAATTACATTAAAAGAAAGAGGTTTATGTCATGGATAAAAATGTAAGACCCATATGCTACCCATGAGAAATGAATTTAATGACATAGAGACACAGATGAAAAGTAAACTGATGGAAATGGGTGTAACATGCTAACACTAACCAAAAGAAAACTATCATGTCTATATCAAAAGTAGATTTCAGAATGAAGGATTTTACCAGAAATATAAAGCATCATTTCATAATGATGAGTCCATCTGTCAGGAAAATATATCAGTATTAAATGTTTGTGCATACAAAACCAGAGCTTCATATAACACATGGAACAGAAGCAGGTAGAACTGTAAAGGAAATAAACATATCCTCAATTGATAGACTAAGTAGACAAAAAATAAAATCAGTAAGGATATTGAAGACATTAATAGCACAGCAAGCAAATTGCCTAGTTGACAGTTACAAAATCTTTCACTTGACGACAGCAGAATGTACATTCTTTTCAAGTTCACACAGAACGTTTTCCATCATAGACCATATGTGAGCCATGAAAGAAGTCTCAATAAATTTAAAGGGATTCAAGTCATACAATGTATGCTGTCTTATCACAATGAAATTAAATTTGAAATCAATAACAGAAAGATATCTGGAATATCCCAGAATATTTGAAAATTGAATAATATACTTCTAAATAATACACAGGCCAAAGAATAAATTAAAAGTAATTAAAAATAATCTGAACTGAATAAAAATAAAAACACAACCACCACAAAATGGAGGATACAGCTAAAGAAATACGTAGAGGGTGAACGAATAAACAAATTGTGAAATGTCTATAAACTGAAATATGACTCAGAAATAAACTGGAATGAACTCTTGATATGCAGAACATGAGTAAATCTCAAAATAATTATACTGAATAAAATGAGCCAGACAAAAATGAGTATATACTCTGTGATTGTGATTCTATTCATGTGAATTTCTAGAAAATGAAAACTGATCTACATGCAGAAGGCAGAACAGTGGTTTCCACATGAGAGCAGGGACAGAATTGGACAGAAAGTAGGGATTATGTAGTAGAATAAGGAAATGTCTGGGGGCAGTCTGTGGAGGATATCTTTATTATCTGGATTATGTTGATGGTTTAATAATCTACATAGATGTCAAAAATTATCAATTTGTACATCTTAAGTATTTTCAGTTTATTGTATATCAATAACTCTAGTAAACCTGTTAAAAATAAATAGTGATATAAGCAATGATAGTAAGGGAATAAAATGACATGGCCTATTTCTACATAACTCCTGAGGGAGGAGACACTGCACAGGACAGGACTTCTGATAATAAAAAGCCCACCTGAATAAACCCCCTCCTAATTTATCAAAATGCGTTTCTTAATAAAACAAGTTAGCAATTCAAATGTAGGTTGATCTGCTATGGATACATCATATATTCTATTTCTCAAACCTTCATTTTTGAGTAGAAAATCTTGCAGCTATGATGTAATTTTTATTTTCATTGAGTTTAGCATTTTTCCATGTGTAACATTTTACTCTGATATCTGAAGATGTGATTGTACTGTTCATTAAAAACATACACTATTAGAATAATCATGATACTCAGAATGAGTCTTAAAAATGCATTGATACAAAAGTGAGTTATAAAGCTGAGTTGGTAAATGTTTTGTCTCCGATTAGATGGTGGCAGATGTTGACCTCTGTGAAGCTTGCAAATGGTTCCCAGAATTTAAGGGCCACCACTAAACTAGTTTACTGGAATCAGACAGGGAGCTTGTTTTGATTGGTATTATATATCCAGTGCCTAGCACAGCATCTGGCACAGGGCCAAAAGTCTTCTTTGGTAAGACTTTTACCTTTCAGAATTTTGAATAGTTGGATGAGTGAATGAGTGAATGAATGAATGAATGAATGAATGAATGAATGAGATATGTATTACACGTATAGACTGCAGAATTTGGAGTTGAAGCACACTTTTTATTGATAGAAAAAATTAACAGTAAGAGTAACAACAACAAAATACCTTCTATCCCTAACCCCTTGGGTACAAGAATTGTACTTAAGGTAAAGTGACTTGTTTTTCCAAGGATGTCTCAGGGTCATATATTGACTCTGGACTTTGTACATTATATAGTTAATAATGTGGACTGTCACTGATATTTTCTACAGGATTCTATCTCTTAGTGAAAATGTTGATGCCATAACATCTAAAGGTGATAGCATCAGTGAGTTGTTCAGAATAATCCAAATCATTCCCCATGATATTAAGGATAAACTCTAAAAACCTTATCATGGTCTACCTACAAGGCTCTGGGTATCTACCGTCCTCAATTTCTACCATTGTATTTCACTTTATCTGCTATTATGTACCCACACTTGCCTCCTTTTCATTCATAGAACATGCCAAGTACATTCCAGTCATGGGGCTTCTGCGATTCTATTTTCTTTGATTGAAATAGCCTTCATTTGATATTTTTATGAGGTTCTTTGACTTTATCCAGAATTTAGAATTACACACACACACACACACACACACACACACACACACACACTCAGTTCAACTTTCCCTTTATGTATGTTTAAAACCAAAATGGAAAAGTTGCCATACCTTGGCATATGTGACAACTTAAAATAAAACTATTTTATTTTCCAGTTGTTCCTGATGACATAAATGCCAATTAACTTAGCCATTATCCATTCTACTTTGGACACGAAAAAATAAAAACCAGAAAATAATGTTTCTTATTTAATTGTGTGTTATGGGGAAAGTTGAGTTTTATTTCCTGAAGTCATGTTATGAGCTAATTAACCTTTAACTTAAAATGATACACACTTTACTTTTTGCTTTTCTCTCAATTTTAATTATATTATTGCTCATTAATGGTTTCTTCCTGATCCAGTTGTTTCATTTTTTGGTTTTGATAACAATCCACTTTTATATTTTATGAAAATCTAAATGGACTTCCTTATTTTTGCTGGTAACATGGTCATTGGGATGTTCATTAGTTTTTAAAATATTTAAATATATGTGTACATTTATATTTGTCTTTAGAATTCTTATTTTTTCTCTTGCTTTTCCTTTTCTTTCTCTTCTACTACTTTTAAAAAATCCTCAACATGTTTATCTGCCATAGTTTATATCTTGTTGATTGGCTTACACTGAAATAGAAGGCATTTCTTACTTCTACTGCTCATTCTTAATTAGTTTTTTGTGTCCAAGTGCCAAAAAATTTGAAGTAGTGTTTCCATTTTTACATATGAACTTTATTTTGTCCTACAGAAGAAAACCACAACTCTACTTCAATAGCATAACGTGAATGGCCACTGGAAACACTAAAACCTGATAAAATGTATTTAACACAGTAAAGGCTATTTCACATCTGTTCTCATTCAAAGAAATAGTATTTGCTGGAGTCTCTTGAGGAGCTAAAATAAGATAGCATATATTATTACAGGCATCAGCATGTTGTAAAATTCCTGTGTATACATCTATTTGCACAAAGTCTTTCTACAGCTTCTCACATATCCCTCATGTTTCTCCCCATTATCCTCTTAAAATGCCTTAAAAGTTCTCCTTCACTCTGCTTTTTGTTCATTTAATCATTGAATTCAATGGTGAAAAAAAATGTTACCTTCTTTGGTAAGACTTTTAGCTTTCAGAATCATTCAATATAAGCTCGGGTCCTGTAGGTACCAAGTAGCTAAGGACTCTTCCTCCTTAGAAAGCATACCTTAATATATTGGTCCTTGGCTCTATCTGTGTGTCATCATTGCTGCTGTACATCCCATCTTATGCTCCATTTTCTGCAATCTTAGCCATGTTGCCTGCAGGCATCAGGTTCATTCACATCTGGAATAGAGTAAGTCAAACATTTATACATTAATATGACAAAGTAGATCTCAAAGCCAGGGTAAGAAGCAGCAAAGTTGAAGAAGACACTGATGATTGGCAAGAGGAAGATTGAGGTGGAATGAAGTGTATTTATGGTGACTCTTGCAATATGTGACAGGTCCCAGAGGCAGCCTTCCAACCTCCCTCCTACCTGCTTTTAGGCAAAGTGAATAAATTCCTTCAACTCTTCAGAAACAAAATTCTCACGGGGTGGATATGGAAAGTGTAAAAGGTATACCTCCAGCAGTTGTATTATTGTGCAATTATATTTGAAAATGTAAAAACTGACCACTTAAAATATCAGTTTCAAGCAAGAGCAAAGTTAAATGAAGGTGTTTTTGTAATTAACTGATATCAAGTATCTTCTTCAGTTGTTTTCAAGCTTCTAAATATGGTTTGTACAGCAAGTTGATATAAAATCTAAACATTTGTTCTGACTTACTCTCTCTGTTTTGTAGTTTATTTGGAGACATTTTCCCCTCTGAATGATTGTTCTGACCTGTACTATAAGATGATGAATTGAAAGTAGATGTGAAATGGATCCTGTTTTGTGGACAGTATCACCAAGACAAAACCCCTTGTCTTGTATCACAAATTAGCATAGTGAATGAACTACCAAATTTATTTAAAATATTACTTAAGGGAATGTTTTTAAATTTCTTATAAGCAAAATTAGATGAATTTGGATAGAAGGCAAAATAGATGGGTCTGAAAGCCACATTACTTGAATTTCTTTGGACTTCTTTCCCAGTTGTTGGACAACCAGAAGCACAGCTACCGTCAAGGTCATTATTTGTGTAGCTGAGCATAAGCTTATAGCACTGAAAAGTGGGGGGGGGGGGGAAGAGGTAAAAGGAGGTATTTCCTCTCAGCTATGTCAGCAAGGATAGCTAATAAGTAGTATTAATATACAGGGCAAGAATTAGAGCTATGTCTAATAAAATACAAACCATTTGAACATCTCTTGGGAGAGAACTAGAATTTTAAAAGCAAGAAACCTATCCTCAGAATTTTAAAGAAACACAATCTAGTTATTGTTAAACACATAAATTTATATACTATTTTCTTTCTATAAGTGACCTCTCCAATGTATATGCTTTTTTTCAATGAGTGTGCCTGTTAGGTTCAGTATCAAGAAAAAGGTTCCCACTATAACAATAAACCAGGTAAAGGGAATCTTGGACATCATTTGACCTATTTTCTTGCTATTTTGTAGAAGAGAAAACTGTGGCCTAAAAAGCATAGTTGACCCACTTGGTTAATGTCAACGTCAGAACTCAAATCCAAGGCTGACTTTCAAGCCAGTGATCTTTAGCTTCACATGCTTTGACTGCAGAATAGGGATAAGTCAGCAAGCTGCAGGTGACCGCGGTAGGAAGCCCAGGCTAGGGAGCTGTCTTGATGAGAAATGCTGATTGCTCCTGCAGTTTGAATTCCGAAGCACCCCACATGCATTTTACATGGGCACAAGCTAATCAGAACAAACTGTAAAGGCTGCAATCTCAGGTAGCCGAGAGACACAGTTGTACCTCAGGGGGATACTTCCCCCGACACCAGAATCGTTCGCTGTTGAAAATCAGTCCTATGGGCTTTTCTTTTTACTGGTTTTGGGAAACAGCAGGGAGGAAAGTTTCACTTCAAACATAGTTGCAGAGAAAAAGTAGAATTGTTTCATTAAGAAGAGACAGTGGGATTTTGTGGTCTTCAGGGCAATGATCAGATGGCGTTTGTTCACTGTACGAGGTGGGTTTCTAGGAGCAATGGAAAGGAGGATCTGTCTGCACCAGTTCTCAGCGGTGTTAAGCACAACCCAGACACCTTTTCCCTTCCCAGGATCCTATAGGGAATGCTCTACTGCCTCCTTCGAGCCAGACTTACAAACCGCAACTGGTTCCAACAATGGTACTTTGGATTCCAAGGACTAAGGGTCTTTAGGACAGTATTTCTTTCATGTCACTGGACTCCCTATCTCCAGTCTTGTGCCACATCCCAGTTATAACTTTCCTCATTGGTCCTGAGTGGACCTTCTAATAAAAAAAAGATTTTTATATCTTTTCTCTGTTTACCAAGAATTATTTTAATGATGTCTCATCAATCACAAGATAAATTAAAGACCTTCGGTACTCATCTGATAACCTTCCAATTTTTAGAGCCCCCACCACTCTTCCTATACTCAGCACTAGCTTTATCTTGCTTCCAGGTCTTTGCAAGTGCTGCCCCTATTTTCCTAATTGTACCTACATCTTCTCCAAGCTCTACAAAAATGTATGCATTTTTTAAATATTGGCTCAGCTATTCTTTTCTATATGTAGCTTTCTCATTCTCCTCTAAGTTGGTTGCTGTGTTCACTGAGCTATATGAGTACAGTGCCAAAAGCACAAGTTTCCAGAGGCCTAGCAAAAGTTTAGTGGGATGTGGTAACATTTTTAACAAGTTTGATATGATTTGAATTGGGGCTTCCAAAAATGGAGAGTGAGTACCCAGGGTCTACAAAAGTCTTAAAATGTTCTTGCGAAAGTCAGGGCTAAGTAGATAGAGATTTTCCTCATATTAAAACAATTTGGAAATATGTGTTTATTAGCACTCTTATCACATTCATCTTGCAGATGTTTAGACAGTGGCATAGTTATTTCTAAACTACAGCATTAAAATTTTTCAGAGAAACTCTATTCCTAGTCCCTGGCTCATTGTAGATTTTCCTGACTCATTATAGATTTTCACTAATACAAGTTGTGTTGAATTTCACAAATATTACGTTTGGTCTCTGATCACAGAAGCCCTGCACACAGTGATCAGAGAAAGAATTTGGGACTTGCAGGGAGCAAGGAGTAGCAAAACCGCTCTTCAGTCTTCCAGCCTCCCAACAGCACTACGTGGGGGGCAGTGGCAGGTAGCGGGCAGGGAGAGGTTTGAGAAGCGCTTGTCTTCCTGTGCTTTCTGAGAAGATAGGTTATCAAAGAATATCAGCCACATGAGCTTGTGTTTATCAGTGCAAGAAATTTTAAGTCATCTACAAGTTTTTTTCTTCAGTAACAACAGATTCTTATGCCCAAGACTCACTGACCAGGCTTGCAAACCCTTTAGTCAAAAGACTACTTCCTTTTATATAAAAACTCATGCTAAACATGTTACAAAAATAAATATGTGATATTACATATCTGAAACCCTGACTTTTGGTGGTGTATTGTTCTTTTGTGAAATGTTCACTTTGAGTTTCTTAAAGGTCATTCAATTTCCCTATGATATATTATACTATTATTAAATATGTATGCAATCCTATAAAATTTCTAAGTAAAGCAGGTTAGTAGGAATGAGACTTGTACATTATTCACAGAGTAATCTTTTCATCATTTCAGGACAGAATTTCACCACTAAGTGTACTGTTACCTATTCAAGTGGTTGAGAAGATAATTTGACATTTCTACTTTTTTTTTTCCTTTTTAAGGGATACTTTACAGCTTGTCAGCTAAGATAAAAATGTGATGGGACATGACCTGTCTTTCGTATATAAACAGTATTGCAACATGAGTCCATGAATTGAGAAAGTTCTTGTAGTAAGCTTTCTTGTATGTGTTTTCCTTCTCATTTTTATTTTATTTTTGTATAGATGTCTTCAAATGATGTTTAAAATGAGGGGAAGAGGAAAAATACACAAAATGCAATGGTTTTAAATAAAATATAATATTATATAATCCATTTTAACAAAGTTCTGCTTTTTATAGCTCCACAAATTTAATTTTCTTAGCATATTATTTTCAGCAACTAGAAAATATTTATGATACGCCACATCATATGTTATCAGGGAAATACAAGTCAAAACCACAAAGAGATACCACTACATACTAGAATATCTGAAATCTGGAACACTGACATACTAGAATATCTGAAATCTGGAACACTGACATACTAGAATATCTGAAATCTGGAACACTGACATACTAGAATATCTGAAATCTGGAACACTGACATACTAGAATATCTGAAATCTGGAACACTGACATACTAGAATATCTGAAATCTGGAACACTGACATACTAGAATATCTGAAATCTGGAACACTGACAACACCAAATGCTGGTGAGGATGTGGAGCAACAGGAACTCTCATTCATTGCTGGTGGGATGGTGTGTTATAGAATTGTACACTCGAAACTTATATAATCTTGTTTTATTCTGGCATACATTTCCGTTTTCTAATACTGGAACAAAGCAGATGTATGTGTGTATGCCTGTATGGATGTGTATAGCCTACCGGACACTGTAATACAGTGCTGAACAAACTAGATATTGTTCCTGGCCTCAGAGAGCTTGGAATAACCATTAATTAAAGAATCACCCAAGGGAATGTATACAAATAGCTGTGCTATGAAGAAACAGATAGTCAAAGGAGAGTGTATATTGGTGAGAGCTAAGATCAAGAAAGCAAAACTGACCTTTTCCTTTACCACCATTACGACTAACCGTGAATATCACAGATTACAGTAAGAAAAGAGTGTATCTTGAAATAAACCATACACATATACACATAGACACGCACACATACACACACGCCCCTGTCTAATAGTCCCCAAAATAAATGAAGCCTTGGTTCCCTTTGCAGTAAGTTCCTCACTTTCTAATAAAAACAGCTTCATCAATGTCATTTTCATTATTAATATCTACAGACATATTGACCCTTGCAGATGCGATAATTATGTAAGGAAATTGACCTTTCGGAAACAATGAGAATCACTAACAAGCTAAAACTTTTTCCTCTAAATACTTGTCATGTTATTTATATATAAAGTCCAGTTCTTCCAAAGCTTGGACTCTCTTGGAAGCACAACAAGTAAAAATATTTTTATTAATATGCATATTAGTCTCTGAGTTTTCTTTTGATATGATCTGATTAGAAAGGCCAAGGAAGTCTTCCTGCCTCAAAGATGACTAAGCTGAGATCTGAGAAACAAGCAAGAGTTAACTTGACGCAAGGGGTTGTGGAAAATTTTTGAACAGTTTAGACATTGAAGTTATGATTTCAACTGGACTTGACTTTTTAATACCTGAAAATATAATGTTTCTAATATGTGAAAATAATTAAAAAAAAAAAAAGATATGGATCTGGAGGCAATATCATCCAGAAATAAGAAATAGAGATTGCCATAACATATTTGAAAACAGATGTGGGAAATTAAAAACATAAGTTTTATGCTGATTGTGTTTTGCAGAGTTCAGTTTGTTCAATAAGCCAATTTCAAAACAAGGAAAACTTCTCCTAAGTCTAGTAGGAAGATTTTCTTCACCCAAAAGTATTTATTACATGCAAGCAGAACTATCGTTAAGCAATGTTTAGTTGGATTCATTTGTTTGGGGCATCTAGATTTGTTCCCCAGGGCTTTATCTCTGTTTCAGCATTGAAGAGACTAGAGTACTTTATCCCAAAGAGTTAACGGCACAGAAGGCCAGTCACTCATCTTCTTATGCCAATCCATCAACCAGTATGTATTTTGAGCACAAAGGAGTCTGTTATCCTATTATCAGCACTAAATTAGCAAGATATATATAATGCATATCAGTATACACATGTATGTATGCACATATATATGTAAAAAGAAATACAGTAATATAGATTATGTATATATATGTAGCTCTTTGACATTTTTATATTGGTTCACAAGAGTAGTGAAAGTTGTAATACGCAATTTTTAATAGAAGCTTGTGAAAATCTAGATTAACTTCAATAGCAATATGAACAGATTAGAAAGTGGCTATGGAATTTATTGCAAAATGGTACAGTGATGGCAAACTTGACACAGCAAACTGTACACATTTATTTAAAATGGGATTGAATTTGCAAAAGACTTGTCAAGCACACATTTATTGTGTGACGCAAAGTGTTCTTGTGTCGTGAGTAGGAAAGCAGTAAGGGAGGTCATGGTTTGCTCCTTCATGACTTAGAGAGAATACATCCATCTAGGTGTTTAATTTGCTTCCCATGGAGATATTTGAGCATGGCTTTGTCCGAAACAAAGGTTCACATGATTTCTGAAAGATGCTAAGAAATGAATCAATTAGTGTACTGTTGTACTACACTGTTTGACTATCACAAAATTTCATATAACTTGCATTTTATAGATGCCTCTCTCCTGTTTTGGGCATTCCATTTTATTGATAATTGTAAGTAAAAGTGTGTCTTCATTAATCAAACTCATAATTATCTGTGAGAATGGAAAATGTTCTCATACATATCAAGCAATAAATTAATTGGAAACAATTATAGAATCAAACTAGATGCTTTAATAGTCAGATTTATGCTATTATGCAGAAAACGTATAGTAGAGGCCTAGTTGAATTGTGCTGCTCTTTTTATCCACAGTGGTTTTTATTTGTACTCTTAGGCTTAGGGGAATGATTATTGACTTTCTGAATATCAAATAATACTACTTAGTATGTCAGCAACTAAAATATTTTAGAGCTTTATTAACACACAAGTCTTTGAAAAGTCCCTCTTTTAAGGTGGTGGTACATGCTGAATAGGTCAGTATCTTCCCCAAAATGCAGTTAGTTGAAAATATAATTTATTCAGGGATGACAGTATATTGTAGAAACATAGAAGTGCTAAAATTAAGAACATTCAACATACAAACAAGGACAAACGAGAGCATAGAATAACTAAATGAATGTTTTGTTCAAAACATATGTTTATATGTACTTACTTCCAAAATATATTTTAAAGAGAAATGAATTGTTTAATTGTATTTGCAGAACTTAACCTTTCACAGATCCTTGCGTTCACTCTGCTCTTTCTCATTCCCATTCTCTCTGGTCTGTCCCTTGGCTCAAGTACCAAATCTCTAAAATAGTCTCCCTTTCTATGTCCCTACGATTTCACCCTCTGTCCTCTCCCAAATCTTGAAAGAGCACTTTACAAACATACATTCCTCAGTTTCTAATCACAGTTAATATCCTTAACCTCCTGTAGTCTAATTTCTGCCCTCGCACCCCGGTTTGATTACTGTTTGACAATCACAAGGACATTTTAGTTAATAGAGCCAATTGCTTCTTTGCAGCAGTGGTTTTTAAAGACCATACCTCTCTTATCCGATCCTTCCTCTCCCCTGATTTTGGTGATGCGACACTCTCCAGATTTCTTTCTACTTCTCACTTTGATGTCATTGCTTCCTCCCTGATTGCCTATCAGATTGTCAACATTGTTAATGAAATTGCTTAATTTTGATGCAAAGTGATGTAATGGTCACTCTCATACATTTTATGTTTCCAAGAAGAACAATAATTCTGCAGACAACTTGGCAACTGGATTGGAAGACAATAACAATTCATTTCCTTCAGTGTGTCCTGAGATGCTGAATGGGAAAATTTTAATAAAATTGTAAAGGATGTCTCTGGTGATATCCCATCTGTTAATCACACAATCCTAGGAAAAATACAGAGGTGGGACATGGACATGAGCCAAACCGTTAGGCTTTTCAGAATATCAACAAACAGATTTTATTTAGTTAACCTTCGCGTGATTTTGAATATATTATTAATATTGTACGGTGTGTATGAGTGTGTGTGTGTGTGTGTGTGTGTGTGTGTGTGTGTGTTTTGGTTGGCGAGAAACCTTTTCTTGACATAAAGCAACTGCTCTTGAACAAAAAAGAAACTTTTAGGCTTTGTACTTCTCACTTAGGGAAACCCTAAACATTTGCTAAATGATAGAGGTATCCATTTCATTAGATGAATAATTAAGTAACTCTGTGAAGCCCTGTACGTCACCCAGAAACTTTACTTCCCCTGCTACCTCCTCAAGGAAAATAGCACAAATAAATGGCATTTTAAAACAAACTTGTAAAACCATCCAAGAAATTTCAGTTGCTACGGCCAGAGTGTTTTCCCTTAGCTTTTGTGGCTATTAGGTCCCACTGCACCAGCAACGTAAATTCTCTGGTGCTTTCACCATGAATTCTCTACTCTGCCATTTCTATTGCTCTCTACGCCCAAATAGTGTAGGAGTTTAATACAAGATACTCCAACTTATTATTAAATAGCTTTTCCCTGGGATAAACCACAGGAATAACTGTATAACCTTTCGTTAGTAACCCAGGTTAACTGAAGTTACTCCATTAAAAGTTGCGCTTGAACCTCATTAGAAAGTACCTTATCAGGTGCTGTCAATCACAAATAGCAACAAGACTCCAGGGAATTGACCCTCTTATTCACATGTCATATTTAAAAAGATATAATATCTCCACCTCCTGGGCTTCCATGCCCATAGGAGATCTTAAAGGATAGAACAAGAGCATTCAATATCAGAAGAGGGGCATCTTTCCCAAGAACCTCAGATCAAGCAGCAGTTACTAAACATGGATGGTTTCCACACACACCTAACAGGTCGAGAGTCCCAAATGCCCGGAACCACTAACACTCCCTTCTTGTCTTCTTTTACTATCTTTTCCTGGCTATCGTTTCCTTTCTTTGTTTCTAATTGCTAAAATGAGATTTTCAAGCTTCTTCCCCAAATCTTATTACTCTGGGTAAATCAGGAATATATTAAAAAAAAATATCACACAAGCCTATTTATATTAAACCACACCTCATCTCTACAAACTCTGAGTGGGATGGAATTTGTTTCCTGGCTAATCCCACAAGCAGCAGGACTCAGCTAAGAGATATTGTCCAAGGCTTTCTGATGATTCTCCTGTTAATACGTTTTGCCTCCACATTTGTTTGCTGTATTCTGTCCAGAGTCTTAAATATTTCCATGTAACTACTTACTTGACAAAAGATTGAAATTCAACTACGAAGACAAATGTTATAAGAAACACTTATGGCAGTCAGCAAGACTCTGAGTCTAAAAATAGTATAGATCTGACAGCAATACACAGTTATAGTCAAACGAAAGACTCAGCATCCGCCTTGACCAAAAAGAGGGATTATGAGAGACCTTGAAGGACTGTAAATTATCTACTCTGGTCCTCCCATGTCATACTAGTTCCTGCTTCTGTTTCTCACCTCCCCTTCTTGATTAATCTAAATTGCTCAATCAACACTTTACTAAACTACAAAAACTATTCCTGTCTTCTCCAATTACTTTTTGACTACTATTCCAGAAAGAGCTGAACTTTGATTTATCTTCTTAAAGCTTTATAAATATAAAAAGCTTCCCGTCTTCCTTAAGACAGAACCCTTCTTTGGGCTATTCTCATGACACAGAATTGTGAATGAAAGCTTACGTTTAATGGTGCTCTAGTTAATTTTCTTTCATAATGTGAATTAAAATGGATCTTTCAATTTGACAGTTTTTAAAGTTTTCTTTTCTGGTCAAGCATTTTATACCAGCATTTTTTTCTCTGCAATTAGTATTACTCTGTCACTTGGATCTACAAAACAAATGGAAATAAATACTGGAAATTATCCAAACATTTACCTGTGAAATAAATACCTGGGTGATTGACTATTACAAAAACCATTAGATCGATTTTCACAGATTAAAAATAATCAGATAAATGTCAGTTTTCCTCTTCAGTTTTAATGTGGAAGAAAGGCTATTGAGAAAATATAATGAACTTCAGAGATGGACACACTTGGATTATAAACCAGACTCATTTCATAATATGTGAAGTTGCTCATGTTTTTTATCTCTTTAAATTAGAGTGTTGATAGCATTGAGACTACTGCATCGAGAAAGGTGAATTGACTTACCTAAGGTCACAAACATATATAGTTTCAGAACCAGTCTCTTAATTCCTGGTCTGGTGTTTATTCTTCTACATTGTAGCTCTTACGCCATGGTGTATAGTCTGCCAATGACCAAAACATACACAGTTACACAAAACCTTTCAAAAAAGAATCTTGATTTATTATCTCTATTATCATAAACCATCTGTTAATAAAATTGATGGCTTTTGTCAGAGGCTATTGTGAATGGCCTTTGTCAAAAGCCATTAACAAATAAATATGTTTCTGACTTCAATAAATACTTCCTAAGAAACCACTGCTCTAGGCCATGCAAAAGCAGCGGTGAATGAAAAAAGATAAAGACCCTGCTCTCATGAAGATCTTAAGCTACTAGGAGACAGAGAAATAAATGTATTCTCTAATGACAACAGGATGAAGTTAAACAAACAAACAAATAAATACAAGCAAACAGAGTAAAGGGATAGAGATGGAAGTGTTACTACAGACCCAGTAGTCAACATCAAAGAAAGTCTCTCCCAGGAGGTCCCTCGTGAACCAGCCCGCAGTGAGGTGAGAATGGGAGCTTGTGACTATCTGGGGTAATCAAGCTCCAGGCAGAGGTAGATGCCCTGCAAAGACCCTGTGAGGAAAGCTGCTGTTTGTATTGGGGACAGCAAGCTCAGGAGGAAGAGAGGCGGGGATGAGGCCAAGGGATTGCTAGGGGACAGGTCATGTGCAACCTTGTAGGTCAGGGTAAGATCTTTAAATTCTATTCTAAACGTGAAATTAAGCCTGGGAAAAAGAACAATACATTATTAAGAGAATTCAGAGTCAAATGTGTAGTGTTCTAGAATGGTTTGTGGGATGATGTGGTAATGGTTACCATTTATGATGTATTGCTTAATTAGTCATAATATTTTAATGATCTTATTTAAATACGTCCTTGTTTTAATAGGTGTTTGGATGGATGGATGGATGGATAGATAGATAGATATAATTAGTTTCGGGTGTACAAAACAGTGTAATAGATATTTATACCCCTCACAAAGTGATAACCCCACTCCCCCAATCTGCTACCCCTCTGACATCGAATATAGCTATTACAGTTCCATTGATTCTATTTCCTATGCTGTACTCCACATTCTGTGAACATATACACACACACACACACACACACACACACACATACATGTTTACTGTTGACATTCAATATTATTCAGCTTCAGCTTCAGGTGTACAGCACAGTGGTCAGACACCTACATCATCCATGAAGTGGTGTCCCTAGTAAGACAAGCATCCATTGGATACCCTACAAAATCTTTACAACATTATTGATTATATTCCCCAAACTGTCTTTCATATCCCTGTGGCAATATTGTGACTATTCATTTGTACTTTTTAACACCTTTGACTTACTTCCCTTAGCATAATGTTCTCTAGGTCCATCCATGTGGTTGCAAATGGTAAGATTTCATTCTTTTTTATGGCTGAGTAATACTCCATTGTATATATATACCACAATTTCTTTATCCAGAGGTCTATTGATGGGCATTTTGGATGTTTCCATGTCTTGGCTATTGTGAATAGCACTGTAATAAATATAGGGGTGCATATATTTTTTCAAATAAGTATTTTGTATTCCTTCAGATAGATATCCAAGAGTAGAATTGCTGGGTCATAAGGTAGTTCCATGTTCAATTTTTTGAGATACCTCTATACTGATTCCCATAGTGGCTGCACCAATCTGCAATCCCACCAGCAGTGCATGAGAGTTCCCTTTTCTTTACATCTTTGCCAGAACTTGTTTGTTGATTTACCCATTCTGATCGGAATGAGGTGGTATCTCATTGTGGTTTTTATTTGCATTTCTCTAATGATTAGTGATGTTGAGCATTTTTTCATGTCTGTTGGCCACCTGCATGTTTTCTTTAGAGAAATATCTCTTCATGTCCTCTGCCCATTTTCTAATTGGGTTGTTTGATTTTTGGTGTTAAGTTGTATGAGTTTTTTAATAAATTTTGTTTATTAACCTCTTATCAGATGTATCATTGTCAAATATCTTCTCCCATTCAGTAGGACGTTATTTTGTCTTATTGATGGTTTCCTTTTCTGTGAAAAAACTTCTTAGTTTGATGTAATCCCATGTGTTTATTTTTTTCTTTTGCTTCCCTTGCCCGAGGGGATATAGGAGTGAAAATATTACTAAGGGTAATGTCTGCCAATTTATTTCTTATATTTTCTTCTAGGAGTTTTATGGTTCAGGTCTTATATTTAAGTCTTTAATCTATTTTGCATTTATTCTCGTATATGGTGTAAGGAGGTGGTCAGCTTCCTTTTTTTGCATGTGTCTGTCCAGTTTTCCTAGCACCACTTATTAAATAGACTGACTTTACCCCAATGTAAATTCTTGCTTCCATTGTCATAGATTAAATGACCATATAGGTATGGATTTATTTCTGGGCTCTTTATTCTGTTTCATTGATTTATGTGTCTGTTTTTATGCCAGTACCATGCTGTTTTGATTACTATGACCTTATGGTGTGATTTGATGTCAAGTAGTGTGATATCTCCCACTTCGTTCTTATTTCTCAAGATTATTGTGGCTGTGCAGGGTCTTTTATGATTCCTTATGAATTTTAGGGTTATATGTTCAAGTTCTGTGAAAAATGTCATTGGCAATTTGATAGGGATTGCATTGAATCTTTATATTGTCTTAGGTAATGTGGGTATTTTAACTATATTAATTCTTCCTATCCATGAGCATGGTATGTGTTTCCGTCTATTTGTATCTTCTTTAATTTCTCTCTTCAGTGTCTTAAAGCTTTCTGAGTACAGGTCTTTTACTCCCTTGGGGAAATTTATTCCTAAGTATTTTATTGTTTTTGAAGTAACTGTAAATGGGATTGTTTTCTTAAGTTCTCCTTCTGATAGTTTGCTTTATTGGTATATACAAATGCAACTGATTTCTGAGTGTTAATTTTGTATCCTGCCACTTTACTAAATTCATTTATCAGTTCTAATGGTTTTTTGGTGGAGTCATTGGGGTTGTCTATATATAGTATCATGTCATCTGCATATGATAACAGTTTTACTCTCTCCTTTCCAATTTGAATGCCCTTTGTTTCTTTTTCTTCTTTGATTGCTGTGGCTAGAACTTCCAGAACTATGTTGACTAAAAGGTGACAGTGGGCAACCTTGTCTTGTTCCTGATCTTAAGGGGAATGCTTTTAGTTTTTCCCCATTGAGTATGATGTTAGCTGTGGGTTTATCATATATGGCCTTTATTTCGTTAAGATATGATTCCTATATTCCCACTTTGCTAAGAGTTATTATCATAAATCGCTGCTGGATTTTGTCAAATGCTTTTTCTGCATCTATTGATATGACCATATGATTTTTATTTTTCATTTTGTTAATGTGGTGTATTACGTTATGATCTTTTTAATGTATTGCTGAATTAGGTTTGCTAATATTTTGTTGAGGATTGTTGCATCTACATTCATTAGGAATATTGGCCTATAGTTTTTTTTCTTTCTTTCTTTCTTTTTTTTGTGTAATGTTTTTGTCTGGTTTTGGGATCAGGGTGATAGTGGCTTCATAAAAAGAGCTTGGGAGATTTCCTTCTCTCTGGATTTTTTGGCATAGTTTGAGGAGAATAGGTGATAATTCTTTTTTGAATGTTTGGTAAAATTTACCTGTGAAGCCATCTGGTCCAGGGCTTTTGTTTGTTGGGAGCTTGTTGATTACTGATTCAGTTTCATTGGTGGTAATCAGTCTGTTCACATTTTCTGTTTCTTCTTGATTCAGCCTTGGAAGATTCTGTGCTTCTAGAAATTTATCCATTTCTTCCAGATTGTCTAATTAGTTGGTGTATAGTTGCTCATAGTATTTTCTTAATTTTTTTTTTTTTTTTGTATTTCTGTGGTGTCTGTTGTCACTTCTCTTTCATTTCTGATTTTATTAATGTGGGTACTGTTTCTCTTTTTCTTGATAAGGCTGGCTGAAAGTTTGTCGATTTTGTTTATCTTTGAAAAAATAAAACAGCTCTTGGTTTCATTGCTCTTTTGTATTGATTTTTTTGGTCTCTATTTCATTTATTTCCACTTGGATCTTTATTATCTCCTTCCTTGTACTCCCTTTGGACTTATTTTGCTGTTCTTTTTCCAGATCCCTTAAGTGTGAAGATAAACTGTTGATTAGTGATTTTTCTTGTTTCTTTAGGTAGGCCTGCATTGCTATGAATTTCCTTCTTAGGACTGCTTTTGATGCATCCCACAGATTTTGGGTCATTGTGTTTTCATTTTCATTTGTCTTGAGGTATCTTTTGATGTCTTCCTTGATCGTGTTGTTGACTCATTCATTATTTAATAGCATGTTATTCAGCCTCCATGCATTTGTGTGTTTTCTGGCTTTCTTTTTGTAGTTAATTTCTAGTTTCATATCACTGTGGTTAGAGAAGACGCTTGATATATTTCAATCTTCTTAAATTTATTCAGACTTGTTTTGTGGCCTAGCATGGGGTCTATCTTGGAAAATGTTCCATGTGCACTTGAGAAGAATGTATATTCTGCTGCTTTAGGGTGACATGTTCTAAAAACATTGGTTAAACCCAACTGGTCTAATGTGTCATTTAAAGCCACTGTTTCCATATTGATTTTCTGCCTGGAGAATCTGTTTGGGTATATTTATGGCCTAACAATCAAATAGATTATGGGTATAAAAATAGACCTGGAAATTCAGTTTTTATACTCAATATTAACAAAAGTTCTTAAAATTATGTTTAGCTTAAATGTAGAGCTGTCTTGTTTAAAATGGATTTATTTTCAAGAAAGTGTTAAGAACTGATATTTGAGGAGCTTTAAAATATTAAATAATACACTAGAAACCAGATTCTTTTTCCTATCTTTTTCTACTAATTACTAAATGTGCATCTTGGCCACATGATTTAATCTCTCTGAGCCTCAGTTTCCTCATCTTTGATGTGGTGATACATTTCTCATGATATAGACCAGAGAAATAATCCTAGTGAAATGTTTAGAAAAGTACCTGACATAGTAAGTGTTAAATAACTGTTGCTTTTTTCCCTCCTTATGTCGGCTTTAAACTTTGTACACAAAGCCATAGTCATGGTCTTTTCACTTTGTTTCAAACGTAAATGAACTAATGTCACCCCAATAAATTTTTAAAAAGTAAAAGTAGATGAACTCCTAAACAAAACAAATGCTCTAAAAGAATCATTCATTGGCATACGGCCTATGCAATCTAAATCATTTGCTAAAACATGTGCTCTATCAAACAATGAAGCAGTGAGTGTGAAATAATTGATCTACACCATTATTTTTAAGTTAATTTCCAGAGTATTTTGTTAGTTTGAAAAAGATGTAATCCTTCCAGGCTATATCATAAAGAATGCTTAAAAAATAATTGCACATAGTATAAGACATGTTATCCAAATTGAGTTTAGCTAAAATATATATCACTTTCTTATGCACAAAACATTTTTACTAATATATTACTTAATGTTCCATCCTTTGAGAATAATCCCCATTTTATGGATGAGAATATGAAGATTTAGAGAGGTTGGTAACTACTCTAGGTGGCAATTGGCAGATAAAAGACCCTAAATTTGAACCCATGCCATATTTTGTAGAAATATGGTTTAGTGAAGTTTATAGAAATATACTGAATTTTATTATTTTTAATTTTTATTGAAATATAATTGGCATACAATATTCTATTAGTTTCAGGTATACATCATAGTGATTTGATATTTATATACATTAAGAAATTATCCACACAATAAGTCTAGTTAACATCTGTCACCATATATAGTTATTACAATATATTGACTATATTTCCCATGCTGTACATTATATCCCCATGACTTATTTATTTTTTAACTGGAAGTTTGTACTTCTTAATCCTCTTCACCTATTTCACAAGCCCCAAACTGAATTTTAAAGATGAAGCTGTAGTCGTAAAAACTTGAAGTATACTTAGAAATGTTAAATTACAGATATAAATCAGGATTTGAGTAAAGGAAGAAAAGAAAATAAGTAATCTTGCTTGCCAAAATTTTCTTCAATTTAATGCAACAAAAATTCATAGAGTGTCTGTTATATGCAAAAACCTCTTAGATATTCTTCGTTAATTAATAGTCCTGGAAAGCTCTGTAAGAATTTTCTAACTTTGGATGAATATTATTGGAGTAAATATAATATCTTATGTGACTATATTTTTTACTATTACCAGTTTAATAGTCATCTGCTCTCCATAGTGCTTGGCACAATATTTTAATAGATGTGATGTATCTTTATAAATGAAAATTTATAGCTGTGTTGTTTAATTAATTAAAAATTTAAAAGTCAGAATACCCAAGAATAAACAAGTTCTCATTTTATTTTCATTACTTTTATAAATAAAAGATACAGGATAAAAAGATTTATTTTTTTAAATCAGAAAAAATACAATGTTAATATTTTAACTTGATTCTTTGAAGAAATGTAGATTTCTTTCTTTCAGTACTTTCTTCAAAAAGAAGCTTTCTGGTTTTTTTCCATTCAGAAACTTAGTGAACATAAGAAAAAGTGATAAACATCACGAAAGAGCTATCATTTGAGGAAATAACTTTATGAAGTCCTTTGAATTACAATAAAGTTATATGTTACATTCTCTGCCTCTTGGGATAATGGCAGTTGTGGAAGTTGAAAATTAGGCTTTAAGGGCTGGGTCACTGTAATTCATTTTTTAAAATGAATCAAACTTCTAACATGACTCAGTCTGAATATGCTGGATAAAGCTTTGTATATCATTTGAAATTTCTTTCATTAAACTAAGTGAAGGTGATACCAAGAAGTAGTTCAACATGAAGCAAGTTATTGTTTTCATATGTATAGTTTCTGGCATCTTGTGTCTTGGGGAAGTTTTTCATCAACTAACATTTTTTAGTTCCTTACTAAGTTCTCAGCATGTTATTAATACATTTGTGTCTTTTCTCTCCTGTGTCTTTGATCTCCTTTTTTTTTCCGTTTTATTTTTAGCAGTCTGTTGATATATTAATTGTATTAACCTTAAATATATTAATTGTATTAACCTTTCAAAACAAACAGCTCTGATGGCCATTCCAGAAAAATATTTCCAAAATTGCTTTGAAAGGTGGACTAGGTGCTGGCGTCAGTGCATAGATTCACAAGGGGAGTACTTCAAAGGTAACCTTAGTGATGTTCAGCAATGAGGTATGTAGCACTTTTTCTAGGATGAGTGCACAAACTTAATTGTCCGACCTTGTATTTAAGGTGCACAACGTGATGATTTTATATATGTATACACTGTGAAATGATTACCAAAATCAAGTTCATTAACGCATTGATTAGCTCTGATAGTTTTCTTTGTGTGCATGTGTATTTGTGTATGTGTGTGGGGTGAAAACAATTAAGGTCTGCTCTTTTAACAAATTTCAAGTATATAATACAGTATTACTGACTTTAGGCATCATGCTGTACATTAGATCCCCAGAAATTATTCATCTTAAAACTATTTACCTATTTTGTATTGGCCTATTGGTACATCTTTCGCTGACGAGTTTGTGTTATAAAGAGCATACTAAACCTGTCACATTTGACATTATAAAGATGAAAAATTTAGCTGATGCACAGTAGACAGAGGGCAAAAATAGAAGCAGTGAAGCGAATTAGGAGTACATTTAGCCTGAATGAGTGACAAGTGGAGAACACAAAGTACTAGCAAAGGCAAACCGTATTATTTATTTCAGCTGTAAAACGGAGACTTGGGTACTTCTACACACAAGAAATGGTTATTCTCTACAATCTAGAGTGAGGTTTCAAATTCAGTTTCATTGGTTTGCAAAAAGCACAGCATTTGGAGTCTGGCTGACTTTTGTGTGCATCTCAATTATGCCACATAAAAATTTTATGTCCAGCAGGTTAAATAGCCACTCAGAGCCTTATTTCCTCATCGACAAAAGAAGGCACAAAATAACCACTGTAGAATTGTTATAAAGCTTATATGATGCTATATATATAAAGTTCTCAGAATATTTAGCAATTACTAGGTATCCAATGAAAATTACATTTGTTTCATTTTTGAACTTGTTTTAGTTATTCTGTTTTCTGATGTTAAACCAGTATCTTCTGTAGAAATCTGGTTTATCATTTCTTCTCTCAAAATTCAATATTTTAGATGTGAACCTTTCATTTCTAATCAATGAATTTCTATCATAATATTTTTCCAATTTAGAGTATATAATAAAATAATAATTATCAAATTACTTTAATGGCCTTTAGTTAGAGAATATGGGTTATACAAACTGTGGGGACAGAGCCAGAAGTGCAGTTTCCAGGCTCTCGGCCTCACGCGGAAAGGTGCTAGCTTGGGTAGTAAATGGCCATCAACTGTGATCAGATGGCCATCAGCTATGGCTATTTGGCCGTCTGCTGTAACCAGTGAGCCACTGACCACTAATATAACTGCGTGGCTATGCTAGCAGTGGATGGTGGCTGAGCTAGCAAGCATGGATTGCAGTTAGCAGGGCGGAGTGCAGTTAGCAAGTGGGGTTAGTTGGTTGGCAGAGAAGCCGACGGCAGGTTGCAGATCGTGTGGATCCTGATTCCTGTGTCTCCAACCCAGCCGCCAACAAGAATATAATGGTGTGACTCCCCTATCTATGGCTATGTTGGTGTTCCTTTTTGGCCTCACCATATCCTGCGTTCTTGTGTGGGGAGTGGGACCAGAGACCCCGCATGACACCCTGCATGACACACACCCATAAAAAAAATGTCAGTGTATTGTTTAAAACTACTGTTAAATAATAATAACATAATTGAAGTCCATGACAGCGGAACTGACAGTAAATGCTATTTTGTGTTTTGATCATTATTTGGTAGCACAAATGAAGTCAGTTCAGAATCAGATTGTCATGTTCTTCTAATCTCCATTTTGGAAAAATATATGTTTTAATTACATTAGATAAGTGGGATGGGAAGCATAATTTCAGATCCCAACTTTTGGGAGACAACCTTTGTTCTGTAAATTAGAACCCACTATCTCTGACTTCATGGAGAGTATTCTGAAAAGGCTCTGGAAGATGAGTGACGTAAATTCATACTCATATGCTAAGAAGGTTCAAATACTTTTCTCAATTTTCTCTGAGGCCTGACGGTAATAATATTGAGTAAATTTCTTTTCCCTCCTAAAAATAATATCGATGTTCAGTTTTCCTCTGGAAAATGATTTACTGATTTATGATGTGACTAAAATACAGCTAATGTACAAAATTGTACCATGGTAGAAACAATTACCTGCTCAAGTTTACTATTGTGTTGTACAGAACATAAGTTCAAAAGAACTATCAACATGCCAGTCATGATCTTTTCATGGTCACAAGATACAAAATAAGTGTAAATTGAACAGAAAGGGACATTTACCTCAACAGAAATTGAGATTTCTATTCTTAGTTTTTTTCAAAGCCATTTTTCGGAAAACCCCAAGTTGTTATCCAAATTTAATTAGATAGGAATGACTGTCTCAAAGCACCTGTGACAAGAGGTGCCCAGAATTTTTCATTAACCATTGCTAACAAAAGTGTGAAGCTCTTTTTATTCAAAGTGTGGTCTGGCATCACCTGGGAGCTTGTTAGAGATACAAATCCCAGTCTCCACCCACACCTTTGGCTGCAGAATCTGTATTTTTCTTTCATTTTTTTCTTTTCTTTCTTTTAACTCAGGCAATGGTATACACCTAAAAGTTTGAGATTTCAGTCTCTGACTTTAATTTTCCTCTAGCCAGGGGTAAGTTTAAATCTATTAGAGGAGGTATAATATGATTTTTTAATTATTTAAAATTTGTACTGCTGCTTAAGAAATTGAAAGACTGAAGCGGCGTGGCTTCCATTTGAAGAGAATTCTTATAAAACTAACAATTGCCACTAGAAAAACATTAAAGCAGTATCAGAACCTGCTGAAAATATTTCTTCCCTATTTCAAATATATAATCACCTGAATTATTCGTGTTTATGTTGCAGAAAGAATTGCATTTCAGTGGTCACGTTTCGTTCTGTTCAGATGTAACTCAAGATCACTGCATTCAGTGACACAACTCTCTTGTGTCTGAAAGAAAACATTAATGTCTTCTAGAATTTTTTTAAGTGTTTTGAGTCTTTGTCTTTATAGCAAAGTTCTCAGAGTTCTCATAGCACATTTCTCCAAATTGGAAAATTAAATAAATAAATAAGCAAGCAACGTGAGGCTGTAATTATCCTTTATCATTCAGTTTGTCCATCATCTGAACTCACAATTAAGGAATTGCTTGTTTGTATAAGTCTTGGTATGGAACAAATACAGTCTCCTCCTTTGAAGCTGAAAGTGCCAAGTTATTTCCCAGGCTCCCTTGCAGCTAAGTCAAGGAATGTCACAGAGTGTCAATTAAATCTACCCTCATCAGAGTCACTCTCAGGATTTGGTGGCACAGAGGCAGAACGAATGCAGACTTGAGCTCCTGGCAGAAAGGCAACAGCTGTGAAAACCACAATGTCTATGCTCAGCAATAATGGCACTGGTTTCTTTATAAAAATGGTGCTACACAGTTGTTTGGGTCATTTGTTGTACCTGGAACATTAGCCACAAGTCTGTTTTGCCAGCTTCCCAAATTTTCTTTTGTTTCAATCAGCCTAGAAACAGCTTCTGGTGATTGTAACTAAAAATACTGACCGTTACTGTGGTTGTGTTTTAATTAGACATCTTGAGAATAGCATGCTAAGTGCAATAAGTCAGATGAAAAAAGTTAAGAACCATATGATTTCATTCATATGTGGATATAAAACAGAAAGCAATGAATAAGCAAACAAGACAAACCAACCAAAACTCTTAGACACAGACAACAGTCTGGTAGTTACCAGAGACGAAGGGGGTTGGGGGGAGGTAGAAGAAGGTAAAGGGGGTCAAATATATGATGACAGAAGATGACTTTGGGTGGTGAACACACAATCCAGTATACACATAGTGTATTAAAGAAGTATATACTTGAAACCTCTATAATCTTATTAACCAATGGCACTCCAATAAATTTAATAAAATTAATTTTAAAAACATTTCAAATAGTGTATACCTTCACTTTACTCTGGCACATCTGCTTGGACCAACTGTCTAGTTTCTTGGATTGGGAGCAGTTTGCCTGTTGTGGAGAGTACCATCCCTGTTGTGGAGAGTACCTTCTGCCTAAAAGAGTGTATTTTTGTGGGATGAGATGCTTATGTATCAAAACCTATGTTCCATTTCCAGCTGTTGAGCCTGATATGACTAATGGTGCATTAACACTTGCTAAAATTCTACACCTTGTATAACAAGTCTTTTTCTGCAGAGAGAGGATGGGGGGAGGATGGGAAGGAAGAGCCTCACGCAGGTGCTCAGAACTGAAAAAACATTCCTCTCTTTAATATATTGATGTTAAGGCAAATTTGAGTGTTCTTCTCTAATTGATATCAGTGTCCATCACTTCATTTTAAAAATTATGGTGTTATAGTTGAGAGTTTTAAATGCTCTTTCATAAATAGATTTGAAAGCCTATGCTATGTTTATATCATCATATATCTGATTAATATCCAATGAACCAATTCTGTAATCAAAAAGGATACAGACTTGGTATTTCGCATTGATAATTAAAGAGAAAATTAGGATGTAACATATAGATATGGAGTTATTGTATTATCACCATTACAGGTTATACTGCCTCAAAATATTTCCTTATCAAAATGTCACACCAAATACAGTGAGATATTAAAGAGCCTAACATAAAACCACGTTTGGAAATCTTGGAAATATTAAAGACTGCTGTTAAAAACCATAAACGCTTATCCCAGAATCTCTCACTGAATTGTAATCTCTGCAAACGTAATGATTTTGATCTGTTTTGTTCACAGCTATATGTAAAATATTAATGACAGTCACTCAAAATTATTCTCTGAATGAGTGTGTTACTTATTAAAAATGTTGATCACGGAGCCTCATCTAAGAATTTCTAAATCAGAATCTCTGTGGATAGGACTCGACAATCTTAATTATGCTTACACTTGACTTTGTCAAAGCTTGAAAAGGGTTCTGCTGAGCTTCATTCAATACATGTTATCTAAGGAAAACAGTTCATTTAACATTAAAGTAACAAGGTTTTTTGCCTTTGTAAGATCACCTATATCTATGTCACTATAAATATAATAGCCTGTTGCAAAAAGAATATTTTGACACAAATTAATTGGGGGAGCTGTTCCCAGTTGTCGAAAAGCTCTAAGTGTCATTGCTCTAGCCTTGAAGAAAGCAAGTCATACGGCAGAGGACTGGCTTGGTTTCTTCCCCAGTATTGAAGGATCCTTTATTTCTCCATTTATTATCAACACAGATTAGTTGAGTGCTCACTGTGTACCTGGCATAGACTGTGTGTAATGAAAACAGATTCTAGTATTAACAGCAGGAGTTATAGGGAGAAATGAGACGATAAGCAAAAAACACTGAAATGTGTAACTAAACAAATTTAAACTGAAATTGTGAACTCCCTTGAAAACGCCTCATGAACTTGACAACAAGGTAGGAAAATTTTTAGTCACAAACACTTTGATATATAAAAAAGAAAGTGAAATTGAGTTTTGAGTGTACTTTGAAGATGGAAGAGAGATAACATCCAAAGAATGAGTGAGAATACAAAAGACATCCTTTAGTAAAGCAAATAAGCAAAAAGGGGAAAGTTGGCGTGCCAGTTATGTGCCCAGATTTTTGTTTTTAGTGATATTTCATTGAAATGTAAGTTACATGGAGTTATACTAAATATATTTTTTATCTATAAAATGTATTCTATCATGATAGCGAAAATTCCATTACTTGGAAGGCTTCGTTGTGCTATGCCCCCAAACCAGTTAGCAAGCATAATTATTATTCTTATTTCTTTCATTGAAGATTAATTTTGCCTATTTTGAATTTTATATAAATGGAATCATACAACATGCACTCCTTTGTGTTTGAAGCTTTTCACTAAACTTTACGTCTGAGAGTCAGACCTATTTTAATTAAACATCTTGAGAATATCATGCTAAGTGAAATAAGTCAGATGGAAAAAGTTAAGAGCCATATGATTTCATTCATATGTGGGATATAAAAACTGTGAGAGCAGCAGTGTTGATAAGTTCATTCTCTTAGAGTGTTGTGCATAGCAGTTTATTCTTTTTATTACTGCGTGATATTCCACTGTATGACTATTCTTCTATAATTTATTTACCCATTCTATGTTGAGGGGAACTTGGGTTTATTCTCTTATGAGGCCATTACAAACAAAGCTGTTATGAACATTATTGACCATGCCTTTTAGTCAACATACCATGTTTCCCCGAAAATAAGACCTAGCCAGACAATCAGCTCTAATGCATCTCTTGGAGCAAAAATTAATATAAGACCCGGTCTTATAGTTAAATAAGACTGGGTCTTATATTAATTTTTGCTCCAAAAGACACATTAGAACTGATTGTCTGGCTAGGTCTTATTTTTGGGGAAACATGGTAATTACACACTTTGGGGAGTGTATACTCAGCAGCGTAATTGCTGAGTAGAGGGCCTGTGTATGTTTAGTTGTAGATAATTTCAACAGGTTTACAATACTGGTTAACCCATTCTGCACTCCCATTGGCAAAGACTGCCAGTTGCTCCAATTCTTTGTCAACACTTGATATCATGTCTTTTTAATTTAGCAATTCTGATGGATATGTAGTGGTATCACATTACAGCTTAATTTGCATTTTTTCTGATGACTAATGTTGTTTACCATATATTTACATCATGACCGGCCATTTTGGTAGTTTTTCATGAAAAAGTTTTCTGCCATTTAATTGGGTTGCTTTATGTTGTGAATCTCTTCTCTCACTTTGTTGCTTCTCAGTCTTTTTGCTACCTTGATTTCTGAAGAGTAGTCTACTAGTCTTTTCTTTTATGGTTAGTGTATCTTATATCCTCTTTGACTACTTCATGTTTGTGAAGATGTATTCTTATGCTTTTTTTCTAGAAGTTTTAGTATTTACCATTTGCATTTAAGTATATCATCCTCTTGAGTTAACATTTATGGATGGTATGATGAGGGGTCCAGGATCATTTTTTTCCATTTGATTATCCAATTGTTCTGCACCATTAACTTAAAACTTCTTTTCCTCACTGAATTGTAGTGGCATCTTGTTATAAAGCGGGAAAATGTATATGTATTGGTCTTTTTCAACACTATTCTGGTTCATTGTGTTATAATAATGTTACAATATCACAGTGGCTTAATGACTGAAACTTTATAGTAAGTTTTGGTATTTGATAACATGATTCTCCAACTTGTTCCTCAAGATTTTCTCAACTTGAGAATTTTCATATATATGTTAGTATCAGCATGACAATTTTATAAACAAACAGATAAATAATAAATATTTAATTTAAAAGCTAAACAAATTAACAGAATAATAAAATAACATCCAGCTTGGATTTTTAAGTAGAATTACCTTGAATCTATACATCAACTTGGGAAAAATTGAAAGTATAACTTTACTGAATCTCCCAATCCATGTGCACAAAATATTTCTCAATTTATTTAAGTCTTTTAGGAACTATTTCTTCAATGCTTTATAGCTTTAAATGCAGAAGAAAGTACTGTGTTTCCCTGAAAATAAGACCTAGCTGGACAATCAGCTAGAATGCGACTTTTGGAGCAAAAATTAATATAGGGTCCGGTCTTATTTTACTATAATATAAGACCAGGCCTTATAGAATATAATATAATACAGTATAATATAATATAGAATAGTATAATATAATATAACATGATATAATATAATAATATAAGACCGGGTCTTATATTAATTTTTGCTTCAAAAGACGCATTAGAGCTGATTGTCTGGCTAGGTCTTATTTTCGGAGAAACAGGGTATTGCATATTTTTGCCAGATTTATTCTTAACAATACAATTATAGCCATAGGATTCTTGGCTATAGGATTGTAGCTTTTTTATACTATTGTAAATTTCATATTTTTAAGTTTTTCTTTTCTATTTGATTTTTTCTTTTATATAAAAATATAAGTAAATTTTGTACATTGATATTCTGTCTTATGATCTTGCTATACTATTACTCCAAGTAGCATGTTTAAAGATTCATTTGGTTTTTAAGATGTAAAATCATTACTCTTCCTTTCGAATCTTTATAATTTCCATTTTTCCTTTTTTTGCCTTATTGCACTGTTTAGGACTTTCAATATGCATGGTGATAATAGACAACCTTGGTAAATACTCCATATGAACATGAAAAATTATGTATTCTGCAGTTGTTAGTATAAATTAGATTAATTTGGTTAAAGTGTGCTAAAAAAAACTTTATGTTTACTGATTTTTATATCTGTTTCCTTGTTTTCTCTGAAAGAGCTATGTTAAAGTTTCCAATAATCAAAGATTTGTGTATTTGTCTTTTTAATTCTGTCAATATTTTTTCTCCATCAAATGAAAAAAATAAATATATAATGACATTAGTTTGGGACTGAGATGAAGCCTTTATACAGCTTCATCCTTGTGGCCTTAGTTACCTATTGATCTAAGGAGGGAAGAGAGATGTCAAGTGAGGATCTCAGGTGCCCACACACTGATTCCAGCAGTATTCCTCTAAACTATGGAATGTTAGTACCGGTTTTAGAATATTTGAAAAGTGCCTGATGAGACATTTGACTTAATGTTAAAATATATTTACCATAGAAAATATATAGAAGAGAGGAAGCATTAGTGTTACCTGTTAGGAAGTGATTGCCAGTAATCAGTCAAAAGATGATAGTCTATGATGGTGGCAGTGAAGAAAGAAAGAGATAGTTTTAGTTATAATTTACAGATGGCAGGGGCAATATTCTGTCATGAATTAAATGTGAGGATAAGTGGTGAGGAAATTGAGAAATAGGAATGACTCCTAATTTGAGGTGTGAGCTTTAAGAGTTTAGGTTTTTTGTGAGTTCACTCTGGTTTTCTCTTGTAAGCCCCACTGAGGGGCCTATAAACATAAGAACATCAGCAGTAAGTTTGAAGAGTTAATTCTTATTTCTATGTACTGAGCTTAATTATACCCCACATCTTTTGATATCCAATTACGTGAACATACATAATATCCAACTACGTGACATACGTAATATCACAATTTTTTTCATATTAGCGACTAAAAAGTGTTTTAGGTACATTAACAAGTGAAAGTTGAATATTCATAATGTGATGTATACTGATACTTCCAATAATTTAACAAAAGCACTTCCAGATAATTAAATTACATTATTTTTAAAGTTTAAAATCTTTCATTCAAATGAGGATCTTGTTTACATTGTGAAATAATGCTGACTTGGATAAGTGCTAATTACTTAGGATTTCAAACCAAGTACTGAAGACTTGATAATAATACACAAGTGCAAAGTTAATTAGAAAACGTGTCATTAAAGGTCACGTTAGAAAGTAAAGGTTTGACATTTTGATATTCAGATGAAAGATGTGGAAGCACAGAGCAATAATTTATTTGAACTAGGATATGATTGCATGGGTATTGCTCTTTCAGAGGGTGGATAGCAAGAGCTATGATGCTAAATGCTGGTTGTGGCTAAATATAGAGGCTGAATAATTTCTTTGATTAGTCCCTTAAATACTAGTTTTCAAGAATTTTTAATCATTGACTTTCTTAAGTTATGCAATTTTCATCTGGATCCATGGTATCCTACTCCAATAAGTGGCTTGAAATGCAAAATGCAGATGGCTACCTGACAAACCACAATGAACCCTTATGAAAACATTTTTGTAAGTGATGTTCATAGCATGAGCATCATAAATTTTAAACATACTCCCTGTTCAAAATGTCCCATCATGCCAAAACATTAGTGATCCATAGCTTTTGTTTTGTATAGAGTATATTGATTGGAGTTATTTTTTAGAATAAGATGTTTTTCTTAATCTTCCACCCAAAGATGCTAGTTCACATAACTTACTCTACACTGACATCCACTGACTCAACAAGATGTCATAGCAATGTCTGAGTGGCCATTCGTTTACTCATAAACGTTTGTTGAGCCCTTACCATATCTGACCAAAGGAAAAAGTCACGGCCAATAAATACTCTTAAACCACTCAGGTCAAGTGGAGAGTGAAAGGAAAAAGGGGGGAAAAAGAAAAAGAAAAAGAAAAAAAAGTCATGATGAAAGTGTGAAGGTCACAAATAAAGATAAAATGAAATTGGCATAAAAGCCCAGAAGAAGGAGTTTGGAAGACTTATCAGAGATAAGTCTAGAAGGGGAAACATTTTCCTCTTAAAGGAGGAAAATGCATTTGAAAAGCTGAGACTAACGGGCATTTCAGACAGAGTAATCAAAAGTAAGTACTCCTGTATCGCTCATGAATACTTATAATTACCATTATTATTCCCCTAATGCAGAAATTGAGTCTCAGAAATACCTTACAGCTAGTAAAAGATAAAGTTAGGATTCAGATTCAGCCAGTCTCCATACTCCAGTCAGGCTCCAGGCTACATACTCTTAATTATTATGCTTCTTAGATGGTACGGGAAAGGATGGAGGTGGAAGGTGAAACAGCTTGGGATGCTTTGGTAATGAGGCTTTAAACTCCCCGATGTCAATTTTAAATCTCAGAGGCTGAATTCCAAATATGCCCCATTTCAAGAGTGTAATTACTTTTTTTGTGAGCATATTTTTAATGACCAAGTGGTTCAGAATTTAAATTTAGGGATTTGCTCTAGTGACTTAAAAAAATGTGGTGCCTGGACCCAAAATTACAGTCTTTTCTAAAATTTTCCAACACAACCTTCTTCCCCTTTATCTTGTTAAAATTGCCATAGAAAGAAATAATTATAAAAATGCCTCTGATAGCCTTTTTGTCTCTTAAAATATGTGGACTTTCTTTTTATTCCCTAAAAGAAAGACTGGTGTTCTCAGCACCTCTTCCTTACTTTCAATAACACATATTTAACTAGTGTTTGCTCATGACCAAGTCTACCTTATTTTTTTCTTGAGGTGAATTTTTGGAGATAGGTCCTGGTAAACTAATAATGGTCCTGAGGCAAGAATATACACCAAAAATAATGTTCCGGCTAATTCAGTTTTTTCTTTGTTTTACAGGGATGTTCTGCTTTAGAAATGCCCACTCTGTAACCCTTAATTTGTATATGTATTTAGGACAATAGTTGGTACTGTCACATAATCATTGACCACAAACTTTACTCCTGAAGAGGTGTTACTAAGCCAAGCACAAAAACTGGCAAGGTATGGAGGGGAAAAAACTACTAAATGTAAAACAGAAGTACAAGGGCAACTGATGACACTCACCTAATTAAAATGCCTTCGACTTTTTATTCTTGCTTATAAGACAAGATAGTAGATGCAGGTGGTCAAAAACAAAAACAATACCGAAAACAAAATAACTGGATTTACCCCTTCTAGCAACTATGATGATTGCTAGCAATCTACGAAATTTCTGTTTCTGTAGCACCATTGATAAAACTAGTTACAGCTGTCCTGTATTTAGAATTTCTCTTCCAGTTTAAACCCTACCTAGACATTCATAAAGGTTGTTTCGCCTAGCTCCTGTATAATCTGTTCGTTATATAATATTCTCTATATTTTCTGTCTCTTTATCTAAATTAGGTTACCTAATTTACTGTAGATGCTATGTAAGTGTCTCTGGCAGGGAACCTCTAACATGGCCCCTAATAATGATTCCTACTTCATGGTTTTCATCCCCTCAAACCATCCCCTCCATTTGAGTTTGAGCTGGACTTATTGACTCCCAGGAAATAAGATGTAACAGAAGTGCTAAGATCTTACTTCTGAGATTAGGTTACAAAAAGACTGTGGCTGTCATTTTGGACATACTTTCTTGCTTTCTCACTCTGAGGGAAGGAAGCCAGCTGCCATCTTGTGAGCTGCCCTATGCAGAGGACTGTACTTGTTTGCTATGGCTGCCATAACACAATACCGTAGACTGACTGGTTTAAACAACAGAAATTAATTTTCTCATAAATCAAAGTCAAGATACCAGCAGGGGTGGTTCTCCCTGAGGCCTCTCTCTTTGGCTTGCAGATAGCTGCCTCCTTGCCGTTTCCTCACATGGTTGTCCCCTGGGGTCTCATTTCTGTGTTTATAGTTCCTCTTCTTATGAGAACACCACTCATGTTGGATTAGGACCCACCATAACAAACCTGATTTTAACTTAGTCACCCCTTTAAAGCCCTCTCTCCAAATACAGTTACAATCTGAAGTATTGGGCGCTAGGGCTTTAACATTTTTTTTTTTGGGGGGGGGGGGATGGTACACAATTCAGCCTACTACAAGGCCCACACGGCAGGGAACTGAGGAAGGCCTCAGTCCAACAACCTGGGAGGAACTGAATCCTGCCCAAAGCCATGTGAGCCTGGAATGGTGTCCTCCACCACTTGAGCCTTCAGATGAAATCAAAGCCTTGGCCAGCTGCCTGACTGTAATTTCATGAGTGAACTTGAGCCAGAGGCATCAAAGTATGTCACAACTGGTGACACTAATGACCTACAGAATCAGTGAAGTAAATTTTCATTCTTTTGAGCTTCTAAGTTTTGGAGTAGGTTGTTAAACGGCAAGAGATAACTAAAGACAGTGCCTTTCAACTGTCATATGAGTTTGTGTTTGTTTGGTGGATCTGTCGTTTTGGAATAGACGAAAAGAGTTTTTAGGGAATTTCAGACCAATGAGCGTGGTGGGTGCTGTGATGCACCACCTAGATACCCCACATCAGATCTTAAACTCTCATTCCCCCAGCGAGTGAGAGTGCTGTGGCTGACAGCACACAGCTGCCTCCCGTTTAAAAATTGCACTCATCTGAAAGGCAATTTGTCTGATGGTTCATATCCCATTTGTTTTCATGTTACACAGTTTGAGCTCAGTGAGAACTGATGTGCATTCATAGAGACTCTGGCTTTTTAGAGAATTTCCCAGAGCCCCTTATCAATGGGACCAGACCTAAGGAAAATATTAGCAGCAGTGGCTTTTCCTCTATTCTTGGTGCTATGTTCTCCCCTTCGGATGCAACCCTTGCTTATCATTTAGCAAGATGTGTAAGACTTGGGGGAAAAGAAGGCAGAAGAGCAACCTCTGGGAGAAATGGATTTTATTCTTTATGCCACCTAGGATAAAATGCACAGCCTTCTTTACAGTAAGCTCAGGAACTGCTCTGCTAGAGCTTCCAATGATGTTTTGTCAGCTGCCTTATAGAGGCCATTAGGGTTCAACAAGGTGACAGGGCTGATCACCCCTTGCAAAGACATTATTTAAAGCAAGTGAAACTGGATTACTGGCATCCATCTCAATGATGACCACCTAATTTTGATTGTCCTTCCCTAAATAAAACAACAAAACAGAACAGAAATTTTTTTTAATATCGATGAATTTTCTTCAACTGGAAAGAAAAATACTTTTTCAATAAGTGCCATAAGAGATTCAGAATTGAAGTCATATTATGTATGTTTTCAGAAAAGCTGGCTTCTTTGAAATCCACAATCATTTTATTCATGAGCTCTGTTTAACGATGATCACTACTCCACAATCTCCCTTTTGGAAATGTCAAGGTAAAGTGTTCACATATTACAGCTAAATTACAAACACTTAACTACATCAGTAACCTGCAATCTAACCAGGAAAACTGATTTATAGTAACATGATCACTCAATAGTAATAGATTGGTATAGTCTATTATAATAGACTATCTGAGAAAATCATCACGTAGTGCTAAATATTTCTGTGCTGCATTAAGGGAGCTGTTGGAATGTGCAGATAAAGGCACCCAAAATAACTCTGGGCATTTGGATAAGAAAAAGAGCATGTTTAAATATGCTCAACTTGAAGCAAACAAAATGCAATGCAATTCTTAGACTCTTATTCTTTATTCATATTTTATATGCTTATGACTGACATTTATCTTACCAATCTATAAATCTGTAAAAACTTAATATAGTGACTAACTTTCTGTGCAATTTATATAGGGCAGAACAAATTATAAGCAATCTGAAAGTCTTTATTCCTTACTGGAAAGTTGACCATTGGGTACCCAAGTATTCAAGCCAAAATTATTTCATTGAATACATTGTTTGGAATTAAGTCTGAGACAATAGTGGTGGTGGTGGTGTGTGTGTTGTTTGGCTGATTGGAAAAGGGAGGCAAGGATGAAATTATTTTCCAGGGGAAAACACTGAGTAAAGGGTAATCTTATAGCCCTAATTCAGCCATAAGCTAGCTATAATTTTACCTCTGTCTCTTTGAATTTTATTTGTAAATTGAAGCAATAGGAAATATTTTTAAGAGTCATCCTTCTTTTACTATCCTGTATTTTTATTTTAGGCAAAATAATGGCAAATTGATTAAATATTTTGTTAATTTAACTAGCAAGGTCTCATATAGACAAATCTGAGGCGAAGTGATATAATTTAAACATCACAGCATTTTCACATAAATTTTTACTTTACTGTTAAGAAAATTGATATTAAAACAGAATACTTTGATGGCTCAAAGAATTGGGAAAGCTTCCATAGGATTATGCAGATGGAGTATTCTCAGATGACCCCGGAGGTCCCATAATCTTTTCAGACAAGGATCACAAATCTATCTAAGAATTATCCCTGAGTATGGAAGCAGTCTATTGGATTTCTTTTCTTGGTTCTCATAGTGATACAAATACCCAGTAAAACCCCTTAAATCCATGTAGAAAGTAAAAGCCTGGACTATATTTTCTCTTAGGACAGTGCAGGTTTACAATTTGAATAGAAATTGGAAGAAGAAAACTTCTTGATGCTCAAGAAAAGGGCAGAGTAATGAATCGGGCTGAAAGTAAGATGTCCTACAAATTATGTGCTACGTTAAATATGGGTGTTAAAACAGAATCTCAAATTACATTTTCCCCAAGCCTCTGAAACAGTGTATTCAATGAATCCAACAGATCTGTACTAACAATAATGTTGAGTCTGGCGAAAGGGTCCTCTGAAATTGATTCCTTAGGCAGAGAAACTTAGAGTCCAAAGCAGTACATTAAAGTCAGAGAAAAAAAATAAAAAGCAACATAGCCAGCTCTTCAGTCTCTGGTAGGAAAGCAAACAGTTTCAAGCTAAAAATGATTAATCTTAAAATAGCAAATGCATTTTTAGATGTTCAGTTTATTTCAAGAAATTTTGAGAGCTGTGCAATATAGGATGCAAGATACTGCACTATGGGAAACAAAAAAGAAACATTTTTCTAACAAGTTGCTTATAATATTGTTGCATAAATTACATAATGTTAAGAACCATAATGCAAGACAATATATTCTAAAAACTGTAACACAGGCAAAACTCCAGGAAACACAGACATGAGATGTTATTTCAATTTTAGCAAAAGCATCTTCATCTTTAATTGAAAACACTGAATGGAGTAACACTTGCTCAGCATCAAGTATGATACTGTGAAGTTCTTAGACTTGTGCACTGCCATCCATGTACAAGAACAGTCGTAGTGGCTTTGCTTGTAACTCTAAAGTGAAAACAGCTCAGATGTATATTGTCAGGAAAAGAGGTCAATAACTTGTTAAATAGTTACATATATAATAAATGTATAAAGTATAGCTACACCTATGAACACAGATTAATTTTGAAACAAAATTTTAAAAGTTCAAAAGAAACTATATGACATGTTATTACTACTTTCTATAAAGTCCAAAATCCAGGAAAAAAAAAAAAGTTAATTAGAGAGGTTCATCACGATGTAGCAAGTAAAACACAAAGAAACCCAAGAGAAATATTAGAAAATATGATTCAGGAGTGTGGTGACTTCTGGTGAAGAGACAATTAATTGGATAAGGAGTAACATAAATTAGAGCTCAGATTACAGTGTTTTCTCCCTCAAATGTTTGCAAATATTACACCATTATCTCACTAAATATGGAAGTGTGACGACATCTGAGACCAGCAGAATGTTGGTATTTTTTTAATAGAAACTGCTTTTGGTAGCCCTTCTTCATTTTCTACTATAGTCAAACATATTTCCTGGTTTTAGTTTGTTTTAATGAATTTTTCCTGGGTCTCATTGAATCTTTCTTATTTGCAACCCAAACCTTTCTTTAGTTCAGGTATCGCTCTGCCCTTACCTCTGCCTGTGACATTTACTCTCTGCCCACTCTACCCTTCACTACTCCTCACCTAGAAAACCCTACTAATGAAGACCCTTCAAATAGCAGGGGAAATTCCTAGCCCTACCCTCCAATCTTCGTGAGTCCCTATGACATGCCACCATTTTACCACGTATGAATTTTTTATAGCACTGACTACAGATTAAACTTGTACCTTCTTTTGCATTATTATTAAATCAATGTCTTTTTCTCTCAGTAGTCATTAAGTTTAATAAAGACAGTAGACATGGATTTTTTGATCATCATTTTATTTACAGTGTGTAACACGTATTGAAGCAGAATATATGTGTTTCTTGAATAATTATCTGTGAATTTATGTATTATTTATCCTTCATGAGCTCTCTTGCTCTCTCTCTCCCTACACTTCCTATTGCAAATAGATTCTTGTAAGACTATATTTCATTTACTTTTTCTCTTTATTTATTCTTTGAGAAACTTACAGTGTGCTCCTTTACTAAATCAGTTTTCTGCTATATAGGTCTGTTTTACATACTCCATTGAGATGTTTATTACTAAAATCAAAACTTTCATCTACATAGTTGTCTTTTGGTTTTTATATTTTACCTTCTTCTTTTTACTATTAACTGCCCTTGGTTTATTAATGCAATCTGCTCTTGAATTTTAAGTATGTGAATTCAATATTATAAAGGTGTCTCCTATATTTTTTTCTCTTCTTTCTCTTTTGCATTCATTTATTTTCAAGGAGTCAATAATATTTCATGGTTTTTCTATTATGTTTTCATATTACTTTCTTTGTTTAACTATATTATCTATTCATATTTTCATCATTTTTCTTTTTTTAAATTTATGATTAAAGAATAAGGCTCACACTTGCCTAGCTGTGAAATTTGAGACTCATTCAAAATTAACTAGTGTGGGGGAGATAGTTTTTCCTCTAAAACAATAAGCAAAGAAAAAATAGCAGTGGTACAATTTTCTCTCCCTGCGATGTGACTCATGAGCCAGAAATATTTATAGCTACTATTCTATACATCTCTATTCAAATACCCTTGTGAATTCAGCTTTAGTAGAGAGTAGAAACAATGATATTTTAGAAATCTTTTTAATAGTAAATCATATGGTTTCTCAAATAACTTAGGACTTTTGATTGTGGGTAAGAAATTTGGGATATTTTGAATAAATATTTTAATTTTGAAATATTCTAACTAGCAGTACTTTTCTAAATATTCCTATTTCCAAAATTATTTCAATATTGGGGTAGCATGCTTTTTACTTGTTTGGTGTTTTACTCAGTCACTCAGTAAATACTTTTCCCTAGAGAAGAGGCATCATTTTGGTCCTAATAATGCAAGGTATTGTAGCCTGTATGTGGTAGCTATTAATGCCAGAAATAATATATCATCAGTTTCTTTAAATAGAATATAAATGCTCAAAGATTTCAGCCTAATAACCATAAAACACGCCTTAAAAATCAACAGAGGCCACTTAGAGTTGTTTAGTGGTGTAAAGTTTAAGAAATACTTGTTTAGAAACTAAAAAAGGAAACTATGCAGCTAAAAACACACTAATTTGATTTCCTACTACTCTAGTTAGGCACACTAATTAGCCTCATTTGGACATTCAAGCTATTTGTTTCTTGGTTCTTTTGATGATTTGACTTTCAATAAACTAATATAGAAACACCATAGTATCTGCACATAAATTAGGGGTATTATAGTTTTCTTTGAATGATAATTATAAAAATAAAAGGACGCAAAATCAGGTAGATAGAAAGAAGGAGAAAAATAGAAAGCCAGTGTGTCTTCACTCTCTAGGAATAATAATATTCCTTAAAATCTTCACAATAAGTGGAATTATAACCTTTTTTATCTATATCTAGTTTAGTGAGCTATGATAGAGCAATTTCACTCTCAGGTATTTACCCAAGAGATATGAAAATACATGTCAAACAAAACAAACAAAAATATACATAGAGATGTTTATAGCAGTTTCATTCACAATAGCCAACAGCTCAAAATAACTCATTTTTTATCAATAGGAGAATGGACACAAAATTATGGTATGGTCATATAGCAACTACCCAGCACTGTAGAAGAACCAACTGCTAAAACATATAACGCATAATGAGTCTCAAAAACATTACGTTAAGCAAGAGAAGTCAGACAAAAGAACATATATCATTTAAACAAAGTCAAGAAGTTAAATGACTTTTCTCACTATGTTTCTATAGCACTTTTACCAGTTTCTTAAAATCCTTTCAATCACATTGGAATACTCCACTGTCCAGCTAAATGTTTCTCTGTGTCAAAGATCTTATATTGTTTATGACTGTAATTCAAGACCTAACACAGTATCTACTACATATAAAAAATCTTAAATGTTTCCTGAATAGCCAGCCAGTTTCTGGTTTGGCCCAGACATTCTAAGACGGCCTCCAAGATTCCTGTCTCCTAGTGTACACTCTGTATTATCCTTTCCCCTTGAGTGTAGGTAGAACTTGTGAATATGAAAGTATGGTCACTTTCGTGATTATATTAGATTATGTAAATCTGCCTCCAGCAAATTTGAAGAAATTCTCCAGATGGCTTTTAATTAGGGAGCAATATGCCATGTTGTTAAAGGCCCACATGGAACTAAGAAACACCCTGACCAACAGCCATCAAGAAAATGAGGACCTCGATCCTACAACTGCAAGAAATTGAGATCTGTCAACAACCTAAATGAGGTTGTTAGATGACTCCCAAACTCCAGATGAGAATACATTTTAGCTAACACCTCAGTTTCAGCCTTGTGAGACTCTGAGCAGAGAATCCACCCATGCTATACTTGGACTTCTGATCTACAGAAACTAAGATAACAAATGTATGTTCTTTTAGGTCACTATATTTGTGGTAATTTGTTATAGAGCAACAGAAAGAGTATAAAGTCCTTTGAATAATGTGTGTCATTTAAAATGTATAGATTGGTTTGTGCACAGTGAAGGTGACTAGTGACTATATTAAATACTCAGATTCTCTGGGAGTGAATTAGATTTGATAGATAATATGACAGTTCAGATTAATGTATAGCAATAAAGGGTTAGGAAAGTGATTAAGTCTGCATATTGAATCATCCAGATTATAGTATATATTGTCCATATCCTGAGAGAGCATGGTTTAATGACTATTAATGATAAAATAGGGTAGAGAGAATGTAGAAGAAAGTAACAGAATAAATTTACTACTCATATATTTTACATTAAACTATATGACTATGGCATTTACTAAAGAAGAGCACTGCTGATTTTAAAATACTCTTAATTAAAATATATTTAAATTAAAGAATATTTTTTAAACATATTAGAACTAAGGATTTTTAAGGCCCATGGCACGAATCATCACAAAGCCTTTCAAATAAAACAACTGAAAAGACAAGAGTAAGTGTAAATAATATAGAAACTAGAGTGCTGGTCAAGGTATGGAAATCTGCCAGTCTCAGTCTGCTCTAGATTAATAATTCACTTTTAGTTCACTGAAGTCACTTCATTAGCCTTAGTACAATTACAGCAAGGTAGAACTTTTGGTAGTAAAGAGTGTTAATTGCAACAAGGGAAAATGATACAGCGTTAGTCACTTAAGCTTCAGCATTAAGAGGGTTGGATTCCAATTTTACTGAGTCACTGAGGAGTTTGGTGGCCTTATGTAATTTAATGAATTTCTCTGTCTTAGCTGTTTACCTGTAAAACTGGGACAATTATGTCTATCGCGAATGTTTATTGAGAAGGTGAGAAATAGTGTTTCTGAAACAGACCATACTCAGTATATATGGTCTTTAATTATTAGTTGAGTAATTTCTTTTACAGTGACAATGATTTTATCTGACAGAGTTTTGATATAAAAGTTCTAAACTGATGTCTACATGCAGAGCTGAAATATCCTAGTTGCACCAAAAACTGTTAGAACAAATGAACCAGTTCAGTAAAGTTGCAGAATACAAAATCAATACGCAAAAATCTGTTGCATTTCTATACACTGCTAATGAATTATCAGAAGGAACATGTAAGAAAACAATTCCATTTATAAATGCATTAAAAGTAATAAAATACCTAGGAATAAATTTAACCAAGGAGATGAAAGAACTGTATGTTGAAAATTACAAGACACTCATGAATGAAATTGAAAAGATACAAATAAATGGAAAGATACTCCAAAATATGCATTAGAAGAATTAATATTGTTAAAGTGTCCATACTTCTCAAAGAAGTCTACAAATTCAGTGCAATCTCTATCAAAATTCTAATGACATTTTTCACAGAAATAGAACAAAAAAATCCTAAAATTTGTATAGAACTATAAAAGACCCTGAATAGCCAAAGCTATGTTGAGAAAGAAGAACAAAGCTGGAGTCATCATGCTTCCTGATTTCAAATGTATTGCAAAGCTGTGGTAGTTACAACAATATGGTATTGCCATAAAAACAGACACATAAATCAATGGAACAGGATAGAGAGCCCAGAAATAAACTCATGTACATATGGTCAATTAATTTACAACAAAGCAAGCAAGAATATACAATGGGAAAAGGACAATCTCTTCAATAAATGGTATTGGGAAAATTGGACAGTCACAAGCTCAAGAATGAAACTGGACCGTTATAGCATAAACAAGTGTAACTCAAAATGTATTAAAGACTTGAACATGAGACTTGAAACCATAAAACACCTAGAAGAAAACAGGCTGTAAACTCCTTGATATAGGCCTTGGCAATGATTTTTTTAATCTGACACCAAAATCAAAAACAACAAAAGCAAAAATAAACAAGTGGGGCTATATTAAATCATAGAGCTTCTACACAGAAAAAGGAAACCATCAACAAAATGAAAAGGCAACCTACTGCATGATAGAAAATATTTTTAAATCATTTATCTGATAAGGGGTTAATATCCACAATATATAAAGAACTCATACAATTCAACAGCAAAATCCGAACCAATTAAAAAATGGGCAGAAAATCTGAATGTACATTTTCCAAAGAAAACAGATGGCCAACAGGTACATGAAAAGATGTTCAACATCATAAGTATCTGGGAAATGCAAGTCAAAACTACAATGAGGTATCACCTCACACCTGTTAGGATGGTTATTATCAAAAAATACTAGCAATAACAAGTGTTGGTGAGGATGTGAAGAAAAGGGAACCCTTGTGCACAGTTGGTGGGAATATAAATTGTGCAGCCACTATGGAAAACAGTGTGGAGGTTTCCCAAAATATGAAAAATAGAACTGTCATATGATCCAACAATTCCACCTCTGGGTATTTATCCAAACAAAACAAGAATATTAATTTAAAAAGATGTATGAACCCCTCTGTTAATTGCAGCATTATTTACAATATCCAGATATGGAAACAACCTAAGTATCCATTGATGAATGAATGGATAAAGAAATTGTGATATAATGGATTATCATTCAGCCATAAAGACAAATGAAATCTTGTTATTTGTGATAAATACATGAACCCCAAGGCTATGATGCTAAGTGAAATAAGTCAGATAGAGAAAGACAAATACCACATAATTTTATTTATACATGGAATCTGACAAAAACAAAACTGAAAATTGGTGGTTGCCAGAGGTGAGAGGGGAGGGGTATGGGAGAAATGGGTGAACATATTCATAGGTTAATTTATTTCATAAGTTATCAGAGAATTATTCCATTTAGCTCTGCTCTTTGACTGTTATTTAAACAACTTATATTATTGTTATTTTCCATTTTTTCTGAAGTAACTTTAATGTTAATTTAGTTTCACAGAAAGGATTTTACTTTAGCCTTAGGCATCTGATAAAAATAATGAATAAACACACTCTAATTCCAAGTGGTATGAAATCCCACTAAGTCATAGGTATACTTACACTCAGCAGTTTACTGAATTACACTCTTTCCATTTAAATTTAATATGGATTAACATGAAAATAGAAATAATTCATACAAATAAATCATAGAAATTATTTTAATGATTTGGGATATTATAAACATTAATTATACTATAAATTTTGCCTCATTTATAGTTCCCCAACATAATCATGTAGCAAAAGTAATGAAATATGTTGTGTAATGTATCAATGGAACAGTGCATAAATAGTTATATATAATGACCATCTAACCAACAAAAAAATTTGTTTTTACTAAGCTAAAAGGTTTCTTGGTTATCTTTTTGTTTTTTAAATATGCAATTAAGCACTTCTCTCTATATGGAAATAGACTCACAGAAATTGAGGGAATTTTAGCAGGAGTTATGGTTTTAATTTTGAATCATATACTTGGTTATATAATATCTATGGTGATGGAGGGCAAGTCCTACCTAAATGAAACTACAGTGTCCATTTTACTAGGAAAGCAGTGAACTGTCAACTTGTACTATCTCTGGAGATTGACCATTTTGTGGAAATTGAATTCTAGGTAAGTAATAGAATGAGGAATCAATAATGAGAAATATCACAGGAGAAAAGTCTATAAATCAGAGCAAGGATTCCCAAGAGAGGGATGGAAGCAGAAAAGCCAGAAATTCCATCCAGAAAGTAAAGAAATCTGAAATTTTTGGTGGTAATGCAAAACTGAGTTTGAAAATAAGTGCTTAAGTTTTCAAACATTTAGAGTTGTTTCTTTTGACATCAAATTTATGTAGTCATAATACTACTTTCCTTAGGACTACCTACTTTACAAAGCGTTCTCTTTCACTCTCACTGTTTCATTATTCTGTTTCGCCCTTATCAATTCAAGATCCCACCATTTTGCATAAAGTGGATGAGTGTAGGCAAAATTTTAGCATACATCATTATTTCAAGGTTTCCAGTGGGACAATATCTAATTCCATTAATATTTTCAATCTTAGTTAGTTGGCTCAATATTTGATATTTGAAATTTAAAACAATAAAATCTTAAAATTTTATGATTTTATGCAAAGCAAATTTCTTAGGCAAAGAATCTTAACTACTGGAAACATCTTAACTAATAGGGCAACATTTATAGTGTCTTCTTCCTATTTACTCTTCAGGAAAATGCCAGCTATGAATTATAAATGAATTTTCCAGGCTTACGCCATGAATGTAGAGGAGTAATCCTGAGCCTATGACTACAGTAAGGTAATGGGACATCATTAACTCATAGACCTTGTGATTGACAAACACATCACAAGTGAAGAGAGAGACATAGCCCAACACTGATACATTTTAGAAAAGAGCTACAATTCTTAATGGATTATATTTGTGACTATCAATCAAGTGTATATTCAAAGAGTCAAGACATACGAGTAAGACATTAATTCAAAGCATGCGTTAGATAAAACCAATTTGGGGACTTCTTATCTCCTCACTTTACCTAAACTTTAAAAAATTATATATTCTTCCTTAATAATTTAAAAGTTGTAGAAGTCTTTACTTATCTCATAGCCATGTCAGGACTTGCTGTGAAGTTCTGAAGCTTTTCAGTGTTCTAAATTTTTTTGTTTGTATTTTGCAGTTTATAAAGTGCATTCAGATACATTAATTCATTTTGATAATGTTTTTACATGTTGGTTGTTCAATTTCAGGAGTCATTAGAGCTATAACCTTTTTACATCCCATACTTAATTTAAAGTGGAACTGAAAAGAAATGATCCTGGACCTGACAACTATGTGAAATCTCTCTGCTCTTTCAAATGTATTTTTACTCAGCGGAAGACCTTCCCTCTTCCTCTAACTCAGTGTTTTTCAGAATGAGTAATGTACACATGCAGTGCTATATAAGATAATTGCAGGCAGTCTATTAACAATTATTTATGCTTATAATATTCATATATTTTTAAATAATTTTAGAAAAAATAAATATAGTGAATCCACGATATTAAAGACATCACTGCTTAGGAAAAATATAAAATTTTAAAATGAATTATTTTAATACTAAGTTAAACTTCATAAATCGCAATATATATGACATGATTTTACATAAATAATAGTATAACTGGTATTGGTTTATGGCAGAAAAATCATATACATTGTAGGAGCACAAAGACTGGGAAACATGTTTAGACTATTAAGGGTTCTGTATCTAATTTGTGTTCATCCTCCAACTCACTCCTTTAGAAGGTGAGAAAAAAAACAGAGTACCATTCTACTTTTTATGCATAATTTGGAGGACCAGAATAGTAATGTGGAAGGGGATTCTATTATAACTCCAGCTCTGAGAGTTGTAAGATGTGTGTAGAATTGAAAGATCATTAAAGCTCTCAGAACAATTCTTGCCAATCTAATAAATTAAATTTATCAATGATACAAATCAGCTTGTCTTAAATACTCAACTACTGCATACCAACAATCAAATTATCTAATACCTTACAAATTAAAATATGTCTTGAATCAATTAAAAATTTCAAATTAAATCACTAATCTTATTTAAAAAATTATATTTCAATTATTTATCACTGGAGGACACCCCTCCAGATTATCTGAATCAAGTCTTTCATTGGCTTTGAGGTATTTGGCACGTTTGTGCATTGTAGGTAGCTGCTATGCTTTGAATGTTTGTATCCCTCTACCCAAATTTATATGTTAAAATCTAACCCCCTAAAGTGATGGTATTAGGAGATATGGCCCTTAAGAAGTGATCAGGTAATGAGAGCAGAGCCCTCATGAATAGGATTAATACCCTTATAAAAGCAGCCTAAGAAAGTGCCCATGCCTCTTCTGCCATATGAAGTCACAAAGAAAATATGGCAGTCTAGGTAACGGGTGATTTGATGCAGACTTCCTAGACTCTGGAACTATGAAAAATAAATTTTTGTTGTTTTGTTAAAATTTTACAACAATAAAATTTTGTTGTAAATACATTTTTGTTCTGGTATTTTTGTTATAGCAGTCGTAATGGGCTAAGATAGTAACTGACAGGAATGACAGATAATTCTTGTCTATTTACATGCAAATTTTGTCCTATCTTATAGAGGTTTAATTGCCTTTCCTCCCTTTTTGGAAAAAAATACTTGTTATGTATGCCTAATCTATAAACATGTTTGTTTTAGGATTTTCTTTTGAACTAATTATAACATCTGTCTGGTTTTTTCATGATTAAGGATCAGAATAAAATCTTTAAAATGTATGAATTTTTGTATCTGTATAAGAGTCCTAGTCTTACCTGTTGTTGTTTTTTAAATTATCGTTTAACAAGCTATTGTCTGATTGTTTCAAACAACCTCAAAATTACAGAGATTGTCCCCATACATACAAAATTTATTACTAGATATAAAACAAAGAATTTCAACAATGGCATAGATCAGTCATTCTCAAATTTTAGTGTGCTTGAGAATTATCGAGATGTGCTAGGGCCAATACAAGTAAAAATAAGGTGCTTTATCCCCCTGTACAAAAATAAGGAAGAAACCTGCTCCCTTTTCTGAGAGCTTTTACTTGAGAAAACTTATAAGTTTAAATTCTTCCTCTGTCTCTTTTAAATATATACAAGTGTTTTTAAAGGCTGAAAACCTCTTACTAACTTTAAGATCCAGGAATGCCTTTCCAAAGACTTGGGAGATCTCTCTTCCATATGTAATCAAGAAAGATAGCACCCCTATTTCCCAGTTTCTGTAGGAGAGTAAGAGCCTAACCTCAGCAGGGGCCTCTAAAACCATCACCTGTCATGAAACATATGAGAAGTTTATTGATCCTTTTGTCAGTATGGAACATTCTGCCATGTCCAGGATTGTAAATTCATGTCTGTTGTGCTCTTAATTTTGCAAACCAGTTTTTGTGGGCTAGCCTAATTCAGTTAGGAAATATATAACTGTTAAGAACTCTCCTCTCTTTCCCTTTCTCCTTCCTCATCCTTCCTCCTTTTTCTTATTCTCTCATATTTTCACTACCAGCTTTAATGGACAAAAGGCCTCAGCATAAACTCTGTAGGCATTTGTTAGCAAGCCAGCAAAAAGAAGATACTGAGTCTTGCAATAAATTGAATGAGGACCAAATTCTCCATCATGTTGTCTACCATGGCTTTCCGTCCTTGGAAAGCCTTGCATTTAAGCTGTGCTAACCTAAAAATAAAAGACCAAAGTGAAAAACAGAAAGTGTTTATTTGAGATCCAAAGAACAGTTAGTTAGAAAGCACTGAAAGTAAAGGGATGGAAAATATTTTACACAAATGGGAATGACAAAAAAAGGTGGGGTAATGATACTTATGGGAGACAAAATAGACTTTAAAATGAAGACTACAATCAGAGACAAAGAAGGACATTACATGATGATAAAGGGATCAATCCAACAAGTGCACATAACCCTAGTAAACATCTATGTACCAAACATAGGAGCACCTAAACATATAAAACAAGTATTGACCAGAGATCAATACTTGATCAATACAAAGGCAGAGATCAACAGTAACACAATCATAGTAGGGGACTTTAACACCCCACTGACACCAATGGACAGATCTTCCAGACAGAAAATCTACAAGGAAACCAGTGGCCTTAAATGACACACTAGACTAGATGGACTTAATTGATAATTTTAGAGTACCTCACTCCAAAGCAATAGAATATACATTCTTTCAAGTGGACATAGAATATTTTCCAAGATAGACCGCATGTTAGACCACAAAACGAGTCTCAATAGATTTTAAAAGATTGAAATTTTATCAAGTGTCTTCTGTGACCACAATGGTATGAAACTAGAAATCAAGTACAAAAAATAAATTTAAAAAAACATAAAAAACACACAAACACATGGAGTCTAGATAACTAAATAATGAAAATGTCAACAATGAGATCAAGGAAGAAATCAAAAGATACCTGAGACAAACAAAAATAAAAATACAATGACCCCATTTCTATGGGACACAGTAAGTTAAGAGGGAAATTTATAGCAATTCAGGCCTACCTAAAGAAACAAGAAAATCTCAAATAAACAGTCTAACTTTATACCTAAGGAAACTGGAGAAAGAGCAGCAAAGCACAAAGTGAGAACAAGGAAGGCAATAATAAAGACCAGACTGGAAATAAATGAAATAGAGTCTAAAAAACAATACAAAAGATCAGTGAAACCAAGAGCTGGTTCTTTGAAAGATAAACAAAATTGACAAAATTTTAATCAGACTCATCAAGAAAAAAACAGAGAGGACCCAAATTAATAAAATCAGAAATGAAAGAGGAGAAGTGACAACAGACACCATAGAGATAAAAAATTAAGAAAATACTATGAGCAACTATATGCCAACAAATTGGACAATCTGGAAGAAATGGATGAATTCCTAGAAGCATAGAGTCTTTCAAAGATGAATCAAGAAGAAATAGAAAATCTGAACTGACCAATTACTACTAATGAAATTGAATCTGTAATCAACAAGCTCCCAACAAACAAAAGTCCTAGACCAAATGGCTTCACAAGTGAATTTTACCAAACATTCAAAAAAGAATTAACACCTATTGTTCTCAAATTATTCCAAAAATTCAGGAGGGAAAGGTCAAACTCATTATACGAGGCCACCATTACCCTGATTCCAAAACCAGACACAGACATTACAAAAAAAGAAAACTATGGATTGATATCCCTGATGAACATAGATGCAAAAATCCTCAACAAAATATTAGCAAACCAAATTCAGTAATACATTAAAAAGATTATACACCATGATTAAGTGGGATTTATTCCTAGTATGCAAGGTTGGTTCAAAGTCTGCATATCACTTAACATGGCAAACCACATAAACAAAATGAAAAATAAAAATCGTATGATTATATCAATAGATGCAAAAAAAGTGTTTGACAAAATCCAGCATCCATTTATGATAGAAACCCTTAGCAAAGTGGGAACACAGGGAACATATCTCAAAATAATAAAGGCCATATATGACAAACCCACAGCTAATATCATACTCAATGGGGAAAAGCTAAAAACATTCTCCTTAAGATCAGGAATAAGACAAGGATTTACACTTTCACCACTTTTATTCAACATAGTACTGGAAGTCCTAGCCACAGCAATCAGATAAGAAAAAAAAAAAAGGCATCCAAAATGGAAAGGAAGAAGTAAAACTGTCATTATTTTCAGATGGCATAATACTATACGAGCATACAGAGAACCCCAAAGATCCCACCAAAAAACAGCTAGAACTAATAAATGAATTTAGTAAAGTAGCAGGAAACAAAGTAAATATTCAGAAATCGGTTACATTTGTATACACCAATAACAAACAATCAGAGAAATTAAAAAGACAATCTCATTTACAATTCCATCACAAAAAAATAATTAAAATACCTAGGAATAAATTTAACCCAGAAAGCAAACCACCTGTACTCATGAACTTATAAAACCCTGAAGAGAGAAATTAAAGAAGATACAAATAAATGGAAACATATACCATGCTCATGGATAGGAAGAATTAATATAGTTAAAATGTTCATGTTACCCAAAGCAATCTATAGATTCAATATAGTCCTTATCAAAATACTAATGGCATTATTTACAGAACTAGAACAAATAATCCGAAAATTATATGGAACCATAAAAGACCCCAAACAGCCACGGCAATTCTGAGAAAGAAGAACAAAGCTGGAGGTATCATGTTAGATGATATCAAATTATACTACAAGGCCATAGTAATCAAAATGGCATGATATTGGCATAAAAACAGACACATAGATCAATGGAACAGAATAAAGAGCCCAGAAATAAATCCATGCCTATATGGTTATTTAATCTATGCCAAAGGAAGCAAGAATTTACACTGGGGTAAAGACAATCTATTTAATAAAATGGTGCTGGGAAACATGGACAAATACATGCAGAAAATGAAACTGGATCACCTTTCGCCATATATAAGAATAAACTCAAAATGGATTAAAGACTTAAATGTAAGACCTGAAACCGTAAAACTCCTACAAGAAAATTTAGAAAGTAAACTGTCAGACATTATCATTTGTAATGCTTTTATTGATATATATCCTCGGGCAAAGGAAACAAATAAAATAAAATAAGCAAATGAGACTACATCAAATTACTAGAACCAAAAAACTACTAGAACTAATGGCATTATTTAGAGAACTAGAATAAATAATCCTATTTGTTCAGTAAAGGAAAGTTATTTGACAGTAAAGGAACCATCAATAAAATAAAAAGACATCCTACTGAATGGAAGAAGTTATTCACCAATCATACATCTGAAAAGGTGTTAATATTCAAAATATTTTTAAAAAACTCATACAATTTTTAAAAAAACTCATACAACACCAAAAGCACAAACAATCTAGTTAAGAAATGGGCAGAGGATCTGAGTAGACATTTTTCCAAAGAGGACATATAGATGGTTGATAGATATATGAAAATATTATCTACTTGTCAGAGAAATGCAAATAAAAACCACAATGAGATACAACCTCACTCCTGTCAGAATGATCGTCAGTAAATCAACAAACAACGTGTTGGGGAGGATGTGGAGAAAAGGGAACCACTGTGTACTGATGGTGGGATTGCAAACTGGTGCAGCCCCTATGGAAAACAGTATTGAGGTTTCTCAAAAAATTAAAAATGGAGCTACCTTATGACCCAGCAATTCCTCTCCTGGGTATTTATCCAGAGAAATCCAAAACACTAATTTGAAAAGATATATGCATCCTTATGTTTACTGCAGCGCTTTTCACAATAGCCAAGACATGCGAAGAACCAAAATACCCATCAATCAACCTCTGCATAAAGAAATTGCAGTACATATATAAAATGTACTATTACTCTGCCATAAAAAAGAATGAAATCTTTCCATTTGCAACAACATGGATGAACCTAGAGGGTATTACGCTAAGTGAAATAAATCACACTGAGAAAGACAGATACCATATAATCTCACTTATATATGGAATCTAAAGAACAGAATAAATGAACAAACTTCACAGAAATAGACTCATACCGTGTTTCCCCGAAAATAAGACCTATTCGGACAATCAGCTCTAATGCGTCTTTTGGAGTAAAAATTAATATAAGACCTGGTCTTATATAAGATCCGGTCTCATAGTAAAATAAGATCAGGTCTTACATTAGTTTTTGCTCCAAAAGACGCATTAGTGCTGATTGTCTGACTAGGTCTTATTTTCGGGGAAACATGGTAGATACAGAAAACAAACTGTTGGTTGCTAAATAGGAGAGGATTTGGAAGGATGAGTGAGAAAGGTGAAAGGATTAGGAAGTACACATTGGTAGTTACAAAATTGTCACAGAGATATAAAATACAGTATGGGGAATATGGTCAATAATATTGTAAAAACTATGTATAGTGTCAGACGGGTTCTAGACTTATCAGGGGGATCACTTCATAAATTATATAAATGCCTAAACACTGCTGTATACCTGAAACTAATATAAAATAATACTGAATTTCAACTATAATTTAAAAAATATGTAGTCACAGGATATAAAGTACAGCATATGGAATATAGTCAGTGGTACTGTAATAGCTATGTATGGTGTCAGAGGGGTAATAGTAGACTTGCTGGGTTATCACTTAGTGAGGTGTATAAATGTCTAATCATGATGTTGGTTTGTACACCTGAAACTAATAATAAAAGAAAAAGGAAAAAGAGATAGCAACACTCCCTAGAGTGTGAATTCCTAATTAGGGCAACTGCTGTCCCTATGGTGGAAATTGAAAGTAACTCACATTTTAATGACAGTCTCCACACTGAAGTACTTTAAAGTAGATTACTTACATCATAACACCAGTTCATCATGTTTCCCCTGGCCTTTGTAAAAGTTTCATCATTACTCAATTTTTTTATCCCTTTTCAACATTTTATTTTCTGACTTTGAACAGATGATATTAAACATCTCTTAGTTGTGAAGTAGCTAATTTTTTACTATACTATTTTATCAGATTCTGCATTCCCTCCCATCTCCCATTTTTAAAAAAAAAATTTTTTTTACCTCTTTGGCCATGTCTCTCCATTGTCATTTTGATCTTACTGGGCCACTTCACTCTTTTAAAAGACATCTGCTTTGGCTTCTATAAACATTTGATTCTGTCACTCCAGTAATTCTTATCACTGGCTACCGTTAAAAATCTATATTGCAGAGATTCCCAGTCTCACGTTTAAAGAACATGTTTTGTAAAGAAACGAAAAAAAATGACATCACTCTGCAATTTAGTGTAAAGGCAAAAGGTATTCACAGAGTGTGGGAGTCAGAAATGGAGATGAAGAAAGGCTAAAGGAAGTGGTGTGACAGAGCCAAAGGTTCAGGTAGCAGATGCCAAAAAGTTTTGCATATTAAAGAATTTGCTGAAGGATGCTTCTAGGTACACAATTTTTTAAAAGTAAAAGCAGGAGAAAGAAACGAAATAAGCAATGATCCTTTCAGAGAAGTAGCATACTAACAGTTTTATATCATGATTATGGAATTATGTTATTATTCTCAAATTGTATTTTATGTTGGATGAAATAGAACTAGTTTGTGGGTTTATGACCATCTTCAATACAAAGGCATAGACACTCCAAATTTTTTGTACTTCTCTTTATTGTGTGCACACTGAAGAGTTTTATTTGCTATAACATATTTTTTTAAAGAAGTCAAAATAGCAAAAGGGCTATTATCTTTTGTTCACTTATTGTGAATAATTGCGGCTGATTTAAAGGTTCTTTGAATGAAAGATAACACACTGTGTTAAGCAGCAATTCTAAATAAAATTAATGTACAGTAATTTTTGCTAAATTATTTTATATAACAACATTCTTACTGAAAAATATATATGGCAATCTAAGCTTTTACAGACCTAAACAAATATGATTATTAATTAGAAAATAATACACTTGTGGTACTTACTTGAAATTAAGAGTACTGAATGCTGATTTTTCTCTTTAGAACCACCAATTTATTCTCTAATTATATAACAGCAACATTTAATACCAGATGATTAAAATCTGACAAAAGAAAAAGAGTACTTCATAACAATTCTATTAGAAAATAGCTTTTGGTTGGGAAATAAAATGTGATAAGAAGTATTAAAGTGGAGGTAGGACTTTCTACAGGCTAAAGTTAAATCCGAAAACTTGGAATTTCCACTAATGGAAGAAATTCACTTAAGTTGCCCAAGACTGAGTTGCTCTTATCTGTGGTCCCTTCTCCAATAAACAAACAAATTAAATGTTTTTATTTTTTTCTGGATACTGGGCAGATAATACAAAGGCAAATATTTGGTTTGTGCAATTTGTGCTGAAATAATATGGAAAAATCTATTATCTGGTAAAAAACAACAACACCTATTAAAGGTAATAGATTCAATGGGATAGGTACTTAAAAAGAATGATGCTAATTTAACTAGGGATCTTTTTAAAATTATAAATGGAAGAATTGCACTTTATAGAAAATTTTGTATATATACACATATTCTACAGAAACACAGTCCTATGCGGAGGAAAGATGTTGAAGAAAATATATCAAAGTATCATTAGTACTTATATCTGTGTTCTAGAGTCATGCTAATTTTGGATATCTTTTTTTATACTTTTGATACCTCAAATTTTTTAGTCTAGCTAAAGGCTTGTGAATTTTGTTTGTCTTTTCAAAATTCCAGCTTTGTTGATCATTTTGATTGTTAATTGGCTTCTGTTTTATTTATTTTTGCTCAAATATTTGTTATTTCTTTCATTCTGTTAAATTTGTGTTTACTAATGTCATTGTTTTCTGAGTGTTTGTTTCCCTTTCTTTTCTTCCTCTCTTGCCTCCTTCCATTGTGAACTGATGAGTCTCCATAGTTGTATGCTTTGATTCTATTCTCTTTCACTTTTGTTGCTAATGTATAGCTTTGCTTTGTAGCTACCATGGTGCTTACATAAGCTTAGAGGTGTAAAAGTCTGTGTTATGCTGATAACAACTTAACTTTGATCACATAAACTCTACCCTTTTTCTCCCCCGCCGTTTTACAGTTTTGATGTCACAATTTACCTATTTTTACATTGTGTATTCATTAACAAATTATTGTAGCTATAGTTATTTTTAATACTCTTGTCTTTTACCTTTATACTTGTGTTAAGGGGTTAACATACCACCATGTTACAGTATTAGGGTGTTCTGAGACTATATACTTACATTTACCAGTGTGTTGTATATTTTTATATGTTTCATGTTTTTAATTATCATCCATTCATTTCAGCTTGAAGAACTTGTTTCAGCATTTCTTCTAAGGCTGATCAAGTAGTGATGAACTTCCTTGGCTTCTGTTTTTCTGGGAAGTTCTTTATCGCTCCTTCATTTCTAAAGGACAACTTTGCCAGATAGAGTATTTTGGGTTGGCAGTGTTTTTTTGTTTGCTTGCTTGCTTTTTTTTTTTTTTTTTAATTTTTTTGTCAGTGCTTTGACTATATCATTCCACTTGATAGCCTTGTGAGGGTTCCTGTAAGTTACATGCTTCTTTTCTTTTGCTCCTTTTAGTATTCTGTCTTGGTGTTTGATTTTTGACAGTTTATTATAATGGGTTTTAGAGAAGATCTCTTTAAGTTGAGTTTATTTTTGTGATCTATGAGCTTCATGAACTTGCTCCCTAGATTTGGGATGCTATTGGCCATTATTTCTTTAAATAAACTTTCTCTTCCTCTTTTTTTCTGGAACTCTAATATTTTTCATATTTTTTAATGGTATTCCGTAAGTCCCATAGGCATTATTCACTGTTTTTTATTTTTCTTCCCCTCTGACTGGATAATCTCAAAGTTCCTGTTTTCTAGCTCACAGGTAACTTTCTTTTGCTTGATTTATTCTGTTATTGATGCTCTCTATTGCTTTTTTTCCACTTAATTCATTGTATTCTTCAGCTCCATAATTTCTGCTTGTTTCTTTTTTATGACCTATTTTGAATCTCATTTTATTTGTTTTCCTTATTTGTTGATTGACTTTCTATGTTCTCCTGTTGTCCACTGAGCTTCCTTAAAACAGCTATTTTAAATTCTTTATCAAATAAATTACAGATCTCTATGTCTTTAGAATTGGTTACAGGAAGATTATTTTGATCCTTTAGTGGTGTCATGTTTCCTTGATTTTTCATGTTTCTTGAAGCATCACATTGTTATCTTTGCATTTGAAGTAGCAGTCACATCCACTAGTCTTTACTAACTGATCTTGGGAGATAAATACCTTCCATCAGCTCTGCTGGTGAATCAGAGCCTTTCTCAGACCTTCTATGGACACACCTACTCCATGCTTCTTGCTCCCTATTGTGGCAGAGTTCTTGAGCTTGAATAACTTCTCTTGATTCTGCAATGCACCAGGGTGAGTACTGAAAGCTTCCCTTTTGCTTTCCCAAGGATAGAGCTAAAGTTCATTTTTGGCCTACCCCTGACCTGAAGATTTAGGCCCGCGTTCTGCACATGCTCACTAGACATCTGTCAAAGCTCACTCTTGCCACCATCAGTAACATGCACAGAAAACTGGCTAGATGTTGAGAGGAGTGTGTGGGTGAGTTGCACTGTGCTGGGGTACCCATGGGCAAGTTGGAGGGGATCTGTGGGCAAGGCATCTGATGGAGTCTGTGATGCAGTTAGTAGGATCCAGATCCCTTTATTGCCCTCCAACAGTCCTATCTGTCTTTCTCCCTGCCTCTTCCTGCCATCAGTCATGTAGCTCATGATTCAGTATTCCAGATAGGTGATAGAGAAATAGGCCTCTTTGGCAGTATTCTGCAGAGCTGGGGAAATCAGGTGCTAACACACATGCTGTCACTTTCCCCCATGGGAGAAATCATGGGCTGAGAAAATCTCTCTTGGCACTGAGTTGTATCACCTTGGGGAAGGGCTTATGGAGATAAAGACAAACTGTTCCTTTAATTCTCTCAAATGCATCTAAGAATCATAATTTTTATTCTGTGGTGTGATGGAACTTTTTTGCTGAAAACCTGGACTTTAATAAAGGCTCTATTGTCTGTGGGTAATTGTCAAAGGCATTGTTCTCCAGGAGCACCCCAACTGCAACCAAGAGGGGCTAGACCTGGTTTAAAGGCCACTGCAGGGCACACAACCAGAACTGAGGTCGGTATGTCTCAACGCACAGGTGGGCAGGACTCCTCCCAGGTCTCTTGGCATAGGGTGCTGGGTAACACAGCTCCCACAGCACTTTTGTCAGTGGATGGAGGCTAAATTGTTGTTGATGGAGCAGGGGCAGATATGATGAGGGCTACTCTATTCAACAATGTTGCTGATGTCATTCCTTAAGCCAACATTTAAAAATTGTCAGAGTCCCATCACATTTTCATGTTCACTGGAACAAAATGGAAATCCAGAAACCATGTGCTGCATTCCTCACCTAGCAGCAATCGGGTGGAGCTGAACGCAGCCATCTCATTTAGCTGTGGTTTGTGGCTCTTGTTTATCACAGCCTGCCTTCTTCCTCTCCAGACCTCCTCCACTTCAAATTTACAGTTTCTCACTGGTCCTTACAGGCATATTGTTCTTGACCCTTGGATTGGACACTGATTTACTGAAAGTGCATAATCTCCGAGTCTTTTGAAACACACAAAAGAATGAAAGCTGAATCTTTTAGTGGATTGAAAATGAATCAAGAAAGCTGAACTGAGAGAAGCTGACCTTGTTTTCTTGGGTCTTAACACTTACCCTGTATTAAAAGGCTCAAGTTATTAAAGCTAAACTGAAATTGGTATGTTGTGCTTTCAGTTATAATGTTTAACTTAATTCTAAAGATAATTCAGTTACTAGTTTATATGAAGTGTGTGATTAAATTGCTCCCAAGCAACTATCTTTTTGTTGTATAACTCAGTTAAGAAACAATCTGGAGACTTCCAAATAAAAATGGAAAATTAAAGCCATTTCTATGTTTCTCCCTTCTGAAACCAAATGAACACTACAAAAAGAATGACCCATATAGACTACTCAATTTCCAATGAAATTGGAAAACAGCTACAACTTTAATACTCATTCTGAGAAATAACATTCAGACCAACTATTGAGAGGACATGAAAGCAACATGCCCCAGTAAGCAATCGAGCTGCATGTAGGATGCTCACAAGTTGGTGATACATTGAAAAGGCCAAGTATGTGACTCAGAACTAAAGCACAATTGAGTGGAGGGACGAGAGAATAAGGAAAGATATGATTTGACACCTTTTCGGGGATCTCTGTATCTGCTGATCTTAGTGAATGAAGATAAATAAGGGCTAGATCACCTCACAGAAGACACTGGAATACAAAGATCTTCCTTGCAACTCAGCAGCCTCCTAGTCATCATGAGTAAAGACGTTTAGTCAGGGCAATATATGCAGTATAAAATTTGAGAAGTGATTTATGACCGCTGAACCCAGTCTGCCTACTTCCAGGGTACATGTCCCCAACCTTTACCCTTTACATTCTCCTGTAAACAGATGGCTCAAAAAATGACAACACACTGTTATTTTCAAATAGAAAAGAAATAAAGGACAATAATATGCATAGCTTCCTCTTGAAAAACTGCCTAATGATGAAGTTGTAATGACAAATATATAAATGAAGAAATCTTTGTAAAGGACTGGTGGTGACTACAGAGTCTTTTGAAATATAAAACTAAGGGGAAATAACTGGAAAAATATGATTGAACAGAATAACGATAGTGTAGAACTAATAATGTACTATAGGTAGCAAAATTGCAATGTAGAGTATGAGAATAGGAGTCTGTAAAAAGTTTATAAATTCTATTTTTCTTATCTCTCAGAGTGGGATATGGGAGGACACAGATTCTATTTAAATCTAAAAAAAAAAAAAATCAAATTGTAATCTAATTAAGTAAAGTTATAATGGAAGAACTCATAATACCAAAAGCAGATTATAGGAACACTTAATTTCTAAAAGAAAGCCAGACACACGAAATAACAAAGATACTTTAAACCATACAGTGAATTAAGCATTAAAAATTAAAAGAATATTAAAAGTAAAAATGTAGCATTAAATAAGATGACAGAGACAAGACTAAATATATCTATCAATTCAATAAATGTAAATAAAGTAAAAGTACCCTGTTAAATAAAACATCATGATTGGATTTAAACAAAATAAAACAAATATTTGAACAATTAAAATATGTTTGTAAAGCAAGTGACTCCAGTTGAAAATAAATAGACAAATAATAATAATAATAATAATAATAATAATAATAAAAGTGGATAGGCAAAAAAAAACTATAATAAAAAAACCAGATACATTACATTTTTGATGCATTTAGTTTAAGATATTGCTAAACTGTGTGCACAGTGGTTGTACCATTTTACATTCCTACCAGCAGTGTATGAGATTTTCAGTACCTCCATGACTTTGTCAATACTTGGTATTATAAACTTTTTTTAATATTAGCCATCTTAATAGGTATGTAGTGGTATCATTGTGGTTTTAATTTTCATTTGTCTGATGGCTAATGATATTGAGCATCTATTCATGTGCTTTTTTAGCATCCCTATATCTTCTTTGGTGAAACATCTGTTTAGATCTCTTGCCCACATTTAAAAATTGGGTTGTTTGTTTAGTTTATTGTTGAGTTTCGAGAGTTATGTATTACGGATACAAATCTTTATCCGATATATACTTTGCAAATATTTTCTCACAGTTGTTACTTGTCTTTTTATTCTTTTCATGGTGTCTTTTGAAGAACAGTAGTTTTTAATTTTAACTAAATCCTGTTTGTTAATTTGTTCTTTTACAGATTGTGCTGTTGTCAAATCTTAGAAATCTTTGCCTAACTCACAAAGGTTTTCTTCCAGAAGTTTTATAGTTTTGTGTTTTACATTTTTAGGTCATTGATCATCTGAAGTTAAATTGTGTAGATGGTACAAAATATAAATCTAGATTAATTTTTTAATCCAGTTGTTCCAGTACCATGTGTTGAAAGACATAAACTTAACATTTTTGAATTGTTCTTTATGTATGCCATACCTCCATCGAAAATTAAAAATCAGTCAACAAAAAAATAAATGAATATAATGAAAGAAAATCAAATTTTAAGTATAAATATGGTCCTTGTAAAAATACCACTGTGCCATTGCTGTGTAGTAGTGCAGTCTGCCTCTGGTTCACCCCTGGCCCTTTGGATTTCTCAGCTCAGATCCTTGTGTATTCTCTAGTACCCCTCCTCAGCTGGTCTTGAACTCTGGTCTTTAGCTTGTGAGATGGTTGGATATTGTGCTCTGGTTTTCAAAAGCTTTCTGTCTAGTATTTTAGTTTCCCATCCTGTGCAGGGCCAGAATCATCAAATTTCCTGAAAGGACAATGGGCCACGTGCTTGGGATCTCCCCAATTTCTGAAAAAAAGCTGCCCTGGTTTCTTAAAAGACACACAAATTATGGATTCTCCATGTGCTGCTAATGCCCAAAATCAGCAAATGTCCCGGAGTGAAAGTGGCTGAGGAGTTCTCTCCACATTCTCAGCTTCTTTCCTCTCTGGAGTCTTTGCCTTTTCACACCTCATTATCTCATCAACTATCAGTTACCCTAAAATGATGATTTCTGTATTTTATCTGACTTTTCTAATTGTTCTCAGAGGCAGCTCTGGTCTGCCATGAACCTCTCCAGTCAAGACAGAAGCAGAAGTTCTGGTATGACTTTCTTAAAACAGACAAAGCTTCACCTAGTAATTGAAAGAAAAATTGGTGCTCTCTGCCTGAAGAAAAATATCACTAAAGTCTTAAATACATCATTAAATTTAAACATAAAATTTAAATGTCATATTTCTTAGCACTGTTAAGGGTTTGAGAAATTATACTCTACTGACAGGAGTGCAGTATAAATGTATATAGTATTTGGAGGGCAAAATTACATTAGGTATAGAATTCAACAAAGGCACAAAATATTGTTGTAATAGCAAATAAATAAATAAAATAAAATAAAATTAAAAAGGAAAGAAAGAAAGAAAAGTGGAACGTAGCTACCCATAATAAGAAACTACTGGTTTAAAAAAACTCATTGTTACTTCTATGTAAATGGATGCAACTTTTCAAAGAAATATGTCGACTTGAATGTTCTGATATAAAAGAGCTTCAAAATCCATTATTAAACATATAACAGAATATTTTTATTTTTTTGCAAATATATAAATGAGCCAGTTAAGAGTCATTGCTTCTGGAAGATAAGACTGGAGATCTAGAGTGGGAGGAATATTTTACTTTTATTGTGTATCTTTAAACTGTTTAAATGCTTATTTGCCATTGTGTTCATTTATAAAGACTACTAAAAGATAAATTTATGTTTTTAAAGACTGAAAGATCTCTAAATCACTAATTTAGCATTAAACCAGGTAAGTGAAAAAATAAAATAAAACGAAAAGCATAGGGGTAAGTTTTTATTAAAAATTATTTAATGCTCCTACCCATCATCTAATTATTGAATTTTGTTCCAACCAACTGCCTGTTCTTCTCAGTGTGCCTTTATCAGCACCTACCTATAGAAAGAAAGAAGTTTGTAAAAATCAACCAGGAGAGGAGTAGCTATAGAAATGTATATACTAGTATTCCTGGGGACATTTGAATGAGTGAAAAGAGTTTCTGAAGCAGCTAATGGGAGATCAGAACTCTGTCTAAGAACAACTAGTAATGACAGATAAAAAGCAAAAACCATTTGTTCAAAGGTAGTGAGTGTAAAGTAACTGAAGCTACTCATCTACTTCAGTCTATAATTCTATCATACAAACTTTCAATGATTTTTTTCACTCATAAAATATATGCGGTTAAGACTAAAAATGTCACTATAGTTTCCAAATTATATTTGAATAAGGCCTATCTTGTCAGTATGTCAAAATTTGAATTGTCTATATTTTGAAACAAAAACTATACATTAGAGTGTTTTCTATGTTTCCCTATGAATCCTACATTTTTTTCCTTGGATCTTTGGGCAGCATAAGCATAATAGCAACATTAAAAGCTGACAGACACGTTCATTGTAAGCTTCCATGCTCATGTGCAGCCAAAGCCAACTTAAATTCAAGAGTGCTATTTGGTGTCAGACCAAAGAATAACATACAAAACAGACACTGAGGAACTAAATGGAGGGAGGGATCAACTGGTGAGACTAGGAATAGAAAAGTCCTGAAATTTGATTAGAAGTAGACACTAATAACCTACCATGAAAATGAGGGGAACAAAAAGAGATTACTTGAAAATTATCCTTAATATCAAGTCTATATAAAGCATATTAGCAAACAAATAAAGGTTAAAAGTATCCAGATTATATTCTTTGCTGTGATTATAATCTCCTAATTTTACCTTTCTTTTCCTCACATTTAAGGGTGAAAAGCATATAAATACTAAATATTAAGATCAGTTCCCATTAGGTATCAACCAGCTTCAACAATTAATGATCTTGTTTTCTTTCGGCTTCTCAATAACCTATTTGTTGCTGGATGTTTATTTATTTTATAGCTTTATTGAGGTATCATTTCCATGCCTCAAGTTAGCCATTTTTTTTTGTCCCTGAAATTTCACCATTAGCAATTCATCCTTTGAATAAAAAACAAAAGTACCCATTTTAAGTTATTACTTTTAGTGAATGTAGAGAGTTACGCAATCATTATAACAATTCAATTTAAAAATATTTCTATTATCCCTAAAATTTCCTTTGTAACTGTTTGTAGTCAATCCACAGACCTAATAAAACACTGATCTACTTTCTGTTTGTATATATTTCCTTTTTGTGGATATTTCATAGAAATGAGATTTTAAAAAATAGGTAGTCTTTTGCATATCCCTGTTCATTTTAACCTAATACTTTTTAGCCTAACTCTTTTACAGCATAACTTTAAAAAATGGCACAGTACTTTGGTACTAAGATATATGGCAGGACAATTAAGCAAAATAACTCATCAAATCATCGCTTTCCTATAAAATAGAGTTTCAATGTAAGAAAAAACACACACAAAAAGAACAGAGCAAAACAAAGCTCAGAGTCTGGGTTCCCAGGATGATGATGACAGACAATAAGGATAGGAACAGAAACATGGCCAGAATATTCTCAGATTTCCCATCTCCCTACAGGCTTGCCCTGGGTTTGATCTGATGTATATCAGCAGACTAGTCCTGAATCAGTTGGATGAGATTTAAAGGCAAGGGATAGGATGGTATTTAAGCGTATGACAAGAACCAGGTCAATATTTGGATCTTTCTAGATGAGGGAGGGGACAGTCCCATTATGAGAGCAGTCATGACTAGTTAGGAGCATCATTTACTCGACAGCATTGTTCATATTCCAATCCTCTGCTTCCCATTAGTTTTAGGACAAAGGCTATCCTCAAATGAAAAACAAAGTTGGGTAGAACTAGGCTAGAAATAAGCACTGTTGATTGGGAGCTGAAAAGTAGAATGAAGATCGGGTGGGGGTGGGTAAAGAAGATCATTGGGGGCAGAATTTAATGATATCTTTCATGTGTTTCTATTCGTATTCATTAAGAATGAATGGACTATATAGTGTAGCAAGAAGTAGGCGACATTTTATCTTAGCACATATCTGGATATTTGTGGAATTTATGTGGTGGATATATATGGTTTGAAATGTTATTATTTTGATAACATTTGAGGAGTACATCTGGGTCATTGAATATAAAGATATTTCTACCTTCTTCCTATACTCATAAGTACATTATCAGGAAGGTTTGAAACCCCAACTCACCTCTGAATCAGTGACAGTCACTAATACCCAGTAACAATGATAGTTCTAAATAGAAGTTGGGCTATCTTAATATTCTCTTTCTTATGGGTCCTATTATGTACTGGATCTTGACAGCATGCCACAGAAAATGAAGAAGCAAACAGATTGGGCTCTGGGGATCCATCTGAACAACAGTGAGAGGGAAATGTCACTAATTTTATATAGTTCTCTTATTGTTGAAGACATGTGCTCCTTAGGGAATTCAAGAAATATTGCATTTATAGTGTTGTCTTTGAGTCTGTCAGTGGCACTTCCTTGACTGTTTCTCTTTAAATAAATAGGACTATCAGCATGAATCATGGCATACTGAAGGATGCCAAAATATCTAGTCAATTCATCTAAAAATATGGTCATATCGATTACCTCAATCCAAATACAGAACATTTCCTGATGATTAACAAAATGGCTTAATCAATATGTCAGCATATAAATAAGGAGGAAAAACAGGAAAAGAAAGAGGAATTCATTACTATTATTATGATTGTGATATCAATGAATACACCAATTTTGATGCATGCAATATGTGTATCCAAAATCATTATAGCAACATTTGAATCTCTAAAGGCTGCTCCTCAAGCAACCAGAAGGAATTAGCACATAATTATTATGGATTTAGAAGTAAAACAAGATTACTGAAACACATACAGAGTAAATACAGGAGCCCACTGATGCAATATTATTGTATTAAAAGAGAAGCAATGTTTTTCTTTTTTTATGGAAGTTAATGGAAGCAGTTAAATAACAAAGCATGCCTGCTAAGCTTTCCTGTACAAGCTTGGAATGTAGGAATATTTTCAATCTTGCCAAAAATCTTGATAAGTTTATGCTCCAGAACTTTTTAGCATCTATTTGCAGCATACGACTTCTACTGAAGCACTGGAGTATACCAACAGATGCTAAATGACCATTTCTGAAGTGTTCAGGCTTGTTATATTTAGCAGGTAGTAGTTGCAAGGTACAGTTTAATCTCTGAATTAATCCTTACCTAAATCATGAAATGCAAAATGATAATTTAGATAAACTTTCTGCTAAACACATTTAAATATATTAGTTCATCTGAGCCTTATAAGAACCCCAAGAATTAGGCAGGGCAAGGAATACCTCTACTGCAAAAAGGACAATTATTATTAGGCTTTCTTTAGGAAAATATTATGTGTATTTTATGAAAAGTTTTGGAGTGTACTTGGGTATAATGATGATTAATCTTTCCTTGGGAAGATACTCATTGTATTTCTTGATTTTGTACCTTGAGCAAAAGTAATTATTTTAAACAATTACTGCACATGTAGAATTGTCACTTAATGTTTGACAACACATGTAGTTTATATCACATGTAGTAAAGATGTTCCACAAACTTTCTAAGGCTACAGATATATCCCAGTGCTGAATTGGAATATTCTGTAGAACCAATAAAAGGGTACGTTGTTGATGGGAGTGGAGTGGACCACCTCTCCACATGTCCCTCTCCCCCGTTTCTGTGTTCACTGCAGTTACGCATGTACAAAAAAAAAAAATACAAACAAACAAAAAAACCCCAACATTCCAAAGTAATGGCCCTTAACTTTTCTACCTCTATTTTAAAAATTTAATTATTTGGGGAGCATTTCTGAGAGATGAAGATGAATTCTAATAAAAACCAAACCAAAATAGACAGAATAAATCTGGTAGAAAGTTGTATACTTGTTTAGAAAATGTAGATTCTGCACATATAAATAATGAGTCATGTTCCAAAAGTTTTGGAATATACTCTGGTTCTTTCAGTGGGGTTAAAATTATAGACCACGTACTTCTTGGGGGTACAACTAGATAAACTCCTCCTTGTCTTATCTGATAGTTCAGCACTCACAGAAGTACCTATATACGCATGCTCCTTTCACACAGTCATGCACACTCCGAAGATTTGTGCATTTCCAAAATATCCAGCCCGTAAACCCATTTTTCAATGCCATCTGTTCTGATGTGTCTTCAGCTATTTATAAAAAGCACAAAGCAGGACACAGTCCAACAGACCAAAGTACTGTAATTTATTTCATTTCCATTTCTTCTTCTTGTCATTTTCTATACTTATAATCATTGATAATAACATCATCTTCCTGGGAACCACATACAACCTGCTGATATATAATTTTGTTATTCAATTATAGTTATATTTTAAATGCTCCTTACCAAGAATCTGAAAGAGCACTTGTTAGACTGAGAAGAGAGTTCACAAAATATGTTGCAGAAAAAGTACTATCTGAGAGACTTAGATGAGACAAAGAATTTTCAAATTTCTGATACCTCTCCTGTGCCTACAGACTGAAAAACATACACACTTTCTCTGGCTCCCTTTAGTCTAAACAACAACAACAACAACAACAACAACATATATTCAAAGTCTAGAAGCCCTGGAAGCTTTATATTTTAGCACTGTTTCTATAAATCTATACACTATCAAGAAAAAAATTGAATAGTGGAAATGATAGAAGTTCCTGCAGTGATGGGCTCAAACCTCTGAGTATTATTGTAGGATGGAACACTTCAACTCCAGCCACACAAAGTAGGTTTATCCCAAATTTTACAATAGGAGGCATTTCTTCAATAGTTTTATGGATTTTGTTTTTAATGTCGTTACAACTTTATTGAGCTATGAATGACATACAGTAAACTGCATATATTTTAATAGTACCGTTTGGTGACTTTTGACACTATCTACTCTTGTGACACCATCACAACAATCAAGATAGCAAACATTTCCTCAGCCTCACAAGTTCCCTTGTGTGTCTTTTGTAATCAATCCCTGTTTCCGCCCTGTCCAGGCTTCTTATCACAGTAATTTAGTTTGCAACTCTGTGCATTTTAATTTAGACTTTCCGTTTTCCATGTTAGCATCTAACCCTTTGGTAATCCTTGTTTTTCAACTCCTGAAATCAGTATGATTTTTTAGATTTGGTAACATATTTATAACTCATTAAACATCATTATTCTTTTGTTTTCACTATGTATTGTTCTTCTGGGTTTGGAGAGTTTATTAAAGGAGTATAGTTCTTTAATATCCTGAGGTGAAGCCATTTATTCTTTTGTAGGCAGTCTGTTTTATTTTTTATTGTTGGATAGCTTTGAGGGCTTTTTGAGGGGGCATTGGTTTTGCTGTTCTGCAATTATAGTACATTATGTATAAGTATGATATGTATATCAGGAGTTAGGGTGAATTTTTAGTCTGAGTATGCATTCGTTTTCTATTTGGTATAAGTATACAGGAATAGAATTGGTTACATATATTGATGTTGTGTCTAGACCTTTCCATATTTTCTAATTAATTCTAAATCTTTGTATGTATATTATTTTAGATGCTCCATACAGTAGCACATAATTTTATATACATGCACACACACAGAAAATCTATCGCAAACTTTATGCTTAAAGATAAAAATTTTATAAATTTCCCTTGGAGAATAGGAAAAGACAAAGCTGTCCTTCATATTATTACATAGATTCAACCTTATCCTGGAGTCTTAGCTAGTATACCAAGGAAAGAAAAATAAAAGGCATAAAATTTGGAAAATATTAGACCTTAATATTCTCCTTATTTCCTGAAACACTTTTAAGAAAGACAATTGAAAGATTGTTTTCCATCGCTAGAAAAAAACTGAATGATTCTTTTATTGATTTTCAGCCACATGAGAAGAGACATGTATAATAGAAAGAGAAACTGTCACAGGTTCAGTGACTTGAGCAGTGGATTCTAAATTGAGCTAGAATTTCAGTATGTTAAAATAGTTTCAGTAAGGTGTGTGTGTGTTTATCTCAATGATAAATATACAATCTCAAATTTAAAATTCATTACTTCTTACCTATGGTTGTGACATTATTTTATTTCCTTATTTGAAAAAAGATTGAAACTGTAAGGTACTGGGTTGACAGTTCTTTTTCTTGTAGTGTTTTGTTATTTTTTATAAAACTGGCAGGACAAAATGACACTGCTCTCCTTTCAATATGTGCAGCTGTCAATGGGGAAGTACGAGAAGACCTGAAAGTTTTTCACTCTTTAAAAAGGAGTCAAGAGAGAGAATTTAATCTATTTACACATTTTGACAAATTACATCCTTTGAGTCAATAATTAATCCCATAATTATTTTTAGTCATTATGTGACAGATATTGGGCTATGTCTAGTGGATCTATAGAGGTTATCAAGGTCTCACAATCTATCAGAGGAAACTGGAATTTAAATAAATTATCCACTCTAATAAAATAAAAAGATTATTGTTACACTTTTGTGAAAAGTTATTAACCTGGGGGAGGAGGGATATAGTATAGGCCCAATAATTGTTCATAGGAGGTTTCTAATATTTCAGACTAATGAAATAAATTCAAAATTTACATTTCATAGCATTTTCAAAGAATGATTGAACCCTTCATAGCATTTTTTCCTCCTGCAGAATTGCTTTGTTCTGCTCAATTTTATCCTTTTCTGTGTAGATGTATTTTTAAGTTAGTTACCCAATATTTCAATATCCAGAGTTCCTCACACCAAGAAATACTGCAACAAACATCTGTGATTATATATGTATTTATTTTGTTGCACAAGTACATATATAAATAAAACAAATTCTTATATATGAAATAACTAGGACAAAATCTATGTGTTCTTTTTATTTTGATAGTGTAACCTAAGATGCCATTATCCCCTCCCTTCCATTTTGAAGGAAAGAAGCCTCCAGAGCTGAGCAAAATGTTTTTCTTTTGAGCCTTTACTGTCTACAGAATTATCCCTATATGATCTGCTTCATTTTCCCCCCATCAGCCTCATTTCAGCTCTTCCGTGTCACATCTTGTTGTTCACCACTCTCTAGTTAACCTCTAGAATGGACTGATACCACATTCTGCTATAGCAGTGAATATATGAGGTGAGAAAAGTCTCCTTTCCCACATTGATCCTGTCACATTTTCTTCTTCTGCGTGACCTACTGGACCATGCAAATATAGATCAATTCTCTTTGTTGAAGGTTATGAGACATTTTTGAAAAATTGAATTTCAGTATTGAAGGGAAAATGGTCAATCTGATATTCTTAGATTTGTCTTTAAGTTTTTGTTTCAATACTCTCTCAGTCCAAACTTTCACCAACAATTTTATGGCAAAAAAAATCATTCATAATCACAGGAAGAGATCCATTTTCTCAGATGCGCTTTTTCCCCTGCCTTGTCCATGTGCACTATCCCAAGTCTGAGTTATTATGTATGAGTAGTTCCTCCTGGAGCTTTATGACAAGCTGGGTCACGATATCCAGTGCCGACCAATTCTCAGGAGCCACAAAGGGAAGGGGATACAGGCCTTGTCGTCACTGATGATATGAATCTTCCTTTCTACATTCCCTCTTTGATACTTCATCCATGCATTTATGAGGACAGAGTGATAAATCATAGAAATCTCTATTTAGAATTAGTGTGATTTGTAGATTAGAAAGATGGGTAACACAAATTAGGAAGGCTGGCCATCAGGTGACTAGAGAATGAATTAAGGCTGTAATGGTAGGTCTGTAGAGGATGGGCATAAGTATGAAGAAAGGTGAATTACAAGAATTTAGAGACATTACATAAGTGAAGAAAAAGGAAAATGATGCCATTTTTCGCATTTGACATTTTGTAGCTCAACTAGCTATTTTGTTGTCATCTTCCTTCTATCTTATTTAGAATTAAATGCTTCTTAAATAACTCTTTTGAATTTATTTCTTGAGAAATAAACATTTGCAAAAGGTGGCCAGGGACCTTTGTTTCTTTAGGCTGCTAAGAGCCTAAATAGAAAGGATTCAATATTAAATGAGTGAATGATGCACATGCCCTAGGAGTATTCTCCAGTCAGTTGGGGCTCATGATGCTCTGGATGGTAAACATAACACACTGACAATATATCCTGGTCTCAGGCCACAGGTGTAGCCAAGGTCAAAGTCAGAGTTTGTGCTGAGTTCCTCCAGCTGACAAAGGAGCATCCTGAAACTCAGAAACCCTGGCCAGAGGTTAACCATCAATGCCCTTAGGTTCCAAAATTAGCAGACCAAAAACAGAACTGAAAGCAAAGCTCAAGAAACTGCAAGAAGCCTGAAAGAAATAATGGTTGGAAGCCCGGTAATAGGAAGACATCTGCAAAGGCCAAGACCAAGCTGCTGTTTGAACATTACTCAATGAAAGGGATAGTTTCACAAAATCAGAAAATGTTTCCATAGTCTTCAGATAAGAGAATCCGCCCAGATCTTTGTGTGCATGCAGATATGTGTGTTAATGAAAGAAAGATAAAGCGGTAAGACAAAGACTGACCAGGTATAGAAAGAAGATAAACTTTCTGTCTTCATTCCTGTATGCAGTCCTTTACAATCACCCTCCTGTAGTGGGCTTAGAAGGGGGCTATCAGCTAGAAAGCTATGTGGAAAGTGAGACTTCCAAGAGTCCCCTGGACAAGGGAAGTCATGATAGCATGGGTCACGCTTCCAAGATGTAATAAGGAAATACGAAACAGAACAGAGGATTGAAGTCTGTGATGGTGGGAGACTTCGGCCCCTCAAAGGCAGACTGTTCCTTGGGAAGAGCAGCATTGCGGATGTAAGGGTTAGTCAGCATGTAGGGACAGAGCAGTGTCTAGTGTACTTGGCAAACGCAGCATCTCAAACTCCCACGTTCTTGAAATGTAGCAGGTGCAGGTATTTGGACCCTAGAGTTTGCACTGAGCTGAGTGCCTAGGGCAGTTCCAGCTACACAGGAGCCAGGAGCCATGCCAGTGCCATTTCTCATGGGAAGCCAGTCTTAGGAGCTGTGCGCCAGGTCCAGCTTAAGCAATAATATCTTGTGAGAAGGAGACATTAAAGCCCATTTTACGACATGTAAAAAATCCTCTACATAAAATACACCTAAATATAAAATATTAGCTATTTCTTGGCTTTATGAGTTTTGTGGGAATTAGTGATTGATGAGTTTTATCTCCCAAAATTTCGTTCAGTTATAGTTGTGGAAACATGCACAGATTAAGACGATAATATTGAATACACTGCTTGAAAAGTTGGTTAAATACTATGTTTCTGTAGTCCTACTGTGAATATATCTAAGAGTTTATCCAAGCTATGGCAATCAGTGAAGGTCTGAGAACAAATTTTAAAATGTGTCCTGTTTATTCCTTTATTTTTATAAATGGACTTTTCTTCAATCATGTTTGAAATCACTTATACTAAATTAAAATAATGACTGAATAACCTGCTGGAGAGGAAGTTAGGCAGAATTACTGGGAATATAGGCTAAAACAAATGGCTACAGTTCATCACAAAATACCTCTAGTCTTTCTAGAGACCCAGGGGGAGAAAAAAGACAGGAAAGCATTATACTCATGGCTTATAAAGATCTCTTATTCTGTTAAAGAAAATACGTTTTAAAAAAAGAAAATGTGTTCATTCATTAAACGAGAAACAGGCTTGTGGTACTAAACTCTACGCAGATGTTATTATATGACAATTATAAAAAAATGTTAAAAAATGTATATTTTGCATTAATTTTACAGTTTATTAGTTTTACAGTTTAACATGTAGTTTGCTTGCATGTTTCTAATGGCAGATTAAATCTTAGTCAAGAAGTGCATATTTTAAGTGCATAACTTAAAATAAAGTTTAAAGCAGTGTTTTTCAAACTGAGGTGGCAACTTGCTAGTAGGTAATAAAATTAATTTAGTGAATTAAATGTCATTTAAAAAAATAGATTAGAACAGAATAGAAAATACCATAGCTTTAAATTTTTGTTCGGTGCACTTATATACTATGTACATCTCTGTGTAATGAGTCATGAAGTAAAATATATGTCTGTGAATCATAGCCGTAAAAGTTTGAGTATCACAGATTAAAAATATGGGCCTATTAATTTTTCTTGGACTTCCTTTCTCCCTGGACCAAAAGATTAAGCTGACTAGTTGTGATTTGGTATAATAGCCAAGGCGTATTTGCTTACTTGTTTATAAATGTAATAAATAAGTAGATCAATACTTGCAGGTTCTTGCCACTTGTGGGGCTTACAAGCTAAGGCAAAGTATTAGGTTGGTGCAAAAGTAGTTGTAGTTTAAAAGGTTAAAAACAATTGCAAAAACTGCAATTACTTTTGCACTAACCTGGTAGAATTCCTTTGTCTTTTCATTCTCTTAAATTGTGGATGTCTTAAAGAGGAGGCATAAACTTTTGAGCAAAAAATTATTGCTTTAATGTTGATTTTTAAATTTCAGATTGCTGTGTAAATAAGATTGAAGCATAAACACTGATAAAACTTATAAACCAATTATTTTAAAACTTTGAAAGCTGAACAATAGAAAAATTTAACCTCAAGAAAATTAGAGGCATACATTTAGATTTAATTTCAATTGTAAACACAGTCAAAATAACTTTTCCCTTTTTCTCCCTGATAATTGTAGGCATTTGAGAGCTATCAAGTAATTTTGCCAATGTACATTTTTCTATGTACTCCACACATTTAGAAAAAGTAGTTTTCCCATAGAACAGTGTTTTCTTTAAAGAGAACTAGGTATTAGCGTAGTATAATCCTTGGACTCATGATGTTATATTACACTACAAGACAAATGCACTTATTTTATGCTTGAGGGAGCCCATTAATTAAAATTGTCCTATAAATCCCTAAACCTCCTACATGCAGAAAACAGAGCATCTGTCTTACTCAAAAACAAGCATCCTGGCTTCGAAATATATATGGCTATCTAACTTATTCAATACAGAAAAATGACATTCTCTCACCTATGATGTTACTTTAAACAATATGAATTAGGAAAGAAAATTAATATTTATATACTGACTTGAACTTGTTCCTCCAACTTCAGACTCATTATGATAGTAATTAACTTTGAATGTGGGATGAGGTGTTTACCAGCCAAAATTATTTAAATAAAATAAATTACAACTTTTCAAAGAGAGCTCTTGGCAAGGCTATTAATCAAGTAGAAACAATTTGGAATCTTATGAAAACTTAAGAACTGTGATTTAATATATAAATCTTAAATTATAATAAATATTTTTGTCAAACTTGTTTAGAAACCAAAAGTTTTAATTTCCTAATCCATAAACAGAGATTAAGTAAATCAATGAAAGTAATTCTGCTAAGGTTTCACATGGAGAGAAAATTCCTGATGTGTGACTTTCAAATATTGAAATAAGTTAAATGATAGAGAATCTTACATCTTGAAGGACCTTAGTGGTGTTAAGAATAGTGTTTTCTCAACTCTGGCTACATATTGGAATCATTTGGGGAGAAAGAAAAAAGACACCCGAGCCTGACCTCCAGAAAGGCAATTTTATTGTCTGGAGTAGGGTTGGGCACGGGAATTTTTGTTTATAAAGCTCTCCAAGTGATGCTGATGGGCAACCTGGATGGGGTAAGACAGGGATTCCCAAATCTGCATAACCCAGCTGATGCCTGTGCAAGACCAAGTTTCATCTATGCATGACAAACTGGGAAAAATAAGGCTGGTCGAGTGACTTCTTCAATAAAACTAATTTTATTAATATTTTGGGTGTTATATTATCCTTTCCTTTAGAAGATAGTGGTTGTAGATGTTATAACTTATTTGTTGCTGTTTTCTTTGATTGTTTATTTTTCCATTTATGTGAAATAAAAATAGTTGTCAACAATATGAATATTTCCAGTTGACTTGCCTCTCTTTTGGAAGGACAAGTCTGTGAAAACCAGAATTCTAGGGATTGCCACTTTTATTGAATTCCTTAATTTTATTGATAGCCAAACTGGAACACAGAGATAGTAAGTGACCCCTTAGGGTCATCTGTACAGTTAGGCCTACAGTTGAGCTCAGAATCCAGTTCCTCTGACTCTTCCATCAGTCCTTCAGGGTAGACTTTCATGGGGATTACTTAATTCTTTCTAAGACTTAAGGCCAACAGTGTGTTTCATGCAGTTTTTCACATCCTAGAGTTCAGCATAGACAGAGTGGGCTATTAATGAAGACCTTATTAAGTTATTGCAGTAAAATATCTGCTCAATGTTGACAAAAGCAGGTTTGTCTGATTTTTGTTTTTAAACTGAAATAACGAATCAATTAAGATAAAAATGGAAGCGCAATCAGAAGTCCACTGATGAGACAATGAATATCTAACAGTAACCTGGATTTTCCAGATAAAATTGGGGCTTCTTGATACTGTACTCCAGGCCTTCCTCAATTCCCTCATCTTTTGCCTCCACACGTCCTCACTCCGAGGAACTCCACTACTGGCACTCCATATTCTCAATAAGTTGCTTTCACACAAGTTTTTTTTTTTTTCTGTCTAAAATATTTTCACTTTCTTTATACTCCTCACCTCTCACCTTTTGTGTAAATTGTATTTGTCAGAGACTTATTTCTGATTAATCCCATGGCAGGGAGCATTTTATGACTAGTCACCGTAAAGCGCCCCGCCTATATGCTTCTGCAGAAAATCTCTCCTAACATTCAGTACAGTGTGTTGTAACTCATCTATTTCCTGGTTGGAATGAAAACATCTTGAGGTCAATGCTGTCTATATCCTTAGTACATTGCATATTTTTTCATGTTTTACATTCAGCAAATGTTCCTTTATCAACCAGTAAGAGTAGTATGGGGCTTTTGATAACTTGATCTTGCCTATAGTTAGAAATGAAGCTTCCTAAAATCCCATATTCTCTCCATTCTGTCATCTCCTTTTCTTGACCCATCCCCTCTACCCTCCACTCCAAATAAATCCAACCCATGTATCAAATTCTACTTTCATACAAGACATTTATGAAACCATAATGTCCATCCATGTACTTTCTAGGGGTCCAGGCTGAGAAAGCTTGAACTAGAATAAAACGTTCCTGAGGAATGTAGAATGTCTTACTAGCCAACTCCAAAGCCTTACGCAGACACTTGATGGATACCTATGGAATTAATTCAATGGATTTTCTCGGAACTGGGGTGGCTATGAAGATTATGTGGAGAGTAAATGAAAAAAGGACCAGCAGTCTCTGCTATGAGAAAACTGTTACCTTTTTTAAAGAATTTTTAAAAAGATTTTTATTAAAAATATATTTGGCAAATATAACAAAATATGTTATATGTTATATGAAACATTTAAGATACTAGGCTGAAAGCAACATAAAACCAGTAAAATCATCTCATTTTTTATTCTCTCTAAAATTTGAACATCTCTCCATCCATCCTTTTCTCCTCTTCCTATTTCACTGAAAAACTAGAGGTTTCAGAATGGAACTCCTTCAATATTCCAGGCCAGCACACAGCACTAATACCCACACTTACCCTCACTTCCCTTAATCCTTATAATAAAACAACGGTATCCTCACACTTTCTTCCCTCCCATTTTCTCACAATTTTATAGAAGCTATTATCCTTTAGTTCTCTTATATCTGGATGTTTCCTGTTAGCATTTTAAAATTCTCAAATTTCTCTTTTCTCTAAGATTAACCTTTTCACCTTTCTACATTCCTCTCGCTCTAATCACTGCACTTCGATCCACTCCAATCTCCTTACCATTGCCATTATTTAAATATCTCATCCCTTGCTAAGGTCAGCTATGACATCAGTGTCTGTAACTAAGTAATATTTTATTCTTTTTCTTAGCTGACCTTTCAGAAGCATTGAACAGTGTTGACCACTCTTCTAGAGTCACTATTTTCACTAGACTTCCATGACGATACTTTTCTTTTATTCAAATGTCTTTTGCTGCAATTTTTCAGTTGCTTTGCTGACTTTCTTTCCCATATCCAGTCTTTCAAGGTTGAAGATCTTGAAATCTTAGATTAACCACACCCTAAACTTTCTCCCTAGGGGTCTTCTAGCTTCAACTACCATATATATACAATAATTCCTGAATTTCTTCCTGCAGCTCACATCTTTTCATCTAAACCTCAAGCTTACATGTTTACCTGCCTGCATAAGTACTGCAATATCACTAAGAAATCATTCACTTCTAATGAAAATCTTGTTTTCTTCTTGAGAAAGAGAAAAAAAAAATCCCTAGTATCTGAGAACTGTTCTGACAATTACACTTTGGCTGTAATATTGTTAGAAACTTAGTCTGGCACTCACCACCTGGCCAAGTCATTCTCCTGTTGGACATAAACAATCTCACAGGACACCGACATCAGACAAAGTCACTCTGAGACCATGATAAAGTGAGGGGAAAAAACAACAACAACAAAACAAAAAACACTTCATATCTTTTTCTAAGCACAGACAAAAACAAAGTCACAATGTAACTCGCAAAATACCGAACACTCCCCTCCCCAGCGAATGTAACTGGCCATTGTTTCTTTACCAATTACATTAGCCTTGTTCTAATATGCTCTCGAGAACATTATCATAGACTTGTCCCCACTTTCTGAAAGTAGCCAATCTGGAGAGAAGCTGAGCTTTCTTAGACCATCCTCAAAACGACCCAACCAAAGCCAATTCCTTTAATAGGTCCTTGCTGCCACCCTCTTACTGAGATGCCCCAAGGTTCCCCATGGCATGCCTTCTCTTTTGCTGCAATAAGTAATCAACCCAGTTTGTTCAGCTATAGGTGTTTTCCTGGTGGTAGTGTATTCCTTCTTCACAGAACTTAATCCGATAATAAACACATGAATATGTAAGTAGTTGTGCAATGTCTTTGTCCCATTAAAATACAAGCTCCTTCTGGTCAGGGACCACGTTGGCCTTATTCATGGCTATATCTACAGTGCTCAGAACAGCACCTTGGGAATAGCAGGGTTCTTGTGTCGTGATGTCATGGTTATCTGTCTCCTTTTGTGCTTATTGGCTATAATACACGGGGCTCTAATAAATACCTTTAATTGCTGATGTTATGAAACTGCTGGTTTGTTACTATTATATTCTTAATTATCAGGCCAGTTCATCAAGCTTCTCTCTCCAGTTAGATAGCAGATTCACGAGAGCAGCAACTGGCTTAGGCTCCTTTTGATGCAGCGGCACTTATTAGAACTAGACCCAAAGCATACACATAATAGGTGTCAATTGGTTAGATGTTCCCTGGAGCTTATGTAATTATTGAAAATGATTTTGCATCAATGTTTTCATTAGTGTGAAGTTATTTAATTGGACTTCTAACAAATCCAGGAAATGTTTTATAAAAAGCTAAGGAACGTGTGTTCATTTGTGCTCTCTCTAGCATATACCAGTGACATTTTGACCGGAAACTCTTCCTAATGTAAAGGAGAGGGCTGAATAGTCTGTGTATCTCATAGGGATACCCTTCGCTAAGCAACCAATTCTTATTAAGAAATTGTTGCTTATGCTCCAAAGCTGTCACTTTTCATTAGATTTGACCTTTGTGACCTAGCTCTATGTAGTGCAGAAATATTATAAATTCAGTTTAAAACAAATAAGCCTTACGCTTTTTGTTACATAATTCAGAGTTTCTATATTAAAAAAAAACACCTCTTGGAATCTTTTCACAAATGCATTAATTTTATATTTAGTTACACCCATAAGAGTAGGAGAAAGGTAAAGAAATCGTCCACATTTCCTCTGGGAAAGTTATTCCTCTGCATCTTCATGTCCTATTTGTATCTTCCCTTGACCTTCAAACTCCTGTTTGTAACATATAATGGGCATCTTCTCTTGATGTCCTACATAAAGACACTTTGAATGCAACAGATAAAATGCAACTCAGTGTCTTTCTCAAATATATATTACTTTTTATATTTTCTTTATCATATAAATATACTGTGTGTGAGTTTTATCAAAAAATTATTTTTCATTTTTTTAGCCTTACTTACATAAGCTTATGTCCCACTTTGTGATAATTTATCACTTGTTCCTTTATTATAGGGTGTTGATTTATTTATAACTTAATAAGAGTAGAAGCTACTTAGACACTGGGTGTGTGGAAACATCTTTATACACCAGAACCAAGCTCAGTGCCTAACAAAAAGTAGACAGTTAAATAATGTATTGAATGAATGAATGAATGAAGTCTAGCCTCTAAATTTGCAAGAGAAATCCAGTTTTAATTCGGATTGAGCAATGAAGCTAAGGAGGCAAATGATTCCTCTCCTTTTTCTTTCTCTACTTCTCACCCTCTCCCCCTCTCCACCTTTTTCTTCTCCTTCTCTTTTCCCCCTTTCCCTCTGCATGTTTTCTTAAGCACATACTGTGTTCTAGGTACTGGAGATACTGCTGAATAGTTTTTTAGAACATCATTTATTATTCTAATTCTAAAACTACTAGATCTGCTGTAATCATGGAAATTATGTGAACTTTATAAATACTCATATCATGACAACACCAATGTTAGTTACTGTCCATCCAGAAAACGAGGAGTGTTCTCTGATAAATTTCTTGGAAAATTTGAAATGCATCATTTGTAAAATGTTCACACAAAATAAGTGCTAAAGTATTTGGGAATCAGGAGGCTTGTAAAACCTTGAAAAGTCATTAAAATTCTTTCTATTTCCTTCTATTCTGATAGTGCAGAGATAAGTGCTGTCAGAAGTTGTGCATATTTCCCCCCAAGTTTTCTCATTTAAATAGAAAATCTATGTACATATAAACACACATAAACATTATCTTTTACCGAACTTTTAATCATGCTATTTATATTCGAGGTGTTTAAAATTCTACTTTGATATAAAGTTAGGTACGAAACTATTTCTTATCCTCCTAGCCAGAGAATCACCTTTAGTAAATTAAATTTCATAATATTTACTATTTATCAAGTGCCTACGATGCCAAAAACTACGACAGTTACCTCCCACTATTTCCTAAAGTAGGTACCACTATTACACGTATTTTACAGAGGAAAAACTGAGACTGATGATAATTTGCCCAAGACCACACAAATGTATTTTCATTGGAATACAAACCGAGCACTGTATACTCTCAAGTCCACTCTTGAACCATCGCACCCGATTGCTTTTCAAAGAAACGAACAAAATTATTTCTCATTCCATATGCCCATTGTAAATCCCACATAAAACATTCCTTTTTGAATTTATCAAGAAGAAAAATGTTTACTTATTCTAAGGAAAATTTATCCTTCATTTAATAAGGTAATAACTAACATTTTTAACACTACGTACCAGACAGTGTTCTGAGTAATTTCTTCATTAACTCACTTAATCTTCATGATTATTCTATGAGATATGCATTGTTATTATATTTTAAATATATGTGGAAATAAGGTTGATAACCTACTTTGTTACACTGAACTCTAAATAATTTTTGAAAAAGTTTGTGGCAAAAAGCACCTTAAGAGTGTGTAACAATAAATAACAAAGCAAAAATTATGTATGCAACTTATATGAAAAAAACATCTATAATATAAAAGAATGTCTAAAAGCCTTACTAATGATCTTAAAAGGAAATAAAAAAGTAAAAAAAGGAAAAACTATATTCAGATGCTATTTCTCAACATGTCATATTCTTGAGTGTAACTGGTTGACACCTACCCTGTTGGTCAAACAAACACTCTAATGCAATGCTTGTAGGAATGGAATATGGCACAATTCCTATGAAGTGGAATTTGGTGAAACATAGAAAATATACTCGTGCATTTACTCTTTGACTGTGCAATTTTACTTGTAAGTATGAGAGAGAGAGAGAGAAGAAAAGGAGGAGGAGGAGAAAGAGAAAGAGGAGGATGGGGAAGGGGGAGAAGAAGAAAAAAGAAAAGCAAGAAAAAGAAAACCAATACAAATTGGCAAATACACAAGGTTATTCTTTGTGACAGGATTGAAACAACCCACATATTCCCCAATAGGAGTCTGAATGAGCCACATAGTACAGCTCAACATTGGAGAACTATGCATCTGGAAAATGAGTCAGGAAGATATCAGCAAACTGAAAAAAGTACTCCATATATACTTTATTTAAGAAAACAAGGTTCCACCCTGTACATATTGCCTGCCAACTTTTGTAAAAGAAAGGGGTGGTAATAAAAAATAAAGTTATGTATTTGTTCATATTTGCAAAAAGAGACAATGGAGGAATAAACCAAAAAACTTCTAGGCCTTCAACTGTTATTGCTCAATTAATGAGTATTTTTTATAGCTACAAAATAAGCAGCGACAGTGGTATGATGCTATGTACTTGGTTGGTTTATGACCAGAATTTCACATCAGTTATGTACACTTGTTGAACTTAAAATCACATGAACTTGCTTCAAGATAGTTTAGCAATCTGCTTATGAGCAACAACTATGTAGCTGAACTGCTTAAGTCTGAATCCTAGCTCTGCAGCTTGCTAGGTGTGGACAAATAATTAAATTTCTCTGCACCTTAGTTTTACTATTTTAAAAATGAGGGTACAAATAGTATCTATCTTATAAAGAGTGATTGAGAGTTGACTCAATTAACAGTTATGCACGTACTTACACACAAACATACACACGACAATATACTATGTGTAATTGACGTCCCTGTAGGAATAGGACCACAGAAAAAATACTGAAAAAAATTATAAACCCACAAACCCAAGGAGCTCAAAGAGCTCCAAGCAAAAGAAATGTGAAGAAAAACACACCAAGTAATGTGATAGTCAAATTGTTTAAAACCAGTGATAAAAATGAAAATCATACAGCTGCCACATGAAAAAAGACACACGTACAAAAGCAAATATTAGGACAGCAGCTGATTTCTCATTAAAAATAATAAAAGTGAAAAGATAATGGGAACAATATTTTTAAAATACTGAAAGAACAAAATCTGTCACCCTATAATTTTATATCCAGGGTCAGAGGAATGTTAGGTAAATTACAGAGAAAAGTATGGGTAGAGGGAGTACCTTGTCCCCATTTCTTGTTTGATCCCTAAGAAAGGAGCAGCCCACTGGGTGGGAGACATCACACCCATAGAAGGATGCTCAGCCTAGTTCATAGGGCAAAGAAGTATGGTCAGAAGGAGCGAGTAACACTCCTAAACCTTCCTCCCACAAGGAAAACTAAGGTTAGGCTTAACTTCTGCCAAGGGGTTCAAAGTTTTGAGATAATGTGGAATGTGGTGACCCTCACAGAGAGGATCATCTGGCCAGAATGCATGATGATACTCAAAGGTCAGCCAGCAGTGAGACCTGTAGGAATGTGCGCCAACACAGGGAACAATGAGCAATGCACCCCAGCACCTTTGGCTTAGCTGGCAGAATGCTCCATTTTCTTATTAACTGCAAATGGTAGCATTATAGGCTAGCAGGGCAGTTCTCAATCAGTCAGATAAAAAGACACTGACTTAGAAAGACATAGATGCTAACTAGTGCATACCTAATAAGATAGAGATCTCTATGCTCTCAGCCACAAGTTTGACTAGGTGTTATACCACCATCGTGTGTACCAGGGTGTCATTTCAGGGTGAGAAGAAGAGGAAAGAAGATACTTTAAGTGTTATTTCTGCTTCCTCCTGGTCAGCTAGTTGGGGTTTACAAAAAGACCAAATTAGAATCAAAATAAAGGAGCTACATTTTTCTGTGTATCTGAATTGTAATGGGACCAAAATTTGCATCTCTACTACACATAAAAATAAGATTTCTACTGCACAAAGGCAATAGTATGGATGAGATTGCAATGATGAGGCTGTAAATGAAAAGTGAAAAGACGAAAAAAAATTTAAAACAGCAACTTATAAAGTATAAGTATTTAAAGAAAACGCGAAGAATCAGAAAGAGGAAAAATTTTGAGAAAATGGCTTTCATTTAGGGGGAATTTTCAAGAAGTGGGTACTATCCTATAGTGTCAAATACCATAAAGAAATCAATTGATCTTGTAACAATTTGACAAATAGAAAGTCCCAAGTAAACTTAGCAAGAAGATTTTCAGAAAAATTGGAGACTGTCACTAAAAGGTAGTTTGCTAATGGTCAAATAGGCAAAGAAGAAGACTCTTTCTTCATGAAATTTGACAATGAGGACATGAGAAAAAGTAGTAACTTTAAGGGTAAGGGAAAGGGAGTCAACAGAGAATAACCTTATGTGATAGAAAGAAAAGAGAATATTGATTCATCAAGGTTCCAATGGAACAGAAAGATCTGGGATCTAAATACCTCTGGGCCTGTAGAGCAAAAGAAGATAAACACAAGAGTACGTGCTGTGTGAGTCCATTTGTATAAAGTTAAAAAGCCAACAAAATTAAAAATCTATGCCATTGGAAGTCAGGATAGGGATTACCTTTGACAGTAACTGGTGTAGTAACTGGAATGGAACATAAGGGAGGTTTTTGAAATGCTGGTCATATTGTGCTGGTTGTAAAAGAGACTTCATCTTGTGCAAACTTATTGAGCTGTACAGGCATGACTTCTACTCTTTTCTGTATGTATGTTAGTTACACTTCAATTAAAAAAAACCAAAAACATATGGATACTGGGATGAGTATTATAATTTAAAAGATTGGGCAAAAATATAGAGAAGGTCAAAGGTAAATTGGATGTCACCCTGTGGGGGATTTTGTTTATGGCTTTTATTTGTAGAGACATTTTGTTTATGGCTTTTATTTGTAGGAGAGGAGGCAAGCCATCTGTTTAGACTTGGAGGGCAGATGGTGTTAGAGACATTCTAGAACGCCAGAGTGGAGAAGGGGAAAGGTGCTGAATGGATGAGTTGAAGCAAATGGATCTTCTGGCAGCAATGAGATCTCAGCATATTTAATGAATTAATAAATCCACATCTTACCTCTTTCCACATAATATTTGCACACAAAATGAGCCCTGTCTATAGAAATTAGAAAACTTACATCATGAAACAGCTTATGTAATTGCTAAATTTTATTTGAAAATATGATTATGCTCTCCTGATGACCTCAATGAAGAAGTTAAAAATTATGGTTTTCATGATTTTATTGTTCATGAGCAGAAAACATACCAATCTCAAGGGAAGTAACTCCTAGCATTTTATTCTGACAGATAATTGTCATGTAAGGTATATAATATATATATATATCCATCCATCCATCCATCCAAAAGTAGAATATATATATATATAATTGGCACTATATAACCACATTTGTACATTTGATGTGAAATAATACAATAGTAAATCTAAGTAGACTCTCGTATGTTAAATAGATATATATTGCAATCCATAGAGCAACCATTCAAAATATTTTTGTGTTTTGAAATAATCACTTTCTTACAGAGGAAAATGCAAGTACACTGCAAAGAATATTTTTCCCTAACCATTTAAAAGTTTCATGTATAATGCCCTTATTACCTTCGAATTTGTGGTATTTCCTACAAATAACATTATTCTGTATTACGATAATAGAACCCTTGAAATCAGGAAATAAACTTGATACATTTTTACCATCTAATCATCAGACTCAATTCATGTTTCTCCAATTGTCCCCATAATATGTTTTTATTGGCATAAGTTCCAGTTCAGAATCAAGCATTCAATTTACTCAACATGTCCCTTTAATCTCCTTCAATCTGAAGCAGTTCTTTATTCTTTCCTTGAGTTTTTTGACTTGGATCCTTTTATAAATGATTTGACAATAGTTTTGTAGAATGTCCCTTAATTTGGGTATGTATGATGTCTTTTCGTTATTAGATTCAGGATATTCATCTTTGGCAGGACTATCACAGAAGTGATGTTATGCTCATCTCATTGCATTCTGTCAGGTGCATATAATTTTAATTCTGTCCCAGTATTAATGATGTTCATTTTGGTCATTCGTGATAAGGTGCTGTTTACCAGCCTTCTCCACTTACAGTTACTCTTTTTTCCTTTGAAATTAAGTTCTTTTGTAAGCAATTATTTTGAAACTGAGTAACTATCCTGTTCTTCATCAAACTTCCCATTTACTATTTATTAAAAAATATATGGCCTTAGATTTCCTATATTATCCAGTGAGTTATAATGTGTTACTATCATCATATATTTTGATGCTAAAATTACCCTTGGTTTAGGTAGAGAGACACAAATCAAGCTAGCTTGTCTTTCCATTTGACATAGCACCATAATTCTTTCAGCACTTCTCTGTGGTCTGAGACAGATATTCCTGGTTCAGCTTGTACGTTGTCTGCCTCAGTTCTGGCATTTGTCATTTCTTTAAGGAGTTTTCCTTCCTTTGAGTGAAGAATGCTGTACAGGAACCAAGATCTGGGTGCTTGGTGTGCTCATTGCTATTTATGAGGTGTCACCTCTCCTAGGCCATTTCAATAGACAAAGCTAGGAAATATAAGTATGTACTTATATGTGAATATATGTATGAATAGACATGTTTACATTTATATTGATTTCTACAGTCACCAATGTTTATGAAAACCATGAATTTATACTGATTCCTTCCATTACAACTCCCCACTACAGGGTTCATTCTGTTTTTCTCCCTTTATCTATTTGAATTCTCTTTATTTACAGTGCAAACTCTGGCTTCTATATTGTTTATAATACTTATTCCCTTGTAGGTAACCCATCTCCCATCTTCGTTATCAGCCCTTCCTCCATGCAGATACCCTCCTTATCCCATTTAGGTTTCAACATCTCTGCCGGAACACTAGCGTGCAGACCCTTTCCTCACTGTGTTTAGAGTCTGACATCCTGTACCCTCATGCATGGATTCTCTCCATACCCTGCTGAGGCTCCACCACCCCGTTCCAGGCTGCACAGATATCCTGCCCACTACGTTTAGTTTATCTGATACCCCATGAAAGCGGTTTCTTTAAAGAGGTGCCCTTATGAACCCACTCAGACTTTTAATAGGCTGTTCCTCTTGACCCTACTTGAATTCTGACATCCTATCTACCACCCCCACCCCCCCAGTCTTGAATACCCTACTCTCTCCACTTGGGCTGAGACTCACCAGGCCACCCATGTCACAGCGACACCATATCATCCCACTAGGGAGACTAGAACTCTAACACACCATTTGTGATCACGCTCAATACTTTGGGCTCTGATACATCATTCTGAGCAGCCCTCCTATGCACACATTCTAGGAACTCTCCTTGGGCTTTGCTTGCCTCTAAGGATTTGACACCTCTATTGGGGAACTCTCCTAGGCCATGTCTTCCTCATGGCCTTGTTATAGACAGTTCAGACATTCTGCTCTGGGCAACTTGGCTCTCCTCCCTCTCTTCCAATCATGCAGACATCAGCCTTGCTGTGTCCCCCATAATGATTTTAGGAATGAATTATTCAGAAAGGAAGGGGAAGGAAGGGGAAGGAAGAGAAGGGAGGGGTGGGGGCAAAGAAAGAAGAACAGGAAGAGAGAGAGCTCTAGTGTATTTTACAGTATTAGTAAAGATCTTCATACACAAAAATATCTTAAAGTTATGTTACTATTTTTCAAACCATGGGTTAAAATAATAAAGGGTTGTAATTAGGATTTTTAAAAATTAAATGGGATAAATCTCTTTTACTCTTAACTCTAATTCCAGGAGGATTTCTAGATTTCTAGATGTCTTCTTACCTTCTTTATGTGTTCTAAAACCACAGCCAAGCTTTAGCTTATTATCTTTAGACTGCTTATTTAATGATGCATATAGACCTGACATAATTTGGAAAAATCCAATGCTCTAAAACTTTCAACCATTTATCATCAACATTTATAGGTCATAGCTGTTGCTGCTTCTCCCTCTTATTAATATTTTGATTCTGTTTTTCATTGAGAATACTATGAGCCAAATAATACTCAATGAATACACACAGAATTGACTGTATTTTCTCAGGCTCTTGTCTGGTGCTGAACAAAAAAAATAAAATGAAATAAAACACGTATTAATGAAACCTTGGGCAACATTTTTACACTTTTTATTTGAATAAGAATCTCATCGAAATAAGTCTTAAATGAATGAAATCTTAATGGTTAATTTCTCAAAGGTAGTGTTCTATTTTTACTTAAATGCAGAGCACTAATTCAAATTAAGCTGTAAATGATCTTTAAACTTACTGAATTTGCTTCCCTAAAAGGAAAAAAACAAAACAAAAAAAACACACCTTGTCATAGAATAATCCAGTTTATTCCAATCAGACTGAGACTCTCATCTGGCAATTGAACTTCCCAGCACATCTAAAATCACAATAGAGAGCATACAGGGTCTGTTAAGAGCCTACAAACGTTCTCTACAAAAGTTCCTAATGTCTTCACAGAAGGGATTTGAGTTGGGCACCACTCCCACAGCAATTTTCTTCCGGGAAGAAGTCTAAGAGCAGAAACCTCACAACTAGAGTTTCTGGTGCTCAAGTGTCCAAAGAGAGAAGATGGTTGCTTAAAAGCTGGGGGATATGTTAAGTAAATACTCCAGAGTATCCAGGAGGAGAAAAGAAATCCATGTTTGGGCCCACATCTTAGCATTGACTCTGCTCCACTCTTATTTTCTCTCCTCTATTTTTTCAGGATTGTTTTTTTGCTCTGTGAGTGAAGAAAGGAAGAGAGTTATTTAAAGTCCTCCTATGTCTTCTATTGTCATTCGTTGTTCTTAGGATCCATTCCTCCTTCCTCACAGAGGAGACAGAGTGTAGCAGACAGCACCTCCCCTAAGGAGAGCAGCAGCATGTTTTGTTATAGACTCAGAAGGCAAATAGACCAGCTATTGAGCGAACAGGCCCTCCTACACAGCTACATATTCCACCTACATCTGCACTCTCCATAAATGGCAGAACATTGCACAAAGCAAAAATCAACCTCTCTTATTTCTTTCTTTTATAAAACACTCCCTATTTACTTCCATAAACTGCTGCCCACTTTGTCCATCCCAGAACTACAACTCAGTTTGAACTGCTAGACCAGAAGTATCCTGGCTTTGGAGAATTTTTCACAGTAGAACCAGAAAATCAAGACACCAGACTCATCTTAATTTTTAAGCCTAAGGGCAAGAGAGGAAAAATTAGGAAGAATGTACACTCTTCAGTCCATAAGTAGATGACCTTCTCTGAGGTGTAAAGGAAGAGTTGGGGTTATGCCAAGGCAGTGAAATGCTGGTAGGATCTAGGGATCCCTGTGCCAGGTCCTGATAGAGAGGCCATGGTAGCATCTCCAGAAATGTGTGCACATCTGAGAATACAAAGTACCTTTGCTCAGCTTTTAGTCAGAGACCCTGGGAGTAGGAACCTTGGAGAAGTTTCCATCCCAAGGGGAACAGCTGTATAGAAAGCAGCCTCATCAAGTCTTTCATACCCTTGAAGTGATATGGGAGAGCAACCCAATTTTTCTGTGCCCTTGAAAATGTTATCAAAGAAAATACCTTTAGTATATGTGTATCAATTTTGTTTTGTCATATTTTGTTTAGGAATTTTAAAAATCCATGTTTTTGGTAAAATTTGCCTGTAATTGTCCTTTCTCTAATGTCATTTTCTGTTTTTGGTGTCACAATTAAGTTGGCCTCATTAGATGACAGTTTTTTAAATTTATGTTCTGGAAGATGGATGTCATATCTTTTTAAATATTTTTGATAATTAGCTGGTGAAATTATTTTGACTGGAGTTTTCCTTTTTGGAGAATAGATGACTTCGAACCAGAGTATTGACTAAAAATAGTAAGTTATAGAAGACTGCATAAAATACGATGTCATCTGTGTAAAGCTCAATAACAATCACAAAAAGCAATATGTAGTTTAAGTATACATAATATGTTATAAAATCATAGCTGGATAAAAGATGAATGTTTAAAAATAAAAACGTCCAGATTGTGGTTATCTTGGAGGTGCTGCCAAGGCAAGGTATGGGGAAGGAGTGTCCAGGACGATGCAATAGCCTAGGTGTTAAATTATTTAAGGATACCTTTAATTATTAGCTTTATAACTTACATATTCTTTGGTATGTATAAAATATTACATTACAAATTAGAATAAATAAATATAAATAGGAAAATTTTGCCTCATCCTAAATGCCTGAGGATTCTGTTTTTTAAAAAGAACTAAAAGTTTTGGTTTTTTAAAAATAATGAATTAGGTTAAGGATTTCAGCCATCAAGGGGCATCAAACCCTGAGGTAAACATTCTATTCAGATAGGAAAATAAAGCATGTTACATTTTTACACCTTGATTTTTTTTTTTTTTTTGTCTAGAGTTTTCAAGTTTGCTATAATTGCTTAATAGGTGGTTAGTAAATACTGATTTAATGAATAAAATTGATTAGGTAAATCATGACATGCCAGCATATTAGGTGAAATCGTGGACTTAAATAATGATTAAATAACCTCTGAACTGCAAGGGAAGGGGTTTAATTAAAAAAGGAGAAAGGTGAAAACTTTTGCTAGAGGGACAGAAATAAATCTTACAGAGTATGTGAAACTTTAAACTGTCCTTGCAATGAGCAAAGTTAAGGTCTTTGAAATATCTAGGGAGAGGAACTCATTTGACAGTGAGAAAATTAGAATAATTTTAGGCATAGAATTTTGCCTAGTGACTTATTAAGCATTTTCTTCTTGATTTAAAAGATCAGCCAAATGTTAAAGTTCCTAAATGGAATTTGGCCCAGCTTCCAAAAATTGCTAACGATTGATAGCCCCATAAAAATAAGAATACCGGTGTAACAACATTAAAATAAGGATTGAAAATCGAGAATCCAGTGGAGTCCAAACATGGAACTTCTGTCTAGCATCCTCTTCATGTTTTTTTATGGATGGCATTAACTCCTTCCAACCATGATGTGACAATATGCATGGAGTACTATTAACCAGGGGAAGCTGACCAAAGCCTTTGGTGTCCAGCATCTTTGTTGGCGTTTGATCACATACTTTCCATATGGCTAGCCATTAGTCTCTAGTCCCTCCTGGAGGTCAGGCTTATATCTTTCATTTCCAGTCTCTTCCAAAGGCAGAACCGATACCATAAAGCCCAAGGCCCCCATCATAAATCACATTGTTAGGCTGTCTGTGGCCAAACCTTCCAGGCAAACAAAGACACTCCCATCATGCAGAATATTCTGGGGGCCTAGAGATCACCTCCCAGTAGCAAAATGCAAAGGCCAGACCTCTCTTTGGGTTAATTCTTCACTGCACATTAGGTCTCTCCATTCCAAATTTAACATTACATAAGAAACAAAAACAGATTGGCCCAGTTTATACAAAATCACTTCGTTCAGACTTTGCCACTGGAAGAAGACCATGAGAAAGAACCTTCTATATTTTATATATACACCTTTTCCCCCCATCGTTTTAGAGATACTTCTGTCTAACACAACTGAACTCACCTCCACTCTTCTTTCCCCAAGAAGACAAAACAAAACAAAACAGAAAAAGAAAATCATTTCTTCACTCACAAAGTTGAGACAAATGGCAAACCTTTCAGACATATTATTTGCATAAGTGTCTATGAAGTTAAATAATAAATTGTTTTTTTGACTTACTGGGAAGACAAAGTAATGGTATAAATGAGCAAAAGAAGCAAGACCATGAGTGACCCATAAAGAAAGAAACTGTTACAATAAGCAACTGCAGGCAGGAACCATAAGATGGTATGTATGAAAGACCATATTCACAGCTACGCATCCTTAGAAGAAATCACTAAAGCTCTAGCTAAAATAAACAACTTTTGGGTTTTCATCCCTCCACTTCAGGAGTCAAAAAAGAATTTACAGACTCCACCAGAAAGCTATTAGAACTGATAAATGAATTTAGTAGAGTAGCGGGATACAAAATTAATATTCAGAAATCAGTTGCATTTGTATATACCAATAATAAAACATCAGAAGGAGAAATTAAGTAAACAATCCCATTTACAATTGCTTCAAGACTATAAAATACCTGGGAATAAATTTAACCAAAGAAGTAAAAGATCTGTACTCAGAAAATTATAAGACACTGAAGAGAGAAATTAAAGAAGATACAAATAGATGGAAACACATATCATGTTCATGGATAGGAAGAATTAATACAGGTAAAATGTCCATACTGCCTAAGGCAATATGTAGATTCAACACAATTACTATCAAACTACCAAGGACATTTTTCACAGAACTAGAACATATAATCCTAAAATTTTTATGAAACCATGAAAGACCCCAGATAGTCTTGGCAATCTTGAGAAATAAGAAGAAAGTGGGAAGTATAACGATACCTGACATCAAATCATACAACCAGGCTACCATAATCAAAACAGCAAAGTAGTGACATAAAAACAGACACATAGATCAATGGAATAGAATAGAGAGCCCAGAAATAAATCCATGCCTATATGGTCATTTAATCTACAACAATGGAAGCAAGAACTTACTATGGGGTAAAGACAGTCTATTCAATAAATGGTGCTGGGAAACCTGGACAGACACATGCAAAAAAAATGAAACTGGACCACCTCCTTACACCATATACAAGAATAAATTCAAAATGGATTAAAGACTTAAATATAAGATCTGAAACCATAAAATTCCTAGAAGAAAATATAGGAAGAAACTTATAGACATTACCCGGAGTAAGACTTTTACTGGTATATCCCCTTGGGTAAGGGAAGTAAGAAAAAAAATAAACATGTGGGATTGCATCAAACTAAAAAGTTTTTTCACCACAAAGGAAACCATCAATAAAACAAAAAGGGATCCTACTGAATAGGAGAAGATATTTGCCAATGATATGTCCGATAAGAGGTTACTATCCCAAATTTATAACAAACTCACTCAACTCAACTCCCAAAAAACAAACAACCCATTTAAAAAATGGGCAGAGGACATGAAGAGACATTTTTCTAAAAAGGACATACAGATGGCAAAGAGACATGAAAATATGCTCAACTTCATTTATCATTAGAGAAATGCAAATAAAAACCACAATGAGATACCACCTCACCCCAGTCAAAATGGCTGTCATCAATAAATCAACAAACAACAAGTGCTGGCGAAGATGTGGAGAAAAGGGAACCCTCATGTACTGTTGGTGGGATTGCAGATTGGTGCAGCCAATATGGAAAACATGTGGAGGTATCTCAAAAATTTGAAAACCCTAATTCAAAAAAACTTATGCACCCCTATGTTTAATGCAGTGCTATACACAATAGCCAAGACATGGAAACAACCGAAATGCCCATCAGTAGACGACTGGATTAAAAAACTGTGGTACATTTATACAATGGAGTACTATGCAGCCATAAGGAAGAAGGAAATCTTACCATTTGCAACAATACAGATGGACCTAGAGAACATTAGGTTAAGTGAAATAAGTCAGAGAGAGAAAGACAAATACCGTATGATCTCACTTATATGTGGAATTTAAAGAAAAGAATAAATGAATGAACAAATCAGAAACAGTCTCAGAGACAGAGGAAAAACTGTGGATTGCTAGATGGGGGTGGATAAGGGGGAAGGTGAGGGGATTTAAAAGCACAGTCAGTAACCACAAGATTGCCACGGGGATGCGAAAGTCAGTTTGGGGAATGTAATCAATAATGTCATAAAGATTTTGTAGGGTATCTGATGGACACTTGTCTCATTAGGGAGAACACCTCAGGGATGATGTAGATGCCTGATCACTGCACTGTACACCTGAAGCTGAAGCTGAACAATAATGAATGTCAACTACAATTATAGATAGATAGATAGATAGATAGATAGATAGATAGATAGATAGATGATATAGAGATAGAGATAGCTAGATAGCTAGATATATCTATATATATATATATATATATATATATATATATATATATATATATTTACAAGAAGCGGAGTACAGCATTAGGAATAGAGACAGTGGAAATGTAATGGCTGTGTGCGATGTCAGAGGGGTAGTGGATGGGGGGGGGTTGTCACTGTGTGAGGGATATAAATGATTAATGTCTGACTATTACATTGTTTTGTGAACCTGAAACTAATTTTAAAAGTGTTGAAAAAATAAAAAATAAAAAAATAAAAAGGAATTTACATTACAGAACAAGAACTTATACAAAATCTAGGCTAATTGAGGCAGTCCTGTCTACTACCAGCTCCTCTACTTACTAGAGTGAGAGTCTTTGAGGAAATCTAAAATCTTCTTCAATTGCAATTTATAGTTGTCTGTAGAATAATAGAGCAGTTCGGATCTGACTTTCTCAGAGACTTGTTGTAAAAATCAAATGGAACACATGAAATCTAGAGTTATAAAGATCAAATGGAGTATATTTATATGATCTATACAAATAAACACAGACATATTTTATATATACATATATGTGTATGTATGTACACACACACATATATAATCACATATAAAAGCATGTGAAAAGACTACGTGTGTGACATATTAAGAAAAATTGTTCATCAGAATTTCTGATAAGCTATTGAGTCATATCTGCCAATTATTCAATGTCTTTCAAAATATCTACTTGCAATATTTCTTCATTATAGTTTTTGACTTACTCTCTTATTTAGCTTAAAAGATCAAATTAGATTTGTTTTATAGAAGCCAAGTTTTTATATTCAAGGGCTGAGTTCTGACTGTTATATATATAAATTTGATTGAGCATTGCTATTTGGGACTCATCACGTGAATGTGATATTGATGTAAGTAATACTGTGCTTCTGGACTTAACTCTAGTTCTACCTTTAGTCACCCATTCACATTCCTTTTACTTGAAAAAAATTAAGATGCCCATTTCATATGGTTAAAACTATGTGGTAAGGATTTAAAGTCAAATACGTTAAATTGAAGTTCTGGCTGCCATCTGTATCTAGGTAGGTTACTTAATCTGATATCTTTAGTCTCAATTTTTTATCTATTAAAAAAAAAAAGAATCTGCACACCATTGCCATCATTCTCCAAAATCCTACTGTTAAATATTCTAGAGAAGAGAAGCATTTTCTAACTAAGTTATTGAAAAATAAACTTACATGAACCCATTCATCAACAAAATCTGACCTGAACTGATGTGAGACTATAATCTTTACCTGTGCCACATAATGTTAATACACAGACACATAGCTGCAGAACTAGTAATGTGTTTTGTTAGGGGGTTCTGCTCCAGACCCCACTGGAGGTATTACGACATTAGATACTGTATAGCCTCTTGTATTACTTTTCTAAAATTCCCAAAACTCCGTCCCAAGACATGTTTGGCCCTAAGTTTTAGATACTGTGGAGTTACAATTCTTTCCTTGTCAGTGTTCTTATGAGACGAACAAGTTATCAGAGTTAAGCACCTGGCAAGCTCTCAGGATACGGAGAAAGGATAAGAGGAGGGAGAATTCAGAACTACAGTTTTTTTGTTGCTGATAAAGAATATCAGATATTCTTGGCTGCTAAACCTGTAAGGACTTTAAATATTTAAAAAGGACATCTGATTAGTCTTCCTGCTTCTATTCCAACTTCTTCTAATAAATTCTCCACACTGTAGCTAAAATTACCCTTCTTGAAAGACAAATTTGATATTCTCCTACCTATTTACAATCCTTCAAAGGCTACCCATCAATCTTAGAGTAAATACAAAAGCCCTTATTATAGGTTACAGTGACCATGCAAAGCCTTTTTCGCCAGTGCTGTGATACAATCTTCGTCCTGCCTGCTCATGCCCTTTAGTCCCTCCTAATTGGCTTGTTCACTCCCATCACAGGCCCTGGCACAGGGCTGTTCCCTAGGATTTGTTAGGCCATCATCACTTTGCTCAGTAAATATCTACTCCTTCTTCCAAAGCTAGCTCAAGGGTTACTGTCTAAGGCAAGCTCTCCAGGATTCTTCTGTCTTTTGATTCAGTCAAATCCCTCATCAAAATTCTCATAGCACTACAGCTATATCCTTTGAAGTAATTCCCACAGTTGTAATTTTACGTTTGTGTGAATAGTTGGTTAATTTCTGTTGCCCCCTAGTAGATAGTGAGATCCTTGAAATTAGGTACAACACTTGTTCTTGGTGTCATTCTTTTTCAACATTTTGTCTTTTTGTAAGTACAGTTACTGAATAAGCAAGACTATTTATGTTAAAAAAATATATATATTGAGCTCTTTGTTTTAATGCCACTTATCACCTTGCATGTTGTTGATAGTGGGTTTCATTCTCCTCACTGGGGGAAGAGTGACTTTTTCTAACCTTCACAGACAGCACTGGAGGCTGTGTCTGTGTAAAACTGAAACTGTGAAGCCCCTGACCTCTCTTACCAAAGGGTCAGAAAAGGGAAAACTCGTGTTGCATACCAAGTACGCTTTGCCTCAGAGACCCAAACCAAATGGTGGTATTATTTGCTCAGTTAGAGTCCTCATTATTTTTCTCATCATTTTCTGAGAAATGTACAATATGCTTCAAAGCATATGAGAATAATTCAGGCACTCTGGATTTGAAATTTGACTTTGTTTTTGTCCATATATTTTACTTCTGTAGCATAAAAGTAGTACTCTAACGAGTGTAATGTTCAGGCAAAAGAAAACTCACAGGTTGATACAACGCCACAACTCCCTTAGATTGTCCTCGCGTGGCCCAGACAAAAGGGACTTCCTTCTTTTTGTTCTCGGAGTCTATACGAAAAAGTGAGCCAACAAGCATTGTTTAGGAACACACTGTACTTGGCACTGTGCTTGGAAGGTTGCACTCATGCCCACCAATTTCTTACAACCTAGTTGGAGAGATAATACAAAAGTACAAGAAATCTTTATTAAATGATTAATGTAAAATATTCAATTGAGAGTGAAGAATGAGTGAGGGAACGTAGTGGAAATAATTTTAAGTGTTTTATAGCTGTAAGTACAAGCTTATGTAAGAAACATCCAAACCTATAGAGAATTTTTGTAAGAGCCAAACTGATGGCCTATGCCAGGGAGCAAGATCTCAAATGCTGTGGAGAACCATTTTGCAGCTTCTTTTATGCATTTGAAATTAAGGAGGGAACTAAGGAAGATTATGTGGAGGTGAAAGAAAGTAAGGCAGGGATTGGATTACAGGATAGGTAACAAGATTATGATCTCTCTTGAGGGTGGTTGCCCTTATTTCAAAGGTGTTAACCTAGATGCACAGAAACAATGGACAGGGCTTGCTTAAGGCAAAGATAAACCTTTTACTAGAAAGTTATGTGTCTGGGGCAGAATGACATACCATGACCTGCCCAGTTAGGAATTTATATGAGATCACCCTGTGAAGTTATTATGTTGGTGCAGAAGTAATTGCAGTTTAAAAGGTTAAAAATAATTGCAAAAACCGCAATTACTTTTGTACCAACCTAATACTTTCCATAGAATCCCTCTTATTGTCCACACTAAGAACATCACATTGGTTAGCTATAACTGGCAGAAACATAAACATGTCCTTGTTGACTCTTCGATGTATGTATCTGTCGGGAAGGAACATGCTTTCCTGAACCTCAAGGTTCTCCTGGCTGGTCTAATAATAAAATAGACATGAGACAGATTAGCAAGAGAAAATAACTAAATTTAACACATACATGTGTTTGGGAAGTTCACATGCATGAGAGAGTCAGAGACCCCACATACAGCAGAGGTTCAGAGATAGAAAGGGGGATTTAAGTACATAAGACATCCTGAGCTAGGGATGAGGCAATGCACCTTGGGGGCTTCAAGGGTCAGTTGTAGGATGAAAAGAAGAGCAGACCTTTAGTAAATAGAATTTTGCCCTGCCCTATAGATAGGTGAAAAGAAGATATCTATGATAATCTCTTATGGGCAAGGCCTCTAATTCAAATTCTCCTAGGTAGTTAAAGGGAGGGGCAGAAGTTTCCTTGAGCCTGAGGCTAAGGTTGCCTTTAGCTCAAAGTAATCTGCATACCACTGAGGCACATCTTGGGGTGAACTGTTCTGAACTCCTACATATCCTATGCCTCTAGTTGCGAAAAGTCCTCAGGCCAGTATGGGCCCCCAGGTCACACTACACTGTGAAGCCCTGATACCTGCAGCCATAGCTACCGAGCTCCTGAGGTCTAGAAGATCTAGAAGTGTTTAGAAACTCTTTGCCCTCTCACAAGAGGAGCACCTGAGCCTGACTTGCTTTGTGAGCGTTTGCTACATCTGTCTAGTCTAACCTTACGTGAGCACCTTACTGGACAAGATTTTTTTCCTTGGTTCTTGGTTTGAACTTTAGTTAACTGCTCTAATTAGAGTCTTGAATTTCAGACTAAATGCTTCTGCCAACCCTGTTGCACTCTTTCATAGTCTGGAGTCTTCCCTGGAATGACCCATCCTAACTTAAATGTGCTCTTACCCGTTGAACGATAGTTCTTCACTGGTCCCTCATAGCTCTGCAGGGGCAGAGGTTTGGTACTAGAGGCCACACGTCTTTCCTCCAAGCTCTCTTTTTAAGGCTATTCATATAACTAACAGACATGGAAGACAAAGATAGTTTCTCCCTCAGGAGCAGAGGCAAGTTTGTTTATTGTCCAGTATGATACAGGTAGTCTGTCCCTCTGAAGGAGGCCAGATTTATGAAAGATTTGGATTCCCAATCTTGGGATTTCCAGGTTGTGACATAAACCCACTGTGTGTACATTGTCTACCTGGGCTGCTCTGCATATCCCCTCATAGGAACTGGTGACAAATGGAACAGATGAAAACATAAAGCTCAAGCTGCCTGCTGTGCTATAATAAAGTCCTTTGTCTCTGACCTAAAGGTCTTGCATTTTCTGTCAGCACCTATGAAACTGTGGCTGGCTAACACGTTAGCTTGCAAAGAGCGTAAAAATCACAGATCTTTTATAGTGTTTGACATTATCCTACTCTGCTATCCTCCTGATAGTAACCATCTTTGCTTGCCAGAGGCACTTTCTTCTACTCCTTGCCTGCAGTTTACAATTAAGAGTCTTAGAGTCTCAAGATCCATCCATGTTGTCACAAATGTTCCTTTATCATCTTTTCTTACTGCCGAATAGTATTCCATTGTGTATATATACCACAACTTCTTTATCCATTCATCTATCCAAGGACATTTTGGTTGTTTAATGCTAAGCGAAATAAGTCAGACAGAAAAAGCAGAGAACCATGTGATTTCACTGATATGTGGTATATAAACCAAAAACAACAAAAGAACAAGACAAACAAATGAGAAACAAAAACTCATAGACACAGACAATAGTTTAGGGGTTACCAGGGGGTAAGGGAGGTGGGGGGTGGGAGATGAGGGTAGCGGGGATCAAATATATGGTGATGGAAGGAGAACTGACTTTGGGTGGTGAACACACAATGGGATTTATAGATGATGTAATACAGAATTGTACACCTGAAATCTATGTAATTTTACTAACTATTGTCACCCCAATAAATTAAAAAAAAAAAAAAAAGAGTCTTAGAGTCATGCTATGTGGATAAGACCAACTGCGCCTCAAGGGATTTGTAATTTGACCAAGGCTCACTCCTGAGGCAGCCCTCCTGCTAGTCCATTTAGTTACTTTGCTTTCACCTTTCCATTTTCAGCTACAATCAGATTGATCACTTTCTCTCTACTGCTTAGCAGTTTAAATTAAAATGATGTTACATTATGCATATCCCCACCTAGCTCACGTACTGGCCAAAACAGTGTGTTTTATGTCAGGATCCCCTCAAACATGTGTGAAATAGGAACTCTGTTCGATACCATAGGAGAAAGAGTTGCCTTATTTCTAGTTAGCTGCATTGTTAGAGTTGGCACAGCAAATGCTAAAATTAGATGTTTAATGAATGAACGAATGAGTAAATATTTAAAGTTTTAGTTGTTAATAATTTTTTATTATGGTGAAAAAACACGTAAATGAAATGTGCCCTCTTAACAAATGTTTAATTGTACAGTACAGTGTTGTTAACTATATGCACTTTGCTGTACAGAAGATCTCTTGACCTTTTTCATCACCCATCAGACAGCAACTCCCCATTTTCTCCCACCCTGATCCTCTGGTAACCACCCTCATGCTTTATGTTTTTATGAATTTGACTTCCCTAGACACTTCATATTAGATGTGATCATGTAATATTTGTCCTGTGGTGTCTGGTTTATTTCACTTATCATAATGTCCTCAAGGTTCATCTATGCTATAACTTCTGACAGGATTCTTTTCTTTTCTAAGGCTAAATAATATTTCATTGTATGTGCACCACATGTTCTTTATCCATTTATCCATCAGCAGATATTTAGATTGCTCCTTTCTCTTGGTTATTATGAATAATGCTTTAATAAAATGGGAGTGCAAATATCTTTTCAAGATTCTGTTTTCACTCTTTAGGATAAATGCCAGAAGTGGAATTGCTGGAATATGTGAAAATATTAAAGTAAAGAATAAACATATTTTCAATTTTATTAATTAATTAATTATCAAATTAATGTTTTCATTTTTGATCTCTTATCAACAGTTCTTGAACCTGTGAACTCCCATGTATTCTTATTATAATTCAGTGGTCTTTTTTTGATGAGACATCAATTCCATCCTGGCAGACTTCACCTCATGCTTTCTGTGCAGCAACAGTAAGGAGGTATTCCTTTATGCTTTCTCCTCTTCATCACTCTCTTCCAGTTGCAAAGTACTCAGCAAATTTGAGATCTCTCTACCTCCTAAGACTCTTTCATGCAGGCTTTCACCTGAACTATTTCTTCCCTGCTAAATAATTCTCTCATATAGTGAAATAGAAAACCATATCTAAAACCTCTTCACCTGCTCCTGAAATTACACTACACATTTGCAATTGTTACTGCAGACTCAAAGGGGTCCACTTGCTGTGTGCCTTCAAGCCAAAAGAAAATACGAGCAGAAGTTTGTAGCAAAAAGAGTAAAGGTTTATTTAAAGAGTTTAAGTACCCAAGGAAATCCCAAGCCCAGAGACATAGGTGAGCTAATGATCTCAAAAACCTGGCTCCCCCAGGGCCTCCACTAGCTAGGTTATATAAGGGGAAAATCATTAATCATGGTTCCTATGGGAGTTGGGGTCGTGGGCTCTACTGATTGGTGGGGGCTAAGGCAGTGAGCAATTGATCATAGCTTCAGGTTCTGGTGTCAATCATGGCATTGTTCGGACTGGTTCCCAGGGGTGTAGTCCGTGGGGCTGTTCTACTTTCGTGAGTCTGGAGCTGAAACATAACTGAGGCCAAGGTGCTATCTTTGTTTGCCGAAAACTTTATTCTAGTTTGAGGTTTGGTTATTGTATCTTGGTCATGATTGATAGACCTAAAGCTTTATTCTTAAGTGAATTTGACCAGTGAGCTGACCAGAATCTAATGTCCTAAAGGCTTAATGATTAAAAGTAGTAGACATACAATATATGTACAGGTAGGAAAATCTGGGAGAAAGAATGCAAGTGAGTTATAATTCTATCAGGCTAAACAAAGCTAGCTTGGATTAAAGCAGAATGCATGCTAGAGAAATGAAGTTCATGTACAGTTATACAACTAAGTAATAAAGAAAGTGGCAGAATCCTAGTATACACTACAATTGGACTGAATTGAAGGATCACTTTCATTGGTGCATATAATTTCTGGATCCAAAATCAATTTATGATTCCTATTTCTTCCCTCAATAAATATCCATGTTTGCTGTATATTTTCTAGGCTATGGGTCTTGGAAAAGTTATTTCTTAAACTTTGCTTGTATATAATATTCCTAATCCTAATAACCAGTAAAAATCATTCCTAATCCTAATAACCAGTTATCTCTCTGGTTATTAGGACTAGGAATGATTAAGTCCAACTTCCCTTATTGAATGCAGTATCAAGACTATCTGGCCCTTTCCCTCCTTGCTGAATGACAACATTCTTAAATCTTTCTTTTATTTATCTTGTTGTTTTTTTCACCTTTATAGTGTCATTTACATTTTTTTCTTTTGGTTTCAAATATTCTGTTTTGACAATTCTATTTTAAAATCCAACAGCTTTGGTCAATGTTTCGTGCAAGAATTCTTTTTTTTTTTTTAAGTACCCAAGGAAATCCAAAGGATACCACAAAAGGCAACCCACAGTGTCTCTTAGGCAATTAAGGGAATCAGGATGTATTTCTAGATGCCAGTATGATGGGTTCACTGACTCTGTCGGTAGGGCGAAGAAGGTCACTGATAATTATACACTCTATTCATGGCTCGTTTTTATTGGGTCTCATAAGCATATCTGGTATCTATTATGCCCCTATCAGTCATCTTTATTCTCTTTACTCTTCCTGAAGTTATCACATCTGCCACAAATATTAATGTGCCTAAAATATAACTGGCAATGATTGCCGTAATGCATTTGATGTTTGCAAAATAATGAAATGTCACTTCCACTATGGAACAATGTGGCATTTAATGGAGTTATGCAGAGTTATTTGCATTACTATTCCACTGTAATGATGTTGCTTGCAGTCACAGCTGACAAAAATATCACTGAATGTTAATTCAGATGAACTTTAAAGGCAGCCATATGGGGATTGACCTGAAATTCAAGTTTTCGGTCTTTGCCTTTAAAAGAGCCTGTCCTTAGGTGTCATTAGAGGTTTGTCCTGACCGCTTAGGCTTCAAAGCTGGAAAGGAGTGGAAGAAGAGAAGGCGCGAGAAAAAGAGCTTGGGGCACATCCATGCACATTCTTACAGAGCCATTGGTTTGCTTCAGACTAAAGTTATGGCCATGACCCTTATTAGTCAGTACAAGTCTAGGCAACCACGGTACTGATTGAGATGTTAATTAGATTAATGTGTAGAATGTATTCACAGGACCGTAGGTTTCACTCACAAAAAAATTTAGTTTCAAATAAAAGACTCTCAAAAGCCGCCTTAAGCATATGTGCCAGCAAGTACCTTTCAATATAAAAGGAGCAAAACTTCCCTATATCTTTATAGGCTTGCAGTGATTGGCCAGGAATATTTCCTTTACTGCCCAGATCCTCCAAGTTCAGAAATGTTCATTCAAACTACAACGTATTTAGAATATAGGTGCTTTTCAGCCCAATAACAGGTAGTACATACTGAAGAATAGCAGCAATAAATACATAAATAAATAGATAAATAAATAAATAAATAAATAAATAAATCTGCCTATTTTTGCTTATTATTCTACAAAGAATTGTTTTTTTAAAACATGTTGAGTGTGTGAGTGAGCTTAACTAAAAGGTAGCTGACACCTAACTCCAATTACTCTCTTTTAGGCAATTTGACCATGTTCATTGTTCTTTTTAGTTCTTATAATTGGATTCATAATGTCAACACTATAATCCTATTATAGATATCTCATAACATTTTTAGTTCAAAGTTCTCCACACACAAAAAAAGGATATTTGATAACATAATAGAAGACAATCTGTAAAGTAAAACTTTCAAATATTCAAAAATTTACTTTCAAGTATCAATTAATTCACGTAAAAAAATAAGATCCAGATGACCAAGCAGAACCTTTAGCTCAGCCATCTGATCCTTGGGCCTTTCAGTTCCTTGCATCTAGCCTGTCTCAGCGTCTGCTCTGCATATGAGCATATCCTAGAGCTTTTCAACATGAGAAACTGGGCTATAATCAAAATCCTGAATTAAGTGTCCCACTCTCTGACTACAATTTCCAACCCTTCCAAATTACTTGCTCATGCCCTTATGTTACAGCTGATGTTTTTACCACTTGGTTTTGTTTAGTAACAGCGTACACAGTTCACTGACACTGATATTAAAAGAAATCTCTAAATCTTTACCTTTTACTCAGGAATGACGTCCTTTTCATCATAAACTTCAGGGGGAAAAGTGAACAGAAATAATAAAATTCTATAACTAGTATTAGCAAAACTCTCAGAAACCCTTCAACTTCCATGACATAAAGTATTGCCATTGTCCCAGATGTGAATAACAACTAGCCTCTGGGACCCACAGATTATATCCTTATGAGTTAATAACAGACAGCCCTCTGTTTGGAAATATTTCTTCCATTCTTAAACTCTGCTCTATTACAAATGGCTAAGACCAATTACTTCAGGGCAATTATATGACAGGTACAAGCTGATATTTCCAAACACTCACTTGACCAACCTTTGCATGACCAGAAAGCTAGAGTTTTCATGCTCTGGAAAAGGTATCATATAAATACTACTATTGAGAAACAAAGGAAATGAACTTATGTTAACAACAAACAGCAGTAAAATTCGAAAGTGATGATCTTGGATTCATTGTTTCCAAATAAAAAGAAATACATCACTTTCTCCTGACTAATAGATGTTTATTCCACTGAGAGACCTCAAACTGAAGATTCCTAGGAATTCTCTAGGAACTGATAACTGTAAAGAGGACAGCTTCCACACAAGATGACAGAACAAAAGTGGACACCTGCATAAAAGGCTAGAAAAAGATTAACTTTCAAATCCTTTACTACCTCTTTTTCTTCCCTTTTCTTTACCACTAATATTACCGATTATTGTACTTTGATATCCTCTTTAACTGACTTATCCTTGTCTAGTTACTTTTAGCACACTCTATAAGTTATTTCTCAGCTAAAACATTGTTCGATCACAGCAAATTAAAATTCCTTATCATGCCTTGTCATCTGCATGGCTTATCTGACCTTTGTTCACTTTCTAGTCCATATACCAAACTTCAGTCACACTGGCCTCCTTTCAGTTCATCACTGTGGGAAACTTTGCATATATTATAGCCTCTTGTTGACATGTTATCATGCTCCCTGTATTACACAGGCGTAAGTAACCACTTTTATTCTGGGCATTTCCACTTGCATTAATGTAGGCTCCCCAGAGGTATAACCAATATTATATCAGAATACTCTAATACTATAATGGTGTTGCATAAATCAATTTCAACTATATTTTAAAAATGAAAAGACAAAAGTACATAACTGCAATAAATTTTAATCGATAGACAACATAAAACATGTAAATTGTGACAATGATAACATAAAGAATGTATATGAGGAGAAGTAAAAGTATAATTTTTGTATGTGATCAAAGCTCAGCTGTTAGCTTGAAATTGAATGTTATTAACTACAAGATGTTTTATATAAGTCTCACAGTAAACATAAAAGAAAAACTTGTAGAAGATACACAAAATATAAAAAGAGAGAAATCAAAGCATACCACTGCAGAAAAATCATCAGATCACCAAAAGTACAGCAAGAGAGGAAGAAAGAAACAAAGAAACTACAGAACAGTGAAAAGACAGTTAACAAAATGACAATAATAAATCCTCACCTATCAATAATTACTTTAAATACACATGGATTGTATTATTTAATCAAAAGATATAGAGTGCTGAGAGGATTTAAAACAGCAAGAACCAGCTATATGCTGCGTACAAGAGACTCACCTCAGCTTTCAGACCACACATAGGCTGAAAGTAAAGGGTTGGAAAGAGATATTCCTTGTAAATGGTAACCAAAGGAGAAAAGTGGATCTTTTTGTATCAGACAAAAAAAAACTAAGTCAAAACTGTCACAAGAGTCAAAGAAGGTCATTATATAATGATAAAGAGGTCAATTCAACAGAATATAAAAAATATAAATATTTGTGCACTCAACATTGGGGTCCCTAAATATATAAAGAAAATACTAACAGATCTGAAAGCATAGATAGCAATAATAGGGGACTTTATTACCCCACTTTCAAAAGTGAATAGATCATCCATAGAAAATAGAAAATCAACAAGGCAACAGAAGACGTGAAGAATGCTATAGCCCAGATAGATCTAACAGACATATAAAGAACATCTATCCAACAGCAACAGGATATACATTCTTCTCAAATGCATGTGGAACATTCACCAGAATAGATCATATGTTACATCATGAAACAAGACTTAATCAATTTAAGAAGATTGAAATACAAACTATCTTTTCCAACAAAAATGGTATGAAACTAAAAATCAATAACAGGAGGAAAATTGGACAATTCACAAGCATGTGGAAATTAAACAACACATTTCTGAACAACCAATGGATTGAGGAGAAACAAAAAGGGAAATAAAAAATATCTTGAGATGAACAAAGATGGAAATATAACAAAACTTATGGGATGCAGCAAAGGCAGTTCTAAAAGGGAAGTTTATAGTGATAAAAGCCTACCTTAAGAAAAAAAGAAGAATTTCAAATAAACAATCTAACTTTACCTTTTAAGAAGCTAGAAAAGAACAAACTAAGCCCAAATTTATCAGAAATAAGGAAACAATAAAAATTAGAGCAAATGTAAGTGAAGTAGAGACTTAAAAAAAATAGAACATATCAACAAAACTGAGTGCTAACATTTTGAAAAGATTTTTTAAAAGACCAACCTTTAGCTTGACTAACTAAGGAGAAAAGAGAGAACATTAAAGATGAAGATCTGAGCAGAAAAATGGAATATGATTTTTTAATTCAGTAACGAATGACTCAGTTACAGTATTTGTAATTAATTTTTCCATTCTAAAAATGAAAATACAAGTATTTACCCACACTTTGTCAAAAACCATTCAGATATAGGTTAGCCACATTTACTAAGCTGTGACTGAAAAGTACTCACTGTATTTAATGTAATTATAGGTTATACGGTATATGCTACAGCACATGCTACACTTATGTGCTACAAGTATTACTTAAATGTCAACTGAAGTCACCTGTTCTTTGATATCATAAGTAAAATTCACAATCCGCATCTCACATCGCTTGGAAAGTCCTATTTCCTCCATGGTATTTCAGTGAATCCCAAGGCCTTACCTTTTCTATAATTACTAGAGGGTTTTACTAGAACTCATAACTGAGGGAGAGAAAGAGCAAAAGGCAAAGGAATTAGCTAAGAATAAAATGGGTTAGCTAGAAGGCTTAGAAACTATCTTTCCATCTGAGAAAGAAAAAGAATGGAGAAAAGAGATCACATAAATGCACCCTGGAAACTTCATAGCAAGCTTCTAAGCATTATGTTCTACAGACGTCTTGAAAATAGTTTTGCAAAGTATATGTCATACTTCTATCCTTTGTCTTCCTACTTTTGTTCATTTGGTTTTTGGACATCAATTACAGAGAATTGAGTTCATTATACTCCTTGGTTTATGGCACATGTAATTTTTGGGTAGGGAAAGTTTCCTCTTGCCTGATTGTTGATTTTTTCCCATCTCCATTCTTCACGCCTAATCTTCGCACTACTATAAACAACCGTTCTAGTCTTTTTTTTTCCCATTTATTTCTGTTCTTGAAAAATGACTATTGCTACTTTATGTTCATTTATTGAAATGTTATTGTTATACATCTCACTTTGTTTCTTAGGAGCAGAAGCAGACATTAACAGAGATGAGATAATAAGTAGCTCCCAGGGAAGAAGAAAGTGTCAGAGGGACTTTTCATTTGATTAATTTACTTCCCCTGATGTCTGGCTAAGCTTCCTACAATTGAGTCCATCGAGATATGCCTGTGTCCAATAAAAAGAAAAATTCGCTTTTATTTAAGGTTGCTTAATAAGTCTCTCTTTCTTGCCACAAAACTAGATCCCAAACAAGGAAGGGAGTATGATTAATTTTGTTATCCTTCATTCTGAGTACCTATGCACTGTGGTTATTAACAAGATAGATGAAAATTGGCTCACTTTTTACACACTGAATATATAAGAAATAATTAATAGAAGGCAAACCAACACAACAATACATTATTAACTGCAAGCTACTTGGTCTGGTAGATCACTGGGCTGCTTTGATAAACAAGTGGTTCTCTGGAGTAAGGATGTAACTGCATCTTTAATACAGAAAAGGTCTAAACGGGTTAGTCTTCTCTGGGAAATTTCAGATGAGGGATATCATAGTTAACTCCCCATCGACATTCAAAAGTACTTCTTTATGGAAACTGCATCTTTGCTGACACCAAGGACCTCTGAGAAAATATCACATGCTTAAATATTCCTTTATAGACTAGTTTTGTAACTATAGAATAATAAATATGTATTCATTTTGGATACATTGGAGAGGCAGTGTGTTGGAATTAGGGAGTTGCAGAGAATGATGAATATCTGAAACATTTGTCCCAAGCAACGCCAGAAGCAACTTCTTAGGGACAAAGAAATGTATTGTCAAGCAACACTAAAGGCGAAGCTGACCTTAAATGGGAAAGAGTTTACTTGCATTGTTTCCAGTCTTGATGGATGTGGGATCCTCCTCCAGTATTGTTTGAAAGCCTGGGTGGGGAGGATGGAGGCGGCCTTGTCAGTTGGGCTTTAGCTAGGAGGCAAGGGCCCTCGGGACTGGCACTGTACTGGCTGGAGTGATGGGCTGTGTGGTCCAGTCTAGACAGAATAAAGGACAGGGATCTACCCTATTGAGAGGCAGTAGAGGAGTTCAAATCACAGGCCTTGCTGGGGTTAAAATTGGAGTAAGGAAATTGTATGACTCTAAGTAGAAGGTTAGTTTTTCACTTTTCAAAGATATAATAGGTGTTAGTGGTCAGAGGTCTGGAGTGTGGCTATGAGCGTAAGTGTGGCTGTGAGTATTATTATGGTAGAGTGGAGGCTAATGCTTTGCAGTCACAACACTATGAACCTAGAGTGTGGATGGATGATTAACTGCTGAGCTACTGATAGAATTTCAGAACAGAAATGGACAGTGTGAACCAAGGTGCTACAGTCACTGATGAATACATGCATATGGCTTTGGGGGTGGGGTCCTACATGACAGCAATCTTGAAGGATACAGGAAGTATGACTGAATGACCTACACTTGAAAGGAGTAAGATTATTTATACAAGAGCAGAGGAGGAGTAATAGCTTCAGTTATTAGGCATTGAGACCAAAGCCCCACCTATTTATGCATATCTTTGGGTAATCCTTTGGCCATGCCATCGCATGTGGTGCAAAAGGCTGGATAGAAGATTAGTTCTTTAAGTACATTGATGAGGCAAGTTGCACTTTCTGTAATCTTGGTAATGGATCCTGTTGATTCCTTGCATGTCTGATGCATTTTAGATTATACCACTAGAAATCTAAAAAATTATCAGTCCTGAACACACACCAGCTTTGCCTGTCACGATGCTCCCACAGCAAAAAGTATTGTTATGCTTTACTGAAACTTGCAATGTTCTGTCTTACCGGAACAGGGTATTCTAAAATACCAGGTTCTCCCTGCGCTCACTGGACACCAAGATGAAGAATTAAAGGAAATTAGATAGTGCCCATATCCACAGAACGCCACTGCCGTGTGCTCTGATTTATACTCATATTGTACCAACTTGCTTTCTCTACATCTGAGACGAAATAAGAAACAGCAACAACCATATTGTTTTGAGGCAATGCAGAACTTTTGCAACTGCTTTAAACATGAAAATAACTGAAAATGTAAACATTTTCCTCCAAGGTGTGGTGGTTGCCAGGTGTGGACAGTTCTGTGATTTCTGCTCTCATGTTCTCTTTCTCTCTCTCTCTTTCTCCCTCTCCCTCCCACCCTCCCTCCCTCTCTCTCTTTCTCTCTCTCTCTCTCTCTCTCTCTCATTAATATTTCCCAGACTTTGACACTCACACATAATGTATGCACATAGTAGAGACGACGGATCTGGATTCTGACTTTAAGGGCCTGAGTGGTAACATACATCGTGGAGAACCCAAGCTGGGCATAGGAAGTAGAGAAGTACTAGCAGAATGAGAGACTATGATGCCATCTGAAGACATTCAAATTCAAAATTTTAAAGACTGTTGTCTGAAGATAAATATCTACACTGTACATTTGGTTGTCAGATGGCTGTCAGATGGCAGTTTGTAGCTTCAGTAATTATGAAAAATTTTAAAGAAATTGTCCAGTATGTTCTTTACTTTATCAGATACATGTTTGCTCAGTGCTTCTAAATGTTATCATTGCCTTGAACGTTTACTAATCATCATTATCTAAGTACAAATAAATTGTTTGTGCGTTGGAATTCACAAACATAAATCTAACTTTAAAACCCTATACCAGTGTTTATCAAAGTGTGGACCTCAAATCATTGCTAGTGCATCAGTCAAGTGTTTCATCATTCAAGTGTTTGGCAGAGAGTTGCAGTTTTCAAAAGAAAAAAAAAAACCAATTACTGTAGCAACTGTGTTCACGTACATTTTACAAAGTTAAATAAAATATGTGATATTAATAATTCCTTTTATGGAAACCCTTCGTATATGATTTGCATGAATACTTGCCTGCTCTGTAGTGTTTTGTTAAATTTGATCCTTTTCTTATAATTGTGTGTTATATTCTCAATGCATATGCTATATTAATGGCTCAAGAGTGGTTCATAGATATAAAAAAGTTAATATAAATAGACAATTTGTATATTAGCTAGGATATTGACTCTGTTGTTTTAATTGAAACCAAATTCCATTGATTTAAATAGAATGAAAGACTTTTTTCTCTCTCTGGTAAAATTCTTAGCGGTAAGCAGTCCAGGGAGCTATGAAAGCTCTGCCCCATAAGACCATCTGCGACCCAGGGTCCTTCTCTCTTTAAAGCTTCACCATCTCCTAGCTTGTCAGCCTCATCCATATGCTGAAAACTGACTTGTCACCACTATGTATCAATTCCAGCTCCCAGGGAGTAATGAGGGAAGGGGAGAGGAAAGGGAAGCAACTTGTTTGTCAGCAGATACTTCAATTTGTAGATGGCAAATCCTTAATACGTAAAGTTTGTATAGCACATGTGTGTTGCATGTCTGAGAGTTAAGTCCATCATATTTTTCCTATTTATTACTAATATTCCTTGCTAGAGAAGGAGTTTTTTTGTTGTTTCTTTCTTCATTTAGTTAATCATTGTGAGTCATGATGTAAAGTGAATTGAAATCACACCTAATCACCATTGTTTGTTCAAGGGGAAGAAGAATTTACTTCCTGAGGTTGAACTTCAATGCTATTCCGCCTTTGATTTACCCACACAAGACAAAGATGACTCAGTAGGCCCCTTCACATTGGTCCTTGGGAAATTTTTGAGGTTCTGAAATAAAGGTGGCTTCCTGTAGAGACCAGTAGATTTTTCTCCTAGCAAGACCATGATCAAAGTAACTTCCAGCCTACTCTAAAATTTCAACTTTAGTTTTGGATCACATCAGTAAGAGAATCTGTGCTGCAAATTCACGTGAGGATTGATTTATGTTTCATATTTTCAGCAGTTTTTGTTCCTCCTCTGCTAAGTATAAGCATAAGGTTCAAGAGGTTTGATTTACCCAGCAGTACTTTATTCATGAGCAGGGATGTGGGTGGAGAGGTATTTATTATTGATTTTCCCTTACATAATGGGATCTCTGGGACTCCAGATTTTTATGGGAGCATCTTCTTTTGGATGCTAGACTCCGAGATTTTTCTCCTGTTTCCAGGAGGATATAAAAAGTAAAGTTCAAATTAGCTTGTTTCTTCAAATGCCTCCAGCGTGGAACTGGCAGACAGCTCCTATTAACTTCCAGGTCAGTAGTCTAAATAAGTAGCTAAGAAGAAGCTCAAATCGCCATGTTAAATGAGGACATGGCAAAATTAAATTATGTAGCCTTTATTTTACAAGCACTAGAAAAGCTAAAATCTGGAAAAGGTAGCTTGCTATACAGTATACTGAAATTTCTTGTAAAAGTTTACTGCTTTCTATAGTAAACAGAGTTATAAGGTGATACCCAAGATTCCTTCACCCTGGCATACATTCACCCTGGCATACATTCACCCTGGCATACATTCACCCTGGCATACATTCACCCTGGCATACATTCACCCTGGCATACATTCACCCTGGCATACATTTATCTTCTCCTACTTTTTCAATCAAACAGGAATCTAGTTGCTGCTGTGAAGGGATTTTGTGGATGAAATTAATATCCCAAATCATTTCGTCTTTCAGATAGGGAGATTGTCCTCAGTGGATCTAATTAGATGCATCCTTTTAAGGCTGTTCCTGGTTCCAGTTGCTCAGCAATGTCATGAGGACCCGTGTCCCTGCCCTGCCATCTTGGGCGCATTGGCTTGGTCTCGTAAAAAGATTAAAACAGCCATAATAAAGCAACCCGTTTCCCTTGTCTCTTTTTTTCACTTTTCTTTTCTCCTCTCTCTCTCAATATCTCTCTCTCTCTCTCTCTCTCTCTCTCTCTCTCTCTCTCTCTCTCTCATTATTTTTGTTCCCTCTCTCCCCCAAATCTTAAATAACAGACAAAGCTCAAGGCATATAAAAATATAAAAACAGCTCTTAAAATCATTCTTCACTCTTGGATTTCACCAATGATCACCAGCAAGAGGCATGAAAAAAAAACAACAACAGTATAATCTTCAACTGATCCAATGAAAACTGCTACCAGCAGGACCCATGCCCCTTTCTTTTTCTCAGACTATACAACTATAATCCCATTTTGACTCAGGGAGTCACCCACTTTTCAGATATTATCTCATGCTTATCAGATGAATGAAGTCTCTGAACTCTTGGAATCACTGAAACTATTCTTTATTATCAGTGACTTCTTAGGCTCATTACTTTATAGTTACAAGACGGTTGCCACATTCTCTGGAAGGGTATGGATTGATAATGTTCAAGGGCAGAGGGAGTTTTCCTCCTGTGCTTGTTTTATTAAGGAAGAAATTCTTCCCCAGAGACTGAGTCAGACTTCTCCCTCAGCTCCCAGTGTAGGACTGAGTCACATTCTCATGTCCTTCTTCAGTGGAAGCTAGAAAGGTGATCATCCAATATTTTTAGCTGCTCTAATAAGCCAGCAAGGAAGAAATCCTGGGGATTAAAAAGAATGACTACAGAGTACACAGCCAGCAGCGCATAGCATTACATTTTTCCAAAATAGTATTAAATATGTCATATCATTTCAAGTAGTTACTATGTTCAATTTCTCAAGTGTATAGACACTCACAATTCTATGACACTCTTTACTAATATTTTGATTGTCATAAGAGGAGTTCTTCAGTAAAGCCAAACTGTTTCAACATACTTTAAATAATAGAATAGTTTCCTGTTTGAAAACCAGTTTGAGGAAAGCCACAGAGAGATTCTTCATAAGAAATTTAAATGTTGTCATGCAGCTGCTGGAGCAAAATAATCAGCATTCATATATATAAAACATGTTATCAAAAGTGAAACAAGATGATTAATTTGTATCTTAATATCATTAATTTGTATCTTACTATCTCAATTTGTATGTTAATATCAGTGAGGGCCATGTGCTAGCCCTGGAGCCAAGCTAGGAAAACAAAACAAAGTCTCCTCCTTTATGTCCTGTGTTGTTCAAGGATGTGTTTCTGTTCAGGTCAATATCCATCACAGGTACCTAGCTAGCAAAATAAGCAGTGTTGCTAAGCAACGGGGAAAATTGATGTTCGAGAAAGCCATCTCTTGGAAGCAATAGCTGACAAGAGAGCTGTTGCTAAGTGTCATTTAACATGTATATCCAACTCAACCTTATGGTCATCTGCAGTTAAGTGTGCCGTGCCGTTCTGCACTGATAAAGTTTTTAAAGCCGAATAACAGCTAAGGAAGGGGATGAAATTGGACGCTTCCTTCATGCCACAGATCCCTTTTCTTGAGGTGACCCAAAGAGTGAAGCCAGTTGTTGGCTCCCACATGTTTGTGTATTCTGAGGCCTTAATTGTCAACCAGTTATTATGATTGGGCTGTTGTTTTTTAAGGTGGCCTCTTCTTGCCTATTTTTTTTTTGACCTATATTTGCAAAACATTTATCTGAATCTATAAAGAGCTCACATTGAATAATTAATAATAATAATAATAACCAATTGAAAATAGGCAAAAGATTTTAACACATACTTTACCAAAGAATATTAAATAGTTAAACACAGAGGGGAAATCAATACATGAAAAGAAGCTCAACATCAATTAGTCATTAGGGAAATCCAAATCAAAACCACAGTTACATACCTCTTCACACCTGTAGCAATGCCTAAATAAATCAAAACATGAACAACCAAAAAAGAAAAAAGAAAAATTCAAACCTGAAAGTACCAAGAGCTACTGATGCAACTGGAAACCTCATACACTGTTAGTAGAATGTAAAATGGTACAGTCACTTTGGAAATCAGTTTGGGAGTTTCTTATAAAGTTAAACATATACTGAACAAACAACTCAGCAATTCTGTACTAGGTCTTTACTCAAAAGAAATAAAATTGTATGTCCACACAGGAACATGCATGTAAATATTTATAAGTAGCTTATTCTTAACATTCCAAAAATGAAAATAAGCTAAATGTCTATCAACTATTAAATGGAAAAACAAACTGTTAAATACATACAATGGAATACTACTCAGAAATCCAGAACAATCTACTGATAAATGCAATGACAGGAATGAGTCTCAAATCCATCATGATAAGTGATAGAAGCCATGATATGCATAATTCCATTTATATGACAATTTGGAAAAGTCAAAATTATAAGGGACAGAAATCAAATCTCTGGCTGTCGTGGACTGTAGGTGAAGGGAGGTGACTGTATAAAAGGGGCACAAGGGAATTTTTTGTGGTGATAGAAATGTTCTAGATCTTTATTGTAATGGTGATTATGTGACTGTATGTGTATATATTTTTTCAAAATTCATAAAGCTATACTTCAAAAGAGTGAATTTTATTTACTGCAACAATGTTATACCTCAATAATCCTGAACCCATAAAGTGAGTAAGAATAAAACTCAGTTACTTATAATCATTCACAATCATAGATGTAGGGGTCATCTGGGGAAGTTTTGCTTCAGGATGATGTTACTGAGGGGGTTCTGCTTTTCTCTACTCATCCTCTTGGGACCAGTGGGCTAGCTGGGCCATGTTCCTTTTCATGGGGCTGGCATCTTAAAGCTCATGCTTTCCTAAGGTCTTCCAACATTTCAGTTGCTAAATCAAATACGTGGCAAATTCAAAGTCAAGTATTGGGGATCAAACTGGTGAAACTGCAAAATTATAGACCAAAGGGCCAGTAGAGAGCATATACAGGAAAGAGTGAAGAATTGGGTCAATAATCCAGTGTACGCTACTGCCTAGACCAAATTGGTCATGCACAATTGTAAAGAGCTTTTGTTGAATAAGGGTTGTCATCAGTCAGTAGAGGAAGTTAGTATTAGCTGTTCACTCACAATGATACTAGCAGCTTATAAGGAAAGCAAATCACAGACCAAATTTTACCACATACCAACATTTTTTGAATATATATTTTTTAGGAGGAGGAAGAAAATAGTTTACATAACCTGTTCTGTCAATTTGATAATTCCCATCTCTCTCTCTCTCTCTCTCTCTCTTTCTCTCTCTCTCTCTCTCTCTCTCTCTCTCTCTTTTTTTCCAGGTACTGAACTGATCTTGCATGAATCATTTATATGAGGTAGGTACAATGATATTCCAAATGCAGAATTCCATTGCCCTAGAGATGGGTTATAATTATCATCAGCCAACCAAGATCCCCAATGCTTGGTAGGTGAACCAAGCATTTTTTTTTTTCCGGTAGCTCAAAACAACAATTTATTTCTCATGATTGTACGGGTTGACTGGACTCGGCTGTGAGGCTATTGCTTGGGATCTCATGCAGTTGTCCTCAAATGGTGGCTGGGGTTGGACTTACCTGAAGGTTTCACTCAGCTGAGCACAAGATGGTTCACCAACACGGCTGTCAGTATGGATGCTGCCTGCCAGTTGGGAGCTCAGTTGGGCTTTGAACTGGAGAGTTCACATGTGGTCTCTCTTCAGTATAGTGGCTAAGTTCCCAGACACAGAGGCAAAATGTGTGAGTTCCAAGATATTTGGAGAGAAGCCACATAATTTTTTATGACCCACTGTTGGAATTCTCAGAACATCTCTTGGACTACATTTACTGGTCAAAGTAAGTTGCTCAAGACAGTATAGACTTAAATGGATAGAAATTAAGCTTCTTTTGATGTGAGGAGGAGCATGTATTCCTGGGGAGAGAAGGAGCTGATGGTGGCCATCTTAGACAATCTACCACAGAAAATAAGCATTCTTTAATAATCAAATCACAAGCACCCCTCTCAAGTGCACAAGTTGTAGGGCTTGCTAGATGCATATAGCCTGTTAAATTAATGTGGCAGGTGCATCTAAAATGTTTTAGCTAATCTTCTTATCTTTATTATCACTGATTTCAACAATGAGATCCCATTTCCAACATCTACTATGCTAATTGGAAAGCCACTAATTTCAGCAGTGAATCGCTGTACCAAAAATTGAATTGCACAGTGTGTGACTAGAAATAATAGCAAAAGAAATAATGAAGTAGTACATGTACTTCACAAGTAGCTACATTTAAAATGGAGCTCCTCTGATTAAAGGACAAGGGACAATTGCTGCAATGTGAATTCCTGAGTACAGCAAATGACAACACCTAGCATGTAGATAGCCTGACACTAATTAATACACATAAAATATCACAATGTCTATGCTGAAGTATTTGAAAGCAAATGACAAAGAAGACATGTATAAGGGTTTATAGCAACATTTTTCAAAAATAGCTTAAATGTCCAACAGGAGAATGGATAGATAAAAGTATGCCATATTCCCATTAGGGACAATTACAAAACAGAAATACACATAAAGCCATAGATGAATCTTGCAAATGTTAAGTGAAACAAATCAGACCCTAGAGAGTCAATACTGTCTGATTCCGTTTATATGGAGTTCAAACATTGGCAAAAATGACTGCAGTGATAGACCTCCTATGTGGTGGGCAGGAGTGGTATTGACTGCAGAGTGGGAAGAGGAAATCTTCTGGGTGATGATCATTTTCTCTATCTGAATGTGGGTGACTGTTTCAAAGGTATACACATATGTAAAACATCATCAAGCTGTAATACACTAATGATCTATATGTACCTCATTGTAGGTATTTGATACTTAAAAACATGAGTAACCAAAAAATTTTAACTGAATTACATCAGAATACTGGTATAAAAGTGTTTACTGATATTATCAAACCTAATTCAGTGGCCCCTAATGTGACCAATAAAATATAAACTATGAATGATAAAGAAATATCTAGCTATTACTTCAGAATCCCACTCTGTAATTCTGAGGAATCCTGGAAAGCGATTCTCATCACCCACCCACCAACGCTCCCCCTCGTGCCTGCCTCATGTTTGAGTACATTTATGTCTGAGGGACTGTTCATCCTTTAAGTACCAATAGGAATGAAGACCTCTTGGTAGCTATACCTGACCATCTCCTCAGACTGTTTTCTTACAGTGATTTTTCTGAACATAATTTTTTCAGGCTATTTATTTTATGAGAGATGTTTCTTTTCATATGTACTTCGTCGGTGAAGAGATTATGAAGGTTTGGAAATGTGTTTGATGCAGCATTTTTATTCTCAGAAACAGAGACAGTGCCTGCACATAATAGAGTCTGTTTGTTTGTATTTAAAGAATGCATCATTTCTCCTCACAATTTTCAGAAGTTGAGTTTATAATTCTCTGCCCTCTGTGTTCTATGGTGAGAGAGAACTGAGCTTTTTGTTTTTCAGTGATATTTACTGTTGTTATCAATATTCATTGTGCCAGTTAATAGGCTATTTCTTTGTCTTATTAGATTCTTTGTGGTTCTTAGTATTACCATTCCTGCTATACATCAGAGAATCTTCCTCAATTGCCTCAACAGTAGCGATGGCTCTCTCGTTGGTTGCTTTGTATCTAATTTATCTCCCCCCGCCCCCCAACACCTGTACTCCTCTTGAGGTCTACAAACCAGTCTTAATATCATAGACCAAAGGATATTTCTAAAGAGTTCTCTGAACTTTCTGGACTAAGTGACCTTCCTTCTTATTCCCATAGCAGCACTTATAACAACTTATAATTTCTTGTTTGCATGCCTGTATTCAGCAACACACCATAGTTCAGAGGAGGGATTTTTGTTGTTGTTTAATATTCTATTCCTAGCATCTAATAGCAGGCTGATAGAGAGTAGATGTTCGTAAGTCAAATAAATGAATAAATAAAAAGGCTTTATGTTTTCCACATGCAATCAGTCCCACCCATCATCCTGTCACCTAGATCTAACAGAAGACTTCCTGAGTCACTGCTATACTTCTACACCATTTAGGCTCTTCATTTTATATGTATACTTTCCATGTGTTAAAACATGTGCAATTTGATCTTAATTTTTCCTTTATTGTACACAATTTTATCAATTATTCTTATGTCACTTGGTAGTTGAAGTCAGTTCTTTCAAATGTATTCAAAACTTTTTTGCTGAACAATTTATGTTATGCCTTTTACATACTCTTACATAAATATCATACTCAGTAAAATACGAGATACTGTAATCACATACTACTGCAATGATTACTATAACAAAGGCTTACTTTTGTTTCAAATTTGGTCAAGTGATATTTAAATAGGGTTTAATTTACAAAGTTAAATTTAAAATGCCATAAAACAGCAGAAGTTTCCACCTAAAGTATGCAGCCCCTTTTAATCTACCAAGTGATCTCCCCCACACACACCCACCCACCCAAAATATGACACGCAAGATATCACATTTTCCCACAAGAACCTCATAATTTAAGGAAGAAAACAATTAACTATAAGGTGACTTAATGTGGATGAGTGTACATCTGAATGATACTCTTTTGTTTACACACTAGTGGATTGTTTGAGGACAGACTTAGCACAGAGGTTGAAACTATATTGGGAGTGTGAATGACTCCCTTTTTTAATCAAGGAAATGAAAATGGAATATGATATAGTTGATCCTTAGAAGGAAACAGCTGTTCTTATAACTTCAATTTTTTTCATGGCACACCATTTATAATTCAATACCAAAACTGTGGGAGGAGTAATAAAATGTTCGTAAACTGCATTGGGCTCCTTGAAAATAACGATTGTATAACCACCAGACATAATAAAGAACACAACAACATCAGAAAAGGTGTTCTAAAATCTAATTTCAGGAAAAATACTGTTCTTTCATTACCTTAACGAAACGTAAGTAGCCCCTGCTGATCAGAGTAATAAGCCAGGCTTTTCCAAAAATGAAATGTTCCCTTGACTTAGATGTATTTTTTCAAAATAATGATTGGGAAAGGCCGTGCCAGTCAGAAGTTTATAGCTATAGAGAAGAAAAAGGAGAAGCCACAGCATATTGTGGCTCTAAAAAAAAAAAAAAAAGGATGATATTCAACCTTCTTAAACATTTTCTACCTGGGAAAGAAACATTTCAATGTCTGTCAAACAACAGATAAAAGTTTGGAAACACAAATAACATTTACTTTCTTAAAAATAGCTATGGATCTTTTATCAAGTCTATAGCAATCATTCTATAGAATTTTGTTTGAATTGCACTTCATTTAGAATTACACATTTGCTGTCATATATTTTTACCTTCACATCCACAAACACATCACATTTTAGAAAAGAAAATATTCACTTAAATAATGCCTTCCTTGTCATCTTTTTTCCTGTGGCATTTCAATTTCTTGATGATTTCCAAAGCAGAAAATGTTTATTTGTTTTTGTCAATAAACACAAATAGTTTAAGTAGAAGAACAGCTGACCACTTCTTAATAATCGGTAGTAAGCAATGCCAATTATCAAGCATCTTCTTTCTTCATTTCCCTGGTCTAGGGGCACATGTCTGTAAACAAACTCAATGCATTTCTTAGTTGAGCATCTTTAAACACTCTGCGGGAACTAAAGCAGTTGTCTAATCATTCTCAAAATCAGAAACAAACTCCAAATATGAACCTAAAAATGAATCATTTCTGAATATGTTTCTCATTCTTCTTACCCACAAATGCAAAAAACAAAACTTCATTTAAACTAGTCTTTTATCCTAAAGAATACTCTTCAAGAATGTGAAATTAGAGTATGGAGACCTCAGAAGTAGGATCAGTGCTTGGGGTGAGAATCCTCACTCAGCAATCTCCCAGCTGGGTGAACCTGCACAGAAGCCCTCTGAACATTAGTTTCCTTCTCTGCATTACCTTTGTTAATCACCTTGGAGAGTTTACTGCCCCCATTGTTTGTTCTGCGCTCAGAACCTCAAGACCAATACCTATCAGCAGTCAGGAGGTTGAGTGGGAGGTATTTGCTTCATTGTTAACGCCAACCACTTCTTTCCTATGCACACTTGGGCAAATTACTTCATTTCTCTGAGCCTCCATTTCCTTATTGACAAAATGAGAATCAAAATTACACATTAAGGAGGCTAAAGCAGCAGTTAAAGGCACAGTTTTTGGAGTTAAACTGCTTGGGCTTATATCCTGGCTCTGTATTTATTAGCCCTGTTACTGTGACCAAGTTACATAACCTCTCTGTGCTTCAATTTGTTTTTTTTCATGTGTACGATAGGTAACAATCCTTATGAAATAGAGCTATTATAAATAGCTTATTAAATTTGTAACATTTAAAGTGATGCTTTTCATGTAAGGAGTATTTGATAAATATTAGATCGTAGTAGCAGCAGCAGCAGCAGTAGTAGTATTGTTGACATTTCTGAGGGAACCTCCTATAAGCAGAATTTCTTATCCATAGATTATTAAAACAATGAGAAATGAAAAAGAGTGAATGAGAAACCCTCGCTTACAACAATTGAACTCCATTCACAGGAAGGAAACAATAGGAGGAAATCTTCCCAAATAAGATTACTGTTCTCATCATCCTCCCCACCACCAAGGAGATGCTCTTTTTAGAAGTGTCCAGAACAGGGCACTTCTCCCTTAATAACTTCTTAAAAATTACTTTTTATATTTTATACTCATGCATAGTAACTAAAAGCAAAAAACTTAAATGCCTCTGATCTCTTAGCCATGTAATAAGCCCCCTTTTAGCATGTGTGCTTGCCAGTATAAATTAGATTAGGAGTTATTTAGCATCATTCAAAAATAATTATTTAACATATAGCTATTGTCTTTCTTATGCCAGGCAAAACAATTTACCTTTTGCTGTGCTGAAATAAGAATATGCCCTAATCATGAGTTCAGACTGTTGGGAAACACGTATGTGGCTTTCCACATACTATGTTAACAAATGCCATGCATAATTAACTTGCAGAGAGAGAGAGAGAGAGAGAGAGAGAGAGAGAGACGAAAGAGAGAATAAAACCAATATTGGGTATCTGAAAAATGTCAACATAGATCAAAATTAAAGGACACTTACTAGCAATGAAAATGCAAAAATAGAATAACAATTCCATTCACAATAGCATCAAGAAGAATGAAATACTTAGAAGTAAATTTAATGAAAGAAGTACAAGGCATGCTTATTGAAAACTGTAAAACATAATCAAAAGAAATTAAAGATTAAATAAATTGAAAGATATCCTATGTTCATGGATTGGAGCATTTAATATTTTTAAGGTGGCAATATTACCTAAATTGGTCTACAGATTAAACACAATCATTATAAAAATCCAGCTGGCCTTTTAACAGAAATTGACAAGATAACCTTAAAAAATATGTGGAAATTGGGGAACCCAAAATAGACTAATCAATATTGAAAAAGAGGAATAAAGTGGAAGAACTCATAGTTCTGAATATTGAAGCTTACTAAAAAATGTAAGAACCAAGACAGTGTGGTTCTGGCATAACAATAGACATAGAGATCAATGAAATAGAATTGAAAGCCCAGAAGTTAGCTTTCAAATTGTGGTCAATTAATTTTTAACCAAGGTGCCAAGAAAGTTTAATGGAAAAAAAATGAAATAGGATTTTCAAAAATTGGTTCTAGAACAATTGGCTATCCACATGCAAAAGATGAATTTAGACAAGGCAAATAAACCAATTTAAAAATGAACAAAGGATTTGAATAGACACCCCTCCAAAGAAGATATACAAATGGCCAATAAGCACATGAGAAGATTCCCAACATTATTTACCATCCAGAAAATGATAATGAGATATTACTTCTCACCTGCTAGGATGGCTATAATCAAAAAGATAATTATTGACAAGGATATAGAGAAATTGGAACTCATACATTGTGGGTAGAAAAGTAATGGATGCAGCTACTTTGGAAAACAATTTGACAGATTCACAAAATGTTATATATAGAGTTATTAATACATATGGGCCAGGGATTCCATTCCTAGGTATATATCCAAGAGAAATGAAAATATAGGCCCACACAAATACATAGAGATATTTGTACTATCATTAAAAATAGCTAAAAATTAGAAACAACTCAAATGTTCATCAACTGATCAATGGATAAACAATATTTGGTATCTCTATAGGCTAGAATACTATTTGCCAATAAAGAGGAAGAAAGTATCCATACATGCTACAACACAAATAAACTTCTAAAATATTATTCTTTATGGAAGAAGTCAGACTAAAAGGATACAAATTGTATGATTCCATTTATGTGAAATATCAACAAAATGGCAAATCTATATAGAAAGCAGATTAGTAATTGTTTAGGGCTGAGAATGGGAATGGGGAGTGACTGTAAATGAGTATAAGATTTATTTTTAGGGTGATGAAAATATTTTAAAATTAGATTATGGTGGTGTTTGTAAAACACTATAAATATATTAAAATTCATTGAATTGTACATTTAAAATGCATGAGTTTTATGGTACATAAATTATATCTTAATGAAGCTGTTATAAAAAAGAAAGGACTGTTTTCCTGAAGACTAGAAAAAGTCAATGTAGATCAAAAGAAAAACACACTGAAAATTATATGCTTCAAGTTACACATTTACTTGGTGATTATAATTTACAAAGCAGTTTTATATTTATTATTTAATTTAATCCTTACAACAATTCTATGAATTGAAAATTATTCTTTCTGTTCTATGGAAGGAACTAGACTCAGAGAAGAAAATTCACCTGCCGGGGTAGGGAGGACCCAATCCAAATCTAATATTTTTGTTTTTTTGTTGTATAATTCCACACCTGTAATATTTTGTTAGTAAAAGTTGTACAACAAATTGCCCCAAGAATGTGCAATGGTTCAAATGCAATAGAATTTTACTTCTCCCATAGAGAGGATTTCAAAGAAAATGTTCGTGGTCAGGGATTCAGAGACCCAGACTCTTTGTTCTTCTGACACAGTCACCGCCTAGAACCTCATCATCATCTCGTTTACTGGCCGCAGAGGAAACAGGGCTTGGAGGGCTGTTTGGTTGGTTCGGTTCGGTTCGGTTCGGTTCGGTTCGGTTCGGTTCGGTTGTTTTTATAAGTCTTTCCCTGGAGAACACACACCTTGTCATCTCAGATTCCACTGGCTAGAATTTCAATTTCACCTAAATTCAAGGGCAGCTAGTAAGTGTAGGCTGGCTATGGATGGACCCTGAAAGAAGAGGATAGTGGATTTTGGTGGAAAGCCAGCCATCTCTGCCACAGAGATGTAAGCTTTAAGAAAATTTGACTGCTACTTGTGATCTGAAATGGCAAGTCTCAAGTCAAATTTATCTAATGCATTCTCATACTCCTGTAAAAATTAACTGAGGATATAATTTTTCTGTAAGGAAGCAATCAGAAAGAAGCCTAAATATTCATTCTAAGTTTCTGACTTTGCTTATCACAAACATGGTACAAACCAAGTTCCTTTTTTCAATTGCTTGGGTAACCAGGAATTATATGGTTCGAAGTTGACAGTATTTAAGCATTGACTGAATCACCGCTTCTCAGTTCACACTGCAGCTCTGTCATTTAGAGCTATGCAATTTGGACAAGTAATTGAATACCTCTGAGTTTCAGATTCTCCGCCTGCAGAAAAGGAATAACACCTAAGTCTTCAAGGTATATCAGGAAGATTAAACATACTTAGAACCTAGACTGATGTCATAGACATGTGATAGATGTGACTTTCCATTGGCCTTTCCCTAAAAGGTCGACACTATTCATCTATGATTTGGTGACAAAAGGTCAAAGCAATTTACTTTCTTTTACTCCCTCGATACATTCTTTTTCATGTACATCTTGTTTTGTTAATATGCATAACAATAATATATGCTTTCCCTCTTCTTTTCTCTTTCCTCTCCCTCTGAGTAATTAACTCAATATACATTTCTGCGCATTCCAAAATGAGTTTTAATCACAGCAAGTCACAAGTGAATCTTGCTGAAAAAGTTGGGACATGGTTGTGTGAGTACAACTCTTCTAATCTTAAGATAGGTCTCTGGCTGGTGGATGTGTGGGTCCACGTTTTGAGTTTCTCATTGTCTGCCAACAGGTTCTCACCTTCATTTCATTGATGCCAGAAGAGCAGAGCATATTAGCTCTCTGTGCTACGATTTCCACCTGTTTCACCTCTTCTTCCAAGAAAAATGTCAGAAAAAAACCTTTGCATAAGCTAACAGCAGCAAGGGTAATGAAATGCAGCTTCTTGTTAGACAAAAAAGGGAAGATGATAATAGAAATCCCCAGAAAAATTTTATTTTGTTTTAATTTTGTTTACCAAAAGTTCTTATTAGGCACATGAAATAATAAATAATTGTGCATAAACAATGGGAAATCAAACTGGAACCAAATGGTGGCACAAATCAGTGGTCTCCAAACATTGAAACATTTATCAACTGTCTAAAAACATCTTAAAATATAAATGTCCATGTACCATCCCATCCCTATTGAATTAGAATGTCTGAGCATTGGACTCTAGTTTGAGAGCCAAAAGCTGGTATTTTCTTGTGTTCAACTATGATGAATTTGTGTTCAGCTATATATGAAATTGTCAATATTTGTTAATTTTTATCTAGAAAATGGCAATTTTATATAATTCAACCTAATATTTAACCACATGAGATTATTTTAATTTTTAAATCTGTCTATGTAATTTTTTGGCAGATCTGAAAAATTGGCTTTTGGCTATAGTCCCAGATTTGGTCTGTCCAACACACTAAATCAGAATTCCAGAACAAGGAGATTCTTCTAGAACCTACAAGAAACTGTCCTTAGAAAGTATGAATCTTTCTATTTGTAAAGTTGTAGAGGTCTGGAAAAAGGACCCTCATGATGGTGTTTCTATTTGTGAATAAGGAGGAATGAATTATTCTGCTTCCTACATTGAGAATTAGGAAGCAAAAACTGCTTAGCAATCAAGTTATTTTACATAGAGCTGAATATCTGGAAATGAAACACTGAGGTGAAATTTTAAAATATATTTTATGTTTATGTATTGGATCAAGGTATAATTTTTGCTTTACTAAAACATTTTTTATATTCCATATGAATTTATGACTGCAAACATGAAGGAGCATATTCCACATTCCACATTAATTCTTAAAGCTGCCTTGGAATTAGATGTATGAGAATGTGTCTATTGAGTGTAACCTGGCAGGAACCAGAGCAGCTGGCTGGACCAGTGGTCCCCTGCATGGTTCAATATTTATTTGACTCACTGTGTTACAGAGTTTTGATCTTTGAATATCTTCTTTCTGTACACACGACAGACATACACACACACACGCACGCATGCACGCACGCACTCACGCACACACAAAGGGAAGGAGAAACATGAGGGAAGTAAGAGAGAGAGAGAGAGAGAGAGAGAGAGAGAGAGAGAGAGAGAGAGAGAGAATCAGCCCAACATGCTCTGTATATCTAGCTTTCTTTCTTTCTCTTAGGTTATGTTTGTCCAAATGCCTTTAGAATATTTGCATTGGAAATCTACAGGACTAGAAATCAATTTGTTTAAAACTGAAGTTATTTGTATAATTAACAGATGCAATCCTGTGGCGTACACACCTGGGACATTTTTTACTTATCTAGTATCCAATAATTTATTTTCCAAATTCCAGTGCCGGCCTCTAACAGTGATGCTGACAGTGTGTTAGTGAATTAAAGTGGCCAATTAGCATGCCTGCAGATAAATTCAATTTTACCAAAAAATATTTTAGGGCAGTGGCCACCCTAGCAAATCTGCAGAAACTCTTAAAAAGACAAATGAAGAGTTATACCATTTTCATGGGTTAGATAAATATTTTTAAGATATCAGTTCTCCCCAAATTGATTTATATATTCATTGCAACTCCAAATATAAAGCCAGAGACATTTTAAAATACAGACATGGACAAGCTATTTCTAAAATTATTTTACTGAAATCCAATGGACCTAAAATAGCCAAAACAATTCTTTAAAAGAATATAATTGGAGAATTTATACTACCTGACTTTAAGAATCACTGTAAAGCTTCACTAATCAAGACATTGTATGTATGATATTGACATAGGTTAACAGATCGAAGGAACAAAATAAATAGTCCAGAAATAGACCTGCACATATGTGATCAATTGATTTTTGACAAAGGCCCCAAAATGATTCAATGAGGAGAAATTAAAATCTTTCAGCAAATGCTGCAGGAACATCTATCCATATGGAATAAAAATTATGCCCAGTCCTTACCTCACAGTATATATAAACATTAATTCTAGATGAGTTACAGGTCTAAACATAGAAGCTAAATATATAATGCTTCTATAATAAAATATAGGAAATTATGTTTATAATTTGGGTATAAGCAAATGCTTTTGGACAGGACACAGAAAACAATAACCATAAAATAAAAGCAATAAATAAATTAGACCTGTTAAAATTACAAACATTTGCCTATCAAAAGACACCATTAAGAAAATGAATAGGCAAATCATGGATTGAGAGAAAACATTGACACTACATAAATCTGACAAAGGATTGATATTTAGGGCATATATAATAACGGAAAACAGTTTTCAAAAAGAGCTAAAGAATTGAATAGTTAGTTCACAAAAGAATATATATGAATATAAGTTAGTAAATGCATAACAATACTCAACATCCTCAATCACCAGGGAAATAAAAATTAAGCCCACAGTGAAATACCCTAACACACACTAGATGAGCAAAAATTGAAATACTGACAATATCAAGTAGTGATGATGTAGAACAACTGGAACTCTCATACATTCCCAGTAGGAGTGTAAAATGGTAAAACAATTTTGGAAAATAGTTTGGCAATTTCTAATAAAGTTAAACATCTATAGCCTATGACTCAGCAATTCCTCTTCTACTAAGTATACACCCAAGGAAATGAAAGCATATAGGTTATATCAACTTTATAAAAAACTACCCAAATGTTGGAGATAGGATTTTTAAAATATGGTATATTCGTGCAATGGAATATTAATAGCCATAAAAATGAATGAACTGCTGTACTAATACACACAAACACATGGATAAATGTCATAGACACGTTGAACAGAAAGAAGCCAGACACAAAGAGTACAAAGTATAATTTCATCTATATGAGGTTCCAGAACAAATTAATAATATATGGTGGAGAAAATCACAAAGGGAAATGAGGGAACTTTTTTAGGGTGAGAAATTTCTATATCTTGATAGGATATGGGTTACATAAGTGTGTTCATTTGTCAAAACCTATCAAATTGGACACATAAGATATGTGCCGTTCACTGTGTATAAATATTACCACACACAAAAAAAGAACTGGCAATCAATATGGGACTCTAGTTTAAGGTTTATTGTTCACAGTGGTAGTCTATACAAATACAGAAAGAGCAAATACTGAAATACTAAATTCTGTGGATTTGGATTGGAATTCTATCAACACATACTCATGATTTTTAATGTATGAATATAGACTTTTATCATTTATAGAAATATGTAGAAATACACCTCTCTATATTTATATTTTTCTTAGCTCTATCTAGAAGCAATGACATACTAATTGCAATGAGCATACCTAAATACCATTTAGTTTCTGAAAGGAACCAGGGCTATTTAAAGGACTGAGGCAGGGAAATACAAATTGAGCCTAGAACAATCTGTTACAGCAGAAAATGAAGAAATGCACACACACACACACACACACACACACGCGCGCGATAAGACCATAATAAAGGGACACAGGAACCAGCTGAAAGGGATTCATACTGGTCCAGATCTTGAAGAATTTGAGCATAAAAATAAATAATAACAGCAAAAATTGGAACCTGTTTTATAAAATAAGAGTTAATTAGTTAACACATATGTATATAAACAAGGTAAATAGATAAATAACTAGGGGGAAAGGGAAAGCTGTTCCTTACAGTAGAATGAATATTAATAAATATTTAATACACAGTGAAGTTGGAAAATCATCAATGGATGATAAAACTAGTGAGTGAAAATTTGATTATACACAGTAAACTTGCATCACCTCAAAGTATCTCCACACGTATAATTTATTCATAAAAAGGAGAAAAATAGTAAATTTACAATAGAGAAGTCTGGCGGTAATCGTTTTCACCAAGAAATCAAAGTTAATGCATCAACATTGTGAGAACTGACATCATAGCCCCCCTTAGATGATGTATTGAGAAGGACATAGCCTTACGTCAATGATATTCTTCACCAAACAAATCATAATCTGATTCTTAAAAAAATATCAGACAATGATCAGGGACATGCCACAATGTCCTGTATACTTAAAAACTATCAAGGTCACAGAGACACATTTGGCCTTAATTTCAACCTACATTGTGCAATCCACTCTTACTAAGAATAAGGCTGATATTTTTATCTTCATCTGTCTGATTCCTACATCTCTAAACTTGCTCAGAACCAACCCATGGGGGGGTGGGTATGATTAATTATCACCCTCCAACTGCAACAACTGCCAGGCAGTCTCGGCAGGGTGGCTGGGAAAGCAGAGAAAAGCAGCCTACAGGAAGAGGGATGATGCAGACTTTAAAAATATAAGCACCGATGAATAGCTCTTTAATTTCTTCTAGTTCCTTCTTCAGTTCCAGTTACTTTTGTCTCTTCACTTGGATTCCGAAGACACATATATTTCTTTAAAGTAAATCCTCCTTTGGGACTTAGCCTAGGATCCAAGGTGTCTGAACTGATTCCAGGCATTATTCTTTCTGCCAGTGTGGAAAATTCTGAGAGTTATATTTGTGTAAATTCTACAATAATGGATATTTTACTTATGGTTGCTAGAAAACTTACTCTCATATTCTTCTAAGAGACATTTAGACTCCAAGACCACAGAGAATGATACCATTGGGGGGTCTGCTGATAATAGACTTATACTCGCATTGAGATGTTACCCCTATTAACCTCAGAAATAAAGGAGAGAAATGGGAATGCCAAGGGAGGAATGCTACAGGTGGACTACTCCTGGTGAAATCAGGATCCTTTGTCTCAATCCCACTGTTTTTAGTTGTAAAAATCAAGGTGGAAAGAACATACTTTGGAGTAGAAACAACCCTTACACAATAAGGACATCATAATGTGACACTGTAGTCATTATAGCAGAGAGATGGTAAAGTAATTGAAAATTAGTTAAGAATGTGAAATAAGGAACTTGCTGACACTTAACTATATTTAATGCCCTCTTGAGTTAGTTCTGATATTCCCTTTGCAAAGTCAAAGGGCATAAAATCACTTGAGCTGATTAGATTCGCCTTCCCAGGTTTTTAAATGGAGAGTCAATATTCGGATCTTCTTTATTATAGTGAAATATTCAATTCACTCAAAAGTCCCTGTCAGAATCATTTGCCAAATAATGATGCTGTCCACAAACTTGTTTGGAAAAAGATGAGAAAAGTGTATTTTCTGTTGACACGAATCTTTTCAACTGAAGCCAGTTGGGCAGGGAAGGGAGTGAAAATTCTATCACTCTACCTTACAACAGATGTTGAACTTAAGAATCAACAGGCTTCTAGTTTCCGGTCTTATAAGTAACCACTCCATTCGAACAAGTAACAAGCTGAACAAATTGAAAAAATTAACTCTTCTTCGACCTGTCAGAAAAATGAGGTCACACGGACATCTGCAGCCTCAAAAATTGGGGGACAAGTAGATACAGAAAATCCCAACTTACTGGAACAGAAACCTCTGTGGGAACCAGTGCTGGGGCAGGAAAACCTGAACTGTAAATTGTCAAATTCCTGAGGATCCAGTGTAGAGAATCGAAATCTCTAAGGAGTCCCAGTCAGAGAAGGTGCCTCACTTTTGTGAGTTCTACCTCCAGGAGCCATACCAGGCCCTCACAGTGACAATTAGAGAAAATCCTGTTCTGCTTCTGGCGGGGAGAGGGGAAAAGAAACCATTTAAATATATGCCAGAGCATTCTGTTCTGCTTTAAAAGGCTTTTTCCTCAGGAGAAATGCAATATAGAAAATAATTACAGATGATAAACAATATGCTTCTCTGTCCATTCAATGGGAAAGTAACTGATGGCCAGATTTTGCCACTTTTGCTGGCTATGTACACCTTTCAAAGGCCCCTTTAAAACCTTTTGTAATCCTGGAGTTAGCTTAGGGTTGTATATATTTTTACAAGCATAATTTGGAGAACGTGTTATATTATTTCATACATGACTTCAACTCTCTTTTGACGAGGAAAAGGAGACGATGGTCCTTGAGTCCTCACAAGAAGGACCCTTGTAATTTCCACAGAATTCACGAGAACTGGCACAATTTCCCCTGACTAAGTGGAGAGGCTCTTGGCTGAACCTGCTCTGGGGTGGAGGAAGCAGTTGGACCCATCCACATGCGTTCTCCTAGGATTAGGATTATGACCCCAGGTAACAGGCTGTTTCTCTTTATTGTATATCTCAAATAGCTATAGAAAATTCTCATTGTTAGCCACAAGTGTCTTACTGAGCGTTTGTGGTTACAGATGGGGCAGTGTTTTATAGAAAAGAATGACTTGGGATTTGTTTCCTCTTCAGAGAACAGGAGAAGGAACTATGAAATCCTGACGGGGACCAGAAAAATAAAGAAAACACAAAACAACAGAGAGGTCTTATTTATTTTATAAATCAAGTTGCTCTTGGCCTTTCACATTCAATTCTGTTTTTCTTTAGGTGTATCTTTATTAATTTAACTTCCTTTCACTATCACTAAAAATGCCTTCCCAGCACCCAGCACCTACCTTTTGAGAAATAATCACTGTGGCCTTGTATTTCTAGCCATGGCAAGCAGCTGTGAAAAGAGGGGACAATGGGGCCCTGGCTGGCCTGAATATTGCCTGACACTAGGGCCCCAGCATCTTAACAAGGCCAGCTGGGTAACAGTGACTACACAGACTCCCTGGGGTACACCACAGTTAAGGAAGTTATTTACAAGGAACAAATATCTTATTATAAAGAAAACACAGCAGCAAGAAAAAGGAAGTAAATTTCTCAATCATAGACTCTCAGCCAGTTTCTAAAAGCCTCTTGTCAACTTTATAAATGTAATTGTTAAATGTCTGGTAAGAGTGGCAAACAAAATGCCCATGACCAGGATCAAAGAATCCTTTCCGGAAAAAAAAGAAAAACTAGAATCATTTTTATGGTGCTAAATCAAGGGCATAAAAACAAGTTATTTCTGCTTTGAAAATATGTCCATTTTAGTAAGGTTAGCCAAAATTAGCTAGCGGTATTGTCTTATAACAGCGATGTCTGACTTTGTTAGTGTGTTAGTGTGTTAGTGTGTCAGTTAACATATGCGTACCACACATATGAATCTTACATTACCTATTGTGAGAAATTGGAATCCATTTGTTATGTGGATGTTGGACACAACTCCAACTCCAGGTAAGTGCATTTATCCGTACTGATGTTCACCCAGCGTATCCTGTTTCAGGATATTCATAAAACTAAGCTTGAACAATTCAAATGTTTAATTCATTACTTTCAGCTTTCTTTATAAATAATAGTTGTTCTAGATCTGATAACCTAACTTTTAGAAGTTAGTTGCACAACTCTTCTTGAAGGTCTGACTTTTACACTCCTGGACTAAGGTTCGTTTATATTAGCTAATTAGGAAAACATTTTTGTTTTAACTGAAAGAAATGTTAGAGAGGCTATGTGTTGGATGTCCATTCATTAGTAAAAACCCAGATTGCAGGCATTATCCGTAGTATCTTTTCACATAAGCATCATGGGGCTAGCATAATGTAATAGGGGAATAGTAGATACATCACTAAGACTGGACTCATAACTATGTTTTAACTTCTATTTTATGAAAGTGTTACATATTCACTCTTGCAAACAAGAAGCTAATTTCTGTTTTTATCATACTTCAGTTGTGTTTGCCACATTTCATATAGTCCATTTCTCTTTTCCTTAAGAGCGATCAGGCCACTATATTGTGTTGATGTAAAGGATTATTCCTTTCAGTTTCTTCAAATTATGGCACTGCTTTGACTGATTTTTCCAGGGCAGGAGACATATTTTGTTGCTCTTTTACAATGTTTTCATGCCCATAAAACATAATATTTGACTGTGCATCGCATAGGCTGTCCATTGACAGTGACTGATCAATTCTCAGACAGGGGGAAAGAGTTTAACACAATTTTCTTTTCCTTGAGGGCTGGAAAAAAGAAAGAAAGCAGATGCTAATATGTTGTGAGGGCATAAACACTACCATTTTTCAGGAAGACATTACTAATGAGAGCAATTAACATTTCAGAACAGACTTGAGGCCTTTAACTATGTAGAAAACATTTCTATTAAATTTTAGAATTCATATATTTTAGTAATTGTAACAGTTAATTTTGCCATCTAAATTTTTCATTGCTAATATTTCATAAATACTCTGAAATGGGGAGATTTTAATTTGACTTTATGGTTCCATGTTGTTGACTATTTTGTTGTTGTTGTCGTTAAGTTATAGGGACAGGTGAGTAGAAAATGTGTTTTATGTTGGCTGAGGAGAAGTATTGAGAATATAACAATACTTTCTCTACTTCATTACTTAAGTAAATCTGATCTGAAAAATACAATATTCCTTTCTTAACAATCTCAGCTTAAGAACTTTGATTAAGAACTTTGTAAAAATTTTGGGCAGGTTTTTAAAAAAATTGCCAGTTATGGGTTGAATTATTTACCCTCAGAATTCATGTATTGAAATCCTAACCTCAGTACCCCAGAATGTGATTTATTTTGAGATAGAGTCTTTACAGAAGGAATCAAGTTAAAATGAGGTCGATAAGATGGTCCCTAATCCAATATGACTGGTATCTTTATAAAAAGGGGAAATTTGACACAAAGATGTGCATAGAAGGAAGACAATGTGAAAAGATGCATAAAGAAAATGGCCTCTAAAAGCCAAAGAGAGAGGCCTGGTACAAATCCTTCCCTCATAATCCTTACAAGGAACCAACCCTGTAGACACTTTGATTTTGGACTTTTGGCCTCCTGAACTGTGAGAAAATAAATTTCTGTTGTTTATGCCACTCAGTTGGTGGTACTTTGTTATGGCAGTCCTGGAAAACTAATACATTACCTAAAAAACCTATGTGGTAAGCAGAATAATGGCCCCCAAAAGATGTCACATCCTAATCCTTGGAACCTGTGACTATGTAAGATTATTGGGAAATTGCAAAGGGACTAAAAGTTGCACATGGAATTAAGTTTGCTAATCAGATGAACTTATAAAAGGGAGGTTATCCTATATTACCCAGATGGTCACAATGCAAACATAAGGTCTTTACACATGAAAGAAGAAGAAGGTGAAAGTAATATAATGTGATAAAAACTCTATCTGATCTTTCTGACTTTGAGGATGGAGGAAGGCAAAACACAAGGAAAGTGAGTGGTCCCTAGAAATGAATATCCCCTTAGAGCCTCCAGAGGGAGCATTACCCTGCTGATGCCTTGACCTCAGCCCAGAGAAACTGATTTCGAACTCCTGACCTCAGAACTTTAAGAAAATAAAAGTGTGTTGTTTTAAACCACCAAGTTTACGGTGGCAGTTTGTTAGAGCAGCAATAGGAAACTAATATAAACTTTATCTTTCTCAGGTTGGTCCAGTGTTAGAAATTCAGTTTTCTGTTCTACCACCCTAGTCATATCACTGTTCAGATAATTCATTTGCTAGAAAATTTCCTAGTAGACTAACTGAAAAGGAGTCCCCAAACTAAAGTGTTTATAATGAGTTTGCAATGCATTTTCCCAAATTATCTGGAGACGTTCCTAGAGATCTGTAAAAATCCAAGTTCTAGTCCACCTTCCATGTGACTACATCAGGCCAAAACTAAATGTATCCCTATGTAATTTTTCCCCAGACCGTGACTAAGATCATGAAACGATCATTTAGCCACTTTTTTAACAATCAAATATAAGCAGGGTTGGTAACCTAATATTTTCTTTATCTTCAAGTCTTACCTATACCTGTTTTTAAGTAAATAATAATAATAATAATAATAATAATAATTGTGGTCGTTAAAAAAATAATGATAAAACAGAAAAAGCAAAATCACATCATTAGTGATAATGTATATGTTCTTTAAATCAAGTTCTATTCCTGGAGGAGTTCATTAATGACTTGGACCCCATTAGAATATATTTAAACATTGGTTATTGGTTATTGGACTTGACTGACCCTTAAGGTCCCCTCCCAACAAGTGATTCTAAAACTATGATTCTCTGTTGATATACTCATAGATCAAAGCAATAACATAGAATTAGTCTTTTTCTTATGATAAAATTTCTCATAAAAAATCATAAAAAGCAAGGCTTTCTTTATTGCATTTGAAAATTTGAAATTGGGCTCAAAAACACCTCATTTACCTAGCATGCTTGTGAGCTTATTTTAAGGATAAAATAAGGACACATTTTCCAACGTTTGAAAATACCTGGTTATCCTTTAATTGCAAAATCTTTTTTAAATTTCAAACCTAAGTCACAGTGAAATTTCTCAGAATAGGAATTTGATGAACCTGAATTAACAATTGCTTCATGAACCAGAGATATAATAGTATTGTGACCATTTGCTCATTATAAAAAAGGGGGTAGGGGGATTGCTTGACTCTATAACGCGGTGCTGATCTGTGAAGCCCTAGCAGCCTCAGGCTCTTTTGTGAGAGTGGGTTTATGGGAGTTGGGGCACGTGAGTGACAAAGGCATTCTTGCACCCACCATTTTAATCAGTTCAGAATTCTCTATTTCATTTGTTGGATTTCATATTTGTTTGGAAAAAAGGTTTAGGTATCAGTGTCTTAGTGAACTGCATCTCAATACAATTTATATTCATATAGAATATATTAATAAAATCATTTCAGCTATATCATAGACTGAGGGCTGTTCCTAGGTACATGGCTAACCAGAATAGAGTCATTTCTTAGCCTCCTTTGAAAATAGATGTGGTGATCACATGACTAAGTTTTCCCTAAGAGAATGTAAATCAAAATGGCGTATAAAATGTCGGGACCATGTAACTAACAGAAGGGGAGTGTGTACCTGGTCACCCAAGTTTCTTTATCCTGATGCTTCTTAGAACAGGGATGTAATTCTTAGAGCTCTCTCTATGTTGAAACTTTATGACGAAGTCTGTACCACCAAGGAAATCTGGAAGTAGTCTGGGTACCCAGTTAGCCTTAGACCACCATAACAGTCTTGAATTATCTAAATTCAGACTTTTTCAATTATCTAAATTCAGAGAGAGAAATAAACTTTTATCATGTCTAAGCCACTTTTATTTGGGGTTTCTGTTACTTGCATCCAAACCTAAATAAAATACTATCTTATGGGCTTTTATAACATTACCACTAAAGACTACTAAACCTAATTGAATTTTCATTTTTGCTATTTATTCACTTATGCTTTTTAGCAAATATAGCAATTGTATGAAAAACTGAGACATCTATTCGTCCGATAATTATTTTCCTATTAATACAATAGATTTAAAGGATGTTGTGGCTTTCAGTATTTGTTGCCTTTGGTAAAACTGAGAGCTATCAGCTCAGCTTACAAAAGAAAGTATATACTCCACAGTACTATTTTCAGTGTAATTCCAATCACAAGAATACCCAGAGGTAACACAGAACAACTACCCTAAAGGAAAATCTCTGAAGAATAAGCATATTCATAGTCCAAGATTATAATCAGTCTTTTAAGTAACTGTAAACAAATGGTTTTAGAAGCTTTTGAAGTGAATAATATTTCATTCATTCAAGTCAAAACAACACCATTACTCTGAAGAATCAGTTGGAATTTGTAGACAGTCATAAAGTGAATTGTCTTGCTAGATTGCTCCGTGAACAGGAATGTTCTTGATTCACTAACTCAAAAACAAACAAAACCATAAAAGACTTTAAGAGAAATGGCCTTTTAGGAGTCTGAAGAATGGAGTGTTCATGCTGTCAGTTAAGCAAGAAATATTGAAGAAACAAAGATGAAATATAGAAATTTAGTAGATATCTGCACTAAGAACTGGATACTGAATAGATACATCAGAGAATGAAAGGAGAGGGGGATTCGAAACACGTCAGCAAGGAGGGGGTTGTGTTATCCTAGGGATGAATCTAAGGAAACCAGAAACAAAGGCCTCCGGGAATGGTAATACAAGAGATCTGGACGGAGATGAAAAATCAAGCGGCCTATTCAAGTAGAAATAGGGCACATAATGACCAAAAGTCCAGGTGGTAGGAAATCAGCATAGGTCCCTCTAGGAGGCTAGCTAATCATTATCAAAGAATTATAGCAGCAGGATAAGGTCATCAGGAATGGAGAATGAGGCTATTTGAGGTGAAAGCTACTAGGCATATATGAGATAGCAGGCAGAAAACATGGTTAGTGGAAACAAAAGGAATGAGGCAGAATCTCAGTCACTGTGAACTTGGGATACAAAAAAAAAATAAAAATGCGTTTACCAAGACAGTCTCTGAATACCAAAGTCAAAGATATGTGAACTGTAAGTGCTCAAAACCTACTGTTTGTATATATCTCCTAGTCGAGGACTGGTTGACCTTGGGGAAGGAGGGAAGTAGGTTCAGTCTAAAGAGATTTCAGGTGAGAAACTGAACAATATTCTTTTTTCTAAATTCCCATGGCACCACAGAAAGTAATATGGCCCTGTAAAATGGGGAAAAAGAGTAGGTCAAAGCTGTAATCAAGAGTAACTGGGGAGCATAGGTGAAGTGACAATGGGATTCAAATAAGTACACATGACAAGAAGTGGGGGATTGAATGCAGCAATGGTGATGGCAGAGGCTGGGTGGCATACTGGGTTGTATACAAAATAAGTCAAGGGAATTGGAAGAGATCTGAAATCAAGAAAGCATGTCTTAAAGAACACTAGGATTTGAGAAGCTGAGGAATCAAGCTGCAAAAATGCAAGGTGATGACATGAAAACGGGAAGTTCAGAAAATGCATTTTTAATATTTTTCAGTATTTAAACTTAAAGAAAAATTTATATTTAAAACTAAATTACTGTTGGTTAAAACCATAACTCACATCAGCAGAGAAACAAATCTCTAGTACTCAGTTGTTTGCCAAAAAAAGTTGAGGAGAAAAAAAATGAGATCTAGAGAAGATGGTCTATTGTTCAGGCTTTGGGCACGCAAATGATGCTGAGATATGATTTGACGTACAAGATAGAGACAATTGGAATATACTGCCAATTAAAAGAGGAACAATATATAGGTATTTGTTATCATCATCATTTCAGTATCTGGGAGTCTTCAATAGAGAGACGATGAAGTTACAGGCCTCCTTGCTTTTAAACATACCAGAAACCCTCTAGCTTCTGGGTATTTTCTCTTGCTGTTCCCTCTGTGAGGAATGCTCATGCAAAGATATCCATCCACATGATTTGCTGTTTATCTCTTTCAGTTTGTTAAACAAAAGTTATCTTCTCATTGAGGCCTCTCATTCCATTTAAAATTGATCCCTCCATATACTCACACTCTTTCCCTGCCTCCTGTAGTGAGTTAAACGTTAGCCTCCAAAAGGTAAGTCTGTCTGAAACCTGTGAATATGATCTTCTTTGGGCAAAGGGACTTGCCGATGTAATTAGTTAAGGATGCTGAGATGATATGATCCTGGATTTAAGAGGAGCCCTAATTCAATGTCTGTTGTCCTTATAAAAGAAAGGCAGAAGGAGATTTGAGACACAGAACTAGGAGTAGATGATGTGAAGAGGGAGGCAGAGACTGGAGTTATGCTGCCACAAAGTGATGAATGTCTGGAGCCAGCAGAAGCTGGAAGAAGCCACGCTTCTCCCTTAGAGACTTCCGAGGGAGCCTTGATTTTGGACTTCTGGCCTCCAAAACTATGAGAGAATAAATGTCTGTTGTTTTAAACTACCAGATTTGTGTAATTTGTTATGACAGCCCTGGAACACTAACACATAATCCTTATCAGTACCTGATACATGATATGTTTTACTTATTTTCTGTTATATTATCTATCTTTCCCCACTGGGATGTAAGCTCCAACTCAGCAGGGGTTTCTTATCCTTTTTTGTTAACTGCCATATTCCTAGCACCTAGAATCAGTGTTGCCACATGTTAGGTACTCAGTAAATGTCTGCCGAAAAAGTAAATAGGTGATTACATATTTAAATAGGAGCAAAGTGGGGTGAGTTCCACATTTGGATCTTTGTGGAGCAGAGAAAACAGAGCACCTTAGAAGTAAAATATGAGATTGAGAAACTCAGGCAAGTGGGACCTTTTGAAAATGACCGGAAGACTGGAAGCCTCCTGTACCTCCAGATACTAAAGAAGTTATGGGAATGAGGGTCATGAACTGAATTCTGAATTGCACAGACTTTGCCCACATAAATTATTGTGAACTGTTTAACAGCACATTCTCTGTGTTGTGGCTTCCTGTATTAACAGAGTCCTTGCTCTACTCAGAGGGTATTATTTTAAATAAATTTTTACTGTTTCCAGCCAGAAAGATAGGAGCTTATGAAACTCCCCACACTGCCATGCAAGAGAAAACTACCAGCTCTGATCAGAATACTTTGATTAAAAACTTTCACAGATCCAAAAATAGGCAATTGCAGTGATGTTTTAAACTATAGCGGACAATAGAGCAATGCCTATGAAAAGCCTTAAAATGTGTTTTTCTTTTCATCCAGCAAATCCATTTCTAGGAAGTCATTAAGTATGTGCCCAAATATTTAATTGCAAAGATAATTACCACAGTTATTTATAATAGGAAAAAATGAAAGTAAATTATGTTAAAAAATAGTGTTATTTAAATGAGTTTCAAAATGCCCATTCAACATGTCATGGAAGTATGTTTATTGAAACAGAAAGAGACTCATGATATAATCAGTGAAAAACAAAGGGTACAGAACAGAATGTACAGTCGCTTTAAGTTTTTATGTACAAGAAGATGCATTAATAATCTGAAAGATATATACAGTATAGTAGACTAATGTCTGATTGCCTTCTCTTTATCAAAATGTTTATAATAAATATGTGCCCCTTTTATAGTAAAGGGGGAAAAGATTTATTTTAAAAACAAATCCAGTTTGTGAAATTCTGTTTCAAATTTTACATTTAAACCTTTGAGCAATTTCAGGGAAAGAGAATGATAACTTTTAAATTGATAATAACAAAGAAGTGATTATCTCTAATACCACAGGAAGGTGATTAGAGTAAATTGCATATACCCTGTTTCTCCGAAAATAAGACCTAACCAGAAAATAAGCCCTAGCATGATTTTTCAGGAGGACATCCCCTGAACATAAGCCCTAATGTGTCTTTTGGAGCAAAACTTAAAATAAGACCTGGTTTTATTTTCGGGGAAACACAGTAAAAGAAAAAGCAGAACGTGGATGTTTAAAAAAAAGGAAAAGGAAAATTAAAACTGGATCAGAGTAGACATACTTTAGCCACTCCTTGGCAAAGAAGCTTCACAGTTTCTAAGGAAGAGAAATTACCATTAATATCAGAAAACACATGATAATAATGTAGTTTGTTGTATATGATTATAGTTAACTATAAAATAACATAGATTTAGTCATCATTAAATATGCCTTTTACTGTCTTAATAAAGTCCCCAGTTATCAAAACCTTTCTTATTGGTTTTAGCTAAATAAACTCTAACCAACTTTCTAACCAAGATTCTGTTGTCCAAAAAGGAAAATCAAGAAAAGTAGTTTTCCTTACACAAAAGGAATAAATTAAATTAGTCTTAACTTCGGCTAGGTTTGAAGCCTAATGTAAAAGCAAGTACTAACTGAGACAACTGCATCTCAAAGTGGATTATGAAGCAGAAAAAAAAAGCTCAAATTTGAGAAATTTTGTCCAAACCCAACAGTCTCTACTTTCCATTCTCTTTATTAAATGGTAATAGTAACCAATTGACAAGAAAATCTACTTATAAATAACATGAATATTAATTACTGAGTGTTAATAATGTGTGCAGGAGCAAACACAGTCCTTTCAATGAGAAAGTTCCCTGACAGATAAAGAAATTAACCTAGAAAAATATATCCCTAATATTCCCCCCGCCCCCATGCCCCCTGCCCTCCCTGCAGCAGTTAAAGATGTTTGCAGGCCCATTAAAACTACCCTTCTTTGGTAAGATGCCTGTGTTTTTTCTAAGATGCTATTCTCTGATAGCTGATCAACCATTCTCCACTAAGGTATAAAAGTTCTAAGGGGCTACCTCTCATGTCACAGTGTTGCCTTCTAAGGCACAAAATTCCTTAAGAATCAGAAATTAATAACTCAAGCACTGATAGACCAGAATTAATACAATTTTTATGGGGAGAAAGCTTTTGTTTGACCTCAAAATATTTCATGAACCCATGAATTTACATTACTTCTAGGTAAGGTTGGTCGTATCTATGGGTCAGTCCTTTGTTCTCGTGATAGGTCCTCTTACTCTACCATTTAGGTTTTTGCCTTAGAGAAAACACACATGTAAATAGGCTTTCTTGTAGTAGGGTAGTCTATTAACCGGATTAACTTTCTGATTTTTTTTCAATAAATCTTACCAATATGATTTGAAAAGATCAGAAAAGAGAAAAGGAGCCTATACCCTGAAAACTTCAAATCAAGGGAATAAAAACGCTAAATGTTCTAAGGACATTTGAGGTAGAAAATGCATTTAATCAGTTCTCATCATGTCACCAAATGTGACTTTGCATTTAGCAAAGACTTTTTACACTTACCCTTTTAAACTTAAATGCAAATTTCTTGAGAAGAAAGGCTTTGGTTTATTTTTCAATAGAAGGTTATGATGAATATGTCCATTTTTGTTTGTTTCTTTGTTTATTTTTTCAAATGCTTCCAGTAGCTACCATTAAAGAAGGACACTTTATGTTTTTATTGACTAGATTAAAATACAAAACCAGTTAATAGCAAATATGTCTGTCTTCCACAAAAGCAAATTCTTTTCACTCTGTTGCTATGTTTATTACAGTTTATCTTGTGAAATAGAGTGAAATTAGGTTGACTGCCAAACTAGACTACAGAACTGGTAATAATGGGGTTTTGACTGGTCCAGTGATCAGAACTTGGATCAGCTAATTAAGAGCCAGTTAATTGAATACTGGTTCTATCATTAACTTCCTAATGGCAGCCATTGTCCTGGCCCCCATTGATCTGTGTGAATTGAATATGTTGCAATATTCCCTACTTCTGAGAATAAGGATAATAGGAATACCAATCTCTTGGGATCGTTTTATGGATTAAGTAAGAATTAATATAAAAAATACATGACACAAGTAAATCTTCTTAAATGTTAGTTATTATTATCGTTAGTATGTAAAAGTCAATGAAGAAGAAGGGGTGAGCTATTGATTGATGAGGCTGACATAGTATTAACAGGTTACAGAAAAAGACACATTCCCAAATGTGCCTTCTCTAGATTTGAATAGGCTTAGAATTGGAAAGAGAAAAGAAACAATGGGAAAAAGCAACATCAGTTCATTACAGGTAATAATATAACGAGAAGGACCAGACAGTTTGAATGTGTTCAAGTATCTGGATCTTGGTTAATTTTGTAACAGACTGGAAAAAGAACATTTACATACCATCTGGGAACATTTATAGTTTAAAAAAAATCACATATGTTAAGAGAAGAACTGCAGATGGTGACTGGCAAATTTTCCAATTTCTAAAAGCAAGGAAGAAGTAACTACTAGAAATGACAGAGTGGTGTTGATTTGGGTAAAATTATAGAATCAACTATTTTATAAATGATTTGTTTGTTAGTATGAGAAAAATGAAGTGACCTTCAAGAAGCACTGTTTCTTATTCAAAGTAATTTGTAGTAAAATACTTTTTTTTTTTTTAGATAGAATTACTTTCTTCGTTGATTAGGGAAAGGTCAGAAAGAAATATATCATCACTACAACAAAATAGAAATTAAAAATGTTATAGGTGTTTTGATTTAAAATGATGCCAAACACTGAAGTTGTTTATTAATGGCTGTGTACCAAACTTAACGAGATATTCAGTGATCTGCTTATAAGATTCGATCTTTGGCCATCTGCTGTATAAGTTTTTCATCAATGCTCTGATGAAAATATTAAATGCACCCTAACATTCAATTTAGTTACAATATCTATTCAATATGTACAAGTGTCAAGAATTGTCATAGGGCTTAGGGGTGTATCAGTGAACAAAACAAAGACTGTTCTCCCTTTTCATTTCAGAAAGACAGAGAACAAATAAGTAAGCAAACTGCATATAGAATTGATCATGTATATAGAATGTCAAATGATAATTTTTTTAAGGTAGTAGAATGTGAAGGTGAGAGGGTGCAAGTTTATAAAGCGTGGAATCTCTGATAAGATACTAAACAGAGATCTACATGCCATAAAGCCAAAAGGATATCTAATAGATAACAGATTCTAAATCTAAATTATCCTGGCAGAGTTGAAAACTGTTAAATATGACTACAATGAATATATAATACTGGATTTGGGTTTTTAAAAAGTTCAAATGAGGATAATTATGCTTGTTTGCAACTAAAGTAATAAAGTTATACAGGTATTAGTTAACCACAGATGTAATATGTCAATAGCAGAATACAGATAGTACAAAAATTAACACATTAGTTAGTTTTCAACAATATGAGAATGGTGTTCTTATCAGAGGAATAAATATCCATTGTACTCTACTTTAAAAACCAGATCAGATTACTCACTTCTCTTCTTGTCAATTTACCTTTTAAAGGGACATTAATAAAAACAGGGTACTTGTCAGGAGGACATTTAGACTTGTTATATGGAAATGGGAAGATGGTAATGTATTAATGAATTAGGAGTATTTAAAGAAACAAAGGGAAAAATAAAGGAAAATGGTAAGAACCATCCTTAAATATTTGAAATACTGTTGTGTAGGAGTGGATTTATCATCTGTTGCTTTCAAGGTAAAACGACAAACAGTAAATGGAGGTTATGGAGAAGTTAGATCTCATTTCCATATTAGAAAGAACAATGGGTTCTTTCAAGGTAGTGAATTACATAGTATTAGGCGAATTCATCTATAGGGACACAATGACAAACTTCTTGCACTGCTGAGGAAGGGAAATTGTCTTCTCTTTATTATCTAGCTTCAAAGGATGGTGGTAGATCACACGTTTAAAAGATTCTGAAGCAGAACTGCCTGAGTGCAATTTCTAGCTTTTCAATAAGATTTTGGGCAAACTATAAAATAACTCTATACCTCAATTTCTTCATCAGTATAATGCAGGTAAGAATATGAGTCACCAATCCCTTATGCACAATTACAAAATCCAAGCTTTTCAAGGTTTAAGTTTGGAGCAAACTCACCTGGCAACAAGGACAAATCTGAGCTGATATGGGTTATTTATGGTCGTATCTTCCCATGCAATGTGAACATCTACAAATTTCTCTATTGAAATGTTAATGTGTTTGATTACGGAGTGCTACCTGGACCCATCTGTAGGTATTACATAGTCTACAGTATATACAGTCTATTATCTTTGTGAAACTTGAAAATCTCTAATTTTCAAAACACACCTGGACCCAAAGATTTCAGGATAAGAACTATACACCTGTAGTACCTATTACTGCATAGAGTTAAATGAACTTATGGATGAAGTACATAGCACAATGTCTGGCACATAGTATATGGTAGCTACTATCACTACAAAGATTCTTTGGTTCTCAGTCCCTTACATTCAAAACAAAGTAGTGGGGGAAAAAAGTCATTCCTGTAGCAAACAAAAAATGTGAGACCTTATATATTGGTACTATTTTATAATCACACATTTTCAGTAGTACTATTAGAAAAAGGCCCAACCTATTACAGGTATTATTATTCTTAATTTATAATAATTCAGACATTTTAAAGAAAATGATTTTGATGAGAAAAGTCTAAACCATCTTCTGTATATGCACAAAATCAAATATTAAGAGCATGTACTTTACAGGAGTAAATTTTGAAATACATTTTCATCCAGGATAAGAAGGAAAATAAGCGACAAAATCTAGTGCATTTCTGTGAAATGTGTTGTTGTGTTCTTTGCAATTCTAAGAATTATAATTCCTAGAGAACATGATTCTTTTATATGTATAAAGAGGTCATACTAACTTTTAGAGTAACTATTTTCATATTTGGTCTGCAACAGGAAGCTGGCATTTAAAGTAGGACTCAGGCTTACAAATATTCTCTTCCTTGTGATATCACCCATCTATTTCACGAGGTTCAAAGGAATGTACGCATTCTACACATTCCTTTGAGCATTCCTGTATATTGTAAACTATTCGCTATGAAGAGGTTATTATAGGTCAGCTGGGAAAATGAAATTCTGAAAAATAGCAAGCCAGGAATAAGATTATAGGATTTAGAGGCACAGGTATCAGATACCACAATGCAAATTTATGACTAATCCCATCAAGTGATTGATGACAGCCACAAAGTTCCACCAGCATTATGAAAAGTAGAAGATTAGTTGTAAAAGGGATATTGTTGTCAAGAAGAATGTACATTTTTCCCTTTCTATTTTTAATACTTTAATACTTCTTGGAAAATATGTAGGAAAAACATGAATGGCATATTTCTGTCTTTCCTCCATTTTCAGTTACATAACTGGAAGGGGTTGGTGTTCACTGAGTCAGTGAAACCAAGAGGAGAAGCAGGCTGAGGTGAGACAGTAAATGAAAGATTATGGTGTTGTGTGTTAAATTTGAAGTTTCTTTAGAACATCCAATTGGAGACTGCTGGTAGAAACCTAATTCTTTCTTGTATTTCCCTGAGAGATAGGTTAGTATCAGAGAAATATTATTCTGTCAACTCACTTCACCTTCCTCAAACATCTGCCCTTTGTGTGAAGAAACAACTTACTTATCTGTTTGCCAAGTCAGAGAGGGTTTGACATCTATTTGGTTAAAATAATAGAGTGGGATTTAAAAAAATCAGAATTTAGTAAAGATTTCTCTCTTTTCTCTCTACTTCTCTGAATCACTGAATATAAGACAGGTCACAGTTTTCCATTGTACCCTGAAGGCAGAAAGTTGTGTGTGTGTGGTGTGTGTGTGTGTGTGTGTGTGTGTGTGTGTGAAGTAAGGTTGGTAGGAGAATGAAAAAATTAATGGGAGCTTTGCTACATTTTTTAGTTTAGAAATTACCAGAAAGCTCTAATCTAAAAGTCAGTGTTTTATATTCATCTCCACATGAATCCTTAAGTCTTCCCTTTCCCACGTGAAAACCAAAAAAATAAAAGACAATTAGTACATTACTCCAACCTCAAAGAAGTACATCCAATGTGGATACAGGTTTGTAACCTATAAGAGATACATGTTTGGGATTGGCAAATAAATAATCGATACTCTCAGTAGTGAATAGATCTATTAGGGAGTGTGGATTAAGGAGGCGAAGACTTCTGAGAAACAGAACCTTGAAAACCACAGATGACATAGGAAAGAACAAAAACTGGGTAATCTGTTCAGGATGATGAAATGAAACAGACACCTAAGAAGAAAGCCAAAAGGATATGTTATTCTGGAAATCAAAGTCAAAATGCTTCAAGAAAGAGAGTTGTCAAAAGCATCAAATGTTGCACAGGCCAGGTGAGCACACTTACTGGATGATTATCCAGTGACAAAAGCAAAATAATTCCATTTCAGTCACACTGACTTCATCATATATGTTTTATTTATATATACAGTGCAGGTTCCAACTTCAGAATGAAATGGGATACATACTTGCCTGGGTATAACCAACTAAATAAAGAGAAAGACCTTTTAGAAATCTTTTAAAGATAGGAAACAAAGAGTTTCCTGTGAAAAGAGAGAAAGAACCAAGCAAGGAAAACTTAAAACAATTTAAAAAATGGCCTTGCGTTTTTGGGGAGGGGAAGACGGAGAGTTAAAAATGGCACCAAGCAGGAGCTTCTAAGTAATTTATCTAACATTAAAACACCAGGACAACAACAACAAAATTACTTTACAAGAGTATGAGAACAAAAACCAATTAAATAAGCATTGTTACTACCAGCGTGATACTATTATGCCCATAAATTTTTAGGCCTAGGAATATTTGGGGATAGTATGTAAAGTGTTTTTGTTTTTCTCATTTATAACTACATGCATATTGAATTTGTTCAACATGTTTTTAATAACTGAGAGCTGTTGTAGTGTTTGATAATGTACCTGTATAGAAAAAAAGAACTATTTTGCATTTAGTATTATCCTCACGGATTTAATATTATCCTTGCAAAGGAGAGACGGAATATGCAAGCACGTAGTATTATTCTTGCCAATGAGAGAATGCAAATGGACAATGGCCAGACCACATATAAAAACAGAACTCTGATCCACAATCTGTAGTAACCAGCCCAGAAAGTTAACCTGCTATCTACAGGTCAGATTTGTGGCAAGTCAGACTACTGTGTCTAGCAAATAGTCCAAAAACCAAATAATAATCCTTGTAACAAGCAGCCCAAAAAACCAGGACTTGATTAATAACTGGCAGCCTCCCCAATTTTTTGCCCTTGATTCCAGTTTAGGGCCACGGAGAGAAGATCAAATATGTTCTACAAACCAATCTAATAAGATGCTCCACCTCCAGTTAATATGATGCTGTTAACCAACACATTACCCATAACCAACACCCTCAAGTCAGGGCAGACCTGAAGCCTTCCCTGTTGTTTCACTGTAAAGCTTCCCTCTATCTGCCTTTGAGTCACTGCTAAACTCAAGTTACAGTAGCTGACTCTCTTGATACAACGAGCTCAAAATAAATAGACTTTGTTCTCATTTGGATGGTCTTTATTTCCACACAGATGAGACTAAAATACAAATCTTTGATCTGACAATTCATTGAATGCTATTTATTAGTGAATTTTTCCTATAAAGAGGATGTTATAAAATATGTTCTAGGCAAAAAGGAAAACAAAGTAATACAACTTTAACTTCCTAACTACATATGTATTTCCTTTTATCCTCATACTGTACTTTTATGCTTGTCTCCCATTCCAGAAGCAACCATTTTAATGTATCTTTTTACTTGAGTTTCTTCTTGTAAAATACGCTGCAAAAAAAAACCAACAAAATGTTTTTATTTTAGTGCAAGCTTTTAAAATTTATGTTAATTGTATTTTTCACCTCATCTCGCATTCATTCCTTCTACAGATCCTAAATAACCACAAAATTTTACTGAATTTCAGTTTACATTTCCATGTGCATGCACATCTTAACTATTTTCCTACTTTCACAATTTCACTCATGTTTTTCTCAAGGCTAGAAATGCCTTCCTCTCAACTATATACCTGGCACACACAATCTACATATTTTTCAAGTTACAAGTCAATTGCTGTCTCCATGAAAACTGCTCCATCACTTCCTATTAACAATGATCTCTAGTCCCCTGAACTCCTATAATGCTGGTCTCTTATATCAAGTATTTCCTTGTATTGAAATTTGTATTGTTCTTGGTTTTCCCCTATTATACGGAGCTCTTTAAGGGCTATACCACTACTAAGAACTGGAAATATGATAAATTAGACAACCCACTAATCTTTGAGGAGTTCACACTCTAATGAGGATATTTATGTGTGTGCTGCATAATTGACAACGTTATCATCTGATAAGCTCCACGGGATCACAAAGGGGAGTAATGAGTCCTACTTAGCAGGAGTCTGAATATGCTTTAAGAGAAGATTAATGCAGGGCCCCTGAAGACATGTTTGAGTAAAGAGCCCTGCCTCTCCTATATAGCAGCGTTGGTCCTATAGGAGTAGAACCCTGGACCAAGCTAAAGTAATTGGTCTGTCTTTCCAAGAAATTTGTAAGTGGGAAATAGACATTTTAGCCTATTATGTTATCCGTTAAACTGAAAGGGCATGTAACCTGTGGTAGCTATTTTCCACCATGCACATTAAAGAAAATAGAGCCCAATCTCTGAGACAGAAAAGTATGAAGCACATTTCATAGGGAAGAGAGGAAATGGCATGTAGCTTCAGAGAGGGAGAGAGAGAGGAAAAGAGTTTTGATTCTGGGCCATTTTCAATTTCTAACTCCAGTCCTCCTGAGACTGGGCTGCACTTCTTGCCCTGAGGTTCTTTTTGATAGCCTGTGTGTCCTCCCATTACATTCACAGTTTCCAGACTGTCTAGCATAAGGGAGACTCCATGACTGCATCCAAACAACTTCTAAGACAGCTATGCCTTACAAGATAGGTAACAGTTTTCCAGATATATAAAGGGACAGGACAGAATATTCCAACAAAGGGAAAAAATGACCAAAGATACAGAGATGTGAACTTTATGTTTAAGAATTATCAAGTAGACCAGAGTAGTTAAAGTATGTGATGAGTGAAGGGGATTGTTGAAGCCTCATTAAAAGTAAACCTAAACATCTTATTATAGAATGAGGATTTTATCCCAACAGCAGTAGAAAAGAGGACATGAAACATTTCAACCCAAATGTCATTAAGGGAAGCTCCAATTGAAAGAGACGGGGCTCCCTGCCAGTCACACCGTGAGCCAGTCACATCGTGACTTTCCTCCATTTATCCTCTTTCTCTAATTCATAATAATAATAATAATAATAATAATACCAGTAGCTAAGATTTATATAGTACTTATTCTGTGCCAGACAATGTGCTAACCATTTTACATGTACAATGTGATTTCATTTTCATAAGAACCCTGAGCTAGGGACTATTATAATCTTCGTTGTATAGATCAAAACACTGACATAGGGAGAGATTGAAGAACTCACGCTATGCCACGTAGGAAGTAATGGGAAGAGGCGGAATTCAAACCCAGACAATCTAATACCAGAGCATACATATAATACTACTCATAATATTGCTTTACTCCTCAGAGTTTCCATTTACTAACAGTCAGGATTTGTACAAAGATTTCAAATCATATGTTGAAGTACCCATCACCTAAACGGTGTTGCTCATATTGGTCATCACTCTAATGTGCTTCCAGAAATGACCTCTTCAGCACCCAAAGGCCTACATCTATCCTTCATTTCAGGAACCATACTTATTATTTAGTTACTGAATATATGCAGACATATTTTGAAGGTATTTTTATCATTTTCAAAAATGTAAACTTAAAACAAGCCTCTTTTCTGTACAGGTACACATTCAAAGAGAGCAGGATACAACTAACACCATGGGGGCCTCTGTGGGCCCCACATTCTTTCCTCCAGGCTCCATATTCTCTTGTAGTTAATCATCATATTTCCCTTATCTTTTCTCCTTAACCATGATCCACTTCATCTCCCTCACATGTGCTCCAATGGACCGTCCTCTTCCACTCATTCTCCCCATAAACTTATACACTCACTCACATTGTCTAAGATTAAGCACTGGGCTATTTTACGGTCTCATCTGAGAAAGAACCTATACTGCCTCCCACATAGAGAAGGTCAAGAGACCTTGACCCCATTCTCAATCTGCATTAGGGTAAAACTCTGTAGGCTTCTACGTCAGATTCTCAGATTTCTGGACATTTTTCCATCTAAGTCCACGTCCTTCACTCTGCACTACATCTCTCTCTGTCCAGACTTTGGAAAGAATAGCTTTATGTTACCCTTAAAGAATGTCAGTGGAGGGCTTTCTAGACACATACTCAACTCAAGAGCCAATACAGCCAAAACCTCAAGGAAAGATTTTAACGTAAAAGTTCAATGTAATTAGGTGTACATTCCTTCTCAAGATATCAAGCATTGGAAAGAACATCTTAATAATCATTGTTTTAGGCATGTTGTCACTCTTCTATTTTATTTCAATTAGTTCCAGACCAGCAAGATGGTCTATTTAAGATAAAATGATTTCTGAAACACAAAGTATTGCACCAATGTAAGTATTATATCAATTAAGTACTTATAATTTTTACTTGGAATTCATGTTTTCTAATAAAAAGAGTAGAAACATGTTTCTGAGGTTCTCTCCTCTGAGGATCATTTTTGGAAAAAAACAAAAAACTCAATTAGCTTGCATTACATTTTCACAAATCGCAGAACTCAAAGACATAGCCCTTTTTAGAATGTTGAATTTCTTATCATTCAGAGTAAATATTTTAACTTCACATAATGAAAGGTATTTCAGTTAATATTAACAATCTGAATATTTAAATTTAATTATTACCTTCGTTATCCTTTTTTCTTTAAAAGCCATTTTCGTAGTGTGATCAGCACTAAAGATGGTCACTCAAAGATGTTTCCCTGAAAATAAGACCTCACCGGGAAATAAGCCCTAGCATGATTTTTCAGTATGACATCCCCTGAACATAAGCCCTAATGCGTCTTTTGGAGCAAAAATTAATATAAGGCCTGGTCTTATTTTCAGGGAAACACGGTAATCTCCAGGAAGTGTGAATGTATTGCATTCCATGCAAAAAGGACTTTGTAGCTGTGTTGAGGTAACTGGACCTTGACGTCTTATGCTTGTTTATCCTGATGGGCTTAACCTGATCACTTGAGTCCTTTGAGGTAGAGAGGCTTTGCCTGCCTGAGTCAGAAAGATAAAACAGAGGAGAGATTCAAAGTGTGAGAGAGACTTGACCCACTATAACTGGCTTTGAAGATTAAGTCACGGGGCCACAAGCCAAGGAATGTGGTAGCCTCTAGAAGTTGGCCCAGCCTTCACCTGACAGCCAGCAGTGATTGCATAAACCTTTAATTTCCTGTATTAAAGTCCTTCATAATCAGAATATATAGAGTGATTCCTGTTTTTACGCAAAACTGACTGACACACTACAAGCCTCAATATTTTGACTATCAGAAATTAGTCTCATGAGAAATTCAGCTTAGTTATTTCTGGGAATACCTAAAACTGAACCTCAAAATTATTTATTGGATACAGTCAATGCAATGCATCACCTAGAATCCCATTTCTACACTGTAAAGCACTTGACAAGCTTAACCACTGTCATTGCCCATGATGACAAAGAGCTTTCGCCATCCTAAGGGAGATTTTCCATGTGTGCTCCCAACACATTTGTCATTCCCACCCAGAGGTAGGTAGAATAGCCTCCTCCCTAAGTATGGGCCATGCCTTGCCACTTGGACCCATATTGTACCCAGGGGTTCACAATCTCTCTGGACACTCTTACGAGCTCATATTCTAGACATTATTACTTGCCAAGAATTTCACCAATTCTCTCATTTAAAAAAGAAAATACTTATTTCCTCCAACCATATGACCAGTCCTGGATTGCGGAGACTCCATAGTTTCTTCTCCATCCCATTTTACTTCCCTCCTACCACCAAAATGAAATCCTTTCACCCAGTAACCAACCAGCCTTTTTCCATATTAATCCATGAAAACCTCACAGCCTGTTACAATGGTGCTCTTTTTGTCTCCATTTCAATCAGGGCATAAAGGCAAAATATAAATTTTCAAAATGATACCACGATATTGAGGTTTTAAAGCTGATAAAGGGAAATAGTAAAATAACTCCATCATAGATATTAAGGATATAAACTATTTGTGGGCGGGGGGGGTGGTGGTGGTGGTTAAGAGAACATTTATGAAGAGGATTTTTGGTGTCTGAGAAGTCTTAATTTGCCCATTGCCAAGGTGACGCAAAAGGATGAGGCTTCCGTCTCTTCATCCCAGCGTAGTGTGGAAGCCATGAGCATGAACACTGCAACCTCTAACTTCAGGAGCAAAACTAAGGGCCCCACCTGCTGCATGCTGAAATCCATCGTGTGGCTCCTAGGCAAAGGCTGAGCATGGTGAGGATACTACAGCTAGCTTCATTCCTGGTAGATATGAAACTCCTCTGATGGCTACCTTCGACTTGAGAATTCCCCAGCAGCCTTGCAGAACCCTCCTCAGATGGCACTGCAGTCTAGAACCCTTCCAACTTACCTTCCTTCCTCTCTTCCTCAGTAGGGGTCAGGTTTTCATTGCAGTTTCAAAGCTCTCCCAGCCTTCTCTGACTCCCTCCCAACATCATCTCCCAGGCATCTCTCCTAATGAATTCCTTCCACGTCAATCCTATCTTGGCATCTGTTTCTTGGAGAACCCAAACTAACTTAATGGCAATAGTATAGTATCAGGTGGTGAGACTGACTCATCTACTGCCTGGCAGGTGAAGTTACTTCTGTCCTGGTTGGTAGGTGAGGCAGGATAGTCCCTGGCACAAGGTGGTTGTTCAATTGCTAAAGCTTTAATGACCAGTAATGAGCTGGGAAAATGTCCCAATGGAGGAGAATACTGCAGTAAGTGTAATGACTCTAATCTTGAAAAATGTTGGGGGGACATTTCCTACAAACATAGCCAAGTTGGATGGTTATTGTTAAGTTGTATTGACTCATTGCAGAGGGATAATGATTAAAGGCTTTAAACAAGCAGTTTTGTGGCTAAATATGAAAGCCAGAGTATCTCTTACAGTGGAAGAAGAGACGCTTGAGGAGCGGGCAGAAAAACTAATTGTTAGAGTTCTAGAGTTTCTGAGAGGTTTGAATGCTTGCCAAGTCAGGTGTCTTATGTGCAAAGTTCAGATCCCTGGTCAGGAAAATCTGGGATATTGGAACATGGAACAGGTATATCTGGATGGATGTCTAAAGGATGTTGACACTGAAACTCCCCTGGGCCCTCTAAGCTTGCAGAAGTATCTCACTTTTCCCTAGTAACAGCTAGCACTTCCACTGTGCTAGGAGATATTGCAGAAGCCTCTTTCCCACAAGACAACAGGTGCTGCCCACTCAGGAGCTATTCCCACATCCTCTTCTGGCTGCCACACTAATAACATTAAACCCCAGCAAAACCTGGCTAGAGATATACTAAGCCTGATAAGGGAGGAAATGAAATATACACCTGAAGAATTGCAAGAATTAGCTAGCATCTACCAAGAATTGATAAACACTCCTGGCCTTGGATTTTGAAGGTACTTTATCAAGGGAGGCCAGAATATATTGGATACATCAGAATTTATTGATTTGTGGGCACTTTCTCAGGACAAGGGACTCAACATCCTAGCAAGGACCCAGGAAATGGAATAAACTCTCTGCTCTGTGGATCTTAGAAGTATGAAGAAAAAGGTAACATCCATGAAGATGATGGGTCTCTAAATAATAGAAGCCAGGAGAATACAATTACCATAATGACCAGTAAACCTTACATGTATCCCCTGCATTTGGGAGCTGAGTAGACTAATGTCTTGGTCCTCATAAAAAAATCTAAATGACAAAAGAATGGCCACAAGGGTCTGATAGATAAGCTAAAGGAGAGGTGACTTAATTGGACAGGCTGCAAAACTAGAGCTTGTCACAAGTGTTTTCTGAAACATAAGCGTTTTCTGGGACATAAATGTTCTCTGGGAAATAGATGAGGACCACCATAAGAGACATAGCTAGATGTTGCCTTAGGTCCTGGCCAACAGAGAGCACCAAGACCTCAGCAGAGAAAGGCTGAAGTGTATTTGCACTTGTCTAAAGGATGAGGAGAAAAGAAATGCATTCATCCAGGTGAAGGGAACTTCAGAAGAAAGACTCCCAAGGGTAAAAGAAAGACTATATGACAGTGGCAATTCAGGTTTAACATCTAGAGTTTTCACCTCCAGGAGGCCTGAGCTGGAAAAGAGGAAAGGCCTCAAAGATTAGACAATCACAAGACTTCATATTCTAATTATTAAATTGAGACAGGGTTTTAGGACCCATAAAGCCATAAAAGTCACGATGCTTGCCTAAACTTTTACTTAGAAGCAAGGAAATTACTAGCCCAAATGAGTCAAGTGGGAAACAAAATAAACTTGCTTTGAGATTACATCATATAAGATATAATTGTTTGCTAATTAAACAAACTGGAGAAAGTGTTGATGGAGGTCATGTTCTGCTAAAGCAACTGGCTCCCCAATCAGCTATGTAAAAATATCATGTTACATAACTGAGGTATGCGAACTTAGTTTAGACCTACGCCTCTAATGGTTAATATTGCAATGTGAAATGATATCTAATGATTGATTCTAGCTTAAATATTTTTCATTCATGTTGTTGTCTTCACACTTATTTTTATACTCCAAATTCTATTTTGGCAACTAAATGCTATTATCTGCTCCTTTTGTCCCCAATATACCAATATTTTATATCATGACTCCACTCTATAGCTGTTTCATTTTTCTAGTTCTTATATTTCAATATTTTCTCTTTCAATCCACATTTTTTTCAGGAAGTAGCTTAAGTTTCCAAAACAATAGGCTTGCGAAATCAAATCCTTGTACATTGTTACCTTTGTCTCACAACCTCTTAAATTGCCTTTTCTTGAACTCAGAAATGGCAGAATTTGAGTAATGTGGCTTATGTTTTCCATATCTTCAAAATACCATCTTCTTATAGATCTTCTCCAACTCACCTACAAACCTACTTGACCGATAATTTTTAACACTCTATGTGAAAGTGATTGACACGCAGTTAGTACTGCTAGTTCTCCACAGATCAGCAAGTGGTTTGATAGTTTCAGTCAAATAGGTGATAAAAGCATTTTGTTTATACAAATGTAACAACTTTAAAATATAAAGGTAATTTCATTTTCAATAAAGCATTTAGATTCTTATCTAAAAACATAATCACATTTTTAAAGATGTGCATGAACTACAAGGATTGTGTCAGTCTGTTGGTCATGGCAACATAAATTTTATCAGGTGTGCTCTGTCTTACCTAATATTTCCACAATATTTTAATGTAAATTTTTAGATTTGTTATATTTGAACTTTAGCTAGTTTTATTGAGTTATGTTATATCCTCATTTCTAGATTATGAATTAAATACAAGTAGAACATGTTTTATTGAAAATGAAATTAATTTTATGTATTACTTATTATGCATATGAAATTTTCCATTTTCACACATATATGTAAAGCTTTAAAATGAAAACTGTAAAATGCTATAAGCCAGACATCATACATGCAAAAATGTACACAATTTCACCATAATTGTAAAATTCTGATCTGTAACTGGATGTCAAAGGACAAATGAATTTATAATTTGATGATTTTCTATAAAGAACTAAAATGAAATGATAAAGAGGAACTACCATTATAAACAACCATAATTTGAATGTCACTGAATTCCTGACACATTTACCCCTAGTTCCCTGTATATTGTTTGTAGCTGAATAATGGCATAAGGCCCGTGAAGCTTCATGACATTTCCAAATACTGTACAGTGACCTAATAAGCTTATTTTTTTCACAATAAGCACAAAGTAGTTATTTTCATTATAAAGTTGATAAAATGTGTCACTAAACACAGAAAAGAGCCTAAACTACAGGACATCATTCAACATTTCAGTTCTCATTGCAAAAATTAGTATTAATGTTGAGAAGCATGTCAAACCAGACAAAAGACTTAAAGACAATGTGCTCAGAGAAAAGTAGATCAAGCATTTTGAAAAATTGCTTTAATAGAAGTCATTCTTTGTTGTGCCAGAATATCTGAGACGTGCAATGTGGAAAGCACCTACTTACACATGTGTGCACTAGATTTACAATTTAATAAATGTGTTGAGCTTGGAGTATGAGTCAGTCCTTGATGTATATGAGAAGGGAGCCCTCAAGCACTTTGTTGTTTATATAAAAACCTATGCCCATGCCAAAATGTAAGACATTTTCTTTTGATTAATGCTATAAATTGAATTGTGTCCCCCACAAAATTATTATGTTGAAGCCCTAAACCCCATTATAACTCTATGTGGAGATAAGGTTTTTGAGGATAATGAATGTTAAATGAGGTCATAAGGGTGGGGCCCTACTCTGCTAGATTGTGACCTTATAAGAAGAAGAAGAGAGAGAGAGACAGTGGTTCTCTGTCTCCACCATGTGAGGACACAATAAAAAGGCAGCCATCTGCAAGACAGGAATGGAGCTCTCACCATAATCTGACCTTGTTGGCACCTGGAATTCAAACACCCAGCCTCCAGAACTGTGAGAAAAACCTGTCTGTTGTTTAAGCCACCCAGTCTACGGTACTACATTATGGCAGTCTGAGCTGACTAAGACGATTAACAGTGACCTTGACATTTATAATGTAGCTTAGAAGAGCTACTTTATGAAACATCGGCCGTATGAACATGGACAGCAATAATGGTTTGGTTGAGAGAGTAAGAAAAGTTGTATCTGAAATCCAACACAATAATAATTATAGCTTCAGAGAATTGTTAGTAAATAACGTCCCTCTTTATCTTGATTCAAGACTGAATCAAGACTGCAAATAGGAAGCAGTGAAAGAGTGCAAATTATGACATTAAAAATTACAACCATTAAACATAGATTGTTAAAGCTGATTGCCAAGAAATAGCAAAATAAGATTTTGTGTTTTCACACTAAATACATTGACCAATGATAGGTTCAAAGACTTTAAAAGCAATCATTTTTAAATTAAAAATGAATTTTACAATAAAGATATCATCATGAAAATATCAATAAGGTTAGTTCCATGATGCCAAGTGAATTTCCTGAATGACATTTCTCAACAATGTAGTCAATATTTCTACTGGTGCAAGTCTATTACTTTAGGATCAAAATATGACAAATTTTCAAGAAAATGAGAAATCAAGCCAAAGACTTGGAAAAAATGTTTGCAAAATACATATCTGATAAAGAACTATTATACAAAAACTCCTAAAACTCAAGAATAAGAAAACAAACAATTCCATTAAAAACTGGGTCAATCACATGAACAGAAACCTCACCAAAGAAGAGATGCATATTGCAAATAAAAATATGGAAATATATTCAATATCATGTCATTAGAAAATTCAAAATTAAAACAATAATGAGATACCACCACACACCTACAGAATGGTGAGAATCCAAAACATTGACGACACCAAATGCTGGCAAGGATGTAGAGCAAGAGGAACTCTGATTCATTGCTGGTTGGAATGTAAAATGGTACAGATACTTGGAAGATAGTTTGGCAGTTTCTTACAAAACTAAACATATTCTTACCATATAATCCAGCAACCATGCTTCTTGGTATTTACCCAAAAGAATTGAAAATGTATACCCACACAAAAAGTTGCACACAGATATTTGTAGTAGCTTTAGTCAAAATTGCCCAAACTTGGAATCAACCAAGATGTCCTCTAGTGGGTGAATGGATAAATAAACTTTGGTACATCCAGAGAATGGAATATTATTCAGAATTAGAAAGAAATGAGCTATCAAGCCATAAAAAGACATGAAGGAAATTTAAGTTCATATTACAAAGTGAAAGAAGCCAATCCAAAAAGGCTTTATACTTTATGATTCCAACTATATAATATTCTGTTAAAGGCAAAACTATGGAGACAGTGAAAGGATTAGTTGTTCTCAAGAGTTAAGGGTGAGAGAGGGAAGAATCGCCTGAGCACAGAGGATTTTTAGGGAGGTGATGGTGGATATATGTATTTTACATTTGAAAAAAATCCGCTTTTAGAATCAATTTCTGATTTTCATGTGCCTAAATCATTTTTTAAAATGTGTTTATTATTGCTTTCTAATGGGAATAGAAGTAATAGTAAGAAGTTATTATGTGAAAGTGACTGGAAGGTGAAAACGGAAATTGATGAAACACTACCTGACAACTTCAGTGGTTGGGTAGACAATTGACTCTTCATTTTAACAAACACCCAAACAAAGAAAATTAAAATATGATTCTGAAACAGACTCTTAAGCAATATTTTTGCTTCACTTTAATGGTTGAAACTAATGTAGTTTCTATTGCAATAAGGTGTTTTATTTAGGAAAGTGACTAACAGTGTCACTTGGTGGCCTAGCAGTGAGGGATAGAACTAGAGCAATGGAAAATAAACAGAAATTCCAGGGGCTTGGGTTGGGCTTGCCCATTTAATAAACCAACTTCTTAGCCTGGAACATTGTGTCTTATTGCAAACCATCCATTCTTAACATAAGATAATGCCAATTGAATATAATACAGTTTGATGAATTACCTCTTATGCAAATGGTTGTTTATAATTTAACGCTGTCTTGCTATGAATAACATTTTTTTTCTTTCTGTCAAAAGTAAAATCATTAGTTCAACCCTAAACATGTTAATTTTATTTTAAAAATGTAACTACGAACAATGTCACAGTAACTTTAGAAGTTCACGCTGAATCAAAATTGGTGTTTTTTAAACAAGAAAGTCTTTAAATAGAACAGTGATTGAATTGCTGCTTGCATTTCTAATTTAAGGTTACAATAGACAGTCATCCAGATAGAATTCACTGACTCAATGGGTCTACCTTTATGATACCTCTCCCTTAATGTACTGTCCATTTAATTGAGAATATGTCAAAGTTGACATATTCTCATAACAAGGTTTTTTGAGTTGAACATTCAATACCTAGAGTTTACTTCCACAACTTTAATCTTAACAATGATACTTAATAATAATAAAAATAATAATAATAATAATAACTCCAGAGTTAACCTTTAAATAAATCACCAGAGTTGTAAAAGACTCATTAACTTTATATCAAACATGATAAGGCACAGACTTCTTTAATTACATACTTGTTACTGCTCAAATTAAATCAATTTCAGAGAAATAGGAAATATTCCTGAAATATTCTCCTTTGACACTATATTCATTCTATTTTTTGCAATGAAAGAAATCTCATTTTTAAAGTCCTTGAGTAGAAATCTTGGACAAACTCTTCTCTAGTTCATTATAAACTCTATCCCTCACTTTAAGAAAGATTTATTTTGGCAGGCAGTTCCAGTCATGTAGATGGGTAGAATGGTAGGACATAAACATGAGCTCACTGAAAAAGTGATGAAGCAAGACATTCCTTCCAAAAATATCTTCCCCTCCTAAAAGACTTACTCCTGATAATTTCACTGATCAGATGGCATTTCATCCTTGGCCATATTGGACTCAGAGAAGCAGAGAAACATTTTATCTGAAGGAAAAGATTTAATTACTTTAACTCAATTCCCTTATTCAAAAGTTCGGGAGACTAAGTCACAGAGCTATTCAATTACTTGGTTAAAGTACCCAGACACACAAATACTATAAACAGGACCAAAGTGCATTTCCCACCAGTACACTTTTGCATCATTAAGCTGCTTTTAGCATTGAGGCTAAACAAAGTTGAAGGACTAATTCAGGGAAAGGCAAGTAAAGGAGGGAGAGAGAGATTTTAGAGCTGCACCAGAAAACATTTGGAGGGTGAGGGATATGTTCATTATCTTGATTGTGGTGATGGTTATATGGGTCATATGACATGTCCAAACTTATCAAATTATACCTTTCATGTACATTCAGCTTATTCTATGTCAATTATATTTCATAAAGCTATCTTGTTTTTGAAAACAAAAAGCTTAAGATATATCATGGAGAAACTAGACTGAAAATGAAATTTGATCATGAAGCACATAAAAAAAAGTTCAATTAAGTATTTTGTAATTGTTATTTCAGTGTAGCTTCACTGATTTTAATATATCCTGAGTTTAGAAAATACCTCCATTAGACTTTTTCTTTTCTGTAAAAGACTGTTTTGAAACTAGTTCTTCTTGTTTATATCTAGAAAAGTCAAATTAAATTGAAACCAAAGGTTTTTGTGTGTCTCTCTTCAAACTCAGAACCTACCAGGTTATAATTGATCCCAGTCGTTCTGTTACAAGGAAGTCGCTTAGACCTTTTTACTGAAGCCTACTGAGATGTTAATTAACCAGCTATGTCCAAGAGAACTGTTTACACTGGCTTGTCAACTCCAAGTGCTTTATTGACAATTTCTTGGGCTGACCCTTCTTAGACTCCCAGAATCTAAGAGAAAAAAAACGTAGTAATGACAAAAGGATTTTAAATTTCTCATATCTCAGCATTAATTAAGGAAAATGTCATAGTACTTAACTCTGGTCCTTTTGAGAATTCTTGTATAGAATTAGTATGAAGACAAATTATTAAAATTTGAGAGTAAAGAAATTCATGGGTACAAAACCATATCGAATTGTACGATGCTCTTTCTACGCTGCCCTTGTATTTTGTCCACTATTCCTCCATCTGGCCCTTTTTATACTATCCTACACAACCCTAGCCCAATACACAATTATCTGTTGTGGTCACAGTCATAGTACAATTCAATGTAAACTCCACTATCCTCACGGCATAGAGGGTCATACCCTCCTGAAGAAGAAATTTTGGAGAAAAATAGATCAAATTGTTAAATAAAAGACACAGGAAAGCAGGGCTATGTAATATTTGCAAAGATCTAGATAAAATGTAATATCTGTGATGTTATATGAGGCACTGATATTTACAAGCAAATAGAAAATAGAGTATAATTATCTATGCATTGCCAGGCATATCATTCACTTTCAGTAGACAAAATCCTTTGCCTATCCTAAAAGTAGATTGACAGAAAAATCAACGCTTATAATTCAGAATGTCTGTCCATGGGATTGTTATCTCATATTTTGTATAATATTTTAAATCACTATTTCTTTTTTTCTGTACATTGAGACTTAGTTCATGTGATGTGTCTCTCAGCATTCACAGATCTCTCTTACTGTACTGAAAGATGTTTATCTAGCTATTTTGAGTTCCCTGTTCCTCAGATTGAATTCCCTATGTAGCCTAAATGTAAATCAGACCATTTGAGCCATAGTTTCAAACATTTTAGTATAAAGCAAAGAGAAAAAATCTTTATTAAACATATTAGGTTGATAGCAAAATATGAGAAATATAATAACCATGTACCAACTGGTCTTATATATGACTCCCCTTGCAACACTATTACGGATAGGCAAGAAGAATAAAACACCATATAAATATGATTGACATTCCAGGAGATCTTGAGGGGTACAGGTGCATGTTCTAGAAAGAGAACATTCTTAGATTTAAAAAAAGGGAGTGAAGGAATTCCAAGCTTCCAATTTGTGATGTACCCTTTGGCTGCACTTTCCTTACTCAGTTATCCTGTGTGTGACATAGGATATTAGCTTGCTAGGGCTGACATAACAAAGTGACAAAGATTAGGTGGGTTAAACAACAAAAATTTATTTTCTCACAGTACTGGAGGCTAAAAGTCCAAGATCAAGGTGTCAGCAGGGTTGATTTCTTCCCAGGCCTGGTGTAGATGGTCTCCTTCTTCCTGCATCTTCACATGGTCTTTCTCATGTACCTGTTGTGTCCTAATCACCTCTTCTTATAAGGATACCAGTCGTGTTGGATTAAGATCCCCCATAATGGCTTCATTTTACCTTAATTACCTCTTTAAAGGATCTATTTCTAAACAGTCACATTCTGAGGTATTGGGGGTCAGAACTTCAACATATGAATTTGAGGAGGGTGTCATTTAGTCCATAATGCCATTCTACATGACAACACACCTTCAAGGCTATTCAGCTAAATCCCACTCCAACTTCTGCAATCTGAGTCATGGTGTAAGAAAGAGAAGAAATCCAATGAACATGTTCATGTTGAGTGCTGAGCTCCAGAAGGCTGATCGTTTTCTTACTCTCACTAAAAAGAAGGTTATGCTCAAGTCTCTGTCTACCTCCTTTGATTTCCCTGTCTATCAGATTTTCTAATCATACTGTTCTACTATCTACTATATACGATTTGCTTTCTCTTTAGAGTCTTAGTTTTTAACCAGAGACAACAGGCTGCTACCTGTTTTCTCTGATCAGAAACTATTGCTCCCTAATCTTTGTACTCCGGGGTCTGCGTGCCTTTTTGATCTTAGCTTAAATGTCACCTCCTCCAAGAGGCCTTTCCTATCTTATTCTCAAGTAGCTTCCAAATCACTGTCTATCACCCTATTTCAACTATCTATACAGCACTTACAATTGGTTAATATTTTTCTTGCTTATTTTTATTTATTTTCTCTTTCTTCTATTTGACTACACATGCCATGAGAATTTGGGTTTTGTCTTGATAAATGCTGTAACCCCAAAACATGGTACATTGTGTGGTATACAATGGTACTCAATAAATATTTATTGAATAAAAGAGCAGCCAGCTGCTGTTCAGAATGAAAATGTAAGATGCTTGAATTTATAAGATGATCATCCAAAAGCACCCTACAACTTTGTCTCTGTAGCTACCCTGAAGATTCCCCAGATTACTCAAAGAAATCAACAAGGTAAATTGTGTATATATCTTTATTTCTTTTTACTTTGAGTCAATGCTTTCTAACAAACAAGAAAATTATGTTTGATATGTCACCCTGAAGAGCATCTGATTTGAATCTACCATCTGATTCACTAACTTAGTCACTAATGACTTTTACTGTCTGAGTCATTAGGCAGGAGTCCTAAAATATCAGGAAATCATCCACATCACATTAGAATATTCATGAGCTGCTCATGCAAGTAATTATTAGCTGCTGAACACCATGAAAAGAACATTCTATACAAAACATAGACAACAACAGTAAAAATTACAAAATAGAATAAAAAGATTTGACTATTCTTGCTTCCTACAGCCATTCCTCCTAGAACTTTTTGACTATGGTACTACATTAATAAGTGTAAGGTGAATGGGAGCGGGGGAACCAAACCTTCCAGTTACATTGAATTCTGCATAGTTGCATAGACTTACTCCTTTAGGGAAGTATAAGGAATCAACAGAATATTTTACCCCCGGGGATAAAAATATGACAAACTTCAAAAATGCAAGAGATAAGAGTCACGTTACCCTCTCTTATGATCATTGAGGTCTTCCCCGGGTATGTAGAATATAAGGAGCACTTTAAAGACTAGGGAAGAATTAACCATTAATGTATTTGAGCAACAAGATCTAAGGTTATTCAAATTAGCATCATACATCTTTGGAGGAATAGCTGGTGTTTTCTAATTGACGCTTAGTTTACTGGGCTCTTTAGAAGTATTAGAGTTGAAGGTAATTTAGTTTTACTGGTCCTTTTCCAATTGATAAATCATTTCCTGTCTCTAGTCACTTTGTTTGCTTTGTCTGGACAAAAGGCATTATGGTATATTTTACTTCCAACCGAGCCACCAATCTCCAGTAATAAAGAATTCTAAGATCTTTATTTGTTTTTTAGGTCCAAATTATAACCTAAAAAACTTTATAGTTCCTAAACCAGTCAGTCATTATTCACTATTCTGCTGACGTTTTTGGTAATGAATCACTATCCACTTTGGGCTTTTCTGTTCTATTCTTAGTCACTCTCCACCCCTACCTTCAAGAGTGACTTTTTCCTTTCTCTAATTCTCCATTCCCCTCACCCACATGTGCAGATCTTCTTTCGCCAGGAAATTTATGTACTAAGAAGCGTTCTTTCTGTATCATACAACTGACAATAGAAGAATGGATATTGTTTTGGAAAAATAATGTTACAGTATCAATTTCTTGGAGTTTCTTGGATTATAAAGCTTAAGATATGTTAAAGGAAAAAATAATTTGTTGTTAATAGTAGTTATTCATTTACCTTCCTTAGTCAAAGCAAGCAGCATAAAATTTAGGAATAACATTGTGTTCTTTTGACCAATTATCCAGTTAGAAATTTGTTCTGCAAAGAGGACTCTTCAGGTTGCAAGTACTAATTGGCTTTCAGTGAGTAACAGTGTGCATAGTTACATGTTTAAGGAAAAGAAGTGTGGCAGCTGGACTTCCTGATACTTAACAATGGCCAGGCCCTGTGTCTCTAATCCTAAAGCACTACCTGACAGGAAAGACCATATTGTCACAATTGCTCACGGTTGGTGGTGCTTTTCTACAAAGATAGCTTTTCAGCTGAGGGCATCTTATTTCACAGGCAGAGCAATGACTCACAGGAACTAGGAATAAAAGGAAAACTGATGAATTTCCTGAATACCTCTGCCTATTGTTCATATAATTAGCATTCTACTATATACATACATTATTTTATTTTTAGGTGACATTTTCGTAAGCACTATTATACAATGTTGGGTGGCCAAAAGGAGGTAGCCCTTCATCATGCTCAGAGTGTGAGAATAGAATACAAAGATTTTAGAGTCAAACAGTTTGATCTGAAACACAGCTCTGACATACATTGACAATTATGACATTTGGAAAATTACATAATCTCTGAGTTTTAATTTCTGCATTAATAAAACATGGATAATCGTAAGAGTGCTTACTGTACTGGGTTCTTAAGAGGATGAAATGAAATAATTCAAATAATCCATGTATTGCACTTTGTGAAGTTAAATAAATTATTATATCAATAAAGTTTTATATCATTATTATCTGTAAGAATGTTTACTAATAGTTATGCAAGATACTTTATGCTATAAAAAAGGAAACCAAGACCCAGGGGACTAAATAATTTGCCCAGATCACATCTAGTTAGTAACAGTTAACACTACAATCTGCATTTCTAAATTCGAGAGCTATACTCTTTCCATATTTATGACTCCTCGTTTCTGACATTGCTTTAATAGAGACAATTTTATTTTAGAATCATCAATTAACATTGACTATCTAATGCAGCTGGTGAATGAGGGAGGCAGTCTGAGGAAGAAAGAACATGTTTATGTATTGGAATCAGAAAACATGGACAATATGTTTTAATGGTTAGAAGAACAGAGTTGTTCTAGAAAATCAAGATGCTTTTAGTAGGTTCTCTTTCTTCTCTGTTGTTGCTGTTTATAAAGGAAGAGCTGGAAATTGGAGGTGGTTGCTATTTGTAGCTACAAGGACCAGGTTTGTACATACTACTGACATTACAAGAAACTGAGAGTAAGAAGGAGTTTTGATAGAAAGAGTCCAGCTAGCTGTACATTTACTGATAATACTACGCAGACCTGAAATGTCTAAGTGGATGTTTCTGCAGTAGTGTTCAAAAAATTCAACCAAATACTGCAATGAATTTTATTGTGGGTGAGTTGATGTAAATGGGGGATATCTTGAAATGAAAGAAAGTAGAAGCACTTCATAGCCATGGATATTTTTCATTGTCTTGTAGAGGACATCTTTTAAGTTAGTCTTTTCCTTTACCTCTCCTTACCATCTCAAGAAAAAAAGAAAAAAAAAAAAGGAGTATTTCTAAAGTAAAGGAAAAGAAAAAATGCACCTACATCAGTATAAAGAAATAGTTCAAGTATCACAGGCAAACAGGATAAATATCTGAGGAAACAACAGAGAAAGTAACCATCAGAAAGCCATTGTAAACAGAATGAAAAGAAAGACTTTGAGACTAGTGGTAAATAAAAATAAAAAGAAGAATCTGAGCAGAGAGCAAGGAAAACAAGCCAACGAGGCATGAGAGTGTTGTGAAGAGAAAGTAAGGACAGTGGAGAAAAAGCAGATGAAAGGTAATTATAGCGAGATAGGAGACAGAGTAGAAGGAAGCAGCAAAACACCCTGATCAAGAGTCCATCCGTTAGCTCATTTTTACACATCTTAAATTTTGGTTATGAAACAAAAACTCATAGAAACAGACAACAGTTTAGTGGTTACCAGAGGGTAAGCAGGGAAGGGTGGACGTAGAAGAGAGTAAAAGGACTCAAACCTATGGTGATGGAAGGAGATTTGACTTTGGGGGGTGAACACACAATGCAATGTATAGATGATGTATTATAGAAATGCACACTTGAAACTTATATCATTTTATTAACCAATGCCACCCCAATAAGTTTTAAAAAGTAAAACTATAACAAACTCCAGAAGTTCATGTGATTGTCTCCATTTTTACCTATATATGCTGAAGAAGTGCTGGAGGTGGGATTCAAGCCGAGATTTGTCAGGTCCAAAACCTACAGTTTCAGCCATTAAGCTATACTAGCTCCGAAAATGTATGATTTAATGGAATTTTGCAATCTACCTGAGTGTATATTGTAAATAACATAACAAAAATACTTGTTAGCATTCTCTGGGAAGGTAGTCACCTTCCACTCAGTAGACTGGGTCCAAATAACATCGGGGCATCACTTAGTCGACTGTGTAGATGCCTGACCGCTGTGCTGTACACCTGAAGCTGAAGTAGAATAACATTGAATGTCAACTATAATTACACACACACACACACACACACACACACACACACACACACACGGGATGTGAAGTACACAGCATAGGGAATATAGTCAATAGTATTGTAACAACTATATACGATGTCAGAGGGGTAGTAGATTAGGGGGTTTATCACTTTGTGAGGGGTATAAATGTCTAATCATTATGTTGTTTTGTACACCTGAAACTAATTTTTAAAAAGTAAATAACATCAGGCAAACATTCTAAGTACAATGCAGGAATATGTAAGTATAGCCTACAGCTGTATTCAACAGCATCTGACTATTTCTGAGACAAAGAAGTGAGTGCTCAGTCTCCAGTAGAAAGTTGTGTACTGCAAAAGTGCAGTCTTTACATGTCTCTTTACCTTCTGTAAATCCCAATTTCATTTCAGAAATCAAGACCATCAACATCGTTCTACTCGATTACAAAGAGCACAAATATGTATAATCTCAAGTCATCCCCATATAATGTTATATAAGATGTAGCATTTACATGAAGAAGTATAGAGACAGAAGGGACATTAGCAGTCATTGAGTCTAAGCTTTAGGAGAAGAAAATTACAACCTGAGAGTGGTTTGAGTTTTAAATATTTATACAGGTACTAGTTTCTGCTTCTTTTCTAGAAATCTTTAATTTATAAATGTTGCCCATTATGTCATAGGTAAGATGGAAGGAAGGCAGGGAGGGAGGGAGGGAGGGAGGGAGGGAGGGAGGGAGGGAGGGAGGGAGGGAGGGAGGGAAGAGAAGGAGGGAAGGATGGATGGAAGACAGAAAGAAAACCGAGTTGGAAACTGAGAATTCTTTTTTTTTCTATTTTTGCCTACGTTTCTGGCTTCTGTGTAACCTTGGTTAAACCTGTTTTTTTCTCTAGACCTCATTTTCATTTATAAAATGAGGTTAGATTAGATTGTTTCTAAAAGCTTTCTGATTTGTGCTAAAAGTAGGTGCTATGTTCATGTGCTAAACAAATGCACTGCTAAGTCTGTGATATTGAAGGGCTGCCACATACAGTGATTTATTGATTCATTCACTCAACAAATACTTAACTAGAGCATAACATGTGCCAGAAGCTGTTCTATATGATCAGAATATATCAGAAAACAAAACAAACAACTTATGCTTCACTTAATGTGACTGTAACCTTTACTGTCAAGCAATGCACAGAAATAAGAATCTATGCACATTATTTTTGGGAATTAAAACGTATCAAGTAAATGAGATGCCTCCCAACGTGTCTGGAACATTCTATCTCAGAAAATGGATTTCCTCAGTCTCCTGTCAATGCCACCGTTAAGAGAGTTGGGCTGTAATGTGTACCTTGATCAGGAAGAAAACTGTTTTCTAATCTCCCTAAGTCAGTATCGCTCAAGGCAGTCAACCCTGGCACACTGTCTTTTTTCTAGTGACTTCTTTCCTCATTGGCTGACTGTGGAGTCATCTCTACTGGAGTCACCAAACTTCTTTCCTTTTTCTACAGTTATGGCTCTGGTCAAAGGTTTCCCTATAACTTTGGCAGTTCTTCTTTAAAACACTCTGTTATTACCACTTGTTATCACATGGAGGGATCCCTCACGTCAGTCACAAGCAATCACTAGGAAGGAGACCTTTAAAAGAAAAGAGAGGAAACCGCTTTCAAGTGATCTGCCTTTACTTGACTAGCAGAGATCTGCCGTCAAGGACAGTCAGTAACTCACTTCCATGATGGACAGAATGCCTGCTAGAGAGCCATTCCTCATTGTATAAAGCTGGGCAGAGCATTCGGTCTCGGAGTCATGCATTCTAGTGGGAACATAATGTGAACCTCAGTGTTGTTTTGAAGATTAAATCAGATAATATACAACTGGCTAGCACCTATCACCAAGCATTACATAGACAATACATCCATCACCAATACCCAGGAAGGACACCAAAATATGCACATAAATTGCCAGTTACAAGTTATATATAAGAATGTTCAAATATGAGATATTTTTAAATTATGGAGATAAAAACCTAAGGAATGAACTGACCAATTTGCTAAATTAGTATTTATATCTATGGCCTTTAAGTCCCAGCACAATAAACACAGTTTCCTTCCCTAACCTTCCCTAATATCCTACCTAAAGTCAGTCCTATAATGAAATCAGCTGTTTCTCTAGACGGATGATGCTAAGTTCCTGGCTGTTAGGATCACTTACCTCATTTACTGACTCGCTCACCAATAAATCAAAACAGCCATCTTGGTGAAGAAAATGCCAGGAACTGGGTTCAAGTCATAGGTTTACCACTTTACCATTTGCATGACTTTACCCCTCCTAGACCCAGATTTTTTTTCAGGTGTAAAATGGTAATCTGTAGTTGCTAGACCCATCTTCGGAGGTTTTATGTAAAGACCAAAATCTCATACTCTTCAGCTTTGTAAATTAGGGACTTTTATAAATATAAGTTATATTATTATTTCCCTAATATGTTTGAATATATTCAAATATAGTAAAATTTGTGTTTTTTGTACATATATATATATATATATATATATATATATACAATAAATCCAGATTTCTTTATTTTCTGTTCTTAAAAACTATGTCTTAGAGAGAAATTAAAATTTATAACCTATGAAAAAGCAGTCATCAATCTTTTTCTCCCCTGGTCCTGAAAAAAATAGGAAATAGCACCATCATGAGACATGCAGAGTGATTGCATCATTTGCTGAACTAAAAGTGTACAGTGTGAAGAAGGTGCCACTCCCCAACTCTCAACAAAACACAAATTAACAAATTTGATGCACAGAGCATATTTTTGGTATTAAATCTTATTTTATTTCATCAACCATTTCATATACATAATTAATCATTACCTGTGGTACTTATGTCAACATTTAAATTCTCCAGCAATCTATAAGAGGTACAAATAATTGTATTGTATATATTTAAGGTGTACAATGTGTTTTTGTACACACACACACACACACACACACACAACACAAAGTCTGACAATTAAGTTCGCAAACTTGTTGCAACGATGTTGCTAACCTTTTTTGATATCAGATGGATTATTCATTATGAATTTGTACCAACTGGACAGACAGTTAACCAACTTTACTATTTGGAAGTGCTGAAAAGCCTGCGTGAAAAAGACAAAAACAATCTGAACTTTTAGCCAACAATTCATAGCTCTTGCATCACAACAATGCACCAGCTCACACGTCACTGTCTATGAGGGAGATTTTAGCCAATAAACAAATAAATAATTATTGGAACACCCTCCCTACTCACCTGATCTGGCCCCCAATGACTTCTTTCTTTACCTGAAGATAAAGAAAATATTGAAAAGAAGACATTTTGATGACATTCAGGATATCAAGGGTAATACAAAGACAGCTCTGATGGCCATTCCAGAAAAAGAGTTCCAAAATTGCTTTGAAGGGTGGACTAGGTTCTGGCATCAATGCATAGCTTCCCAAGGGGAGTATTTCGAAGGTGACCATAGTGATATTCAGCAAAGAGGTATATAGAACTTTTTCTAGGATGAGTTCACGGATGTAATTGTCAGACCTCATATATGCAATGATATATCATGAGTATATGACATATTCTTTATCCATTTACCTATCAATGGACACTTAGGTTGTTTCTATACCTTGGTATTGTAAATAATGGTGCAGAAACATGGAGGTGCAGATATCTGCTTGAGATACTAGTTTTATTTCTGTGGAAATTGTTTTGGAATTACAGAAGTGGAATTGCTGAATCATACGATAGTTCTGTTACGTTGGTGCAAAAGTAATTGCGATTTAAAAGGTTAAAATAATTGCAAAAACCACAGTTACCTATGCGCCAACCTAATATTTTAATTTTTTTGTGGAATCTCCATACTGCTATCCATAGCTGCTACACAATTTTACATTCCCACCAACAGTGTATAAGGGTTCCCTTGTCTCCACATCCTCACTAACACTTGTTATCTTTCCTTTTTTTGATAATAACCATTCTGACAGGTGTGAGGGGGTATCTTAGTGTAGTTTTGATTTGCTTTTCCCTGATGATTAGTTATGTTGTGCACCTTTTCATGTACCTGTTGGCAATTTGGATGTCTCCTTTTGAGAAATATCTATTTAGGTCCTTAGCCAATTTTTTAATCAGGTTATTATTATTATTATTATTATTATTATTTTGCTATAAAGTTGTTTGAGTTACTTATGTATCTTGGATATTAACCCCTTGTTTGATAAATGGTTTGCAAATATTTTCTCCTATTCTGTAGTTTTTTGCTTTTTTTTCCTTTGCCTTGCAGAATCTTTTTAGTTTGATGCAATCTCATTTGTCCATATTTGGTTTTGTTGCTTGTGCTTTTGGGGTTATATCCAAAAAATCATTGCCTAGACCAATGTCAAGAAGCTTTTCTCTGAGTTTTCTTCTAGTAGTTTTCCAGTTTCTGGTATTACAGTTTAGTCTTTAATACATTTTGAATTTGTTTTTGTAGATGGTGTTAGATAAGGGTTCAGTTTCATTCTTCTGTGTGTGGTTATCTAGTTTTCCCAACACCATTTATTAAAGAGACTATCCTTTCTCCATTGTGTGTTCTTGGTAGCCTTGTCAAAAATCAGTTGACCATAGATGTGTGACTTTATTTCTGGTCTCTCAATTCTGTTCTACTGGTTGTGTATCTGTTTTTATGCCAGTATCATACTGTATGCTTCCTCTAGGAAGCATATTGTTGGTTCTTGTTTTTTTGTTTTTTGGGTTTTTTTTAATCCCTTTAGTCACTCTATGTTTTCTGACTGGAGAATTTAACCATTTACATTTAAAATAAAGGTAAGGACTTACCGTTGCCGTTGCTTTAATTATTTTCTGAGTGTTTTGTAGTGCTTTGTTTTTTGGGTTTTTTGTGTGTGTGTGTGCCTCTCCTCCTCTGTTGCTGTCTTCCTTTGTGATTTGATGATACTTTGTAGTGGTTTGTTTCACTCATTATTCTTTATCTTTTCTGTAATTACTAGAGGTTTTTTCTGTGGCTTCCACTGGGCTTACATAAAACATAGCTTTAGCATCCTGTATTAAGCTGATAATAACTTCAATAGAATACAAAAATTCCACACTTTTATTCCCATTTTACATTATCGATATCATAATTTGCATCTTTTTATAATGTATACCCATTAACAAATTATTGTATCTATATTTAATTTAATACTTTTGTCTTTTAACCTTTTTACTAGAGTATCAGTGATTTGCACACCACCACTGTAATTTTAGTGTATTCTGAATTTGACTGTATACTTATATTTACCAGTGAGTTTATACTTCCATATGTTTTCGTGTTCATTAGTATTATTTTTATTTCAATTTGAAGAACTCCCTTTAACATTTCTTATAGGGCAGATCTAGTGTTGCTAAACTTCCTCTGCTTTTGTTTGTCTGATAAAGTCTTTATCTTTCCTTCATTTCTGAGACGGCTTTGCTGGATATAGTATCTTTGATCCACAGTTGTTGTTTTTTTCTTTTACAGAGCATAATTATCAAAATACAGTAATCTACTCCTTCTCTTTAGTGTCTTCCACTTTCCACCCTACCTCTGTGTAATTTCAGTTTTACAAAATAGAGTTGATTCCTTTGTGAAAAATGACAAGAATTTCCAGTGTTAGCATAGGAGAGAGAGTAATATCATCAGTGGATATTTCTGAGAGCACTCCTTTTTACATCTTGGTTTTCCAACACATTTATAAAACAAATGTGTCCATTTCTTTTTTCTTTTCTTTTTTTTTTTTCTGTTTTCTGATAGAAACTTAAGTGGGTTTTGAGCCAGATTAGGGGGTGATTAAGTTAAATGCTTTCAAGAGTATATGCAATCTATTAATTGAATATTAATTAATGACCTGTTAATTAATTGGCCATCAAACATTACTGGAATTGCAATGAGATGGGGAAGAATACAGTTATCAGAAATTCTCTAGGTGTGGTTGAATGGAATTCTCCTTTATTGCATTTGAACTGGAAGGAAGAGATTGGGCTGAGGGACATAAAAATGGACCCCAAACTACCTTGTAAGGATGCTGTGATCTTAATTGTGTGAATAAGCTGGTTGTATTCATTTCCTAATGTTACTGCAACAAATTATTGTAAAACTTAATGGCTTAAAACAACATAAATGTATTATCTTACAGTTTTGAAGGTCTGAAGTCTTAGATGGGTTTCACTGGGCTAAAATCAATGTATCAGCAGGATTTCATTCCTTCTGGGGTCTTTTGGAAAGAATCCCTTTCCTTTACCTTTCCAGTTTCTAGAGTCTACCTGCATTTGTCTGTTGTCTCTTTATCACATCACGCTAACCTCTGCTTCCATCATCACATTTCCTTCTCTCACTATGATCTTCCTCTCTCCATTTTATAAGGACCCTTGTGATTACATCCAGCCTAACCGTATAGTCCAGGATAATATCCCCATTGAAAAATCCCTAATTTAATTACATCCGCAAAGTAGCTTTATCCATGAAAGTTAACATAGTCACAGGATTCAGGGATTGGGAAGTGGACATCCTTGTGAGAACCATGATTCTGCCTAGCACACCGGAGTGTGCTATTCTGGAGAAAAAGTTATATACATTTAAATGTGGATCCATCATTTGTTAACTATAAGATTTCAAGTACGTTGCTCAAGTTAAGCTTTTACTTCCAAAGCTATAAAATTGTGACATAGTTGAACATAATTACCTCATAGGGTGGCTGTGGGAAAGAAATAGGCAACATACATGAGTCTGGTAGATAATGTTTGACATAGTGACTACATATAATTTCTAGACTAGTATTTCTAAGATTTCAGTGATTAATGATACCTTTTAAAGGCAAAAAACGGTTTCTTTAGTATTGATAAAATGTCTAAATTACATTGTTATTTAAATATGTGCATCATAAAACTAGATAAACTCATTTTGTTTATAGCTCTTGTACAAATATACAAAGCAAATTTATAAATTAAATAAGCAATATGAAAAGTTTATATAATTCAGTTATTGATACTAATTTAATTTGGAAGCTAATGCTATTTTGATAGAAATAAATCGCTGCTTGTAACCTGAATTGCATACTTGCTACTGTGCATTGGACCTTTTCAGTAAGGCGTTCCTATTTTCTTTAGTTTTGTGATGCCTGAAAATTCCCACCATCTTCCAATATTTAAACTATTTGGAAACCTTTATTAATAGTATGGGAGACCATATTATCATTTGGGTTTCACATGGTCAGGACTGATTATAAACATAAAAACAAACAGAAGTGCTTAGTTCAAATGGCAGTGTTAAAACTCTGAGAGCGTCTTAAACTACACTTTGCAGTATAGTAGCTGCTAGCTACATGTGAATATTTAAATTGTAATTTAAATCGTTTTAATAAAAATCTCAATTCATCAGCCACACTAGTCCCATTTCAATACTTAATAGCCACACATTTCTAGTGGCTGCCATATTGGACAGCATAAAATCAAACATTTTCATCATAGAAAGTTGTTGGACAGCACTGATTTAGAATATACTTATATTCATCTTTTTATATTATAGTTAAAATAAAAACCTCAATATTTAAAAATTTTATAGAGAACTCTGTGTGTACTGATAGAAGACATTCATGAAACTTCAGGGATTAAAAGCCACAATGGTAGACAGTAAGAGGCACAACAGTAGATGATAGGCCATGAATAAAATAATTATTCCTATCTTTTTCATTGCTTTTCCCCTAGTTTTAGTGCTTAATAAGTATTTGTTGAAAGGTTGAATCACTGATTTAAAAAGAAAGCTGTCTATATAACTTATGTTATAAAACTAAGAAGTTTTGTGATGGGGCAAACATACTAGGGATAGAAGATTGGACATATACCTTTTGTTTAGCAAACATTATATTGATATATTTAAAATAAATACTTTTCACATAGCTCATTATTTTAGCACTGTTTATTATAAATACACGTAAATGCTAAACTTGGAGTTAGAAAGTCTTTCCTTTTGTGTAGCTGAGTTAACTTCTCCAAACTCCACTCTTACTTGTGACATTGTACCTCACATTATTGTTCAAAGGGACTATACAAGAAATCACTGTGTAAATTTGAAAGCAAGTCAAATTTTAATTATTGGTATGCTATGACTAATGAGCATCAATTATTAGGTTAAGTTTATTTTTATTTACTATTCTTACTGAATGGGCACTGTCACAATAACAAACTTCATGGACTCTAGGTCAGTATCAAGGGTTCCAAACAGGTTTATTTACACTGATGTCTTTATGTATCTTCTATCCTCACTGAATCAATGTTTCTGCAAAGTTATATACAAACTGGAATTGTATCAATTTAATCCGTCTCTACTTAAACCAGGGTAGCTGCAATATAAAGGGGTCAAACCATTTTTGTTGTAGTAGATTTAATTTTACACAATGAAATCATTAAGTAATTTGAAAAATTATCCCCATATTGTTTGTTGTAAATTCATGATTTTTTAAAAGCTTTTATTCCTAAGACTATATTGACAACAGTCTAAACATTTCACGTGTTATTTTATCACAAGCCTTATATGCTGGCATTTAAAAATCCTCCTGAAGTAGAAACAAGTCTGATAGATGACTGATGTCTTTGCTGGAAAAATGAAATAAGCTTATCAATGATTAAATAGATGCATGTATCCTACTTCATGGAAAATAAGGTATTTCATTACTTGACTCTTTGATTTATAAAATTTACAGATTTTATTGGAAGTCCTATGAATGTGCTTGGTGAAATATAATGGAATATGTATGTTTCCCTTGAGAATACTCTAATATAATATATTAGTATTTCTCTGAATTTGAAGGGAACAGCCTAAAACTGTGTGCTATCAAAATGCAAATGTAACATCATATTGCCAGGAACCTACTCTCTCCAGCAGGAAATATAGAGCACAATAATTTAATTCATGCTGGAAAATTATGTTTTTCCATTAGCATTTTTCCATTAGCACAGATTTACATTCAAAAAAGAATAAAGTGTTGACTTAGAAGTAATCTCAGTCCTCATCCTTTAAAAGATTCAACTTTTCTTCTTTAGGATGCAAGCATTTCTAAAAAGCATATAAGAAATAGCTATATTTCTCTTATTCACATCAGCCTCAGCCAGACACAGGTTTGTGGGAATTACCTTGAAAGATCAGTAAGGCAAGCGTAGACAATAAAACATGGAGTGTATAAATTTCGAGAAGCAATGACTCAAAAAGCTGGTATGTCTCACTTATCTTAGCATCTGAAGTAATGTAGATGTCCTTGCACAAAGTGATACATTAAAGCAAATGACTGGCTGTATATTTATATTTCTCTACTCTATACTTGTCTTCTGAAAATGGAATTTGAATGAACTTCATCAAACCTTTCATGTTTTCATACCTCCTTACTTTGTCACATGCCACTATCTCCAAATGGAATGCTCTCCCTCTTCTCTCACTCTTTTTTTTTTTTTTTTTTTTTCTTGACATCTAGTTAAATGATATTGTTCTTTATTTTAAGCCTGAGCATCTTTGGGAAGCTTTCTCTACCACTAGAAATAAATGACTCCGGTTTATGAGTATTTTTCATGTGCATCAACTTTCTCTAAAATACGTCAAATAAATGTTTTTTTTAATCTTTTATAGTTAATATATCTGAATGGGCACATTGATTGATATCAATACATCAATCAACTAATTTATTGAATGACTATGTATCAAAGATTCACATGAAACTCTCTCTCTCTCTCTTTTTTCTTTTTTTTTTTTTTTGCTTTTAACCAAATGCAGCAAGTGGACTTCCTAGAGCAATAAACAGTTAAATCTTGGACTCAGTGTTTTATACTTCATTGATTTAGAAAGCAAATATTGTGATGTTTCAGAATTTTCTTTATTAGCAAGTCAATCCAAAACTTAGGAAAAATTTTAAAAAGACCAAAATGCTGTTATATGGTCTCCTTATAATAATAGTAATTGGTCCAGTTTGGACTGACAAGTTATTTTAGGCTTGGAACAACTTATAGCATCTAGAAAAGTCTTCTAAGACATAAATAACAATGTCATGCTACTATTCTACTATTCTTCAAAATATCATGTGTGAAATAATTAACATACTACCTGCTTGTAATACTGAAAAAGAGAAAATGGTAGTAGTGCTAAGGCAACTGATTTTATATCACCTTTAACGTTTGGGTGTAAATAACTCATTATATACACATAGTATTTAAAGTTGCTAGGAGAGAAAGGCAGTCATTTGGACTAAGCTATTAGTGCTTCCATTTTCACTATGTGCTTTCAGATTTATCTTTACACATTAATGATATTAGTATCTCCCAAAGCAGAGATTTAATTATACTTTCCAAAGAAGTCAATAAATTTGTGAGTATGCTTAAAAGTGTCATAAATAATTAAAGCTAAAATTTATTCAAAGAAATGAATGAAGTAAATTTCTGTTGCTGTGATCTTGATTTAGTCACATGGAATTTTTTAATCACTCATTTTCTAATCAAAAAAATATTATAACCTTTGATGGAGTATCCCTGGATTCTAGTTTATTTCCTTGTTTTAATAAGACAGCATACATTTTTCATGAAATGTTTTTTTTAAATGGCATTGAAATCAACAGATATTTATTAAATATTTACTGAGAGAATGTCAAGCACAAGACTCATTACTCAAGCTTCACCAAACTCTATTTTCTGGACTGAATTAGTTACAGTTTCTTGGGCAAATGACTTCGTGATATTTCCTAGGACCCAGTCTATTCCCATCTCCCCAAATAGTCCATGATAACTTTATTTATTTATTTTTTTGACTGGGTACAATGTACTTTATTGATGGTATATGATAAGGTAGGGCTCCCTAAGTCCCTCCCCTTCTTCCCCAGGGTCTGGGATGGAAACTGAGTCAAGGATGAAAAATTCTTAGTGTGGTGGGAGATCAAGTTGGGGCAAAGACTCCCCAGCAGTTGAAGGCCTCTCTCTCTTCCTCCCTTGCTTTTGCTGGGGCAGGTGGTTCAGGAGGCTCTTATTCCTTGGAGGCCACGTGGACCATGAGGTCCTTAACCCTGTTCTGGCAGACGAATTCACTGTCATGCCAGAAAATGAGTTTGAAAAAGTGGTCATTAAGGGCAATGCCAGCCCTAGCATTGAAGGGCTTTTAGGTGGCCCTCCAATGCCTGCTTTACCACCTTTTTGATGTCATTATATTTGGCAGCTTTCTCCAGACAGCAGATCAGATCCATGACTGACACATTGAGGGTGGGGACACAGAGGGTCACCCCAGTGAGCTTCCTATTCAGCTCAGGGATGATCTTGCTCACAGCCTTGGCAGCACCAGTAGAAGCAGCGATGGTGTTCTGGGCAGCCCCATGGCTATCATGCCACAGCTTCCCAGAGGGGTCACCACAGTCTTCTGGGTGGCAGTAATGGCATGGACTGTGGTCATGAGTTCCTCCACAATGCAAAAGTTATCACAGATGACCTTGACCAAGATGGCCAAACAGTTAGTAGTGTAGGAGGCATTGCTGACAGTCTTAAGGGAGTTGTCATTCTTCTCATGGTTCACATCCATCAGAAACTTGGGGGTATGGGGGCAACTGCAAAAGGGGCAGAGATGATGACCCTTTTGCTTCTACCCTTCAAGTGAGCCCCAGCCTTCTCCAAGATAGTGAGCACACCAGTGGGCTCATCAACATATTCAACACCAGCGTCACCTCATTTGATGATGGTGGGCCCTTCTCCTGGAAGATGGAGGTGGGCTTTCCAGTGATGACAGGCTTCTAATTCTCAGCCTCAACTGTGCCACCAAACTTGCCATGAGTGGAATCATACTGGAACATGTAGATCATGAAGTTAAGGTCAATGAAGTGGTCATTGATAGCAACAATTATCCACTTTGCCAGAATGAAAAGCAGTCCTGGTGACCAGGTGCCTAGTGCAGCCAAATATATTTACTCCAACCTTCACCAGCATGTCTCAGGGACTTGGCTTGCACTGCACAAGAAGATGCAGCTGCCTGTTGAACAGGGAGGAGCAGAGAGCCCAAATGACTTGAACTACTTACCTCCTTCCCAAACAAATGTAAGTGATATTATATCCTATGACATCTCTCCACTCTCTTTTATTTATTCACTCATCCATTTATTCACTCATTCAATAATTATTGAGGACTATTGTGTGTTTCACACTGTGTAAAGCATAAAGCATGTTACTGGCTATCTAGTGTTTACATAACAATTAATTTTTCACTGATCACTTTAGCAACATGCTAAATGCACTATATTAGGTACCTTCACAGCAGTAACAACTTCAAACACCAATTATTTCTCATTAATGTTACATGTAGACAGCTGTGGCTTGGCCGCTGTGACTCTATGTGGTTTCCCATTCCAGAACCCAGGCTTAAGAAACACTCCCTTTTCAAGTCCTGAAATTCTCATGGCAGAAGGAAAAGAGCAGGACCTAAATGAGCAGTGGCTTTGAATGCTTCTATTTGAATGTGATATACTCATACAGTTGATTCTCATTATTCAGGTAGTTATGTTCTCCATAGTCATCGCAAACACTGAATTAGCAAATATTGAATTATTTTTCCAAGGGAAACTGCAAGCCTTTTGTCACAACACTTGTGTCAACCAAATGCCATTTGAGTGATATAGGTTTGTTTAGCAAAATCCTTGTAAAATAAGCCTCACCATCTTTGAAAACCAGCTCTTCCACATAACCTTCTCCTGCATAACACTTAACCAGTATTTAAAAAACAAAAAAATTCTTGCACATCCTCCTGACCTGCAGAACCTGCTTCACCTGCAAGTTTATTTTTATGCTATATCAGCTTTTGAAACATGAGCTGGACAGCACCAGCTGGGAAGGGTTTAGCATTTTCCCAACGCTGGTTAATGTGCTCTTTAGCAGGTATGTAGTCCTCAATGGAGGTTATTCTCACAGATAAATGAGCCAGGAAGAGGTCTTCAAAATCCCTATTCTTTACAGGCAATAGCCCTCTCTTCCTCAGTAAAAAAATATCCAGAGATTTAGTGACCTAGAGAAGCTTCTCTGATGCAGAAGTGTAGTTGAAGCTTTAACGAATTGATGAATTATTGGTGCCCTTAAACTATCTCCCATTAGATCCACTACACTAAGGTAGCACAGTTACAGAGGTCTGACTGGGATACAGGGAGGTATATATGTGTTTACGTTATCCCAGGTTATAAATAGTAGCTAATTTTAGTTGCTATAATACCAAGATATGTAGGCTTTCGAATGCTGCACTGAATCTATTTATTATTAAAATATCTTCTATAATTTTTTTTGACATCTTAATACAAGCTAATAGTAAGTTGGAAACTATTAGGTTTATCAATGATTGCTTATACCAGGGATTGGCAAACTATAATCCATTAGGCAAGTCCTGTCTACCACTCATTTTTGTAAATAATTTTTTATTGGAAAACAGCCATGTTTTTTTGCTTATGTATTGTCTATAACTCCTTTCATACTACAACAGCAGAGTTATGTAGTTGCAACGGAGTCCATACGACCCACAACGCTGAAATTATTTACTATCTATATCTTTCCAGAAAAAGTATGTCAACCTTGGCCTTATACTTATGAAAGACATATCTCTCTCTCACACACACACACACACACACACAAAGACAGTTCATAGTGAAATTCTAACCAGGTTGGAAAACTAATACCCTTCCACAGAAATTTTCATATTTCCAGAGCTTCTTGCTTAGGTCAGTGGCATTGAATGTAAGCTGGTTACAAAGCTATGCAAGCAGTTAGTGCAAACAATTGGTGCAAATGTATTTGTGGTAAATGAACATTCTACATTAAGGAAACCATAGCTATTTTAGTAAAACTGTTATTTTTATATCAGATTGAGAAATAATGTTTATGAATAGGTTAAATTAAATAAAAATATTTTCATCAACCACTTAGCATATTAATTATCTTTGATTCAACCATTCAAGTTTGGCCAATTAGATCATGAAGAGACTGACAGATTTGCTCTTATGCTCATGAAGAATTATGTGTAGAACTGTACATGTAAAAGAAGTGAATTTTATTGTGTATAAATTATATCTCAATAAAACCAATTTATTTTTTAAAAAGAGTCTATCTGTATAGGCATTCTAAGTTCTAGTAATTAACATAAGTTTTATGAAGCAGTTTTTGATTGCCAGCATTATGCTCTTTAAGTTGACTGAATAGTTGGGACTGGATAACAGGACCCACTTGTGGGGACAGAGCCAGGAGTGCAGTTTCCAGGCTCTCAGCCTCACATGGAAAGGTCTGGCTCGGGTAGTAAATGGCCATCAACTGTGATTGGATGGCCATCAGCTGTGGCTAGTTGGCCGTCAACTGTAACCAGTGAGCCATTGGCCACTAATATAACTGCCGTGGCTACGCTAGCAGAGGATGGTGGCTGGCAAGTACGGATTGCAGTTAGCAAGTGAGGTTGGCAGGCAGAGAAGCAGAGGGTGGATTGCGGATCGTGTGGGTCCTACATCCTGTGTCCCCAACCCAGCTGCCAGAGAGAATATAGGGGTATGAACCCCCTATCCATGGCTCCGTGGGTGTTCCTTTTCAGCCTCACCATATCCTGTGTTCTTATGTGGGGAGGGGGAGCTGAGACCCTGCATGACACACTGCATTAGAGGTCCAGAAATAATAATGCAGTTTCTCTCTCCACTTCAAAAAATACAAAAACAAAAAATAACAACAACAAAAACCCCAATTCTGCTTCAAGAGCTGATTACAAGGCTTGCCAATTGTACTAAAAAATACTACACATCCACTTGAGAATGAGACGTGCCTGAGAGCACTGGCCAGGGTACCTATCAAACAGCAGAGAGGAGGAACTAATTCGACCTACAAACAGACTTTATGGCTGCTTCTTCCTCATTAGAGCTAACAGATATCCATTTTCTGAGGCATTGGGACAGGTTTTGCTTTTATGCAAAGGACCATGTGAAAATGAGCTTGCAGTGGTAGAGAACTAGAACCCTCACCGGCCTCTCCCTCCAGTTGCAGAGTACCCATATTCATGAGTGAAAAATATTCTGCCACTCACCAAAAGGCCAAATTAGTTTAGGCTAGCTTGATAAATAATCTTTCATTCACAGAGCACTGAGTTCTCAAAAATAAAAGAAAGAGAAAATTTTAGATCGAGTGTTGAACATTATATTCATGATGTTAGCCAAATGGAAGCAGTATGCCTGTGTATTTATTAAATTTCTTAAGTTACCAAGTTAAAAATAAAGTCACCTTATGCATCTTCTGAATATAGTACATAGGTTTTTGGTTTTTGAGTTAAATTTGCTTTTATCACAAGGCAATAGAGTTTCTCAAATTACATATGGTAAAGGACCAATTCTTTTTTTAAAAAAAATCCAAACCATTATGGATTAATAATTTTATAAAATATAATAAAAATGAATTACTAGAAAAGAAAAATGAAAGGAAAAACATAAAATTTAAGCCCAGTTTGTCTCAGTACTAAACTCCACAGACATAAAATTACTCTATCGTATCACCATAAAAATTTCTGAAAGCTTATTTTAATTTCTGTAGTTATCTGGTTATAAACAAATCATATGGCGTTCTGGATGGGCACCAGCAGTCAATAGACCACATTTTTTATTTAATACATATAGTATAAAGTGTTTTTCAAAATAAAAGAAATTATAGTTTTTTCTTAAAAATGGGCTCAACCTTTACCAATCTTTGATTCCTGATTCCCTAATTTAACAATTTTCAATTCTTCAAGCTGTTCTTTCTGACATTTATCTCAATAAGTTGAAATAATATGCTTATATTATAATTTCTTGATTTTTTTCAATATTATACATTCTCAAATGACTCCATATGATGAAATATAAAGATAAAGTTTTTTGCATCACCCACTTATAATACATTATTCTTCCCACATCCTCCAAGTGGAGGTCTATCAGAATATTTATTTAAATTTAAGGAATTGTTTAAGTATAAGACCCTGACTAATGCACTAAAAAGAAAAGAGGAATGACCAATAACCAATGTCAGAAACAAAAAGGGTAACTGAAATACTTTGTATGGTAAAAATTTCAATTCTTCCCCCCCCAAATAATTGTATACATTCAATACAATACTAATTAAAATAGTAACTGGCTTTCTTGTGAAAATTAATAAAATATAAATGAATATGCAGTATCCAAGAATATTCAAGATACTTTCAAAGAAGAAGAATATAATGGAAAGATATGCTCTACCACTTACCAAATTTATTTTACAGATACAGTAAAAACAGTGCGATGTCGTAACAAGGACAGAAAAATACAGCAATGGAATTAGAAACAGATATGGACCCTTGATTTCTTGCAAATATGGACCCTTTATTTCTTGATCTGACATAAGGGTTACTGCAGAGAAGTGTCAATAAAATGGTCTTTAAAAAATATTGCTAGGACAATTGTTTATTTTTATGAAAAACAATTAACTAAATTTATATATCACATGATGTACTAGAATTCATTGGAGGTAGATTGTGGATCTAAATTTGAAGGGAAACTATGAGATTCCATAAAATACTATAGAAAAGTATCTTCCTGACAGAGTATATGGAAACCTCATAAACAGAATTTACAATAAAGACTGATAAATCTGAATCCATCAATTTAGAACTGTTCACAATTTTTTTCCACAAGTCACAGGAATGGGAAAAGACATTTTCAAAACGTGCAAACAGCAAAAGGTTCATATCAGGAATATAGTAAGAACTTCTATAAATCAAGAAATATAAGACAGACAGCTTAATGGGAAAAAAATGGAAATTGACTTGAATAAAATCTTCATAAATTAGAATATTCAAATGACCAAAAAACATATGGAAACACACTTACCTTCATTGGTCATCAGGTATATACAAATTAAAGCTACAATAAGATACCATTACATATGCATCAGAGTGGATAAAATAAAAAACTGATAATACCAAGTATGACAAAAATATGAAATAAGAAATGCACTGATACACTGCTTAAAGAACTGTAAATTGTGACACCTACTTTGGAAAACCCTTTTCAATATTTAAACTAGAAAATGCAAAGATTCATGAGAAAGCAATTACTGTCCTAGGTATATACTCTATAGAAATGCGTGCTTAGGTTGTATAGCCAAGATACATACACACATAGATACACACACACTCAGGTGCACCATAGACATTAAATTCTAGCAGAGGTCTGCGTTTACCTTGTACTAAGTGTTGGACCATGAATGCAGAAGGTTTTTCTCTCAGTGTACTTACTCCACGCTCAACTTTCAGCATTCCTTGCCAGCCTGCACCTCAGAGGCTTCTCTCTCCATGCTTTTGCCCCATTACAGAAGGACGTTGCTTGCCACTCAGTGCCAGGCTCAGAGTGGGAGGTGAGAAGGTAGTTTCAGTGCTCCTGGTCCATCTTGTGTTAAGAAGGCCCTTAGAGGTGGGCTTTCACATTCTTTCAGTTCCTCCCGCTATAGTAGTCAAACCCTGCCTTGTGTTTATGGCAGCTCTAGAGTGAGGAAGAGTTTCCTGCCTCTTCTCTAGTGGCAGCAGACCTCTGCTTTGAACTGGTCCAGGACACTAGGTCTAAAAGCCTTCTTGCCCCTCTATCAAGGACAGAAGGTTTTTACTTTTCTCCCTCCCCCAGAATCAATGGGCCTTTGCTTGGGTCTTGGGGTGGAAACATCATCACACCTTTCCCAGATGACTAAGGCTTTCACATTATTTGATTGAAGGGTCCAGAAATGTGTGCCATGTTTTTCTGTTTGCCCCTCCCCTCTCCCACGCCCAGTGTCAGCCAATCAGCTTCTGCAAACCTGCATCTCTGTCAGGCTCTTTCTAGTCTCTCACCTGCCCCCAACATTTCTTGCATGATGATATGACTATTATAAGACATCTTCAGTACAAAAAGTAATAGTAATTAATTATTATGTTAGTATTGAAAATAATGAACTTTTATTATAAAACTACAAACACAGACATCCTGAGTGGCAGTCTTGTTAAGCAGATATTTGAGTGCTGATCAATAAACAGGGCTAAAATAAACCTGAAATCAATTTAGGAGAGGTTGACAAAGTTAACCTGCTGAAGTTGTCAGCACCCTCTAGTGGAAATAAGTTTTTGAAAAACCACTTCCTGAGTAACGCAGCTCTATCGCAAATATTTTAGCACAGATGCATTATCTATCAGTCATCAAAACTTGGCTGTTACAGAAACTGCAATTAGGAGACGGTAATAAACAATGTAGTATTCCACTTTGTTGTATTAAATACTTGTAAATCCTTCAGTATCGTTTGTAGTCTCATTCAGAAAAGCAATACAAAACAAAACAAGGACAGAAGGAAACCTGAAAGGAAAACGGGCCACAGAACAGGAACTACCCCTACAATGTCTCTCCTTTGCCTGATGAAAATAAAATCTAAATGAGGGTTTTTGCATTGAAATGTTATTAATGCAAATTCAAATGATCTCTGTTCTCACTAAATTAGCACCAGAGAAGTAATTAAGGAGTAATATAGTGAATGTATGCTCAACTTTCAACTGGTGCAGGGCCCCAAGTCATCAATCCAGGGGTGTCCTATGTCTTCCTTTTGCCTCTTACACCGAAAGGAAATTGAGCAAACCGAAACCCTCTTCAATATTTCACATTCACTTGGAAAAGCGTCTCTTAGGTAATAACAATTGCATCATAAATCTCAGTCCAAACTCTGAAATTTTTAAATTAGTAACATCATATTACTATGTATTAAAAATGTAAAGTTATAAATTGCCAATATCTTCTTTTCTAACTTTTCACTTTGGTTGACTTAATGGTACTGCAAATTCATCAATATAATAGCCCAATTAATTTAATAATCAATTTTTGATTCTCTTAAATTTTATATAGTGTAAGGGCAAAGGCCTCTGTGAAGTATTTTTTTCCCCTGGACTGTTTCTCATTTAACTGGCAGCAATAACTGTAGGACTATTGTTCCAGCTACTCATTTATTTCCAAAAGCACAGTTGCTCCCCACATAATGATTTTTTAAAAAAAATTTAGATATGTCTGAATATAAACACGTGATACTAGAAAAACATTAAATTGTAAGTATTTAAATTTCTCCCCTCCACCTGCTGAGGAGGAAGGAGTCTCTCTGTTGCTTGGTGTTAAACTTAGTGTTTTTCTGTAGGGTAAAGCCTGGAGAGGGAAAATTGAAGAAGCCGGATACCTCTCCGTGAGGAAAAAAAGATGAAAAAATACAAAGAAAAGATTTCAGAGAGGAGACAAAGCAACATGGGTGGCCAGAAAAATAAAGGCACTGTAGAGGGCTGAGGTGTTCTCGAACTTCAACACGCATCAGCTGCACCTGGGAATTTAAGAAAATCATACACTGATTATTTAATGCGTGTTAAAACACAGATTGCTTGGCTTCAGCCCCAGAGCGTCTGTTTCAGTAAGTGTAAGACAAGCTTAGTAACTTGCATTTCTAACAGGTTCCTAGGTAAAGGTAATGCTGCTGGTCCAGAGACCACACTTTTCAGAACCACTGTTATAAAGGATATTTTGGAAGTTTTGCTTCGAGTTGCATGCTATAACTTTCCAGATGGTCAACCATCCTTGTTTGTCTGAAAATAAGGGATTTCCTGGAACTTGCAAGGCTATAAATGGAAAGTTTCCAGCAAACCAGGAATAGTGGTCACCTTGCAGGGTATCTCCAAAATATTTTCAGTAAAGATCTAAAATATTTGCTAATGCTTTTGTACCAAAATTGTGTGATTTCTTTTTAACTAATTGATTAATTTATTGATTAATTTTAAACTTTACTTGGATTTATTTTTCCATTGATATGTTGAGATTGACCTCAAGGCTCGAGTTGCATTTTGGCCCAAGATGCAGTATCCTGCTGTAGCTAGAACTAAATGTCACCTAGAACTAAGTAAACCATCAGTATGTTAACAAGTGGTGTTTTGGTTCAGCAGTAAGTAAAAGGGGGCGCTATAAGAGGAAGGATGGTACCTGGACTTCGAAGTGAGAGTACACATACACAAACCCCTCGGTTATAAATGTAACCAAAATTGTGCACCCCTGAAGCTTTCTTTTGGGATATTAACTTTAAGCTGGTTATTAAGAAACAACTCAGAAAGAAACCTTTGAGCCCCCGCCCTTTCCTGCCCAAGAGATTCAGACAGAAAAACCTGCTTTAGGAAGGGAGGCTTGCGTAATCACCTTAAGAATCTTCACTCCAGCATTAGTCAGGAAGACCCAAGCCTGTTAGCTAGATACCCCGTGTGGCCCATTGTCTGTGAGGTGCCCAGCAGGAATTTTCCTGTCACATCTGTTCTGCTTTTCCTCAGCTACCCATAAATCACTCCTTCTCACTTCTGAAATCTAATATCCCAATCCTCCCCTTTTCTCCTCTGTCCAAAAATGTCTTATAGACTCAATGTTGCCTCACTGTCTTCGGAATTTTCATGCCTATGTGAATTCCTCATGTGCAGGTATTAAAATTTTGATTTTCTCCTGTTAATCTGTCTGTTAATTTGATTATTGGCCCAGCTAGAAGAACTTAGAAGCTGGGAGGAAAAGCATTCATTTTTTTTTTTTTTTTAGCCCCACAGTTATAAGAATGCAAACTTTGGGGAAACTCACTGTTTGGGAATGAGTGTTTCACACCGAGTTTTATATACACATTGGTATGTGAGGTCATCAAATCAGGAATGTCAGAATTGATCAAGATGGGCTAAGTTCTATAGCAGTAATAAATGCAAAACTGAATGCTTTAAACCCACAAAGACTTATTTTTGTGCACACTACCCATCCTTAGAACTCCAACAGAAATTGACCATTTTTGCCATAACTTCTTATATCATAATTCAAGTAGACAGCACAAAATAAAGAAGTTAACTGATGTCCAATGATGATGAAATTGCCCTTCCTGTTACTGGAGAGTGGGCCCTGCTCTGCGCCATGTCCATGTTCTTGGCGTCTCGAGCAAAGAATTGAACGAGATTGAACCAAGGCAAAGTAGTGAAAAAGCAGTTTATCAGAAGAAAAAGTACACTTCAAAGAGGTAAAAGTGGGCCCGAGCAAAAAGCAGTGGCTCAAGGCCATTATTAGAAGAGAAAGTACACTCCAAAGGGGTTGGAGCAGGTCCTGAGCAAAGGCAAGGCTCAAGAGCAGGGGCATGTGCTCACAGGAGCTGGGGGTTTTATCTGGGATGGGCTGTTCCTCGCCAGGTGTGGGACTACTTGATTGACCTTATCTCTTCAGACTGTGCACGTCCACTGCAGTTTGAAATTGTTAATCACAAGCTGATTGGCCCATCCCCCTCTACACCTGAGCTGATAGTTTTAGCGGGCTCTGCAGCTTGAATGGCTTTGTTAGCTATTAAAGTTATTTCCTCTGGCTGTGTTATGGTCTCCGCCTTAATCCCCTCCACCGCAGCCATGTCCCTGACTGCCTGTGGTTTTTTTCTATCTCAATCCCAGTAATAAACCTTTTTCACAAAATAAACATCTATGGAAAATTGGGTTGAAATCCTTAATGGAGAATATAAGATGAATATTAACAGTGGTCCAGTTTTAAAATATAGGCCTAATACATTATAATTTATTTCATTATTCCTAGAGGTAGCTATTTTATTTTGAGGTCTTTATTTAGTGGCAGACCTTGGAAAAGCATTTACAGGTTATTGAAGATATGGTAATCCCGCTGTGGAAAAGTGATAACAACCTCATCAATTTGTAGATAATAAAAGTCATTCACCCACAAACTAGTGGAGTATTCTGTGAAGACCTCTTTTTAGCCCATAGGGTATGTTGTGTCTGATCACTCATGGGCTGTGAAAGCATTCACGAATCAGGTAGAAATATAGAAGGAAGATTTATTAAAGTAAGAGAAGGGTCAGCTGGCACAGTCTGCTGGAAACTACTGCATCCAGTCTTTGGTCTCAAGTTTTATATTTTCTAATCAGGATGCAAATTTCTATGGCCTGTAGTTGGGGGTGGGGAAGGTGCAGTTAAGCTGGTTATCGCAAACTTTGCATATGTTATGTAGATTTAAGTTGGAGCCTGGAGTGGATCCCACGCAGATGCAAAACCTCTCCCAAGTCACACGGTCAGCCTTGGGCAGAAGTAAACAGAACCATTGAAACTGGTATGCATAGTAAATGTATATAGGAAGCAGAATCCTTAAGGCCTGATGGAAAGGAAGCAGAGAAACAAAAGCTTTCAAAAAGTCCCAAGCTAAATTATACTTGTTAAAGCAAATTATATAAGAGATACAAATCTCAAAATAGGAGATTCAATGCCACCATTACAATCCCCTGTCTTTACAGGATATTTTAGCATTCAAAGGTAATATATTTTCTACTGATGATTTCCAAATCTGAAGATTATTATTCAATGGTTTTTGATGGTTCTCTGGAATCTAATTTTTTTTTCTTTTTTTTTTTACAAAGGTCCTCAGTAGATTTTGATTCAATTAGTCTGCAATGTGGACATTTTAAAAAATGAAACCTGTATTTTCAATTTGGTGAATGAAAACATAAAGGAGTGGAATGATAATATAAGGTTATGGAACTAATGAAATATTCAGTTAAGTATAAACTGAAGATTATTTTAAACCATAAGGCTATGGAGTTATTGTATTCCTCTCAGTCTAATTTCTACCCATAGCTCTGCCACTAATTTCCTATGTGATTTCAGGTAAAACACTTTTATTTCAACTTCAGCTTCTTCTGAGAAATGAAATCAAGTAGATTATTCATGAAGATCCCTAGTAATTCTAAAACCCCATATTTCCTTGAAATTTTCCAATTACCTTAAATGGGTTGTGGGATACATAGGGTTCAGATGTTCAAGGTAAGCTCTTGTTGGCAATTATGGATAAATGTGTAGTAGAGATGTCTGGCCTTGTTTCACAACTATCAAAAAATGCCCACTAATGCTAGGGAAGGTCAGTAGGCTGAAGGATATTGATGGGGTGTTCAGGACATGCTAGCCCAAAATACAGCACCTTAGCACGTTGAATATTTCAAACTGAAGGAATTTGAGAAATGGCATGTGCATGAAGGATTTTCTGATCTTGCCTGAAGTAGGTCATAAGGCCTTCATGCTGGAGGTGCTCTATCTATGCCCAAGAGAAAGAAGAATCCTTATTTCCAAATCAAAGGGACACAGAGGAATCTCAATAAACAGGCCTTGCTAAGTGTCTTCCAGTTTACAACACTTACCTCACCCTTCTGTCTTATCATATCCTTCTACAAATTTCCACTCTTCATCAAACCTAGCGTTAAAAACCTCAGGTTTAATTGTTTCTTCAGGTCTTTACCTCCTTATGAAGGCTTCTATGTCACATAAAACTTATATTAAGTAAATTTGTATACTTTTCCCTTGTTGATCTGTCTTTGTGACAGAGGTCCCAGTTGAGAATTTAGAAGGGTAAAGGAAAAAGATATTTTTCCTCCCCTACAATAAGTATATCACAACTGAGCAAGTCATAGGATCTAGAGCCATTTATCCATAGATCCTATCAAGCTCTTGAAGACTGGGTCCTGATCTGAAATAAATAAGTACAGCATGTACTCAATAATAAAATGGGAGATAATAGGGAAAACAAAGCTAAACATCACATCAAAGTAGGATCCTGACATGATTTTATTCCAGGGGTTTAAGTAAATTTCCATCCTACCTCTTATTCACCTTTTACCCCTCTTATTAATGAGGAAAGAACAGAGATTGAATAGGGAGGCAGTCAGTTTTATTTGACAAACTTGCCTAAGTTGAGAGAGTCAATTAGCTTTGATGCAGAGAAAGAGCTGAGGTTTGCAACTCTAAACAAATCCCGACTCCTTTCTGATGTACTCCTGACAAACACAACCTGAGTGAGGTTACCCAAGAGATCATTTTTCTACGAAATATTGCCAACAATTCTTAAGGCAAAATTCCCAGACATAATTTACCTTCAGCATTCTTCTAATACTTTTTCTCACCTCCCGCCCCCAAGCCCTAATACAAGAAATGTGTGAAGTCTACATAACCAGTAAAAGTCTACAGATCTATGTGCTTAATATGCGAAAGACATTTGGGGCACAACAAATATAAGTGATACAAATGCCACCCATTAGGATGCTTATGCTTATGATTTAGTAGGAGAAATAGAATGATGCTTCAATAGAGAGATTAACGAAAACAATCAAATTCACAGGTACAGAAAAGCATTCCTTACCTAAAATACCCCAAATTCTAAAATAATTGCTTTCCTTAATTCCCATAGAGTACTGTGATCGGGCTGTTAGATCCTTTTGAGAGTATGGACATTTTGAAAGACTTCTCTTTTAACCTAAAAAGTCCTCTAATTAGTGTAGTTCATTAAGCAGTGAAGGACCTTCAGATTAGCTTTCACAACCGACACTCACCTCCCACTCTCCAGAGTTGATGAAATCAAATGCCTTGGAATTTCTGGTTTTAGTGATTCAGATCACTCGAGAGAATACAGAAATAAGTACGGGGCGGTGGGTAATATGCACATTTTGAATTTGGCGATTGCAAACGTGGGGAAACTACGCCACCTCCTGGTGAGAGATGGGACGGAGCAGGAGAAAAGCCTACTGACTTGCAAGCTAAGCAGCTGCTTTCTTCAAAGCCTTCAGCCGCGCATCTCTCGCTCTACCGGACCCCCAAGCCTCCTGGCATCTCTGACCACTCAGTGAGCCCCGTGCAACGTGACTGACAGGCAACAGCCCGGTCCGTTACCTAAATTCGTCACTCCGGAAACAGTAACTCGATCCTTCCGGAAGCTCCGGGTCCTCTCTCTCCCAGCATCCTTTGCCTTCCGGCTATGTTCAGTCCCGTCCGGCCAGTCCCGCCTTGCGCGCCCATTTCGAGCCCGAGTTTCAAGCTTGACTTTCCCGGGTCGAGAACGCGGCTCAGATTTGCAAAGACTGGGCTCTTGGGCTGTGGCAATGGGGACAGGAATGGCGCAGCTGGAGGGTTACTACTTCTCGGCTGCCCTGAGCTGTACCTTTTTAGTGTCCTGCCTCCTCTTCTCCGCCTTCAGCCGGGCGCTTCGAGAGCCCTACATGGACGAGATCTTCCACCTGCCGCAGGCACAGCGCTACTGTGAGGGCCATTTCTCCCTCTCGCAGGTGGGGTCCCCACCCTGTTACCGCCCCAGGACAGGCCGAGGAGGGCAGCACCAACGCTGGTCAGCTTCTCCTACCCTTATCCTCAGCTCCCTCTTTGCCACCCTCTCCGCCTCAAACCTGAAGGGAACTGGGTACTCTTGTGTTCCTGTCTCTGAGATCTGTGAAATATTTGTGTAAAATGAATGAATAAACAGCAGATCTGTCTCCTAGAATTGCTCTGGGAGATTAATGGGGACCTGAATTACCGGCTCTCTTCTTGGCAACTGATGATGATAGGTGTCTCAGTTTTTCTTCCCCAATCCCAGCATGAGACACTGGTCTTCTTCCCTTTAGCTCAACTGTCAGGTACCTCACTATGCATTTTCGGGGTGGGACAGGATGGGGAGAAGGTATCGTCAGCCGTCAAGAAGTGACAAGTTACAAGTTACGTTAATTCCATCCCTGGTATTTTTAGGACCCTTTGGTTAACTGGATAAACTGCTAACTAGTGAAGTGGCATCATGTTTGTATATGTAATTGACTACATACACATAGATACGATACAAAAGTCAAGTACAGCAGGCCCTGCAATAACTTCTTTGTTCAGTGTACTTTCCTTATAACCTTGATGAGATGCCTTAGGAACTTTACTCTTGTTTATAGCAATTAGCCTATTGTAAAATTGGTTTTGTTATATGTTGTTTTGCTTATACTGTGTTTCCCCGAAAATAAGACCTAGCCGGACAATAAGCTCTAATGCGTTTTTTGGAGCAAAAATTAATATAAGACTCTGTCTTATTTTACTATAAGACCAGATCTTATATAATATAATATAATATAATGTAAGACCGGGCCTTATATTAAGTTTTGCTCCAGAAAAACGCATTCGAGCTGATTGTCTGGCTGGATCTTATTTTCAGGGAAACAGGGTAGTAGTAGAACCTATCACTGACACTACGGATTTATTGTAGATATATTGTTATTCTTTTTCTGGGGAGGCAATATAGAGTAATGGTTAGAAATACAGAGTCTAGTTAGAGAAAGACCTGGTTTTAAATTTTGAAGCTTACTTACTAGTTATGTGACCTTGTAAATTTCTGAGTTTCTGGTTACTCATCTGAAAACGACAGTAGCAATAACATCCACTGTAGGGCATATTGCAGAAGGTTTAGCACAATTCCTGGCTCAGTACCTGTTAGCTGTCATGGAGCCTGTGGTTTAATCTAAACACGTCTTTCTCTCCAAACTGATCACCGTTCCCGCTGATGTTTCCACACTTTTAAAAACTGGAGTTTAATCACCAAAATTCAGCCTTTCTAAAGAGTAGGTCTTTCTGAAGAGTAGAAACTAATTTTAAGTTGTCTACTGGTTGGTGATGCCTTAACAATAAGAAAACAGGTGCAAGGGAATAATAAAAGCAAAACTGTTCTTTATAGGCGACATCTGATCTGCTGAGGACTTAATTATTTCACAGAATAACTTCTAAAATGCCTGATTGTTGTGAAGATGTTTTTGAACTTGGTATCTTTGAGTCAGTCCTCTTGCTTTTGCTTCATTGTTGGCTTTTCATTTTTAAGTGGGACCCCATGATTACTACGTTACCTGGCCTATACCTGCTGTCAGTTGGAGTGGTCAAACCTGCCAGTTGGATCTTTGGATGGTCTGAACATATTGTCTGCTCCATTGGAATGCTCAGATTTGTAAATCTTCTCTTCAGTGTTGGCAACTTCTATTTACTATATTTGCTTTTTCGCAAGGTACAACCCAGAAACAAGGTATGTTTTCAAAATAATTTATTATAAATTTATATGCAGTCAGGTCCACAATTATTAGGAATTGGTTTATGACATTTGGTGGGAAATGTCTTTAACATTCAGTATTTGTGTGTATTTTGTAAAGTTAAAGCAGGTCCCCCAGTCCCATTTTAGAAGAAATTTATAATTTAAACACTTGAATAACTTTATTTATGAAAATTCTAAAATCAATGAGCATGAATCAAACCAATTCAGTTAGTAGTTACTGAGCTTATTCCATGTGCTAAGCACTGAAACTATGCAGGTAAATGAGGCAATCCTTTTCTTACAAAAGTTGTATCTTCATTAGGGGAAACAGACTTCCTGAGGAATTTTTATGTGAGTTAAGAATGCAGGCCTTGGAGGTTAATTGCCTGGGTATGAATTCTATCCACTTACTAATTATATTACTTTAGGCAGCTTATCCTGTAGTGGCTCCATGTTTTCATCTGTTAAATGGGAATAATATAGACTGTTAGGAAAGTAAAGGAGGTTGAATAGAAGGTGTTTAGAATAGTTCCTGATACACTAGTAAGGACTCAATAAATATTAACTGTAATATTTATTTTTAACTTAAACAGATGATACCAATAGTGTACATTATGGGAGGTGATAGGTATTAGACACTATGTGTGTACACAGAAGGAGCAGAAACCTTATTGCAGCGTGACTGGGAGGGAGAGGTATGAATGGCATTGGGTAGGGCTTCACAGAGAAGATGGTACCTGAGCTGAATCTTGATGAACAGATAAGGCCATAGGGTGTGGAATGAATCCTGGCAGGGTAAGCATGAGCAAAAGTAGAAAGTCTTTGAGTGAAGACTGGTGTGTGAAATTAGAGGATTATAAGAGTACAGGCATATGAGACTGGAGAAGTAGGTAGGGATAAAGTCATCAGTCTCCTTAAATGTCATGGAAAGGATTTCGAAGTCTAAAATAGGTGATGGACAGCCCTTAATTTTAATCAAGATAATGGCATGGTTTAATTTGATGATTTAGATGAAAGGGAAGCTTCAATTCGAGGAGATGAGAATACTTTCAAATTCTGAAATGGCATGTCAGAAAGGCTAAGAAAAGATATTTAGACTGGGCCCAGTATTTTCAAGCAAATCCTTGTAATTTCATCATTGAATAGTAAGATCATTGGGTAGAGCAGTATATGTGCTATGTACATATTTACATTCTCTCTGGTGCAGTTTTGCAGGAATATCCTTAAAAGAAAGTTGCGATGATGGCTAAGTGAATGCCTATTGAAGGCTCTAAGACTTAAGCTCAGAGAAATGGGATCACTTACAATGTGCCCCACTCATTTCCATGTTCTGCATAGAATTTAGTTCAGTGTCTTGTACACAGTAACTCCTTAACGATTTGTTGAATGATTCAAAGTATTTTAGGTCATAGAAGTTTTGACACCCGCGTTTATTGTTTTATTGGCTTCCAAACTGTTAGGTGTAACTAAAACATGCCCGAGTGTTCTTATAAATGTGTATTGTGTTTTTGCAAAGCCAGAAATGCTTAATATTGAGTAATTTTATTTAAATAAGATTCAGATAGTTTTTTTGTTTTTTAATCTCCTTATTAGCTCAAAAGAAAGAGCATATTTGTTTTATTGTGAAAATTATTTTACTGTATTTTCTCTTTGTCCTAGGCTGGCTCAAGTATCCAGAGAATCTTGTCAACATTAACCTTAGCAGTATTTCCCACACTTTATTTTTTTAACTTCCTTTATTATACAGAAGCAGGATCCATGTTTTTTACTCTTTTTGCCTATTTGATGTGTCTTTATGGAAATCATAAAACGTCAGCCTTGCTTGGATTTTGTGGCTTCATGTTTCGTCAAACAAATATTGTCTGGGCTGTGTTCTGCGCAGGAAATGTCATTGCACAAAAGTTGACTGAAGCTTGGAAAACTGAACTACAAAAGAAAAAGGAAGAGAGGCTTCCCCCTATTAAAGGACCATTTTCAGAATTCAGGAAAATTCTTCAGTTTCTTTTGGCTTATTCCATGTCCTTTAAGAACTTGAGTATGCTTTTCCTTTTGACTTGGCCGTACATCCTTCTGATGTTTCTGTTTTGTTTGTTTGTGGTAGTTAATGGTGGGATTGTTGTTGGTGATCGGAGCAGTCACGAAGCCTGTCTGCATTTTCCTCAGTTGTTCTACTTTTGCTCTTTCACTCTCTTTTTTTCCTTTCCTCACCTACTGTCTCCTAGCAAAATTAAAGCTTTTCTTTACTTAGTTTGGAAACGTAGAATTCAGTTTTTTGTGATTACCTTAGTCTCTGTATTTTTAGTTTGGAAATTCACTTATGCTCATAAATACTTGCTAGCAGATAATAGACACTACACATTCTATGTGTGGAAAAGAGTTTTTCAAAGATACGAAATTGTGAAATATTTGTTAGTTCCAGTCTATATATTTGCTGGTTGGAGTATAGCTGACTCATTGAAATCAAAGTCAATTTTCTGGAACTTAATGTTTTTCATATGCTTATTTACTGTTACAGTACCTCAGAAACTACTAGAATTTCGTTACTTCATTTTACCTTATGTTATTTACAGACTTAACATACCTCTGCCACCCACATCCAGACTTGTTTGTGAACTGAGTTGCTATGCATTTGTTAATTTCCTAACTTTTTATATCTTTCTGAACAAGACTTTTCAGTGGCCAAATAGTCACGACATTCAGAGGTTTATGTGGTAATATCACGGATATCTTGAACTCTAAAAATAGACTTATTATTTAGACTGTTTCCACAATGAACAGCTGAACAGGTGAAAATTGTGGACTTTCGTTTCAAAGGCACAGTGGTGATCCTCAGATCACATCAGATTTTTAAATTTTAAACATTAGATATATGTGTTTTAAATTACCTAAGAAATCTAAGGAAGTTAAGTGGTAAAGAACTTAGAAAAGTTTAAGATTTGCTCCATAAGGCTGAGTAATAATGGGAAAATAAAATTGTTTACAGTTATTCCATGATATCTCTTTGTTACTGCGGGCCACTCAAAAAGCTTGGAAATTTTTTGTAGATACAAGTTTCAGAAAATTGGGCATGCTTTATTGATACTGGAACTTATTTATTCTCTTCAGAAAGCAATAGCAGACAAAATGTTTGAAAAATATTTACAAATGATCAGGTAATAATTTTTTTAATTAAATTTATTGAGGTGACTGGTTAGTAAAATTACATAGGTTTAAATTCTACAATCCTGTAATACATCATCTATATATCACATTGTTTGCTCACCACCCAGAGTCAGTTCTCCTTCCATCACCATATATTTGACCCCCTTTACCCTCTTCTACCATCCTCCTTTCCCCTTACCCTCTGGTAACCACTAAACTGTTGTCTATGTCTATGAGTTTTTGTTTCTTTGTCTTGTTCCTTTGTTGCCTTCAGTTTTATGTCCCACATATGAGTTAAGTCATATGGTTCTTGACTTTTTCTGCCTGACATATCACTTAGCATAGTAATCTCAAGATCCATCCTTGTGGTCGCAAATGGCAGTGTTTCATCTTATGGCAGAGTAGTATTCTATTATGTATATATACCGCATCTTCTTTATCCAATTATCTATCGAAGGACACTTGGTTGGTTCAATGTCTTGGTCACTGTAAATAAAGCAATGAACATCGGAGTACATATATCTTTACGGATAAGTGTTTTCAGATTTTGGGGGTATATTCACAGGAGAGGGATTGCTGGGTCATCAGGTCATAATTCTTGATTGAACAGTTGCTTGACATTGCAGTAAATTTAATTTTAATCATAAGGCAAAATAGACTCACGTAGATACAAGTAAGTGTTGTAAATTAAAGGCTCATCTATGTCTGTCTAGGACTGTTGACTTTTGTTAAAAATCTAGAAATCTAGAAATGAAGCTCTTTCACTAATTCCTAATATGAAATACAGCCAAAGATAAATTGTGTTGATATACCTTTCAAAAGGGATTTTCTTTTTGAAATACATTACTGTATTTTCTTTGGCTGTCATAATAAGTTACCACAAACATGGTGGCTTAAAAAAAAAATTCTCTCACAGTTCTGGGGGCCATAAATTTAAAATTAAGGTGTGAACAGGCTTAGTTATTTGTGGAGGCTCTGAGGGAGAATCAGTTCCATGCCTCTCCTAGTTTCTGGTGGCTGTCTGCAATCATGATGTTTCTTGGTTTATAGATGCATCATCACTCCAGTGTCTCTGCCCTTGTCTTCACATGGCTTTCCCCTCTGTCTTCTTTATCTTAGAAGACAGTATCATTGAATTTAGGGCCCACCCTAATCCAGGATGGTCTCATGGTGAAGTTAATTATGTCTACAAAGACCCTTTTTCCAAATAAAATCCCATTTATAAGTTCCAAATAGACATCTTTTTCTGGGACTCTTTTCAACCCACTTACATTACCAAAGGAGATTTTAGGATAAATCTCATAAAAGTTGGAGGAAATAATTGCTGGGATATTTTATCCTTACTGAGAGGTTAGACACAAGTGATTTTTGAGGTCACATATAAAACTAAATGTAACTGCTATTTGATTCCATTATATTAGGTTGGTGCAAAAGTAAGTGTGATTTAAAAGGTTAAAAAAATTGCATAAACCGCAATTACTTTTGTACCAACCTAGTACAAAAAGAGAATTGAAAGGAAGTTTAGAAATCATTTGATAATCTTATTTTATAGATTAGGAAACAGTCGCTCGGATAGGATTTTTGTGTGTTGGTTTTTGGATGCTGTGTCTATTTTGAGTTCATTCATTGGGTTTTTATTCCATTACAGAAAAGTAGTTGGACATGTTAACTTGGACGTGTAAATTTACAGCTGTGACCAGAATTCATCTTTTAATTTCATTTTATGTTTGTAAACTTTTTAAAATAGATGTGTGAACAAATTGTCTTAAATGTTGGATAATGCTTTCTCTGGGTTTTAAATAATGAGTGGATTTGGAAAGTATTCTGTGTTTGCAAATAGAAAATTTTGTGCAGATAAACACTACAAGTATAGTCTTGAGCAGTCTTTGTTGTACTCTGAACAGTACTGAGAGAGTAGATTGACTGTAGTTAATCACTGTGTCTACAGTGATCGGAGGACAAATGTTTTTTGCCCAAACTTTTTTTAGACAAGACAGCGTACTCAAAGAAATCATTATTTATAATGGGAATCTGAGTTCCAGGAAGTCAAAATTGCAACAACAACAAAAAATGTGTGATTTAGGAAAAACAGCTTTCTTTTCTGATACTATATGGAAAGGCTTTCAGGAATATTTCTAAGACGAAACGACGTTTCCTCTCTAGTCTGGCAAAAGTGAAGAACCTATTCCACCCTATAGATGGGAGGAATCGCTGTTCCAGTTAATTTTTCAGTGTTGAGTCCCTAAGAGATATTTCGGAGAAAATCTGCGTTCAGAGAAAACAAGTTAATCTTACGTGTTTTCTATAAAGTACGTAACGTAACGTTTTAGAAAAGAATGCTGTGAATTAAAAGGTGCTATGGGGCATTGCTTTTGGAAATACCCTGTTATTGTTGTGTGTTGAACATTTTTCAAGAGTTACCAAATAAATATTTTTAACCTGAAGTTTTAAAAAATTAGACTTAATTGAATTTCTTGATTAAAAGGTGATTATAAAAGTGTTGATAAGCTAGAAAGTCTATGGAGCTTTGCAATTACTATTATTAAAGTATGTAAGTAGGATTATATTAATGTCAAAAAATTTAGCCCATAATATGTTTAAATCTTTTTGAACTTTTTCTGTTACATGAAATTATATAGAGTACTATCTTTATATAGCATTCGTAAGGTTCCGGTGTGCTGTGTTTTTCCTTCCATATTATTTATACCTTCTATTAGTGGATACTCAGAAATCTTTTCTAATGTATCTGACTGTGTAATTTAATTATTTGGAAAAACAGTGTTCCTGACGTTAAACATAGCATGTGATTTTGGCAAAAGAAATGTTAGCTCTCTGTCCTCTTCCTCCTTAGAGTTATTCTGAAATGCGCTTAGTCTATCATAAAGCACCTTATAGAAATAGCTTAATGCAATGGATTTCTAATTAAATAGCTTAGCGTAGTATATTTCTAGTTTGAGAGCTTAACTGCCACTTTACATTTTTTTTAATTTACAATTAAAGACATGAGAGAAGAAAAGAGATCCTCAATTTTTATTTATACCCCCTAAATAGTAGACTATTATATTAGACTCACTTTTAATTAAAATGTTCATATAGAGAAATACATTCATATTCATTAGGTTAGAGAGCATTTATTGTCTTTGAAGCAACTAGAATTTCATTAAAAAATAAAACAAGAAAGAAGTATGCAAATAATATGAAAAAATTTTTTTCTAATGGAAATTTAAACATGACTTAGGAACCATGGGCTTGTAGAAAAAGCATTGAACATGAGAGTTAGGATTTCTATATTTGTGGCTTTGGAATCAATAAGGCAAATAATTTAATCTTTGGTTTTCATTTGAAAAATGAGAAGAGTATCTGTCCTAATTCTGGTCAGTGCTTGGCACGTGTACAGCCTTATTTCAAAAAGAATTCAGCCGCTGCTGTATATCCGTAAAGTTCATAAATAAGTTACATAATAAATATTGAGTAAATGTATGCTGAATGAAGTTTTTAGTATAGAAAGAAGTGAATATCCTAGAAAAAATACTATATAACTGTTAGCTAATTTTAGGAAATAAATCATGTTTCATAATGAGAGCCATCCTAAACTTTTGCTGCCTAAATTTTCTGACCTAGTTTTAATTTTTTAATTTACCATAGTGTTTAATACTTCTACTTTATTTACTTGTAAATATATGTTTTTATAATATGGTGTGATTTCAAAGTCATTGCTGTTTATTTAAAATAAAAATGAATTTCAGCCATTAAATTATAATAGAACTGATGATTATTAGACTTTAAAGGAGAAAAGAGATTTCAACTAATTACAAATATTTTGCATTGTTTTAGTTAGGCTATATTTTACTACTTTAAGGATAACTTAATTATCTTATTTAGGGTACTTTTTATATATTTAAATTTTGACAGCAATACAAACATTTTCAGTATACTAAAACTTGTATAGCTGAGAAAATTATAATAAAAATGGACAGATTGAGGTTATATTTTTTTAACATGTATCCAGGAATCCAACATTAATTTTTAATATTTGGAAATTATTTCTAGGGTAAAAAAATTTGTCACAGTTAAGTAATCCAATAATATCTTTATATTGTCCTTTTTTAAAAAAGAGCATTTGATGAATTGAATGTTAATTTGAAGTCAGTGCATCACTATCAGACCAAAAGAGATACGGTATTTTTCAGACAAGAAGAATATTAAACAGTGTATTGATGTTTTACACTAATTGAAACTTACATCAGTTCAGTTAAACCACGTATATGTATGTACGACACATGCAAAATGAGGAAAAGGAGGAAAAGTAATAATAATTATCATTTATTGAGCACCTATAATAATGCTCTAGGTGTTTTACTGGCTGATTTATAATTATGGTCACTTTTTGATCCAACTCATGTTCCCATGAGGCAGATGTTGATTTCTGTTTGGACTACTGGAGAAACAAAGTCAAAGTAACTTGCCCGAATTCAACTCTGTTCACCTAAGATCATGGATTGGTTTTTGACTGCAATGCCTCAACGGTGAAAGTTTTTCATTAAAAGAAGTAAGATATGGAGAATGAGATATTAATCTGTCTTTACTCTGCATTAGCTGGATGATTCATGGCATATTATTTTTTTGTATTGGATGTATATAGTCATTTTTAGAAATATGAGAAACTTTAAAGAAGCATGAACAAATGGTGAGTGTTTATAATTGTGTTGCAAGAGAAATGGCTAAAAGATACACAGGGTGTTACCTTGGAGAAGCAGAGATCCTATCACTTGATAAGATCACATAATTGAAGAATAATTTGGAAGAAGGATTGGAATACTCTATATTCCCTGAAGTATAAATCAAGGGCCAGCAGATTCCAACACGTGAAAAGCATACATTTTCTCATTTTCATTCTGCAGAGCAATGGACCCAGAGAAAAGTTAGTGTGCTTGCTCACTGGAGGCAAGATTTCTGTTTATTAGGGATGCTTCAGAAGAGATTCAGCTAGCAAGTAGATATAGTAAACGGCTTTTTAAGATGCCTCACAACCTTGTAATTTGAAATTTATGTTTGTTACAGCTAACATTTTTGGCATTAATCGGTAAGCCATGGTGAAGTATCTGGTGACTTGCATGCTATTTTCCATATAGTTTAAATTCTGAACAAAAACTGTACTTTAATTCTTGTTACCTTGTTTTAGAAACAAATTTGAGATACGCAACTTAGCAGAACGTGTTTTTAGGTACAGTGTTTAAGAGTGCTGCTAATGTAGTTTCCTATGTTTAATCCCTTTTACAGCAGTGAAGAGACTATGCTTCTTTTTTATTACATTTATTGGGGGTACATTGGTTAGTAAAATTGTATAGGATTCAAGTGTACAATTCTATAACACATCATCTTTTGAAAAAGTTTTCCCCCTGAAGGTAAGGAGGGTTAGCACTAGCTACAAAATTGTTCTCAATGCAATATCCACTAGGTGGCAATATTGTGGTACATTTCCAAGTGTAAACTTCCTAGTTTCAACGTTTTTTATGGTTTAAGATTTGAAGCACCAAATAATTCATAGCAGCCATGTCTATTTATTACAATGTTATTCCAAATGTTTTCTGAATTGTATGAAGCTAAGGTAAATGTTAAATCATTTCTGTGTTTTGTAATCATACCAGGTGATTTTACCTAATATATCTTCCCTTATGACATTCTTTACGGCATAGTCAAGATCTTTTGCCACAAACACTGAGTGATGACGATGACACATTTGAAAACTCATACATGGTAGTGGCCACTGTTTTGAGTGACTTACTCGTACTATTTATGCCTCATAACCACCCTGTGGGATCAGTACTGTTATTAATATCTCCACTCTACACATAAGGATTCTGAGCATAGAGAGATTAGGTATTTTGCCCGAGATTACAAAATAACTGGCTGAGGAGGGATTCAAACCTAAGCAGGCCGACTCTGAAATCCATGTTAACTATCAGTTTGGTAGGGGGCGGGAAGAGGGACACAAAGTCTTCCTTCAAATTGGTAACATTTTAGAAAGCAAAATGATCACGCAGAACGGTTATACTCTATTTGTATAGGTCAGGAAAATGAAGCCCACACTAATTTTGGCTCTTCCAGAGGCAGATAATCTTCCATTTGCCATGGTGTCTTCCATTTCTGTTTTTGTGATGGTGTCTCAAAATAATAGGCGTGTGTCCATATGAAAATAAGGGAGAGAAAAACTCAGGATTGGCGTTTTTAACTATATTAATTTACACTGAAATAAAGACCATTGTTTTAATAAGAATGATCCTAGCTACCAAACGGGGCAGCATAGTTGTTTGGAAATTAATATTTAAGTTTCTCCAAAGAGACTCCTATTTGAAAGCAAATTGCCACGTAAACATGCCATACTTTGGAATTTTTTAAAATTTTGACTGGAAAAGCTTAATCTTTAAAAATACATGTTCTCGATGCTTTTAAGTTTTATATTTTGTTAGATACTGTTCTGGAAAATGGAGAGGTTTATTTAACTTCTAAAATTGTGTGTTCATGTCATTTAGAATTGATTTTTAAGTAAACCTTTATAAGAATAAAATACTTTTTCTTTATTGAAGTTTGTTCAAATATGGTTTCATTTTGTTTGTAAATAAATTTGTGTTTTATAATTTACCGTGTCTACTTAGCGCATTCTCTTATACTGAACTGGGTACTAGTAGCTCTTTCACCCATTCTACTAGTAGCTATTTTTCCCTGTCTACCACCCACAAATCCTACGCTGTATTAGTCTTAAAATAATAGAACTGAATAATACTTTTAAGTGTCCATCACTAGCCTGGATTGACTGTTTTATTCTCATAATAGTGGAAGGCCGTCAAATTACTGGCTGATCGTTTTGGACTTGTGGAAGCTTGAGTTTCATTGTTAGTCCAGGTCTGTAGAAAGCCTAAAGTGGTTTGCAAATAACCTTTAATTTGCCAAGACTCAAACCCCAAATTTTGATCCCTTGTAAAGGGAAGAGATTCCTGCTTTGTGATTTCAGACTTTCAGCTCTTGCTTTCCACTGTGCTACAGCTCTGGTCAGCCAAGGACATGTACACAGGTTTGGGGCTTGCTCCTCTGACCCTCCTTTCTGAGATTTTCCTTCTTAATTTATAGCCATTCTGAGATCCTAAACTCCATTTTCTCACACCTCAAACCAAAGATATTGCAGTTATCTGACTAGGGTGTGTCTTCAGGGGAAAAGTCACATAAACATGGGTCTCACCCGGTGAGATCTTTCAATGATCAAGTCCTGTCTAGTTCCGGCCTGTTTTAGTTTGCTCTTCAGTACCTTCAAATATCTATCTATCTATATATATTTTTCCTTTAAATTTGTCAATCTGCAGAAGAGTTAATATGATTAAAGTTGCTCTGCCATTACCTGTTTTGATTATAGTTGTCATTTTCTATTTATGTATCAGCAAGTTGGGGTTGTTTGCTTTGGAAAACTAAAAAGCAGAGTCCTGAAAATTATTTATGTGGGGCCAGTAAGTTTTTGGAATATTGACTTCTAATATAGTCCCCTAATATAGTAAATCATAATATTTGTAATTAAATATGATTATATGAGGGGCCTTTATGTGAAAATGACTGTGACCTTCAGGCAACAGGAACTCACCTAATTGGGGGCTAATTAATGAAAAGTAGAGTATGACCACTGAGGAGGAGTATAGAGCTAGGGGTTTACATGGAAATAGAGATGATCTCTTGCTGAAGGGACAAATAAATATTTCATAGGAAAATTGGCATCTGAGATTATACTTGATGGAGATTTGTGAAGACACTGGGAAAATTCCAGACAGAATAAAGGGGTAAGAGCAGAAAAATCACAGTAAAACTATCATACACTTAAGCAGAAGGTGACAATAACAGTGGTCAGTATTTATGGAATACTTGCTGTATGCTAGGCACTAGGCTGTCTTAAATATGGATTAGTTTATTTGAGCCCCATCATAACTATAAGTCAAATACTGTTATTCCTATTGACAAGGAAAGTGAGGTACAGGGAACTGAAGCCATTTGCAAACTTAGAAAGTGTGGCTCCCGAACCTGTCCTTTTAAGCAGGGCACTCTACTGGCCTCTAAAGGTGTATACTCAGCCTGTGCTTCAAAGGAGCTGAGGTTATTTTTTAGGTAGAAAATAGGTTTAAAAAAATAGTTCTGCTACATGCAATGAGGAACAAGGAGAACACATCCCACACACAGACCCTGTGATAAGGGGTTGGAGAAAAATAGCTATTATTTGAGAGGATAGCCAGGTTCCCATTATAGAGACGAAGGGCATTGCCCACCCCCCATAAATCCTGTTGTTGCAGGTACCAGGGAGAAGGGTATTCCTAATAAGAGTTTGGGGGGCTACCCAAAAACATTTATACTGAAAGGTTTCTAAGCCAGAAAGATGTAGTCTCAGGAGAAACGTTTCTTGAGAGGAAGGAGGTACCATCCTAGTCTTTCTCGGTGCCGTTATATGTCATTTTAATACTTTATTTTACAACCTGTCAGTCTCTAAAAATATGGTGAGAGAACCAAATTTAGATGAAGAAACCTGGCCTGACTTGGAATGTTAACTCAAAGTGATGCCTCTGTACGTGTTTAGTCTTGTGACTGATGACCAAGTATATTGCAGTTTCAGAAGTGTAAGGAGGCCCTGGGCTAGGGAGAGCCACAGGAAGGGGAGACCTTCCTGATCAAAAAGAGTAGTTTTAAATAACCCGCCTCCAAGTCTGTGTCTTGGTCATAGGATTTTCTCCCTTTTGAAATGTCGGGAAAAGTAACTCCTTAAGGGTTAATCAGGCATTAGCATTTTAGTACCTTATGAGAAAATCTGTGTGTGTTTCTTCCAACCCTCCAACCACCTCCACCCCTAACCCGCCTGTCTAGGTAAGTGCAGGTACCACTGGAGATGATAAACATGAGAACGTTACGAACATTGCTATGAAAAGAAGGAAGAAAGTGAAATAGCAAGACTGAAGACAGGCCCAAGAAGAAGGGTAGCCTGGAGAGGAAATATTTCTCCCTCTGTCGATGACTCTCAGACTCTTCATGAAACTATTTCATTCAGGAGGCTCATTTCTTATGGAATGTGTACAGAGTACGGATATAAAAATAAAGAGAAATATAATATGATGTGGATTGAAAGACCATGCTGATCACTCTGCTTGCACCACAAAAATGCAGAGTGATGTTAATTCTTTAGTGAGGATAACTGTGCTGGGCAACTTTTAACCCTGTTAGCTAATTTTGTTTTCAAAATGCATTATCCTAATTTTCTCTCAAGGTGGCAGTCTTGGACATCTTTTCCAGTTGTTAGTTTGACAGGCGTTTTATAACATTTTATTTACCCTCATAATGTCACAAATACTAATGATTTTTTTCATGGTCTTTTGAAAGACATTCTTTGGACGTGTTTAGCTTTGAGCAAATATATTTGCTTATTTTTGTCACTGAGCATTTTAAAAACCTGTGACCAGTGGAAACTTGAGTCATAATTACAACTACATTCCATTATTAAGAATATGTACTTTTTTTCCCAGTTGGAATCCCAGTCAAACCTAGAATTTATAAAAGCAGTTTTAATTCATGTGGATATATATTATATATATGATATACATTATATATATAATACACACACACACACACACACACACACACACACACATATTTCCAAAAAGCTTCAGTTGATGGGAAATTCTTGTTTTCCTCCTATCTGTCCATTCCCTTCTATCTAGCCATTCTCTGATAGCTGTGCTATCAAGCGGGTTACTTGGTAAGGAAAGAAAGCAAAGTAATTATATTTGTAATGCTATGTGTGTGACATAGGAAGTAAATTTTTTAGTCATTTTAGCTAAAATAAAAGCAATTTGGCAGTTTCTGCATCTGCGAAAGGTTATCAATTATATATTATATGACTTGCCATGAACTTTTGATGTGTTTGAATTCTGTGTGGCTAGAAAGTTGATAGACTATTTATGGGTGTTTTATAATGTTTGATGTTATAGTGGCTCTTTCCTTATGTTAGTTTTTCCATATAGGACTGTGTTTCCCCGAAAAGAAGACCTAACCCAACCATCATCTCTAATGTGTCTTTTGGAGCAAAAATTAATATAAGACCCAGTCTTATTTTACTACAATATAAGACCCGGTCTATAATATAATTATAATATAATATAATATAATATAATATAATATAATATAATATAATATAATATAATATAATATAATATAATATAATAATATAATATAATATAAAATATAATATAAAATACTGGGTCTTATATTAATTTTTGCTCCAAAAGATGCATTAGAGCTGATTGTCCAGCTAGGTCTTATTTTTGGGGAAACATGGGATTACCTAATAGAATTACATTATTTGGGCTTTTTAATGATTCAAGGAAGAGATAAGGGGAGTCATTGAGAATAGACAAAGAAACATGAGTTAGTTGAGGATATTGTCTCTCCCTCTACATTGTCTGTCACTATGGATCCCAATGCTTATAGGACTGGAATGTATAGCAAGCCTCAAGGAGAGTGAGACACCAGCTCAGTGTCACTTAGGAGATAAAACCTAAGTTCAAAATGTATACCTTCTCTTTGGTCTTTAATCTCTTTTCCCACACCAAAAGCCATGAAGTTCCAGCTGGATCAGTTCACCTCTGCTTCCACTCTCAATGCACACAGTAGGCAGGCTTTTATTCTGAGCCATACTAGAACTCACTCAATATAATCCATAAATATTCTCCTTTGACTTGGATACCAATCGTTGGTGCAATCAGTTATGGCCAACAGCGTAGTGTTGTTTATATTACAAACATGTCACATGTTTTACCAATTTTATTCAGAATCAGTCCTCTTAGAGCTCTCATAAGAGCATCCATGGAATCATCCAATATAGGAATATACCACCTTTTACAATAACAAAAAGAAACACTTTTAACATAATAAATTTTAGATATGTATGTGTAATTTTATTTTCTAAATTTTCATAAAAGCATAATTACTGGATCAATCAATAGTTACTTGCTAATTACTTGAAACTCTTCATTTGCTATAAAAGTGTATATAGTTTAATAAATGAGAAGATAACAAACATATAAGGGTACATATTCAGGAAGACTTCCATGACATCATTCTCCTCATAATCAAGTATTTTTCCCACACTTATAGCCACCAACACACCATGGAAATTGCCAGCTTCCTTATCTGTATTTCTTACTAGACTATAACGTCTTATAGTCAAGGATTGTGTCTGTTGTATTCACAAACGTCAGGCACATAAACAGCAAATATGCAATAGTTTTTGACTGTTTGAAGGAATAGGAGTACCTAGGTGTCTAAGAATGCCACACTAGAACAAGAATGCCAAACTATAGTCTTCAAATATAGAACTCTAGTCAAATTTAAAACTAGCAACAGTCTATGGAAATTTCATTTCTTGTTCTTTTATCTGAGATTAAATTACCTTAATGCTCGGAGGCCAATATATTTTTCTAGTAGAATGCTTCCCTAGTTTAAAATGAAAATAACATATCATTTCCTCTAACAAATTCAATGTGTAGCAATATTTATATTATTAATGCCTAGAATACTTCTTTTATATAAATGTGTTGAAATACTTGTTTAGAAATATGTATGTATTTTTCAGAAACATTTAACATTTATTTATAAATAAGTAATATTCTAAACATTTACTTAGAAATTGTGTTTGTATATATATTCATATTAGCTATAAAAATAAAATTCTCTAGTTTACATTTTTGATAATTGGAATTAGTTACTGTATCAGTTTGATGACTCACAGTGATATGAAACATTTGACACAGCACTGGGAAATGTTTGGTACTATTTAAAATTAAAATATTTTTGCATGTAACTATATATAGGAAAGTGAAGATACTGGTTTATATAAAGGAAATTAAGGCTAAAGATAAACAGGCATTGCTCTTTGCAACATCAGGAGTTGTATTTGCAGCTCATTTCTCTTTTGCCATTCTCATTTAAAACAATATTCTTTGTGTTGCAATTACATTGATAAATTCTTTAGCTAGCCAGTTCCACAGCTGCTCTCTGAAGATATGTTAGAGCTCTGAGTCCTTGGGGTTTAGTTTGAATCTTACATATTTGATGTTACATTGATACCTTTTTTTTTTGAAGTTACGTTGATACTTCTTAAGTAGTGGCCATCATCCCTAAATTTTTCTCTTTACAAATCCAAGCATGTCTAATAATTATAACAATATAGCATTAATTTTGTTCTCATTTGTTTACATAATAGTCTTATATTGCTTAAATGCTAATGTGATTTGTTGCTGTTATTTTTACTGATGTTGAGGAAGGGATGCTTTTTAGCCACATAAATATTTAAGGTTATTTGATACTATCTTCCCATAGTCGTGTTCTGACTAAAATAAATTTTAACAATACAGTCAACTTGCTCATCTTTGGGTGTGCAATTTTTCATTTATGTTGCCCACTTTGCCAATTAAAATAAATAATTCTTAATGAGAAAGTTCTTGTGCTTTCTGGAAAATGTGATTTAAGTTGCAATGATTTAACTTACACATGATGTGTTATAATAGGAAGTTATAATTCTTACTGAGGAATTTTATATTCATAATACCCTTTTTATTCTTATAGATCATAGCGTAAAATGAATATCAATAAAGTCATAATCCCAAAGTGAATATCAATAAAGTCATAATAGTTCAAGCAACAATTTATTTAGCTTATTATTCTGGTGGGTTAGCAACGTGTACTGGGCTCACATGGGTGATTTTTCTGCTGGTCTCAGCTAGACTCACAAGTTTAGTTAAATTATTTTGACAAGGAAGGTAGCTAGCTGTTGATTGGGGTGGTCAGGAAGACTGGGCCATATGTCTTCAGCAGGCTAACTTGGGCTCCTTCACAAGCTGACATTGTCAGGACTCCCAAGAGCAGCAAGAGAAGGCAAGCCACAATACAAAAGCAATTATCAAGTTTCTGCTTGTTTTATTTTTGCTACTGTTTTATTGGACAAAGCATATCACAGAGCCAAGCTAGAGTCACTAGGGAAGGGTACTTACTACCAAACAGCTTGGATGATGGTAAGGAAAGATTTTATGGTCACTTTGAAAATCAATCACAGAAGGAGTTTTGCAGAACTGATTTATATACAAGCAATATAAATTGAGATATTGTGGCTTCAGTTCCAGACCATCACAATAAAACAAATATTGCAATAAGGTGAGTCACACAAAGTTTTTAGTTTCCTAATGCATACAAAAGTTAGGTTTAACTATACTGTAGTCTATTAAGTATGTAATAGCACTTTGCATAGAAAAGCAATGTACATACCTTAATTTAAAAATATTGCTAAAAATATTCTAACCATCATCTGAGCCTTCAGTGAGTTGTAATTTTTTTGTTGGTGGAGGGTCTTGCCTTAATGCTGATGCTGCTGACTGATCGGGGTGGTGGTTGCTGCAGGTGGGGCGGCTGTGGCAGTTTCTTACACTAAGACAACAATGAAATTTGCCACATTGATTGACTCTTCCTTTCATGAATGATTTCTCTGTAGCATGTGATGCTGATTGAGAGCATTTTACCTACAGTGGAACTTCTGTCAATATTAGAGTCAATCCTCAAACCCTGCTGCCCCATTATCAACTAATTTTATGCAATGTTCTAAATCCTTTGTTGTCATTTCAACAATCTTCACAGCATCTTCACCAGGAGTAGATTTCCACCTCAAGAAACCATTCTTTGCTCATCTGTAAGAAGCAACTCCTCATCCAGTAAAGTTGTTGTTTTTTTCATGAGATTGTAGCATTTCAGTCACATTTTCACACTCCACTTGTAATTCTAGTTCTTTTGCTATTTTCACCTCATCTGCAGTTACTTCCTCCACTGAAATCTTAAACCTCTCAAAGTCAAAAATGAGGGTTGAAATTAACTTCTTCCAAATTCCCTTTAATATTTGTATTTTGACCTCTTCCCATGAATCATGAATATTCTTACTGGCATCTAAAATAGTGAATCCTTTTCAGGTTTTCAATTTAGTTTGCCCAGATACATCAGCGAATCACTATCTAAGGCAGCTATAGCCTTACAAAATGCATTTCTTAAATAGTAAGACTTAAAAGTTGAAATTACTCCTTGATCCATGGGCTACAGAAGGGATGTTGTTAGCAGGCATGAAAACTACATGAATCTCATCAGAGCTCTGGGTGACCAGTTGCATTGTCAATGAACAGTGATATTTTGAAAGGAATCTTTTTCTCTACAGTGGGCTTAACTATGTTGTTAACAGATGTGCTGTCATCGAAGCTTTGTTGTTCCATTTAGAGAGCACAGGTAGAGATATTTAGCTTAATTCTTAAGGGTCCTAGACTTTTCAGAATGATAACTTAAAAGTCACCAGATGCATTAGCCCCTAATGAGAGAGTCAGCCTGTCCTTTGAAGCTTTGAAGTCAGGCATTACCTTCTCCTCTCCAGCTGCACGAGTCCTAGATGACGTCTTCTGCCAATATCAGGCTGTTTTATTTACATTGACAATCTGTTGTTTAGTCTAGCTGTCTTTATTAATTACCTTAGCTACACCTTCTGGATAACTTACTGCAGCTTCTACATCAGGACTTGCTGTTCACTTTGCACATTTGTGTTATGAAGACAGTTTCTTTCCTTAAACCTCATTAACCAATCTGTGCTAGCTTCACGCTTTTCTTCTGCAGCTTCTGCACCTCTCTCAGCCTTCAGAGAATTGGAGAGAGTTAGGTCCTAGCTGTGGATTAGGCTTTGGCTTAAGGGAATGTTGTGGCTGGTTTGATCTTCTATCCAGACCACTAAAACTTACTTATTCTAATTTTTTCATTATCAATTTATGTACTATTTTTTGGTTCATAGACCAAAAACTCAGACATTTTTAGACATATGGCTCAGATAGTACTATGTAACCTTGAATTATGTGATTCTAAATCCTTCAATTATATAAAAAGTAATAATATCAACAAAAAGTCTTAAACTTTTTCTAAAAGAGTAGATTGCAACTTTCACCAAAACACCGATTTTCCTCTTTAGATTTTTTTCCCTTCTTTCTTTCTCCCTTTTGTTCTTCCTTTCTTCTCTTTCTCTCTTTCTTTCTTCTATGCAGAATGGTATTTGATTTAATAGAAAGCATGGAGTTCATACATACCCATTGAAAACCAGTGCCTTGAAAACCAAACAACTTTAAAAGTTAGCAGCAGTTTCTGCACATACAAAAATACAGATTTATTACATAACAGATGATAGTAAAATTTGTCAAAACATAGTATACAAACGTAAAGCATTTTAGATAAAGCAGCAGTCTAATATATTATAGATTAACAGAGTATAATAAAATGGCATGCACTCTGTTTTCGAATCATACAATATAATACTTTACAGCAATATTAACAAACTACTTCCATTAAGTATTACAGGAGACCAAAGGAAACATAGAGTAGGAATGGTTATTTAAGAACCTCAGCATCTATTTTCTTCTGTGCTTCAAATTGGGTGGGTGATTTTCTACTCATCAATATGAAAAGAGGGAGAGAGAGAGAGAGAGAGAAAAGGCTAGAATTACTACTTTGTTAAGTAGAGAAGAAATTTCTTCCAGAAAGACACTCCAAGCCATAAGACCTTCATTGATATCTTGCAGTTCTGACAGTAGGATTGCCCAAAAGGTAAGGGGAATCCCTGTTGCCTTTACATATTATACCAAAAAGATGCATATGGACACTTTATAGGAGTGGTTGGTTACAAGGGGAAATCTACTTCACATCTGTGACTGAGATGGCCAGTGTCATGAAGGAGTTCTTTGGACTCAGAGTTCTAAAAGCTAAATAGACTGCTTAGGGCAAACAGGGCCATGTGCCCTAGAGGTGGGTAGGTTATACGGTTAATACTGAAAGGACTTCTTATATCTTACAGAAAACATTATTCTTTTCTATAACTGAGAAATGTAACCTTTAGAACAACAGGGAAAGATATTTGACATGAAAGTTTCCTGGTGGCTTAGATCAATAATTTGAAATAAGCTAGTTTGTGGGAGAGAAGTCCAGCTGATGGTGGACTAGAGAGGCCCGATGGGTTCTAAGCAACTTCTTGTAAGTAGTTAAAATGAAGGAAGATGCACATTCATTCCTGATTCTACCCCTTCATATGGGCTGGCAAGGCCTAATAATCCATGGAGTTAATCCAGGAGATGTACCAGTACAATTTTTCAGGCAAGAGAGAGGAGACATGTCCATGGATATGAAATAAATTAATGGGGGTAAAAACCATCTGTAAACCAAGAATGATTTGGAACAAAACTACGTTAAAAACCTTGGGAGATAAGGAAATCCAAAGCCAATGACTGAGAAGAAGGCCTGCCAGTGACTTTGGGGGGTGTTCCACTCTACAACCTGGGAACCTCTAAATTGCTCTCGCCACTGCCAATTGATAATCAGAAAAAATGATGATTTATCAATAATCTTTTCTGCCTGACTACTGTAAGAGGCAGGTCTGCAGAAAACCATTTTGGCAAAGAGGAGCCAGGCTTGGATCACATGTTGGCAATAGCATTTGTTTAATAGAGAAGGACAGTTGCAATCTTCCTCCATATTCAGGTAGCAAATGCTGGCAGATGGTCTCCTTCTAATGGGAAAATTTGCATCTCTGGAGAAGGTTCCTAGCACAGGTACCTTTGGAAAGGACACTGAGATGAGCAACCATTTCCTTTTTTTCCTTCACAGCTCTGTTTTCTGGAACCTTTGCAGAGCAATGCAACACTCATAGAAAAACAAATCAACCAACACAACCCACAAAAAACGATATCATGGTACTCATGGCTCTTGAATCACTCTATGGCTTTTTTCCAGTCCATGGGCTGGTTCCTGGAATGATCCTGTGAGGGAATGTGACTGTAAGAAGTAACAGAAATGGCCATTGGCTTGGCTTCAGAGAAATGCTTCACATGATTTTTTTCGTTACCGGGCATGCTTTTCTTTCTAATGCTTTGATTAGTGACATTTTTCTTGTCTGCTTATTAAAAACATTCCATGAAATGTAAATGGTTTCTCTTCGCCCTTCTCCCCTCTCCACAGTCCTTATTCTTCACTTATGATGTCCTGGCCTTCTCAGAATACTAATTTTATGTAAGTCATGTTTTATCTACAGAAGGTGATTTGTCTAATTCCCTGCCTCTAATCCTCTAAAAACATACGACAGGACCAGTCCCAGGCTCTACATAAGGAAAAGCCTCCCAAACACTTAAGTGATGAAATGTTTTAGTCTAAACTGTTTGCCAAATGGTCTCAACAAAGAGAATCCTTTTGTTGTCCTAAATATTAGCGATGATTACCTTCATGCTACCCATCCCAGATATTTTATACAAAGGAGTCATAATAATTCTTGTCTTTACGTCATGATTAGCCCAGTTTCTGTTCTTGGAGACATCAGGTTCTTATTGTGGTTAAACGTCTTTGGGTGCATGTCTGTCCCCAACATCACACACTACTGTAGGCCCTGAGTCTGGGCCGGACATGTGATCCACAGTCAAAGGGCTGGGTGAGGATGTCACATGAGGCAGAGTACCGGGAGAGTACTGCCCACTGTTTTCTCCTTCCTCATGTGACTTCGTACAAAGCTTGAGTCTGTCTTCCACTAGGCTGAAGGGAGAGCTGCAGTGCTTCTCTGAGTTTTGGCTGGGATAAAAGCCATGCCACTGCGCTGTGTGCAGAGATCCAAGTCCTTCCGTTGCCCTTGGGGCATGTCTTTTTGTTTCTCTTGCAGTGAGTTGGCTTCTGCAACACCGGAAGCGAGTGGGGGTGGCTCCGTGGGTCCTTTCAGGGAACTGATTTTCTTTTCCTCTGGTTTGGGTGCCCTTGCCTTGTTTTGGAGGGACCCATTTTTCAAACTGGCCACACCATTTCTCAACCACGTATTGGGGTTACAGAGGGCATTTGTGAATGCCACTTTATGGTGTCCTTCTTTTTTTTTTTTTTTTTTTTTTGTATAAGACTGGTAGCCTCTGGCCTGCCCAGATGAGGGACCAGACATTCCAGAAATGAGGCTGGAACTATAAAAGTTGGAAGAAAGTTCTTCCTGTTTTCTTTGAGCCTGAAAAGTACAATCTATTGGACAGAAAGTTTCAGAGGGTATAAACACGGAGTGTTCAAAAATCTGAAAAAAAGCAGTGTGTTGGGAGCTCCCTGATGAGTCAGATGGGTAAGTGCCTGGGGGAGGACATGCTGGAATAGCTCATCCCGGGGCAAATGTTTAATCTTGAGGGTGAAAACTTCTCAGTGTTTGGGTTTGTGGCACTGCTTTTGCCCACCTCAATCCCCAGGACCAAATTCTGATTAATAAGCTTCTGCCCCTCCATTTGCAAAGACTTGTGCCCCTTGAGATAACCCTCTTCTCCATGCAAGTAGCCGGCTTCACAGCTGAATCTTTGTTGCTTCTTTGAATAATCCCCGTCCCACCTGAGGTAGCTCAGGCTGCAGCGCTGGTCATCTGTTCTGGGCTCTGGGCAGCAACGGTGCCTCCTGGAGCTCTCGACGGCCTCGTCTGTGTGTGGCAGGGAGTAGCCTGATGTACCTGAGTCAAAGGGCTGCTTCCTGGGATGACCATGTGAGGACATGGGACTGTGACATGCCACAGAAATGGCCACTGGCTTGGATTCAGGGAAAAGTTTCCCATGATTTCCTTTATTACCAGACAAGCTTTTCTTCTCAACATTTTTATTAGTGGGATTTTTCTTGATATCAGTGCTTGGACTAAACTCTGCTTAAAACACGTCTTGCCCTCTTCCTCTAGGGGTTGATTCTGCTTCAGATAGTCCTCACCTTTTGTGAGAGAATTGTATCACAGTGGGACTTGCATAGCTTTCTCTGGTAAAACTCCCTGAGACAGGAAAGCTTTGAATCTAGGTAGTCGGTACTGGGCTCCATGCAGCGTCAGTGTCATCTCAGGCTTTTTGGAGCATCTGAGGCAGCTGTGGACAGGTAATGGGGTGTGCTCATGCCACCTGGGGCCCTGGCATGGTCCTGCACTGTGGCCTTTCTGTATGATACTGCAACAGTCACCAGCTTGGATGCCATAGGCCGTCCATTTGAATGTCTTCATGTTTAGAACAGTCTAAGTCAAAGTGGCTCAGGGTTAAAAGACCTCCCACCTTAGCCTGGTGAAGTTCATAGTCACTGAAGGTTAAGACAGAGACCTCTGTCACCAACCATATCTGGGTCTGCAGGTGATTGACAGTACACAGCGGCCAGGGCCTTGAGGGTGCCGTGCTGCACCATCTGCTTTGTGGGGGCCTCTGTCAGCCATGCTGCAGGGTGAGAGCACATGGGGAATAAGAGTTCTGAAGGGGTAAGGGTGGTCTGGGGAGACCATGACTGCAGGCTCAAGAGGCATTTAGCACCAGCCTGGGGAGAGTTATAGATGCCCAGTTGAAGAGTGTGGGCTTTGACTTATCAGTAATAACTTTTAGCTTTATGTTATGTTCACAGAGGATGACATTTATTCCTTGGAAAGTCGCATCCAGAATATCAACATGGGACATCTCACCTGTGAGGTAGAGGTCGGCCTCTGCTCCCCTCCCCCCGCAGCACACTGCTCCCAGAACCAATACACAAGGCTACAGCTTTGACTTGGAACTCTAAGGTCCTCCCTACCCCAAGAGTAGGGCGAACATGAGATAGTTTCAGGTGCCTTTTGATTCACTCAATCATGGGTGCCAAGGAGACAGATTCATCCAGTGTGCATCACCATCCCATTCCAGTATGTAGAAGCAGAGCCTTCTCCAGTGACAGAATTTCAGTTCTTCTGATCAAGTTGTTTGTTCTGGGAAAGAAAAGCCACCACCCGAATCAAAGCCTGCTGACTACCATTCAGACTGATCGTGTTTGTCCTTCATCATCAATCTGAGCAGAAAAAGAAGAGACAGAAACATCTGAAATGCCTTTCACTGTAGATGTGACTTTGTCCAGGTCTTGGGTGTGGTTAACATTAAATTCTACTCCATGTGTTCCCTCCATCAAGAGGTTGGGCACTTTGGAAGGATGTATGGGCCTTGAGGTGCAAACTCCAAGCCCTTTAGCCAATGAACTGTTGACTTGCTCGGGTACAGCGTCATAGGCTGTGTGAGGTGAGTAAAGAACGACTCTGTTCTCCAGAGCCTGAGTCACCAGGTGCTCCTTCCAGGTGTTCCCGGTTACGAGCTTCCCAGGTTGGAAAATAGGCAGACGGTAGGAGAGAACAAGATCAGCCTTCTTTGCAGCACCTCCTAAATCACTCTCTCGGTTAAGTCATTGGTCAGAAAGCGTGTGTTTACTTGGTTCCAGCAGTAATCCAACATTGTCCCATCTCTCAGTAAATGACAGGGATGCAAAATCATTCAAGGAGGAAAGGAGAGCCTTCAGATTCATGAAGGCACAGGAAGAATTGCAGGTCAGGGAATGAACAAGTCAGCCTGTCATGGGGCTAGGAGTACATGAGATGACAACATACAGAAATCAGGCAAAACTGAGCATCTAGGTTCAAATACTGGCTCTGCCACTTACAGCACATAGTATCTTAGGTAAGTCATGTAAACCTCTCTGAGCTTGTTTCCTCATCTACAAAATGGAAATACTATAACCTTCTTCCCAGGCCATCTCTTGGACCTCCTCTTGCTGCAGCATCCTGATAGCCCCCACAACCTGCAGGAAACACAGCCTACAGTCTTTAGCTAGATCTGCTGGGATTTAAATCGCGGAAAATTCACCAGTCCTGGGAACACCATATGAGCACTGTTTAACGATGTCTTCTTTTGTAGCAGAATGCAGATCAAATTGGAGGGGGTGAGTTGAGAGGCTGCGTAAGCCAGTTGGGAAGTTGGAACGAAACACTGTGGATTAGACATGGGTGTTGGGAAGGGAGAGGAGCACACAGGACTGGGTGTTGGGCCCTGGAGGGGAGAGGAGGAGATAGAGTACAGAGGGCTCGATGGCATCACAGACAGAAGGAGGAAGGCTGAGCAAGCCTGCAAAAGCAGCTTAGCATAGGGAAAGCAGACATGTTTTAGATATGGTGAGTTAGTCCAATGCGGGTAACAAAGACTTGTGGCTGGAAAGGCAAGCCATTACCTTGAACCTTCCTGAAATAGGAAGAGAGCTGTTACCATTCCTTGCAGTTTTAAGTCAAAGCTGTTTCTACTGTTGAGACAAAATTGGCTTCCTTTAACTTGCTCCCACTGGTCCAGATTTAACTCTGCAGCTCTGCATAATCAGTTTTCAAAGCTTTCAAGACAGTTCCCTTCCACACAGGCCTTCTGCCCGTAGGCCAGCATTTCCTTTTCCTGGTATGTCTTCTCTGGTCATAAAACAAGGCACAGAATGGAAGGTGGTATTCTAGCTGTGGCTCGCCAGGGAAGGGCATAGGGCCTGTCTTACTCTTTTAGTTCTAGAACTTGCCATTCTCTACCCATAGCCTAGAGTCCCTCTAGCTTTAGCTCACCACCCTGAGGCCCTATGTTGTCCTTACAGCCAGGCAAAGCCCCAGTGTCCTCCTCAGTTAATGGCTGTTAAACCCTATCTCATCCAACCTCTGGGTGTTTTGTTTTGTTTTGTTTACTTCTTGCTAATAGAAAATTTCACTCATTCACAAAACTATGGAGAATGAAATAACTCATTTATCCCTCACCCAGTTCCAATAATTATCAACGCATAGTTAATATTGCTACATTCTGGACCCCCAACACACCCCATCTATACTTTATTTTCTTAAAGCAAACTCCAGACATCATATCATGTCATCTTTAAATATTTCAGTATGTATCTCTAGGTAACACAAACTCTTAAAACAAAACAAAACAAACAAATTAAAAACCACAGTACTATTATTACTTACAGCAGATAACAATAACTTTTTCACATCATATATCCAGTCAGTGTTCATAAATATCCTCTTCTAGATGATTTGTTTAAATCAGATCCAAATAAAATTCACACTTTGCAAATGATAAAAAAAGAAATAAAAGACAAAAGTCCATGACCAAGTTTACTTACCAAGTCACTACATGGAGCATAAACACCCTCACTCAGCTCATTTTCCAAGCTGTCATAGGAAGAATCATTCATCTGGAAGCAAGAGAAATCTGAGGCATTCTCTCTAGTATTACATCTCACTGAATCCTCTCCCAAAAGGGAAGTGATTTCTCCTCCAAATATCCTACAGGAATTTTCCATCAGAAATTGAATAAGCAGAGAAAACTTTTTTGTCAATTTGTTTTCTAATTCTCGGCTGAAGGAAGTAGGAGGCCAAAGAATGCTTGGAGTGGTACACATTGCTAAATTAAATGCAGTCATCTGATTGGATGAGGAATGTTGCTCAATGCACTCTAATGCTCCAAAAAGATACCTTAGGAGAATAACATTGGCTCTCAGAAGTTGGTCTAACAGCCTTTGAATTGTAATTATTTTTCTCTTCATCATTTCCTTGATCCATTACACAGACCCATTGATCATGAAATCTGATGAAAAAATACTTCCTGGAATATTTCGTAGAAAGTCTTTTAAGACAGATGCTGCCACACAAATAGACTCACAGACTAGGTGTACTTCAACTCGAGAATTCAGTTTCTTTCAGCTCTCTGCAGGTGTTTCCATTGGCTGTCTGAACATGCCTTTGGTGAGGGGTCCTTTTTGACTAAGAAAGCTAAGCATATCCAATATAGGTTTGGGTAGATTGTTGTTCGCACAAATATATGGCAAACACTCCAAAGAGCTGTCCTGGCAGAGGAGATGTTGGTGACATGGGCAAGTGATCCAAGTGAGTGCTAAAACCCACCGAAAGGCCCAGTTGATGATAGTTCTTATCCTTTTAAATATCTTCAGATCCGAGTCACTCAGTTGCTGGGCCGCCACCAGGCGGCCGGGCTTCAGGATTAATTGGTGCTGTATCTTTCCGAGCTGCTGATCCATGAGGAAGGGCTCTTGGAGGTTGGAAGGGCTGATGGGGCCCTTTGATACCAATGGAAGGAGTTCAGTGTCTTGAAGGTGGCTCTTTTTACTTCCATATGGAGATTCATGCCCAATAAGTAGATACAGTGCCTCTTTGCCAGAACTGAGCCAGAACTGGTAATCTCGCTCAGAGGCAGTCATCCCTAACTTTGGTAGTGACATGTGGATAACTTCATTTGCTGTATCTGAATTTGTTCCTGTTACGGTGTTAGAATAGGCACAATTCCCAGTGCCTTTGGTGAAGATTCTGAGGGGAATGCTCTTCAGATAGTCCTTCTTCTTCTCTAGATTGCTGTATCTCTGGAGGAGAGAGAGCCATTTGTCTTTCTGTTCTGGCGGACAGGAAGTGGCCACAAAGTTCACTGTAGGCCAGCCCAAGACAGAGGGTTTCATGGCACCACTGGGGCCTTCTCCCACTTCATCCACACCGCCTGCTGGCCACACCACTTCATTTCATTTCATTTTTTTTCTCTGAAAGTTGCTTTAAATGATTTTGGCCACAACAAACAGATCATTGACCAGGAAAAGATGCCGTTCCTGGGTCTGCAGGCCTCTTTTAGTAGGGTCCTATTGGAGCACACAAATGATGAGAGAAATGCACATGTCCACATTAGCAGAAGGACTGTCCTTGGTTCTAGGCCACTTTTGTAGGACTTTATCCAGGGTAAGAGATAGACCACTCCTCCTCCTTTCTGCTGCTGTTGTCATTTTTAGGCCTCTAGCCTGCAGTGTTAAATCCCAGGGCAACCGGCTAGCGCTGTGCAGGGTGTGGGTATGGGTGTGGGTGGGGGTGCGGAGGGGTTCGGCTGCTACAAAGGTGACCATGCACGGCTCTGCTCGGCCTCCTCTTGGGATATTTTTTTTTTTTTTTACACGATTTTATTGGGGAAGGGGAACAGGACTTTATTGGTGAACAGTGTGTGCTTCTGGGACTTTTCCAAGTCAAGTTGTCCTTTCAATCTTGGTTGCAGGGGGTGCAGCCCACTATCCCTTGTGGGAGTCGAGGAATTGAATCTGCAGGCAACCTTGTGGTGGAAAGGCTGCGTTTTAACCAACTGAGCCACCCATCCACCCCTCCTCTTGGGATTTTTAAAAATGATTCATTACACACTGACCTTCTTAGTAAACAGATAATGTTTACATATATATATATGTAGTGTTTCATATATGTGTATGTGTGTAATGTTATATGTGTATATGTAACGTCATATATATGTAATGTTTTATATAATATATATATACACATATATATGCATATATATGTATATATATGTGTGTGTGTATATATATATATGTGTGTGTATATATATGTGGTGTATATATATATAAAATAGCCTCCTTGCGGAGTCTACCTTTATTGAAATGATACATCTGTGTTCTAAATACTTTGGAGTCCCTTTCCTTGGAATTATTTTCAGAATTTTGAAGTTACACATTACGAAAAAAAAGAAAAAAAAGTGTTGTTTCTGTATCATAGAACCACAGAATACCTATTATTTTCCTGTGGTTCCTTCTTTTCCTATCTCACTTTTCTGAGCTCATTAAATGCTGAAGCCAGGGTCAAAGCATCTTCAGCAAAAGGCCTGGTGGAAGTAGACTCTGGAGCTCGACTGATGCCTGAGGCTGACAACTCTAACAGGAGTGAGTCTTTCTGCCTGCTTCCTCCCGTGTCATTAACTTAGTCCCTGGACCCAGTAAGAACCTATTATTTGTAAGATACAGAAAAACAACTAAAACTGAAGCGAAAACAAAATAAAACAAAAAGCAATTTATTGGGAGATCAAAGAGTTGTAATAATCTGAACTCTTCCAAGAATGTCAGTTACAACTAGCCCTCCAAATTCCCAGCACCCCCATTGCTGTTTCTTGTCTTGTTTCTCTTTGCCTGTTGACTTATTTTCTCCTGTTGCAGCCAGATTTCTCCACTGTCAGGAAGAATGACCAGCAGCAACATTCAGCTTAGCAATCACAGAGGAAGGAAGTATTTGGACTGAGATTTCTTTCATCCATTACATTTGATTACTCTGGCTCCAGAGCTGGAAAAGCTTATTATCATCATTAAATACAAATTATTGAATTTTACTGCATGCCAGATACTTTTCTATGAGCTCTCCATGATTAACTAATTTAATCCTCACAGGAACTATAGGAGACAATCATATGAAGTAGGTATAATTCTATATTATGTGCATTTTACAGGTGAAGAAATTGAAGAACAAAAAGCTTAAGTAACTTCTCCAAAGGTGCACAGCTGTAGTAAATGGCAGAGCCATGATTCAGTATGGGGAAGGCTGCTCCAGGGGTGATGTGCTAGTCAGTCTGCCATGGTTTGGATGTATTGAGCAAATAGTGGTCAAATGTTTCCCGAATTTCTACACAGACCCCTCCCAGGAAATGACAATTCATTTTCTAAAATCGTTCTCTATAAACAATAATGGATCCTCTTTTAAAAGTCTGAATTTGAAATATATTTCCAAGTTTTTTTTTGTTATTTTTTTGTTTTTTTTGTTTTTAGCAATATGCAATTCAGAACTCTTAGAGTTGAAAAAACTTAATCTCAGGTTTACCTGGACAGCTGGGGAATGAAAGGATTAAATATAATTTTGACTGGAGATAAATGATCATATAAAGCAAAGACCTGTCACAAAAACTTCACCTTTATTATGATTAGCCCTGTTTGAGCTTCGCATTATTTCTTGTTTTTTTATGTAGGCACTAATTATCAACTTTATAAAATATATTTATTTAACTGTAATTTTATGAAGCAATAGCACAACTACTTTATACTACTGGATAGAAATAAAACATTCATAAGCAGTGAAATGACTTGTATTAATTTATAAATCAAAGTTGCTTATTGTAGGAATAATTCTTTGAATTATAGAGCAATAGAATTCTGTACCTTTTGAAAATGTGGTCTTGTGGAGGAAGCAAATTTTCCATAAACAAAGAATATTTCTGTCAACTACTTTTTAACTTTGATTCTTTTCAACTGACATATAGCTTCTTTATTTTATTTGAGTCCCACAGAACATCCCAAGTTCCTTATTTTGAAAACTCATATTGTCGGTGAAGAGGCTGGAAAGAGGTATGTAGGTTTCACTCACCTCTTAGGCGGTTTCATCAAGCCCAAGAGCAATTCTTTTTCTTTTTCTTTTTTTCTTTCTTCACCACTGTCCTTAGCAAAAGGGAAAAGAAAAGCCCTTTAGAAACTGGTCATTGCTCTTAAGACACCATAAACAAAGATAAAGAAGCAGACTGATCATTTTGAGGTGAATTTTTGGCTGAGGTGAATCATTACTTGTCTGTAACCTCCAGAGACCTTATTATCCAACTTTATACAGAGATTGTATTGGGAATACCAGATAGGTTCATGTCATGCAGGGCAGCCTGCGGGGTCTCAGCTCCCACTCCCCACACAAGAATGCAGGATGTGGTGAGGCCAAAAAGGAACACCCATGGAGCCAAAGATGGGAGAGTCATACCACTATATTCTTGCTGGCGGCATCCGCCTCTTGCAATCTGCGCTTGCTAGCTCAGCCACCATCTTCTTGCTAGCCCCCATTTTTCTGCTAGCGTAGCCACAGCAGTTATATTCGTGGCCAATGGCTCAGTGGTTACAGCTGACGGCCAACTAGCCACAGCTGATGGCCATCCAATCGCAGTTGATGGCCATTTACTCACCTTTCCGCGTGAGGCTGAAAGCCTGGAAACTGCACTCCTGACTCTGTCCCCACAGTTCACATTCAGAAGAAAACATTTTTTTTGTGTGTGAACTAAAATAGCCACACATATAGGTTTGTGCAAATCAAAGTTAACACAAGATACCAAAGGACTTGTTTTTAGAGGGTTTCTAGAGGTTTTCACAGTACAGAAATTCTTCCTGTGTTCTCCCAAATTATTTATTGATCACATGCTACATACTCTGAGCCATGTTAAATATTGGCTTTACCCTCAGGAAGAGGGGAAAAAAACTAACACTTTAGGAATTATGTGGACTAGTAATTATCATTCATTCATTCAATGCATTTAATTTCAGGGCAGGAGACAAGAGCAGGGAACAGAGTAGACAAGATCCCTGGTTTCAAGAAGGTTCCATTCTAATAGAAGAGGCAAATCATACTCAAGGAAATAAGATAATTTCAGATAATAAATAGTAAGTGCTATGAAGAAAATTTTGAAAGAGTGATGTGATAGAGGGGGTAAGGAAGGAGAGCCTTGAAATACATAGAGGCATTTCTGAAAAGGAAATATTTGTGTCGAATCTTGAATATTAAGAAGGAAAGCGTAAGAAGAATATTCTCATAAGAGAGAACAGCAAAGGCAAAAGTTCTGAGTTCTATCCACATGCTATTGTCTTTAATCTTTACTAGGTTTTTGTGAAGCAAGTAGTAGTAGCCTAATTTTATAGATGACGAAGAAACACAGAAGTAACATATGCAAGTTCACTCACTCAGCTGCTATGCAAGATGCCATGATATGAGCTCAGAATTATCTTGCTTTTTCTACTATCCATATTATTTTATTGGATCTAAAGCACAAACACATGTAACAGTAAGGAATTTCAAAGAAAGAGCAGTTCCTGTTTTAAACACAGGAAAATATCCTAGATAGTCCCCATTCTTCATTTTCTTCCTATTAAGAAATGTACAACAGAGATTTATATTTGTCCATTTTTTTGATTGATTCATTCAATAGATACTATTGAGTGTCTCAAGTATAAGTACAGCATTCGTAGTAAGGGTTTGGAATACATTTTGGTGAATGAACTACTTGCCTTCAGGGAGTTGAAAGTAGTTTTGTTTTTGTTTTGTTTTTGTTTTAGTATACTATTTGGAAACTCTAGCAGTATAATCTGTCCTACCAAAGGTTACATGGAAAGATATAAATAATGAGAATCTCAAAGTCATCAATTGATTGAAAATTATCTCTGGCATTTAATATCTGGCTCCGTATTTGGAAACAAATGAAGCCAAGCTCCTTTTTGATCCCTCCTTTGGGTGTGATGAGAAAGGTATAGTTGGAATCTTTTCATGGGTTTGTAGAATAAAACAGTATTTCATAATTTTATAAATATTGAGACTGTCTCTGAACTCTGAGAAATTCCAAAGGAAAGACTCAAATATCTTTAATTCAGTCTTGTCTAGATCTATTATTTTCAATGATCTTTTTCTTCTGTGTTTTCCAGCTTAGTCTCTTACTGGATAATAGCTAGACAGGACAACAGTACTGCAAACATAGGGAAAGTATGTATTCCTACCCATTTCCCTTAAATATTTGAATGCCCTTGTTAAAGGGAATCTATTGTTATTTAAGCCAATGCCTATGTTTAGTGTTTAATGATAACTGTTCTCATACCTGGAGTCTAAAGAAATAGCAACAATCATCTGTCTGTACATACTAAGTACTTAATATTTCTCAGTGAAAAGACAAATGCTGCCACTTATTACTCTGTTTAATTTTTATAGCCTTTGCTAACAATATATTATATTTTAATTTATTATTAGATGGTTTCACTAACAAGTAAGGGAGCTAAGTCTGTAGGCCTACTGGTATTGTAAGGACTTTGGCCTTTACTCAAAGGGGATGAGAAATTGTTAGAGGGTTTTTGAGCCTGAGAACCCTGATCTGACCTATGATTTCAACAGAACAATTCTGGCTGCTATTTTGAATATAGGCTAAAGGGTGGGTGAGTAGAAGCAAGGAGATGAGATAGCAGGCATAGCAATAATCTAGATGAGCATTCATTGTGCCTGTTTTGGAGTGATAGAATGTGCCAGAGACTGGAATATCGGCATCAAACTGGTGTCAACTTGGTTTTTCGTATCCCCAGGGCCTGCAATCAGTTTTTGAGTATAGCAGGAACTCAATAATTCTTGTTGAATGAATGGATGGATGGAGAGATGAAAAAAACAGACATTCATTTTTATCTTCTGTTTTCTCCCCAGCTGTTTATTATTTAGTTTTAAGATCTAAGCTACTTTCCTTATCCTCTCATTTAAAACATTGAAGTAAAAGAAAAACAAGAGCAAAGTAATCAAATTTCTTTTTAAATTTAATTGAATTCAACAATTTTTTTTTTTTAAGTACTTTTATGTGATGACTTCTTTGGGATATTAAGGATATCAAATGCCAACAGAATGTTCCAAGACAGTGAGATGAGATTATTGCTTAGGGTCAGAGCTGTGCCACAGCACCAGAATTACTTTAAAATTAAAATTGTGACATAGGATTTAATTTCCTTCTTAGGAGGGCACTAACCTTTCAGTGAATCAGACTTGGCTTTTCTGCTTACTATAAATGGGAACATGTGACCATAACATTACAAAGTGCCTAAATGGCAGACACTATTAGAAAAGTTTGGGGACAAGGGGTACAAGTATGTATTTATTTTGTGACTTTTTGTTTAAGAAAGCATAGAGATAAGAAAACACATGCTCTCACAGGTAACTGTTTGGATATACACAAAAAAACACTGAGTAGATACAGAAGAAATTAATGCCTGGTTGTCTATAGAGGGCAGAGGATAAACTGGATAGACAGGAGCAAACTTTTTTTTTTTTTAATTTTTATTGGGGAGTATTGGGGAACAGTGTGTTTTTCCAGGACCCACAAGCTCTAGGTCAAGTCCTTGTTTTCAATCTAGTTGTGGAGGGTGCAGTTCACTGGCCCATGTAGGAATCGAACCAGCGACCTTGATGTTATGAGCACTATGCTCTAACCACTGAACCAAGTGGCCGCTTAGGAGCAAACTTCTTAATAGATGGCTTTTATATCATTCTGATCACTGGTCCTGTGAATTATTACCTATTCAATGAATAAATAAATAAATAAAAAGTATCTTTTAAAAAATTGTCAGGAAGAAAAGAAGAGCTTAGGGAAACATTAAGTGAAACAGAAACTCGCCTCAAAAGTGCTCATTTTTTCATTTACCCAGCATTCATAAAGTGCATTTGAGCTCCGAACTCTCAGATGATAAAGTGTATGTGCGAAAACATTAGTAAATAATAACAGATCCCTTTATGTTCATCTGTTTCCTTAAAGAATGAAAATGTTCTGGTCTATGGTGCTGTTGATACCTAAAGAACTAGAAAGGCCAGGTGAGGAAAGTTGATCTGTGAGGATGCTTGGGAGTTCTTTGCTACTATCAGAGGCTAAAAGAAGTCAACTGCTGCTATGGGAAATTGCTTTCAAGAAGGGGTTACACAAAGCTGAAGTTTTGCCACATCATTGTTGTCCCCCCGTGTGCATGGCTGAAAAGGCTCACAGGCATCCAGATCATAGCTTGTGCCGTCCTTCCTAGTAGTCATTGAATGTGAAGTTCCTCACACCTGCAAGGCTTCACCTGGGACTACCTGGTAGGAGCCACAAAGCTATATGTGGTTGGCTGTTGCCTGTGCTAAACCTGGAGGCCTGTTGGGTGGCCTCGCAGTGAAGTGAGGCCAGCTGCCACTAGTATCGGGCCTGGGGCAGTGTGGGGACAGAGCCCCAGAGAGCCGTTTCCAGGTCTCGGCCTCACGTGGAAAGGTGCTGGCTCAGGTAGTAGATGGCCACCAGCTGTGACTAGTTGACCATCAGCTGTAACCAGTTAGCCATTAGCCACTAATATAACTGCTGTGGCTGAGCTAGCAAGCGCAGATTGCAGTTAGCAAGGGGTTGGTTGGCAGAGAAGCGGACGGTGGATTGGGGAGCATGTGGCTCCTACTTCCTGTGTCTCGCCCAGCCGCCAGCGAGACTGGGGTGCAGGAAGACACCGTTGGGGTACTGGCGGATCTTTGCTTTTGTGTCTCGACCAGCCACCATCCAGAATATAGTGGTATGACTCCCCTATCTGTGGCTCCATTGTTTTTCCTTTTTGGCCTCACCATATCCTGCGCTCTTATGCGGGGAGTGGGACCAGAGATCCTGCATGACAGGCCGCTTAGCAAAAGTCCCCGGGTGCCCCTAGGCCAGGTGCCCCTGCCAGCTGCCCGTAAGGCTCAGCTGTTAAAGAGCCTCCTCGGGTGCATGGGGCAGGCTGGTTAATGCCATATTGAGAGTGTTCCTGGCAGTGCAGCAAGTAGCTGAGGGAGTCAGGAGGCACAGCTGGTGGGTTTCACAAAGTCAATGCAGATTCAGTTCCGGCAAACAGTGCTGGGCCCTTGTCCACTTTGCAAAATGCCCTGAGCACACTGTAACCAACCACCACTCACCTTAGTCCTGCAGACACTGGCAAGCTGCCCAAGAGAGGCTGTAGCACGAGTTGTGTCTGACTGTTGATCACCTAAAGTTCCCCAGACCCCTATGGGCCTTCCACTGTTGTAAAAGGCTTCCACAGCTTGAGGGGGCGGGACCAGCCACCCAGGAACTGTGAGTGCCTGGGGCGACGCAGTACTACCGTGTTTCCCTGAAAATAAGACCTAGCCGGACAAGCATCTGTAATGCATCTTTTGGAGCAAAAATTAATATAAGACTCAGTATTATATTTATTATATTATATTATATACCTGGTCTTATAGTAAAATAAGACCGGGTCTTATATTAATTTTTGCTCCAAAAGATGCATTAGAGCTGATTGTCCAGCTAGGTCTTATTTTCGGGGAATCATGGTATGTAGCTGTAGGGGATGGGGCAAGGACCTAAGGCATCATCAGAGTGGTGCACACGTGTGCGGATTTAACTAGACCAATGTGGTCTCAGATTTGGCTCTAGGGGCTGGTTCAACATAGAAAAGATGGTGCCCTCCTGTAGGCTACTCATGAGGCAGGCTCCACACGGGACAAAGGCCTCTTCCCGCAGCCACACAACTCATTCTTTCCCCACAGGTCTCAGGCACCTCTCGCATTGCTGCCTCTCCCAATGCCTCTCCGCTGGAGCCCAGGTGAGTGCATGTGAGTGAGTCTGTGTATGGGCCGTTTAAGAGGACGTCTGGGTTTCTAGCCACTTTCCATCTTACCGGGTCAGACAGACAGAGTCCTCGCTGATTTTCACTGCCAGATATTGTGGGGATTCCTTTTCCCAGCACAGGACCCCTTGGCTGGGGAGCCTGGTGTCGAGCTGGGACCCCTCTCTCTTTAGGGGTGGACTCCACCAAGGTGTCCCTCCCAGGGTTAAATCTGTGGGTTTGGGGTCAGCCCATTTCATGTCTCCAGCCCTCCTACCAGTCTTGCTGTGGCCTCTTCTTCATGTCCTTAGTTATACGGTTTCTGTTCATCTGGTCTTTAGATGATTCTTGAGGTTGATTGTTTATAATTCAGTTATAATTTTGATGTGATCCTGGCAGGCAGTAGGCATAGCATTTACCTAATCCACCATCTTGGATCACCTCTCTCCCTTTTCCCTACATTTTCACCTTTAAGTTCCCTGTCTCACATTTTGATAAATTAAGCCCAAATAGAAATGTTAGTTATTTTTTTGTCATATTTTTTTGCCATAATTTTTACTTAATTTATTTCCCATCCAATTTACCACAACTGGAATCTTCTAAGCAAATACTCCCTTACATACATATTGTCTACAAATAGGCAGACACTAATAAAAGCTCTGTCAAAAATCTTGCAAGACAATGTTTCTTAAAATCATAGCTGATGCCAGACACTAACTTCATCAGGTTTTCTATTCTGTGGTGTGTGTGTACGGGGTGTGGGGGGAAAAGCATCTATGTCTAAATTCAATTTTAATAATAATGAAAAAAAAATTATCCAGGTAAGTTCCAATCCAGTGACGTTTGAATCAATTGAGATATTGTATCTTCAGAATTCAGTGCTTGGCGTGCTTAACACTCGGAGACATGCTAAGTAGTTAAAACAGCATTGCACAGAGTTGGAGTGATATCACTTTGTAAAGGTCCACACTTTCAGAGGATACTGATTCTATTCTGACTGTTTTCCTCATTCAACATGTGTAGCCTCCATAGTTACCAAAAGGATGCTTTGGTGCCATAGCACCAAAAGACACATACTCTGTCTATTAAAAAGAGATTGCTGGAAGTATTACTTGGGAATCTTCAGAAACATCCTCTTGGTTGATCAAAATCATATTAGTTTCTTCCTTTGCCCATAATCTTACTCCATGTTGCCAATATTATAGCAATTTTCTGCATGATTTTTTATTTGAAAATGCTATGGTAAAAGTTAGAAATCTGATGATAGTTTTCCTAGTCACCTATACATTTACCCCTAATACTTGTGTGTTTTCTTTTGTTTGTTTTTTTTTGGTTGTTGTTGTTGTTGTTTTAATTGGGAGAAAATTACTGCTCCAGCTACTCACTAACTTATGTGTATTCAGTAAAACTTTTTTTCCTAACTAAAAACGTTTGTAAGTTAACTAACATGGAAAATGACTATGGTTGGAATGAGAAGAAAGTAATGTGAGAGAAGCTATAAGTAAATATAAATTGCAGTAGTATTTGGTAATTAGACATCATGAACAAATTGGGGAGAATGAATCAAAAACTGATTCCAGGTAACACCACTGAAAAATGGGAAAGTTGGGGGAGTAACAAATCTTGGAGGCAAAAATGGTAATAGGTTTGTTGTTAGACCAGGTGCATCTCTGTGGTGGCATATTGGAGCTCTGGAAAGACAGAAAGACTAGCAAGGGATATTTAGAAGCCACTCCCTTAGGAATGACAGCAGAAAGAGAATAGATAAATAAAAAAAAGAAGATGAATGAGGTTATGGTACATAATTTCCTATAGATATTTTGGAATGAGATTATGAACTGCTTTCACAGTGAAGAGCTTTGTATAAATGTTCATTGGAGCTAAAAGTGGATGACTTCATTTCTCCAAACCTCTAATTCATCATACAAGATACTTTTTGCATCTTAAATTATTTAGAATAAATACTGAAGCATTTTGATAAGCATTTAAGATTTTTAAAAAATAATACTTGCTATATTATTTACATCTTTTTAAATAATTTAACTTTTTCTGTGCTGATGGAACCTTAGCAAGGTAGTTGACGTGATCTGATATGCAGGTTTTTAAAAATATCCCTCTGGCTACTATGTGGAGACTAAATCAAAGCAGCTATAAGATGATGTGCTAGAAATGTATTGCAGTAGTACACTGAGAGACAATGGCAGTTTAGTCTGAGATGGCATCAGTGGATGTGGAGAGAAATGGATGTGTTATATATGTCTCACCAAAATTTGTATGTTGAAATTTGAACTTCCAGTACCTCAGACTGTGACTATATTTGGAGGTAGGGCCTTTAAAGAGGTAATTAAGTTAAAATGAAATAATCTGGGTGGGTCCTAATTCAATGAAAATGATGTTGTTATAAGAAGAGGAGAGTAAGACTCAGAGGCATGGAAGAAAGACCAGATGAAAACAACTAAAGTAGGCTGCATCTGTAAACCAAAGAGAGAAACTTCAGAATAAAACTAACCCTGCTAACACCTTAAGCTTATACTTCTAGCCACCAGCACTATGAGAAAATAAATATTTCTTGTTTAAGTCACCCAGTCCTTAGTAATTTGCTATGGCATCTCTTAGAAACAAACATAGAATGGATTCAGGATGTATTTTTAACATATAAGTGCTAAGATTTAAGGGTAGATTGGATGGTGAAGATGGTGAATTTAAGGAATATAGGTTAACAATAAATTTCCTACTTTGAGCAATTTCCTAAATAGTATTGCAATTATTATAACTCTAAACTAAGATATAACTCCTTAAATTCCCTCAGCCAGGAAGGGGTGAGAACTGGGACTGTCAGACTCCAAAGCTACAATCTTAACTTCTATGTTGCCATATTCCTTACATTTTAAAAATACTGTATTTAAAGCTATAAAATTTTTAAGCGAAAATGAGCCACAAGCATCATTTTACTTTTCAGTTTCATGCTATAGTTAGAAAACTGAGGCCAGAGAGAAGTGACAGGTCTTTCCATTTTAAAAGAATAATTTAATCTAGCTTTGTATGACAAGAGGAACTGCAGTAAGCTTTCTGCCTACTCTCTATAGGAACAAAACGAATTTTCTCTGCTGATTAAGAGTACCACTTTGAATAGAGAAAATCAAAACCATTAGCATTTCAAATAATAGATTTAGCTAAACTTGTCATCTGTTGAGTTTTGTTTAATGAAACACCATAAAGCATGAAACTATACATGATTGGTGTTAGATGATTTTAACTTTAAATCTTGACTTATTTCATTGTAGAACAATGTAACTTAGACTCGTGGTTCTCATGCTTATGCTTTTTCCTTCCTTATATAGTCTCACTCCCTTTCCCCCAAAACCTTTCTTATCTGCAGAATTTTCTTTATACCCTTAAAGAACATATATACTCACTCACAAATAAACAAATATGTCAAGCACTATATCTTGGAAATGACTACCAATAGCAAAGTCCTATTGGGAGGTCTGCTAACAAAGGTGAAGATGAAAGAAAATCTTAACTCTTAGGAAAGAAGGAGCTACCCTGAGAGGTATGAGGAAGAATGACTACCTCTCATCCTCTCCCTCCCCACTACTAACAACATCAACAATATTATCACTACCACTATCATCACCTCCTCTACCACACACACACACACACACAAAAGTCAGATCTCAGTCATACAATTTCAGTCTTCAGGCCCTATTATAAGGCACCATGACAGCATGTGAGACACAGCATGTAGACACACTGGGAAGTGTTCATATGTCGTTTTCGGTGGAAATCCTATTGTGCTGTTAGTCTAGAAATCAGAATTTTAGTAATGAACAACATTAATCAGTCATCTGGCTTTAGTCAGCTCATAAGTATCTCTAATCCTCAATTCTTTTATGTATAAAATAAGAGAAATTATTTCTAAAGTTTACAGCACAGTAAACTGGGTAGCTTTTAGAGTTAAACAAATTTGACTCAGATCCCAGTTCTGCCAGTGTTACCTACTTGAGCTTCTCTGTTTCATAATCCATCAAATGAGCCTTCCATTGTTTAAATCTTCATGGAAGGATTAAATGGGATAACACATAAAGCACTGGCTGCTTGGTAGTGTCTCAATAAATATTCATTCTGTCAAAGTCTTCCCAAGCTCCATGACCTTAAATCAGATTTGAATGAACAATCCAGCAAAGTCCTGGAAGGAAAATAAAAGAGAAAAGTAGTGCCGCCTCTTTTGTTTCAGTAGGGCTAGTGGCAAAACTTTATAGTTGATTAAGTGAGGAAACATTCTACTCAGGGAGATGGACACAACACAAACATTATAGAGCAGTTAGGTAAGGTCAGCAATAAAGTTCAATGAATATTACAGGACCATGAAAGAGACATGTAGCCCAACCTCAGGTGGATCCCATGCGCGTGACTCTTGTCTCTCATCATCTGAGCCACTAACTCTCAGGAGCTATTAAGTGTCAAGTGCTTTGTGGAGCGATGATAGCTCCACATCTGAAAAACAACAACAACAACAAAAAACAACAACAAGCAATCATCTCAATTTGCAAAGGGTAATTCTTGGGATGTTTTGATGCTTAGCTCTGCTTCTGTAATTCTGATTTAGAGAATTTCATTATTTGTAATTGTCAAAGACTTTACTTTCATCTTTTAGGAGGTCTTCTTAAAGACCATGTTACATCACTTTACAAATTCCCTTAACAGCTAGAAGGCTCTATTGCACCTAGTAAAAAAATGACTTCAATTATCATTATACTACAATGCAAGGGAATCTTATGCTGACTAAAGAAAAGGGAGAGAAAGTTGAAAGGCTTGATGTCTACATAATATTACGGGATGCTCTTTTTATATACAGGGGTATAGCATTCAGATTCACTTAGGCAGTGAGAGATCCATGGTTCCTTCTCCTGAGGTCCTTTCATTTTAAAATTTCTCTGTGCATTCTGAAGCAGTACATCTCTAAGATGATAGCTGTGTTCTTTCTCCTTGATCTTTCCCCCATGCTGGAAAGTGAAGGACTGAAAAGAAAAAAGAAAATCTTTTTTCTAGCCTGTGCTACAAAAGGTGGGAATTGCATTATATTTTCAGAAAAAGAAATAGACTAGTTAATTAGGCAAATGAATACCATGAGATACTTGGGATTGTTAAACTGGAAACCTGAAAGTTATAGAACGTGTCATGGTAAACAAATTAATGAAACCTTTGAGTGGATGCATTCAAGTAGAAAAACCCTGTCAAAATATTCTGGGACTATTTTTTATTTAAAGTGACATAAAATTCCTAAAGAGATGAGACTCTCCTAGCAGAAAAATCTGTGAACATGTTGAGAGCGCCTGTAAGGCAGTTGCCACACTTCAGTCTCTTCCTGAAAGTCAAGGGGACATTAACCCCTTGGCAGGGCCCTACGTCCCTAAGTGGTACTCGTAACACAAGTGGGGAGCAAAGTCCTGGCACACAGGTTCAGATAGAGTAACACAGCTTTATTTGGGAGCCAATGTCCTTCTAGAGGCCAATGCTCTGGTAAACACAGAAGGTTATACAGAATAGAATAGAATTTAATAATGAACGAAGTCCCAGAGTCAATTGAGGTGGTGAAGGTTCCTGGTCTGGGGGAGATGACTGGGCCCACGATGGGTCTGAGGCAAGCTGGTCTTGCAAGGAGAACTTCGGAGAGTCCCAGAATATTGCGGCTTGCACCTCACAGAGGATCCTGTCAGATAGTGTTTGGCTCAGAGCCTCGCGGAGGGTCTTAGCCGAGCCCCCAGTCAGACTGCTCACAGCATTGCTCTGGAGTTCTGCTTTTATCCTCTTTTCCTTGCACTTGTTTACTTTTTTGGTGATGACCAGAAGTTGTTTGCCAGGAGTTTATTTTACCTCTTAGATGATAACCAGAGTTATTTGGTAAATGTGTTTATCACTCAATTTTGTTATGCTCAGTTTCACACAAAAACATGTTTTTTACTTCACTCTTATCAGTCTCGTGTGTGGCCATAGTCCTGTCCCTACTAGTAAACAACTTGTTTTGCAAACCTCAATCCAACTTATATAATACATTTTATATGCTCCATACACATGTGTAACAGGAATATATTAAAATTTTCTTGTCATAATACTTTTCACTTCAATTTAAAAACAAATTTGTCATCCCGTTAGAGTGGTGTAGAGAGACAGAGATAGAGATGATAGAGATAGATGAGAGAGAGAGAGACAGACAGACAGACAGACAGACAGACCTGGGAAAGAAGAAATTCAAATTCATCAGTTCTTGGTTATTTAGTGCCAACCACAGGATCTCCACTGTGGAGAGAAAATCAATAGGAGATGCCTACCATCAGGTGGATTCCTGGTGGATTGATTTTTGGTGTGATGTGATAAGAGATGCAACCTTACACTTCTAGCATCCAGTATTGTAGCTCTGCCAGAGGCTTCATAGAATACCCGTCTCTGCTGAGATTAAGCGGAACATACAGAACTGTAAGGCCCAAATGCCCTACAGAGCATGGGGGGTGGGAAGTGGGGAGTGGGGTGTCTCAGTCTCCTTTTAAGTTAAGACGTATCATATATTAACGACAGATAATGATTTGTTTCTGTTGAACAAAGTAGAGGAAATCTATTATTTCCTCTCCTTTAATGTCAGTTATATTCACTCTAGAAATGCGTGGAAAATAGGTCCCGGTTATCAAGTGTGTGGTAAAGGATGTTAACAGATCTTATAAAAAAAATGATAAGTATAAAAGTTTGAAAAACCCTATATTTAAACAAAAGCAAGAAGGTTTATTTACTGCAGGGGTTTTCAAAGTTATTAACATGCATAACCAACCTATAAGGTGGCAGGGAAGAGAATACAGTGCTTCTCATTTTCAGTTGACTACAGAATCAGTAGCAAAATAAGGGAAAATATAGAGTAGTATCTAACAACTAGCCCTTCATTCCTCTTAAGACAAAAACCACTTTCTGTCTTTTTCTTGACAGTCAGTTTAAGTGGATTTGGCAAAGGGAGATTGAAATTGTTGAGTGCAAGGATGTTTTAAGACCATTATGACCTTGGCACTATTTCTTTTGGAGGCCCCATTCAACTCTTAGCAAAAATTTAAAAAGTAATCAATGCCATATTAAATAAAATATTTTGCTGTAAAAATAATTTTAAGGGTTTAGGAGGTTGCTTTTCTGACAGGAACATGACAAAGTTAATACATGAACAAAGGCGATGTAACACAAAACCTGAAAAATGATGGGCCTGTGATGAAGGGAGTTGGTCATCTATGGAAGCATTAACAATCACTGTCAAAGAAAAATAGAATGGCAGTGCATATTAAAATACCATTTAGGGAAAAATGTTTCCATCATGACCACTGTAGCATAACTCCAAGGGGCACCATTTACATAGACCATCCTGTAAGCCGTACTTGCTAAAACTGTGCTACATGGCAGCACCATCACTCCTTGATACGGGAACACACCTGTTCTGTTTAGGAGGCAGTTGGATTTGTGGAAATGAGCACATCTTCTTATCAAAACCTGAGGCTATTAAGCACTGCAATCAGAGCACCAGCAACCTCTGCTCTGATTCCAGGATCACTAAGCAATCTTTTGATTATAATTTGACATTCCATGCAGCTTCCTACAGAGAAAGAATATGATGGTCGGAGAAATGCGTATCTGTTCTTGACAATTTTTTTTTTTCATTGTAAATTAAATCAGCACTCGGGTATTATCCATTAGTTCACTATTATCTTTGTTATGGTGAATAAACATCCCCAAGTTTCATGTAGTCTAAGAGGCACATAAGGTCAAATTTTGAGTTGGAAGAGATGGTATGCTTTTGCAAATATAGTAAAATTTTGTAGTGCTTCTTAAGGATCGTCCATAGGCCAAAACTGGCATTTCAGAGGCTCAAACACCTATACTTTGAACTTAAAATGAAATGAAATCCTGGGTAGTAATTAATAGACTATTTTCAAGCAGAACTTGAGATCTAATAACAACTGATAAAAGAAAGAAAGTTAAAAGTAATATTAATTGCATGCAAAAATGCTTGTAATTACATAATTTCGTTTAAATCTCAAAATTTTGTGAGGTAAGCTGTTGTTATCCCCAATTTAATAACAAGAGTGTGGATGCTCAGTGAGATTCCCATTTGTCTAAGGCCACACTGCAATTGGGAGGAACTATTATTGGCCCACAGAATTACTGTTTTTTAATTGCACGTGTGTAGTAAATGTAAGTAAAGTGACTAGGTGAAATTAACTAATATGACTGACTAGACAATGAGGAAATATCTGAAAGGAAAGAGAACTGGAGAATATTCACAAAACTGGGGCTTGCTGAGAAGGATATTGATACGATTAGTGAGAAACGTAGACTATACTAATCAATGGCAATAAATGGTGAATGCTATAATCAAAATAATGTCCTCTTCACATCAAGAAGTCAAGAAGTGTTCAATGACTAATTTACTTAACGAATATTGCTTACAACTTGAATTACATTGTGTATTTAGCCACACCTGTGGGCTTATCTATTCCCTTATAAATAATATTTTACTTTCAAATAGCTGAAACACACCCATATAAAACAACAGAATGAGATTTGTGGATAAACGGACTTCAGAAAATATGCAGTTATGCACATTAAAAGGAATTGTCTAACCTAACAAAAAATAGTCTTTAGTAAGCGGTTCAGGATGTAAAAGTTTAAAAAAAATTATGAAATTGCGTACATTACTGCAATGGATAGCTAGTCGAGCATATGTTGATTTCAGAGAAAATGTGTGGCATTTTCAGTGTCAGAGGAACAGATAAAGGTCTCCATTCCAGCTGGATCTCTATTGCCGTCCAATAATAAAAAGCTTGGCAAAAGTGTCTTCACATGGATCAATGTGGGTGTTTTTGACTAGAAACACCACTGTGGTAGTTTTAATTAGAGACATGCCAAGTAATTTAGTATTAACCATGGTGTGCATGAATCAGCATTAGTTACAGTCTGAAAAACTCTATGGACGTTTACTCCATGTATGGAAGTCTCTTGGCAATATTTTGTGAGCTGAAAATAATTCATATTATATCTGCTGGCCATTAAGTCATTTCCCATTGTGTTAATGCCATGACTAATGGGAAAAAACAGATGTGGCAATTAAAAACTAAAAGTGATACCCATTTATTTTTGGCCAGAGAATTACTACACATAGCTGCATTTTCTTCCTTCCTTAGCCAAAGATATTGCATGCACAGAGTAACTATTATTTTCCTGCTGTGTATGAATAGTCCGTGAATCACAACCAATACCCAAGAGCCTGCATGTTTCTATTTTAAAACTATATAAAAATAAGGATAGTACTCATTTACTAAATTTGCTCAGAATTCCTGACAAAAAAAAAAAAGTAATATGTGTGTTGCCTTTTTTTGGTAGCGAATTTAGCCAGAAAGTAAAAAAGCAGTTAAATAACTAAAATAAAATAGCTCTTTGAACAAACTTATACTCAAAGTGAAATTTATAAGCATAGATACAGAGCATAAATAATGACATTTTTCAAGTCTATAGCACACCTATCACAAAAACAAATTGGTCATGCCCTTCTTTGACAATAATTGATCAAATCAGCTATCGATCTATACAAATCCACTTTTGAGAGGACCTAAAATATCTTGTTAAGTAGACATTTGAAGATTTCTACAGGTTAAATAATTTTAAGTATCTGCTATTTGCAAAGATTTTTAAAGACTTTGCAGGAAATCAAAGAATAAGAGACAGCCTCTGTTATTGTGGGGCTTATAATCTAGTAAGGGGGACAACACAATAACCACAATAACATAAGTAACTATACTTCAAAACAAAGTATGTTAAGTAGGTTAAATATGCTATTTAGGACCATGTAATAAAACTATGAGTAAACACAATCCGTATAAAAATCCCATGTGAATTCTTTGAATGAATTGGCAAGCTGATCCTAAAATTCATATGAAAATTCAAGGGGTCTGGAAGAGCCAAAACAATCTTGAGAAGAAGAAAAAATTTAAAAGGTTCATACTTTCTAATTTCAACACTTATTACAAAGCTACAGAATGAAGATGTTGCGATCATCTGCCCTGTGTTAACAGGTAGAAGCACTTAGTCCCATCGCTATTATTTGAGGATCGCCTTGAGGGGGAGGGTAATAATTTTTCTGAATTTCTGGGTTATACATTCATGAAAAAAAGGGTGTGGTGTTGGCATGAGGAGAGACATACAGATCAATGAAATAGAACTTAGTGTTCAGAAATATACCTTCACATTTTTGATCACTTGATTTGAGAACGGTATCAAGACCATTTAATGGAGAAAGAAAAGTCTTTAAAAAAAACTTGTGCTAAGACAACTGGAGAGTCACATGCTAATGAAAGAAGTTGAAACCGTACTTTACATTATTTGCAAAATTAATCCAAAATGAATCAAAGACCTAAACATAGGAGCTAAAACTGTTCAACTCTTACAGGAAAAAAAAGGCATAAATCTTTGAGACCCTGGATTAGGCAATGGTTGCTTAGCTATGACATCAAAAGTACAAGCAACAAAAGGAAAAATATAGAAAATTTGGACATCATCAAATTTAAAAACTTGAGCTTCAAAAGACACCATTAAGAAAATGAAAAGAGAGTGGAGCGATGTCATCAAGATGGTGACTAAATTCATTTCCTAGTTTAGTCCCCATCACAAGAAGACCAAGTAGCAACTATTTATAGACCAGACAACATTGTGAAAATCCCAGCACGTAGGAGTAAGGCTGAAGTACCTCCCTGGACCACAGAGACAAATAAGGATTGCATTAGAAGGGTAAGAAGAGCAGCTAAACTCTGACTACATCATCCCTGCCCCCAGGTCAGCACAGCACTGAACCAAGAGCATCTCCTTACCCGCCCCGGGAACCTACTTTTTCTCCTGTGGAAAAATGAAAGCCCAAGATGGACATCCAGATTATTCAACATTGCAAGATGCTTCCTAGGATGACCACTCAGGACTTGTGCCATGAGGATCGTTGGGGGAATCTGTGGTGCTCAATCACTGAGGATCAGATAGAGCCAGAGAAGAGGAGTGGGGTTTACAGTAAAGGCTCATATCTTGACCAGCTTCATTCCTGCTTGCAGTGGTGCCCAAGCAGAGATCCCACCCACTGGATCTGCCTATCTGTAGAGCTGACTAGTGGACCCATTTGGCCAGCGAGCTCACTTGGCAGTTCTGCCTGATTTGGAATCCCAGCCAACAAGCCATACTAGCCAGGGGGTTTGTTCTACGATCTTACCAGTACAGGGGACCAAATCTGCAGCCACACCCAAATGCTGAGTATGGGCTCCAGTTGCACCCAACAAGGAAAAATTAAAAAAATCAACAAAATGAAAACACAACCTATTGAATGGGAGAAAATATTTGCAAAACACATATCTGAGAAGGAGTTAAAATCCAAAATATAAATAGAACTCATACAGCTCAATAGCAAAAAGGCAAATAATCTGAGTAAGAAATGTGCAATAGACCTAAATAGACATTTTCCAAAGAAGGTATTCAAATAGTCAATAGTCAAATAAAAAGGACCTTAACATCAGTGATCATCAGAAAAATGCAAATTAATACAAGAACAAAATATCACCTCACACCTGTTAAAATGACGATCTGCACGAAGACAAAAAATGACAAGTGTTAGCAAGAATATGGAGAAAACGGAACCCTCATACACTTTTGGTGGGAATGTAAACTAGCTCAGTCACTATGGAGAACAGTGTGGAGCTCCCCCCAAAATTAATAATAAAACTATCCAGCCATTCCTTCATTGATGGACACTTAGGTTTTCTCCATATCTTAGCTATTGTGAATAATGCTGCAATAAATATGACCCAGCCATTCCACTTCTGTGTATATACACAAAGGAAATGAAAGCAGGTTACTGAAGAGACATATTCACTCCCATATTTATTGCAGCATTATTCATGATAGCTAAGATATGGAGAAAACCTAAGTGTCCATCAATGAATGAATAGATAAAGATGTCACACACACACACACACACACATAAAATGAGAAAAAAATTTGCCATTTGCAACAACATGGATGGACCTTGAGGACATTATTCTAAATGAGTCAGCCAAACAAATACAAATACTATGTGATATCTCTTATATGTGAAATATGAAAATTGTAAAATTGTGGTTACCAGGGCCTGATGGGTAAGGGGAATGGGAGAAAAGTTTTTAACTAACAACCAATATATAAATAGATAAACCAGTAGATAAATAATTGCTGAATACCTAATGCACATACAGTGATTGTAGGCAACAAAATTGTATTATAAACATTAAACTTCTTTAGACATTAGATCTTAAGTATTCCAAACACTAGAGGAAATGATTATTATATGATGCTATAGTGATGTTAGCTAAAGCTACAATGGTAATCATATTGCAATATAAATGTATCAAATCAATATGTTGTACACCTTAAACATACACAATGTTGTATGTCAAATATATCTTAATAAAAAGAATGAGGGGGGGAGAGAGAAAGATGAAGGAATGAAGGAAAGAAGGAAGGAAAGAAAGGAAGGAAAGAAGAAAAGAAGAGGGAGGGAGGGAGGAAGGGAAAGAAAAGAAAGAAGAGAGAGAGAGAGAGAAAGAAAGAAAAAGAAGGAAAGAGAAGGAAAGAGAAGGAAAGAGAAGGAAAGAGAAGGAAAGAGAAGGAAAGAGAAAAGAAGGAAAGAAAATAACTATAGCTTGGCTTGTAATGCAATAGTATTTCTAGGAAACGAAGGAGAACCAATGAAATAAATCATTAGAAAAATTAAGATAAAGATGCTGATTAAAAACTGTACAAAAATCAGTAACTATCTTATCTAGCAACTGAAGTGAGTTAGAAAACAATAGAATACAAAATATTCCATTCTTTATGATTCGCCAAATGTTAACTACCTAGGAATTGATTCACAAGAAATATGTAGGACATATTTGAATAAAGAATAAAATTTTACTAGAATGTTAAAAAGACTTGATTTCCTGGGAAGAAAGTCTGACCACAATATTTTAATGCTTCTCATTAATTTGATTAGTTTAATGTAATATTAAACATGATTCTCATAACTTGCTTTACAACTTTAAACAAAGTGTTTTAAAATTCATTGGAAAGAATATATTGATGATGATATAAAAGTAATTTCTATCAGGAAGAAATTAAGGGACACTAAAAATAATAAAAAATATTATAATATTGTAATATTTTAAATGTATTCCTGTGATAAGAACAGAGAATTATATCAATGGGTGAAACTGGAAATCCCTTAGAGAAATACTAGAATATAAGAGAGTTTACATGCTGATTTTGATAAAGATGACATTTCAAGTGAGTAAACTATTTAAATAAATGGTAATTATCAATTTATTAATTAAATTTAAAAAACTAATTAAACCAAGTCAACATTGTAGGATACACCATTATTTTATATACTGCTAAGAGAAAAAAGAAGCAGATAAATTAAAACAAAGTGCTTTCTTATTATATAGACTTTTTACTCTTGTTACCAGGGCAAGCTTAGCCCACTACCTATTTTTATAAATACGAGTAAAGTTTTATTTAACGCAGCCATGTCCTTTTATTTACATATTGTCAATGACTGCTTTTACGCTACAATGGCAATATTAAAATTTGTGATAGAGCCTATCTGTCCCATGAAGCCTAAAACATTTACTAGCTATAGCTTTTTAAAAAAGTTTGCTGATTCCTTCTCTATATTTTTGAATTATTTTAGACTTACTTACATATAGACTTTAATCATATACCACTTTTGTCTATAAATGTAAGGATAAATACAATAAATCAGTTAAGATAAAAATAAAACTTCTTCCCAAACTGCAGCTCTTCCAACGCATTTTTTCACTCCGGGTTATCCATATCTATGTTATTTTCATATAGTGTATCCCCAGTTCAATTTAAAACTTCAATAATATGGCATTTCTTAACAACATGTTCTAACTATTATTTTTGGTGTTTTCTTCTATGCCTCTAACACCCGTTCTCAAGTATGATGTTGACACTGTCTTAATCTTATCAGACAGAATCAGGCAAGGAATGTGGCTTGACTCAGAGTGACGATAAGACTTCCTTGGTTGTAAGAGGGATTCTGCTTTCAGAGATGTTAAAATGTGAAAAGGTGTGTATCTTAGAATTAATGAAATACTGTTGATACTTACACCATCTGAGAATAAATTCTAGGTGAAAGAAGAGTTACATGTAATAATGAAGGGGAAAAAAAGATCTACAGGAAACAGGGGTGATTATGCATAAAATCTGGTAGTAAGAGACTCTTAAAAAAATAATATCATAAAAAAATACTATGATGGAAAACATTTGTAAATTTACTGTGACGTCAGGTGGGAACTTTTATCTCTGCCTCACTTTTTCTATCTTTAAGACGAGGACAACAATATTGCCTACTTCACAGAGTGTTTTGAGAATCAAATTAGTTGATATATAACACACTTAGAATGATGCTTGGTATATAATAAGTGCTATATAAATTGGAGCTCTTTTTATTATCTGACAAATAAAAAAATGGAAGACTAGTGTCTATAAAAACTTACCAAATATATCTCTGCCCGGTATAGATATTTTTCCCGTAAGTTTGTAAGTTTGACTCTGTCCAGATAATGTCTTTACTCTTTGGGTTCCATCACATTTTAATTACAGTTAAATAGACTTTTCATAACTACAAGAGACATCAACTGGTCAGCGTTTAACATGTCCACTAATCTCTGTTCATTTAAAAACCAAAATGATATTAAACATTCCTACATTACCTGTGCTATTTGCTTGAATGTAGAGAAATTAAATTTTCTGCATACTTATTTCTTACTCATATTTGGAGTGACAGCTCAAGGGAGGTGTTGTGTGCCATGTGGGTCTGTGTTATGAGTGTAAGCGTGCATATGTCAGTACAGGCAGCAGCCAATAGCTAAACTGCTTCTCATGCAACTGAAGAGGTTGTCTTAATTTCTTTCTTAGACAGTTCATAGAGTGGGAAGGCAGAGGCTGTGGTGATAAAAAATCCACTCATATCTTTCACAGGGATTAATCCCTGTATATTATGCAAAGTTCCTGTCTAGGCAATCCTATTAGAAAGTAAACAAATCCTCTTTCTAAACAAATCCTCTCTCAAAACAGATCTAAACAAAGGCATGACATTTGCATATTTTGCTCAATGCAAACATGCAACAAAGTTAACATAGATAACAATGCTCTTTGGCAAACATTACCTAGAAAAAAATTATTATAATTTAATATTCTTGATTCCCAAAACTAGGAAAAGCTTTTACGTTCCAACATAAGGATAGATTTAGACCCCACATGAGAGATTTCTGTAAGAATCTACCCTGGCACCACCAAGAGTTAATTGTAAATAAAAACAACAAATGAAAGTTATAGAAAAAAATAAACAAATTACAAATTATAAAAAATACCTAAAATATGTGTGACATATTTAATAATGCCTTATTATTGTGTTTTATTATAATGTTTTATTCTTTTTCATATATGAAAGATCATAAAAGTGAAAGAATGAACACCACATCTAGGACAAGATAACATATAAGACTAGAAAGTTTGGAAAAAAGAAATAATCAATAAATTATTTGAAAAGATGTGTAACCACTCTAGTAATCTGAGAAATGAAGTTTAAAATGTGATACTACGCTTCACCTATTACATTTATAAAGATTAAAAATAAGAACAATAATGATTACTTGTATAACAATAAGTTCTGGAAAACATAAGTGTATACACTGCTATTGGTGTAGCTGTTCTTTAGGGCTTCTCTTATTTATTGCTCAAACTGAAACAGCCCAACTTCTCTCCTCATTCCTCCAACAAAAAATGAACATAAAGCCCTACCAATCAAGAAATGGGCAATGGTCAATTCCATCCCAATCTTGACTTTTTGCAGCATAGGCCACATTAACTCTTCTCTTCCTGAAAAATCACTTTTGCCCTGGATTCATAGACTTCGCACCATCTAATTTTCTTCATATTTCTTAAATAGGTTTTCGTTGTTGTTGATGTTGATTTGTCGTGGGTTACATCGTCTCTGCTTATGTTTTAGTAATGTTTTCCTAAGGTTTTTAATTCGGTCTACTGCCTGGGATCCTTGAGTGATTTAATGAACTCTCATCATTTTAGTTACCAGTGGAGCAACATAGGGTCATTGTTAAGAGTTCAGGTTCTAGAACAAAATTTTCTTGTTTCAAATCTTAACTCGAAGCAATTTGCTTTGTCTTTCCATGCCTTAGCTTGCTCTTCTGTATAAGAGGAAATTTAATAGCTCCCATCTCAGGTTTGTTGTGAGGATTAAATTAATACTTGTAAATTGTTTAGAAAAGCTAGTCACATGTAATAAAGTGCCATAAATGTTAGATTTTACTATTTTATGTTTATAAAATTCATATATATGTCTCTAACCCAATTGTATCTTTGGAGATTTTTCTTTATTATTTTAGTATCTTTCTACATTTATAATGCACACATGTAGTCTTTGTATTAGAAAACAATACATTAAATGCAATGTGACATATAGGAATTATCTACCTCATCATTTAATAGTTATGTCATTTTTATGATGCATATTTCTAGCCACAGATCAGAAATCCACATCCTCATTTTAAATGAGTGAACAGTATTCTTTAACATGGCATCTTGTATTTTAAATAATCTTCTATAGTTGAATTTGTATTATTTCTAATATATGTCTATAATTATAAATCATTGATTAGAAAAGCATTTATTTTCAATTAATGATTATAAAATTGATGGAATAGAGAGCTATTCATTTGTTTACAGTTCAAGCATGCAAGTTACAGTTTAGACCTCAAAGACCAAAAATACTACTAGAGTAGCAGCACATTTGAGTCACTAGGAGTCGTGACCGGGAAGCCAGCGCTACTGTTACAATGTGCTTGGTCAAAACCTAACTGCCTTCTATCTCCAAACCACTAATATCCATCATTCTCCTCTGGAAAAATACAGGACGAAATGGGATACACAATTTAACCATTTTTTGTGTGTGTTTGCTTTGTTTTTGGCAGCAGGGGTGCCTGAAAAAGAAAGACTAGGTCATAAAACATGACTGTTTTAATAACCTTTCAGAGATCATAGCAAGGACATTATTTTCTGTCTTCAGAGATGAACTGGTGAATCAGGCAGCTAGAGGAATTCAAAGAATGTATTGAATATAACTTTGTCAGAGTTTCAAAGGCATGGCGGAGGCCTGCAGTATTAGACTAAGCCATGTGTTACAAAACAGGCACTGATATTTTTAAAGTTAGAAGGTTATCATGACTCATTTTTTAGAAGATACAAGGCAGATACCTCAGCAAGACTGCCTTGGGTGACTGCAGAAGTCCCAATGGCAGTGACAAGATACCTAGCATGGTTTTATGGCTTCTAGATATGACTGATTAAAGTAATTCCCAAGTAATATAAGTTTGAAATATAATTGCTTTTCTTCTTCATAGATTCACTACTTGCCAGGTGCCATATTGGTACTGAGGATTGAAACATAGATAAGGTGTAGATTCTGATGTCACAGAGCTCATGATCTGGCAGAAACTGTGGACGTATAAACATGTAACAAGTATGGAGTCATATGGGTAAAGCACTGTACGAGAACAGTATTACCTTGAGTGAAAGAAAGATCCACACAGCAAGGGCTCAATCTTGAAAAAATCAATAGGAGTTTCCAATTGGAAAAGTAGAGGAATATCATTTCTGAGACTAAGACAATGAAATGAAACAACTCTGAAGGAAAACAAAACAAAAAACCTTGTATTGTGTCTTTCTGTGACAATCCCTTCTCCCACTGCCCACATACTCCAGCAATTACCAATATTTGATGAGAAGCCAGTATTCAAGGATCTCTTTCTCCTTCTGGAAGTCTTTCTCAAATTATTATACTAGTACAATTCCTGATAGTTCATATTTCAACAATTATGCATTACTATTTGCAGCCTTTTAATAAAGTTTATGATATAAATTATCACTAAATTGCCCTTACTATAGTAATTTGCTGGCAGTGTAATGTTTGGTGCTATAGACTCAATATTTGTGTCCTCACCCCAAATTCATAAGTTGAAATTTAATCTCCCAAGTGATGGTATTTGAAAGTGAGGCTTTTGGGAGATGACCAGGCCATGAAACCAGAGCCCTTGTTAGTAAGATTAGTTTCCTCGTGAAAGAGACTCCAGAGACATCCCTCACTCCTTCTGCCATGTGCGGTTACTGCAAAAAGGTGCAGTCTGTGAACCAGGAAGGGGTGAACCAGACATGTAATCTCCTGTGCCTTGATCTTGGACTTCCCAGCCTCCAGAACTGTGAGAAATAAATGTCTGTGGTTTATGAGCCAGTCTATGGTATTTTGCTGTAGCAAACCAAATGGACTAAGACAGTTGGACACATGGGGCAATATTAAAAAGGCCTAAGTGTCGTTACTGACTTTTCGTAGAAACTGGTTACTCTGTGAGATGCATAGACATCCCCCAACTCTTCACCTAACTCTCACTCATTCTTCATGTGTCACCTTAAATGTGACTTTCCCTGGGAAGCCTTCCCTGACCTCTTAGACTGTTTGTACGTGTAGATTATACTGTGTGTTTCATGCTATTGTTTATAGCACACTTTACTATAATTTTGCACATGATTATTGTGTCTTAACTCTAAACTATGAGGGTAAGAGCCATATATATCCCTTTTGTATACCCAGAATTCAGCACCTGCTCTCTAATATTGATTAAATCCCTTAAGTGATAGATTCTATTAATCAGCCATGGCCTTTAAAGTGTTTATTTGTTTGTTTTTCCTGAGACCAGTGGCACATGATGGTAATATAATATAGGTTGATCCCATATTTAAAGGATGTAGAACTTAACAGCACAGTCTATTTTCTGGGAACAGAGCTAAAATCTAACTGTATATTCAAATATTAAATCAATCCTATGTTTTTAGCACTGTAGTCTAACTGAGCTAACTAGTCACAGAAAGGTCAGTTGTACAGCTTGGGCAATGTGACAAGGGACGCAAGTAGTGACATTTCAAAATGGATTGAATCAAACAGTAGAAAATAAGTCACGGGCTGTGATTCTATCCTGGCAGAAGGATAAGCTGCCTAATTTAACCACTATCAGAGCACTATATTGTTTGAAGAAATCTCTATTATATATATATATATATATATATATATATATATATATATATATATATATAATCTGTATTATTTTATATATGTATATACCGATAACAAAAAATGGATACAAGTCATGTGTATACATGTTTTTGGCATCTCTGGTGTACATATATGTGTGTGTGTGTGATTATCCTAAAACATTAAAAATAGAGATATAAATAGAGTTGAATGTTAACGTTCTCCTTCAGCCTCTAACCCACAAACCCCAAGTTACTATCCTTCCCTGAAGTAACTGCTGTGAATTATTTGTGCATCCCTAAAATTGTTTAAAATACATTTTCATATGTGGACATATTTATTTATATATGATTGTTCTTTTATTACATAAGTGGTATACTATATTAGTTGTTTTATGACTTGCTTTTTTCACTTTTTATAATATATTAGAGGTATTTTTGTATCACAGATATAGCTTCAATACCTTATATTTTAAATAGCTGCTGTGTATTTTATAGTATGCATGTCTAGAATTTAACCATTTTCTTATTCAGTCTTTGGGTTATTTCAGTTTTTTTTTTGCAGTTACAAAAGTACTAGAGTGAACCTTTTAGATGTACAAGAATTTTAGTGCACAGAAATAATGGATTTTTTTTTAGATAACAAGGAATGGAACTCCAGATGGAAAAATATATGTGTATTTAAATTTTGCTGAAATTATTGCAAAGGCCTTTACTCTCCATAGTCCCACAAATATAACATGGGTTTATATATTTTCCCATACTTTATCAATATGAATATTATTCATATTTTTACTCATTTTATTTTATTTGTTTTCCATGATTATGAGTATAATTGAACAATTTTATATGTTTCTTATTTCTTTTTCTGTGAATCGCTTACTCATAACCTTTGTCCATTTTTTTTTTTTTCGGTTGCCTTTCATTGATTTGAATGAATACTTTATATATTCTGGGTGTATGCTTTCAGATGGATTTTGGAACTTCTGATTTTTTCCTCCGTGCTTATCACATTTTGTTTTACACTATCAATTTATAGATTTGTACCTCATACTGGGAAAAACATTGATGTTCATTTGTAGCTACTATTTTTTTCTTTAACTATATCCATATTTATGATTAAGGACAACTAATGAGGCTTTTGAAATCATATTTTTAATTTCTTTAGTTATTTCTTTTTCATGAATTTAATATTAACTCAAAACCTCATTAGATCTGTTATACTTCATTTAACTTCTTTTTTGTTTGTTCTGTACTCTTTCTCCAATATTAGTGTTTTGGTTGGCTAGTTCCTTTTCCTAGTCCCGCATATTTGGTGACATTTTCTCTCTGTGTTCATGTGAGTGAGAGTCACTGTTCACAAGCCTATAGCTGCTAGCAGCTTTGACTGCAAGTTCTTGTCTACAGTCATGGCAGGAACAGTGAGAGCAGGCTATGCTGTCACGGAAGGTTTGCCAGTTTCAAGTGGTCTCTGTTACCTTTTCATAGTCTAAATATTAATAGATGAGGAGTGTATACTGTGTTTCTTTCAAGAGAACATGTGTGAATAAAATTGAAAATAAAGTTTGAGAACAGGAGAAATAGCTTAAATATTAAATATGTGGATTTTGTGGATCAATTAAGACAAATTGACAACTCCTGATATCTGTTACTTTACTAGACACAAATGAGGTGATAGTTAGAGTCCTTTTAGAACTAGTTCCATATTACCATTCAAGTAATTCTTACTAAAGTCAAATGTCCCCCCAAATAAGACATCATGTAAGGAAATTTATCCAGAAAAGAGAAGCTCCTCCTCATCATAATACATAATTGTATTATTAATATGAATACAATGAATAGACTATGCTTACAATGTTGGCAAAAATGTGAATTTTAGAAGTTCTTCATGTAGTAAAAGGCAATTACTGTTGCCTCTTATAAAATGATCTGGCTGATGTTCCTTTTGTTTTCTGTCAATGGTACAATTTTATGACGTAACTCTAGGGTTAAAATACACTTTATAAATGTTATGAAGTACAAAACTATTTGGCATACCCAGACACTGAAACCATGATTATAATTACCCATGTTTATGCAATGAAACTAACTTTCATCTACCATGCATCTATCCATCTAATATTCTGTGATGTGATATACCTAACTACTTTTATAATTAGAAGAATGTGTAGAAAAAAATATTCATAGGTGGTTAGTGGTAACCCATGAGACAGGGTAGTTCTAGACGGAGTCGACAGATGATAAGTAATTTAACATTTATTTATATATATATATATATATATATATATATATATATATATATATATATATAAATTGGTAAAAATGTCATAAATAAACTAAGACAGGTAAGGGGATCAAGAATTATGAGTAGGGGAGTTAACATGGGTAGGGTAGAACTCTCTGATAAGGTGATATTTAGGCAGAAACCTGAAATAATGAAAATAATGTGCCTAACGTAGTACACAGCATGTAGTAAATACCAAATAAATTTGTGCTTATTATTATTAGATAAGAAAGATCTTATTATTCACTGTGCACTTGAACTGTATCACAAAAGACTTATTTTAAGTAAATTTTTCTGCATTTTTAAACAAAACATACTTTAAAATATTAAATGTGAGTCATGATTTCATAAGAAGAAATACTCTCCGTGCAGTATCAACAGAGAAAAAATAGCTAGCTCCGTACTATAATAATAACTCAGTAGAGAACAGAGAACAATTTACTGGTCCCCTAATTTCTTTTCAAATGGAAAACAGTTAAGTTTAATCTTAAAGTTTTCCTGCCAAGTTGTCAGATGAATGACAGGGGAAGTTGTTGTTCAGCAATGCAGTAAGACTGAGCTCCTGTGGTGAGTGCTAACATCATTTTCAAAGGGTACATTGGATAACAATGCTATTCATGTAAATAGAGAACTTGTTTTAACTGAGTCAGTTAGCGTTTTTTTGAAATCGTTCTGAAAAGATGAACACTAATTTTCTTGCAGTGAAACTTTTATGATGAGACCATGTCCTCACCAGTGTTTTCTGATATAAAATGCACTTTACCTCAGGCTAGAAAAATCCATTGTGACATTTCTGTTGGGAATTTAGCACTCCATTTCTCATAAAGGCTTTTCTTTATGATTCTGTCAGGACTAGTATAAGATGGTATCAGTTAATGACTTTAACTTGGGTGACCAGCAGACCTTATCCCTCTTCTGATTTAAATCTTTGACAAGCTACAAATATATTTGGTCTGAGTCCCACCTCATGATAGTTTCTGTTACACTTTCCAGGATCGTGTAAATATAGAGTGTTTGATTAGATCTGAAATGAAATTTTTAGAAAAGGTAAACAAGCTCCACCCCTGAAGGCATTTAGGAAAGATCTTCAAGGTCATCGTCTTCTGCAATGTGTCTACCGAACTAAATTCTATCTATACAGGTAACCCCCGTATCACACGGCATTTCTATAACACGGTTTTGCTCTAACACAGTTTGAGAATTAGAGAAATCCCCAAACAGCATGGTGTGTAATAAGAGCTTTCAAGCGCAGAGAAATTAGGGAAATCCCTGAACAACACGGAATGTAACAAGAGCTTAGTAGTGATGACGAAGAAAGCATTATTTAATACATATTAATATGTTATACTTTTGGTGAAAATTGCTTTAATACAGACATTTCTCTTAATGATAAAAATGTAATAGTATGTCTTTTTTAAAGGGGGGGGGGTGTTACCTGAACTGTAATCTCTATTCAAGTCCAACTCCTCCAATGGCCTTTCCAAGGACCACAGACCACAAAACTTAAGCATATATTGTCTTTATCGTCTTTTCTGCCCTTAATCAGATATTGATTTGCACTGTTAATTATTTTAATGTGCATTTTTCCTGGGTCTCTTGAGGGCAGGAAACACATTTTACCTGACCCACAGTTTCCCTTCAGCACTTACTGTCATGCCATGCGCAAAGTATGCAATGATATAACAAGAATAATATACAATAACTTTATTTGTAACTTCATACTTTTCATAATATTTTTTCACAAATCTTATCTACATGGAAACCAAGGTTTATATATGTTGAATGAGTACATCTCCATTATATGTAAAAGGACTTTGATTACTACAAACATGTAATTTGATTCTCATAGTGTAGATGAAGAAACCAAGCTTCAGATGAAGCTATTTTAAAGACACTTATAAGTAATCGGGAGCCAGTATTCGATCTTTGTCTCTTAATCTAATCATTTGCTCTTTGTAGTAAGCTAAAATTTTGTATTTAATTAATGGTTGGATAAATGAAGAAAGCAGTGATTGAATGAAGGAAGGAAGAAATGACTGAATGGACTTCCTTAACTTCTGTCACCATATTTCATTCATTAGTCAGTCCTGTCCATCCTTCTACACATATCAGATATAATGCTCTCCATTTCTTTTTCCGTCATTTTTCAAGCACAGTCCTAATAGTTGCCTTACATTTGTGACAGCCATTTATTAGGTTGGTGCAAAAGTAATTGGGTTTAAAGGGTTAAAAATAATTGCAAAAACTGCAATTACTTTTGCACCAATCTAATAATATCCACCACCTAGTGTTTCACTTTCTTAACTTCTAACTTATCCTTTCAATGTATTCTATGCTTAAAGTTAGAATGATTTCCCTTGAATTTCTGTTTTGATCATTCATATCCCTATGCTAGAAAATAACAGTGGAACAAACAAAAACTCATAGACACAGACAATAGTTTAGTGGATACCAGAGGGTAAGGGGGAGGGGAGCAGGAGATGAGGGTAAAAGGGATCAAATATATGGTGATGGAAGGAGAACTGACTCTGGGTGGTGAACACACAATGTGATTTATGGATGATGCAATACAGAATTGTACACCTGAAATCTATGTAACTTTAGTACCAATTGTCACCCCAATAAACTTTAAGGAAAAAAAGAAAAAGAAAATAACAGTGGGTTTCCATTGCCTGGTACAGACATTTGAGCCTCTTAACCATTCTTACTTTATTTTCTTGAGTCATCATACCACCTACTACAGCATACAATAAAGCAAATCTATTCTCTCGCTTTTACTTATTATTCTTGCTTCTTTGTCTTTATCATTCTCTGTCCATTCTTCTTTCTTCTTCTGTTGTTACCTTATTCAAACTTCACCTCCTTAGGAAATAATTCTAACCACTACTTTGGGGGCACCTCAAAAGATGTTTCATAGTCTCCGAAATGTCTTCTATGTATGTCTTTATATAAAGAAGTTATTTTTGTAGTCTATTCTCTTTTCCCTTTCGATTGTTATATGAAGACAAGAGTTATAATTTTTTTTTTTTTTTTAAGATTTTATTGGGGAAGGGGAACAGGACTTTATTGGGGAACAGTGTGTACTTCCAGGTCTTTTTTCCAAGTCAAGTTGTTGTCCCTTCAATCTTAGTTGTGAAGGTGCCATTCAGCTTCCAGTTGTTGTCCTTTCAGTCTTAGTTGTGGAGGGCGCAGCTCAGCTCCAGGTCCAGTTGCCATTGCTAGTTGCAGGGGGCACAGCCCACCATCCCTTGCGGGAGTCGAACTGGCAACCTTGTGGTTGAGAGCCCACTGGCCCATGTGGGAATCAAACCGGCAGCCTTCGGAGTTAGGAGCATGGAGCTCTAACTGCCTGAGCCACCGGGCCAGCCCCAAGAATTATAATCTTATATTTCTTTTATACCTTCCTTAACTGCCACTATGAAGTTAATATCAAAATACGTTGTTTAAATGTTGTTTCTTGCCTTGAATGCAAAGCTCTTCACAGGGATTTTCTAGCCTTCTAACAATAACTGCCTGAGATATCTTTCAAGGTATATTGGCAGACAAAAAATAACATACTATATTTCAAAGAATTTACTGAGTTAGCTGTAGATACATGTAGTACAACTCAGTAAGGTAACCAGACTGATTGAAGCATTTCTGTATATTGTACTGCCTCAAGCTTTCTTCTTTTCTAGAAATTGCATCTAAATGTATATAACCTTATAATGAAAACCTTACACTTTCCCTGAAGACAACAAATTTTGTACAGAATAATAAATGGAGACCAAAGTCTCCTTCAAACATAACTAAAATACTTACTGGTTGACTACAGAAGAACATCTATAAGCAAAGCAGCAAAAAGGACAGATATTCTATAAGGGACTAGGAAAATAAAAACAAGATTTAAATATCTGTGCTGGAGAAGATAGGTAATCAGGAGCAAAAAGATCAAAATTTGATAGCTTTGGGGCAGAGTATAACAATGATTAAATAAAGCTTAGAGAACACATGCAAATTTTCTGAAATGAAGGCAGAGAAGCATTTACCGAGAGGCTTTCATCAACCAGAAAATAGCTGTCATATGCATATGGGTCAGTACATTTGATACATGAAGTTGCCCTAAAAATTATAGAAACAAATTTTCTAAAAATCTCTCTCTCTCCCCCTTTCTCCCTTCTTCCCTTCTTCCTCTTTTCCCAGAGAGGGAGAAAGAAGATCAAAGTGCTTAGCTAAGCCATGCTTTTCATCTGGCAACAAATGCTCTGATAATTTTTGTTCTCAACAATTGCAAGTAAATTTTAAAAGTCTTCTGCCTACTGTGGCCCCTTCTTGGTCCTGGTTTTACACATACACTATAGACAATAGAGGCAGCCACATGAGAGGAACTTTGTTTCCCATATATCCGTATTCAAACATATTTTTTCAATTTTCGTTCATCTCTCCCTCCTCCCCATCTCAACGCAAAGATATGGTTTCTATTTTTTCAAGATAACCATTTCAACTTAGCTCTGGATCCCATTCCCTTCCACCAACTTAAATTTCCTCATTAAGTGTATTGTTTATCTATCTCCACCCTCTTGCTCCCTACTGAATACTTTCCTTTGCATCAAGTTTCTCCCAACTTAAGCAACAACCACCGAAATGTACCTGAAAAACAGCTAAAAAGCCAAAACATTGCTTTTCTATTTTATTCTTTCTATCACCTTGAACCCTTCTACACTTTTCAACCAAGTTACTTAATAGTAATAACATCTCTAATGATTATTGAGTAGTTACTATAGGCCAGCATCTAAATATTTTATATGTATGAGTCCATTTAATGCTCTTAATTAGATACTTAGGATATTGCTTTTTACAGATGAGGAGACTGAGGCACAGCATAGTTATATAACTTGCTCGAAGTCATAGAGCCAGTTAAAATAGTTCCAAACATAGGCAAGACAGCCAAGCTCCAACATAGGCAAGCTGCCTCCAGAGCTGATGTTTTCAACTCCCTGATTTCATACTACACCGTATTTCATTTTTGGTAGAGAAGCTTACAGTTACCATATCAACTTCCTCACTTCATACTTCAGCCCTCTACAATTTCTGATGCAACTGCTCTTGCCAATTTCTACTTCTTGATACCAATAAAAAAAAAAATTTCAACTTCATCTTATTTGACCTATAGGTAGCATTTGATACATTGTTTTCTCCTAGTTTTTCTTTATTCCATCTAATTACTTTCATTATCTCCTCTTTCTCGTCCTCTATGGATATGGCTTCTTCTCAGTTTACATCTTTTCACTGGATAATTTCATTCATTCCATCACTTTTCTCAAGTACAAATGTGATAATGATTGTCAATTCTAAGTCTCCAGCACAGATATTTCCCCCCCTTAGTTCATATATCTGAGTACCTACTAAATATCTCTATATAAACAGAGACTGAATTTTTCATTTTCATAATGAAACTCAACATCTTCCTCAAGTATGACTATCTACCTAGTTTCAAGCAAGAAAATTGAGTCACTCTCGTTTTCTTATTTTCTTTTTACCTCTTAAAACCAATTAATTAAAATCCTATGTATTATGTTATCATTTTTCATATCTATCACCTTTCCTTTATCTCTCTACTATTTTCTTAATTCAAGGTTTTATAATCGCACACCCATATTTATTGCAAAGTCTCTCAACTAATCTCCCATTTTCAGTCTCATTTTCTTTTAATCTATTCTATCACTTGATGATTTTTCTAAAATTCATATGTTATAATCCCGCTCTCTTTAGAAACCTCCAAAGACTTGCTTCCCCCCCTTCCCCCCCCACCCTGTCCAGGACCAAATCCATTCATATTACCTTGATATACAGTGCCAAAAAAATGTATACACATTTTAAGAAAGGAAAAAACTATTAAAATTGTAATAATATATACCGATAACAAAAGATGAATGCAAATCATGTTTGACTTCTGCAATTACAAGAGGTGCTCAAAGTGGTTACCATCAGTGTTCAGAAACTTCTGATTACGTTGAACTACTGCTTGAGCAATGTTGACCAAAGTGTGCACTTGTATACATTTTTTTTGTATCCGTGATATTAAGGTACTATTGGATCAAACCTTGCTTTTATTCTTACTGTAAGCTCTCCTTACAACTCATTCTCTATATCAAATAACTTATAGCTTTCTAACCATACCATGGACTTATTCTCTATAATGATTTTTTACATGCCATTCTCTCTGCCTAGAATATTTAGCAGTAAACTCAATGTTCTTTTATTCAATATTTCTATTATAAAGCTTGACTTAAATGCTGCCATACTTAGTTATTATCCCTTCCTGAACTTCTTCATATCAACTCCTACATTTCATTATGGATAACAATGAGATCATACCTAGATAAGCTTTCTTTCTTTGTTTCCTACCTATAAAATCATTTGAAGTAGTTTTGAGCTTGTGAATTTCTCTTTCCATTTTTTAAAAAAATGGTGAAAATTTTTACATCTAAGGATCTTAATACTTTTACAGTTCAATAGGTGAAATCCCTTTGTAGTATTATCCTCTTTTATTAGAGAAGGGTGAAGAAACTTTCTCAGGAAGGCAGAATCTTTGTGAAAGTCTGAACCATGTAGCTGGTGTGCTAACCTGGATTTTCTAAATTTATCTAACTGGTCTGTCATCAATACTAACGGCACCCCCCAGGGCTGGGTGGATCATTTGGCCAAGACCGTGCCCTAAAGTAGGCCATGCTCACGGTGGACACTTGGGTATGAGGGACAGATTTCCCATAATGTGAGTGTCTTCTCCTGGGTTCCCACAGGCCCCCTCTGGGCTACTCAAGGCATCTTGCACATGGAAAATCAGGCCAATCCAACCTCAATCTTTAGCTCCAGATCCCTCAGTCCTAGACAAACAGCCCTAAAAAATTACATTTCTTAGATGTCTCTGAGCACATTGGAACACTGGCTTATAAAACAAACTTTTTTGTTTCCAGCTCCAAGGTCCATGTTTTAAGACTGTGGAGAAAAAAGAGAGGTTAAATATTGCTACTTCACAGAAGAATAAGAATGTTATTTTTAAAGTTCACTTTGTGCATAAAAGTATAAAAGAAACCATAGAAGTTGATTTTTCTTTTTTTTCAAGTAGCCTGTAACGTGTTCCATTTACCTGGACTCAAAGGAGCTAAGTTTTGAACAGCATTCTGGTGATTTCCAATGAGTTTCTATTAAATTTTTTTCTCTTTTGAATTTTACTCCTGAGTCCAAGTTCAGTTTAGTTACCTTCTCTTCCTATCAAGTTGTTATATTTGAATTTGGTATTTTGGAGAATTCCATAATGATACAGAAATATATAGCACATTAACCAAGATAAGTTTTCAGGAAATCGATTTTCAACATGTATTCTCTCTTGTCTTTTTAAGATAAAATATATACATACCCCTTCCATCCTACCCTGTAACTCTCCTCTTCCCTTTAGGAATTTATCTACTTCTAGAGTATTAAGGATTAAAGAATTTTTCTACTTATTTTGAAGTGAACTCTGTCTCCTTTTTTTCCTTCTTTTTTCTGCCTTCTCAAAAATGTTATTTGATATAACTTCCTTGGGAGAGCTTCTTAGGAGACATACTCTCACCATTTAATCATTATGGAAAAGCTAACATCACTCTATAGAAATTTCCATAATATTCATTTTGAAGGAGTGCAAAATATTTTTTTATTAAGGGAATACAACTGTTTTAACCACTTGTTTCATTCAATAAATAGATTTGAATGCCCTGTCCTCTAGGCACTGGGCACTGGGCCTAAATTTGTCTAGTTATTATTATCAGAAGCTCACATTTCCTTCTTTTGTCTCTTTGATGTTGACAGGACCTTTTTGTTACATCCATTCTCTCCCTTTTACATTGAAAATGGAGTTAAGAGAGTTCATTACTTTGTCTCAGTATATAAAAAAGTTGTGCAAATAGAAACAGTCCTGATTAAAAAGTGAGCAGAGGATCTGACTAGACATTTCTCCAAATAAAACATACAGATGGTCAACAAGTATGTGAAAAGGTAATCAACATAATTGTCAGGGAAATGCAAATCAAAAACACAATGAGATACCACTTCACACCTGTTAGAATGGCTGTTATCAAAAAAACGATAAGAGACAAATGCTGGGGATGGTGTGGTGAAAAGGAAATCTGTGTACACTGTTAAAGGGAATGTAAACTGGTACTGCCATTATGAAAAACATTATGCAGGAGCCTCAAAAATTAAAAATAGAACTACCATATGGTTCAGCAATCCCACTTCTGGCTATATATCCAAAATAGGGGAAAAAAAAAAAATATCTCAAAGAGATATCTGCACTCCCATGTTTATTGCAGCATTATTCACAATAGCCAAGATATGGAAACGATCTAAGTTTCCAGCAATGGATGAATGGATAAAGAAGATATGAGAATACATACATTCATATAATTAAAAAATAATGAAAGAGGGAGGTCTTGCCATTTGCAACAACATTGATGGATCTTGAGAGCATTATGCTAAGCAAGATACAGAGAACAGATTGGTCATTGCCAGAGGCAGGGAGTGAGTGTGTGTGTGTGTGTGTGTGTGTAAATGGTGAAGGGGGTAAAATGTACAAACTTTAGTTATAAAATAAGTAAGTCGTGTGGCTGTAATGTACAACACAGTTCCTATAAGTAATATTGCCATATTGTATATTTGAAAGTTGCTAACAGACTAGATCTTGAAAAAAAAATTTGTAAATATGTATAGTAACAGAGGTTAACTAGACTTATTGTGATGATCACTGCATAATATATACAAATACCTAATCATAGTGTTGTATACCTGAAACGAATATAATGTTATATGTCAATTACCTCTGAATTTTAAAAAGTGTAAATACTAATATATTTTCATTAGCTTATTTCCAAGCAAGTCTTCTGTATCCTTGATGCATGTTTGCAAAAAATTTCAAATCCCCCCACATTTTCTTTACCATCAAAATCATTGTGTCACAACCCAAAGGGAAAATGACCACTTCTCTTATCCTTGGGTCAAATCTGGACACAGTTAAAAGAGATGGCAAGTGAGAATTCTTTTGTGTATTCACTTAGCACTGAAAGAGACAGCCCAAATTTTTGAGCCTTCTAGGACACTGGGAAATTTTCCAATAGGCTAACCACTGCTTCAGAAGTATTCACCTATGGCTTTCTCTATGTCTTATCTCTCAGATAGTTTTCAATGTCCAGTCAATTCTCAATTATCCATTAATTCCTTTATCTTAAAATGAAGGGTCTTTATTTGATTATCTCCAAATGCTTCCAAGTATGGAGTCCTATAATTTTATGATTCTTGAGTACATTATTGTTCAAAAAATGTTTTTCAATTTCTACTCAAAGTCAATTAGCCTATTTCATTTAGTAGCTGAATAAATATAGGTTGCTCTCAGGGTAATACAATCATTTCCCTGAATTGGCAAGGAGAAAGAAAGATCTCAGGTCTGTTTTTTCCATCAATTCATTACACTCATCTCAGAGGTGATACAGTGCATTTCTGGAAAAGATAATGGACACAGTTAAGTATATCCCCTGACACTGGGCAATACACATAGACAGTAAAATCTTAAAGGCATGGTTAAATTTTTTCAAACACTTACAGTTTTAAGTTTGATAGATTTTATTTCCATTGAAAAATACCCTGGCAAACACCTGAAATCCTGATATAAATATTTTAAATTAATTTACCATTTATTCTTAACCATTTGTTCTTTTCATTAACATCACTAATCAAGAACTACCATAGATATAATCATCTGAAAAATGAGGGGAACTTCTTTAGGTTCCACATTTAAGTGAGATCATATGGTATTTGTCTTTCTCCTTCTGACTTATTTCACTTAGCATAATATTCTCTAGGTCCATCCATGTCACTGCAAATAGTAATATTTCACTCTTCACTTGTATGTGAAATTTAAAGAACAGAATAAGTGAACAAACAAAACAGAAATAGACACAGAGATATAAGAAAAAAAACCTGAGGGTTGTTAGATGGGAAGAAGTGGGGATGGTGGAGAAGGTAAAGGAATTAGAAAGTACAAATTAGTAGCCATAATATAGCCACGGGGATATGAAATACAGTTTGGGGAATATAATCAATAACATGGTAAAGATTGTGTAGGGTGTCAGATGGGCACGTGTCTTTTTAGGGAGACCACTTTATGGACTGTGTAGATGCCTGACCACTGTGCTGTACACTTGAAGCTGAATAATATTGAATGTGAACTATAATTAAATATACCGGTGGTGCCAAAACAATGTATACAAGTGGACACTTTGGTCAGTGTTGCTCAAGCATTAGTTTGCTGCAATCAGAAGTGTCTGGACGCTGATGGTAACCACTTCGAGCTCCTCTTGTAATTGCAGAAGTCAAATGTGACTTGTATTCATCTTTTGTTATCAGTATATATTGAGAATTAAAATTTTAATACAGTTTTCTTTTCCTAAAATGTGTGTACATTTTTTGGCACCCTCTGTATATAGTCACAGGATGTGGACTACAGCATAGGGAATGCAGTCAATGGAATTGTAACAGTTATATAGGATATCGGAGGGGTAATAGACTGGGGGAGAGGGGTTTATCACTTTGTGAGGGGTGTAAATATCTAGTACATTGCTTTGTACACTTGAAACTAATAAAAAGAAAAAAGAAAAAAATTGTTAAATGGGGTAAAATAATGAGGGGAACTTCTAATATTTACAAACTCGTTAGTAAATAAAAGGACAAGTTACAGAAGAGTTTTTTAAATAAGAATTTACCTGATTTTATCCCTTAATAAATTTGAAGATTACATAATACTATTTATGGGGCCCTAGAAACTCTTCCTTCCATTCAATGAAAGCCTGAAAGTTTCAATAATTAGATATTTATGCACATTGTTGTATTAATTCATATACGGACTCAAAATGTATTTATTGAGTGTTTACTAAACACAGAAGACAGAGACCCTAACGGTATTTTATTTCCTGTCAAATACAACAGCATACTGAAGTCTGGTATAATCAGTCTTTTCAGTCATACATATGTTAATATCGTTTAATTATCAGATCATTTACAAGCAGGTTTTCAAATAGGAAGTAAAGAAAGCATGAAGACAGGGAAGGGTTAAAAGACACAAGAAGAGGATATCGCGAGTGCCAGAACACAAAATCTAACTACAGTAAAGTTTTTTTGAGTACAGTTCCTGCTGAGAAGAGAATAAACATGATTTTTTAATAAAATGTGAGAGTTGTGTTGTGGACGCTAGTTATTTTATAAGTAGGACAATACCAATGACAGAAGATGCCACATCAGGGAATAACATAGAACAAGGGATAAGCAAACCTTTAATGAAACATACCTTATTGCAGTCTAATTGAAATACTGGCAATATAGAATTACAGGTATTCAAGAAGAAGCTATACACTGCCATTGAACCATAGCCCCTGACATACATACTGACTTTGATTTCTAAAAGGTGAATTTTAAAATTTTTGTTTTGTTGTAGTTGTTATTTTCTTTTGGTATAACCCAAAATAAACATCTAATATTAAAAATTCAAATAGAAACCAATAGCACAAGTCAGAGAGATAATGATATGTCTTAGCTACTATTTCTCCTTTGGTCTAACTATTTCTAGAATAGATGGACAAGACTGGTGTTGTTTTGGTTCCTGGAAGTCATTTTTCAAAACCTAATGTATGTTTTAAGATAACTACAGGGTTGTTTGACCATATGTTGGGCTGATCAGGGCCTTGAGTGAAGAGCATTATGGACGTAAACAAGGATAACTCAAATGAGAAAACACAGAAGCTATTGACTCAGAGTTTAATATAGCAAGTGAGTCAGCTACCCTCACTTGAATTTGGTGCAGACGCAAAGGCAGACCGGGGAGTAGAAAAACTTTACAGTTAGCAAAAGGAAGTTTTCAAGCGTTCACTAGGTGGAGGTTGTTTTAATGAGGTTAGAAAGCTAACTGTAAGTGTGGTGTCTTACATAATCGATTGGGGAAGCATATTTGGTTTTCTCTGGTTAGTTCTGAGTTGGAAGAAGAGCAAAAATGAGGAAAGATGGCAGTTACTGACCAAATCCTAACTGTTTTGGACTGGTTGCTGCAGACGTGGTGCTTGGCTTCCTGAACAGGCTGCTGCAGAGCTTGTGGGTCAGAATTCTGTTGTCATATAGCCTGGCCATTGTCTGTTTATGCATTGAGTCTGTCAGCATTTAATAGAATAGATCAATAAATGTATATTTCAATGTATGCTGTGTATTGTGAGTCTCCATGCCACACTCTTTTATCATTTCTGAAAGAAAAAGGAAAAGAATGAAATGTCACTTCAATGAATAATCCTGAAAAGGAATTATACAACATTTATTTTGACAGCAACAATGTTGAATGCCTCATAGGGTGACACTTTTAAATTTTGTATGCTGGGAAAAGAAGCAAGAAAGGGCAGAAGTTCATGATTCTCCAATTCCAAAATGTACTTTGACATTGACACCAAGAGGAGTCTTTGATTTGGGGGCTGGAGACTGAGAACATTTCAAAGGCTTAAGTTAATAAATGTCACTGGAATAAAGGAATGTGAGGCATGGGGCCATATAGCCCCTGAACATGCTGCTGACTATACACACTGGTGATTCAGAGTACCCACCTGGACCTCTGAAATTTGTGAGATGAGGTGGGTATACCATGTCACTCTTGTGAGTCATTCCCTGGTAAACCTGGCCTGGTTTCCTGTGCTAAGGAAGATAAGCAGAAATCTCAAGTAAAACTTTCTCTCCACAAAGATAAATAGTTTTGTTGTAGTGGTTTTGTTTGCTACTCCCACCCCCACACTCACCACCCAGTGCCCACCTATGTAGCCCCCATTAACAGAGAAAACCAAGGCAGGAGTTGTGCCTCTGGCTCCTGAGTTCTGTTTGGCCTGTTTTGAGACCCGCTGGGTACAATGATACCCCTGAGTTTGCTTCTGGGTAGCGAGCCTTGAATATCTCAGGCTCTCCTGGGCTGAGACTGAGCATTGTTCCTAATTAATGCAACATAGGAAACCATAGAGAAAGTACTTTGCAACCAAATGCTTTACAAGGAGGAGAGAGAGAGAGAGAGAGAGAGAGAGAGAGAGAGAGAGAGATGCTTGATAACTGATATTAAAATACAGTGGTGCTGTTGGAAAAGAGCTAATTGGGTTTTTTTGGGAAATATTTTCATTTATTTGTTTGTTTGCTTATTTATTTATTTATTTATTTTATTTTTAATATGACGGCAGATCTCCAAAATCTACATAATGGAGGGAAGAAGGTGAATGAATAATACAGTATAGTATAAAATCCCGAAGTCATTTATGGTTAGGTTTTGAATGGGTTTTTATAGCTTAGCTAACTTTCTGGTATTTGGCTTCAACTGATAAAAAAAATTATTTTAAATTGTTTGGTCATCAATCAAGGACAATTGAGAAAGAAAAAACTGAAGCTGTCTGCTGGGCAACAGAGAGAATCTTAACTGGCATAAAAATGTACACCCACTTCTTCATCCCTTTTCTGTTACTCTCATTAAGAACGTGCTCTCTGCTCTGTTCAAATCTTCTATAAACATGTGTTCTCCCAATCATACCACACGCCTTTGCATATGCTTTTTCTGCTGTTCAATTCAAAACCCATCTCTTCTGTGAAAGATTTTCATATGACCACAGCCTCTTCTAAGTTTCTATCCCATATCAGTTGGACAACAGAAATCTATCTAAAGGTACAGCTTTATCCTTCTGATCAGTTTTAAATTCTTTGAGTAAAGAACTTTTTCCACATACAGGATTTTATTTAAAGTTCTTTACACGTGACTGTACTCCAAAATTGTTTTTTAAATGTGTTGATTGATAATCTCCTCTTGGATAAACGCTGATAACATTTAATTTTTGCCGCTGAAAACAATTTAGGCATTTATAGAAAAAGCCTCAAACCTTTATTAAAGGCTTATTTGTATGAAGTGCTTTGCTGGACCCCAAATAGAATTTCACATAAATTCTAGGAACTTTTAATTTTATGTGCTTCTTTTTTTTTTTTAGATTTGGAGCTCTTTGAACACATCTTTAAATATTTAAAAACATTTTTTAACATGTCTCTCACCTTTTTCCTCCCCATCCAAATAATATGGGTTTTAAGAGAGATGAACCTTGATGCAAATCTTAATTTTGCCACTTGCTATTGCATCAATAACATCTCTAAGATATAGTTTCTTCTTTAGTAACAGAGGACTAATAACATCAATCGCATAGAGTGGGTATTAATATAAAACACTTCAGGGTGGGAGTGAGGATTAAATAAAATTATAAAATGGCACTAAAAATGTCTATTATTATTGCTTATTTGCACACACTTTTTTTTATAGTTTCAAAATCTCCTTACAGAATTCCCTTACTCAAAAATTATACAGACTAAAGAATGAAGTTATTAAATCCTTAGTCCCAATTCTAGATGAAAGACTCCCTTGGGCATAACACGGATATTAAAAAATAGCACTGTGTATATAAAGCATTTGATGGTAGAGATGGGTAGGCTGTGTATACCTCCCAGATTTATGCACAATTTTTTTCAAATGTACTTAGATCTTGTGATTAATAAAGGACAATTGTATCGGGCTCATTAACGCTTCTATCAATTTTTATTTTATTTTATTAAATTTATTGGGGTGACAATTGTTAGTAAAATTACATAGATTTCAGGTGAACAATTCTGTATTACATCATCTATAAATCCCATTGTGTGTTCATCACCCAGAGTCAGTTCTCCTTCCATCACCATATATTCGATCCCCCTTACCCTCATCTCTCACCCCCCACCCCCCACCCCCCTTACCCTCTGGCAATCACCAAATATCAATTTTAATATGGCCAATATTAGCAGTTGTCTTGGAAGTACAAAGAGGTGGTAGGGAAACACTCTGTTGAGCAATTTGGACATTCTTTCTGAAGAAAATGAACACCTATTATGTTCTTCTCTCTGTGATAAGAAATACAAAGATGCATATGATCTAGATCTTATCCATAAAGAGACTTTTCTTTATTCTGATACTGTGAAGAGTGGGATTAAAATAGTTTGACGAGGGAATCTTTCTAGTGATAATATTTTTACAGCTGCAGAAAAGGTTTGAGAGATTAAAGGGAGTATTTGGAAGAAATAATTGGAGGAGATAAATTGCTACATGCAAAAAGATAAGAAAAAAGAAGCAGCATAGGAAAGGGTTTTCTTGCGTGACACGCCGCCAATTGCTGGGATGGATAAATTTATAAAACCATGTCAGGCATTGCTGTGGCAAAATATCTCAGATTATGATTTAGATTGTAACAACTGAAAATGTTTCATGAAAGCAATTGAGTACATGATTTTATCTTGTGGGTCAATTAATTGGAGCCTATTATACAACAATGACATAATATGTACCTATTAAAAAATTAGAGTAGATTTATATGAACTGACATGGGAAGCTCTCCAAGATATAATATTCAGTATAAAATCATAATGATGAACAGAATAGATAATGTGACCCTATAGATCGTACTTGTATAAAAAGAAGTACAAATATAAATGTAGTGTACATATTTATTTATTTTCTGAAATATAACACAAATACGTGTTAACCCTTAACTCAGAAATAGAACTAATGTTTGGGATTGGGTGGGTTATTATCTTTGTTGAGCGTCTCCTAAGTGATTTCTAATAAGTAGCAGCAGATTTCTTCTTCTCCACCAAAACCATTAGCAATTTGAGAAACAGAATAATAATGAATGAGAAAAAAACTCATTTTCATCCAGATTTAGGTCAGTATGGAGTAAGCTGCAGAGTGTGAGACTCAAATAGATCTGCTACCAGAATCTCAGAAAGAGGCTGGTTTACCAATAGAAGAATATCTTCCCCATCCCAATTTATTATCACCTGTAGGAGCAACCACCCTAAAAGAACAGTGGACAGGCCGTGCCTTGAGGATAGAAAGATCCAAAGAGGGAAAAGGAGGGTAGACGTAAGTCAAGCATGCCTATTCATTCTTGTCAAATTTACCAAGACAATAATTTATCAATATTACCAAAATTACCACTATGATATTTTTTAGAAGCAGAGTGAATAAAGAAGAAAATAGAATTAGAATTTGCTCATAGAGGAAATCTCTCCTCATATAGGCCAAGAGTGAGAAAAGGTCCCCTGTAGCAGTCATTTGGTATGTTTTTGTAACATTTTAATTTTTATTGTGTGCAGATTTTACTTTTATAATAAAGCTAGTTAAATACTACTTAATGTATATTCTTACTTTCTAATTTTAATACCTTGAATAACCATTAGAAGTGTCTAGAAATGTAAAGGACTGCCTTATAATTCATTTTTTCGTTGAATTGCTATACACAGGAAATTACTTTAGTTATCAAAGATACAGGGCTCCTTGGCAGCTCTAATGGATTAAACTGTATGGGGGAGAATGGAAGCAGATAGGTAACAATTGCGTTTCCCATCATTGGAGCTGTCATAGAATCAGAGGTCTAGTGATCCACTGGTAGAAGGTTTGGGGGAACTAGGATATCAGGCCTGAAAATGACCTGCACTTTGCGGCCTAGGTGAGAGTGAAGCCCATCAATGGAACCTGTAGCTTGGGTCAAAGTACTGAAGGTAATGAGCTACAGACTAGGTTTGCTGAAGAAATAGGGACAGTGCACTCTGCATTCTGGATATTCCTACAATGAGTACAGTCACAGAGTCATAATAATAGAAAAAATATGCTTCTAAGGTAAACATGTTAGAAAAGCTGCTCTGTATTTTAATACATTCATGAATTCAACTTAATTAAGGATAGAATTGAATCTTCAACATTTACTGAATATTTACAATTGGCCGGAAACGGTACTAACTACTCTCAGGTGCCAAATGAATAGGCAGAACCCCTTCCCTCAGAGCTTATAATCCCTTGGGAGAAATGATGCAGTTATATAAATAATTATAATACAATGATGTGTTTAATAACTATATTTAAAATGTGTTGTGAGTACTTGTTTACATATTGGTCTTTCCTAGTAAACTAAGACCTCTTTGAGGGGAGGGTCTGTGTCACTTTCTCTTTATACCCTTAGTGTGTAACAACTGTTTGGCAAGTAGGAGGTGGTAAATATTTATTGAATAAATGATCCAATAATTAAGAGAGGCCCAAACAAAGAGAGTAGCTCATAACAAAGGGAGAATATGTGGGACAATGGAAAAGTGCAAAGGGTTAAATTAATTGGTGGAATTTGATCTAGCTCTTGGAAAAAGGATGGGTTTTTTGACAGGTAGAGATCCAATATGAAAATGAAATGCAATCAAAACATTTGTGAGTATTGAACCTGACCTCTTTCAAGGGCTAGAGCTCACTATTAATAATGCTGAAATGGCAGCAAGGGATATGGCAAACTCCATGAAAAGGACAGAAAATATCAGTGACAAGCCTGCTCTCAACCTCTGTACAGAGAATGTGAGAAAAATATGTCTAAACAGATCTTTGGCATGAGAGAGTAATATGAGGTAATACATTTTAAAAATTTGGATGCAATTGCCAGATGAAAAGTGAGTCAATGAGCAATACTTCACATAAATAAAAATGGCATTTTCTCTAATTTTGAATGAAATTTAAAAGTTAATAAAGTACAAATAGTGACTATATAGGCATTGCAATCATAAAGCTGGTCTAGAAAATATCCCCTTGAGGATTAAATTAAGGATTTGGAATACTAGAAAAAGTACTACTGAGGCGATACCTGATGATATAGAGAAGATGTAAGTGGAAAGTAGCTTCTTATGGATGAGATTAGAAATCCCAGATGTTTGTTGTATTTTTTCCATGGGCCAAGAATAAGGGATTGTGTTTGCCTTGAAAAATAATTCTTTCTACCCCTTTGTTCCTGAAAACAAAAATAGAGGAAATTGATGAGAAACAAATAATATTTGGCTATTCATTTATTTAGGTTTTATGATTAATTTCACTTTAAGTGAAAAAAAAAAAATTCAAATACCAAGGGAAGTCCTATCATCCTGAGTCAATAGCCACCTAGTCAACTTATCCAAAATACTCTGGTTTCTATGGATTTTTACCTCTAGAATTCAGGTAATTTTTTATGTTCTTTTCATTTCCACTACCCAATTCTATGGACATACCAATGAGGGTCACTTTTAAAATATTAAACTATAATTCAGCTTCTGGTCACCAACTTCACTCTCGCTGGTTCTCCCACTTTACTTTGGCCATACCTACTCTTTTACCTCATGGGATTCTCCAACTCTTAGACACCCCACTATCTTCTCAATCAAAAATATTCAAACAATATCAAATTTAAGTACAAAATCTTGACAAGTAGCAATTTTTTATAACATTAGTTTTTCTTCCTTTCTCCCTGCCTTCGTTCCTCCTTTCCTTCCCTTCCCTTTCCCCTTTCCTTTCCTTTCCTTTCCCTTTCTTTCTTTCTTTCTCTTTCTTTCTCTCTCTCCCTCCCTCTCCCTCTCTCCCTCCCTCTCCCTCTCCCTCTCCCTCTCCCTTTCTTTCTTTTCCTTCCTTCTTTCCTTCCTTCCTTCCTTCCTTCCTTCCTTCCTTCCTTCCTTCCTTCCTTCTTTCCTTCCTAAAAATATGCTTTATTTTTTTAGAGTAGTATTAGAGTCACAGCAAATTTGAGAAGAAGGTACAGAGATTTCCTGTATATTCAACGCACACACCCTACATTCATAGCCTCCCTCACTGTCAAACTTCCCCACCAGAGGAGCACATTTGCTACAATTGATGAACCTACAATAGCACATCATAATCACCCAATATTCATAGTTACCTTAAGGTTTACTCTTGGTATTGTGTATTCTATGGGTTAGGACAAATGTATACTGAGGTGTACCCATCATTACAATATCTTGCAAAGTACTTTCACTGCCCCCAAATCCTCTGTGCTCTACTTAGGCATCCCTCCCTTTCCCCAGCCTCTTGCAACCACTGATCTTATTACTGTCTCCATAGTTTTGCCTTTTCCAGAATGTCATACACAGTTGATACTTAAACAACATGGGGTGAGAGATGCCGACCCCTGTGCAGTTGAAAATCCATGTCTAACTTTCGACTCCCAAAAAACTTAGTTGTCTCTCAGTATCCATGGGGGATTGGTTCCAGGAACCCCTGCGGATACCAAAATTCAAGGAGGATGCTCAGGTTCCCTATATAAAGTGGTGTTTATCAATGCGCAGAGTTGGCCTTCTGTATCTGGGGACTCCCAACTGCGGATCAAAAACAGTACAGGTGTTTATTGAAAAAAAAATCCATGTATAAGTGGACCACACAGTTCAAACTTCTGTTTTTCAAGGGTTAATTGTACTTAGAATCAAAGCAATATACAGCCTTTTTAGATTGGTTTCTTTGGTTAGTAATAGGCACTTAAGATTCCTCCATGTTTTTTCCTGGCTTAATAGCAAGTGAAATCATTTTAGCAGATAGGTGTAACTACCTCTACCCTAATTAATCCTATTAGCTGATAAGTTCAGGAGGTAGCCAACAGACTCATTTGAATTTCATTTCCATTATTATTCCATTTTTAGACACTTGCTACTTGAATAAATGCTAATGAGAAAGGAAGCAGCCCAAAGGCAGGAAGCAAAAGGGAAGAGAGAGAGAAGTCATGGGAGTGGGTAGCCTCCAAACTAGAAATCAGTTCCTGAAAAATTATAGGTTGTGATGGTCCCAATGCTGTAAGGATATAAATGACCGTTACATTCTTATACTGGAAAAAAAATTGCAGATCTTATTTTTCAGATATGTAAATGTGCTAAAGAAAGTGTTCCATCCAATTATTTTGTTTTCAATTTCAGGCTTTAATTGAGCATATGTTCCATTTCTATACATATTTTTTAAAAAAATTTCCTCCAACATTTTATACATTGTCTTCTTTCTGAGCATTTTCCCCATTTCTTTCCTTTTATTAAGTTGATTATGATAGGCACATTCAATTTATTCCAGTCTTGCCAAACCTGTTTACTGCCCAGAAAATGGTGAACTATTTAAATGTGCCTGCTTTGATATTAAGATTTGGAAAAGAGTTATCACTAGATATAGATATAGATATAGATATAGATATAGATATAGATATAGATATATTTTAACCCCTTTCTGAATTTCCTGAGTACAATGAGCTGGTGCCTATATTAAAAGTTCTGCCAATCTTTCTTAGTGCCTGCTAAAGAGAACAACATGTATTAAGGGCCCCTTATTGAAAACAAATATAATCTTATTGTAGGTATCAATGAGTATAATTTTGTTATTAATAAACTAATTTCTAGCTAGCAAGATGAGCTTTGTTATGAAAGGTGGTTATTGTGAAGGCACTGAGAGGTATTTGATCTCAATGTAAACTTTGTTTAATATCAAAAAAGTCTACATTATATTTATAGTTAGTGAACACTCCTATTCCCCAATAAACACACATCACCTTCCTGCTTTCTTTCAAGTTTCAGTCTAGCAAATAAGTGTAATGAAGAGTCCAACTCCATTTTTTGATATTTGACTGCTGATCGCTTTGAAGTCTCACCCTTCCCTCTTCCTTTTCTGCTCCATGTCGGACGGGTCCCAGTGTTTCTTCTTTTGGTGCCAGGAGGAGGTTCATAAGAACCTTCACTCCAGTCCCATCCCTTAACCTTATAAAAACCCCAAGCCAGTCTCTCTTTCCTGTTCTCTCAAGACATTGTTAGACCAGTTTGGGAGGACTGCCAGAAATTTTTATTATGTGAAGAGTAAGTCTTTTCAAACACTCATGATGTGAGTTGTAGTGTCATTAATCTTGATATCTGAACCAAATTTGGGAGTGGGGACCCATCCTGTTTCTTTGGAGTTTTCACAACAAGAAAATAAAACTTGCATAGATCTTTCATGCCTTCATTCATACATTTATTAATGTATTAATTCTTTTACTTAATGGGACATAAAGATGTAAAATACTTAGTTTTGGCCATCAGGAAGTCAAAAATCTACACAAATTGGATTTAACCTGGGGATATTTGTCAACAACGGGGTTTATAGCAACATTCTAACAATCCTGCCATTGCAGATCTCACTATTAGTGTGACTTGGTCTCTCTCTTAGTGTACTACTTCTGTTCAGTAGTAAACTGCAAAATTGGGAAGGAAATGGAAAAGTGAAAATAGGCTCAACCCTTTTAAAAAGCCTGAAAACAGGAGGTTCAAACAGGAAGACAGCCCTGAACATTACTGTCTCCATCTCTACTGCCATCATCCTTGCCAAAGAACTATCATCTAGCAGCTTCCTATCTGATTTCTTTCTTCCATCATTTTCTCCTCCTGTGCATCCCACATATAACATAGCCATCTTTTAACGTGTAAATTGGATGACTAGACTCCTCAATTAAACCCCTTTCGTGGCTTTCTTATTGCTCTTTGAACACAGTGATCTACCCATGCGACCATATCTCCCACCTTCACCCCCTGTCTCACGTATTCTGACTGTACTGGCAATTTTAATAATCCGTGAATTCTCTGAAGTCTAAATCTTTAAACATGTTCTAAATTTCTCTCTCTTTGCCTAACTTCTGTTTCACATCTCAGGTTAAAAGTCTCTGTCTCAGATAGGCCTTTTGTGAGCCCTCTCATAAGCTTCTCTTTCTAATAGCACGCTGTTCTTTTTCTTTCTCAGTTCTGACCACAATTTATAATTACAGTTGATCCTTGAGCAATGTGGAGGCTAGGGGCACCAAACCCCTGCATCGTCAAAAATCCATGTATAACTTTTGACTTCCCCCAAACTTAACTGCTAATAGCCTACTGTCGACCGGAAGCCCTACCAATAACATGAACAATGCATTAACATATATTTTGTATGTTATATGCATTATATATTATATTCTTACAACAAAGTAAGTTAGAGAAACGAAAATGTCATTTAGAAAAATAAGGAACAGAACATATATTTATAGTACTGTACATATTGGAAAAAAATATCAGCATATAAGTGGACCCATACAGTTCAAACCCGTGTTGTTCAAGAGTCAATTGTATATATTTGGTTTTATGTTTGTTTACAAAGCCAGACAAAGAAAATCCATGAGGAAAACATGTACTTTTTTTTGGGTCACTCTTGGGAGACAAATTTCCATAAGTTTCTCAAAATTCTGAACATCTTGATGGCAGAAACACTGACTATCTTTGCTTCTGACTATCTTTTTCAGATGTTTACAGAGCACAAAGCCTTGGAAAATAGAGAGGGTGTCTACCAGACAGGCAAGCTTAGTGTCCAGTACAGTATAGAAATGTCCTCATTTAGAGCAGAGGTGTCCAAACTGCGGCCCATGGGCCAACTGCGGCCCATGATCCATTGTTAATTGGCCTGCAGCAAATTCCAAAAATATATTTAGTTTACTTAAATAAACCAGGTGAGGCAATACGTACTTCACCTCGAGAGAGTGGCCCGGCTATTTGTGTATTTTACCGTATATGGCCCTTGGTGAAAAACGTTGAAAAAAGTTTGGACACCCCTGATTTAGAGTGTAGGTCAGCCATGATCACTGCCCATTCTGAAAGATTTGAGTGGCCTAATCTCAGGGTTTCTCTCCTGTAAAATACTCTACTGTGTGTATACAGAACCCAGGGGGAAATCGGGCTTAGGGAACTAACACAAATGCTTATACGTTAGCTAACGTTACTGTTGTAAGTAATAAACTGCCTTTTTTCTCTGACCCAAGAGTTTTATGCCTTCTGTCAGCATCCATGAATCTGTGGCAAGTTAACCTGTGTGCTTGCATATAGGTTAAAATCTCAGACTCTTGTAGTTCTTAAAAGTCACCATCATAAGTCTAGAACTAGCACATTACATGGCCCATATTTGGTGTTTAATAAAAATGTGTTAATTCAGTGAATAAAGGATTGTGTCCTTTTGAGAATATCATTGAGTTTGGGCCCTCCAAAAACAACCAACAACAACAACAAAAACTGCACATATGTAAATGTACAAATAAATTTTCCGATAATGTCAGGAGGATTGCAAACCTTCTAGCTAGTATCCTTCCATAGACAAATAGATCTCCATGGACTCTAATTTAAAAATGGTCTAGTTAATTCTTACATACATAATAGGACTATGTCCTGGAAAGAACCCATATCTCCTGAATTTCATTTTATTTTTTTTCTGGTTATAGTTGCCACTCTTACCTCTATACTAGCACCTTGAAATAGTTTTTAGAACCAAAGATAAAACACTTCTTTTCGTAGTGGTAGTAAAATTCTGGAATGTGCAAACATTGAGAAAATATATAAATAAAACTAGATTCAAGAATAATTAGATAAACCCATGGCCAGAACCATAAATATGATTGAAGATGAGTTCAAAGTGAGTAGAGATTTTCTTGGTACGTAATGAAAGTGGCTCAAAAAATGTATAACAAGTGTTGTGCTCTTCTAAAAGCAAGCCCCTGGTTCTACTGGATGGTACCTAGTTCTGGGCTGAAATAAATTATAGTTCTTATCTAGTACTTTATGGCTTAATGAAAATAGCCTGGTTCTGTTACTGACAACTCTCTAACTGTGGGAAAGTTACCTTCAGGTCTAGGTTTGCTCATCTCTAAAATGGGGTAATTTTATATAAATCATAAGGTTGTTTTAAAGATAAAATATGATTTTGTGCAAAGAACCAGTATGAGGAAGGTCCACAAACAATGAAAGCACAAGTTATTTACAGACTACCACTGCATCTGTCTGTGAAACCTCATTTAGTATCTTTTTTCTTTGTGTTTAAATTACAAGCTTGCATAATTGACACACCATGACAAGAAATTCTCAATCCCATAGGTCCTCTTATGTTACTACATAGTTTCATTTGGTGGAAATAGTACTGTTACCTGGCTCCAAAGATTGTCAGTTTTTGTGTTATGGCCCTTGGGATTTAGATCCAATGGTCTTAATCTCCATGTGTACTTCAAAACAAAGGCATTTAAATTTGTTTGCATGAGAAGTTACACATAGAATACAGGTAAATTGTGAAAGCACTGTATATAGATCATGGCTTCAGTGATCTCATTGATTTATGGGAAGTTCTTATCCTCTGAATTTGGTTTCCTTCTTTCTAAAATGGGATACAATAACACAATAGTAACTACCACCTGTGCCATTATTAATATTTAGCAAGTCTTTTTGTAAAATACAATTCTTGAAGCTATTGCTATCTACATACATACATACGTACATACATACGTACATACCTGAAAAGGTTTGACTTAATTTTTTCAGAATAAGAAACTGACTCAGAGAGACCAAGCAGTATATACCAAATCATACAGCTAATAAGATGTGGGGTTAAGATGAAAACTTACATCTGCCCAGCTAATATATCCATTTTTGTTCCATTCTGTTGTGCTCTCAGATGCTATTCAAATGCAAAAAAATAACAGTTGAGTTGGGACTATTTGAGAAGTTTGCTATTTACCCTGACTTTAAGAGTATTATTTTGGATCTGACATTAGGTAGGCTTACTAAATATTCCCAACTCTTCTATGAAGAAGTAATACCAGAAGGCATCAGTGATGCCTCTCTCTCAAGAAACTGGTATTAAAGCACTTCTGAATAAAGTGCTTGTCTTCCATTATAGTCTTAAACCCTTAATACACTTCCATGGGCAAAGCTAAATAAGAAGCAACAGACACCAAGAATGCACTATGTAAGACTTTAGTATGTATTGCATTTTAATTTTTATCAGGATTTGTGAACATGCTACAAAATCTCTAGGTCTGTATACAGTTGGATGAACAGTGTCATGATGGGGTAATGAGATTTTCTTTAAGGCTGTGGATTGATGCATGAACTAGCCAGTAAAAGTACCAATTTTCAAATGGCAAGTATATCCATAGTTGACGGTAAAAGTATTTTGTACTTCAGGTTTCCTCTGTGCATTCTAGTTCCCGGATGTGTGATATGATTGTCCCTTATCATACCAGATAGAAATCCAAGATTGCTTTCATGCCCAAAATGATTTTGTACTAGTTTAAATTCCACTTAAATTTGATGAGATATATTTCCCTCCATTCCCCATGGTGAATAATTCATGGTGAAGGGCAAGTGCCTATTCTAACAAGAATATACATAGATGGCTTCCAAAAGTAGATTTTAGAGCTTAATATAGCACTGAAATGGAAGAAATTTTGAGATGCTTCACTGCATGCATGGGATGATGAGCCAAAAAGGCATTGCTGCTCAGAGTATGTGACCTGAAAGTGCATAAAAAAAAATAGGAAGAATCTAATATAGGTATGTAAATTTTAGTTGATTCTAGGAAGGTCTGATGGAGTTCTTGAATGTGATTTTTTTTGTTCAATTTCAGTAATTTTGTATTATCTATTTTTGAGTCATATTTCTAGCAAAATGTGTTTTGTGTACAGTTTTTGTAGATTATTACCAAATGAAAACATTGGTAGGCTTTATATAAACTCTTTTAATAAATCCAAGAAAATGTGTTGATTTTAACAGGATTGCTTTAGGGACAATTAATTATAAATGGCTTATTTTTTTATTGGCAACTCAATACATCAGTTTGGCAGCTCCCTTAAGAATCCTGGCTTAATAATTAATGCAGTGCTGTTTGATAATGAAAAAATGTACAATATGCTTTCACAGAACTCATTGAATTAGGTCTACTATTTTTATCCTTTTAAATAGTCTCTTTAGCCAACTGTCCCTGGCTAGTATTCACTGGGTCATTATGAGAAGTTCCAGAGTTGTGTAATGCATCATTTCTCATTATTAGATTTCTAAAGGACAATGTTACTGGAGAGTTACTGAGTACACATAAATGATACAGAACTGATTATTAACAAGGTATTATAACTGGTGTTTTTACACTACCCACAACTGTCAACTCAGGGAAATGTAATATTTTTCACTTGACCTCCATACCATCTGTGCAAATTGACCTGCTTTATGCTTTTCACACCTGCTTTGATTCAGAAGTTGATGTGCAAGCAAGGATGATGTCTCAAGAGCAAGAAGAGTGTTTTCCAGGTTGTTTTGTGATGTTTGTCGAAACAGTATAAAAATGAATTAAATGGCAGGAGAGCAGTAATGTGCTATTTGAACTCAGAGACCTCATGGTGAAGTTCAGTATTAAAAAAAAACACAAAATTAGATCTGAGGACATGATCTTGGGGGTCTAAAAGTTGTAGAAGAGCTTTTTTTTTTTCAATGTGAAAATAAGTAGTATTAGGTAAAATGAGCATGTGATGTAACCTCACCCTTTCTACATAAAAGGTCAGAGCACCTCAAAACAAGAGGGAGGAGGATTTGGTGGATCTTGAACCAGCATAGTTCCAGAAATACTGAAAGTAGACATTATTTATTAGATTAAAGAGAAAAATGCTAGAATGTGCAGGGGGAAAAAAATATTGCCACAGAAATGGTGAATGCCAGGAGCAGGAGTATAAACACCTACCTGTAAACCATATATTTCTATGTCAGATTCATTTCAAGGGAGATCAATAAACTTTGTTACAGAGGCTACTGTGAGCCGGAGCCAAGAAATATGTCAGCCTTGCTCAGGTTGGCAGAAGAACATGAGCGTTTCTTTTTGGCAGCAATTAGCAGAAGAGAATTAGTCAGCACCAGTGAACTCACAGATAAAAGCTGAAGAGGCTATTCTCTTTTAGCACATTCTATGGCAATTACCTTTCTGACTCAGGTCAGCTCTTCTTGGACTTTGGAGAAGGCAAAATTTCAAGTTCAATGCCAGTCCAAGAGTAAAGGTGTAACTTTCTGACATAACTTTAGAACCCTCACATATATAAAATAGTTTCCCCCAGTGAACCACTTATAGTTTTGAGTCCATTAGCTAGTTATAAAGCACTAAAGTCAGACACTTGGTAAATAGGTTGCCCTGGAAATTTCTTAAGAGTAGAAACACCCTTTTAACCAAACAAAGATAGAGCCTTACCATGATTTGCTGCTTTCTTTTATTTTTCATTCTAAATAAAAGAGATAAAAACTAGTGTATGAGAACATCCTCTTTTATCATTTACAAAACAAATACATTAATGGAATGAATTGTAAGCTCAATTTTATAACAATACACTAAGAGTTTACGACGTACACAAAACCAAACCCCCCTTTGAAACTAACTAACTGACTGACTAATAGAAATAAAAAAAAACTGAAACCTAAAGGTTGTTGTATCAATGAGTTTAGGCTAAGTTATGTTTCAGTAACAAACGGACCCAATGACAAAAGCTGATTACTTAGTCACACTATATGTCAGCCTATACTTTATTCCATGTCTTTTTCACTCCTGAATCATACACATTTGGATTACAAATACATTTTCTGGAGGCAGTCTTCATGGGTTTAAATCCCAGCTCTACTGCTTAATAACTATATGTATTTGTATGGGATGTAGTGTGATGTCAAAATTAACTTCTATTCATTTTTACAAACATATATTATTAGCCTGGAGGCAAAAGAGTGTGGAGATTAAGAAAAACAGGGTGGTGAGGGAATCCTACCTTATAGGAGTTCACATCCCAGGAAAAAGTCAAACAATTACATAGGAAACATGACGGAAGACAGATAATGATCATTGTTATAATAATGACACATGTTATAGAAGTCTGGAAAGACTTCCTGAAGAAGCTGGAATTAAACGTAAACCTAAAAGTAACATTCACTCTCCAATAATTTGGAAAAGAACAATACAATAGAAGGTATAGTTTGATTTGTAAGATCCTCATAGGACATGTTGGGCAGATCTAATGATATCCTGAGGATATCCATTGAAGGATTTTATGTAGAAATTGATATAAAGAGGTTTGTGCTTTAGTAGATCATTTTTGCAGTAAGTTGTAATTGTTTTTAGAGTGGGAGAATAAGCAAGTATAGAAGATTAGTTTGGAGTCTCAGGAAACCAGGCATGATGTATGGCAAGAAGAAATCAGACTAAAGATACCTAATTTTAGCTAAAGAGGATAAAATTAAGAGGACTCAACAACTGAATGCATGTGGTTATTGAGCAATAATTAGCAAACATAGATGTCCACATCACAGTGACCAATCACCCCACTAAATGTTCTCTAATAGTTTTTACTCTCTCACTCCAGTGCTTAAAAACTCTCCAGCTTTTTGCTTCAGTAGTTGAGTTCAGTCTCTCTCCATTATTGCAAAAGTATTGAATAAAGTCTTCCATGTCTGTTTATTGTCTGTGGGACTATAACATAAATAAGAAAGGGAGAATTATTAAGTATTACTATGGGAAGCAGAGTGGACACAGCTGGTTAACTCACTGCTATTGATTTTCTTCTTCTTCCTAGAAAACTTTAATTTTGTACCACCCCCAAACTGGAGAAGTGGGTTCTACTAAACTTAAAGCATTCTTAGTAATCTCATTTTTGTTGATGTAGTGGTTCAGGAAAGAGCATGTGATCTAACTTTTTGCCAATGAGATCCATAAGAGTTCTGTTTGGCCTTTCTGAGATTGAAGCTTCCTTGTTCTAAAAAGCTTTGTTATTCTCTTCAGAACAGGAGAAGCCAGTTCTCTTTCTTCCTGTGTATAAACATGGAAGCCTATAGACTACAGGCAGCCATTTTATTTTAATTCATTCAACAATTTCATATAATATTTAATTAAGTACCTATTATTTCCTAAGAACTATTCTAGGGGTTTAGGGGCTTGGGATATAATCAATCAATCTTACCCTGGTGTTTATATTCTATCAGAAGAGACAGACAATCATTTGTTATAATAAATAAATGAACGATATAATTTCGAAGGTGATGTATACCATGTGAAACAAAAGAAAAGGAAAGTGGGATTGAGGGTGCTCAGGGGTAGGTTGCCTAATTAAAGAAAATAATCAAAATAAATCTGTGAGACTTGTGCAAACTTTAAGGATGAGAAAGAAATAGCCAAGTGGATATGTGATGTGAGGATAGAATGTTCTAGGCAGATGAACCAGTTAGAGTAAAGGCTCTAAGCAAAGGCATGGAGTAAAGAACAGTGTACCTGGAACAGAGTGGGGGAGGAGGACAGAGTGAGTGGAAGTCAGAGTGGCAAAGGCATAGTAGAGCATCATAGACATTGTATCCATGGTAGTTTGTGGCTGTCATTCTGATTGTCAGAAGGAAATCTTGATTTAAGTTTAAGTCTGGGCTGTAGCTAGCAATTCAGAGGGAGAGACCCACCTCAGGAAAAACTAAAACCAAATCATCCAAGCTTGAATCCTGTCTTCCCTCTGGACTGCCTATTTCATAAAATAATAAATTTCCTCATTATATAAGCCAGAGTTAAATTTCTATTCCTTGAAGTTGAACCTAGCCTAAGTTAAAAATAGTTTGGTCTGAATTAGAGAAAAAAGAAAGTCTTCATTTTAACAAAGAGCAACAAAATTAAATAACTTAAATCACCGAAGACACACTATGTCTTACATAGGGAAGAACTTTTTGATTAACAAAAACTAGTACAAGAGTGTGTTGAATTCAATCCCCTAAGAATAATATTTTATTTTTCAATAAAATGTTCACTTGCCCAGAGGAAGAATATGTTATCATATAATAAGTTATGGTGACTTTGGTGACTTTAATGATTGCGTTATTTAAAATCTTAACTATAGTAATTCCCCTTTATCTGAAAGGGATATGTTCCAAGACCTCCAGTGGATGTCTGAAACTGAGGGTAGTAACGAACCATATATATATATATATAATGTTTTTCCTTATACATACATACCTATGATAAAGTTTAATTTATACATTAGACACAGTAAGAAATTAGCAACAATAGGAAAATAGAACAACTATAACAATATACTGTAATAAAAGTTATGTGAATGTGGTCTCTCAAAATATCTTCTTGTACTGTACTCACCTGTTCTGCTAAGGAAGTACTTTATAGCTTCTCTTGGGCTTATTCAAATTGCCAGCATCACTGTTTTTGTGCTATGGAGCTATTATTAAGTAAAATAACGGTTACTTGAATACAAGCACTGTAACATCACAATAGTCAATCTGATAATGGAGGTGGGTACTAAGTGACTAATGGTGGGGAAGCTTATACAGTGTAGAGATGCTGGACAAAGATATGAAGCACATCCTGAGCGGGACAGAGTGGGACAGTGTGAGATTTCATCATGTTACTCAGAATGGTGCACCATTTAAAACTTATGAATTGTTTATTTCTGAAACTTTGCATTTAGCATTTTAGACCACTGTTGACCACAGGTAATTGAAACTATGAAAAGTGAAACTTTGAAAAAGGGGGTAGGGGAAATTGCTGTACTAAGATTAGTAGAAGAGGATAAAACCAACTTAAAAAATATATGATCTTCTGATATTGAAAATGAAAACGATAGAGATTTCCTTTGGGCAATCCTTAAAATAGGATAGATTTCTCTTTGTAATTCATGGCTCATTTATAAATTCTTTCGTCAAATATTTGCTGAGTACTTAAAAGTAGAGGCTCACTTGATAGATTAAATGGTAGGGTGAAAAGTCAATATATTCTGCTTGTCAATTTTGTAGCTATTATTTCATTAATTCTTCATGAATATATTCAAAACACATACACTCATCTCCTATTATGTAGCTGAGGTGTTTGATTGTGGATGACAGAGAGGAAACAGGAAGGTTAGATCAAGGAAAAACTAATGTATCCAGCAATTTGGCATTAGTATGTTAGTGTGGTTAGATGAGATAATGCATATGAAGCATTCAACATACAGGTTTCCTGAAAAGCTGTTGTTATGAAAGATGCTGATCATTCTTACTGTGCCCTTGTGGTAGGCAACAAGTAGTGTCACGGTTACTCTGGGCGTCTGGCAAATGTCCTGCAGAATGTGGGGAGGACTGGTCCTTTTCAACAATACACACCATTATTTTAGAGGATGGTTGTGAGATGATTAACCTGTAAAACCTTGTTCAGCAGAAAAACGCTTGTGCTTAGACCAGATTAGTCATTACACCAGGTATAGTCCTAGCTCTGCAACTTTGGGACCTGGGGCAAGTCACTTAATCATTCTGAAACTGAAGTTCCCCATCTTAAAAAAAAAAGAGAGAGAGAGAGAGAAATAACATTTCATGGGATTCTTACATGTGCAATGATATAATTAAAGGTACTATGTAAACTGGAAAGGAGCATATATGGATGAGGGGATGAGGACGAGGTCCTATTTAGCCTAATATATATTTCGTCTTTTACCTTGTATAGTTTATTAAGAATTCTTAGAATAGAAATGCAAAATTGGTTTAGTTTTTTCCAAAACTTGATTTCAACTCTATTTTGTTGAAAATATAAACATCATGAATAGGATCTAAAATGTCCAGTCCCTTCTCAGTATTGAAATGTACCAGTCCTCTTAAAAACTGATAATTCTTCCTGAATCCCTAGTTAAAGTTGTGATACTGGCTGCTTGCATGGAGAAGATGGGGAGCAAGAAGATATTGCCTCCCTACTCCCTTTTCAAGGATTAGTTCCTTTAGTGGATGGAGCCAGGATGAGATCAGGAGTGAGACATATCTTCTGATGTGAGCTAGTCACAGTGCTGCTAGGAGATGGTATTGGTCTTCTCTAGTTTATTCTGTCTCTGTGTGGTTCTGGTGATCTTTGTGACTATGTGTTGATTATTTAGGGCAGTGCTCAGTTCAACTGGCAGTCTTGATGAATGAAGAATCTCTCAACGAAGTACACTAGCCTTTAGTCCTAACAGCAGCACCAAATCCTCTCCTCTCTCATTACTAATAATGGTATCTTTTCCTATGACTTAGTAATGGTGTTTTATGTGTCAAATTTACTGTAACCCAGGTGCCCAGATTAAATATTATTTCTGGGTGTGTCTTTGAGGGTGTTTCCAGATGAGATTAGCATTTGAATCAGTGGACTCAGTAAAGTAGATGGCCTTCTCCAATAAGGGTGGGCATCATCCAATCTTTTGAGAATTTGTGGAGGAAGAAGGACTCAGCCTATTATCTCTTGCCTTACTGCTTGAGCTGGTGCAAGCCATCTCATCTTATCTTCTGTAGGCTTTGTGAGCCAATTTTTCCAAATCTCTCTCTCTCTCTCTCTCTCTCTCTCTCTCTCTCTCTCTCTCTCCCCAATGAATATATTACCTTCCACTGTTTCTGTTCTGTTCTCTGGAGAACCTTGACTAATACAACCTGTCATCCATCTTGCCAGCCCTGTGAATTCCTTCCTTCTAATCCCCTTTCTCCTGCATGTGTAACCACAGGAGTGGTTTTTGCACCTTCTCCAAGGGCCAACTGTCCATGGTCCTCAGGTATTCTGCACTAGAGTCCTTTATCATCCTGGTTATGTGGACTATTGTGAAAAGTTGCTTACTTCTGGAATCTTCAGATGAGAAGCAGGCATCAGTCTCTAGGTTTAGGTAAACCACCTAGTTTCCACAAACACTTATTAAACTTTCTCACGTACTCCGTGTATAGGAGGAATTAAGTATTAAGGTTGCTGAACCTCAAAAGCCATATATATATGTATATATGAGATATATATCTATACATATACATATACATATACATATACATATACATATACATATACATATACATATATATATATATATATATATATATATATATATATATATATGGAGAGAGAGAGAGAGAGAGAGAGAGAGAGAGAGAGAGAAAGAAAAAAGAGAATTTGCTGACATGATTGTAAGGTTTGCTGGGTCCAAAACTTATAGGTCAGGCTGACAATTCAGATAAGAGTTCATGTGGCACTTCTGAGTCCAATAACTGTACGACTGGTCAGCAGACTAGAAAATCAGGCATGATGTTTATGCTACAGTCTTGAGATAGAATTCCTTTATGTCCTCAGTTTGTGTTCTTAAGGCCTTCAACTGATTGGACGAGGCCCACTGACATTATGGAGGGTGACCTGCTTTACTAAAAGTCTACTGATTGTAAATGTTATATACAATATACCTACACAGCAACATCTAGGTTAGTGTCTAACCAAACAACTGGGCACCATAGCCTAACCATGCTGACATCTAAAATTAACCATTGGAAGTACCTTATAATTTATAATACGCACCACAGATCTTAATAATTTAAGTATATATTTTAAACATCTTGTTACGTTCTATATAATTTTCACAATAACCATAAGAAGCAGAACTTCTTCCTCATCTTCACCATTTTACAGATGAGGAACTTGAAAGGGATTAAGTGCCTGAAAACACGCAAGCAGATGATGGTAGGGTAGGACTCAAACCCAGGACTTTGACTCAAAAGTCCATATTTTTCCCTATCATTCAATGCCTGTCAATAAATATTTGATGATGATTGATTCACTTATTGATTGTCAATGTATGCAAAATAATATATAAAAGGAAAAGGAGTGGCTAAATTAATAGAAAACATACCAACACTATTGAGGAGAAAGGGGAAAAAAGGGAAATTTCATTGGCTAGCAGAATACTTGACTTTGGCTTAAAATCCTGAAAATAAAACTTGAAGACGTTTAACATATTTTTTATATAAAATTCTGAAAATTGAAAGATTTTTCTGCAGATTTCTTAATTACTTTAAAATTGGTACATATTCCTCTCATTTGGGCTCTAAACTCAGGGAATACTTATTGATGAAAGAGAGAATGCTTTCTTAAAGGATGCTTCCCATGGTACAATTGAGTAGAAGTTGCTAAAATATCCATCTCACAAAACACAGGAAATCTAAACTTAAAAAAATATGTTTGTTTCTCCTACGAAAAAATCTTATTGAAATTAACTTTGTTTCCGTCCCCTCATTAAACACCTATTATTTGCAAACATGAAATGTTTTTGACCTTTTTTTCTTTACTGTAGATTTATGCTTTCCCCCACCCTTACTCCATTCATTTTGTTGTGGTGACATCTGTAAGAGTTTTAGTTTGTGTTTCTCTCCCTTCTCTGGGCTTGTCAGGAGGAAGCGGAGCTGCTAATGGCTGTTCTGTTCATTACAATGATAGCAAGGTAGGAGTGCCAACTAAGACATCAGCTGGCAAAGATACCTAATGCATGCCCACATCATTATTGCACAAGAACTAAAAGGTCTATACTGGGAGAACTGCAGTCATTGCGATTGTTTCATTGCGCCAAACACTGGAAACAAATCACCCATTAGGCAGACTTCTGAATTCTGGTCTCCTCAGCTGTCCCTAAATCACTATTTATTTCAAGAGGAGAGCAAAGAAAATGTCCCTTGTTCCTCATTTGTAAAAGAAAAACACCAGTGCTCTCAGTTACAGATGAGGGTTTCAATGCCATCACAAATGAATCTCTTGACATTCCTGGTTAAAAAAGGAAAAAGAAAGAAAGAAAACAAAACAAAACATGATCAGGGCTTAAGGACTAATGAGGACTACATTTCTCAGTGGTCAAACAGTGTAATGTAATAACTTGACACTGTAGTAAATCCTTGGGTTATAATCTGAGTCCCTTCTCAACTCTTTCAAGGACCTTCTTAATAAGAGCCCAGATGATTTTCTGCATTAGCCTAGGCTGAAGTAGAACATGCTTACTTTTATTTATGGGAAATGGGTTTTGTTGATTTATAAAAAGAATTGTTAGAGAACTAATATACTTCAGATATCTAGATTTTTCTGGCCAAATATGTTAAATGCTGAAGCATTGCTTAAGATCTTTGTTGAACTAGAATTTTCTTATGTCGAAATATCTTTTAAATATAGATGGATCTCTTGGAAATCCTCCAAAAAGGAATTTGTTACCAGAGACATGACATTGCAACAGCACTTCACTGAGTTTCTAGATAGACATTCTAGGTTCTGGTATCAGCCCTGCTGTGGCTTATGTATCATCCTGTACTAATCTTATCATTCAAGGATGTCAGCTTTTTGTAAGTGAGAAAATCCCACATTTCTCTATAATTCCATAATTGTTAAGTTGGAGCCTTCACACTTGTTTTATGCATAATGTCTGACTGGCATGTAATAAAAAATTATGAGCTGTGAGAATAGGCAGCATGATATGGCCAATATCCAAAAGAAAACAAACAAAAGAAGCAGACTCACTCATATGAAATAACTTTTTATAGTGTAAGGGATGAAAGGGAGGTAGGCAAAATGCAACACAAGGGATTCTGTGGTTATGAGATTACTCAGTATCTTGACTTTGGTGATGAATGTATGAATCTACTCAGGTGCTAAAACTGTATAGAACTAAAATTGCATAGAACTGTAATATACATCCATATGCACACAAATGAGTATTAGTAAAACTGGAGAAATTTGAATAAGATCAGTGAATTATATCAACTGGTACATTGTATCAATATCAATATCCTACTTGTGATACTATAGTGTTTGTGATATTATACAATATGTTACCATTGGGGAAGAATTGAGAGAAGTGTACAGGAGATCACTTTGATTGTTTCTCATAAATACATGTGATGAATCTATAAATATCTCAATGAAATTTCAATTAATAAAAGCATTCTCTTATTTTCATGGCACTGGAGTAGGAAAAATACTTTTTTTTCTTTTTCTAAGATTTTATTGGGGAAGGGGAACAGGACTTTATTGGGGAACAGTGTGTACTTCCAGGACTTTTTTTTTTTTTCAAGTCAAGTTGTTGTCCTTTCAATCCTAGTTGTGGAGGGTGCCATTCAGCTTCAAGTTGTTGTCTTTGATCAGTCTTAGTTGCAGGGGGCGGAGCCCACCATCCTTGTGGGAGTAGAGGAACTGGCAACCTTGTGGTTGAGAGCCCACTGGCCCATGTGGGAATCGAACCGGCAGCCTTCGGAGTTAGAAGCATGGAGCTCTAACCGCCTGAGCCACTGGGCCGGCCCGGAAAAATACTTTTAAAATACAGCATACACAACACCAACCAAAAAAAAAAAAATTGATCTATTATAATTAAATTAAGAAAATTTTACCAGCAAATTGAAATCTATAGAAGATAATCAAATGGATATTCTAGAAAGGAAAAATATAAATCCTAAAATTAAGAACTAAGTAAATGTGTTTAATAGCAGTGGAGCTGGAGAAGATAGGATTTGTGACATATCAATAGAAAATACCCACACTAAAACACATAATGTAAATGGAATGGAAAATCATATAGTGTAAGTGACATGTGGAAAATCCTCCTAAACCTTATTTACATGTAATTGGAATCACAGAATGAGACTGTGGCAGAAGTTTTATTAAAATAGTGGCTGATAATTTTTCAACTTTTATATAACCTACAGACTTAACCTACTCTTGCAGCATACGTAATCTCTATTATAAAAAAGGCAAAGAAAATCATATCTAGACCTATCAGTTAAACTTTTGAAATTCAAAGACAAACCAAAAATCTTAAAGGCAGACAGAGAAGAAAAGACACATTGCCTTCAAAGTCAACTAACACTTGACTTTTCAGCAGTAACAATGGAAGAAAGTGGAATGACTTCTTTACAGTGATGATGAAGGAAAATAAATGACAATTCAGAATTCTATACACAGTGAAAGTATTCTTAAAAATGAAAATGAAATAAAGGAGTTTTCTGACCAAAGAAAAACAAGAGAGCATTTAAATGGCCAATAACCGTATAAAAATGGACTTATAATTAGTATAATTATAAGTCTTAAACGAGATACCATTACATACTTATTGGAATGGATTAAACAAAGACTATAGAAATTTTTTATATATTACAAGCTATACGGAGATACTGTAACTCAAGTACACTGTTTGTAGGAATGTAAATTGGCCAAAATTTTGGAAAACTTTGGAAGTATCTATTAAAGCTGCAAATTCACATGCTCTATGAGCTACCTATTCCACTTCTAGGTGTATATTCACAGTGGTGATAATTCCTGTTGGATATACACCTAGAAGAGGAAACTACCTAACTGCCCTTAAACAGTAGAATAAATAAGCAAATTATGTATATTTACATAAAAGAACACTATATAGCAACATTACTGAACAAATGAAAGCTACACATAAAAGTATAAACAAATCTTACAAATAGAATGTTGAGCAAAAGAAGCCTGACACAGTACATAGTGTATCATTCCATTTATACAATGTACATCCATATGCAAAACCATCTATGCTATTTGAAGTCAGGATGCAGATTACACGCAGGTTACACCTGAAGGTGGTGACAGGAAAGTTCTTTTGGAGATGCTGGTAATATTCTGTTTCTTAATCTGGGTGCTGAATACATGGATATGTTAAAATCCTGACAATGTATTGAGCTATGCAATTAGATATACATTTTTCAATATGCATATAATACTTCAACAAAGTTAAGAAATAATTGAATTTCATGTGCTACAACTGGTCTTAGGTATTAACAAATAATTAACAAATAATTGAGAAGTATACTCTAAAGAAATCCTACCATAACGAACAAAAATATCCAGCAATAACAAAACAACAAAAATTAAACTTAAAAGGAACAACTAAAGTTATTCATCAGTGTTTGATTTATTCCCTATAATTCTCAACATAGAGCATATCAGAGACAATGGCAGGCTGGGATTTTCTTTCACTAGTTGTTAGGTCAACTATGTACATATTAAACTTATGTAGCATGTCAATGTGGAGCTTTGCTGTATATTGTGTTTGGAAACTGCAGAATTTAAGGGTCTTTTGTGGAGGTGGGATCTGACGCATAAAAATCTTGTTAAAAGAATCCTGACCTATCCAGATTTTACAAATAAGCAGAGAACGCAGTATTTTAGGCCATTGGATAAAGGAGGAGGAATGTAGTTTATTTGACAAGAAATAACGATGTGAAATTGTCAGTATTTTAATATTTTTTTACCTAAATGAGATAATTTTACATGGTTTAACCGAATAATAGCCAAATACTATACACTAGCCTGGTAAGCTTTACAAGGATTCAACATGCTCATAGAAGCCTTCTAATTATTGTAGAAATGAGAAGAGAGATACAAAAAGTCTTCCTAAAACTGTACCCATACAATCAGATTATTTCTTTTTGAAAGATAAGTTTATTATTAGAAGATGAGGAAGTTACTCCCTTATTGGAAGGATATAAGCTCTAATCAAGTCTTAGTTGATTAATGTGGTTCCTGTTCTTTGTATGTCGAAGTAACTAATCAATAGAGGACTCTTTCTAGTACTTATTTTCTCTAAAACCTATACAAATCATAATCCCAGTGCCAGAAATCTCCTTTGCTCTTAATAAAAAAGATTGAGACAACCTGGACCTGAAGGCAAGCCGTCTGAATATACCTGGGCAGAACATGTGCAAGGGGAATTGCAGTAACTTGGTGGTGACCGAGGCTGCGTGGCACCTTGGAGGTTCGTTGGAGGTGTTGAAATATTTATAATGAGGCACTACATTAGTCATTGACAAATCTCTATGTTTCTGCCACACCTGGTAGGGTCGGTACAGTTGTATAGATTTGAAATCATTATTTCAAATTATTCATTTCCTTTTCCAGAGGCCAAATTGTTTGAGCCATAAGGAATTAATATCCATCCAGTAATGCAGCTGAACTATTACTCGAGCTGAACTTGTTATCCTGAGGGGAAATTTGGTGTGTGGTTCTTCTCAATTATCTGGTTCATTTGTTTTTTCCAGTAATGTTGTCAGCTTTTCCTTAAGGGCTTTGCTAGGAATGGCATCGGGAAATCTTGCAGAGGGCTCTGAAAGCGCCAGTAGAGTTGAGGGGAAAATGTATGCAACTCCCAGGGCTTAAGGAGTGGGCGGTCCTGATACACATCTCCTTTGTGTGTGAGTGTACTCCTGGCTATTTAAAAATAAAAAGTAAAATAGGCAATAACTTAATTTTTTGCAGAAGTAAGCTATAAGAACATAGTAAAATAAGGAATAAAAAATGAGTCCAAACTCCAGTGGCAAAGACTACAACATGGAAGGAACTGATGAACAGCAGATATAATAGCAAATGATTAGCAGGTGTCCTGTGCAGCTGTACTCTCAGCATTGGGGTTCACAGCAGGGGAGACCCAAAATGTTGGAAATTGAGTTTCCTAATCAAATGACCAGAGCAAGAAAATCATAGCCAAAGAATCCTTAGGGGAAATGCCTCTGGACTCCAGTTGAAGTTAATGTTTGGAGAGATTTTAATCAAGCTTAAACAGATACAGCTGGTCTCACTTGTTTCTCAGAGATGCAACCATTATGCCCATTATTCTTGCCAAAAAATAAAAATAAAAATAAAAATTGCCAATGCCTTCTTTGATCAGCCATGGGCTTGGGCTATATATATACTAACTTCCTCCATTAGAATGGCTAGTTAAGGGTTTATTATTTTGTAAATAAAGGTCATGGTTACAGTAAAAATAAATAAATGCTTCCTATAGAGGAGAAAGCTTCCTATAAATAAGAAAGCAGTTTATTTTCAGAATTATTTTGGGTTTTATATTCCAAAATATACAGATACCTATTTCTATGCCTTTTTCTAGGCATAACATTAAGTGACACAACCTGAGTCATACACATTTTACACGGTAAAGGATACATTTTTGGTCTCCAGCTTTTTTACCTAAGACTAACCCTGAAGCTTCCCACTGCAGGGCAAATTTGAGTGTGTTTATTTTTTCAGTAGTGAAGGGATTCACAAATATCACCCTAAAATGTGCTACTTTGGCATAAAGATTATTTTGAGGAGAAAGCAAACAAGACCCAACAAACTAAGGAAAACTCTTTACCTACCTCTTAACTGCATAAAAGAAAATATACATTTCCCCAATCTACATTTATAAAGGAAATTTCTTTAGAAAAGGGGCTAGAAAGTACCAGAGATAACTTTTTCACCTGAGAGTCTTATCTGCATGGCAGGCAACCTTTGTTTAATAAACATTTTCTCCTTGCACTTTCCCATGGAAAACCACCTTCTCTTTCCCCCAAACTCCTATCCCTTTCCTCCACTTAGCTCAGGATTGTATATAACTCTCAATACAGCTGTCCAGCTGTCTTTGATTTGAGTCTCATATCTTTTGGAGCTTTCCATGCATATGTACATAATTAAAATTGTTTCCCCCCACTCCTGTTAATCTGTTTTATGTCGATTTAGGTTCAGCCACAGATCCTAAAAGTGTAGAAGAGAAAATTTTTCCATCCCCACAGTTCAAAAAGAGAACTTCTGGTCACCATAGTTATTATATGTATCCCTCTACATAGAAACCTGAGGCAGGAGAAAATATTTGAATACACTAAGTATCCTTTTAGTATTTAAGCAGCTATTGAAGAGACTACCCAACTGAATAAGTGGTCTGAGCATCTATTCCTGTTTACCGATCAATTTATCAAAATGTAGGTCTTCGTTACATTGCTACATATACTCATTTGTTCTTTCTTGGAGTATTGCCTGCATTAAATTCATACAGCTGAAAATAGTCCCTATTTGAACTCCGCAAAGTCTGCTCTCCACCACTTATCATTGTGGCTTCTATTAGTGGCCTAGGGCTATTGCAACCACTTACCATAAACTGAGTGATTTACAACAGAAATTTATTCTTTCACAGTTCTGGAGGTCAGATGTCCGAAACCAAGGTATCGATAGAGACACACTCCCTCAGAAGTCCCTAGAGAAGTATATCCTTCCTTGCCTCTCTACCCTCTGGTCTCTCCTTCGTTTATGACAACATCGCTCCAATCTCTGCCTCCATCTTCACATGGTCTTCTCTTCTGTCTGCGTCTTCTCCTCTTCTGTCTCTTTTAACATTCTCTGTAGTATGAGGGCCCACCCCAGTAATCCAAGGTGGTCTCTTCTGAAGATCTTTACTTTATTTACATCTGCAATGACCCTTTTTTCCAAATAAGGTAACATTCGTATGTCCATGTCCGGATATTAGGACGTGGACATATGTTTTGGGGGCCATCATTCAACCCAGTCCATGGTACAACTGGGGATATTTAATGTTACCTACCAGAAGCATAGAGGAAAAGAAGGAGGCTGAGGAAATTTAAGGAGAGTATGGCAAAACTGATTCAGCAACATAGTTCCAGGAAGCAAGCATTACTATGATCATAAATGGCATTCTAGGAAATCTAGGATATGCATGACCATATATGAGGTGTTAAAATTTTAGTAGGTCAGCATAGTTCTTACCTGCAGGAAGCTGACAGCCTATGGAAAATCTCCGAATGCCATGATTTACTCAAAGTATGACCTTCTCCAAAGTGTATTCTTTTGTATTTCAGTTTTCCTTTTGGAAATTACGAATGTCAACTATTTTCCTCTCAGAAAACAATAAACAATAATTAAACTAATGGGCAACCCTGTGAATGCAAATTCTTCCCATCTTCATTTGTAGTTCTTTACAAAAGTACACCAAAGATCTGAGAGTCTTTTCAATCATCTCAGATAAATAATTGCAGTCAAAATAATTAATCTTTGACTTTTCAGTCAACAGCATTAATATTTCAACTAAAACCATCTTAAAGATAAATTATCCATAGTGCTATTAATTATAACAAGATTTCTTGAGAGTGCAAATCAAATGCTACATAAAGTCAGGCTCACTTATTTCAAATCTACTCAATGCAAAATTTCATGGAAATACATTGCAGCATGTGCTGACTAACCTTGTTTTAAAGAACAAATAAGATGTCAGTACTAGAGGAATGTATTCATACAACATCTACAAGAAAAAAGAAATTCTGTGGAAAAGGGTAGAGAGAACAGGAAAATTACAGAACCTATGGACATATTTAGTAAAATCATTTTAAACTAATTAGTGCATGCTTTACTTCTCTCCTCCGGCTGTTTTGTAAGAGGAAGTAATGTGTGGAAAAAGGATTGTTTTCGATAAGGTAATGCCATATGTGGAGTATTCAGAGTTCTTATCATTACTAGAAAAACCTCTTCATTTTTATGAATCTTTGATTTTTAAAAGAATGTGTGTGTGTGTGTGTGTGTGTGTTGAAATTGATAACAGCTCTTGGAGAAGAAAATATATGGGTTGCTTTATTTCTGTGGACAGGTGTTTCTTCACATTTCACCTTGTTATCCAACCTTCACACACGTAAACCAACACATATATAATTTCCATGCTGATTTTAAGGAGAAAATGTTTGTGATAGCTATTCTTGAAATAAAAACAAGAAAAAATTGGGAGGGAGATATCAATAGAAAGAGGCAGTAATGGAGTTAATCACTGTGTGATAAATACACTGAGGGAAAATAAATGTCAGTTGTTGGTCAACCAAAATGGGAGGCAACCACTATCTTGTTTAGGGCAACATATAAGAAAGGAGTCAATATTTAGAAGGTTTTAGACAATACTAGACATATGGCCAATGGAAATGCTGAATCAGCCTGGGACAGGTCCCAAGAATTTTCTAACACCCATTTTTTAAAAACATAAATAAGCATTGTTACAAAAACAACAAGTTAAAAAATAAAAATAGGAAGCCTTCCTGAGCACCACCATCTTAGCAAAGACAGCCTTTTTCATTTGATTTTCTTTCTTTCCACTCCTATAATTTTACAGCATAGGCAAACATTTTTCATTATAATTATTTCATTTAACAATATATGTAAATGTTTCCATTTAGCTGTGTAAGGCTTTATCTGGATACTTTAAAAGCATAACATTTTATCAAGATGATACTGTAAAATTTAATTAACTATACTTACATACTATAAAATTTAATGGAAATATAAGTAGTTTCCAGTTGGTCAATGAGTTATGAACCAATGTATTAGTTTGAAAGACATCTTTACAGTCAGTATCCAAAAGCATTATCTTCTTTGAGTGTAGGATTGAGTTTATTTGCAAATATTGATGACATAATTTTTCTCTTAAACACATTAAACATAGATTTGTTATTTGTTCATTCATTTGGTATTATAGTTTTGAGATTCTACTCTGGGTATTATTAACAGGAGAAATAATGATGACAAAAATTAAAAGCCCATGGTGATCAAGTATCAAATTTTCAAATGAGCAGAGAGAGAAGTTGATAAGTAAACAAATATCAGTATAATTTTGGATAGGTCTAAGTGTTTTGAAGACAATAAAATGAGAATGTGTGAGGAAGTATGGTAGAGTGATGAGGATGAACTTTCATTTAGATTGTGTATTGATAAGGAGACACAAGTTTTTCCTTCTTCTCAGAGTAATTGGCTACCTCTCACATCTACCTTTTCCATTTAAAAACTGTATACATCACCTGTTTTTTGTTTCCTTTTGTGCATGGAAGAACCAAAGAAAATCAATAGCCCAACCAGAACTATTCATTCAGAATTCGGAAACGAATCAATGTTGATGGCTATAGTTCCTTGGGAAAATATTTTAAGGCTAAGAAGCCAGTAATTCAAAGTACCAAGGCTGACTAAGAGAAAAGAGTTTCTGTGTTCTCTTTTGTTACATTTTATTAGAAGCTATTTCTTCAGAGCCACCAGCTATAGATGATATGAGTGGAGAATGACTTATTCTTTGAATATATCTTGCCATTATCAAACCCCCATGCCTGTCTGAATCTAAAATTGCTTCAAGTACAGGGTAAGCAGTAACTCTTCTTCAGATTTAAGTGATGAGATTATTAAGGAGTGCCATATCTAAATGGATCTTAGTGTCAAAATTGGAATTAGATATTCCCATCTTTTATGACTTGTAATAAGTGCCTATTCCCATCATGACTTTTCAAATCAAAGTAATTTCATTTCCTATCTTGATAGGATCGTTACTGTAAAATTAAATTGCATTAGATTTTTAAATGCCTGAGACCAACTTTTAGTTTGCATCTTACAAACTAGTACTAACATTTACTATTAATGCCACTTTGAACTTCAGGTTGGTAGCTGTGTCTTTTTTATTTTATTTTATTTTAAGTTAACAATCTAACCTCTCTTTGGAACTGAAAGCTAAAGATGGTTTGCTGTTTTCTCACTTGATCTCCAGTTTTCTGGCTGGAAGGTTTTGGGGAGTGAAGGTATGTTACTCTGATATTTGACAATAAGTAGGAGCTGTGTAATGAAAATAAATAACTTCACAAGATGAAAGGAAGAAGGGAGAGCTGTACTGCCAGGATAGGTCATAGGTACACTAAGGAACTTAGAGTCACTCATGACTTCTTATTATAAAAATAATATTCATCAACATATATAACGCAGTATTTGGGCTGAATAAAGACTCTGGTAGGCCCCCACCATCCCTTTGATGCCCTCTGTATGCCCGGAGCAGAGCAGCCTCCTCTCTGAGAATGCATCGCACATTTTGTTTTCAATGTTGGAATATGTGCTTGGCTACAAACAACAACTCCTGTGATCTCTGTGGGCCCAAGAGAGAAAGAACTTGAACCTCATTCATATGATGGGACTTGGATCCATGAGAAGAGAAACAGTCACTCTGAATGAACAAGAGTGATGATGGCGTGGGCCAGACAGAGCACCATGACCAGGATGTGGAGAAACCTGATTCAGACAGTATGTTGCCAGGTTGTTCTTGATCAAACAGATCAGCTCTGCTCCCTACCATTCTTCAGCCTACCTGCTGTGGAGGGTCTCTGTGATTCAGGAAGGAGGGTGGATATGGCCTGACATTGAAGAATGGCTGGGGTCATCATTGGGCTGGAGCTGCAGAACTCTGCTGGGAAAACTCCATCTCCACTAAGTCACCAAACGGAAATCCTAGACCATATAAGAACCCAGAGATCCTGAATAAATAAGGAGATTAAGAGTACCAAGAAGCATGTCCCTGGATTAGTAGAGGAAATAGGTAGTGGGTGGGCAGCCGAGCACCCGATAACAGCAGAAGAGGAGGACAACTACAGCAGGCCAGCTGTGGCTCTGATCTTACATGAGATACCACTCCCGCTCACCCTGTATCTGCTTCCCACACCCACCCCCAGCGATTTCTCATGGGTTAGTGTCCTGATCTGGGACTCTTAAACTGATAGAGGATAGAGACTATTCTGTTACATATATAAACACATCTGGGAATCCTCAGATCTGGGAATATTGGAGGGAAATAATTACAGGACAGTATTGACATTTCTCTTTATCAAAGTGAGTGAGTGCACAGAGCAGTGAGATTTAGAGTCAAGATACGCTGTGTTCTATAAAATATAATTTTTCTCCATTGATTTGCGATGCTGGGAATATCAAACCCAGACTGCAGATGGGTAGCATTTCAATGACTTTTGAATCTATTATTTTTTCTCTCTGATAACTATGCAAACTAGATAGGGCTGATGTTTTTGTCCTTTTTTAATGGGGAGGAAATCACTGTTCAGAGAAGTTGTGTGAGGTTCAGTCTCTGTAATTATACCCCAGGACCTTATTGCTTTAGTTGCATATACTATGAATTTTCTGTTTAATTTAGGTATTTTGTATGTTTGTTTATTTGTCTAAATTTCTGGTATTCATGTGAATTTATATTGTCTATCTTATTAGTACAAACTTCTTTGATTTAAAAAGAAGTAATAGATGATAGTAATAAAACTCACCATCCTCTTTATTAAAATGATCTGGGATGAAATTTTCATCTGATCTTTCATTTTTATTGATTTTTTTCTAGGAAATAAGACATATTGAGATCCATAGGATTGTGTGTCATAGTTGTTTTTTTCTTTTTTAAATGAATCTTACGAGTCATTTTTCCCAACCTCTCAGGCACTGAGGACTCTTTCTGGTGAATACAGAGCAAGAATCTAGCATTTTTTCATTCTGTTTTTACTAGTGGCTCTACATACAGAGTAAACATTTTACCTATTTCAGAGGACTTGATAGAATGTCAGCATAGTATTAAGAAGTCCCTTTATTTCCATATGACAAGAGAGGTAAGTAAACAAACTATCTTTAACAATTCTGCAGCAAGGGAGAACTAATCAGAACATTACCTGAGGGGAGCAAAAAGTAAGCGATAGCACATACTGAATGTTTAGCAAGAAAGTGTTTAAATGAAAACCTCTCAAACCAGTTTCGTATCACGTACAGAGTACTCACGCCATCATTTAACTGGGTGATAGTAGATATCTCTAGACTGTCTTTGGTCCCGTGGCCAGGAAACTGAGGGCTATATTTAACTTCCATGTAACAGATGCCACTGTTTTTACACTGAACACCAAACTGTTCTCAAGCCTGTTTAGATAGTGGTGTCAATTTTTCGCTTTATATTCTAGGATATGCAGTCCCTACTGAATAGCTAACATTTATAAAATAGTTTTTATGTATCAGGTACTATTCCAAGGTACTTTACAGGAATTATTTCCCTAACTCCTATAACTACCTTAGTATCTTCATTTTACACATGAGGAAACTGAGGCACAGAGACTTTAACTCCCTCAAAGCCACACAGCTGGGAATGGCAAGCCAGGAATTTGAATTCTGTTATCAAGCTTCTAAGGCCATACTCTTAATTAACCTATTTGCTATTTTGTCCCTAAATGCCGGAGACTAATTTTGGATGAAGTTTACTACTGTAACTTTTGAGCAAGTCAGCCATTATTTATTTATTCATTTATTTCACTTCATTTATTAGTAGTCTATGAAAAGCCAGTACCATGCTTGGCTGTGGATAAATGTAAGACTTTTCTCTCAGGGAGTACAAGTTGTAGGGAGAAAGGCTGAAAAGTAAAGCCATGGTTGCAGAGCTGGGTAACAAGTACTACAGGCCAGTTGTACAAACACAGCAAATGTGTATGGAAGAAAGAAGATTAGATCTCAATCAGGGAAACGGCTTCATGGAAGCACATTTGACTGGAGGTTTTAAAAACAGTAAGAGTGAGGTAGAGGAAGTACAGAGGGAATCCTAGGCAGTGATAACAATACATATGGAGGAAAGGAAGCATAGAATAACAATAGGAATGTTCTGGGAACTGCAGTGGTTGGTTTGAGCAGGCCAAAGATGTCTGCATCAGTGTGGCAAGAGATGAAATGACAAAGGAGACAGGACCAGCTAGCTTACATTATAGATTGCATGTATTCAATGCTTGCTGTATCCAAGGCATTGAGCCAAGGGCTTTGCACTTAATACTTCATTTAATCCTTACAACTGTCAAACATAGAGACTGTTGCTATTTAATTTTACATATGAGAAAACTGAGGCACAAAGATGGTAAATCGATTACTCAAAATCATATAGACAGGATTTGAGTCAAGCAAAAGAATTACAGGACTCATGCTCTTTTTCCCCCGTGCTATACTGATCCGCTCGTGAAGATCTTTGTGTAGTAGGCCAATGAGATTGAACTTTCTAGAATACTTCTGTAGAAGACACACCAGGCTGCCATGTGCTAAAGCAGATTCCTCTGTGCTAATTTCTTTTATGTCTTAGTTCGCTTGTCCAATAATAATAACTGCAATTTATCCATGGCTTACTATTTTCCAGGCGGTATGTAATCATGTATATTTTATTTGATTTGTACCTACAGCAATGAAGTAGATACTGATAAATTAAGTGATGTTTGAGAACAAAACTGCCTAATATTATAGCTACTAGTGTCAGTGTCAAAATTCAAGCTCACTTTCTCTAATTCTGAAGCATGCTCTCAGTTCTTTTGCTATATTCTTTTCATTAAAGCATTGCAATTTCCCCATAAACTTGTGTTGCAAAAAATGTATTTGGAACTAAAAAAAATCTCAGGACTTAATGTGACCAATTCCAGCACTCAGGTTCTGAGGTACTACTTTATTGATACTTTTCAAATAGAGAAACGTGGAAAGCTCAACTATCAGTGTGTGATTTACTGTTGTTTAAACATTTATGATCTTGTTTCCTTGGAGCGAGTTCTCATCAATTTGTGATGTGATTCCTTTGCAGTTAAGTAAGCAAAGACTTTTTAAAGTGACCTGAAAAGATAAAGTGCTAAACTTCAGAGATTTTTCTATATATAACTACTTCAGTGACAATTAAATACTTCTAACTCTTGCATTAGTTAGGAGTAAAGTAGTTTTAAGTAGTTTGTACGTTTACAGGAAAACTTCAAATATTTTTTCAAACTTGTGGTGCTCTTTTTCTTATCAAGACTCTGGTATAGCAGCCATCACACTACAATTGTTAAGGGAAATTAGTCTTGATTTGTATTTTAGACCCACCGTATTTTCTTCCTTCTTTATAAAATATAATGATCATAGTTACCTCTTTGGGTGGTTGGGAATTAGGTAATAATGTATATCTTAAAAGACAAAAATAAAAATAACTCAGTGAAGCCTGGCACAGAGTCAGCCTGCCACAAAGTTCCTACTAACCCCCACTATATTTGTTTCACTTTCTCCTGCATTTTCCCCAGCATAATTATTCTACTCTAGCCAGCTGTAGTTTGTAATTGACTGTTACAGCTATGTTGTCAATCCTGTTTCTTTTCTTAAGGACATATATGTCCTTACCATCTATACTGCTCTTCCTATTCCTTTTACTAACTCATCATTATCATTTCAATACTCACTTCAAAAGCCACTTTCTCCACAAAGGTTTTCTTACACAATCATTTCCTCTTTGAATTATTTCCTTTCCTTGTGCGTGCTCAATATCTAATCCCAAGTGCCCAGGAGGACAGAAACAGTTATCTTTTAAATTGTTTAATGAAAGAGCGCTGATTTGAGATTTTCCCAAACTGAGTATAATCACAATTTTGAAACTAACTGGGTGAGATTGTGGAAATTGGTCAATTGAGTTTGGGAAAGTCAGTCAATTTCCAGAATCTGAAGAGTATAGAACCCATTACATTGGTTTCACTGGCTTCGGAAATTGGAGTACAAAACTTAAGATGTAGTAATTCCTTCTCATTAAATGGCTTACTCTCACAGACTCACCATAGGAGTCTCACCTCCCTATGCCAATATCAAAGGAAGCTCCATCAAATACTGGCAGGTAGCCCCATTGCATGTGCTTTGGAGAAAAATGTCTGTAGTGCTGAAAGTGAAATGATGAAAGAGTGTAGCTTCCCTGCCTTGAATCTGGCACCAGAAAAGAAGCCCACACACCGACTAGCCTTTGCTTTGAGCAATATCCTAGAAATCCAGAGATGAGCAATCTGCACTGGCTACCCAACATATGTCCTTCCCTATGATATGTAGGTTAGTCCTAGAGAAAAACTGTGAGAAAAAATTGGTTTCCTATTTTTCTGCTTTTCATAGGCCAGTTGTCCATGGATACTCGTTAATATTTGGTTCCAAAATAAAATGGATTACAAGAGATTTAAACAAAATAAGGTTAAGAATAAAGCCAGATATCATACTTCTGAAATCCTACTTTCATCATTCAGTGGCTCTAATCTAAGGCAAGTTAATGAACTCTGTGCCTTAGTTGCCACATATCTTAAGTGAATGACAAAACCTATCAAGTAAGGTTATGATAAGAATTAATCAGGATAACATATGTGAAACACTTAGAAGATAGGAAGCCCTCAATTATTTTTAGCTAGGAGGAGTAGTGGTTGTAGTAGTTGTCATAGTAGTAATAGTAGCAAGAGGAAGAGTAGTAGTTTTCCTTCATGCCCTTTTTTTGAGTTTTCACTGCCTTGACTGGCCTGGGGATACCTGGTAGGAGCCACAAAGCAATCTGAGTTTGGTCATGGCCTGTGCTGGACCTGGAGATGTGTTGGAGGGGCCAAAGGGGCCATGCTGTGAACAAGGATGGCTGCCACCAGTACTAGGCTTGTGGAAGCTCAAAAAAGGCCCAGGGCACTGTGAGGCCTGCTAATACCTGCTACCTGCTAAGGCCTGCTAAGGCTCAGCTGCTGAAAGAGCCTCATGTGGTACAGGAGTTGATTGGAGTAGGGTCTCAGGAAGTCACCAATGTGGGGCAAGAAGTGTTCATTGGGTTAATGCAGATTCAGATTTGGCATGAATGCTGAGCCTGGGGTCATTCCACAAAATTCTTAGAGAAAAGTGAGTCCAGAAGCCACCTGCCTGGGGCCTGTGGACCTCCAAGAGTTGTTCAAGAGAGGCTCCCATGTGGGCCAACACTGACTGCCTGCAGACCATTGAAACAGGCTCCGGAGGTGTGAAAATTGGGTGGAGTGAGGTCTCAGGGTGTCACCAGGACAGGGTGAGTAATGTTCACCAGGCCAATGAAGATTCAGATTTAGCCATGTTGGGGGGAAGGGTTCAACACGTGAAAGATGGCACCTGGCCATTGGCTATGTGGGAGAAGCATTCGACACAGGGACAATGGTGACTTTCCCTCCAGATGTCACTCTGAAGCCCACAACTCAGTCTTTCTCTGTATGTCTCTGGCACCTCCCAAGCCACTGTCCCTCTGCTAGAGCCCAGGGTGAGTGCCTAGGAGTGAGAGAGTCTGTGCACTAGCCTTTTAAGAGGATGACTTGTTTCCAGCTTCCTTCTGTCACTTGGATGGATGGAATCCTCACTGATTTTCACTGATAAATGTTGTGGGGGCCTCTCTTCCTGGTTCTGGAACTGGTGCTTCAGGCTGGGGAGTCTAATGTGGTGTGGGGACCCCTCTTCAGGGGGGACCTCTACATATTTTTTGTTGTCCCTACCCTATTTATCAGTGTCATTTTTTCTGGTATCAAGAGAACAAGTAATTTATGTATAAGTTTAAACCTTTACCACATAGCTTTATTCAATCAGAAACTAGCATCATTTTTTCCTGGACAAAGAGATACAAAGAAGTCAGTATATTTAAAGTCTGTGGTAAAGGGAAAGTGTTTTATTAAGACTCAGAAATTGTTTATCCAACGTCTTTGACCCACTTACCATAAAATACCAAATCCCATGTTTAAAAGGAGATCTTTATTCTGGGTTTCCTTATTCTGTCTCTTCCAGATTCCAAGTCATTTTTCTTAAATGTTTTTTCTCTTCTGGTGGCAAAGCAGTAATGAGAAAATTGGAGTGATAGGCTCTGCTGTAGTCAAAACAACAAATAACCTTAAACTGAAGCCACTCTTCGATTTTTAATTCTTGCCCCTTTTTAAAAACTTAAACATATTTCCTTCAAAAAACAAAATGATATTCTAGAGGGCCAGGACCTTGTCTAACTCATCAGTGTTTGCTGCACCTAAAAACTACACATGTAGTCGTTGCTTAATTTAAATTTAATGAATGATGATACTTTATCATTTTCTTTTGCTTGTCATTAATTTTGTTTCAATGCTGATATTCTAAGCGAACATGATTTAAAATTTTCCATGATCTTTTTCTTATCTGGAAATATTTAAATTTCTTTGTGCTCTTTAAAATAAGCATGAAGAAACAAATATTTTAAAATGTTTCTCTGTTGGGGAATCCAGAAGCTTTTACTTTCACAGCTCTCCTCAAAGCATACAAAACTGCAAGCATTATAGCTGGTCTAAGAGAAGAGCAACTGCAGTGGCCACAGAAAGTAATATAAATAATGTTCATCAATTATAAGCATGTTAGTCTGACAACGATGTTGGCTTTTGTGTGGGAATGCTGAATTTCTGGGAAGCACCAGAAAGTCAACAGAACATTTATCTATGGGCACACTAGCTAGAATGCACTCGTTTTCATTGCCTCTATTTTTCCCCTAAATTTTTTTATTCATTTGTTTAGAAAATCAGTGACAATAACTTACATTTATATAACCCAATTCATCTCTAAGAATGCCTAGCATCTTGCGAACCAAGCAGTTGTATATATCTTATCTACAGTTTATCTTTTTTATGCTTCAATTAAATAGAAAACCAAAGCAACCAATTCATTTCTGCTCCAATGCTCTTTGACTTTTGAAGACAGACAACTTTTTAATCATATTCCTTATAAAGTAAGGGTAAGATCTTCCCTGGCACCAAAATAGTCCCAAAGAGCTTTAACTAAAATAAAGTGGTCAATAGAGTTCTTTTTGATTACAACAAGGGGAATCAACTTAACCTTCACAGTGTGATGACACAAAAGGCAGAGCACACAGGGGTATCACTTGTGTGATATTCAAATATATTTGAATTAATTAGATTGGTATTCTAACTTTCTTTACCATCTGATTAGTTATACAAATAAAACTGAAATCTAGATACCAAAAAGAGTGGGTGGAAGAAGGAAAGAGAAAAGTAAATTCCTGTGTTAACCTTATGTCTCTTTTCCCCCCCTATGGCTGCAGAAAAAGATACATTCACAGTTCTATTTATGAGATTGATGGGTAGAATTTATTTGTGCTTGGGGTCATCCAGGTTTCTTATTTAAACCAGTATGCTGAATCCTTTGGGAATATAAATTTAAAAAAAAAATCTGATTATCATAGGTATTACAAGGCCACACTATTTGTAAACTCTGTCATAGTTGAATGCTTTGAAACACAAAATTATCAAATCCAAAGAGATACAAGAGCATTAAGAGCTCTTCTGATCTCAGATTAATCATTACTCCTGTGAAAAACCACTTTACCCCAACTGGAATTCCAACATGTTGGTCAAGGATCATTTTTCTTTCTCTTCCTAAACATGTCAATAGAAGTCAAAACTCCAGCTGTAATCTTTAATTAGCTGAACAAAAATCTATTATGCAGGTAGTTCAAGTTTTAATTTACTCCCTGTTATGATTCTAAAATGTCAAGAGAAGAATATGTGATTCAGAGTATAATATACAGTCTGGAGAAGTTGCTTAGGAGAGAGGTCTGCTAATGGATCATTTAAAAACTAGAGTGTTTGGAGCTTCTTCTGTGACTTAATATAAATCTGTTTCATTTCTATTGTGGGAAGAATTTTAGCTAGCTATTGGTTTGCAACTCCTTTTTCATATTGCTCAAATTGGAGTCGATTTCTTACTCTGATTTAATATAATTTAAAGAAAGCACTCACTAGCTTTGATCTGGCTATTCCTCAGGAAAGCATTCTAGTCTGCCCCTGATTTGTTTCTGCTAGTTTCAAGATAGCATTTCTCTAGTCAACACTATTTGTGAAATTCCAAGAATTATATCACTTTGTCAAGTTATTCACAGTATTACCATGTCAGACTTTAAAACAGCTGCCTTTAGGCACGGAAAAGAAAAATATGGCTTCACTTGACATGAATAATACAATTATGTGTTAAATACAAATATGGGTATTCCGAAGATACGGGTGAGATCCCCAATGGTTATGTTAGTGGTCTGTGATTGGGAGTTGACATTTTGATCAGCTTATTTAGATTCTCAAACTTTGATTTTTTGACTTAATGTCATGTCACTCTCTGAATTCCTTGTTCAAGTGAAAAGCTACAAGACTTTCTCCAGTACCAATTTAATCTTGTGGCTCATGTCAGAGCCTCCATTCTGAACTGTATAACCCCACATTCTCTCCTAATCCTTTGTGATAATGACAGTGGGAAAGGGTTCCTAAACTCAATTCCAATGTGTGTGTGTCTGTGTGTGTGTGTAGGCTCCCTCACACCAACAAACAATTCTCAGACACCAGTAGTATGTCTGAGAATTAATTGTGACACTATCTACCCAGGGATAGATCAGATTCCACAGGCAAAGGGCTCGAGACAGCTCTTCGTTTGAGACACGCGTTGCAAGCCCAGGTTGTTACCTGTGCTTCTGACTTACTGGCTATAAATCAGAGGTTCCTATAACCTCCTTCTTGGATTTGACTAATTTGCTATAATGGTTCATGGAACTCAGGAAAACCTATTTACTCACTAGATTTCTGACTTATTACAATACATATTAAAGGATATAAATTAACAGTGTGGATGAAAAGGGGTGACATAGTAGACTGAGATCTAATCATGAATTCCTAACTGGGCAGGTCATGGCAGGCAGTCTAGTCCCAGGCTTCCTTAAGCAAAGATCAATTTTTCACGTAAGTGAGCCCTATCCATTTTTCTTATGCATCTAAGATAACATACCTTTGAAACATCAGAGTAATTTTCTCTTCCAGACCCCTCAAGGCACAACCACTGGCACCAGAGCACTAGACCCCAGAAGCTGTCACTGCTTTCTCGTCCCCTGCATACCATCCCTACTTACTGTAAATGTTAGCTATCCTGTACTGATCAGTGTAAAGAAGTGTCTCTCCATTTTATTTTCTAGCCAATCCTAGAGATTCACCCGCTTTGCTTTCTCCTACCTCCTTATTCTACCACCACTAGATTTCACGTAACCTTCCTTACCTTGTCTCCTTTGATTTTAAATGTATAAAGTAAGCCACAAAACTGCCCTTCTCCAGAGCATTTCCCAATCAGTTGAGATTTAGCCTCCAGGCACATCCTCGAAAACTTGCCTCAAATAAATTCTTACAAAGCTTTCTATATTTTTGAAAGTTCTTTCCTGGACAACAGCCAGATAAAAAGATGCATAGGGAAAGGCATGTGGGAAGAGGCACAGAGCTTCCAGGCCCTCTCCAAGCATGCCATTCTCCTCAGGTCTCCATGTGTTCTACAGCTGGGAAACTCTCAGTACCGGATCCTTTTTTGGTTTTTACAGAGGCTTCATTACATTGTCATGATTGATGAAAACATTAGCGGCTAACAATTGATTTAACCTTCAGTCCCTCTCCCCTCTCCCCTCCCCTGCAGTCAGGATGGGGGTAGGACACAATAAACAACCCTCTACCATCCTTAGGTTGCTTTCTAAAAGTCACCACATAAATGTAACAGAAGACCTTTATCAGTCCCAACACTTAGGGAATTCCAAGGGTTTCAGAACTATGAGCCAGAAACATGGACAAAGACCAAATATGTATTTATTATAAATTACAATATCACACAGTGACACTCTGTTTCTATAGATGAAGCATCCCATGAACTATTATCTATTAGGCATTTGCATTTCCTTTCTGAATGTGATATTTTTTGCTCTTTCCAAGTGATTTGCCATAAAATAAATCTACTAAAGAAAAGTTTTACAGTGTTTTTTCCACTCAGCAAGCTGATTTCTAGGTCACATGGTAACTTTGGTTTGACCCAGAAGCTATTAATGAGTCAAAGTCCCACAAGAAAATAACTAACTTGGCCCTAAAGAGATATGCAAAGTAAGGCAAACATGAATAGAAATAGCTAATATTTGTTAGATCTTTGCTATATGCCAAGCACTATTCTAAGGGTTCTACATGTGCTAAATCATTTCATTGTCATCACAATAACCTTATGAGTAGAGAGTAGGTCACATACATATAAATATATATGTATAGATAGATTATATGTAATATATACATATATAATATAACATACACCGTGTTTCCCGAAAATAAGACCTAGCCGGACAATAAGCTCTAATGCGTCTTTTGGAACAAAAATTAATATAAGACCTGGTCTTATTTTACTATAATATACTGGGTCTTAGTGTTCCCTGTTTCTGGAACATTCTTCCATCAGATATCTGTTCTTCTAATGACCTACCCATTTTAGGTCTTTGCTCAAGTCTCTTTCTTAATAAGGCAGAGTATGTTCCATTTGTAATCATCATTTTAATTAGTATTAAAAATAGGCCCAGAGAGGTTAAATACAAGGCTATGATTTGAACTTATGCAGTCTGGTTTATAGATAGTTCATTTAACTGACAGACTAGAAGTATGGAAGGGTCAAAATCTTAGCCTTTTTATTGTTTTCATATGGATGTAAATTAGGGGCGTACATACACAACTGGGAGACATATATAGTCCTACCCAGGACTGACTTTCATGACTGTGGCTTTGCTTTTCATACGGTTCTATTTGAAATAAGCTGTTCCTCCTCTTTCTTACCCGTCATGCCAGATTCAGTTCAAGGGCTGTCTCCTCTGCCAGGCTTTCCACAACAGGTGTTTGGTCTATTTTCTATGTCCTCTCCTCATGATGTTCATACTTCAATCATTGTACTCACTGAGATATGCTGTATTTAATCTATTTACATCTTTTATTCTTTGTTTCTAATGTAAGTGCTCAGTGATTACTAGTTTGAACATTGGATAAATGAACAAATTGTTATCCCAAGTGATTTAGGTGCAAATTAAAATGTTGCCTACCACAAGGTTGCTGCCTTCTAAAAGCTAATATAAATGAAATGGCATTTGTATGCTTATATACATGTGTGCATGTATACACATACATACACACACACACACACACACACACGCCTTTTGGAGATATGGGGAGATTATTACTAACATATTTTCCCTCCACTGCCAAACTACATTATTAGACATTTGAATCTTTAAATGTGGATTCTATCTAACAAGTGAGGCATTATTTCTTTTTAAATGTATTCTGTGGACACTGATGGGAATTGCTATTAAAGAAATGTTTCAAACATACCCAAAGTTTCTAGAAGAAAAACCATAAATTAAAAATAAAAAGAATATATTGAAATAAGCTCACCTGTAGTAGCCCAAACTGATACCATCCCATCCACACAATTTTCTCTAGCTTTTATAGCTTGCTTTGCTTGCCCCAGATATATTTTTGTATCACAAATCAGTTACAGATTAAATTTTGTATCACCCCCAAAGTTCATATGTTGAAACCTTAACCCCAGTGTTGCCGTTTTTGGAGATGGGACATATTAGGAGGTAGTTAAGGTTAATTGAAGGCATGAGTGGGCCATGCTCTGATAGGATTGGTGGCCTTACAAGAGATGCCAGAGGAACGGCCATGTGAGGGCTCAGTGAGAAGGGGGCTGTCTGCAAGCCAAGAAGAGAGGCCTGATCAGAAACCAAATAGACCAGAACCTTGATCTTAGACATTTAGCCTCCAGAACAGTGAGAAAATGAATTTCTGTTCTTTAACCCACCCATTCTATGGTATTTTGTTATGGCAGCCCAACCTAAGTCATATACTCTATTATGTTTGCAGCGAATGTTTTACAACACTCATTCTTTTTCCCTGGATAAATAATACATTTGGAGGAACAGAAACTGGTGTTTTGTTGTTGTTCACTCACTTAAGCTTGTATTATCTAGGAACAGTAAACATTTACATTTCTTGAATGACATGCCATTTTCTTATATGTGAATCAAAGTGTCTTTCCTTTTTTCTCTGTCTTGGCAGATGTAGTGTTGTATTCTTCATCTTTTTTAGTGATGAAAAAAAATAAGTGGAAATGTCTAGGGCAGTATGATAATTTATTCTTCACTAATACTTGACTCTCTCATCCCTGATGTTCTGGAGTGAGAAATTAGAAATGCATATGGCTTGAAATAGTCAGCAGTCAGGGGTTTTAACATTTTTAGAGTCACAGTCCCCTTTGAGATTTCAATTCAAGCTGTAGATTTTCTCACAAAAATGCATGTTGGCAAATACATGTATAATTTCAGGGGCTCAGGGACCTCTTGAAACACGTTGAGGGATTTTTCCTAAATGTCCTTGAATCCCAGGTTAAGAACCTCTGTTCTATGCAGTGTAATTCTATTTATTGCAGTGAGTGGGACTTGCCTGAGCTTTCTCTGAATACTTGGGAAAAGAGAGATGTAGGGGGTCACATAACTCTAAATAACACTTCAAGTTTCCCACACCAGTACTTATGAGAAGTTCTGGACTCGGGAAGTGTGAGCTTCTGATATTGGAAAGTTTACACTACTGAGTCAATTCACAATTCTGTAAGCTCCCTAAAATGGCCCACTGCTTTCTTGATGGAATAGACAAAGTAGGTTGCCTGTGATATTTTTAAAATCAACGTAGGGAATATTTTGAGGCCTGATCACAGACTGTATATTACAATGATGGTGACCTATACTTGAAGCCATAGAGACACAGCTTTAGGGAAATCAGAGCTTCTAAAAAGCAACTGGTACATTCTGATATGACATGTTATCCTCATAGAAGCGAGGGATGAGGAGCGATTAGAGGGACTCCTTGAATTGCTGCGCTTTCAACCTGCCTCCGGATGTCAGGCTATGGAAGAACTGCCTCTCATTCTGGTGGAGGCGGGGTTTCACTCGCTCTCATCTTCATGGGCAAAAAGAGCTAGCATTAAAGCTGGGGACCCTGCTATAATACGCCTTTTCCACCAACTCCACAGGGAAAGTAGAAGCTTATGGCATTTAGTCTTACTCTTTTTCCCCCAACTAACTGTGTAAACTCTTACTTGTAATGGCTTTAATTTGAATGTAACAAACCAAACCATATGATACACCATAAAAATTGAAGATTCTTTCAATGGGACTTTCATTATAATGAAAGGGCCTAGAAAAGTCCCTCAGTAACCCTTTTTATTAGATGTTAAAAAAGCAACGCATACAAAATGAAATGGATCTATTTTTTTTTTACCAAGGGGATGTTCTAATGGATGGAAAAAATGCACAGTGCACAATATGGGTAATGAGGCTGCCTGTCTCTTGATCATCAAAATATTATATATTTCTTCTTTCAGAAGTCCATTTTATACCACAGCTTTGCAAGTGTAAGATCAGAGGTACACTACATTGGTGATGCTCTGTGGATGACAATGTGCTGAAGATATCTTAGATATATAGAGAGGATTTAAAATTTTGAATGCATTCAGTATTCTGAAGAAATGTAATTTTTTTTTTTTTTAACAAAGAACAAGAAGCCTCTCCCAGGTCTTCAGAAATAATAGCTCTGATGCTGCACAAGCACTATTTTCTTACGTGACTGCAGCAGAAATCTCAGTTTCTCTTGAGGTTTGTGCTATTTATAAATGCAAATAAGAAACAGAACTTCCCATGCCTAATAGCACCTGGCAGAAAGTCAGAATGACAGATTGGGACTGTTCTTAGTCAGTAAATTCCTTAGACAGAGCCAAACACCCTGACACAAAACAATTAAATCTTCACTCCTACCTCCCACATACACTATTACCGTCAGTGCCATTACCTCCAACCCTGAGACAGTACCTAAGCTCCCCAGGTGTTCTCTATAGGCGTATATCCTTACTTCCCAGCTTCTTTCTTTCAATAAACATTTGTTGGTAGCTATGCTTTGGGATGCTAAAGTCAATCAGTTTAAGCTATACCACCTATAACTTTTGGCAGGAAAAACAATGACATGTTTCAGAATATTTTCTAACAGTCTTGTGAGATTGGTTTGGTGAAAAAAACAACACACTGATTTTGATTCCTGATTCTGCCTTAGAAAAACAACTTAAGCTTTTTGAACTTGTGTTTTCTTCTCTGTAAAATGGGAGTGATAAGGTTTTCAACACCTTTCTCACAGACTTATTGTAATTACAAAATTTAGATAGCATATATGAAGGTACTTGGTAAACTGAAAAAACGCTATTTAAATAATCATATTGTTATTATTTCTATAGTTCATAACTTCTTCGACTGACAAAATAGATTAAAGATTAAATTTACATCTGCCACTTGAGCTAGTCTATGTTTATAAAACAGCACAAAATTTTCCTTTTTACTTTATAATGTGTGTCTTTTTCTTCATGTCAGTCAGCAGAAAGGAGCTGGTTAAAACAGTCCTTGGTCAAGTGTATGGAAAAAACAGACGATCTAGATTTAGAATAATGCTGTTCTTTAGAGTATACATAGTAATTGCTCACTTTCAATATTTAAAAAATTATTATGATATATCATCAATCAAAATAGATTCATTAAATGAATGTTTCTTACCCAGGGCCCAGAAACTTTAAAAACTTGGATGGTATTTATCTCTCCTTTTTCTTTCTTTGTTCCTATGATCAACATTCTAGGCAGAAACTCCATTAGTTTTAAGGATTCATTAGTAAACATTTGTGAATATCTGTGCCTCAGTTTTGTTATCTATAAACTGAGAATAATATTAACACTCCTTTCGTAGGTTTGCTGTGATGATTACATGAAGTAATAAAATTAAAATGCTTAGAACTTTTCCAGGAACAAGAAAGCACTGGTAAAATATAACTATTTTTCTATTATTATCCTTCAACACATTGATTTATCACCTGTTATATGTGCAAGGCGCTGTTCTATAAAAGTTAATACAATGGACAAAGATTCCAGCACTCATGGAATTTATATTCTAGTTTGAGAAGAGGAAGGATAGACAATAGTCACTAAACATAATAGAAAGAGAGGATGATTATTGCTATGGGAAAAGGGCAGATAAGGGTGAGGACAATCAGGAGTGCTGAGGATCAGGAATGGGGGAATTAAATTTAAACAGAGAAGTCAGAATGAAGAAGATACATGTGAGGAACAATTTGAAGAACTGTGTTAGCCATGTACATATATGGCAACAGAATGTTCCAGATAGAGGGATTAGCCTGTGCAGAGGCCCTAAAACAGGAATATGTCTATCATATATAAGAATATTAAAGAGCACAATGTGACTAAAGCAGAGTGAGTAGAAAGAACAATGAAAGGAGATAAAATCAGTGAGAGAATTAAAGATAGACTACGTAAGACCATGAAAATCCCTGGAAGGACCTACACTTGTGAGCAATAGGAGGGTTTCAAGAGAAGAGATGACGCCATAAGGCTGATGTTTTTAAGGAGACAACACTGCTAGTGTGTTGAGGACATGCCCTAGGCAGGTGAAGGCAGACACAGGGAAACCAGTTAAAAAGCAGTTAGAACATCTGAGGTGAGATGATGGAGGTTAGAACCAGGAGACGGCCGTGGGAACGGTCACAAATGTTTGCGTTGTAGATCTATTTTGAAAGTAAAACCAATAGGATCACGTTATAGAAAATAATTTTTGTAATGCCTTACTTCAATGTCTATGCTGCAGAAAGCTCCCAGATAAATGACAGAGGCATTTGATTGAGCTACAAAGATCTTGAAGCTTTCAAAAGAAAGGTGGAAATTAACCATAAAGATTAATACAAGTTCTCTATAAACAGCTTCTATATTGAAAATAATTATTTAAAAAGGTTTGATTATTTTGTAAAGGATAGAGGAGACTATTATCAAATGTTGATTTGGTGGCCATTACATATGCTACTCGCAGAGAGACAAAGGCACAATATAGATGCAAATCCAAGAAAAAAGGGAAAGTTCCCTAGAGGTGAGGCAGTAGATTGTTGGGTTGATGCTGAGTGTGGAAGCAGGGACTTGGGTGTCATTTCTGTTCTGCTACTTACTAGCTTCAGTTTCTTCGTGTGTAAAGTGGGGATGATGATAAGATTAGCAAGGAACTCTCAAGGTTGTTTTCAGGATTAGATGAATTATTTTAAGAAAAGGGCTTAAAGTAGTGCCTAATAGTGTTATATAAGTATTATTGTGTGTGTGGTAGGGTAGGCGGATGGGGGACGGTGCTCTATGTTCTATGTTGACCTGTTATTGCCATTTTGCACTTCCATTAGTCAGCAAGATTGCAAAAGCACTAGTTTATTAAGGTATAGGTGATCGGACTCTGAAAATCCGGTTTATGGTCAACAAACCCTAAAGGATTTTATTTATAAGTCAAATAACAACTTAGCCATTTTCTCTGTAATAGATACTGCCTAAGGGACAAAATACACACATTAGCAGGTATAAAATTTTCTTTCAGAACATTCCCCCAACAATAGAGAAAAATATCAGAAAGCAAAAGGTAATTGGATGACTTTAAGAAGTGTTTTCACAAAGTTGTGGTCACCAGTTTCTGTAGGGCTGTTTATAAAGAAAACAAGGAACCTAGTACCAGCCAGTCAGTAAAGACAATTTCTAGACAGTGATTCGAGAATACAAAACTATAATATTTTCCCCCAAGACTTTTAGTATTTTTCATAAATGAAAGTCTGTATCTCTTTTCTAATTTAAAACCCTCTCCATCACTTTCAATATGCCAGTGCATATTGTCATTTCCAGGATTTCAATTTATTTTATACTAATTTTACTCAATATATTTGAATTGGCAGTTTTCTGATTTCCTAGTAATATTGAAGGGTACACATTCACATCATTAATCATATACACATGTCATATTTTAAAGTTTATGTTTTTCTTTGAGAGGCATGAGTGATCAACTAATCAAAATCACACATGAATTAATTCTATTTAGGTCCATTTTAAGAAATTATTTTTCCTCAATTGTAAACATCTAACTCTCGTATCTTAAAAGAGTGCTCCATTCTAAAACTCATTTTTTGCTTTCAGTAATTATTATTATTATTATTAGGTTGGTGCAAAACTAATTGCTGTTTTTGCAATTACTTTTAACCTTTAAAACCACAATTACTTTTGCACCAATCTAATAGAAAAGGAAAGAGAAAAAACAAACAACAAAAACATATCCAGAGAAGGAACATGTTTCTGCTCGATATCACTTAGTGAGATGGAATTTAGAAACTATTGCTACTCGGACCAAATTTGCAGCTGTCATTATTAAATCAATCAGATTCACCACAGGATGACATTCCAAAGGTCTGTCATTTCAAGATGACAGCTCAGAGCCCAAAGTGATCAAAAAAGCAGAGTTAGCTTCTTTTAATCATTAATCATTCTTTCGGTAATTCTATTTTTCTTATTTGTTTTAAACCCACCTGAACATTTTTGGTTTCTTTTGGAGTGCTCCCAAGCATTTAGTTTACTCCATACAATTAAAATTTTATGATGTGATCCATGGGGTGCATCTGAATTTGGCATTACTTTGGAAGTTTCAATCATTTTCCTGGGCCAACAGGAACTCTGTTGAGAAGATAAAATATGGGATTTTAGCAATAATGATGTTGCCTTGGCTTCTGTAAATACTGAATTAGTATTGTGGGAAAACACAGCATTAACTTTTAATCATATTTTCTGGAACAAAAAGTCGGGCAGACCAAGTTTATCATTTTTAAGATAAATTTAAAACAAAGATATGATCATATATACACACTAATAAAATTATAAGGAGTCCCTGTCAAAGAAAAATGAGTACCCCAAAATAAAGTTGATTATATTTATTTGGTTATGTTATTAGAACAATGTGAAATAACATTCATTGACCTGATATTCTGATTTCATAAATTACTCATATATGTGATGTTTGTTTTAAAGGCACGGCACTCATATCTTCTCAATTGTTGGGAATATAAAACAATATCGCTAACAAAAAAACTCTCCCTATAAACACAGCAGAAAGAACAGAATTTATTATTGGGGAAGTATTATCAGATTCACACGCATGGAAGTCAGCATAAAAGTGACTACAAACTCTGGGCAGAATTGCACACAAACTTACAGAATAAAGTAGAAGCACAATAAAAAAATCCTTGTCTTCTAAGAGATAAATAGGTGTACCTTGTTATTTTTTTCCTATAAAAGCCATGATAAAATCATAAATTAAATTTGGAAGTATGTGTTTACAGTTCCAAAGACCAGAAAAGCCTTTATAAAATCCCAATTTCAGGCTTCTCATTGGGCCTATCATGTTTACACCCTAAGGAGGAAAGGATAGGGAGGCAGCTGCCTCCTTCCTTTTTATTAGACAAAGATAATTTCATCATTTTATCCTTACATGACTAAGAGGAGCAATTTGAATAATATTTGTTAAGAAACTGAGTATCTGAGGGGAAACTCTCTTTATGTACATATGTATGTAAGTAGGTAAATGTATGTGTCTTTCTCTTTTTTTTTTCTAAATTACTGACTTAATTATGAATCATGAGTGATAAATATAATTAATGTTACAAAATTTTTATATGAGCAGTCAACATATGATTAAAATTCCTTTCCATAGGTTTGGAAATCATTCGTATGTTTAAATTAACTATACCATCTGTCAATTAAATTAGGCTCAAATAAGAATATGTTTGTGAAACTAATTTAGTTTCTGCAAGGGTGATTTAAATTAAAGATTCAAAACAAGATGCTGGACAGTTCTCTCCTAAAAAAATACAAGCATAAAGTTTAAACAAGTTTTAAAATATGAGACTAAATGAGCATAATTATTATGTGCACATTGTGTGGTATTACTGAACAGCTGAATAAACTAGGATAGTTTAACAAGGTACTGGATATCACAATTAATATTTAAATATAGGTAACTTTTTATTAGTTAAAAATAACATTGGAAATTTTAATGGAAATTCTAAAACATGCCATTTAAAACAGCAAAACAACTCACTCAGCAAATACATACAAAAACATTCAAGCCTTATGAAGAAAATTATTAAAATATATTAAGGGGCAAAAATATTTCTATAATAGAGAAATACAACTTATTCTTGACAAGGAAATCAACACTAGAAAGATAGAGCTTTATGAATTAATCTTTAAATGCAATAAAATTTCAGTGAAAATACCAATGAAATTGTTTTCTGACTGGACAAAGTGTTTCTACAGTTCGTCCAGAAGTATAGACTTGTAAGAAGTAAGGCAATCTTTTTAGTTCTTTCTTTCCTTTTTTTCAAAATATACTGTAAAGTCTTAGAAATTAAAATAGTGTGGTATTGTAAGAGATAAAGATGAAATAGTCAATGGAACATAATTTAAGTATAAAAAGCAGTGGATTTAAATGTAAAAATTAGAACCAAAATTGTAGGAAAAGAATGCATGTGAGTTTTTAAAATAGAATTTAGATGAGGAAGGTCTTTTTAATATATCATAAAAGTCAGAAAACACAGGAACTTAATAGACAATTATAAAATCAATAAGACTTAAACTTCCCTGTGGCAAAAACAAACAAAAAACTACCTTTAATAAAATTGTAAGACAAATACTAAAATGAGAGAAAATAATGTTTGTAGCACATCTGACAAAGAATTGATAACTCTAATATGCAAAGGGGTCTTATAAATCAACAGAGAAAAGAGCCCAGAAGACACTTAGGCAAACCATTGGTAATATAATATTAATATTCTATTAAAAAAACTAACTTCACTAATAGAGAAAAGGGAATAAATACAAAATTTATTATTCACTTTCCATCTATCTGATTGATACTACTATTACTACAACTAATAAAGTATAAAATAATATACAAAACCACAGTGGTAAATATATCCTATCCTGTTGATAAGTGTTGATATAAACCTTTGAAAAGTGATTTGGTAATAGTCATGAAAATTTAAATATGTACATACCATGGTTCAATAAATAATTCTGAAGAGATAATTGCCAAGTGATTAAATATGTATAGTATATTATGTTCATTGTTGAGTAGTTTTTAATAGTGAAATGTTTCAAACAAGCTTAATGTTAATAAATAATGACTAATTAAATAAACAGCTGCAATATTTTTGTATTTTGTATTTTGTTTGAATAAAGGTATTCCTCCTAGAATTCTATGAAGCGCACTGGAAATGATAAGGTATGTCTATATTCATAGTAACAGCTCTAACATAGATATAACTCTCTAACATATTGTTTAGTGAAAAAAAAAGCAGGTAACAAAATAGTATTTACAAAATGATGTCATTTTCATAAAATTTTATATGTGTATGTGTGGGTGGTGTCAGAAGAGAGCCATATGCAAAAGTGAGAGGTGTTTCTTAATCTAGTTTCCTGTATTTCAGTCATTTTTCTTTTAAAGTATATTTATAATTAAAAAATAATGATGTGTTTAATTTTAAAGTTAATTAATACATTTCAAAATCCATGCCCAATTATATTCAGTATTGTTCAAAGTATGGAGAGTGGCTACTTTATATGGTGCTTGTGGGAGTATAAACTGTTACACGCGTGCAGTTTCTGAGGCACTATGACACTATACAACAAAAGTATTAAAACATGCAAATTCTTGACCCACCAATTCCAAATCTAGTAAGTTCTTTTACAAATAGCCATGAGAAGCAGATTCTTTTGCAAATAGCCACGTCTCTCTATCCTGACGGAGGTCTGTGAAGAACACACAGATTGGAACAGTCACAAACTAGAGGGTCACTGATGTTCTTGCTTTGACTCAAAAACTGTTTTTGTTTCATTTTCAATTTAAACCAACATTTAAAATTTGAATGTTTCTCATAGAAATTATGCGTTCCTGATTTATCCTGAAAAGTTGAAAGATCTAGCCCACTGGGCAGATGTTGATCATGGGCAGCTGGAATGAAGCAGTGGCTGCCACTGTGAGGCAGGGTCTGTGTTAGCAGGTTCCCCTCAGCCCCTACCACTCCTACACTGAGCCCACCTCATTTGCTTTTCCCCATTTGGCCTTTGGATTTGCAGTTCTCAGGGGAAGTTATTTGCTAATCAACCAAACAGACAATTCAATCCCAACTGTTTTACCTACAAATCTGAGATACACTGTTTATTGGTCTAGAAGGGGTCTATTTTTTTTATTTACTTATGATTCTTCCTTCATCCCAGATCATGGGTCATTGACTTCTCCAGTGGTTTTATAATCTTATGTTGCTTAAACCAAACAGATTTACTCTTTGGTTTGGGGCCTGGAATCCTGAAGCAAAGAAAAGTGTGGGCTTAACTGTTTAGTTGAACTTAGAGCTTCTCAAAAGTATTGCCTCCCCATGTAGTGAAAGTTCTTGGCTTTCTTCACCAGATACTTTCCTAATTATTTTCTTCCAATTCATTATAGATTTGCTTTGGATGGAGACCAGATCTATTAACTCTCCACTTCATCAGGAGCTCCAGCAAAAATTTCAGTATGTCGCTGCTATTCCTTAAGCTATGAGTTTCTGTGCTTGGTATTTTTTTCTTTTTCCAAATAGCGACATAGCCCGATTTATATTGGAAATCTGTCAAATTGCATTAAACATTTCTTGATTGAATTAGCAGTTTCCAAGCCTCTTTCTCACAGCTGTCACAAAGAAGAACTGCACAATCTGTTCAGCTGGTTCCAAGGCAGGTGTTTTTGTTTTGACCAAAGTTCTTTATACCAGCCTGTCTGGAGATTGAATTTTTTTTCTTAGGAGGATTTTACATGAGGCAATCAAGGAGAAACTTTTTTTTTTTCCACACCAACAACTTCACTTATTGCTTATCAGTTAACCCAAACCCTGTGAGTTACTTGCTTCATAGCTCAGCAAAACTAACACTATGGTTCTTGAACCACAGGGTACAAAAGGGGAACTGACTCTGAGCTCCAAAAATGAGATACTTTTAAAAGAAACATGTGAATAAAGGAACGGCTTGATATTTAACCACCAGAGTTATGAGTTGGTGTTCAAGCCTTCTGGTTTGATGGTGCTCATAAAGATATTTTGGGGAAACAATTTTATGGTAAAGGATTGGACTTTATGCTAGAAGAAAATTAGGAGGAAAAACAACTTGTTTTACACACAAGGAAACTCATGTCAAAGGAAGGTAAGAGACATACTAACAGACACACGGAATCTAATGGTAGAGCCAGGATAAGAATACTAATCTTGTGCGTTGGGGTCATCATATAAATGATGCATCATTTAATGCATAAAACTGCTGTCTTTTAGAAGCTTAAAGTAAAAAAGGGACCATGTGATATGCACAGTGTACACACACACACACACACACACACACACACACACACACATATCCAAAAACAAATACCCTCTTCTAGGTTAACAAACTCTGATGGGAATGTGTTAACCAACAAACCCCAATGTATCATCAGAACTTCTCACAGAAAAAGAAGACTAGTCCATTAAAAAGCAAGTGAAAAATCAACAATTTTGAAAGAAGTTTACTGTCAATGAAAATGATCATTAGTTGTGAGAAACGATAAGCAAAACAATAGATTTTGAGAAGTGGCAGTTTCTGCTTGATGAGACAAGTGAGTTTCAATGTGATGTAGTCTTGTAGGTCAGTTTCTGTGACCTAAGAGGGCCTTGGGAGAAGCAAAAATTAAGTGGATGATATGGGACAGATCAAAAGAAAGAAACCCAGCTACACAGGTTAGATCTGGAAAACTACCTGGGTGATAAAAAAAGATCCTCAGCTGAGCTGTTTTGCCATCATCAACATAAAACATGTCCAATCGCGTGAACAGAGACTGTCAAGAGAGAAATCCCAGAAGCAAATTCTCTTCATAATTCAAGAGAAGAGGTAATAATGTGAGGAAATCGCCCAAATGTGGCAGGCTCCTGCCATTCATGTAGCAGCTGTGGAACAGTGTCCAGTTCTGGGCAAACAAGTGGCAGGAGGGAGAGCAGGGGTCTAGTTCTCCAGCAGGATTAGCGTCTTGGGAAGAGGAGTTACAATAACCAATTGTGGATACATCCTTTGACCATGTGGATAGAGGTGGAAGCTGGCACAATTTAAAAAAATTAATTAGGTGATAGACTGACAATCCAGTAAAGGCTTACTGCATAATGAACAAGTTTTATGATCTTTCTATGTGACACAAAGTTCAGATTATGTGATATTTACAAGTATTAAATAAGATATCAAATGCAAAATGATTCATGTAGTTTCTGGTCCACAATAGACCTTCAGGAAATGTTAGTTCACTCTGAAATTAGGGCACATATTGATTTCCATTAGCCCTAAATTTTGATCAACAAAATTCTGTGTGCCTATTTTCATGTTGTATTTACTTAAGAAATGATGTAATGAGAGGTTTTAGCTCTTTGAGATACAGACATGAAATCATTTTACATATTTTAATAACTATGAAAAAAAAACCCTCTTTCTGGATGAGTAGTTATTCTATCACTTAAGAACAGAAAAAGTTAGACACGCTTATCCTAAGGAAGCAGGTCAGGGATGGGACAGTTTTGTGGGCGATTATCGCTTTTCTTTACAAACACTCCAAAATAAAGATTTGAGGGGTTACCGGTACACATATTACTGTGTTTAAGAGAAAAATGCTGACATGGTGGTGGCTCAACCACCCTACTCCTAGTTTGCCTAAGCACAAGGGATATTAAAAATATTTAACAATCTTATAGTACTGCTAGTCAATATAAACTAAAAAAAATTAATTTCAATTTATTTTCTAAATGAGCTAATTCTATATTATAAACTCTATAATTACATATATAATATAGTTACATATATAATTACATATATAACGTGATTTTATTATATATGTGCTTGTCAATTGAAAGTATTTCAGTGTTTTAACATACCAGTAACCCAGCTTATGAAGAACTGCCTGATCCAGCCCTCATTCAGTTACTCGGCCTCTTTTATTGCCAGCTGCCTCCTGTACTCTGCTTTCCAGCCTCATCCAACTGCTCTCATTTCCCTCAGTGTGCCATGCTCTTTCATGCCTCCTTGCTGTTCTAACACCATTTTCTTTGCCCAGAATAGACTCTACTTGGCAAATATCTCATCTTTCAAAAGCATGCCATTTTCTCAATACATAATTTCCTGGATCCCCAGCTTTTAGATCCAGGTTAATTCTTCTCTCTTTCCCATTAATAATTAAGTCTGTGATAAGAAGACATCACAAAACTCCTAGAATGTATTCATAATGCTGGGCTCCATCGTTCTAGCCCTTGTATATCTTCAGTACGCTTAAGAGTTTTCTGGCTTTTATCATGGCATGGTGGTCATATCAAATGTAGAGAAAATACTTGCTGCTGGTGTAATTTAAGTGTTAATAGATCCTCTGTAAAATATTTGGACAGGGACCTGTATTGATATCTAACACAATGCAGCTGATGCTAAGCCAATATGCAACCAATAAAACTTCCCTCCCTCTACCATCCCTGCTGCATGCCTTCCCCCCAGCTAAAAGGATGAATGAACAGAATAACTAAAAGACATACGCAAAAGAATATGTAAAACAAGAGATAGGTACCACCCCAGTGGCAACCCAAAGAGTTTCTTCTTTCCAGGAGAATGATAAAAGAAATTTTTGTCAGAATGGGACTTACTTTCTAAACAAGATTCAAGCATCTATGAAGTTAGAATAAAGTCTGGTAAAGAAAGAGCAAATTGAGATCAGAAGGCAAGTTCTAGGAGATCTGTGAAAGGATGCTAATTGCTCTGATAGATAATATTGTGATAAATATACTACTGAGATTTCTCCATAATGACTTTTGCAAAACTTCTCCCCCAGGACTTCTTTCTACAAAACAACAAAAATAAATGCTTCCAATAGTTCTACAGTTGAAATATTTGTTTGGAATTGCATGTTAACACTCCCAGATTTGTATTCACAATGAAATAGAGGGCAAGCCTGGTGGGATTCTATATGCAGAAGACATATTTCTCCCGTTTTGAATGTAACTCTCCAAGGATTATGCTTGAAGATAAATATAACAAACAAGTTAGGTTTCCTTAACCCACTTATCACATCCTTCTTCCATTCCCCCTCCCCTTCTGATTCTTCACATGGTGGAAATGGGAGGCCAAGGGAAACATCTAGAGGCACAGTGATGAAGTGGCCATTTCAGAAAAAGCACTCAAGCTTTTATATTCTCAAGTTGCAATATCATATGACAACTATAAGAGGAAAATGAGTGAATACATTTTCTTTCATTTTATCTTCAAGACAATATTACTTCATATTGTACAATTTCAAACATGTTCTTCGGAATAATTTTGTACTTTTTCCAGGACATGATGTTTTAGTATTTCCCTGAGAAATTTTGCTTGTTATCTTCAGAGCAAATGTGTTCTACCCACTTTTCTTTCGACTTTCCTAATTTTTCCCCTGTCAGATTATATCTAAATCTTTTTATTCTCTCTGGTTGGTTTAGGGATAGGTGATGCACCTTACTGTCTTCCTTTTCTAAGATCCCATTCTGCTTAGTATTTATATTTCTATAGTACCTGGGCTAAAGGACCAGCTCATTTGCAGTCTTTTATGGTATTTCTTAATTTTGTTATTCATTTTCTGAAATGATCTTTTTCAAAGAAGAAGTTTATGGATATCTAATGTTGAGAAAGAAAAAATGCATTTAAAAAAGCATTTTTTAAAAATGACCTCTTCTTCTGAGGTGCATTATCAACATGGGTAGGAATGGCTCCTTTCTGCCTCAGAGATCTCCTTGGACAGTTTATGTCTCTATGTATCATCAGTGTCACATGTAGGCAAAGTAAGTACTGCATGACATAGGATAGTTTCAAGGACCTGAAAGGGTCCTGTACTCTTCCAAATGCTTGTCTCACTACTCCCCTAAAAGTTTTATATTCCTCAGCTAAAAGCTAAGCCTTTATTTCAGAAGAAACATTACAGTTTAAATGACAACTAACCTAATAAGATACGTGAACAAGTTAAATGCAAAAGTACAAATAATTAATCTTTTTTGTTAATGAGCTAAAGTTTTGGGGAGGAGAGAGAAGGGTATTGCACAATTGCAATGGGATCAATGGCAGGACTTACACACAAAATGAGAAATGACTCAAAGGGAGTCTGGAAATGCTAGGAAAAAAGTTGTTTATAATATTTTTTTGGTATGCGGGAGTTTCATGATTTATAGCAAGATTTATTTAAGATTTTATTTTGGTCAATTTTCTCCATGTTTTAAAGTTCTTTTCTCTTTTTACTAAAAAGAAACCATGGTAGTTACCTTAGCCCATATGTCCTTTGCTATTTTCCTTTTTATTATTTTTTCTTTCCTCCAAAGAGAGCTCTTTTCTATATGTTAGAGACAAACATTTACCAAGCACTCCCATAGGTGGTAGAATTTCTAGAAAAAAATACACCATCCCTGACTTCAAGGAACATAAACAATATTAATTCGTTCAATGCACACAGTGCTTCCATCAGGATTATCATCCCTTAGTCCTGATGATGAAATTCAGCCTGAGGCCACCAGACATTTGAGGAAAACTTCTGACATGAAAGAGATAGATAAAACAGTGACAACCAAAGAACTAAAAAGAAAGCGTAAACAACAGAAGAAAGAGTCAATATTATAACCAATATTATCTGATAGATATGCTATTGTATTTATAAAAAGAAAAAAGGAAGATGATATAGAAAATCAGAACAAAAACAGGAAGAGAATTCTTGTGTTAAAATCACTATGGCAAAAATTTTAAAAGTCAATAAAATTTGGCAAATAAAGTTGAGGAACACATATAAAATTGCAGAGAGAAGATAGGAAACTTAGAGGATCTTCCATGAGATCCTTCATCTGAATAACAGCAATTCTGAAAAGTAAGAAGAATAAAAACAGAAGGGTGAAAATTATCAGAGAAATAATACAAGTTTATTTTCTAGAACTAAAGGATGTCTATTTCCAGAATAAAAGAATCCACTATGTGCTCTGACATTGAAGGAGAAAAAGACCTATTCCAAGGTACAACGTTAGACATATTAAAACAAATTGAAGATTTTTCAAAAGTTTTCAGAAAACTCAGGTCACACAAAGGACGAGGAATAAGAATAGAACCAGCTATCCTGACAATTACATCGTAATCTAGAAGATACTAGAGCAATGCCTTAAAATTATTAAAGAAAATGACTTCAAAACCTAGACATCTACATTCAGCTAAACTAGCAATCAAATATAAAGGTAGACTAATTATAGTCGTCAGAGGTACAGAGTCTCAAAATTTTACCTCCCATGTACCCTTTGTTGGGAAGTTAATGGACGATGGGCTTTGTGAAATCAAAGGTATAAATGAATAGAGAAGAAGTCATGGGCCTCCGGAAGTGGAGGATCTAGCAGAGGAAACAGGATAAAGTAAATTCCTAGGTATTCTGTGAAGAGAAGTGCCAGAATGACAGTGGTATGGCAACCTAAAAAGCCATCAGCCCAAATTTGTTGTGAAGATGGAGGCCTCCAAGAGGAATGTATTCAGACTTTTAAAAAATAAAATAATAAAAGAAGTATAATGGTATAGAGGAGAAGGAAGGAGGAGAAATATAGAAAGAAGACCCTTAAATTAACTGGCAAATTTAACTGGGTAGAAAATTAGAAATTAAAACTAAATAATAAGCTATTGGAAGTTTGGGAAGATTTAGCCAAAGTAGTTAAAGAAAGCTAAACAAAAAGACAGAGAAAAAAGGAGGAGGAGGAGGAGAAAGGGGAAATAAAGAAGAAAATGGAAGAGAAGGAGCAGCAACAATTAGCTACAGGTAAACTGAAAAAAAAAAAAAAATGCACAAGAAAGGAAATGCATTATATTCCACTACTTAACTCAGCAACAAACAGGACTTGCACAGTCCTCATAAATATAAATTTTAAAAAATGAATTAAATCTTTAATGTAATGATTGGGATAGGCAAATAAAAACATGTGAGGAGTGATGTACAAGAGTTAAATTTCCATTTTCTATAGAAAGTCAAAAACTAGTATCTAAACTTGAGCAATTATGAATGAACAGTTCAAGTATGCTATTTTAAAACAGAGGTAAATAGTAGGACAGCTACCAGATTAAAGTGGTTATCTCTGTAAGGGAACATCATAAAAGACTCTGACATGGACCAAAGAATCCCCAGGTGATGTCAGTAGTGAATATTGCATTGTGTACAGCATATCCCTCTGAGTTCTGAGATTCTATAGGATTCTGTAAGATTCAGTCGTGCCCTTCATTGTCTTTCAGCTATTATACACCCTGTAGAGATAGAGGCAGTGTGTAGAAAACGTGTAGTAATGCAAATTATTTCTGATGGTCTTATGTATTTGTCTGGTTTGGGAATTTTTTTACACTGGTTTCCTCATTAATTAATGAGTTAAATAAAATATTTGATATATGTTCATGTTATATCTGAATGAGTTATGATTTTAGCACTTGTGAAAATTATTGTTTACCATCTTTGGGAGTAGCCATTGGTGATGGAAATGTGTGACTTCTGATTTCCATTGCAGCACTTACAGTGCTGTTTGCATTTCTAACTAAGCACACATTGTTTTGATAAAAATAACAATTAAATTTTAACAATATATTTTCAATCTCCATCATGGAAATTGAAATATTATAAAATGATGAGAATTGTGTAACATTCTTAGCATTTTTGAATGAAGCTATTTTTACATAATGGGCAGAAGTAATCAAGTAGAAAATGAAGCAGGTGAATGAACTTAAGAAAATCACAAACATGTGGATATTCAGTGTTTCTTAGGTAAAGTACACATTTCAGGATACAGTACTCAACCAAGTTCATCTGAAATTCTGCCGAAGTCAAAACTTGTCAAAATTCTCATACATTTTGGCATTTACTTTGCTTAAAACTAAGTAATAACCTCTGAACCTGACTTTTCTTGCTTCATCCTCCTGTGGGTAAACTACCCTTCTCTTTGCTCCAAATCTTTGATGTTTCCTTTTCACTTTGGCAAGTTGTTTTTCTCACCCACTTTTGGTTACATCACTTGTGACCCAGTATCTTCTTGTATGAACCTCAGACACTGTTGTTTTACCCTTCAATACTCTCCACACAGCGTATGTCCCTAGAACACCACCTAGCAATCATCTAGCAAAGGAAACTATGGTCGTGAACCACATTAAATGACAATCTTACATCACACTGTAGGACACAAATACCATCGGGACTAGATACATACAAAGTGTGTCATCATTTTGTCTAACAGGATAGAAAGTATCCAGGGCAAGAACTGCATCTTCTCAATTAAGTTGTGTACAGCACAGAATATGCCAACGGTACTTGATCAATAATAATTAATTCTATTTACTGCAAAAGTATCCAACATGTTCTCAGCCAAAGGAAAGAAACAGAATAGCATGAACTTCAGTCTCAAAGAATATATTTTATAAACATCTGACTCTGGATTACAGTATTTGGCAAATGTTACCAACAAAATAGGTCTTAAGCAATTTTATCTATGTAAATTAGTTTGTGCTTTAGAGAGCTATTTATTTTAAAGGAGTTTGCTATCTGACAAGTTTGCCAAAGTCCTAGTTAAAAATGTGCATTTCACATTCACTCCCAGTGACATCAAGAGATCCAAATCTGATTTTCTCTTTCTTTTCCTTTCAGGGCTCAGTGGCAGTCATTTCTGAGGTCAGTACTTTCCATTCCAGATAAGCCAGAGAAAGAGAATTGTTAAGTAAGAACAATCTGCATGGGAGCTTTGTTTATAAACAGAAAATGAAGAGCCCCAATGAGAATATTTTATATGGCAAATGGCTGACCTCAAAATCTTTCCAAGATTCTCATTTAGAGTATATCTAACATCTCTGCCAACTGCCCATCAGCTACTGCTGACAAAGTAAAGCATCAGTAAATGAAGACACTGGAGAAACAGCTATTACTGTGTTAAACACTGAAATGGGGGCGAGGGGTGGTGCTTGCTCAAAGGCCAGTACACCTAACAAGAAAAGAACAGGATTCCTGCAGTTCAAGTTCTGCTTCCTTTCTTTATGTACAAAAGATTGACTAGCTAGAGTAAAAGTCCTTTTAACATTTTCCTCTAGAGGAAATGACTTTTGTATTGTCTGTCTCATTATTCTTTAAGTGCTTACGTATCCACAAAGTGTAATGACCTATCTTCAGTGACTGGCTATGGACGTTGACATTTTTAGTTATAATAATACCTAACTCAGAGGGTTGTTGTGAGAATTAAATGAGTTTTACCACATCAAAGAGATTTACACCTAAAAAGCGTTCATCACTTTCAGCCATTATCATAATAATTGATTGTTGAGCTAAATTTATGTAATAGATAATCTAGTAGAGTGTATATTTCACATTTTTACAGTTGTTGGGTATATGTAAAGTTGTGGATATATAGATACACACACACACATATATACACATATAGATATTATTTCAGTAGGTCCATGTTTCTCATGATTAAGAAAGCTAACTATGACTTCTTTGTTAAAATAAATAATTTCTTGCTAAATTTAAAATATTGTAAATTGGAAAAATATCACTGTAAACAGACAAAAGTTAATATAAAGGGAGCATGTAAGTTATTAGGAAATAACATTAAAGCTCCAATAGATAATCTTGCTGAGATAAATCAAGAAAAAACATCATCATCATCATAAAAGTTTGTATTTCACAATTAAGCATATAGATACAACTAAAACAATGGGTTAATACCTAAAATTCCTAAAATAAGGATATACCCAAAGTTGGCAAAATACAGTCAAGTTGGTGCACAGGCATTCCTATAAGAAATATAAATTATCATGACTTTAGAAAATAATTTGATAATTTCAGAACAGTTTTACAACTGTTAATTGCAGTATGGAAAATAAACGCTAAAGAAAATCATCTCAAGGAATTTTTAAAATTTTCTGCATGAGTGTATGTGTGTGTGTGTGTATGTGAATGCATGTGTATAGCATTGTTTTTAATATTAGAGAAAAATGATAAACAACAGAAATATCTGACAGAAAACTTGTTCATGCAATATTTACTTTACTCAAGGTTATGTTGTACCAAAAATAATGATTAAGAAGGTTATGTAAGTATGTTTATTTTATGTTATTGGAAGAACAGGTGGGTTACAAAATCATATCATACTATGATTGGAACTAAGAAAAAAAAATCTGTGATTGGGCAAAGATAAAATCAATTTCCCAGATGAAGCTATTTCACTAGGAAGATGTATTTTTCAAACATTCTTTATTGATACTATTATATTAATATTATTTTTTAATTTTTACAACAACAAAGAATACTGAATTTGTGAAGTTGGTAAATATTTCATAATTAAAATATGTAATAAATTTGGATTTTTGATTAAATGTGGTCAAAGTGAGGCACAACTCCGATTAGCAAATATATTATTTAAAATTATTACTAAATGTAATTTAAAGGTTTTAATGTAGTACTTGCAAAATCAGTTTTAAGAAATATGAGCACGTCTAGATATGGAATGAAGATATTTGCAGTGTTTGGACATTTTGAAATAAATGTGGCTTTCCTGACTAATTTAACATTCTGCAATTCTCTGATGCTTTTTTCTGTTCATAAAAGTAAAGTGTAGTCAAAATACCTTGAGGCAAGTATTGCTCAGTGTCCATTAATTTCCTCAAGAACTGCATAAAGGAAAGGTGTAGACCATGGCATTGATTATTTCCTAGACCTTGCCCGTGCAGGGAAACGTCAATCTGTATAAAGATTTGGGTCGCATAATGAACAGATTCAGCCTAAGAACATTGTTCTTAATGCTGATCTGAAAGATAGTGCAGCCTTTGGTCCCATATGGCCAACTCCCTGCCTGATTGTCCAATAACCATCTCAAGCTCACTACGTCCAAGGCTTCGCTACATCTTTCTCACATCTGAAAACTTCTCCTGTGCTTTTCACTAAATGGCAACTACATTTTTCCACTCAGACCCCAAACTCCTGTCTACTCTTTCTCTCACACCCACATTCCCACATGCTATTGATTCTTCTTTCAAAATATATCCAGAATCTAACCAATTTCCATTAACACCACCAGTAGCATGTGTAAATGACCATGATAATCCATGAACTTCCTTCTTCCAATCTCCCAATGTATTCTCAGTCCAATAGCCAGATAGATACCTCCTATTAATTTTTTTGAGGAGAGACTTTACATATTAAGAAATCTCAAATATACACCAAAGTAGAGAGAATAGTTTGACACACCTCCATGTGCCCATTACCAGGCTATAGCAATCATCAGTGATTACCATAGTATTTCATGGATAGCCCTGCCCCCTTCCTTAAATTCCTTAAAACATACTGAAGTGTCTTCAACTTGTCTCAAGTTACAACCTAGGTTGATGCTCTAGTGACATATAGACAGAAGACAGATGCACCTACCCATTTTAATCCCATACTAGTCTGCATACCATGATCACAGATTGAGAGGCATTCTCTGAGCAGCTCTCCCATGCACACATACTTAACGCATTATTCTTTTGGCCAATTTATACACAGATTCTAGAAAATCAAATAGTAATGGATTCCTAAAATTTTTTGAAAATTACATTTTCAAAAAAATATTTGTTGATTTTTTTTTTGTTCCCGTATAAGCCTGCTTCTTATACTATTCTCTTATCTCCAGACCTTGGAAATGAATTAACAATATGAAGTAAGTATCAATATTGACACATGGCTGAACAGGCTTTTGGCTCGTAGGTAAATACTCTTACAACACAGAAATGCAATACAAAGTAATGAGCAATCATTGTTTCAGGTCCCTGAAGTTATCTCCTTTTCTCTCTCCCCCCTACCACCTACTTTAAAATTCTAAACTCTCTTTTTAAAATATAAAGTATAATTTTAATTTGTTTTTATTTTTGGATCTTTTATTCCAGAAAATGGGGAAGTGAATGAGGAAGGCATAAAAAAAGAGAAGTCTGATTTTTTTTTCCCTCAACCCCCACAATATATAATTCAGTACATTCAGCTCGTTCATCAAACTAAAATTTGATGTAATATTCTTTTGGGGGTCTTATAAATTCAGAAAAAGTTGGGGAAATGATACTCTATCAGAGAAGACTAAAGGAAGTGTTTATTTAAAGAGAACTATATCAGATATATTTCCCATCCACCTAGATGAGATAGAAAAATATAAGAAAAAAATGCAAAGGGAAAAGAGAAAAAAAGCACCCGTCTTTCCAAGGAGAGGGTGATCCTAATGAAGATAGTCATGCTGTTGGGAAGTTTTTAGTTTCCAGTTAATGAGACCAAAGTCATCCATGTAAATCTCTGGTAACTGGTTTACGGGGTGCTGGTCGAGCACCAGAGGTGTAACTCCTAATCCCATCCAACCAACAGATTTTTCATGGAGCTCAACGAGTAACAGACCATGCAGTGGAAACCAATCATCAATATCAAGGAAACAATGTACACATATGCATTCATTGTAGTTGCAAACTCACTGTTTTGAAAGGAAAACACATTCAATTAATGCTTGTGAAAAAAATTACTGGTTCTATTGTGCAAATTCATGGGGCAAAAAAAAGAAAAAGAAGAAGAAAAAAAGGATCCAGTAATCAGAAGTCTCATTGATGACTCAATATTCAGTATCTTCTCAAATATTTGAACCTGAACTTGGGGCCACTGGTTGAATAGAAATTGGCTGTTTCTTTTCCATTATTTGGTTCTATTCAGTCTGAAACATGTTCTTCATTTAAAATGCGTTGAAATCTAATATTAGAAAATCCTCCAGAGACTTGTGTTTGCCTTAACTTATGTTTTTAATATTTCTTTATTGCTTTTCTAAAGCAATGCACATATTTAGAAGAGAAAAAAACAAATATCACACATTGCAACTAAGTGTGGGTAAGATGAACAGTTTGGAATCAATTTTATTACTAAAGTGTTATTATGAGAAAGAACAGACAAACTAAATAGTTTAGGAAAATTAAAGCATTAATTCTATGTCTCATTATTTATCTAGGAAAACCCAAAAAATTCAGTGTAATTCTAAAGCATGTACATTTAATCCACTGTTGAAACTATAGGTTGAAAATATGCTCTGTCATAGAAAAAAAGGCAACTTTAGTTCAGTCTTGTGTAGATATAACTGTTAATTGATTTTTGTTACCACATTATTAGAATAGAGAAAAATTGTGCCATTTAAAAAATCTATATTTATTCATTTTGTGTAGAATATGTCCAACAAAGTAGGGTAGAAATTGCTTACGCATTTTTCAAGTCATAAGTTACATTTATTTAATGCTCGTATATATGTAAGTACACAATTTTGTTAAAGATAGGGGGTTGGTCCTCAATCAACTTTAAAAAGCCAGAATAGCCTAGGAGGCAGTATTTTGGAAAATAAAAATAATTTTGGCCTGTGACTCATGCCCTGTTCTGCCACATACTTGTTGTGGGACCTTGGGCAAATTATTTAAGCTCTCTAAACCATAATATCCTCATGGATAAAAAAAAGATGACAATCAATAGTACCAGAGTGGTTTTGAAGATTAAATGCAATTATGCATGTATATTCATTAGCAAAGTGCCTCAGCACAAACAAAAATCTTAACAAATGCGACTAATAATACATAATGATTATGTATAATAATAATGTTACTAATATAAGCAATGTAATTATTATTAATATTATCACAAACATTTTTATCACTCATTACAGAACACTCTCATGATGGACAATTTGCCTTGTTTTATTTTTAATCATAAGAGTAGTACACAATAAAAACAAAAAATTCAGACAGTACAGAAATATATGTATTTGTAATAAGTTGTGGAAAATCCTCCTACATCTGTCATCCCCTCATCTTTCTCCACCCTCCACTGTGCTTCCAAGTAATCACTTAACAGTTTCATCTGTTCCCTTCCTGATTTTCTTAATCCACTTAAGCTTGTGTATATGTGCATATCCAGATATATGGCTTTGTTTTATTTTGTTTTTATGTAAAATGGTTCATTTGAAAGTCCTAGAATGTTACATAAATTAGGTACACTGTAGTTTATTTAACTATTTCCCTTTTCTGTGCATTTGGATTATTTTGAATTTTAAATGGAGAGTGACGGGAATTCCACATACAGTGTACATTTTGTCAAAACGTAGCTCCCCTCTTGTAAACATGCGAGTGAAGCACACAGCAAAAAGGGCCATCCGCTTCTCTGCCTCACTGCTAACATAAGGAAAGCTTTACTATGCTAACTCCATTTTACATAAAACTGTATTTCCATTATTATTATTTTTGTTGCTTATTGACCCTTATTGTCTTTTATGGCTTTAGAGTTGCCTCGGGATTCCCTCTGCTGTGGTGGGCCTCTTTCTCAGGTACCCTACACCCAAATTATTCCCTGTCAGGCAGTTAGGATTCATTATTGTAATTTTCTTTTTTAGGTCTTATTTTTGTATTTGCATTTTTTTGTGTGTGGAATTCCTAGGTTCTCTTCTGGTCCAAATGATGAAAAGAGCACTATAAGGGATGTGCTTGTTTAGACTCAATCTTTCATGTACACTTTTTGAAACCATGGAAACGTTGAATTCTTCCCCTTCATATATCTATTTTTCTTTCATATAAAGCAATGTTTTAAGTTATTTAATTATTGCCTAAAAACCCTGCAGTATAATGAACATTCTCAGACTACCTACCTTCTTGAAAAATAGATAATTGCATGCAACCTTAGGATTTGAATAATCCACCTTGAAGGACAAGTAGGAGAGAAGTGAGAAGTGCAAAATCTATATTCCAGCCCAGGCTTTGCTGTTTCTAGTATGACCAGGGTGAGGTGTAGCTGTCTGAGCCTCACATAGCCAATATAAAAAGGAAGGAATAATATTTGTCCTGGCCCCAGCAGGTGGAGTTGCTCTCAGTTGTGTATAAGATCATTTGGGAAAGTGTTGTCTGTATTTTCGCTTTTATTCAGGAAATATTTATTGAGTGCCTTTTAAGTGCCAAGTCCTTTTTCTGGTACGATGTTAGGTGTTTTTAAAGGGAGTGGGTGGGGGGGAGAGAGAGAGCGAACGAGAGAGATTGAGATTGAGATTACTGGAGGGGGGTAAAGTGATAAAATTTAGGAGTGACTGGAACGTTTTATTGAAAATCAGAAGCTTGGAGAAATTTGAATGAGAAGAGAAATGGCACAGGGATTTCAGGTAGAAGTCACCAGAGTGTAAAAAGTCTTCTATTTTTGCAACAAAATATTTAGGTAATATACATGTTTGCTTGAGCAGCTAGAGTAATACTAAATCTTTAACAATATGCAAATAATTCAAAAGTCCATTTTCTACTTTTTTTGGTTTTAATTACTTACATCTTCATTTCTTTGGAATATTTTATATGCATATTTCAACAAGCAGGCATCTTAGATAACGATACTTGTAGCAATTTCAAACGTTATAATGGGTTTCTATGATAGTTACTAAATAGTGAGCAGTCACTTTTACTTTATATTTTATGTGTTTTATTTATTTTACAGTGAACATTTCCTTTTAACTTAAAAAAACAACAACAAACAGAATCTGATTGTAAGAAATCCCAGGTATTAGTAGCAGTTGATTTAAAAATGTGCTTTAAAATGTATCCTTTAAAATGTTGAAAATAAATGACTTAAGTAACAATATCTATTTGAACTCATGTGATAGGTATGTGTGACTATCAGGTTATATGGTTGTGCGACTTTTTGATGGATTTGTTCTGAGCTGTTATCTCTGCACCCAATTCTCTCACTCAGTTCTATTACCTTTTTGTCCAACATAGTCAGTTAATTAATCAACACATTTTTATTCACAAAGGAAAATCTTTAGCATAAATTGAGGTGTTCACTAGTCTTCCCTTTTATCCCATGCTTTAAGGTGCATCTTTATGGTTGCTCTTGTTAAAAATTCTGTGCTTATGGCTTCAGTAAATTGCTGTAGTTAATTTTCTAGAAACCTGAACAAGTGCAGAAAAAACATGGTGCCTCTTAGTGTGATAACAACTTGTTTTTCTAAATCTCTCTAGTCTAATCTCTCCTGCTCTTAGTCATTAAGGAAACAGGAAAGAAAAATAGTATGTACAATAATTTTTAAAATGAAGTTAGCTTCCTAAGGCTTTAAAATATCTTAGCTATATTAAGTTCAATCAATTTGAACAAACAAGTCATCAGTACTTTTTCTAATCTTGAAAAGAATTAATTAGTATTTTCACTTATACTTCTTGCAACAGAGCTCTTACTCTGTCAGGTAAAAATCATTCTAGTAAAATGCACTGGGGTTGGTGTGTCCTTCAGAATCACCTCTGGCCCAAATTGAGCTCTTTGTTCCGTGAGCTCCAGAGTACAGTGCACAGAGGTTTCAACTGTACCATTTACACAATATAAATATATTCTTTGGCTTATTCAGAATTGTAGATATTTCTTACACACTAAAGGCTTGGAAAATGGTGTATTATAATACTTTCTTTGAAAATAATCAGTATAGAAAATATAGCCTCCTTCTATAACATAAATAGAGACAACTCCTCACCCCACCCCCCAAAAGACTATTTGGCTTCAGTTTCCTAAATCTATAAGAGGAATATCACAAATTAAAATAAATATGTGCTAAAAGTTATGTGGCAGAAAAATTGTTGTAGTAAATGAAATAATTTCAGATAGCTAGGTATACACATGTATTTTCAGAAATCTTATTTACCTCTAATTTTCTAATTACCAATTTAAATTGTTGACTGGGAATAGACAGCATGTTGACTTCTTGACAATCAATCAGAAAGCTTTTGATATAAAAATTACCTGCAAAACTATTAAAAATTATAAATTGAGAAGAACTAGCTATAGTATTTTCTGTGTTGAGAGGTATTACAGGCAGAGTTCAGAATCAGGTTTTCTAATCCAAATCTTGTAACTGCCCTCTATTAGTGAGTAAATTACAGTTAACATATGCCTTATGCATAGCAAATAACTGACCATGGTAATATGTCTTAGACTGTATTCCAATCAAAACGTGTTTGGCATCTATACGCATCCTTAACCTAAGAAAAGAGATGGGTAATATCCTTGTAGACTGAGTATGAGCAACCTGTTAGATTTGAGGAGTGCTAGGGAAAGGAGGTCATGTAAAGAAAAATGTCCCAGCTGATTTGCCACAGAACTTGAGACCTCCATTTATAGGATTAATTCCTTTACATTGGCGTATCATCTATGTGAGTTTTTTCATTAAAATGCTAATATCCCTTTGAAATGAAAAACATTAGGGCAAATTAATTGTCCATTAGAGAGAGCTGACTGACACCTATCAAACCCCTGCAACAGTGAGAAATAAAATAGGTAAATTAATTGGGGAAAGAGTTGGCGATTGGACTACAGCAATTCTTTCCCAGTTAGAAGTTTCTAGATTGTTCCAATAAAGTAAAGAAATCTATAAGAATTTTTTTGCTTATAGAAATACAAACCAGAAACATGCAAGAGAAAAAGCATAAGTAAATAGAAAAAGGAAAAGGGGGAAGAGGAAGAGGGGGGAGGAGAAGAGAAGAGAAGGAAGAGAAGGAGGAGGAGGAAGAAGAAGAGGAAGAAGAAGAAGGAGGAGGAGAAAGAGAAGGAGGAGGAGAAGGAGAAAGAGGGAAAGAGGAGGAATTAGAAGGAAAATAATAGGTGGAGATTAAGTAAAACAGAAAAAACATAACCGAGATTAATCGGTCTGTATAAATAAGTGTATTTCTGTCATTGTTTTCCTGTTTCAGATTCATGTGAGAGCAGCTAGAAGGATTTTCAACATATTTTGATAACATACTTGGTACGGTCTACCTTAAAATGTAGACTACATGACGTACAAGAAAATCACTTTGGGGAGTATGTCAAAAAGGTAAGACAATCATTCATGTTCTAAAGTAGTAGAACCAAAATGTGTGAGACCCATGCATCTCTGGGTATGACAACAAAGCGAACAACCCAAACAAGTAGTAAGTGTAGTTATGACTCTGAAGTCATAAGGCATAAGGATCGATGAAATTGCTGGCATTGATTTCCAGCTGAATTGCTTCTCACATGAAAAAAATCTTTGAATCATTGTTTAATGGTGGTTAGTGATATATAATCTCTCTAATAATAATAATAATAATAATAAAAACTAGATCAGGAATTATATTGATAACCTATAATAAATATATAGTTTAATTCTATAACATATTGGGTCCAATATATATCACTAAGGTATTTCATGCATTGCTTATTTATCCCCAATCCCACTGTAAAACTAATTTACAAAAGCATGTAAAATGTAGCAAATTGAGAATGATTAAACTATGTTAATATTGCAAATAGGAATGCTTAATGTAAATAAGAAAAAGAGTGCACTTATAACTATTCAAACAAAGATCTCTGTTGCAATATTAGATTATAATTTATATGGCATTTTCCTATAACTTCAAAAAGATATAAGAAGAGCAAATTACCATGAAAAAAAATCAAATCTAAGATTTTGAATACCCACTTTTGGAATAATGTTCTATGGGAAAAGAACATGTTCCTGGCTACAACTAAGCAAAACCTCTCTGACCTTAAAATGACTACACATAATGCAATGGATAGAAGATTTATTATAGAATTGTACACTTGAAACCTATGTAGTTTTGTTGACCATTGTCACCCCAATGAGTTTTAATTTAAAAAAACAAAACTAAAAAATGCCTACAGAGGGAATCTCTCTACTCTCACTGGCTGAGCATGGGAGTGGGGATACCCCCTTTCTAAGCTACTGCAGAGACCCATGGAGCAACGGACCAGGCAAAGTAGGACCTTGGGGAGGGGGAGATTTTAGTGGCAGCTGGGAGAGTCTTAATAGCAGTCTAGGGTGGGCAAGGGCAGTGCTCTCAGTGAGCTCTCTGTCAGAAATAATTGGATCCTTCAAAAGGATTGGTGAGAGATAAATGAATGAAGGGACTAGTTATAAAAGTGGGAGAGGAGTTAAGGGAAACCAATGAGAAATGATGAAGCACAGTAAGGCTACCAGCAGTGGGAGGTTGCAGCACCCCAGAATGATCCCTTGTGTCCCCCAGCAGAAAATATTCCCCCAAAGTAATCACTGTTCTGACCTCTAATGTCATAGATTAATTTTCCCTGCTTTGAACTTCACTTAATTGGAATCATTCAGTTTTTATTCTTGTGTCTGAATTCTTTCCTCCATGCTGTGTGTAGTAATAGTGTTTTCCTATTTTACATCAACATGTAATATTCCATTGACACCACAATTTATCCATTTCTCAATTATGGCTAGATTACAAATAATGCTGCTGTAAATATTCTATGTGGGCTTTTGGTGAACATAAGTATTTATTATATTGCCTACATGGTCACTCACATACAATATATGAGGGTTCCAAATTGTACATCTTTTAAAATGTTGTTATTGTCAATTCTTTAAATTGTATCCATTCTGGTGGGGTATAGTGGCACCCCAATGTGGTTTCCATGGGCATTTTGTTGATGACTAATGATATAAAATTGTTTTATATGCTTATTGGTTATTTAGATATCTTCTTTTGTGAAGTGCTTATTCAAGTGCTTTGTCTATTCCTTATTGATTTGGAAGAGTTCTTTATATATTCTTGCCACAAGTCATTTTGTTGGATTCATGTATTATAAATATATTTTCCCAGCCTATGGCTTAAGAAATAATTACATGCTTTAAGGCCATGAAGATATTCTCCTCTTTTTTCCTTTTGCTTCTGGAAGTCGTATGACTTACATTCATATTTGTGTGTATGATCCATCTCAAACTAAATTTTTGGTATGGTGTGCAAAACAGGTCAATGTTTATTTTTTTCCCATGTGAATATTCAATAGCACTATTTTTAAATGAGTCCCTTCTTTCTCCACTGAACTGAAGTAGCAAGTTTACCATAATTTAGGTCATTATATGTGTGTAGGTCTGTTTCTGAGTTCCACATTCCTATACAACACCAGTCCCTTTAATTAGCTTAATAATAAGTTTTGATGGATGCTTCCAGCTTTGTTCTGCTACATTGTTTTCCATTTTCATAAACTTTCTAGAATTCGATTGCAAATTTAAATTACATTTTTAAAGGGTGTATCTCGTTAAGTAGGGGACATATCTGCAAAGATTTAATGGAAGTGAGGGAATTAGTCATGTGCAGACCTTGGTCCATGCAGAGGAAACCTCCCTTCAACTAGACTACCTGGTCTTCACGAGGATTAATGAATAGACTAGCAGTGAGGCTATAGCAGAGCAAGTGTGGGGAAGAATAAAAAGTGATGAGATAACAGAGGTCTGATCATGAAAGTTTTATAGGCCAGTTGTGGTAGATTGAAACCTCCCATCAATAAATAAAGCGTATTCTATCAACCTTGAATCTAAGTTGGAGTTTTGGACTTGCTTTGAGCATTAGAATGTGGCAAAGTGATGTTTTCTGAGTTCGAAATCTTAGCCTCAAGAGGCCTTGCCACTTTCATACTTGCTCTTCTGAAAACATTAAAATAACTAGGCCATGTAAAGATGTCCCGATGATCCTACTGGAGAGCCCACGTGAAAAAGAACCAAGGCATCACAGTCAACACTCCGAGTGAAACTGCCAGATGAGAGACTCCAGGGAAAACCAGCAGAAGAACTTCCCAATTCAACCCAGTCCAAATTAGAGAATCATGAATAAATATATCGCTGTTGTTTTAAGCCACTAACTATTTTTTTTGGGGGTGGTGGTTTGTTACAGAGTAATAGATAACAGACATGTCAGCGTAATAAATTTTGATTTTACTCAGAGTTAAATGGGGTCACTTCCTTTTTTTTTTTTTTGGTTCGGGGGCAGAATTACATGATCTGACTTAGTATTTAAAAGATTTATTCTGACAAATATGAGAATAGATGGTGGAGGTTCAGGCACTACAGTATGGAGACCAATGAGGAGGATATTATTGCAGCAATCCAGAGCAGAGATGATGGTGGTTTGGACCAGAGTAGGGGAGGTCATAATATTTACATTTTGAAGGTAGACAAGATTATTAAAGATTAAACGTTTAAAATATCAGATGTTGGAAATTAGAGATAAGAGGAGTCAAGGTTGACACAAAGATTTTAGGCTTCAGTGACTGAAAGACAGTGATATTTTATAGAGAACATTATACCACATTTCATTAAAAAAAGGGGAAAATATGTGTGTGAATGTATATATATTTGCTTATATTTGCATAAATACATAGTTTAAAGATAAATAAGAAACAAAAAATAATTTGTATAGTGAGTCATAGGGAATGAGATAAATGGGGACAGGGAAGAGACCAAGATTTCTTAGAGCATTCATTTTTTACCATTATGATTTTTAAGCCTTTTAAATGTAAAACTATTATAAAAATAAATTTAAAATGGGAAGGCAAGACAAGCAATCATTTTTACTATGCTAAAGCACACTACATGTGTCATTCATAGCCTCTTTGGCTTCCTCACATCTAATAGTGATGATATACCTACCTTGTAAGGTTTGTGTATCTGGTTGACGGATATTAGAAGTAACATATCTTAGCAAATGTCCAGCACATAGCAGACACTCAGTAATTTGTTGCTGCCATTACTACTGCTCTGCCATTACTACTGCAAGGTCATGAAACTAGTAAACACTGGGTATAATTCAAACAAGATTTTTTTGGTGGTAAAGTCCCTGGTATTTCCCTCTCTGCCATTCTGTCTTTTATAAAAAGCAACATAACAGCTGATGTCTCCAATTTTACTATGCCAGGTGTGTGGGAGTGATGGAATGCAGATATATGAAAAGTTAGTCTCAAGAGGACCAGGAAAGAACTCGAAACAAATGTTTGGAGCAAACATGGAAATGGTCCAGGTCTGAGAACTGCCAGGGGATTGTCAACAGGCAAGGCAGTGAGTTAGAACTCAGCCAAATGGTCATGTATCAGGCACACACAAATATTGAAGTACAAGTTCATGCATAGACTCTGCTACCAAGCCAGCCAGTAGAAGCTGCAGTAGATGGAATTAAACCCTTTTTTGTCTTCACCATGAGCCAAATTTTTTGCCTTCTGCTGAAGCAAAATATATAACAAGATATAGGAAATTCAGGGTCTGTTCATGTGTCGCTTTATGAAGAAGAGCCTTTGATTCAGCCAGAGTGCAGCTTAGGCACAGAATAAGTGCTTTTTAAAAATTAGACTTTACTGGAGGTCTCTGAGAAAGTCTGTTTTACTTAGATTTTGAAAAAATTGAGGGATAAGGCAAATGGAAAGTTGCAGCATAACCTTAGTAAAGACCAAGTTGGAGGACATAGTTTACATCCAAATGACTTCCTAATATCAAATCTCAGAATTTGACAGACATCCACACCCAAGCCGACTCCCCAACTATACTCTCAAAGATAGAGCTTGACCTCATAAAAAGTAGAACTCCTGATACCTGTGAGTACTTTGCTCCTGGTGAGCAATTTACGCCAAAAGGAAAACAGCTAAGACTAAACCAAGCATGCCAGCCATTCTCTGCACTACAGTGTTTGCATGTGTCACCTCATCTTCTTGGTAATTCGATGTTCCTCCTGCCTTGGGCTTAATGAACTACTACTGGTTCTTTAAAATCTCCTCCAGAAATCCTCTTATTACATTCCCATTATTACGTAAGGTGGTTCCCTTTGCTGCTTTCACAGCACCTTATACTTATCTTCACTTACTTTTCTCATAATACTTATCCTACTCTGTTGTAATTTCCTGGTTGTTTGTCCATATATATAATAAGAGTATAAGCTCCCAGACGACAAATAGTGTCTTATTAATCATAGCATAGTTTACTGGGGGTGCCAAAAAAATGTATACAAGTGGCCACTTTGGTCAACGTTGCTGAAGCAGTAGTTCACTATAATCAGAAGTGTCTGGATGCTGATGTTAACCACTTTGAGCACCTCTTGTAATTGCAGAAGTCAAATGTGACTTACATTCCATTTTGTTGTCGGTGTATATTGAGTATTACAATTTTAATACAGTTTTCCTTTCTTAAAATGTGTATACTTTTTTTTGGCACTATACTAGTGTGTGTGTGTGTGTGTGTGTGTGTGTGTGTGTGTGTGTGTGTGTACTTTTTTAAATAAATAAAATATCTATAAATAGGAACCAAGCCATGAAGATTGCTATAAGCCATGTTTGGAATTGATTCTTAGAGTAAAGGGAGAGGGGGTAATAAAATGTATTAAGTAGGTAGATGACGACATCATACCTGTGATTTTAAAAGGTCAGTGGCTACACATGGAGTGTCTATAAGAGAAGGATCATCTTGAAGTCCAGAGCTCTGGTGATCCAGTTGGGAAATGATGATTGTATGAAACAATTATTTAGAAGTAAATTCGACCAAAACTGGAGATTGTTGGAAGGAAATAAAAAAGTTATTAAGGTATATCAACTTATAAAAATGAGTCTATAACTATAATTCATAGAAGAAGGTATCTGCAATAATTAGGTGTGCAGTTCATTTTCAAACAGTGATTTCTTGGGAAAGTGGAAGGGGTTACGTAGCCCTGGTGTTAATAATGTCTGCTTCCAAATGTTGTGTTGATAGTATTCCAAGGATTTACACACCATTTGGTTCATATTGGCAAAGTATGTCTGCTCTGGATTGATGAAACAAATAACATCACAATCTGTTGTCAGTTTTGTGTGACGACAAAACACAGTTGTTTTACTAATGATGCCATGTCTGAACTAAGCCAAGCTTGCAACATGGTACTTCAGAAAGAAATCATCATTTTTAAGTTCCTACCATCAAATAATTTACTGTTCATAGAAAGATGTGAACTTACACGTTTGTTGAAATTATTCAACTAACATTAGCAATTGTTCTGTGCTAGGTACAGGAAATTCACCGATGAAGAGGATTCAATGTTTGAACCATGTGGATCACCATAGAATGGAAGCAATTCAGTATCAATCACTGCATGGTTTAGTTCCAAATGTGAAGCTATTTATTTTATAAATGCTACCAGGACAAACAAAGTAAGAAAATAAAAATAATTTTTGAAAACCTTCCCCACTTAATTACCATGCTTGAAAGAAAAAATAACCTTAAAATTGCTACGTTCAGAAGAACATTTGGGGCCGGCCCGGTGGCTCAGGCGATTAGAGCTCCATGCTCCTAACTCCGAAGGCTGCCGGTTCGATTCCCACATGGGCCAGTGGGCTCTCAACCACAAGGTTGCCAGTTCAATTCCTCGAGTCCCTCAAGGGATGGTGGGCTCCGCCCCCTGCAACTAAGATTGAACACAGCACCTTGAGCTGAGCTGCCACTGAGCTCCCAAATGGCTCAGTTGGTTGGAGCACGGTCTCTCAACCAATTCCTCAACTCCTGCAAGGGATGGTGGGCTGTGCCCCCTGCAACTAGTAACGGCAACTGGACCTGGAGCTGAGCTGCACCCTCCACAACTAAGAGTGAAAGGACAACAACTTGAAGCTAAATGGCGCCCTCCACAACTAAGATTGAAAGGACAACAACTTGACTTGGAAAAAAGTCCTGCAAGTACACACTGTTCCCCAATAAAATCTTTAAAAAAAAAAGAACATTTCACATAGTATATGTATTCTGATACAGGTATAGAGAATAATTATATTATTAAAGATGATTTAAAATATTCAGAAATGTGAATATATATATTAAATAAATTTATCACTTCAAAAGTGGCTGTTGAGCCCATATCAATTAGATATATTTATTATGGACTTCCAGTGAAATGTAAAAATTACCTAGATATATAGGAATGGACATTATGATGGCATTCATTAAAATGAAACCTTTACCTGTAATCTGGGCCTTCTGTAAATGAAATAACTGTGATACATTCTATTTTATGTGACAGGGCAAATAAAAATTTCAGATAAAGCCCAGAATACTTTGTCAGCATTCTATCTGTTTGTGCCTTTGTTATTTGTTATTTTTTGACTTTTTGACTATCATGACTTTGTTATTTTTCTCATAAATTTCCTTGGCTCTATGGCTTTCCAAGTCTAGAATATTCATTAGTATGATATTTATGATAATGACTGAAACAACAAGAACCCAATTAGAACATAACAGATTTAATGCATTGCTTTATGGACACTCCCTACTTACTAAACTATCTCAACCACTTTAGACAAAGCATCTTGTTGAATGTGTTTCCTTATTACTATAGGGCCACATTTATGAGGGCAGCAAAACCTACATGGTATCTAAAAGTGTCAACCATGTACTGGGATCTGGTAAGGAGAGTAATGGAAAAATTAGTTAATGTTACCCAACAATGTTTAGGGATTAAGTATTCCCCCAAACAAAACCAAATACTAGTAATTAGAGGAGAATTTTCTGTTAGTTCATTTAACCCATCTGTAATTAATTTCACCTCCTAAAAAAACAGTGGTGTACCAGTTTCCAGAGGCATTTTTAGGTGAGGGCAAGTGAAAACAAGCTGAAACCCAAAGTCTACAGGTCATAAGGGAAAACTGTGTGTCTAAGTTATGCCAACAAACTTACTATAAGAATCATAATGCAGGATTTCACTTATACCATCCACTCTAATCTTCCACATAACAGTTTTCACATTTCTCCCAGCTTTTTCTGGGAGTACCTATGGACATTCTATTTACAATCGTCACACTATCATCTTGACTATTTCCCTATCCTTGTTTGACTTGCTTACCAAAGGCGAGCCCTTCTGTTCACTAATCTTCACCGTCTATAGATCCTAAAGAAATAGCACTGTGCCCCTTAGCTACAAAGCCATAGATAATAATTATTTCAATGTGGAAACAATAGACATTGTCTCTTTTGGAGCACAGTTGCCAGCTATTACAGATTTCTATACTAGCCCCCGTAGCCCCCACTACCGCTTTTTGTTTTGTTTTGTTTTGCACATTGTTCTTTAAGTCTCAGATATCCATCCACACAAGCTAATGCAGAAGACAACCCATGTGACCCACTATGTTGCCTTTAAAACCATCCCCCTGTTCTTAACTATGGTTCATTATTCTTTCTTTGACCCACACTAATGCAGCTCAACTCACGCTTCAGGTTTCAGCACAAATATGCTTTTCCTAAGGAAGTATTCTCTGACCTCCCTCCCTGAACAAGGTTAGGACCCCATGGTAACACGCCTCCACAGTATTCATTGAGATGATTACATCACTTGCTCATTGTCTATCATCTCTGGGGGCAGAGATCACGGCTTTCTGTGCCTAGCACAAATCCGGGACATTGCCACGCAGTTAGAACTCAATAAATATTGATTGAATGAATGAATTCTGTGAACAGACTTGATTTCTCATGTAACTAGATTCTGGCTTGTAACATCTCTCCAACGGTCCTCCTGACACTCTCATCCCACCTTGAATCCAGGATGAACACATCATAACCTCAAGACCTTTACTATGTGAGGTTTTCTAAGTAGATGGTAGATCCATGTTTCATATCGCACAGGGACTTCCTTTCCAAAGGTCATATTATAACCAGGAAGGGTAGGCAACAAACTTACAAAGACATAACCTAAATAAAATTGGAATTTTTGTTTGATTACTTGTTTAGGATAATGGAATAATTCCAGCTAAACATAGAGAAACTGGGCAAATAAGGAAGAGATAAGAACAGGAAAACTATCCAAAACTCTAATTCAAAAAAATTTATGCAACCCTATTTTTATCGCAGCACTATACACAATAGCCAAGACATGGAAACGTCTTGCCCATCGAAATACCCATTGGTAGACGACTGGATTAAGAAACTGTGGTACATTTATACAATGGAGTATTATGCAGCCATAAAGAAGAATGAAATCTTACCATTTGCAATAATATAGATGGACCTAGAGAACATTATGTTAAGTGAAATAAGTCAGAGAGAGAAAGACAAATACCATATGATCTCACTTATATGTGGAATCTAAAGAAAAGAATAAATGAATGAACTAATCAGAAACAGTCTCAGAGACATAGAGGAAAAACTGAGGGTTGCTAGATGGGAGTGGGGGAGGGAATAAGGGGGGAGGTGAGGGGATTAGAAAGCACAGTCGGTAACCACAAGATTGCCACAGGGATACGAAAGTCAATTTGGGGAATGTAATCAATAATGTAAAAATGTTGTAGGGTATCCGATGGACACTTGTCTCATTAGGGAGACCACCTCAGTGATGATGTAGATACCTGATCACTGCACTGTACACCTGAAGCTGAAGCTGAACAATAATGAATGTCAACTACAATTTTATTTATTTATATATATATATATTTATAAGAAGCAGTGTACAGCATTAGGAATAGAGACAGTGGAAATGCAATAGCTGGGTGCGACATCAGAGGGGTAGTGGATGGGGGGAGGGGGGTTGTCACTATGTGAGGGATATAAATGATAAATGTCTAACTATTACATTGTTTTGTGCACCTGAAACTAATTTTAAAAATGTTAAAAAATTAAATTAAAAAAAGCAAACAAAACAAAACAGGAAAACTACCATAAATGGCTCAATCAATTCCCCATGTGTTGTCAAGGGCCTAGCTGGTTGCTAGCACTGAGATAGAAGAGGTGACTCACACCATTCAGGAGGTCACGGTTTGTAATCTGTAGATTGCTGGTCCTATTTTAATAAAATGCTGCTGGCAGCACCTCTGCTGCTGCTGCCGCCACCACCAGGATGCCTGCTGGAGTGAGAAGCCATGTTTCTTTTTATCAAGGCAACAGAAATGCAGCATCACTTGCCCACTTACCTCTATGCTGTTGTTTTTCTTACTAACACCTTCCACAAACATTAAGTACGTATTCACTGGGGGCCAGTCTCTATGCTAAGTGAAATGAAATAAAAAGATATAGCTTTTCTTTTTTCTGTCCTTATGCTTTTTCTCTGGAAAAAGTCATGTCAAAGTAAGTTCTTATTAAAATCATAAATGTGTTCTGTGCTTTGCTTATCTTCTATGTATAGATACCAGCCAAGCAGGACTTATTGTTGAACCCCACTCTATCAGGTTTATTCCAGGCACTGCAGAAGAATAGAGGACATTTGTGGTTGCTGTCCTCCAGGAACTTAGAACACACTTGAAGAAACAGGACACAGACATTTAAAAAAGAGACCTCTATCCTCTTTTCTATTACTCATTTCTGCAAATCTAATCTTAAAAATTGATTTTTTTCTCTAAGAAGCTGGACAGGCTGAACACTGAAAAAATCTGCTTTAATATTCTTTTGTTCTTTCTTGGTGGCTTTTTAAAAAAATTTCATTGGGAATTTTAGCATCAGATTTTATCCCCTACAAACCTGAACAAATTGACCCTTCTACTCATCATCACTGCCTCCTGCAACTCTTACCTTCATTGATTGCTGGCTTTGCAAGCTTTAAAGAACAATCTTTCTTTCGAGCAAGCTACCAACGCTGAATCATACCAGTTCTGATCTTTTGAGAATTAACTGGGTCTTCACAAATATTTATTAATAATGATGTCAATTGAAAGGGAAGAGATCCTGGTTTTTGTTCCTTCTCAATCAGAGGTTTCCTCTCATTTGGTCTCAGTCAACTGAATACACAAGGCTTCTTCATATTTATTATTTTGCTAAGATTTGCAGGATGTTCAGTCATGGGTATTGCCGGAATCTTAGGGAATTGTACTTTTCACTTTAAGGCAAGATGGCTTTGTGATTGATGGTTCCCTAGGCTCTTTTGACTCTGCTTTCCGCTGTTTCTCTTTCTCCAGCTCATTGCATGCTGCTGTTCAACTTGCAAAATGTCTGACATTTTGAGTGCTGAGACAAAACACTTAAGGAGAGATGGAGCTGGGGAAAGAGAGAAATACTTCAAGTAGATTGACATGTTCTTAGAGCTGTAATGAGCTAGTTACTGATTGATGTGTCACACACTGTACCTGCATTACCTTATTTAGTCCTCAGAATAGCTATACGAAATAGATGCATTTTACCAATGAGGAATCGAGGCTTAAGGCAGTTAAGCTTCCTGATCAAAGTCACACGATTCCTGAGGAGTAGAGCCTGGATTCAAACCCACGTGAGCCTGGAATGGTTAGTTCCTCGTCCTCCAAGTTCATACAAGTTGCTGCACACCCCATGGAGCCCATGACACAGAACAAGCATTGTTATCTCTTTTCTTTCTCTTAGCTGAACTCTGAACTACTCAAGAATATGGATGTCTTTTTTCCTAGCCTAAGAACGTACTTCACTTCCTGGCACGTTGTGAGCGCTCAATAATATATATGGAGAGAATAAATGAATGAATGTATCTGTTGTTCTCCTTACCACAGAGATTGTACCAATCAACTTGAGTAAGATAAAGAAGACATTTTTAATAATGAAGTACTACACAATGTAGAGGTAGCTGTCTTTGCTTTATCACTAAATTGTATCTTTTGAAAGAAAACACTGTATTTTTTAGGTCTTTTACTAATTACTAATCTTTTAAGTCCTCTATATTACCCAGATGGATATTAGCAGTTGAAAGCCTTCAATGACTATTAGTTGAATGAATGAATTTATGATGATTTGTAATAGTAAGACATGAAAAAGCCCATGACAACCTTTTTGTTTTCAAAAGATCACTCTGGAAAAGGGGAAAGATATTTGGGAAGAGGGGGTTATAAACATAAAGGAGAGACCAGATCAGAAGCTATAGAGGATAAATTATAGAGTCTTGACCCCAAAAGTTATCAAAAGATGTTGAAGCATGTTCTTTTTACCCACCTATCTGATTTCCAAAGATATTTGATAAAAATCTGTAGAAATCAGAACAATAACCATTAACATGTCTGGAGACACTGAATACTTTTCACTTGATCATAAATAAATTTAGTACTATTTTAAAAACAGAATACCTGTTAAAAGATGTGAAAATAATTTTTAAATAGGTATTTTTGTTTCAAAGCTTTTGCAAAATGTCTGTCCTAGTTAGCGTGCAGTTTTGAAACAGTAAGTGGAAATGGCAGGTTGTACCTCTCCCTTTAGGATAAAGCTCCTCTGGGACCTTTCCATCTGCTTCTCTTTGGTTTGAGGCAATTTCTCCATTTCAATGGTATGTGGCTTCTACTTCCATTTCATGTTTCAATTGCCTTGTATACTAAGAAAATGCTAAATCTTAGAACTGAGAAATGAGATTTCATAATGATAGCTCTGCTTCATGTTTTGTCATAGTGTTCTGAATATTAAAGAAGAGGATATAGCTAAAAATCATTTTTAGGTACTGATGTTAATATTGCTATTAAAGAAAGCACTGAAATGTTTATATATCACTCCACAGTTGGCAAAAAGATCTAAGATATGGTTTCAGAATATCTTCTTGACTACACCACAAGAAATAAAGAAATCTTTTTAAACACAAAAATAACTTTAATACTAAGAAGCATTAATTATATGGACCTGTGAAAGTGAAAAATATGCCCTCATGCTCCAATTCTTCCTTATAATTCAGGAAATTAGTCTTAAAGAAAAAGGAGACAGCATCAAGAAAACCTGTACGATAAATGTAAAAAAGAGATTTAAATAATAAAGGTGGTGAAAAATGAGGGGGAGAGATGAGATTTGACTGTGTCCAACAAATACTTATACCCATATGCTTTCAAATAATAATGGTCATCTGTCAGGAAACAAAACCTGGCAAATGTGCATTTGATATGAGTTGATAATTTTTGTTTTATTTTGTTCTTGTTTTGCTAGTCATTCACTAGGAAAAAAGGGGGATCTCTAATTAAAAAGCTCGTTAAAGAAGAATTTCAAAGTTTCTTGTCAATATTGATTGAATAAACATTCTCATTTTATTGGAATAAGACTGATGCTGAGTGTTTGAGGCAGATGCCAAGAGAGACATTACCAGTGCTGAGCATTAAATGCATATTTTGTACCATCTCAGTCATGCCTCTTTATCCAATTATTTTACATCTTGAAGGAGGCAGCATAGCAAAGTAGAAAAATCACTAGCCGAAGAGATATAAAAAGAAAAACAAAAGAACTTGTAGTGAGGCTTAGTTCTCTCCATGACTAAATAGATAACCTTGAGAAAGTCTTTTGAATTTTCAGGAACCAGCTTCTTTGCATAAGTAGAATACCAACTGTGACAAAGTACTAGATGAGGTATGAGATCATTTTAAATGGTGTTTTGCTGCAAAAGGAACTTTTACAGTTTTTTCAAAACTGCAAACTGACATCCTGTTATCCTCAATGCATCACTATAATAGAGATGTATAGAATTCTACTCTATGTGATAAAGTGCTTGAGGCTCCACAGGAGTGAAAGATTACTTCTTTCTGTCTCATTTACACCCATTGACTCTTATTCTGAATAAAAGCCTCCCTCACTTTAGTTGAAACATTTTAATCAGAATGTACTGAAGATGTGAGGGAAAAACCACTGGAAAGTCTACAGCAGCTCAAACTTAACAACTTCCAAAATAAACTTTCTATCTTTATGGCTGTTTAAGCCTTCTCCCTTCTTTAAAAATAAGAAAATGTTTTACCAGTGTTCTAAGTTAGAAACTTCTGTCATCTTTTATTTTTCCTCTCTCTATTTCTCAAGTCAAACCCTGCTACTTCTATTTCATCAATTTGGCTTTAACGACTCTTTCTTACATAAGTGCACACTTCTCTTGACCCATGCGCCTGTCATGCCTTTACATCCACAGCCATCGGAGCTCTCTTTATTTCGTCAATGAACTTCTAAAGTGGTTCCAACCAGTCTTCTTGTCCCCAGCCATTCTCATCATTGTGTACTTCCCATTGTGCTCTTGTTTAATCCTCACAACTACCTATCAGGTGTGTACTATTATCGGCCACATTTTAGAGGTGAATACACCAAACACAGAGAGACATAGCAATTTGCCAAAAGCTTCATAAATTATATAACATGGTAGAGCTGGAATCCGAACGCAGGCTCTCTTAACATTCATGTAATTTCTCCCCTCCAGAGTAGAGGTTTTCAAACCTGACCATGTACCAAATTTACCTTGGAAACTTTAAGACAGACAGATGCCCGGGGGCCCTTCTGTAGAGATACTGAGTCAGAGTCTACAAGGATTAGACTCGGAAAATCTGTATTTTAAAAAAACACAGAAAATAATTCTAATATATGCTCACTTTTTTAAACTACCTACTGTTCTAGAGGTGACTTTTAAAGTTGAAAGTTATATTTACCCACATAGTTTTCTTGATGATGGTTCAGATTTTATCCATAGAATACATAGAATTGTTGGGGGTGGGAGTTTAAGACAATTTTGTTGTTTGTTTAATTTTAGGTTTTTGTTTGTTTGGTTTGGTTTGGTTTGGTTTTTTTTCTGTTACTCTCACAGGAAAGTCTCTTTTATTTAGTAGGGATAGTGCTTCAGACAAAAGCCTGATTTTGAATTATGGCTCTACTACTTCCTTAGCCACAGAACAATTGGCAAGCCACCAATCTCTCTGAATCTCATATGACTTATCTATAAAATAGAGGAAATGCTACTTATAGGTTCTATTTTGAGGAGTAAATAAAATGATACCTGTAGAGTTCTTAGCACGTTATAGACTTTTATTAAATATAGCTAGTGTCTTTATCTAACACTTGGATATAAAACTTAAGGCAGTAAATTGTTTACTGACATGTAGTTTTGGAAATATTCGGAAGCATATTTTATCAAACTTAAGGCATGCTTGATTGTACAATTCACCGTCTTTTTCAGTACTACTAAGAAATAAACCACTTCCAAATCACCTTTGACACAATATTTTTAAAATCACTTGGAATTCTTATTTTATGCTTTTTAAAAGCACTCTTATAGACTTTTAAAATTATGTCTTATATATCATATAAACAAAAAAATTGGTTAATGCATTTCTAAAATTCCTGTACAGAGTCCAAATCTTATGAACTACATTTAGACTGAGCACGATTCATGTCCATGTTTTTCAAAACATTGTTCTCTGGGCCAATGATATCTTAATTAAAAAGATTTATTTAATTCAATTTAACTAAATAAAATTTTCAAGAGCATTTATTATGAAACAATGTAAACATGCAGGTAAGTTCAAAGAATCTGCAATGAATACTTTGATGCCCTCCACCTGGACTCAGTCATCGATGCATCAGAATTACTGTCTAACAACCACTTTATGACACCGTCACTCTTAAGGACATCCCAATTTGGGAAATGTTTGAAACATGAAAAAAAATGTGTGCAGCTTAGAAATCAAAGAAATATATTTACTTGTATTACATGTATGTAATAGGAGCATATTATATTTACCTACTAACTAGTTACATAGTAAACTTATTTTCAAGCTCAGAGATTTTTAATAGTGTTATAAACAGTGACTGACTTACTCACTTAACTGGTAGACTCTTGTCCCATCAACCATGATATAGAACATGGAAAAAATCAGTCTTGAGTGTCAAAATTCTAACAGTTTCACTTTTTTTGAAAATTCACTTAAACTCAAATATATGATCAAGTGGAAATTCAAAAGCAAACACTAAAGACCTAAATCCCGCCAAGATTTTGCTGTTTAACCTTAGGCATTACCCTCAAGCTCCTTTTGCAGCACTTTTTTTTCTACCATCTATTATAGAAGGACTGTCACTGCCTTGTGGGTATTGCTGAGAAAGGGTCATTAAACCTTTCCCCTACCTCCAGGATAGCTAACAAGAAACATACAAACTGGTAATATTGGTTAGAAAAGATGGTGAAAAAATTGAAAACACAGTGTATTACTACTATTCCAGTTCAACAATGAGATATAGATAGCTTAAAAGCTCATGAAACACACTAGTCTACTGAGGTTTCCAGGCTACCTGAATAGAAACAAATATGTTCAGGCACTTGGAGAATTGACTGAAAAGTAAAGAATAGATTATCTTTCACACAGAATAAAATTAGATATAGCATCTCTCGTGTAGGGAAATTAATCTGACAGGGTGGGAGCCTTGCAGACCTATTTAGTCTAAAGGATGTTTGCTTTTACAAAATGAGAACTCAAGCTATTTTCAGCATATAATTTTCAAAATAACATATGTGGAGCTCTTCGTGGGAGAAAATCAATGTTCACTTACAGTCAGAAAAATAAGATTAGTGAATATCAGCAGCAGAATACCAATTGGTTTTTCTACCATGATTCAAAGGTTGATTTTCAGCATGGGTTGTATTCTTTATCCCTTTAACTGTTTTTCATCCTCAGAATTCCTTCCCAGTTTTGATCAGGGAATTGACATAATAATAATCGCTTGATTTTCATCGAGATAGTCTCATTCTACGCTGTTAGCAATTTTTTCTTTACGGGTGGTGGATGGGGAAAATTGTCAGCTGAACTATAAAGGGAAGACTAACAGCCATCAATGAAAAACGGGAATCACTCCCACGTGGATGCTTCATGAGAATCTGCCCAGGAACTCTCACTTCTCAAAAGCAGCTTTTGAGTATAATTAGTGACTAGTTTCAACCCAGAATTTTTCTTCTGCTTTTTTTTCTTTGAATTTAATCAATAGTTTTAACTTCTCTAAAATCTTTTATGTGTTTTATTCTTTAAATCATAGGATATTAGAAACGACTTAGACATTGCCTAGTGCTTTGTTCTAATTGCTGCATGGGGCCCTTTGAAGTAATAGAGAGGATTTGTGTCCCCTGCCCCATTCCCTTCTCCTCTATCTGTTTAATATATTGTTTTATTCTTATGGTTTCATTTGAAGAGTTTTCCGCTAAGAAAATTTTAGAAGCCTCTCATCCAATTCTCTCATGCTATTGATGAGGCAACTGGGTAGGTTAATGATGGATCAAAGCTCCCCTAGTCAGGCAGAGTTGAGACCATGATATAGACCTCACTTCTGGTCAGCAATCTTCCCACACTAATACACTGTCTTTACTTGTGTATGTGACAAGTGTTAGACCAGCTTTATTTTTTTTAATGTACCTATTTTATATAAGTTAGGACTCTTCCTGTTGTGAATTTTAGAACCCCATTGTAAAGGAAGCTTTATTGGCAGAATGTTGGGGATGAAAGTATTTCATCCAAGGAACAACTGAGCAACCAAACCAAGAGAAGGGGAGTGAACCTGTTGCGATCCAACCTCTGGAACAATTGGAACCTGGGACCTGAGTGCTGAGGTCTTTCCTTCATCGGTTCTCTTTGCGTCTCTCTGTATTTCTGTCTTAGTTTCCTCTTTGTTGTTCCTTCTACACATTGGAAAACACAGCCTGGCTCAGCTTTGGGTTTCCAAACTCCAACTTCTACCAACACGAGAGAGATGGGTCTAATTTAATCCTTTCATTACCAACACCAACATTTCTAGGAAAGAAACCTGCTTGATACGCATGGATTAGATGGCAATTGCTAGACAAATGAATTTGGCCAGAGAACACACTGCCTTTTAAAATGGCTGCTCCCATAAACTGTGCAGATACAGAAAGGACGGGGATGGCAGTTCCCAGAAAAATAAAAATTTGAACTAAAAAAATTAAAACTTGAAGACCTAGCATATGTATGTCTTTAAAGCTGCACAAGAAAATAATTTTTAAAATCTTTCATAGTACCTAAAAATTGATTTAACAAGTTTTTTTAAATTAAAGAGTGTAGTATTATTTTTTCTAAATGTTTTTGTAAATTCCATCTCTTAACAAGAAGCTACAAGTTTCTTGTTGAAGATGAAAGAAAAATAAAAGCAAAACTATGTATCCCCCACAGTGCTAAGCATAACGTTTAGGTCACAAAATTGGTGCTGATTTAATATATATTGAATTAAGTTAAATTAATAAGGAATTAATTATTTATTACTCTCAAATAAATTAATTATTTCTTATTTTGGCTCCATTATATTCTACCCAGGTAAAAACTTTGATCAGTAGAAAGATGAAAGTAATAGCGCAGTGTTGTGGAGACACATTCATCTAGATATGAAACTTATGTCAGCATATAGACCAAGTTCCACCCTTAACTTAAATTGATGTGTAAATGTGATCAAGTCAGATCCTGCTTTCTCATCTATAAAGCGAACAAAGTGATTTTTAAAATGTATTCCAGCACAAAATGCCATTAAAACACAAAAGACTATGAATATTCCAATAGTAATAAATGTATGTGACCTGTTCACACAATCAAGGATTTTTTTTTAAATTCTGTAGTTCTTAATGCATTTGATTTTTCAAGCTCTTCTTCTATTAGCAAAATTTGGGAGTAACCGCTGCCACAATGTCTTTCATCTGTCATTTTTTTTCCTGTTCTTCCTCCATCCCCACCCCTGTCTTTATTATTCTTCATTTAAGGAGGGTTTTTTTTTTTTTTTCCCTTGATCAGCTATTTTCAGAAGTTTCATGTAGGGAATGGGCCACATCCTATGACCATGGTTTGTATAAGAATTGTTTAGCCTTCCTTATCCATAGCCAACAAGGATAAGTAGCCATGAAGACTTTTTTCCTAATATAAAGACTCCTCTCTGTCACCCTTGTCTTGGTGTTACATACTATAGTTTTGGGTTTTCCACTTCAGTGTATGCTCCTTAGTCTGTCTCATTGTTTCTTCCTGAAATCTATAGCCACTGCCAATCTTCCCAAAGGGGTCTTTATTCCTCCACTTTCTTTTTGTGCTCTCCTGGTCCATTCTAAAACTCCAACCTGGAGTTTTAGTTGACTCCTAGTTTTGCCAAAAAATAGATTTTCATATTTTTGTTTCACATCTCTTTGTTGCTTATGAATAATCTCCCAGGAGAAAAAAATAAAATGCTGACATTTTGTCATCATATTCTAACTGGAGGTTCACACTAGTACTTTTGTAATCCATTTATAGTGGCTTTGTTACAATGATATCAAGCATTTTCTTGGCTTTGACAATAAGTTTGCCTCTTTGCTTACAGCTTTCTGGTACCCTGTTCAGTCTTGGTGATTTCCCGATTTGCTGCCGTGACTCTGTACAATCATTTTTGGAAATTCATTCAGCAAATTAGCTTATTATATATTGGAATCAGATATTTGAATTCCTTGAAAGCAGGTTTCTTCTCAGTTTCTTGGCTAACTTTGATTTCAATTACTGTTTTATTATATTTGTTCTCTTCTTTAAATTCTGTGCTGTTTTTTTTCCATTCTATTTTAATGTCTTTGTCAGAAATAAAAATAACAAAAAGCAGAAACAAAATGAGAACAGAGAGGTCCTGCTTTCTTTCTGTCATCTATTAACATTGTTATCTTCCCAATGCAGCATGTTATCCCTGTCTGCGAAGAGGGAAAGAAACCCTGATTATAAAACAGGAATCTGCCTTTCTTTTCAAACATTCTTACATTGTTTTCTAAGAGCTCACAAAATGAAATCCACGTTTTGGACTTGGCTGCCCTACCTAAGTGTTCATTCATTTTTAATAAATAATAGAGTGAATATAATAATTTTATATTTTATGCAGCTGATTATATTTCTGTCTTTACCACAACATTCTTACCATGGACCTTTTTTACACTATCTTTATCATGTGTTCTCTTTACTTCACCTGTCATTGTCAGCCAGTCTCTAACACAAAGATTCTATCTGGATGTCAATGTCTGAGACTCCTTGGAGATGATATTTCCTGGTATTAACCACATTTATGTTTCATTCTGCAATATATTATTTTTTTTAATTTTAAAAAGATTTACATTCTTTTTCAAAATTTATTGGGGTGATATTGGTTAGTAAAATTATATAGGTTTAAAGTGTACAATTCTATAATACATAATATATTGCATTGTGTGTTCACTACCCAGAGTCAATATAAATTGTAGCTACAGACTACCCTTGTCTGAATCACTCATTTGTATCTTCACAAGGCTACCATGTTCCTTAATTTATGTTGCTAAAATCAGCCATTTGGCTCTCGTTTGCTCTCCCTCAAAACTTCCAATTCTATTCACTTCTCTCCATATCAAATGCAAATACAGTGGTACCTCGGTTTTCGAACATAATCCGTTCCGGAAGACCACTCAAGATCTGAAACGTTCGAAAACCGAGGCATGGTTTCCCCCAAAAAGGAGCACAAAATGGATTAATCCATTCCAGATCTTTAAAATCAACCCCTAAAACTGAAAATTTAGCATGAATTTTACTATCTAATGATACCATAAATCCAAAAAATTTATGGCATTCGTAAACCGAAATGTTAGTCAACGGAGACGTTCGAAAACCTAGGTGCCACTGTATAACCCTTTCTTCAAACAAAGGTTTAGATGGAAGCAAAAATATAAAACAGCTATAAGATATTTTCAATATACATCTCAAATAATATTTCCTTATCTGAGAGCAGGTTTTGATATACTGTAGAGGGAAGTCCTGACAAGAGAGAAAGGAAAAAAAAAACAAGCCCAACATTTCTAGTCAACTGATTTGTGATGTGATAATAGAAGCTAGGAAAGTGAGGCAGGGAAACCTTGGTCTCGTAGCCTCTGCAGATTTCGGCTTGGAGAGGTGGAGGCATGTTTGGTATGTTAAGGAGATGTCCAAGGCAGGGTGCTTTCCCTTAGATTCAGGGGTAGGATTTTGGGAGGAAAGCCCTGTGCCAGGTAGTCCTCAGTGGACATGAGGCAACTTTAAGAGACTTAGGCAGAGGGAGTGTCTCTGTTGCATGTTTGATCCTTCCTCAGTTCCCTGCAAGTCTGCATGCTGAATAAGAGCCCTCTGGCCTGCCAGGGTTCACAGTAGTTGAGTCACAGCACTATCCACAGAGGCTATAGCACTGAAACCTCAGGCCAGGACTGGGTGAAGTTTATGGTGAACACTCAGAGATGTCTCCAGGGCAACAGGAAGAGAGAGGAGGGAGAGTCAGCAGGGTAATCTCCTGAGCCCTGGCTAAAACAAAAACCTGCACCATAATTTTCTTAAACACAGACTTTGGTACTAGCCATGCAAAGAAAATAACCAGATATTCAATCAAGACAAGTGTAGCTCAGAAGATGCCAGCAAGAACTCAATTAAGTATTAGCACAGGACCAAAGCACCCTCTGAATACCTTGATGTCATATATTTTCCTTTCCTCCACAGTCCAGAACCATCTAAAGGGGAGCAGAGAGACAAGGGAGCTCTCCGTCAGACTGAACAATGAATCCAGAGCAGGGACATTAAACCGGACAGTATATTTAAATCATTAGATTGTACTAAATTCCGAAACTGACTTGACTAATTGTGTGTGTGTGTGTGTGTGTGTGTGTGTGTTTGTGTGTTTTACTTCTACCCAGTAGGTGGGAGTGTCTCATGAGAAAGATGAGAGAAGTTTTAGAGAAACAAAGGAGCTACATTTTAAAAATACACAATATGGCTTGAATAAATTTGCAACATCTCTAGAAAGTTGACTGCAAAAGGTGTGCTGATTAAATCTGTGGTAAGGGTTATGCATTTATTTTCCTATATTCTCCCAATATAAAATTGTTTTATTTATATTTAATTTATATTTAATTTTAAATATTTATGAAATATTCCAAACACAGAAAGCTGGAAAAATATAACAAACAACAATCATTTTGCTTTTCACCTTTATTTCTATCATTCAATAATCCTCTCTCCTACAACCTTCCACCAAGTTTCCTTCCCTTATTTTTTCACTTATTTTACTTTTCAAATAAAATGCTATGTTTACTATTGTATTTTTGTATTTGTTAGGAATTTGAAAGTATCATTGTTACTAAGTATCATTTTAAATTCCAATATTTCCATTAGGAGTTATTATTTTGGTTAACTCACTTGTTATGATTATTTAAATTTTGAGTGGCCGGACTAATCACATTTTTCCTCATAAGTTCGATTATTTTTAACATGTGATTTTATAGAATACATGTTTGTCCTCTTTTTTCCAGGAAAAATTACACTAAGTTATTGGAGACATGCCTATATACCCAATTACAAATAGAGAACTAATTAGGTGGGTGTCCAGCTCTACTTTTGTCCTCAAAATCAGAACAAAACAGCATCTTTCCAGCTCAGATCTAGTCATTCCAGCATGTGATCCACCTGACTCTCTGAATCTTTTTGTTGTTCTTATTGTTAAAAATAATGTGAGTTCTACTCTTCCTTGTGCTTCTGTCCTTTCAAATATCTCAATAATTTATTCATACTCTTTCTGATGAACTGCATTTGTCTGCCACCTTCTCTAGCTTACCAAAAGCATGCTTAATTATAATGTTATAACTCCACAATCATAACAAATCAGGTTCTGTTTTATTTGTTCAAATATTTAATAAGATCTTAGAGAATATCCAGGAAAAAAATGAACCAGATAAGGTCTCACAGACAGACCTCAGGGACACCATGTTCCTTTTTGGTGGGTGTTACCATAGTCATAACTTTGGGGCAGTAATGTTACTTCCTGGTTAAGAGTGTGGCGTGGAGTCAGACACTTGGGTTCAAACAGTGGCCTCCTAATATCCTGGCTGGGTGATCTTGGCCTCATTCCATACCCTCTCTAATCCTCAGTTATTCTGTCTAAAAAATGGCTCATCTTCCTCCTGAATGATTGTGACATATACTATGATATGAATTGAAATAATGCACATAAAACCCTCAGCACATACCTGACACATAGTGATGATGAAGAAATATTAGCTATTATTAGCACTGTATGAGATTTTGAATGCATAGTTGGGGGTGGGAAGTTTCATGAACTTCTTAAGAGTAATTTTACTACTGGGTAAGCCCCAGAATATAACCACTCTTTAATGTGACACATAATAGAGCACAAATACATAGCTTTGGGTTGTGACCTACATTTTAGAAAGAACGTAGTTTTCTTTTATGTATTGTTATAGTCATTTAAGTGTTCCTTTCATTACATTTATAAAAACTCAAAGTAAGATCTCTTGGCTTCATGTTTCCCCCTCCCTTCACACTTAGTGTTGAGAGTTGATTTCTCTTACATACTTGCTTTTAACGGAACGTTGTTTTGCCCTCACTCTCACCCTGTCTCTTATAAGCACTTACTCTCACACATAATGGCTTGCTGTCACACAGACACACCCATATTAGCAGTCTGAACAGCCTCTGTGAAAGTAGGAATGGAAATTGGGGAGATTTTGCAGTCTTTCACATATGTGTTACCAAGGAAACCATCTACGTGTTAGCTCACAGTCAGGCTGGCTTTTGTTTTGTCTTCAGTTCATATGAGAAAAAAATTAGAAATCCCACCAGTACCAGAATGCAAGTAATGGAAGGGAGAGTACACTTTTCAATACCAACCAAAACTCACTGTTAACCTTGATAAAAATGCATTTGAGACTTTAAGTACTATAGCCGCATAGTTTATAGACAGCAAGGAGCTCACATTATAGGCAAGAGGTGTGGCCGATTTATTTTCATTTCCAAAGTGATTGTTATCCTGAAAGTACTATCAGGTGATAGATGAAAACACAGAAGACTGGCTGCTTATCCTGAGTTCACCCCTTAACATCTTGGAGTCTAGGTTACCTTAGGTATAAAATGGGCATGAGAATACATACCTTCTCTACTACCTCAAGTTAGAAAATGGATGTGAAATACATTGTAAACTGTTGAATTCCTATTTAAATATGTACTTATATGTGGCTTTTATAATTTCCCAAGGTGTTGGGAAAATTTAAAAATCAAATTATTTTCAAGGAATTTAATTGGATATTTTAACCCGTATTTTAAGAAAAAGAAAAAAGTAAGTAATTGGGATTTCTAAGACCAAAGACTTAGAATTTTATTTGTAATGAGGCTGTCCAGAGCAGAGAGCATTAGACCTAGAGATTATAAATTGTAGTTTCTGGTTCAAGTCTTTGGCTGCTATCGGTTATTCTAAATGTTTCTAACAGATTCATTCTAGCACTGCTTTAATCAACAACTTATGTTATATAGAAAGATACAGTGCAGAAAAAGAAAGTGAAACACATATTCCAAGGACAGGAGGGGGTGAGGAGACTCCAACTGGCCAGGTCCAGCTCACAGGTTAACTGGTCACATCCTCTCAATGATTTTATCCAACAGGAAGTGAATGGGTCACTAGAAAAAAGTAATGTTGTTGTTGCAATGATGATGCAGTCATTGCATTGCATATGAGCTTGAGCAAAAATACATTTCATTATTTTTAGCATTAATTCTACAAAGCTTTCTCTAAATTTGGAATTTAGATTTTTAAAAGATAATGATTGAAAAACAATAACTTCTTTTGGTGGCAACATGAATGTCAGATTAACTGAGCATTCAAGTACTTATGAAAAGCCTACTATATGATAAGCACTGTTTGCTTTGTGTAGTAAATATTCAAATTAAAAATTCATATTCCATAGCTAATTGAGTAGAAATGATGATGGCTTGATTTTGGAGTAGGATAAAATGTACATGCCAAGAATGAAGGCTACAAGCTGAAAATAAGGAGACATGAGGCTGAAGAGACTGAGATTAGATTATGAAGGATTTTAAAAATCAGGCATGTAAGGAATCCCTGCATTTTAAATAATCTAGATTAGCTTTCCAAGTGATTTCTTTGACAAAGTAGTCAATCATTAAATCAGATGCACAAATAGAACGGTCTCAACATGATGATAAACTTCTTTCCTTCTGAAAATTAACATGAGCTATTCAGACCTCTCCAGTCAACCTAGCTTTAAACATAGGGGTGGAATATTTGTGGTTAATAGAATTTGATAGAGAGACTTACCTGACAAGATTTTCAAGCTAAGAAAGAGATAAAGATAGTCAGCATACTTTCTGGTGTTTTCTGTTCCCCACTTCCACTGTATACCTTACTGCCATGTATGATTCCTCAAATCTTCCAAGCTCTCACAAGCCTCTATACCACTGTATATGTGCATTCTTCAGCCTCAAATGCCCCTTCCCTTGGTCCAAATGGTCACTTATTCTTCGTATTTCATTTTCTGTTCTCTCATAACACTTCATTATGCAAGCCCCAATTAGTCCACTTCTACAATTTAAAAAATATTTTGCATGCTCCATCATTAAATTTTGAGCTTTCTTAACAGACTTTAGCATGCCATATTTACCCTTATTTCTTCATAACGTAGTACAATGCTTCACAAATAGTAGCAAATAAATGTTTGTTGTGTTATTTAACAGTTTAAAATGGCTTTATTTTCCATTGTAAGTAGGATAATTACAACACAAAATCCAGGAGTTAATGAAAAGAAGAGGTCTTATATCTCATGAAAATCCTGCAAGAAGAGACTTTGAATAAGAAGATGCTGAGGGAGGCAGAGCCACAGCCAAATTAAGACCAACTTGAGATCAGCTCAAGACCCTGAACTTCAAGAAGAAAGCCTTATAGACAATGGAAATCTTCAAATTATAAATATTTTCTCTCAAAATAATGGAGGTTACTGCGAAAAAACAACAACAACAGAAAAACAATTTGTGCAGTCAAAAGCTATGCAAGAAAGCTGAAGTTGGTATAAGTGATATAAACTGATGTATTGGGAATGCTGAAAATACATATGGCAACCGTATGTTCTTACCAAACTGCAGTGATTAGTTTATCATATTTTTGTTTCTTTGTATTTCCAGGTAAAGTCATCCGTTGTTGATACTAATCTTGAATTCTTTTTGAACTTTAATATTTGAATAACCCAGTACTCAAAATTTCCTCCCAGTAAGAAGAAACTAGCCAATCAACACACTACAGAAATACTCTAATAACAAAGAAATTCTATCTTACTACTGTACACAGTGTATTAGTTTCCTATTTATTGCCATAACAAATTACCACAAACTTAATGCCTTAAAACAACACAAATTTATTATCTTACAGTTCTGTAGGTTAGAAGTCCAACATAGGCCTCACTGGGTTAAAATCAAAGTTTGACAGAGCTGTACTACTTCTGGAAGTTCCAAGGGAAAATCCATTTCCTTATTATTATTTTTTTTCTAGCTTCTTAAGACCACCCACATTCCTTGGTTTATGGCCTCCCTTCTCCATCTTCAAGGCCAGCAACACAACAACTCTCTGACCCTGCTTCCATTGTCATATCTCTTTTTTGACTCTCTCTTCTGCTTCCTTTCTCCACTTTCAAGGACCCTTGTGTTATACTGGGTCCACCCTGAGTAATCCAGGATCATTTCCCTATTTTAAGGTTACATAATTAGAAACCTTAATTACTCTGCAATCTTAATTCCCCTTTGCCATATAACTTAACATATTCATGGGTTCCACAGTTTAGGATGTGGATTTCTTTGTGGGGGAATTATTCTGCCTCACACACCTGGTAATGAAAATATATTTAGCCTCACTCATAAACAGCATATGGCTTAAAGGTAATCCAGAGATGAGGTAACCAGTGATGTTAGGAAAGATTCATTCTGGCCAAGGTCTGCACATTTAAGTTTAACAGTTACCGTATTCCTTCCCTTCATATGTAAAAGGAAATATCCCTATCAAACAGTTTTTCTTAACTTGGTCACGTCCTTTTAAAACATATACTCCCAAAGAATATTTTTCAGTATTTTCATAGTATGTTTTTAAATAAACCCAACAAAATATTGTAGAAATGTTTTCACTATTGACTCAACTGAAGTAGAAATAGACCTGCAAGATGTTTCTAGTGCTAAGTTGGGCACAAACAGCCATAATTATATGTGCCATCTTCTTGACTCAGAAGTGATATTAATATCATTATCAATATAAAAAATTATGTTGCAAATATTAATTTTTGTTTAAAGATCTACAATATTATATTCAATTGTGTTTGAAAAGATCAAAGGAGTGAAAAGAGTTCTAGTGTCTAGAAAGAAACCACAGAGGATTAATAAGGCCTTCATAATTAAATGGAAATAAAATCCCATATTTGAGAAAGATCATTAAAAACAAGTTATAATGTAGACATAAAGAGAGTTCGTTGGAAGAGTCATGATATAGTTATTCTACAGGAGATGAAAGCTCAAAACAGCAGTCCATGTTTGATCTTGGTTGGATAAAGTTCAAGTAGATGGACACAGAGCAGGATATTTCAAAGAAAAAAGGAAGATGTTATGGCAGTTAATCTACATGTTCTGATAAGCAGTCAGGAGCTAGAAATATGATTTTATAGGTAAATAAAATTTTTGTTAAGTATTTGTTTTCTAACTAAAATAATAGTTACTTTCAAGTTGAAATGCATTACTCATACTAATCTGTCCATTTAATAATACTTATACAAGAAAAATATTTTAAATAATTAAAAATACCCACAGTATTTAGTAAATCTATAATTATACAGCTACACGATTATACTCCATGTTTCAAATTAACCAGACATTGGCCCTAGCTTCACAAACGTTATAGCTTGATGATTTGATATTAGTATGGATATTAATAAGAAAAATGTAAAGCTTAATAATGTCACCAGAAACAATGTACCGCGAAGAACACAATTCAATATAAATAATATGCACTAGTACGTTTGAGACTGCATGAACAGAGTCACACTCTTACTAACTTAGTTCAAAGGGTGTTATTGCAAGAAGGAGAACAGGAAACAGTCTAAGGAGTTGCACAGTCAGGTGTCACAAAACACTGAAATATCATTCAGATTACTGTAACGACTGTCCCAATTGTCCAAACCCAGCAAGCTACCCAGAGGACATCTCTTGCTCCCTATTTTAGTATTAACTATCCTTGTATGACGTATGGGGTCTCTACCTACACCGCTATCTACCTCATGTTTTCTTCTTAGTGCCTTCTCTGTATTTTGACTGTTGCCTTCCTCTTTCTGTGCTTTCATTCGTGCGCTCCAAGAAGAAGAGAATCTGAGTGCTTGGTAATTACATCCAATATAGATTCATTCTTTTCATCAACAGAGATGCAGCTTTTGCAGAGCTGTTATAGTGGCTCATTTCAAGAGCTTTTGTTGTCTGCCTTGAGGTCCAGGCAATCCACTGTGACCAGGGAGTGGTTTCATGTAGCACAAATGTAAAAGGAAGCACTTGCGGCTATTTTTTTTTTTTTTTTTTTTTTCTTACAGAGGGATGTAAACATGGCAGGAAATCAGGAAGCTTTATCTTGCTCATATATAATGAATATTCTATGGGATTTAGGAAATTGTAATAGCCTAGAATTTTAGAATTCCTAGCATTCTGTTCACTAGCATGATGACTTTTAAAACTTAATATTCACTTCCTAACCAGGTAGAACTATGATACAATTTAAATGGTGAGTGAGTGGGTGGGTGTGTGTGTGTGTGGGGAGGGCATTATTTATTCATTTACCCATTATTGGGCATTTATTGAATAGTGGCTATTATTCTTTATGCTGAAAATACAGTGATACATTTGGTACACTGATTTGGGATTTTCTGAGCCCAAAGAAAGCTTGAAATCTAATGGAAGGGATAGCCCTTAACCACAAAATCAGAAAGAAAAAAAATTCAAGTATAGTAAGTACTATTTTACATGCTGCCACCATCAAACATGTCTAAACCATCTACATCTATATCTTTATACTTTGTATTCCCTCCTGTGACTATGTATCAATGACCCATGCTCTTCCTAAGACTAAGTCTTCAGGTTGGTTATTGGATCCCAACTCAAGGTCATTGCTGAAAGCCTCATTTTTCTCTCCCAACTCATCACTTTCCTTCTCCATTCAATTATTGTCATTAACATTAAAAGATGTAGTCATTCGTCATATCTTACAAAAACCAATGTTCTCTTGATCCCGCATCCCTTCCAGCTACAGCCAAACTTCTATGCTCCCAATTGCAGCAAAATTCTTCCACAGGATGGTCTATGTTCATTCCTCTTTTCTCATTCGTTCTTGCTGTCCAGTCCAGCTATTTACTCAACCAGTTCATTGAAAATATGCCTGTGAGGGTCTCCAATGACATCCAACGCCTCACATTATAAGGTCAATTCCAGTTTTCATGTAATTTGCCTTATCAGTAACATTTCCCATCATTGACCACTTTTCTTCTAAAACATGTTCCCTTTGCATCTGGCACACAAACTTCTCTTGGTTCTCCTTACACGGGACTGACAACAACTCTTCTGTCTCCTTTGCTGATTCTCCTCATCTTCCCTGCATTAATTGCTTACAGCCCCTAGTCTTTGGGCCTCTTCTCTTATCTACTCACTATTTATGTGTGATGTGGACAGAAATTATAGAAAATCTAGTTCCACTCTTAAGAGTGGTATAAAAAGAAAAAGAAAATGGAGAGTATCTCAGATATTAGTGACCTAACTAAATCCTTGTCTATTACAGCTTTACATATAGATTCCATTTTTGTTCTTAATCATCATGGTTTCAACCCAAAAGATTCTTAGTGAGATATCCAGAATGATTGTGCAGGGAAAACATGACAGAAGATTTCTAACAGAGCCAAAACAAACATTAAAAGTCTTCATTATGCAATTTTGTTTTGCAAAATCTCTTTCAATTGCCCAGCAAATGGGCTTTATGATTTTGAGTTTGTTTTTTCATTTGTTTTTTATTTCTTTGGATTTATTTGTGTGTTTTTTTCACTTTCTCTCTCCCTCTTTGCTCAATCTTTTTGTTTACTCTTCTTCCTTCCTTGACTTCCTCCAAAAATTAAAATATCTCTCCTCTTTATTATGCAAATTAATTCAAGCCCTTTTGGCTTCTGCTTCAAAACTTACATACCCATAGCTATCACTGTGCACTTTTAGAAAAGGATACCTAAGTGTCAGAAATCCATAGTCATAGAAGACAGTATATTGATCACATTTTTCTATTTTAATATGTTTTTAGTAATCCATAATGTTCATTAGGCTTTCATTACGCTGCCTGTAACAGAGAACCCACAATAGCAGGATATTAAACAAGATATAAGTTTATTTCCTTCTCTCATAAGAAAAATCTTACTTTAGTCCCAGGCTTGTATAATATGCTATGGTAATAGTAACTGAATTTCCCAATAATATTTCTCTATTATCTTTAATGTATGGTTTCCATTCTATGTTTTAAGATGGCTCCTCAAACTTCAGATATCTGTATTTCAATCAGCACAATGAAGAAAACAACAAAAGAAAGGAATGACCTCTCCTACCTCTCTTTAAGAATTTTTCCAAAAAAAATGCACATAACACTTCTGCTTAATTCCATTTAGCAGCATTTTTCATCTGCTCACACAATAGCTTTAAGGGAAGCTGGGAAATTATTCTTGTTAACCATGAGTCCAGTTAAAACCTGAGGGTTCTATTATCAAAAAAGAAGGGGAAATGGATATTTGGGGAAAATTAACTCAGTCTTTGACCATGTTACCATCCACCTAAAGGAGTTTATCTTTTTAAAAAAAATAATGATATCTTCCTTTAAATTTTAGTGAGTAAAATTTTCTCTAGTATCTCTAATGTATGTATATAGGTGTATGTATGTATATATGCGTATGAATAGATGTCTGTATCTATCATCTATCATCCATCCATCCATCCATCCATCCATCCATCCATCATCTACCTACCTATCATCAATGAAGTATCAAATTAATTATCTACTTACCAATACACCCATCTAGTTATCAAGTTAGCCAATTATCTGTTTATCAATTTTTTAAAACGACATCATTGCTTCCAACTTTCTCTGGCTAGTCCTTTTCTACGAATTTTTTGTTGTTGTTATCAACAGCTAGGAAAGGTGCTTAGAATGAAGATAAGGGCTGTATAAACATTGAAACTCTATGAGGGGTATTGTCATTGCTTGGCACGTGGGATTAATCAGCAAAGCTTAGAAATCATGTGGTGACAGCCATAGTCTCTCTGTTGCTGCATAGCTTGCATAGCGTGCTTGGAACTAGTCAGATAAATACTTTTGATAAAGCCAAAGCAGTGCATATGAATCTGACAGGGAAATACAAGAATATCTCATCAGTACCAGAACAGTTCCTTGATGAGAGGCATCAATTTACAATATTTCCTATTTTGAGCTGTGTAGAGAAATTGATTGATCTCCATTATTATCCATAAATTTCATATCTCTTTTTATTTGCAAGAAAATACAAGTAATTGGAGGTAGAGATCATGGTTTCAGAGTATGACTTTATTTTTCTTGAAATTAGCAAGAAAGAGCTGAAAGCTTCTTTCCCCATCATACCTCTGCTCGTATTTAGTCCATTGAAAATAAACAATAAGTACACTGTGACACCCAGATGTCATAATTCCAAGCCATAAAGGATCTATCTGAGTGATAAAGAATGAAGATGACTAATCTTAGTCTTCAGCCAGGGTGTTACAGGTATTATCAATGTAGGTGTTAAAGGTATTGAAGTTAATGGCAAGAAGTTGCCCTGGTTCCTTGAATAAATGTCACAGGGAATAGGGATAGGATATTCCAAGTAGCAAGTAAAAAATTGGAGTAAGCAAGAGTGTGCCAGCACACTCTGGGGAAGATGGTAGGAGAAACGCTCTTTCAAGGTAAGTGTTTAATTATCCAGGTATGGTGAAAGGCAGAATTTCAACTTGTGTACATGTTTAGAAATTCTTAGGATAAACTGAACTGAGAATGATTTTTTAAATGTTACTTCAGAGATATAAAAAATCTAAACCCCACAGAAATCTTTAGAAAAGAGACCTATTCCTACTGTGCTTTTTAAAAATAATCATAAACACATTTAACAAATGTATTTGTAAAAATAAATCTTACAGAGATCTGGATTCTTAAAGTTTAACGTTATTTCTTATGGACTACAATGATCAATCTTGCCTTGATAATTAATTTACCATATAACATTCATTCTGTGCTGTTTATACCACCTAAAAAAACGATTTGAATTGTCTTTATTATACAGGAAAGTTACCAATTCATACAGTCTCCATATTTTCCCTTCAGCTGATTATTAATGGCATTACTGATATTAACTGAGCACTAAGGTTTAAGATAAATTATCTTAAAAATTTGCATATGACATTTTGCTTTTACTATTGATGTACAAGAGTCATTCTCTCATCAGCACTAATTCCTCAGTTTGTATTCCAAAGTAGGGACCTCCACTCTTTGAACTAAACAGAAAGAATGTTTCCACCATTCTTTCTAACTCACTCCTCTCTAAAGGAAGAAAGCCTGTAGAATTGGAGAAGAACTGAGCTTATAGAATTCTGCCCATCATTCTTTGATTTTGGACCCGCCAGCATGCATAGAGGATACATTTGGCTCAATTCCTGATAAAATGTGGCAACTATACTGACACCAAGACCCAGGAATATCTTCTCCAAACAGGTCTAGGGGAGTCTATCTTCCTCTACCTCTCTACTCTCTTGTCCATATGGATATAAGACAGCTCCTCATGGTCCCCGGTGTATGGAATGGTTGTTGCTTAGCTTCACGTAACTCCATACCTAAGTCACATTGGGTACTCTATTTTCAGTAGTTTGATCTCCTTTAGTGCTCAGTTGCAGAATCAAGGATAATAAATTACTCATAATTTATTTCTTGTATTATGTACATAATCACAAGTATATTTCCCCCTCCCTTTTCCTTACTAATTTATACAGAAGCAAGCCAGTTATCAAATTTTTAATTTAATCCTAAGAAGCCACCAGACTTGCATCTCTCCTACCCTTCAAACAATTTTGTAAGCACATTTGTTCTCTCTAGTGAGTCGCTTTCTGCTTGAAATACCTAACATATTTTCTACTTCCTGCATGTAACATTGCTTGATATGTTATGACACTAGCTATATGACATTGATGAAACCTCAGTTTCCTCACTGGAAAACGCTGATTATGATACATTACACAGTCCTGTGAGAACAAGAGAGAAGGTATACAAAGTGCTGAGCTATAATAAATACTCAGCAAATAATTGCTATTTTCACCAACATTAATGAATAATACAATTTTGTTTGAATATGAAGTGTATGCCCACTTTATAAGTTCTCTATTACATTGTCAGAACAAGAAGAATACCAGATGATTATGGTTTTTGTATTATAGTCATTTCCACAAATTATAATTAAGCAATTCTGTGGTTCCCTAGAGTATATTAAAATATTTTCTTTGGGGTTCGTATAATAATTTCTTGCCCCTTTACCTATCATGCAATCCTTCCAATTGCAAATCAGGTTGGAAAAATTATAAGGTTTCCTATTTTCACAGGGATTACCATTCAGCTCTCTTTTGTTCACGAGAAGGTTCTGACTGAGAAAAAAGAGAGATAAAAGCCCATTATGTTATTCATAAATTTGGAATTTTCCCTCTGGTAATTTATGCAACATAGATTTGTCACATTAGAGGGAAATGTCATTTAATTTATGCTTTGCTTTTGCCTGTGTGAGTGAGTGTGTGTGTGTGTGTGTGTGTGTGTGTGTGTTGGATTCTATAAACAGAGAAATTTTCTGAATATATTCTGCTGCATAATATTAAAGTTTAATTTTTTAAATAACATCTTTTGAGGAATATGAGATCCACATTCCTCTGTAATAAAGTAAGAAATAAAGAAATCTCTCCGTGTGCTTCTGTGACCTTTGACAAGTGTCATAGCTAACTGGTCTTAGCAGCAGCAGGATTTATTTCTTTCACAGACTGTGTTCTGCCAGGTGGAAATAATCACTAAAAATAAATGCCTCAGGTTTAAAGAAAAGTGTTTGCCTTTATTGTGCTTACTCTGACTCTGAATGGTCGATGTGTTGGGTATCCCACCAAGTCAGAATAAAAGGGCAGAGGAATATTTGGGGCGGGTTGAACTTTGACTAGTTCTAGATCTTGCTTTGTTTACAAACTGATGACAGCTTTATAAACAAACCACTAGGGGTTCTCATAATTTACTTGTAAATATGTTGAAAATCCTCGTTTCAGGATTTCTGCCCCTGCTCATGCTCTCTCTGAAAACTACTGATTCTTGAATTTCTACAAACATTTAGTCAAATTGACAATTCTGACTCATTTAGGGACCAAAAAAAATCAGGCTCAGCTCTTTGATTGGAACATGTTATTGATGAGACTGGCTTTGTCCATATGTCATGATCTACAGATATAGCTGTAACTTGACTCACCCCAGCATTTATAAAACCTGGCATAGTAAGTCAATATTAAATAGAATCCTATATCCAGTAAAATTGTCCTTCAAAAGTGAGAGAGAAATTAAGACATTTTTAGATAAACAAAAGATGAGGGAGTTTGTTACCCCTAGACATGCCCTTCAAGAAATGCCAAAGGGAGTACTATAGGTTGCAATGAAAGGAAAATAGAAACTTAAAGCTGTATGAAGAAATTAAAATCTCAATAAAGGTAAATACATGGACAATTATAACAGCGAGCATTATTGTAACTTTGGCTTGTAACTCTACTTTTGGTTTTCTTCATTATTTAAGAGAAAAATACACTTTAAAATTATTAGTCTAAAAATTAGTATTATTGTAAATTTGGTTTGTATCTTCACTTTTTGTCTTCTACAAAAGTCTTTTTGTTTTATGTGAGACTGATGCATTAAAATTTTTTATAGTCTATGTTTTGGACACAAATATATAAAGATGTACATTTTTGACATTAATAACTGAATGGGATTGGAGCTAGAGATGTGTAGGTAAAGTTTTTGCATGCTATGGAAGTTAAGCTGGCTTAAATTCAAATTAGTGTCCTAGTTTATCATGTTAAATGTAATCCCCATAGTAACCACAAATAAAACAGCTATAAAATATACATGAAAGGAAATGAGAAAGGAATTAAAACATTCCACTACAAAAAAAAGAAATAATAATAAACTAAACACAAAAGAAGAGAGAAATGCAGGAATTGAGGGACAAAAATAATACAAGGCATTTAGCAAACAAATAATAAAATGACAGAGGTAAGTCCTTTCTCATATGTAATTACTTTAAATGTAAATGAATTAAACTATTTAATCATAAGACAGAGATTGGCAGAATAAATTAATAAAACATTATCCAACTATGTGCTGTCTATAGGAGACTCACTTGAGGTCCAAAGAGACAAATACATTGAAAGTAAAATGATGGAAAAAGGTATTTCATTTAAATAGTAACCAAAAGAAAGAAGGGGTGAATATACTAATATCAAACAAAATAGACTTTAAGTGAAAAAAAGCTTATAAGAGAAACACATTATATAATGTTCAATACATCAAGAAGATATGACAATTATAAATATTTACACAACTAATAACAGACCATCAAAATGTAAGAAACAAAAATTGACAGTTTGAAGGGAGAAATAAGTCTATAATGATAGTTGGAGACTTCAGCACATCACTCTAAATGATGGACAGAACAAACAGAAGAAGATAGGAAGGAAATAAAAGACATGACCAACACAATAAAACAGGTTAAATGTAACAGACATATACAGAACACTCCACCCAACAACAACAGAATACATATTCTTAAGTGTACCTGGGACAGTCTCCAGTATAGACCATGTGTTAGGATACAAATTAAGTTTCAATATATTTAAAAATAGCTATCATACAAAATGAGTTATCTGAATACAAAAGGACGAATCTAGAAATCAATAACAGAAGGAAAATAGGAAAATTTACAAATTTGTGGAAATTAAACAACATAGTGTTAAACAACTAATAGATCAAAGAAAAAAATCACAAATTAAAAAATACTTAGAGATGAATGAAAACATAACATACCAAAACTTATGGGACACAGTGAAAGCAGTGTTAAAGAAAAAATTTGTAACTACATTAGAAAAACAAACAAACAAACAAACAAACAAACAGAGATATCACATCAAAAACCTAAATTTACAACTAAAGGATCTGGAAAAAGAAGAATAAACTAAACCTAAAACGAGACAAAGGAAGGAAATAATAAAGATTAGAAAAGAGATAAGCAATATAGAGAGTAAAAGAACAATAGTGAAAATGAATGACACCAAAAGTTGGATCTGTATAAAGATTAACAAATTGACAAACCTTTAACTAGATGGACTAAGAAAAAGAGAGAAAACCCAAATTGCTAAAATCAGAAATTAATGTCAGGACATTACTACTAATTCTACAGAAATAAAAAGGATTATAAAAGAATACTATGAACAATTACACATTAACAAATTGGATCACCTAGATGAAATGGAGAAATTCCTAGAAACAATGTCTACCAAGACTGCTTCATGAAGAAACAGAAAATCTGATTATACGTATCACTAGTAAGGAGATTGAGTGGTGAAAGCAGCGATTCTCCCTTTGTTCCTGACTTAGAAAAAGTCTTTTACCATTGAGTATGATGTTCTCTGTGGGTTTTTCATAAATAGCTTTTATTACTTTAAGGTTAATTCTTTCCATCCCTAGTTTGTTGAGTGTTTTTATCATTAAAGGATTTTGGATTTTGTCAAATGCTTTTCTGCATCAATTGAGATGATCATGTGATTTTTCTCCTTCATGCGGAGATACATGAGAATGGATCTATTTTCACCTACCCATTTTTTTTGAGCTTATAACATTTAAAATTAGAAAATAATCAGCCATTATCTTCTCTTAGACTATTATCATTTTAACCTTTGCTTTATTACTAATTCTAGAATTTTTATTATTATATGTTAGATTTTCATTCACTACGTTTCATGTCCACAACCTACTTTATCCTGCATAAACTGCTAAGTCTATATTCCAATTTGTTATCCCTACCCAGTTGAATTTAATGTTCCATATAATATGTCCCTGTGTTCTTAATTTTAATAATTATGTTTGTCATTCTTAGAGATTTCATTTGGTTCTGTCCCAGATTTAGGTGTCGTTTTTTGTTTTTGTTTTTTGTTCTTTTTAATTTCATACTGTTCCCATTGGGGGTTTTATTCCTCCTTGTATTTCTTTAATAACTTTAAATGTCAATACCTGATAGTGATGTTTAGACCTTTTTTATCTCTAGTTTTTCAAATATGAATTTTCACTTTTGCTGACTTGTTTTGCACTGCAATTAATAGTTTCAATTTTTAATTGTAATCTCATCTTCAGTAAGGGTGGGTTTTCTTTGTGGGAGTCTCATACATTGTGGGCTGTAGATTCTGCTGAGACCAATGTTAATTTATTAACTTCTGGTTTCCTACCTCATGAGTAGTAAGCATTCAAACCTCACAACTTCTGATTTGGAATTGGGATTTTCATTTCTCCAAGGTTACTTTTTTTCCATTTATGAATCTGGTAACTGGCACATTTCCTGATGCCTCCCTGGATCTGTGCATTTTCTAAACCAATTTCCAGAGATATTGTAGCCAATTGTGACATCCAATTCTTTTTTTCTTTGCAGAGGGTTTGATTCCAGCTAACCACCTTGTGAAGCCAAAACCATAGATCCTGTTCTACCAGGACCAGCAGTACGCCAATCTGTCCACTTCATCCCAAACACCATACCTCTGAGCTACTTCAGTAACAGCCTCAAGTTCTGTCTTTATGTTTCCCCTTCATTTATAGCAATGAGAAAATCCCATTTTTCTTCCTGATGAGTTTAGCTGTGTGTTTTCCAATGTATTTTTCTCTTGGAATTAAGTATTTTTCCTATAGAAGTACAATATTTGTTGAAGGAGTTTTGTAGCAGTATATAGCAGAATAGTATTAATAAAGTTTGCATAGATAACCTCTTTTACCCACTTAATTAACATAGATATATTTGTAGTCATTGATCTCTTATTGTTATTACTGGCTTAAAACTATTTAATTACATTTATGTGTCCTATTTTATCCAACTAAATCCTCATTTTTGTTGTTTCTAGTGTTTCTCTCTCATAAATGTTTTCTTATAAAAATATTGCATTATATAATTTTCCCACATGTTCAGTAGAAAAAAAAATCAAGGGATATAGATAACATAATGACAAAGACACACTAAAAAGCTGAAAGTTCTAGAAAGTAAAGAACAATAGCGAAGGAAAGAGTTAACACACGTGAGTGTATCAACATTTCCTCTGTGGCAATGTTTTAGCTATAGCAAAAGGGTTTGTGCTTTTGAAATAGGTCTGTTGGTTTCTTTTTGACGTTATGAATAGCTCAGAAAATGAAAGAATTTTATAAGAAACCAGAACCAAATTCCTTTGCTGGCACTGTACGTGAGAATGAGACCTCAGAAAAACATTAATATGATTGAAGCATACATTTTCTCTATTTTCTGTTGCATTCTTTCTATTTTGAGGTGCCTAGTGGATGGTAACATACTACATACTGAAACACTTCGCTTTATCAGTCCTGAAAAGGAGTAGCAGCTGTGATTAGGGTCCCTGACCTGAAACTATGGTAAGCTTGTTGGAACGAATCCCCCAAAGTGTTTGTAATACCACAAAAGCTAGAGGTGCTTATAAAATCGGTGGTAGTCTAACACTCTTTACAGCTTCCAGAATTCTCTTCCATCCCAGAAGCAGTCTATTTCCATTAGACTGAATAGACATAGAAATATAACTAAACACTTCCAGAAGAAGCAGAATAAAATATTTTTAAAATAAAATAAAACAAACAACATAGAAGAACACAATACATAAATCAAGAATAATGTACAATAGTTAAGACAAAAGTTGCTAAAAGAGACAAAAGAGGGGAACAATTAGATTGCTAATGCTAATTTACCTGAGGAAAAAAAAAATCAGTGACATTCATTGGAAACCAATTCCATCATCTTTACAATTAAAGTTTTCTTCATAAACTGACAGTAGACCCAAGTTCTTAATAGTATTTTCTTTCCGCTCACAGTGACTTATGGAGAGATCTTCTAATATGTTTTAATTTGAAGATAATGTAACTTACTTTCTATTTAATGGATCTAGTTTTACTCCCACAGATAATGGAAAGCTAAACTGCCTTCAGCTGTCAATTGGCCAACTGATTTGATTGTCTGTTAGTCCCAGAAAATATTATTTCTGCTTACTTTCAAGTTTAATTAGGTCCCTATAGTGTTCTGAAATACCGCACTGCTTAATCCTTGGTATATATATGATCAAACCAAGCAGAGCTCAGTCTTATAATTTTTTAATTTGGTCACTAGAGCTCAGACAGGTTAAGTGACTTGCCAAGAATGTCAGGCTGTTCTCCCAGGTTATTCAGAAAAGTCCTCACATGCGAGATAAATCCTGACCAACTTTGATATACTAGAAAGATGTAATTTTGAAGGGAAAGGAGACCACCCAGAAGGAAGAAATAAAATTTAAAAATTTTTATAGTAATTACTAGGGAAAACTTTAGGAAAATGTATTTCAGGATTAGTTCTACAATATATCTTAGTCATAGGGGTTTAAAGAAGTATGAGATCAGAGAGGCTAATTTTAATCCTGGCTGCACTTGGGGAAATTCTAAAAATATGTCTACTCTAAAATAATCCGTACTCACTTACGGAAGACTGATATAATTTGTCTGGGGTCAGGTATGAACATTGAAATGAAAACCAAAACAAACATCAAAAATCTCATCATTGATTATATTGTTCACCTATCATTGAGAATCACTGACTTCTGTCATTACAAAAGATTTTGTTGAAGAATGTATAACTAAATCCAATCCATAAAGGATGGATAGAGTTTGGGTTGCTGGATACAATGGCAGAGTAGAAATTAGACGTTTCAAGACCAGCACAAGGTAAGTGTCAATGTCTTTAATGTTTCCTTATAAAAAAGGCATGTTGGCCACCCAGGGGTTTAGGAAAATTATGTATATTCTGTCACCAACACTCCACTTCCATCTTTGATCTCATTTAGATTTCTCACTTTCCTCTGATGGTTTATATACAGAGTCTCCCTTTTTTTAGAGCCCTTCCATGGAGCAGTCATCTGGACCTCTATTTGACTCCTCCTGGCATCTCTTTCAAATCCTCATACTTGAATCACACACACATACATACATACATACATATACCATCAGTCAGTCCCAGCCAAATATTATTAACTTCTGTACCCAACCTAAGTTCCCATGACACTACAACCACCACCAACCATCCCCTGCCATAGAAATGGAATGCCATAGAAGAAGCTTTAACAAAAACAAAAATCATCCAATGCAGAAACTTCTGGTTATAGATTATGAGTCTCCAACTCTTTTAGTGTAATTCACTTCATGTACAGATTTTTTAAAATTCCTTATTACTTCCAGGTTTTGGAGCCCATTCTCCTTAGACATTATTTCACTTTTATCTGGTCTATCAATCTCCATACTATTTCAAGGGTCAGCTCCAAACTGTGTTTCTCATTTAAGTGTTACGGTGCATCTAGAGCTGATTGGGAAAATGCCAAAGTTGGTAGAATAGCACTGTAGATGCAACCTCTGGGTCCTGGTTGAAACTCAGAAGCATCCTTTTATTAGACAGTCTCTGGTTTAAGATCAAAATGACCCTATGGTAACATATACTATTTTCCAGAAGTGTTTGAAATTTACTTAACTACTTATTTCAAGTAACTAATCAAAATCACCTCTCTTGTAGATCCAGGTCATTTTATACTTAGTCTACATTAACTCTGAAATTTCTCCTTCAGAGCTTGGCCATATAATTATGTTGATTGCATTCGCACTTCTTTATTTCCAAAGTGCACGCCAGGTAATTGTAGAGGTGAAGCAGAGTCTATGTTGGATTCATACTCATTTACTGTGCTAATAAAAGGTTTAACCCTTTGGTCTTGGCAGCTTAGTAGACTCTCTCTGCAAATGTGCCTAAATTTTGTAGCATAAAGAAAATTCCTATCACTGGGAGCTAAATTAATAATCAACACAGGATTATGGATGGCATTTTTAAAAAGATTAAGATGCTCAGATTTGCTGTTTTCCTCTCAATTGCCACCAAAGACAGTCACCAAAGCAAAGTTAAGTAGAAAATAGAACATTTTATAGGACCTACCGAACACAAAGAAAATCACATTTGAAATGCAAAACCTTCTAGAGTCTACTAGGTATGGCAAATATGACATACGAGTAGAATTTAAATACATGTAGATAAAGCACAACTTCTCTCCATATATAAAGAACTCTTCAAATTAATAGTAGCCCCACAATTTCACATCTAGGAATTTATCCTAAATATGCAAACATGGGTGTGCAAATCAATTTCATTGCAGCATTATTTATAATAGAAATCTGAAATAAATCTAAATACCTATCAATAAGAGATTGTTTATTACATTATAGTATAGCCAAGCAGTTAAGAAAACATGGTACAGGAAAGTAAATTATGACTCAGGAGCAGATTATATATATATATAGATATATAGATATATATAGATATAGATATAGATATATAGCTAGATATAGATACATAGATATATCTGTCATAAACAAATAGTGTTTATCTCAGTGTGTGGTTACAATATTCAATATACTGATTAATGAAGGCAAATTCCAGAAAAACATGTATAATATAAGCAAATGCATGAATGTGGAGGGAAAGCATACCATAGATGCTTGTAGAGGAATAGATTTTGTAAAACTCTATGAAAGAAACTGCAGTAATCACTCCCGAGGAATGACACTTGAGTAATTGGAGGTAGAAGAGAGTGATGAACAGGTCACTTTAAAACTATCTGAAATATTCTATTTTACTTAAATTTTAAAAAAGGGGTGGGGGAATTGAAATCTCCAAGGAGGAGCAAAGAAACATTGAGTTCTGCTATTGCTCAATGCTTAATGTCCAGATAGTTTCCTTAGATGCTTTCCCATGGCTGACCATTCCCTTTGGCCTTGGAACTGCTTGTAAGTTGCATCAATGAAGCATGGTTTTGTAGAGACTGACCCTGGTTTTCAAATTTCATTTCTGCATTAATAACTGCAGCCCAGGAAAACTAATCCATGAGCCTGAGAGGAAGGTGACCACAGAATGAAGCAATTAATTCTTGGCAAGAACAGATGTATTCACCCTGAGTGCTCAGCACAAGCTACATTTGCCAAGCCAATTGTCACTGCCAAGACTTTGCCTGGGATAATAGCCTTATTCAAGGATTTCTTCCCCCTTGGCCAAACCAATAGCTGCTTTGTAGCACCCTCTTGGCTGACATTGAGAATTACAAAATTTTAGACCCGAAAGAGATTTTGAAAATAATTTAGTCCAGTTTTTTTATTTGGTATATTTGTAGTCCAGACCCAAATGATAGTCTACTCATTCAGCTGGGTGAGGACAGAGATGAAATTAATATGTTTCCTAACTCCTAGTCAAGTGCTATTGACACTGGATACATGGTGTTAGAAATCCAGTGATTTTCAAAGATGTAGACAGATAACTGTTTTGCTTCTTCCTTCTCTTTGTTGTTATTGACACTAACTGATTGGTTTTGATGAAATTTTAATTTTCACATCATGACTCATAACAACTGCACAAGCCCCATGCCTTCAGAAAAATCCACAAATATTTATTCTTTTTGGCAGTCTTTTGAGGCATAATGGTCCAGCTCAAGGACTGTAGAATCACACTGTCTAATTTTGAATCCTAGCACCATAACTTACTTGCTGTATAAGTTGTGTTACTTAGTCCCTTGTTTCCTCATATATAAAAAGAGAAAATATAGTATCTATTTCATAGGGTGGTTATGAGAATTATGTAAAATAATACATGTAAGGATTAGAAAATTACCTAGTATATGAAAAGTACTCAATAACTGCTAGTTTTTTCTACCACTAATAGTATTATTATTACTATTGGAATTTTTCCCTGTTCTCCTACTGTGAGTAACTGATTTTTGGAATTTTTCCCAGTTCTTGGAATTTTTCCCTGTTCTCCTACTGTGAGTAACTGATTCAAACTTTCAACTGAATTACTGAAACAACTTCTCAACTTTCTCTCCTGACCACAATCTTTCCTCATTCTTTCTCATAATTCCCAGTGCTGTTAGCATAAGCTTTATATAATATTAAGTCTTATAATGTTATTTTCCTTATAAAACATTTCAATACCTACTTATCACCTGGTTAAAAAATCTAAATTCCCTGGCATGGCACACAATGTCATCTGTGTCTGAGAGAGCCAATAGGTCATTGTAAAACAGTGCCCCCCCCCATGCATGATAAAATTATTAGGAAGGAAAAACGGTAATTTTTTATACTTTGTCCTATCTTGCCTTAGAGTGTAGACTCTTTTATGATGTGATTAAATGGCATTAAAGTGTGGTCCTGTGTAAAAGTTTTAAAGATATTCACATTTTTAAAAATGTGATTAAAAAATTATGATTAAAAAATTATGCCTTTTTAATTTAACTTAATTCATTGTATTTAGATTCAGTAGCTCTAGAGATACTGTACAATAATGGTAATATATGTGCCACATTTGTTTGTTTGGCTAAATTGTACATTTTATAACCTTTTTCAACAGCGTAGGAGGCTAATGGTAGCACTGAAAACCCTTAAAATTGGTATAGTCATCTCTAGCCCAGAACTTTCTTCTCAGTTTCAGACGTTTGATATGAATGGACTATTAGACATACGCACATGGAGATACCACAGGTATTTCGAACTTGGCAATGAAATACTGCTCCACCTCCCTTATTCTCTGTTCTTATACCAAGCATCAACATGTACCCAGTTCCCTCAATCAAAACTCATTTGATATTTCTCCTTACTCACCTCAAAACTCCATCAGTCACAAATTCCTTCCTGATCACTTTCAAAACTGTTGTAGTCTCTCACTTCCAGCAATCATTACTTCCAGCAATCATGCCTTCAGCTGGTCACTCATCATTTCTTGTCTGGATGACTGCAATGACTGTGGAAATCTCCCTGCCTCTAGGCTCATTCCATTTGCGTTCACCTTCTCCACAGTTAGCAGAGACAAATATCTAAAATAAAAACCTGATCCTTTTACTCCTTTGTTCAAAATCCTTGGTAGCCCTCCCATAATTCTTTAAGATAAAATTCAAATTCTTCAATCTAAGAGGTAAGATCTTTCTCTGTAAATTTTCTCTGATCTTCCTCTTTAAACTTACTCCTTTTTCCTGAAATACACTCTTTACTCTATGCATACCTAAGGAATTGTATTTCTCTGAATGCTGTGCTATTTCATGCCTCTATGCCTTTGTACCTTTAATCTTTTTACCTGGAATACCTGTATCTGTTTCCTCCTGCTATCTTCCTCACTTGCTTAACTCCTTTCTACACATTTTTAAATAGTAGCTTCATTGTCCCTCCATTTATAGGAAGACTTTTTGACCCACCTGAATTAAAAGATAATTAATCTGTGCTCTGTTAATTCTCCTGTGAATATTCATTTATAACACACACCACACTTTCTTAAAATGATCAGTTCTCTTCTTTCTATCTTCCTCTGGAATACAATCTCTTTGAGGATAGGGACCACACATTATTTTTCTTTATAATGCACTCACAAGGCCTGGCATTTAGTTGTAAGGAAATCCTAAGGTCAATGTGACCATGGCAGCAAGTTAGGGAGCAATTCCCAAAGAAAGAGAGGCATCCCTCTATTTTATAATGCAATGTAATGTATTCTATTAGATGATTATTTTAGGGAATCTAGGAGGTTTTCTTATACTGACACTTATTTCCTTACATGGACATTCAAGAAATACACGTTGAATGAATGCATGCTTGGATGAATGAATGCACAGAATTGAGTTCTACTGGGAAAGTTTCATATCTCTTTCAATATACCAACCCGTTCCCAGGCTGCATGTTTTCAGATTCTACAAGAAGAAGGACATCCCAGAAGAAGGGTGCAATTCTACATTCATTATAATATAGACTATTATTGCACCTACTCAGAGAATGTGGAATCACGTTGATTCTCTACATCTACTTGGGTATCTCATGGGGCTGCTGAATTCTCAATAGTTCTCACAGACAGTTGCGAGTGACAGACTCTATCTCCTATTACAGCGATGAAGGAAAATAGCATTAACTTAGCCACAAAATACTGTTTTGTACCCCTCCCACACATAAAAATATCAGAACCTAGAAGTCTACATTTTTTTTTTCATTCACCTGAGTTGAATTTGTCCTATTTTTATTCACCCAAGGGGCTTAGTAAGATAACAGTGTTTTTATAGCAATTACCTAATCCTTGCTTTGGCACAGATAGTAGCCTGTGAAAAGAAGAAAAAAATGTCTCACAATTGAATATTCCATCATAGAGTTTATGAGATTGGTACTGCTTTGAAAAGGACTATTTCTCTTTATGTACATAAATCTCCTCATACTCAGTAAAATGGATGACATATAAATATTTCTACGGATTTTATTCACTTAAAGGAAAAATAATTTATGTAGAATTCTGGCTAAAATACTAATACAAATATAATGGTCTGTTTAACACTGACAAAATAAAAAAAGGTAAGCATCTTTAATGTTAAAAATCTGTAACTCCCAAATAAAAGATGTTAAGGGTATGTTTGGGTAAGTTAGTTAAATTTATTCTCCCCTTACCCTAATTATCTAGTTGATTCTTTTATTGTGACAATCTAATTATCCAATCAATAATGACAATGTGTACCTGATATTTTGAAATGGACCAAGTCGGGGGCCAATGTAATGAACTTCATTATTCTCTGTCATTCCCACTAAGAAGGAAGTTCCTTGAGAGCAGGAGTATGTTTTCATTTTTTCTCTTCACTGCTGGATCACTGTCATATTGTGCAGCTTCATGAAAATGGTGGGTTTTCATTAAATATTTGTTAAGTAAATAAATGGTAGCCTTTGGAATAAAAGCTATAGAAATTAGGCAGGCAAGAAACAACCCATCCAGTGGGGTTAAACGGGTAATGCTTTATCAATCTTTTTAACCCATCCAACAGGGCAAATGGGTAACAGAGCAAACAGAACATACATGAAGCTGTTCGCACTAATACCTACACAGTGGTGATTTTAGATTATGTATCTTTTTAGAATAGATTATACAGTCTCAAACAGGCAAGATCAAAGGAGTAAAATTTCATTAGGATATTTTTAGGAGTAATAAGCAGAATTTTCTGGGGAAATGTATTTCATGAACAACCAGGAGCAAGGAATATTTTATTACAATGCTTCCTGAGAAAAAGTATTCACTTTTGAATGTGCTAGGGCCTTCAGTTCAACTGGTATTTTCTGAGTAACTCCCAGGCATGAGGCAGAGTCCTGGGCAGTACAGGGGAGAGTATCAAAATTATCCTCTTCCAATCCCTTCAAGGGGGCTTTTTGTTCATCTTTGTTGGATCATCTTTATTTCTTTAAATTGAAAATGTCATATTTTTTTCTTTTTTAATTTCCCTTTGTCTGGTGTACTGAAGCAGGACCTTCTGAAGTCATCCCAGAATTTCATGCATTATTGACTTCTGTGATCATGGCATTATTTATATAGATCATCATACTTGAAACCCTTCCGAAGCAGAGCCTGCATATTTGTGGGGAAAAAAATCTCATCGCGCATTGAATTTTCAATTAAAATATTTAAAGCAGAATTCTTTTCATTGGTGATAGATGTCAAAAGCTCTTTGTGATCGCTGCCTCCATAGGAATTTATGAGTAAGTCCTCCGGATGTACAGATGAAAATATCAGTGCCTTGTAACTATAGAGGACATGAATTTAATTATTCTATTAAATTCAGCATACTACATAAAGTGTGCCTCATTATCACAAGTCATACAACCTGTATGAATTCTGAAGCTTGGAGAAAATAATTTGTTTTTTAATTCCATCATGGCTTATTGAATACCTAGGTGGCATGAGGTGCTGACTGGGCCCTGTGACTCAGTCGTGAAAAACAGAAAGAGAATATTACAGTACAACGCAACAGGGGAGTTGGGGAATACCAAAAAGGGGATGTCGGTTCAGGGTGGTTTCCCAAAAGCAAATAATAACAGATAAAGGGTAGCCAGGCAAAGGGAGAGGAGACAAAGACGTGTCACATTTAAGGAATTGAAAGGTTGAGAGGTGTGTGTGTGTATGTACATGTATTCTGGAAAAGGAACTAGGGAGGACAGGAAGGGTGGGTAAGACATAAAGCTGAACATGTAAATTGAAACCTATAGGTCATGATAAAAAATGCAGACTTTTTTCTAAGGGCAGTAGGGAACCCTTGATAGAATTGATAGGGAGAGCGATGACACCAGATGAGTGAAGGTCCCAGGCTGCAGTGTAGAGAGAGGTTCACAGCGATTGACACAGCAGGAAGGGAAGCAAGTCAGATGGCTGTTTTAGTCATTCACATCAGAGATGACAGTGGATTCATACAGAGTGGTAGCAATGGAAAATGAGAGAGTAGGTGGATTTTAGAGAGATTCAGATGTAGCGTAGACAGGATGGACTAAATGGCAAGACATGGAAGAAGAGAAAAAAAGTTTAAAAGTGATTTCTGGATTGAACACGTGCGTTACTGTTTACAGACCTATTAATAGTAATGATTTCCTTGATTTTAGCAATGGCAAGAACTGGCATTTTTCCAAGTCCAAAGTCACAGCTAGGCCTTATCCGTAAGGAAGAACACGCATGAGCAGGGCAGCTTCAGCCTAGACCCTTGCCTCTCTGACTAAGTCATCATTCCTGGATAGAGATGGCAGTTCAGAACAGAGCTAGGGTATGGTAAATAAATAATATGGATTTTTAACAAGTCAACCTGAGTTATGGGGTGTAGGAAAAAGTGGTGGCGACTAAGACAATTAAAAATCCAAGGAGAACAAGACAAATTTTGGAGATAGTGCTTTTATGAATAGCTTCCCATTTAATGATGTATTTCAAACTAAAGATGTCCCTGGGGAATCCCATAACATATTTACATCAATCAGGTATTGAAGTACAGATAAAACTGACTTGACTTTGTATATACTGATGCTTCAAAATACCCTATTTCAGTATTTCAATAAAAAATAAAATGAAGTATTGGTTCAACACATGAGTACTTAACAACTTCTAGCTCACTCAAGGATTCTACAATTTGAATGTTAGGTTGAAAACTAAGACGGAAGTTTTCTATAGCCTAATAAGAAAGTGGGAGAAATGAGAGGAAGGAGATTTAAGTTATTTTTTATTGAGGAAAGGATGGCTATAGCTACACAGCATATGAAAAATTCAAATTTAGTTGATGCCATTAGAATTATTTTCTAAGACTTTAGAATGACTGTCAAGATTTTCATTCCCTAAAACGGCTGATAAACTATACTAGTTTGATTAATTGTGTAAAGCACAGCAAATATTCCTTATTCATTCTTTTATTTGACAAACATCCATTGAATACCAAATATGAAGAAACACTGCTAGGATCTAGGGTTTAAAGACAAATAATTGTTTTCTCTCAAAAAGCAGTTTTCTTAGTAGAGAACAGCCACTACACGATAATGGCACTATGTAGTAAATTCTGTGATCAAGAATGAACAGAAGAAGGGCAGGGGGAAAAAAAGGCTATGTTCTGGCAGTAAATTAGATAAAGAATTGGGGAGTGAGAAAAGTGAAAAATTTGAAGTGAGAAATCGGCGGCTCACAAGCATGATTTCCAACCGAACTGCAGAACGTTCCAAATGATGAAACCAAAGGTTTTGTGAGGACAATACTGGGAAATGAGCCTGAAGTAGCAGGCAGGAATCAGACATGTTATTAAAAGCCTGTATGGCAAACAAAAGGGTTTGATTTTATCCTGAAAGGTATGGGGAATTATTGCAAGATTTTAAGCAGAGAAGTGACATAATCCAGTTGGGGATATGATGTTACGAAAGTTGGTGCTCAGACACGGACTGGCAGCAGCCATTTTTGAGGATATGGAGAATTGTGCTTGCAAATGTCTCCCAAATATAATAACATGTGCAGGTCACATTTGAAGAATTACAAAGCTTAACTAAAGTGAAGAGTACACAAAGCATCAGTAGGAACCATCTGACAGTGGAGCAGATTTATGCTCAAAAAGAAGAGTCTTACCAAAGGAAAGGCAAAATGTAAAATATGTATGTGTATATACGGAAAACAGTGTTTGGACTACATCCTAAGGTGTAATAAGCAGCTGAAGTAAATGGTTTGAAGCTGATTTGGCCAGAACTGCTATTAGATCTTAATCCCCAGCAAATGCCCTGTGGTCTTATTTTTAATCTCAGACACTGAGGAAAAAAATAACTAAAGGTGCATCGGGGTTTTAGTGGGTCATTAAAATTTAATTGCCAGTGTGGAACACTTCCAAACACAAATTTTCTACTATAGCTATCTTGCAACACAAACACCTACAGCAGTGCAGCTTTAGTTTCATATAATATCCAACTGAGAGATAATGAGACTCTTTGATAATCATGGAGGAGCTTATATATCGAAATGATGCTAAGTGCCTTCATTATAGGCCATATGCTTATTCAAATAATTCTCTCTAACAATTCGATAGATTTACTCAAGGAAATTCTGAAATTTAAAATTTTATGAAAACATTTCCAACAAGTATAGCAGGAAAAATGGACTGAAAGGGAATTAGAACAAACAGGGAAATACATGAAAAGTGTAAATCCCCATATCTTTTCATTTTTCTTTTATGACTTTATTTTTCTTTTGTCCATTGCTGTTAACTTAAAAATAAAGGGATATACATAAGTTGTTTAGGAAACCAATAAAAAGTAATAAAGAGTTAAAAAGAACTGTGAAATTCCATGGAGTAGCTATTGTACCAATACAGGAAAAACAATCATCAGGGATGTTCACTTGGGCCAAGGACCAATCCAGCCAACTTTTTATCCCAATACACGTGCTATTTACCATATTTTTGAAGTTCTAATAAATGTCTGTTTGTCTCCTTATGAATTTCACCTTGTTCCCTAACTCCTACTGTCTGAATATAGGTCAACATATGACTCTCTTTGCCAAAGTCCTGCCTAAAAACCCTAGCTAATGCTTATTTTTGCAGATGTGTAATGAATTCATGCCACACTTATCCCATTACAAGAGCAATGGGTTAAAGAGGGAGTTTGGGAGAGCTGCTATGACTTTCAGAGATTTATTAACCAAAAGTTCATTATCGAAAATGCTATGGAAGTGGTCAGGAAGATACGCAGCAAACTAGGCAAAGCATGATTTGTAGAACAAGTTATGTTTTATATTATTTAAAGTAATTGAGACTTTTGATTAAAAATGAGGTAAATTTTTTTAGAGTATTTCCTTTTAAAATGTTGGCTGCAATCGATCATAGCAGGCAATACTATTTTTCTGGCTTTTTACAAAACAGTTCTGTTGAAGTATAATGTATATACCATAAAATTCACCATTTATAAATGTAAAATTGATTTATTTTAGTAAACTTACAGAGTTGTGCAGCTGTCACTACAATGCAGTTTTAGAACATGGGTATGTTAAGTTTATTATTTGGTAAAATCAACATGCTCGAGACCTTTAATAAATAGAATAAGTTAAGGGAATATTAGATTAAGCCTAAGCCAGGGCTACCACTGGGCTCAAACAATCTGAGGCTATCTGGTGAATGGGTGAATTGAACCACTGTAGTCTAGTTACAAGAGGAAATATGGCATTTCCTTGAGGAAATTATTCTGAAGGAAGAAGCATTTTTATTAAGCACCAATGTGTTGTCAGCAGAGGGACCCATGCTTCTGACTCCAATCTGACTCCAATGGTGTATGTTACTAGAAATGTGTTGCTTCTTCCACTCCCATATTTAAGTGGTTTTTTTGCCTGGTATATATTAGACACTAAAGAGATATTTGTTTATTAAAATATTTTTTGAGTGAGATACTTTTATTTATATAGAGGGACCCAAAGAGCAGATTTTGAGACCATAAGAAATGTAGCAAAATAGAATAGAATACATTACAATAAAGGAAAAGGAGCATTTCATTTTCTCTACAATAGGACTCTGAGCAGCTTTGACATATGACAGTCCTATTAGTTGGCTGCAAAAAGAAACCACACTACCTGCAGAGAGATGGCTTTACCTAAGAATAAAGTTGAACCTAGGAGACATGGTTTGGTGAAGGATCAAAGAAGAGTTATGAACACTGTGACATCAAATTGTCCTGAACATAACATGTTAGATGAATCTCAGAAACCCATGGGGAATTAGAGACTCCGCTCTATTTTCCACCTCATTCTCTACCATCCCTGCCCTTGCTCACAAGGCTCTTGCCACAGTGGCCCTCTTTCTGAACTTCTACCATTATAAATTACTGCCTCCTTAAAGCCTTTTTGATAACTGTTTCCTCTTCATGAAATGGTCTTTTCTCCTACATCTTGGAGCTAATTCTTTGTCTTCAGATTTCAGTTGACCTCCTGACTGCTTAATCTCAAATAAGCACTGAAACACTTTTTATCATATTGCTCAGTTTGTTTTTCTTCATTGCACTTAGTATATAATAATATTAAACATGCTTATCAATGTACATAAGATATATTATATAATATATATTAAAATATGTACATATATAAACACTTATAAAATATATATAAGCATCATGTTAGAAGCATGATGAGAGAAATAATAATAAAGCAACTTTACTTGGATAGTTTTAAGGTTATATTATAAAAATGTATTGCTAAAAACTTTCTATGACATCTCCTAGAGGTCATCTTGCCATTAAGTAGGTCAATAAGAGATTTGCTTTCTATTAGGTTCAGCCACTCTGTAGTTGAAAGTCTGTTTTAAAAAAAATTCTCATACTGATACAAAAGATGTTTTCTTGTACCTTTATAACTAATTCTGCTTTTTTCCCTTTGGAGCATATTGTCTGAATCTCTACTAAAAAAATTGGTCTGTATACCATATCTACATATTAGTATTTTCCAATATTTGATGGATTCTAGGTTTTGCAATTTTAAACTTTAAACAGAAATGAGAATATTGTGATCTTCTGGGAAGATGGTTTTTGGGGAGTTTAAAAAAATATATGTAGGAAACAATAACCAAAACAATAACAGTATCAGACAAAGAGCAAACAAGTGTTTACTGGAATCACTAAAATGGTTATTTAGTCTTTCATTTTGCTGCCACAGAAATGAGGGGTGGAGGGAAGCCGTAGGCATAAGGTAGAGCAGATGCAAGGTCAAGAAGCTGGGTTTGACTGGTGGCTGGTAGGCCCAAGTCTTCATCTCATAGTTTATTTTCACCAGAGGGTGAAGAAACATCAACTGCTGGAAATACCTTGAGACTCTCAGAGCTATTTTTTTTTTTTTTAACCTGTGATATTTTGTGGCAAAAATAATATCTTATTACTGGCTTGCTGCTTTACATTGAGACTGGAGGAATGACTTCCATCATATGAGAGAAAAAAGAAACAGTCTGTCAATGGCAATACAGATGATATCACAAAGGGATCAGAACAGTATGAAAACTCTGATGAGCTTTACGTTTTTCCTGAAAAAGTTAGTAGAATGGGTGAAATTAAAAATTTTCCTTCAAGTTAAATTGCATGTACATGGTTCTCGACTGTTTTTATAATTCAACTCACTGGATATTCAATTTGGTTTAACGTGTATTTATTGAGTACTGAATACGTATCAGGCTCTGTGCTGGCTCTAAATAACCAACATAGAGATGCAGTCCCATCACCAGGAAGCTCACTGTATGGTGAGGAAAACAGATCAATAAATGAGAAAGTATTATTGTCCAAACACAGTTGTGCATAGGAATACCAAGCACTGGACCCTGGAGGAGCGTACACAGATGACATCTGTCCAGTCTGAGAGGATCAGGGAAAGATCCTCAGGGAAACGATGTCTGAAGTGAGACCTGAAGAAGAGGAAGAGATAACTAGGAGAAGAGTGGAGGATGTGCATGGACTTACAAATAAAAGAGACCAGACCTCCTTTGACACACAGCAACTAATTCTGTGTGGCTGAAGCACATGTAGCAAAGCTGGGAGAGATAAAATTAAAAGGCTAGACAGATGAATAGAAAGCAGATCTTGAAATGCTCCATGTTTGGTTATAAACCAAGGAGGAAAATAATGCAAATGAATTCTCATTCATATTGTCTCGTTGCAGGTGACATTGCCCCTATGCAAGGCCTCAGTTTTTCCTGTGCTATTATATATTTCACTATCACACAGCACTCTGAAACTTAATACGTATTTGAATGAATGAATTTGGAACCTTGACTCTACAGTCCTCTAAAATCAGATAGATGCCTGCTGGTCAATTCCTTTTCTTACTGCTCCAGGTTTTTTTTTTTTTTTTACTTCCTCTCCTCATAAAAAGGGCATATTATTTCTCTTTAGAAAATTTCCATTATGGTAGAAAATACAGACACATTAATAACACTAGGAGCTTCCATTTCTAAATAGGATTGAGGAGCTTGTGACAGACCAATACTTACACACACACACACACACACACACACACACACACACACACACAAACCTAGAAAAAGGGCGGGGAGGGGAAAGGCGGAGAAACTTTTTGGAAATCAAGCATGTGTCTTTGACAGCTAGTCTCAGTCCGGGCTACTATAAGAGCGCACAGTTAGTAACCACCTTGGAGGATGAGGGAAAGGACCCAAAAGGAAATGATGTCAAAGCTGAAGCCTAGAGTCCAAGGTCTTCGAAAGAAGGGATGCTCGTTTAGTCAAGCTCAACATTCTGCATTTTTTTCATTTGGGGTATTTCCTGAATTTTGGCTTGGGCTGTGGGGGTGGGTAGAGATTAAGACAAAATGCTTAGATCAGGTGCTAAGAAAGAGAGAATCTAGCCAAAATTTAAGCAATCTTGTTGAGTTATGCAAAAAAACCTTAGAGTTCAGAATTATAAAGGAGAGATCCATAAAGGACAGAACCTGATAAACACCCTACAATTTTATTTAGAAGCCTTGAAAAGCTGCACTCTAGGAGCCAGGGTGAAGCAGAGCCGAGGTAGGATCAGCCCAACACAGTGTGCCCTCCTGCCATGAAACAGCTCAGCCCCTCATTAGATTAAGGTGATCCACTCAATAGGAACCATCCACCTACCTGTAAGAAAGTAGGAGAATGCTCCATGGAGAAACAAACACATTTTCTAGAAATTCTGTATTTTTTTTCTAATATGTTTCCGGTATTAAATAAAAAATTAGCAGGCAAACCAAGAAACCAGGACAAGAGACTAAAAGAAAAATATATAAATAGATTCATCAACATCCCAGATATTGATGTTATCAGACATAGATTTTAAAATAACTGTGGTTAATATGCTCAAAAATAGAAAAGATGAGGAAAATGCCCACTAAAGAACTGAAGTTTTTAAAATATAATGAAATAGAAAGTACAATAATCAAAACAGAATTTAATAGATAAGTTTAACAGGAGATTGGACTCAAGAGAAGATTAATGAAATGGAAAACAGAGTAATAGAAAATATAAAGCTGAAGTACAGAGAAAAATGGATGGAATACACTTTAGAAGTGTATAATAATTTCTAGGGTATGTAACTAAAATCCCAGAAGGAGAGCAAGGCAACTACACAGAAAAAATTTTTAAAAGGATAATCACTGATAATTTTTTAAAATCTATCAAATGAAAATCCATAATTTCAAGAAGTTCCATGGACCCACATAAAAATAAGTACAAGGGAAACTCCACTTAAATATGAATGTCATAGTAAAATTGCTGAGCAACAAAAACAAAAAATACATTTTTGTGGGGAGAGGAAGGCACATTACCTTTAAGGATAAACTATAAGTCCTAGAGAGTTGATTTCTTAACAGTGGAAGTAAAGAGACAATGGGAGGACAACTTTAAGGTGCAGAACAAAGTAAATAAATGTTAACCTAAAACATTTTGCACAGAGGAAATATCATTAAAAGTGAATGCAAAATTAAAAACCTTTCCAGAAAAAAAAAAAGAGAGAATTTGTCACCAGTAGACTCTTAATAAAAGAAACATATAGAGTTCTTAAGGTAAAAGGAAAATTATCTCAGATGGTGATACTGAAATACAGGAAATAATGAAGAAAAATGGAAAAGATACATGGGTAAGTATAAACTATACAAAAATAATCACGGTGTCTTATGGAGTTTAACATATATGTAGAATTAAAATACATTAGAACAAAATCACAAAAGTTCAGAGTTAAATCTGTAATCCTGGAATTATCTGGGATATGAAATACATACTAAAATCTTTAGAATCTGATAAATCAGGACATGTATTATAATCACCCATGCTTCAGGGTGTGCTCCATTTAAAATGACTTTTATCATTAAGAGAACCCCAAAAGGATAGTGCTGCAAGGACCTCTGGAAATATCACCCCAATATATGGATGATAAAAATTAGGTTTAAATATTTAAGTGATATTTTACCAAAATCAGACAGCCGGGATGAAAGCTCAGGTCTTTTGACTCCAATATACATCATATTAATGATTTATCAAAGAATAGTAAAAGAACATGTGAACCAGAGGCTAATAGATTGGTAAGCTTATCATGAAATAAAAAAATACTCGACTAACTCAAAGCAAGTCAGGTAAGGAGAAAAAAAACAAACACAATATGAGCAGAGCAAATTTTAAAAAATAGTAAGATGGTAGATATTAACCTAAATATATCAGTAGTTACATGAATTCCCACTATGGAATATTACCTCCCTAATAAATCTCACGCATCCTGGTCCTTGTCTAGCAGAGAACATAAAATAAGAATTGTGTATTCTATCTTGCCATGTAAGGGGAACCACAATCAGGAGTTGCAGTGCAGAGCCCTGCGGGAGATTGAGTAACACTGCAGGCAGGGAACTAACTCATTGGGAGACAGTTGGGGTCTTTGAGAGGCTGGATAAATTACCCCCTTCTTCTCTGAAGCAATGAGAAATAGGACAGAGGAGTAAAGTAGATGGGAGATAAAGCATTACCTTTATCTCTGACAAAGGTCATATTGGAGAATGTGACTCATATCTTTAGGCAAACGGGCTTTCTGTTAATGATTCTCAGAAGTAGACAGATTGATCTCCACAGAGTTATGGCAGTAGAAACTTCCCACTACAAACATAGCCTGCCCATAGGGAGGCAGAGCAGAATACCTATATACAGGCTGGAGAAAAAGAGGCATTGACTCCTAGTTGTACTCTAGGGAATGCAGAAAGTTTTGTTGAAAAGCAGCATTTGAGCTGAGGCTTGGTGGATGAGCTGAGTTTTGACAGGTATAGACAGAGGTTACATGTGAGATAGTGCTTTGTAAATCATTATATGCTAAACCAAAGTCATTGCTATGGTGTAGGAAATAAGATTATCTAATGGAGGATGCAGGTAAGATTTTGAATATTTATTCATTCCTTCTTAGAAAGTTAAATGGAATTCAGTCTTATCAATTAGTGGGTGGAATTCTGAGCTAAAATACCAATACATACTAATAACTTCAGTCCTCCAAATTTCTTCCCCACAGCCAAATTCATATTCATTAAATTCTTCTCCCTTGTTGAGCAGAGGATGCAAGAATACATTAAAAATCATAATATTAGCAGAATAGGATTTGCAAGTCAATCTGTCCTATTATGAATGCAGTTGTAAAGTTCTAACCTTCTGTGTTCTTGGCCACACTCTGTGCAGGCCGGGAATACTTCCCCTGATAGATAATCAGTACCAGGAAAGGCAGTAAATGCTTGTAAAGCTCTGTCATTTCTTTTGTACCCCATGTCCTTGTTTACCGTCACCACATTTAGTGTTGCCTACCCATATCTGCAGGTACACACATGAGTGAAGGTGTCATGCAGGGAGGCCTGCGGGGTCTCTGCTCCCGTTCCCCACAAGAGAACGCAGGACATGGTGAAGCCAAAAAAGAACACCCACGGAGTCATAGATGGGGGAGTTATACCACTATACTCTTGCTAGTGGCTGGGTTGGAGAAACAGGAAACAGGAGCCACACAACTCGCAACCCTCACTGCACCACTTGCAGGCTCAGCCACCATCTTCTTGTTAGCCCCCATTTTTTTGCTGCTAGCGTAGCCACGGCAGTTATATTAGTGGCCAATGGCTCACTGGTTACAGCTGACGGCCAGCTAGCCACAGCTGGTGGCCATCCAATCACAGTTGATGGCCATTTACTAGCTGAGCCAGCACCTTTCCATGTGAGGACGAGAGCCTGGAAACTGCACTCCTGGGGCTCTGTCCCCACAGAAGGCATATATTCACCCCCCCCCCCCATACACAAACACACTCCACTTATAAATACACAAAACACAGACAAAATGCAGAGGTAGGAATACAGTACACTTTTCTAGTACCTAAACTATACATTCTTGTTGCTTTCATTTTTAAGGTAGAATGTGGGCCAGCATGCTTTTAGTTTAGATATGTTTTATTTAGCATGCTTGGTCAAAGGAAATTTCAGAGTAGAAATAATATAAGATACTGGCATTTGTGCGTACTTCTCAGACTATCCTGAGTGAAGACCTGTGGCTATCAGATGTGTCAAATCTTCATTAATCTCTTCTCTCCTGCTGCCTGCCTGCCTGTCTTTGTATTGCACTGCTAATTAGTATGTGAGCAGGTGGAGAGAGAGAGAGAGGCTGTTAATCTCTACTCATTGTCTTCACCATTCTCTAAACCATTCAGATTTGGTTTAGAGGAGGTATAAATAAATATGGGGAAAGTATGGTTTGCTATTGTTTTAAGATTTTACTGATCTCTCTCAGGCTTAAGATACCAAGTTACTAATTAATGTACATTCTTAGTGATCAGTCATTTGATTCAATTCACTTTCAATAATTCAATTGAATCACTAATATAGAAACAACAAACAAATTATTAAAAATGTGATAAGTAAGGAAATCCAAGATGGCAGAATAGATAAACACTGTGCCTGTATCCTTCCATAAACACATTAAAATACAACTAAATTATAGAACAATCAAACTGGAGAACCATCTGAAGTCTAGCCAAACATAAGTCCTATAACTGAAAATATAAAAAAGAAGCCACATCAAAACTGGAAGAGGGGACGGAGACGCAGAATGGGCCCCAAACCTCCCTGCAGCAGTTGAGAATCAGAAGGGACATCTCAGCTACAAAGGTTCCCCCTGGAGGAGGGAGGGACCCCAGCCCTCCACACCAGGCTACCCAGCCTGAAGTACTAGTGCCGCGAAGGGGAGCCCCCACAATTTCTGGCTGTGAAAAACAGTTGAGATTCCGATAGTTTGGGTGGGACAGAAGGCTGCAGAAAACTCAGATATCCTCTTAAATCGCCCGCATGGAAACTCACTCGTTCGCAAGCACTCACCTTGGGCTCCAGCGGAGGGATAGTGCCTCGGAGACATAATTAGGGGGCAGACTGAGGAGTGTGGCTTCAGTGGGAGGACTGGAGAGCAGTCAGCAGTTTTCCAGGCAGGGATTCTTCTCCTGAGCAGCTGGTAGGCAGGCGCCATCTTTCCTATGTTGAACCCGCCCCCACAGGCCAAATTTAAATCTGATTGGCCTGTTGACCTCTGCTGCTCTGCCCTGCTGACTCACTAGCCCCCCCCCCGCCACACCCAACCTGTGCACTGCCAGAGGCCCTTTTTAATGAGAGCAATCAGCCCCTCCCTCATTGCACTCTTTTTTGGAACTGTCAGAGTCCATGGGCCCCAGATGGGTTGTGACTGGCCTTGGTGTGCTCTGAGTCTTTTGCTGAGTCACTCCAGGCTCAGCATTGGCACCAAACAAGAATTTACATTAACCTGATGACTACAATTCTTTCCACTTTAGTGACTCCCTGAGACCTTTCCTTACCCAACGCACAAACTGCAAGAGGCTTTATCAGTGGCTGAAACTTAAGGGAGCTGGCAGGTGGCGGCAGGCCTCCAGGTGTACTTGCTTTTGCAGTTATCCCAGACCTGGTACTGGTGGCAGCCAATCTTGGTTCACACCATGGCCTCTCCCACATGCCTCCAGGTTTAGCACAGGAAGTGAACAACTGTGGATCACTGTGTAGCTCCAACCAGGTAGCCCCTGGCCAGTCACAGGCAGTGGCTGACTTGGACCTGTACCATAGCCCCTCCCAAGAAGTCCCAGGACCAACATACTTGGAAGTTGGCTTCAGACAATAGCAGAGTACAACCCAATTAGCCCCACAAGTGGTACACACAAAGGGTGGTCTCAACAGTTATGAGACCCCACTGGGGTAAATACTCTCCAGTGGGGTAAGCCTCACACACAGCAGCCTATAAACTGTGGACATGGCCAAACCCCACAGCCAGTCATCCTGAGGGTCAGTCCTACCCACTGACATGCCAATACCAATTAAGGCTCAACTATAACAGGAGGGTACACACAACCCACACTAGGGACACTCCTGGAGCACCTGACTCGAGTGTCCAGGTAGACTCTGTCACTGGGCCCCAAAGGACACCTACTACATAAGGCCACCTGGACAAGACTGGTAAACATAGCAGATCTACCTAATACATTGAAACAAACACAGAGAGGAAGCCAAAATGAGGAAATAAGAAATACATTCCAAATGAAAGAATAGGAGAAAAATCCAGAAAAATAACTAAATGAAATGGAAGCAAGCGATCTACCAGACAGAATTCAAAACAATGGTTATAAGCATGCTCAAGGAACTTAATGAGAACTTCAACAAAGAGAATGCAACCATAAAAAGCAAACAAAAAAACAAACAAACAAACATAGAAACGATAAAAAAAAACAAGTTAGAAGTGAAGAATACAATAGCTGAAATGAAGAATGCACTAGAAGGAATCACCACCAGCAGACTAGATGAAGCAGAGGATCGAATCAGTGATTTGGAAGACAAGGTAGTAGAAAACACCAAATTGGAACAGCAAAAAAGAAAAAATAATTTAAAAAAATGAGGATAGTTTAAAAGACCTCTGGGACAACATCAAGCATCATAACATTCACATCATAGAGGTACCTGAAGGAGAAGAGAGAAAGCAAGAGATTTAGAACCTATTTGAAGAAATAATGACTGAAAACTTCATAACCTGGCAAAGGAAATAAACATACAAGTCCAGGAAGTTCAGAGTCCCAAACAGGATGAACCCAAAGAGTCCCACACCTAGACACATTATAATTAAAATGGCAAAGGTGAAAGACAAAGAGAGAATCCTAAAAGCAGCAAGAGAAAGGTAACTAATAACTTATAAGGGAGCTCCCATAGACTGTCAATTAATTTCTCAACAGAAACTTTGCAGGTCAGAAGGGATTAGCAGGAAATAGTCAATGTGAGGTAAAGCAAGACTTACAACGAAGACTACTCTACCCAGCAAGGCTATCATTTAAAATTGAAGAACAGATAAACAGTCCCATATGAGAAAAAGCTAAAAGAGTTCATCACCATCAAACAGTATTACAAAGAACGTTCAAGAAATTTCTTCAAGACAGGGAAAAACAATCAAAATTACAAACAATAAAATGACAATAGCTACATAGCTATCAACAATTACTTGCAATGTAAATGAACTAAATGGTCCAATCAAAAGACAGAAGAGGGATGAATGGGTAAGAAACAAAACCTTTAATATGTTGCCTACAAGAGAATCACTTCAGGTTGAAAGACATACACGGACAGAATGCAAACGGATAGAAAAAGATATTTTATGAAAATTGAAATGAAACAAAAAGCTGGGGTAGCAATACTTACACCAGACAAAACAGACTTTAAAACTAAAGCTATAAGAAGAGACGTAGAAGGACCCAGTAATCCTACTTCAGGGTGTTTATCTGAAGAAACCCAAAACGCTACTTTGAGGGGACATGCGCATCCATATGTTCATTGCAGCATTGCTTACAATGGCCAAGATGTGGAGGCAGCCTCGGTGTCTGTCAATAGAAGAATGGATAAAGAGGAGGTGGTACATACATAGAATGGAATATTGCTTGGCCATGGAAGGGAATGTGTTCTTGCCATCTGCGGCAGCATAGATGGAACTGGAGGGTGTTGTGCTGAGTGGAGTATATCAGACAGAGAAAGACAGATGCAATGTGATTTCACCTACATGTGGAATCTAAGAATAAAATTAACAAACAAAACAGAAACAAACTCATAGATACAGAAAACATTTTGATGGTTGTCAGACTGGGGTTGGCGGGGGGGGGGGGCGAGGGGGGGCGGGGCGATAACTATGTAAGGTGTCAGATGGGTACTAGATTTGTTGAGGGGCAGGGTGAAAAAGGTGAAGGGACGAAAAAGTAAAAATTGGTAGCTACAAAATAGTCACAGGGATGTAAAACAGGACGTATAGTCAATAATATGGTAATAACTATGTATAGTGCCAGGTGGGTACCAGCCTAATCAGGGGGATCACTTCTTAAATTATATAAATGTCTAACCACTATGCTGTACACCTGAAATTAATATAGCATTGAATGTCAACTATAATTGATAATTTAAAAAAGGCAGGGGAGGTGAAGGGGAACAAGAGGTCCAAATTTCGAGGTATAAAACAAGTAAGTCATGGGAATGTAATATGCAGATGGGGAATATAGTCAATAATATTGTGATAGCATAATATGGTCAGATGGCTGCTGGATTTATCATGGTGATCACTTCTTTAGGTATATAAATGTTGAATAACTATGTTGTACCCCTGAAACTAATATAATATTATATGTTAGCTAAAATTTGTTTTTAAATTTAAAAATTTTAAAACATTTAAAAAATTTTAAAAATAAGTGACAGGAGGATAAGAGTAGAGATACAGGCATGAGGGCACATGCCAAGAAGTTCAAAGACATTCACAGAGCAAGGGGATTCTAGCTTTTTCTCCCATCTTTCCCACATCCTCCTGGTTCTCAGGCCAAGAAAAAGCCGAAAATATGTGGCTGACTTGGAATAATGGCTCAGCTAACGACATGCCTTTTTAACTAAGAAGCTGAGCCTTTTCACTTTCTGACCAATCTCTCAGAAGGCTCTTTGACAGCTCAGTACATCAAGTTCATTCAATAAACCTCTCACCTCAGGTTCTTAAAGGGCCAAACTTCAGGGTGTGCTCCAATTAAAATAACTTTTATCATTGAGAGAACCACAGAAGGATAGTGCTGTAAGGACCTCTGGAAATATTACCCTAAGTTAATATTTTGTAAAAATCAGACAGCTGAGATGGAACCTCAGGTCTTTTGACTCCAATATCTTAAAGAATTATGTTCTTCTGGTGAAGCTTCTAGAAATTTTATAACCAGCCTATAGTAGAGACCAAGCATGTATATAATCCTTTGGATTTAGATGTCAAATTATTGATTTAAAACCACTATATGTCCTCAAAACATAAATGAAAAAATAAGAGTACTTACATCTTCATCTCTCCAGACTGCCATTTGATAACCTAACTCAGGGTTTGCAAACTGATATCATAGATGTTTTTTGTTAGGTCCATAATTTAGTGATGTAAGTTTGTTCTCGATGAACACAAAGGGATTTTTAGTGATTGTCGCTTTGTGTTATCAGCATCCCCACTTTCTTTAAATCTTCTGGTGCAGAATTATAATCTAAAGTGCATGTTGCATTTACCCATCTCTAAATTATAGAATATGCCTTTTGCTATTGTTGAAAGTGATGAACTAGTAAAACAATTTTGTTAATTTTAAGTAGATGGAGATTTTTTTTCTTTTAAAAAGTGTTTTACTTAGTGTTTCCTGTCAGAATTATCTTGTAGAAATTTTAAGAGTTATCAAACTGGTTGTTCTCTGTCAAAATTGCTGAATCAGTGTTATAATTTCTATTAACTTATTTTGTAGGGTGAGGAAGATCATGCTTATAAAAGTCAACTCGGGACAAAGAGAACAACATACAGTAAAAATAAACTAAGTAGTAAATAGTAAAAGTAAGAAAAATATTATAAAGAAGTTACATTGTTGACACAAAAGGAACTATTTTTAAGCCAACCCAAAGCATATTCCTTCCTTTATTCTTCCTCCTAATTTGTAAGGTCAATGATATCAATCTCTTTGGCTAATAGCAAATCCTATCTGTATGAAATCAGCTTATCTAAATACATTAGGAATGCCCAGCAGGCCTGTTTCATGAAAATTAAATTACTGAATAACTTTGTGATGAGAAAATCATGATGTCACAGCCACTATTGCTTTAAAACTAAATGAATAAATCTTTAGGTCAGTCTGCTTTTGCCCTTTCCATGGTAAGACTTCAGTGGTCATCTTTCGGTTAGATTTTGGTCCTCAGGGCATCACCAAAGCCCAGCAAGTAAGAGCAATGGCAGATGATGGGGTTAGGGGTGTTTTGATAAAGTCTGAAGTTAGCAACAGCACCAGCCTTATGAGGTTTGAAGATGTTTCCTCTAAAACTGTTCAAAATTCAGTGATAGGAATCGGAACTATTATGTCTTTAGATAAAATTCTTAGTACAAATATTATGTTTGAAGACTTCTGTTAACTATACATTAGTACATTTTATTTAATTACAAATATTTCTAGACAGTAAAATAGTTGCTGGGAAGTCACAGCAATTTAAAGAAAAATAATTTTGACACATTTACCCTACTCTTTATTGGAAAAACACTTCTATTTGGTGGATCTTTACTCTGGTTGTGAAACTGGAATTCTGAGTTGTGAACATTGCTAGGCTGACCATCTATGGAAAGAGTGGTAAACAGAGCTCAAGCTTGCATTATTGGTTCTTTCATTTTCCCCTTCGGATTTTCAAAGCAGCCCTTTCCAGTGTGCTCATGTACGCTCCTATTGTACCAAGACTTCCTCATCAAAGGGAAGGGGTATCTTATGAAAAGATCTAATGTAGAAAAGCCTTTCAGAAAAAAAAAAGTCAGTATGTTTATAAAATGTGCTTATTAATTCTTAAAATTTCCACGTCTTTCATCTCAGCACTTTCCTATATTTTGTGGAATGAAAGGCTTTGCCTATTGTTAAGTAACTTTCAGGTATCTGCAGAACAAATGAAGGAATATTTGGTGGAAAGGTGGAGTGAGGGGCACAGCAATAGTGAGTAATTGTCTCTGGAATTTTTCATTGCACAGCCCCTAACAGAAACTCAATAAAAAATTAGGTAGTTACGACAAATATTTTCATAATGGTAACAAGCTCTGATCTAGTTACATAGTCTTAGATATTACTCAAACCCTTCAATCTTGGTTTCACCATTTATGTAATAAAGAGACAAGATTAGGTAGTTTCTAATCTTACACATAGAAATAATATCACATATGTTTCTGATAATTATCGTCAGCCATGCAAAGGATGGATTTGTAACTGAGATGGTTTCATTCTTAGCTATCTACCCCCACTAGGTTTCAGCACACTGCTATTTAGATGAGAAGGGCATATCTTTCATATACACTGGTCAGTTCAAAGAAAAATAACTGATGTTTGACAAGAAGGAAAGAATATTGATCTTATTTATTTTTGTTATTTTGGATGGATGAAGATAAATAAAAAATCTGTAGGTTAATAAACTGTACTCGTATAATTATTTAAGATCAGTAAAGGAAATAATCAGACTCCAGGTCATTATACATAAAATTTACAGAGCAAGAGTTACCCTTTTAAAGATTTTAATACATACTTAAAAATGGACAATTTAGTATTACATAATTATATAACATTTATACTGTAAGATATGTGGATGTATATATTTTTCTTTTCAGTAAAATAGTTTCATGCTTATAAAAGTCAACTTGGGACAAAGAGACAACATACAGTAAAAATAAACTAAGTAGTAAATAGTAAAAGTAAGAAAAAATATTATAAAGAAGTTACATTGTTGACACACAAAAAAATAAATAAATACACTTTTCTATTATTTGAAGGCAATTCACAATCATTTCCAGGAATTCTGTGAGAATTTAAGGCCATTTGTTCTAAAGAAATGCTTTAATTTGGACACATCACAAAACTGTAATTCTTGTAAAAACTGTACATGCAAAAACTCTTTATAATTAAGTGTGGACAGGCAGATTAGCATATAGGAGTGGGTTATTTCACAAATGGATTGTGCACTAAGTCACTGGGAATTCACAAAAAAAACTCCGGGGTGTGCACCCTGTGTGGCAATGTGGAAAGGTGATAAGGAATCCAAGAGAGCCAGTATCCCTTTGAATTAAAATATCTAGACAAGGTATAATGGAATAAAAAGTTTAAAACTTCTGCTACGTGATTCATAGTTAAATATTCTGGGTTTTAGCTTTTCTAAATAGCATAATGTAAAGATGCTACTTTTTACACAAAGCATTTTCTGTGCACTTACAGTTCACAATGTTTTGACTTTTTCAAAAATTTCTATTTGGCATTACAAAACATAAAGTGACTGCAGTCTAAATTTAGAACCCAAACTCCATGAAAAATGCATGTTCTTACAGGATACACATCTGCTAAGCTTAAACTACCATACTTGGCCAACAAGGCAGAGGAACTAAGCAGATGAAAATTCATAAGACAGTTCACATACTGAGAAATACAAAAGTATCTTTCCTTTCCCTTGTTTGCAATTGTATTTGTCCAGACAGCCATCCAAAGAGATATTGCTCTTGTGATTATAGCTATTGTAATTTGAAGACAAAGGATTCAATATTCAAAACTCTTATTCTTAAGAACAGTTATAAAAGTATTGAAATTTAAAAAGTAGTAACATGTAAACATTGATACAGAGAGACTGCTTTCTTATACACAAAGCAGTCGAGGACAGTATTTGAGTTAAAAACATAGTTTGTGCTTTTTTCCAACAATACAATGAAAATTAGCCATTTTTGTCAAAAAAAAAAAAAAGTAAAGATTCAGAGAAGACACCCATATTTTGCTTCAAGCATTCAGACAATTTTTCTGTTGCTCATGCAACACTCATATTTACAGTTTTGGTTTAGGAAGAGACTTAATTTTGGATCCAGAAAGCATGTTAACCAGTACTGCTGAAACCAAACGGAGAAAAGTTTCTCATTCCCTGGTTCATGACTGAGCACCAGGAGCAAAGCTTGACTCAGCAGTTGTAACTGACGTGCACTTAACATTAACATTTCAGAGCACAGTCATATCTGAGTCTGTAGCACGTGTGTCGGCGGGGTGTACGGGGGAGGCGCAGGCGATGGCTTGATTCCTCGGGCCCTCATGTAGGAGAGAAACTGCTCTGGGATCTCAGCTAGAACATCTTTAGCCAGTCTAGCCATGCTCAGTATGTGGTTTCCGCTTCTGTCAATATAATCTCTGAAGGGCACGAACTAAAACAGAGGTGAACAAATTTCACAGACTTTAGTATGCTATTTAGTAGACACAAGAATTAGCACATGTAAATGGTTATAGCAGTATGAGAGAAGCCTGGAGTCATGGTGACATGAGAAATAATTACTGTGCATTTTAAAGATACATGATTCGTGACAAACAGCTATAACAGTGACCAAACTTTCTAATATGAACTTTATCTAAAAAGGGATGTAACTGTTTTTAACTCCATAACTCATATCTCCTGGTCCTGATAGGCCCACCACGTTGCCACATGTGTTCGGCAGTTTTGAGTTCTCCACCTAGGCTGACTCCTAACAGGATGCAGCATTGAACATTTTCACGGCTCAGTTTCCTATCAAATGGAGTTAGTACATATCTAATTCAGGTTTCAATCCAGAAATATGACCCAATGCAGGGTGAGAAAAACAGTGTATATTGTTAAGGATTCCCAAATACATGCATTTTTAATTATTACCACAACATCAAACCATATGGACATACAAAATTCACACAGTTCATATCAGTGGGAACCTAAAATATTCAGTACATTGAATCTTGCCCCAGTGTTGATACTGAAATACCATCATTCTTATTTTTACACCGTATAAAAATTATTGCTCTATCTTTATACAAGTAATTATGTAAGAGCCCTTATCAGCTCAACACCAAATACTCTGGCAATGGTTTGCCTGATTCCCTTCTCATTTATAATGATTGCTTAAGTTAATAAACACAGTGTTGTTTGAGGACATTAGTTCAATTGCCCCTTAGAGATATGATGATTTTTAAAGCAACTTGGAAATTGGAGCTGTTAATGAATGTTGTGATAGTTTGAGAACACAGTAATTTTAGGTCTTAAAGAAAAGGCACAGGGAAGACATTTTAGGATGTTGAACAATTTCGAAGTATAATGTTTTAAATTTTAAAATAAATCATTTTTCCCCATACATAAAGTAAGCACGCTCCCACCTCATACAGTAACATAACTATTTTAAATTTATTTTGAAAAACTTACTCTTGATTTAAGCAGTTACTCAAGATTTGCTTTCAGAAAACAACTGTTATTAGGAAGTAGGCTTCAAAATGGTCAACTGAGTTAAAATGTTATAGGTAAACCAAGTTAAAATGTTAAGAAATAAAATAGAAGGCATAATATCTTGTATGCAGTGAAAGCAGTCCCTTTTAAGGAAGAGTAGAAAATCACTCCTTTCTTTTTAGAATAAGACATACTACAGGCAAAGCAAGACTATATTTTTACCCTATCTTTCTCAGAACGAAAACTCAGCACAGCTTTTAGAAAAGTGTCATAGAAAGGTGACAAATCTTTCTCTTACCCCTAGAGGTAGTTAAGTAAGGGTAAGAAAAAACTAACAGAGCAAATATAATCTCAGCTGAGAAGAAAACTAGGGGAATGTGAACTTTTATGCAGTCACATTAACTAACTATGGATAAGACTTGGCATTTTTAATACAAAAATCAAAGAGGTTAATGTTTATTTTCTCTGTGAAACAATAATTAGAAAAGTGAGAAAATAAGAATTAACAAAGTTAAGGATTAATGAGATAAGATGTCTAATTGTAGCAATAATTTATTTCATCCTTATTTTAAAAGGCCTAATATTTTAAAAATTAATACTTAGTAATGTTGGTACAGTTAGTATACATCTAATTATTTTTTAAGCTATTTTTTAAAAACAGAATGTATTTTTCAAAATGTGTAGCTAATACCTACATTTCAGGAAAATGACACCTCTGGCAAATAGTTGGTACTTCTATGGGGAAGAAGGAGATCTCACCTGCCTAGTCATTCCTTTACCTCAGCTTTGCTTTTTTATATTTTTATTTGATTCTTTACCTTTCATCTACATCAGGGACATTAAGCTAATTTACCTTTGTACCACTTATTCTCACAAACTTTGGAATGAGACTTCCCATGTTCAGAAGATGGTTTGCTACTTATTTAGCTACATGATCTTGGAAAAATTACTTTCCACTCTTTGCTTTGGCTTCCTCTTCTATAAAATGAGGACAAAAATAATACCTCCTTCATTAGGTTGTTATATTAAATAAGTTAACATGAAAAGTGCTTAACACGTTGCGTACGGCAGGGTTTAAATCCCTAGTGAAGATTCTCGTGATACGTACGCAACGTGTTAAAACAGTATTCAACTCATAATATGTACTACATGTGATAGTTGTTATCATCACTATTATCAATTTATACATTTATATATTCAATATAAATATGAAACTATCTTCGTAAGTTTCCTTTTTACATTCATATCAAAATATCAAACATTATATACAAAGAACATTCTTATCTATTTATCTCTTTCAAATATAAGTACAATATCAATATTGAGTAATCTAAAATAATAATTGCCAGACTTTTTGTAATTTTAAAACACCTGTTGTTTCACCTTTCCAGCAAATTCTATAAGATATGTTAAATTTTTTATTGAAGTAAATTAAAATTCATTTTTAAGACTGTTATGATTCTCTGGAATGTCAAAACTAAGAATCAAGATCATTGCTTTCACAATATACACAGTTCTACTCAACTAAAAATAATTTTGTAAATAGTGGGCTAGAGAGAAATACGTATCACATTTCACTTCGGTTTGTTAAGTGGGTGCACAGAAATGCTCCTTGAGTATTAAGGAACTTTGCCCTAGGTTACAAATCACTATCATAACAAGTTACTGTTATCAACAGGAGTACACTTCATCCCCATGTGTGTTGGAGTTGGAAAAAAAAAAGTTGATAACTTTCTACTCATGAACCTAATTTATCTAAACCTTTTCCAATGGAACATTCATTGATTCAGTCATGTCAGGACGTACCTTCCTAAGTGAAATACGGAAATAACAAGTGATTCTTCATTCCCTTTACCTGTTATTAATGTCAAATCTTAAAGTTTTCAAGAAAAACAAAATGCCCTCTTTCTTCTTAAACTATTGCTCATATCCTTCACAATCAGTTTTCCACTCAACCTTTCAGGCCACTCTGTTTATTGTCCCTTTTAGTCAATCATTTCTGATTACTGTACTTGGGGACCTGCTGTTCAAAATAACGCTCACATACCTGTAAATACAGTTGATTATTGACTATTACCACCAATTAACCTGGACCCTTAAAATGCTCAGGTTAGAGGAATAAATCAATTTTCACCTTGTGCTAATTTATCACATTCATGTGAAGAATACCAATAAATACATTCTGTTCCACAGAAATATCCTATATCCTTGATACTCTACGTCTTTCTTTTAGCATCCATCCACCACAAGGAAAATGTCCCTCATGGCTGCTCTACCAGGCGGCTTCGCCTATTTGTGAAAACAAGTTTAAATCAGTTTCGGCAAATGGGCTTTTAGTTGCGGCTCTGCTCAATTTTACTTGATTTTTTCTACTGTGCAGAGCTCCATTAGTGATTTTCCAGTCTGAGCCTTCAAGGTTATTAGTCACTTTTTAATGGAAAATATGATTTAAATATAATTTTTAAGGAAATGATATCCTGGCCAGCAGCTGCATGCAACAAGAGAAATGACATTGTACTGTATACAATGGCCAATTCATAGCACAAGGAAACAAACAGAAAGTATATATATATATATATATATATATATATATATATATATATATATGTGTATATACATATATGTATATATATGTGTATATGTATATATACACATATATGTGTACACACACACATGGTGCCAAAAAAATGTATACACATTTTAAGAAAGGAAAAAACTGTATTATTTCTAATACTCAATATACACCAGTAACAAAAGATGAATACAAGTCACATTTGACTTCTGCAATTACAAGAGGAGCTCAAAGTGGTTATCATCAGTGTCCAGACACTTCTGATTATGGTGAACTACTGCTTGAGTAACAATGACCAGACTGTCCACTTGTATTTTTTTGGCACCATCTGTATATACACACACACATATACATTGATCAAAGAAAATAAGTCATTTAAGTTTTAGAATAACAACCACAGGATCTCATCCTGCTTACTGTTTATACTATAGTCATATGAGATTGAATCTTGAGGCAATGAATACAATCACACATAAGGCTGACTACAGTGTCATATGTCAAGGGACAGCCACTATAAAATAGTTACATAAAATGCTTTCCCACTGGACTATGCCAAATATTAACTAATCATAATAACGGACACTGATATTAATGAATTATTGAGCAACCAGAAGTAGGAAGCCTTCTGCTAAGGGATTTAGTACAATAGTTTACAATATTTAATTTTTATAAGCACATTATCCATATTTTGAAATTACAGAAGAGGAAACTGTAACTTACAGAGTTTACTTAACTTACCCAATATTAGATAGTTATAAGTATCAGAGTCATTATTTGAGCCCAATTGATCCAACTCTGATACATTAACCATGACAGTAAGATGAAAATGGGAATAGATCCTAGTAATTGTCGTTAGAATTTTGCCTTTTGGGAGAGTACGTGTGTTACCACAGAAAGAACACAGGTTTTGAAATCAGAGTTCTGTTTGAAAGTTGGAGCTACCAATTTATGACCCAAATAACTTTGCAAAAGTTGTTTAACACCCCATCTTGTGCCTCCATTTCCTTATTTATAAATTACTACAAGGAAAAAACTAACCAGTATTTTTAGAAAGATGTAAAGTGATATGTGAATAAAGTGAACAAAAGTGGAAATTAGTTCAAGTGTGCAGAGAGAGGGCTTTGTAAGGGGCTGTATAGTGGGAAATTTCAAAATGTAGGATCTTAATCAGCCCAATGAGGAGGAAAACTATTTGAGTAAAATGACAAGGGAAAATGAAGCAAGAGCAGTGGAATTGTGTGATGCAAAGATAGTCCTATTTGTCTAGACAAAGTGTGTGTGTGTGTGTGTGTGTGTGTGTGTGTGTGTGTGTGTAGCTAAAGAGGAAGACTGCGGTCGGTCTTAGAGACTCTTAAATGCTATATTTAGGTTTTAGAATCAAAGTTACACAGAATATTTGTTAAGAATTTTAGAATCTAGCATTTTAAGATTTTTAAGGTTAAATTGTGGCTCCATTTCTTACTGGCTATGTGACCACAGACAAGAGAAATTAAACTTCATTTCTTCTTTTTAAAAATGTGGTAGTAAAAGTACCTGTCTCATAAAGTCAATGAAGGACTGACTGAGTGAAGTAATGCTATTTTCTTAGCCTACCTGCATACTTAATAAGTAATTAAATGTTATTATTATATGAAGAAGTTGGATGGTACTTAAGATTTGACATAATAATGAAAACCCCAGCTACTACTCCCAATTTTCTGCTGAAAACTCAGCTGCCTACTATTATTTGCAGGCTTGGGGTTTTGTCCACTTAAGAAACATGGGGTTTCATTTGCCGTGAATTAACTTGATTAGCTTCAACATGTAAGAAATTAAAAGTAGTGAAAAGGTAAGAGAGCCTAAATAGACCCTATTTTCTGATAATATTTTAGCCAGCATTGTTTACAGCATTGAATATGATGGCTTAGATATTTTTCTGATGGGAAGACTGACAATGTTATTCTTGGTGTGCCCTCAAAACTCCAATATTCTACATATTAAAGAATATTTCAATTCATGAAAATAACTCATTAAAAAATATTTTAGTGGATAGTTGAGCTGTAAAACTGTGATGATGGAATGTTTTAAAATCTTATTCAAGATGAGAGAGAGGATGGTAATTCTTCATCAATACATTGAGATATGTAAAGTATTACCTTGCTTACTATTTTTAACTATCAATCACCATTCAGGGACTTCTTCATGAAATTAGAAAAGGGTGCATCAAATCTCCTTAACTAAAAGTAGGCATGTAAATCAAGATGTCACTGTCATTCAGGAGGCTACTAATTTTCTGGGGACATTTTAATTTCGTGTTCAGTATATGTAAGATCTCACAGTTCTTTCAGTTCAACTGTATGTAGTAAAATCCCTTCGGTGTTTAGCTATATTCCCAGGTGTCTTTAAAACCTTTGTGCATTCCAGTATCATACTATGGCGGTAGACTACTCTTAAGGATTCTGACTGTCAAAGAGAGAAACATACAATTATACTAATATACTGATAAATAAAAAATATTTTCATGTCTGTTACTTCTTCCGAGATGCAAAACATCATGGAGAGAGCAAAGATAAAAGAATTTAGAGTTTAGAGGTAATGAAACAAAGGCTCAAAGAGATTTATTGACTTGTTCAAGATCAGAGTGCCACCGATATATTTTCATAGATCTGGATCCTATCTCAATATTTTGTCCAATATACCATATCCACTGAGAGACTAAATACTTCTATGATCAAGGGAAATGTTATTTTACAAATAAAATAACAACTGCTGGTTGTCACTAATACAACGTATTAGTCCTCTTAAAGAAAACCTTAATGATGTGAGCAATCTTCACTACCTCCTAAAGGAGAAAAGAATACCAAGTTTCCCGTAAGCATCATTTAGATGATACTATGAGATATGGGGTAGCCTCTGGTAACTTTATAAAAATGCATTACAACAGCAACATAGCACATTCTAAAGGACTTCAAATTCATACTTCCCTTTCGTAATTTAATTTTTGGAAACTGAGCTAGACATTATGGAGAGCTTTTAGATAAAGTGTATTACTTGGATTTGTAATTATGCTAATGAGGTTCAGGTGAATATTATATGTTTAATTAGGAAAACAAAACACTATGGGATTCTTATATAGATGACCAAATTACATGTTCCTTTTCTCAGGTGCTTTTAACCTAATCATTCATGTGTTTATCTGCTGTTTACTCTACCAAGAACATTAAGTTAAAAACTTTAACTCTTATTTAATTGTCTTTGAAAAAACAGTTTAAAAATGTTTCTAATTTAAAATTTAATTTTGTTGACTGATAAAAACAATGCTTTTTAATCTTTATCAACATTAATCTTTATATTACAATATTTACAAATTATTTTAGTATATGCTCCCTCAAATTTTTAAAATCATTTTGTTGCATTATACTAAGTTCTATTTCAGGAATGTATTTTATATACATTATCTCATTTAATCTTTACAACAATCCCAGAACACACTGAAATTTATAATAGAAACCCTGTCCATGTTATCAGTGACTAATCCAGAATTTGAACCAAACTCTATAGGATTCCAAATTAGATTCTCTTAATGACTGTATTATGCGTACATATATAGGTTATTATTTAGGAGTTAATATTGAAGTCCATTGTTTGTTCCTCCAAAACTTTTAGATCATGTACTTAAATGGTACTGAAAACTTCTTCCCTTCCCTATATTAAGAAGGTATACTTCACAGCCCTTTCCCTTCTGACATCCTAACAGATATGGAGACTATAAAGTATGCACAAATTTAGTTGAATTAACTACTTGCTTTCAATTATAAATTTTAAATATATTAATTACTGATTTTTTTGTTTCTACTCACTCCAAGAATAGCAGGCTTTAGTTAAGTATTTTTTTATTTGAACAGAATTGTGACTCATATATATATCATTATTATTATATATGTCATATATTATCATATGTTATTTATATATGATTATATATATAGCTTATATAATTCATACATTTATATATAGTTTTAAGGTCTTTTTCTCCATTTTTTCAACCATCATCTACAGGGGAAATATAAAAACATCTACAGTGTTTGGTTTGTTTCTACTATATTTACCTATTCTGAATATGTATCAGCTGTGTTAAAATACATTTAGTCATTGTTGAGGACTAAATAATGAATAGATAAGCATCATTGAAAAGCCTGTTATGTTTTTAGCCTCTAATTTTACTAAAAATGTCAGTGACATTTTGTGGTAATAATAAAATAGCTAACAATAAAATAGTAATAAAAATAAATGGATTAACATTTCTGTTTTATTCATGGTGAACCTGAAGTACAGGGGAAAGGAATTCGTGTCTATTCTAGGCTCTGTTACTTAATATGCATCTCACAGAGAATCAACCAAGTAGGTTAAACAGAACCCAGACTCTCAATTTCACTTTAAGTTGTATATTTACAAATCAGAATTGATACGGGCTCTTCACAATGAACAAAATAAATCATTTTCATTAAATTTCTTACCTGCACAATGTCCCTTTCAGCATATTTTCCTCTGGAAGAAACTCTTACATCATCTCCATCCAACTCAATCATTGCTTGAAAATAAAATAGAATAATTTCTCCAGTGCATTTTAGTTATACACTAAAACAATGTAGGCAATAAGGAAACCAAGATCTCAGAAGTACCAATATATCATATGTAAAGGTAGAAAGCTATCAATCCCTTCATTTTCTCACTCATTTCTCCTACAAAATTTGACTGAGGGTAAGTTTTACAAATGAAGAAAGCAAGGCAAGATGTCCTGTGACCCTTTGAAAGATGAGAAGAGACAACACAGTGCAAAAGACTTTAGGTACACCTCCCCATCCTAAGGGTTCTCAACTCTGGGTTCAATGCTTACATGACTGTTTGGGCAAGTGCTACTCATCTATTCAATTTTAATTTTTCTTTCTAATTTAAAAAACGTGGTGTTAATCATCATAGAATTTCCAATAACAATCTGAACTTTATTCTCATTGAAACTACAACAAAGCTATCTGTCCATATAGCCCAATTTCTAATTTATAACATAGATTTAAAAACAAAGAGGCATTTGCTCGGTCCATATACTAATTGGATAAAGTATGATTTTTTTTTTCTGAAGTATGATTTTTTTGTTGGTTAAGAAATTATTTCAACATTACATATATCAGCTGGTATCTGGGAATGCTGCAATGTAATGGGACAGTTCACAGTGAAACAGTAATGTTATGCTGCAATTAAGAACATTTTCCAGTGTTTATTAGGTTTTCAGTAAGAATTCTCTAAATAATTAATTACATGAGGAATGCTAATTTGTCCTTAAAGTATAATTATATTACTGATAATTCATTTTGTACACACAGGACATTCACTAGACTCCAGACAGCCACTTGCAGTTATAATGTTTGCCTCAACCCTCTAAAAATATTGCTCAGTCAGAATACAATCCTCACCTTTCCTTGCTATTTTTCTTCAGTGCTTGGATAATGCATTTGGGTTAAAATCATTGTTTTAAAATTTCCTTTTCTATACATGTTCACGAGTCAATGTCTGGGCTGAAGCATTGCTAGTACTCATAATTAATAGAGAGACATCACTCAATTTGCTTAGATATACCATATATGTCACAATTTAGTAAAATATGTATATGACCAATAATAAGGTAATTAATTTATTCAAAATACAAAGATCTATGTTTTCTCCCCTACTTATTAGGGATGTAAATAAGAGAATGCATTATACTCAAACATTTTCAATAGTTAATTCCTCTTTTTGGTCTAGGTTTGTTTTCAAAATTTTCACATTGCTTTGAGACATAAATGTACATTGATGTTGACATGCCAGCAATAGCAGAAACTTCTCCTTTATTATGTAATTTGCTAACGAAAGAAAATGACAGTTATTTGGGCAATAACATATTAGCGTGAGATCCTATAAAATATCTCCCACTTTTCAGCATGTCCTTTGGATTCAAAAGCTGTAGGTAGCAAGAACTGGAGAACACACTTTGAGAGCAAGGAGAAAAGAAATGGCATGTAAGTGGTGGAAGAGTAACGTTCACCGTTCAGGTTTTCAGATTATCTGGTCTAAGGAGCCTGAAGTTCTAAGCCCTGGTTTCCCACCAGTACCTCTGCTTGGAAAAAAGGTGTATTTGAGACAGACCTATACTACTTTGTAGTCATGGGAAACGCCGTGAAGTTAGAGCCCTTTCTATTTCTCTCCTCCTAAAGCGAATCAAAGCAGATGCTGCTTTAATTTGACCTTTTGCCTTTCAAGGATAAAGAAATCCTGCCTTGAGAAATCTTTCCTTTTACTGAAGGTGCATTATAGAGGAGTGAAAAAAAAAAATCATTGGGAGAAACATGTACATAAAGTTGTAAATTGTGCTTATTCAAAAACAGAAATAAGAAACTGGAATACTCATTCATCTGAGCGTTTATTCCTATTTCCTCTACTTTCCAAGAATGGATGGCCAAGTATTATCTTTCTTGCCCAAGCAAATAATGCCCTTCTGATTAAAAATGTGTAGATGTTGGATTTAGGTGGTTAACTGATAAAATTTGCAAGTTTTATTTCAGTCTTTTCCTATGTCAGTTTATATGTGGGGCATATAAACTTACTCTGTGGTAGAGTTGGAAGTGCCCAGAGAAAGACTCTTCTGGTAGGAGAGTAGTAATTTGAATGTAAGTCAGAGATTTTTCTACATGAAACATGAGTATTCTGTCCTTTCCTTCTTAGCCATTGATGTGCTTTAAGAAGAAAGAAAAAGAAAATCCTTTCGAGATGCATCTATTGACTCTTAGTGGGATAGCCTACTTTTCTAGAACTGGCCTGGAAGATTCACTATCCTGTTTAAACTTCCATCGTGGTGAAAGCAGAAACTAGGGGCTGCAGAGCCCTAATTCCCTGTTCATATGTCCTCCACAGGAAAGTTTCATTCTAATTCCCAGGAGAGAATTCTACTGGGAAGGCAACTTCCTTCTTTGTCTACAATCGTCACTCACTTTTCCACATGGAAAAAGGAGTGATTCCTAGGATTACTAAGATTAGAAGAAACTGACCTTGAGTCTCTCTTTTTTGGAGCAGCCTTTCCTCAGGCTGAAGGCAATTTCTCCCTGTGGCACACTTAATAGGCAAGACTCTGCCCCTTTATGGAAGTAGGCCTGGAGATAAGGGTTGAGGTCATTTAATCTTGGGGGAGAAGTAGTGAGAAGTCTGACTGTGTAGAGGTTAATCCAAATTCTCCAATTCTGCATTGCTAATAATACAGTTTATATTCTGGTCTCTGTCTGTTTCCTGCATATCATTTTTTATAGTTTCCTCAGGAAATCAGAGAGGAAAATGATGAATTATCATACCTCAAAACCTTAATAAACAATTCACTGGGAACAAAATAACAAAATATATAGGTGTGGCAGTTAGATGAGGGCAGTACCCAAATAGCTGTGCCTGCTGCACTGAATGGAAATATATGACTAGAAATATACGCCAGGAATGGTCAGTGTCTCCATAATAAATATTATGTGTGGGACTATTGAAGAACAGGTGACTGAGTTCATACACTTAATGGTGGACTTCCATAATAGTCTGGGAGACCTGAGATGTACCCAATCAGAGGTGTATCCTTGAGAGGAAAAAACAAATTAGTAGCTGAAGAAGAAAGCATGAGTCATTTTAAACCTAGCAATGGGTGAAGTTTGGGAATTTCAGTTTGTCACTTATTAATGCAGATGGTCAAGTGCACAAAGCATTAAGAAGAAAGATGTGTCTCAGCTTTCCTGACTCCAGTGAGGTGTCTCAAATTCATGCCTGAAGTACAATGCAAACAAGATACAAATATCCAGAGACAGAGAACATATTAGCAGAAGCAGCAGCCATCAGAGCTAAATAACTTTTGCTTTAGAAAATGGAAGATTATAAAAATGAAAAGGGTTACCAGCAAAGCATGGAACTGAAGGAAAGAATTTCCTGGGTCAACAATATAATTTTGCCTGTAGTTCTTTACCTGAGGCTGACAGATCTATACTACGCTTATGGAGGAGGCACTGGTGGTTAAATGGGCATCATCCCAGCATGAGCTACTCATACTAAAAGTAGATACCTACATGCTTAAATTAACCTGTAACATACCAAAGGTTGTTCCAAATATTCTAAAATTATTTTCATTTACGAAGTCCCAAGATAAAGAAATTGTCATTGTTAATATAAAAACACCTGAACCAGGTGAATGTTATATAGACATGTTGTGCTGTCTAGCACAGAGTTCTCTTAAAGGAATTCACCAAATGACTAAGAGCAGACCATCCTTAAAGAAGTTGACCGAGATCACTGGTTACACAGGCACCTGTCACTTAATTAGCACTCGAACAAGGCCTGAGCCCAAACAGAAAACTATCCAATAAGTCAATTCAGCATAATTATACAACGTCTCATTAAATCTAACATGGTCAATTCCATTTTCATTGTACTTTGCTCTTTCATATGCAGAATTTATATATTTATAAAGCTAATGTCTATCAACTAGCTGGGGTTGGAAAATCCATTATGCTTGTGTTAATATTTCTATTCACAACCTAATGGTTTATTAATCTAGTGCATATCCTTGAAAGTTTTTAGTGAACCCAGAGAGTATTTTGCTTTGGGAACAAAAACTCAATTTATCACTCTGTAAGTCTTAAAATGTATTATTTTGAGGTACAAACCATCGCTAATGAAATGGAAAGATACACGCTGAATTAATCCATACTAGAGAGCTAATGTTCTACTCAGAAGACAATCTTTTAATTTGTTCACCTTAATAGACTTCATCGTGAGATAGCTGCATTTATATCTAAATGTATGTGGACATTATATACAAATCCACATGCACACTCACATCCATATATTTTAACAAGAGTGACAGAAACTTAATATCATGATGAGTCAGAATAAATAAACTCTCATGGAATACAACTGAAATTTTATTACTCACCATCAAATTCTGCTGGTCCAACTCCTACTATAATTATTGACATTGGAAGTTTTGAAGCCTTCAAAGAGAATACACAATTAGTTCACAATTAAGAAACTGAGTTCTTAAGAAAAGAATTAAGAAGAAAGTTAACACCCTGTTTTATTTGATATTTTTTCACAGGTGTTCATTAAAATAGTTTTGAACATATTTAAAAAGAACAGAATAATATACTTGATTCCACTCTTAAGCTTTCTGAACTCTGTACATATGTTAATTCAGTGGGACATTCTTCAGAAATGACTAACTTTGGGTAGCATAAAAAATAAAAGGTATTGAACATCAGCTTTCGCTTGCTATTATCAGCCAAAGTCTACCTGATCTGACTTTGGGTATCTTTGATCTCTTTTTTCACGTTCTCTCTCCTTTGGTCTCTTTTTTCACGTTCTCTTCCTATATGCTAATGAGGAAATAAAAGGTACCAAATTTGTGAAATAGTAGTGTCCTATTCTTCCTCATATATACCCAAGATTAGGAAAAGCAATTTTCATAGTAAATGAGAGACTACAAATGATAATTACAGAAAGTTATTATTAGTATGATTAATTTATATACTAAATATCCATGAGATTGTGAGGAATACTGATTATTTGATGTTATGGCATGTTTTTCCATTATGTGTACCACTTAAATGATATCATCACTTTAAATATTTTATTGGTAAAAATGTGAGATACAACAACTGATAGAGTGAACACTATAGCAACCATATCTTCCACTATGAAGGTCATTGAATTATGAAAAATTGTTGCTCAGTACATCATGTCCTATTAGTTTAAACCTAAATTATTAAGTCCATATTTTAAATTGAACACTAATATCACTGACCAGAATATAACGGAAATCCGTATAAATTCAATCCAAGTGTGTCTAGTTAAAAAATAAACAAATAAATGTGTGAGCCTTTCCTCCTCCTCCTTTTTACATTTGCACATGAAGGTAGTGCTATTATTTATTTTTATATTTTGGAAATAATTTTGTTACAACTCACTTATCCACACCCTTAGCTTTGTCCTCATAAATTAACGGTACAAATGTATCTGAGTTGTCTGGGTAATGTGAAGAATGCAATTGGTTCCAAAAGCACGGGCATTTTGTTTCACTGTCAAGTGAACAGACTCTGGTCTCAGCTGGAGTAGCACAATGCTGTCATTTAGCGAGCCCAAGACTGAATGACCCCTACTTACGTTAACTATAGACTCCTTAGTTTGAGCCATATCTGAGATCACACCATCTGTCACAATCAGGAGCACAAAATACTGGGAACCATCCTTTACAGAGGAAGCATATCTGAAAGGGAACAAAAAAGGTAAAGAAAACCACCGAAAATAAAAGTTCCTCTCTACGTGATGACTGCTAAGTATCATTTGGAATAGTCAACAGACTTTTTAATCTCCAGAAAATATTGAAACATACATTAGGAGCCTATACCATGCAAACTCTCAAACACAACATTTTCCTGAAAGAGCACACTAGAAGAACAGCAACATCACTGTAATGCTGGGACAGAGTAATGCCTGGGTGTCTTAGAAAGTCATTTCGTTAATAAAAGGTGAGCTGGATGAGAGGATGTTTAGTGGAATGGATATAACTTTTGAAAAGAAACGTCCTGGCTAAGCAACACATTACGTGTATGAATCAGTAAATTACTTGAGCTAGCTGAACTCTATTTTCTTACCTTTAAAATCAAGATAACACACTTTTGTATAGAGCAACTGTATGTATGGTACTCAATGTATAATACAGTTCTGTAAGTATAAGCAATGATCATAAATGCTTCTTGTTTTGGAACTAGACAGAGGCGATGGTTACACAACATTGCGAAAGTCACTGAACTGTACACTTTAAAATGGTTACTTTTACGTTATGTAAATTTCATCTGAATAAAAAAATGCAACAGAAAAGCTTGTGACACATCCATAGTTCAAGTTCCTAAGACATGTTAAATTGATAAAAGATGTGTGGGGACAGAGCCCCAGAGAGTGGTTCCAGAGAGAGGCTCTAGGCCTCACCTGGAGGAGTGTTGGCTCGGGTGCTGAATGACCATCAACTGTGATTGGTTGGCCATCAGCTTTAACTGGTTAGCCAACTGGCTACTGATGTAACTGCAGGGCTGCGTTGATTGGTTGGTTGGCTGGCAGGCAGAGAAGTGAATGGTGGACTGTGGATCATGTGGCTACTACTGCTGTGTCTTGCTAGGCCACCAGTGAGAATATAGTGGTATGACTCCCCTATCTATGGCTCTATGGGTGTTCCTTGGCCTAGCCATATCCTGAGTTCTTATGTGGGGAGCGGGACCAGAGGCCCTGCAGGCCGCCCCGCATGACAAGGTGGAAAGGAGAACTATATCCAAAAAAGACAAAATTAGGTTACATAATAACATTTCTAGTACTTGAAGAAGTTTCTCAAAATTCTTGCCAAATAATACTCAGTAATTTAGAGGGGAATTTTATGAATATGTTATATTTTGTTATATCTCTTTTTTCCATCATGATGTATATTCTGGGTGTCTAGATTTTATTATCAAGAAGTATAACTTTTATGATCTCTAGTATATAACTAGTATTCAGGTCATATCTAGGAATGAGCAAGAACATAAGGAATTAAGTTTGAACAGGTCAGGGACAGACCAATAACATAATATATCAGGGCAAAACTTATTTCTTAGAGAGCAGGATTAACAACCATTTGTGAACAAGAAAAATATTTACAACTTTGCAATAGACTATAGAAGTTAATAATTGCTCATGCTACTAATAAAATGACTGGTAATTTTATAGGTTGATAAAGACACTATAGTATGTGGTCTGTTCACACTCTGTAAAGATAGTGTTCAATTGGTTCCACAACTTATAGTGAAAAATACTCCCACAATATTGAACAGTTGATCTTGGACATTAAGCATTTTGTATTAATTTGATGGTAACACAATCAATAGAAAACAATCCAAAGCAGATATAAGCCTCTTCTATTTTACACTTAATTTTTTCTTAAGAAAAGAAGTTGGATAATCTCCCTCAGGAACTCATTTTAAAATTTTTAACTACCCATTATTTTTTAAAAAGTTATCACTTAGTATCTTTGCTTCAGAAACATAGGGTTTTATATTTCATGTGATTAATGGAAGGCTATAAATAGTAGTGAGAAGAGCTCCTATGAGTACAACAGCATGGCTTTTATGCTTTTATTGCCACAGGATGCTCTTAAAATGGCAAATGTCTACCAAATTAAAAAACAATATGGAAAGTTGAGTATTGTGCAGTCTTATAAATACAACTTCAAGTGGCTTAATGGACTGATTCATTCCCTTCCTTCCTTCCTTCCTTCCTTCCTTCCTTCCTTCCTTCCTTCCTTCCTTCCTTCCTTCCTTCCTTCCACTTTTTATTTCTGTTTCAGTGCTTCTGGTTACCCATGGAGAAAAGCTCAGTTGTTAGTATGTCTTTTTTCTCCCAGCTTTATTAAGGTATAATTGGTATACAGAAAACTGCACATAGTTAATGGATACAATTTGATAAGTTTCAACATATGCCTACACTTGTGTTACCATCAAAACAATCAAGGTAATAAATATATCCATAACCTCCAAAAGTTTCTTTGTATTTGTGTGTGTGTGTGCAGAACATTTTAAATGAAATCTACCCTCTTAACAAATTTCAAGTGCACAATACTTTATTCTTAACTATAGGCACTATGTTGTACAGCAGATCTCCAGAATTTACTCATCTTGTACATATGCAACTTTATACGAACAACTACTCTCTGGAACCCTTTTCCCCAACCCCTAATAATTACCATTCCATTGCCTACTTCTACATGTTTGACTATTTTAGATGCTCATCTAAGAGGAATCATGCAGTATTTGCCTTTCTATGACTGACTTATTTCCCATAGCATGATATCTTCTGGTCCACCCATGTTGTTGCAAATGGTAGGATTTCTTTCTTTTTTTAGGGCTGAATAATATCTCATTGTATGTATGCACCATCTTTTATTTACCCCTTCATTTGTTGATGGATATTTGGGTTGTTACCATATCTTTTCTGTTGTGAATAATGCTGCAGATATCTCTTCAAGATCCTGATTTCAATTGTTTTAGATATATATACTCAGAAGTGGGATTGCTGATATCATGTTTCCCTGAAAATAAGACCTAGCCAGACAATCAGCTCTAAAGCATCTTTTGGAGCAAAAATTAATATAAGACATGGTCTTATATTATATTATGTTAGATAAGGCCTGGTCTTATTTTACTGTAAGACGCATTAGAGCTGATTGTCCGGCTAGGCTTTATTTTCGGGGACACACAGTAGCTCTAGTTTTAGTTTTTGAGGAATCTATATTGTTTTTCATAGTGGCTGAACCAATTTACATTGCTACCAAGAGTGCACAAGGGTTCCACTTTCTCCACATCCCCACTAACACTTATCTTTTGACTTTTTGATAATAGCCACCCTAACAAGTGAGAGATGATAGCTCATTGTGGTTTTGATTTGCATTTTCCTGATTAGTAATGTTGAGCATCTCTGTGTATACCTGTTCGTCATCTGTATGTCTTCTTTGGAGAAATGTCTGTGCAAGTCCTTTGTCCATTTTTAAATTTGGGTTGTCCTTTGCTATTGAGCTGTAGGAGTTACTTATATATTTAGGAAATTAACACCTCATCAGCTGTAGGGTTCATAAATATTTCCTTGCATTTCGTAAGTTGCTTTTTCATTTTGTTGTTTTCTTTTACTGTGTGGAAACAATTTAGTTTGCTGTAGTCTCACTCATCTATTTATATTGCATGCTTGTGTTTTTGGTGTCGAACTTGATAAAGTATTGCTAAGACCAACGTTAAGAAGCTTTAACTCTATTTTCTTATTAAAGTTTCAGTTTCAGGTGTTAGTTTTAAGTCTTTAACCTATTTTGAGTTAATTTTTGTGAGTGGTTGTAAGATACAGATCAATTTCACTCTTTTGCATGTGGATATCCAGTTTTCCCAGGGCCATTTATTGAAGAATTTACCCCTTTTCCATGGTATATTCTTGCTATCCTTGTCAAAGGTCAATTGACTGTACATGAGAAGTTTTTCTCTGAGCTATTTTCTCTCGCATTGATCTATATGTTTACTTTTTATGTCAGTACCTTGCTTTTTTGATTGCTGTAGCTTTGTAATAAATTTTAAACATCAAGCAGTGTTATGCCTCAAGCTTTGTTCTTGCTTAAGATTGCTTTGGCTATTCGGGATCTTTTGTGATTTCATATAAATTTTAGGATTGTTTTTCCTATTTCTGCAAAAAAAAAAAAATTGCCATTGGGATGTAGATAAGTATTTTATTGAATCTGTAGAATACTTTGCATAGTATGGACATTTCAACAATATTAATTCTTGCAATACATGAAGACAGGATGTCTTTTCATTTATTTGTTTCTGCTTTAATTTCTCTCATTGTTGTTTTATAGTTTTCAGTGTAAAAGTCTTTTGCCTTCTTGTTTAAGTTTATTCCTAAGTATGTTTTTGTTTTTGGTGTTATTGTAAATGAGATTATTTTCTTTTCTGATAGTTTGTTGTTAGTTTCCATTTATTTGTGAGTATTCCTGATTTCCTTTTATTTTTGATTAGTAGTTTTTTTGTTTTGTTTTGCTTTGTTTTGTTTTTATTGTGGTCAGAAGAGATATATAGGAATGATTTCAAGCTTCTTAAATTTGTTAAGACTTATTTTGTGACCTAGCATGTGATTTAACCTAGAGAATATGCCATGTGTGTTTGAAAAGAGAATGTGTATTCTCCTGCTGTTGAGTGGAATATTCTGTAATGTCTGTTAGGCCCATCTGGTCTAGAGTGTTGCTTAATTTTGCTGTTTCCTTATTGATTTTCTGGATGATCTATCTATTGTGAAAGTAAGGTATCGAAGTTTTCTAATATTGTACTGCAGTCTATTTCTCACTTCAGATATGTCAATTTTTGCTTACATAAATTAGGTGCTTTGATTTTAGGTGCATACATATTTATACTTATATCTTTCTGTGAATTGATCCTTTAAAATTTTTTAATTATTTTTAATAAGTTGTATTTATTTAAAGTATACATGAATATATATGTATTTATTTAAAGTATACATGAATATATAAAGTATACATGAATATATAAAGTATACATGAATATATATATTTAGGAAATATATTCATATATTCATATATAGGGTGCCAAAAATGTATACATATTTTAATAAAGGAAAACTGTATTAAAATTGTAATAATATATACCGATAACAAAAGGTAAATACAAGTCCCTTTTGACTTCTGAAATTACATGAGGTGCTCAAAGTGGTTACCATCAGCATCCAGACACTTTTAATTACGGCAAACTACTGTTTGAGCAACGTTGACCAAAGAGTCCACTTGTATACATTTTTTTGGCATATATATATGCTTATTGCAGTCAAGCTTATTAACATATCATCTCACATAGTTACTGTAGTTTGTGTGTGTGTGTAATTAGTGAACCTGAAATTTACTCTTAGCAAATTTCCATATTCAGTATAATATTAACCACAGTAATCATACAATACATTAGCTCTCTAGACTTATTCATCCTACATAAAATAACTTTGTACCCTTTGACCAATATCTCCCCATTTCCCCTTCTTCCACCCTTGGTAACCAACATTCTACTCTCTGCTTCTATGTATTCGACTTTTAAAAATTCCACATATAATTGAGATCATGCAGTTTTTTTCTTTTTGTGTCATTTCACCTAGCATAACATTCTCCAGATTCATCCATGTTGTTGCAGGTGCTCCTTTTTTTAAGGCTGAATTATATATATATATATATATATATATATATATATATATATATATATATATATATATATAATAATATCTGATGAGGTGTTATCAAATAATGTGGTGTTTAAATTTAAAAAAAATAATTATAGTAAAAGACACATTGCCATTAATCCCCCTCAAAATACTCTCCCTCCCTTCAAACACACTTATCCCATCATTCTTGCCACTTTCTGAAGCAGTTCTGGAAGTCCTTTTTCATGAATGTCTTTAGTTGTGATGTTGTGGCTGCCTTGATATCCTAAACCTATTCAAAATGTTTACCTTTCATGGACATTTTGACTTGGAGAAGAGCCAGAAGTCACACATCGCCAGATCTAGTGAATAAGGTGGATGAAGGCACATGGTAATATTTTATTTGACAGAAATTGCTGTACCAGAAGTGATCTGTGACACAAAACCTTTCATTGTGATCACAAAATATGGTGAATGCTGCTGCCAAGTGCCAGCCAACGGAAAGGCAGGGATCTTCAATATGCGAAGTGGTGCAAGGAACCTTGGCAACAGTGTGCGACAATTTTCAACTTGTTTGATGCAATCAGTCGGGTGTGAGCTACGGTTGAAAGAAGGTGTGTTTTAAAGTGTGCTGTAAATCATCCTCCCTCATGACAATGCTCCACGTAACACATCACTTCTGGTATATGGCAGTTTCTGTCAAATAAAAACATGCCAGTGTGTCCTCATCCATCTTATTCACCAAATCTGACACTGTGTGACTTCTGGCTCTTCCCCAAAGTCAAAATGATTCTGGATGGAGGCAGCGACAACAGCACAGCTGAAGACATTCAGGAAAGAGGACTTCCAGAACTGCTTCAGAGAGTGGCAAGAACGATAAGTGTGTTCAAAGTAAGGGGGAAGATTTTGAGGGAGATTAATGGTAATGTGTTTTTTACTGTAATATTTTTTTTTTATTTAAACACTCACCGTATTGTTTAATCATACCTTGCATGCATGTACACGCGCACACACACACACACACACACACACACACAATCACATAAGTTGACCTTTTTATTATGTAATGACCTTCTTTGTTTCTTGTGACAGTTTTTGACTTAAATTCTATTTTATCTGATATAAATATAGACACCCCTGCCTGCTCTCTTTTGGTTAACATTTGCCTGGAATAGCTTTTTATCCCTTCATTTTCAGCTTATGTTGGTCCTTAAATCTAAGTTTAGTGTCTTATAGACAGCATATAGTTGGATCTTGTATTTTTAACCATTCAGCCACTATATATCTTTTGATTGGTGCATTTAACTCATTTGCATTTTGGTTTTCTTTTGAGTCACAAAAGACGTGGAGAATATAGTCATATTACCAAGAGAGTTAGGGCTAGAGTGTGAAGCACATATAGTAAACTAGGAATTTCTCTGAATTTGTTGTTTTATCTTAAAGTTCATAGAAATTTGCATTTTACTTTATAATAAATATGTGCTTATTTTAATGCTTTATATTTCTTAACTGAAGAAAATTAATGCTGTACAAAGATATATGAGTTTATGTGTGGCTCTCACTATTGCTTAGATACACTGCTTTGAAAATAAATTCCCCTCTACATAAGAACTATTCAATTCATTTTAGTCTTTATCATCATCAGCACCATAAATCAATCATTTTAAACTACTCATTGTTCTTCTGGTATTTACTCTACACATTCACATACCGTTTCACTTTGCTAGTTAATCTAAATTTCAAACAAAATCATATTTTATACTAAAAGTATTATGTATTCATGATAAAGTAATTTAAATGCTACAGAAATGTAGAAAGTAGAAAGTTAGATGCTGATCACATCCTAATCTTCAAAAAGGTAGCACTGATATACAGACTTACAGATTCAAATTGTATTTTAAATGTATTAAATAAGCCTGCTTCTTAAAGGAACCTAATGATGAAGCCTTTTATAAATTGCATAATAAAATTCTTATTATTGAAAGCCCACAGTCTTTTTACCTATATAGGCAATCTGTAAGTTATATTTTAATATTACTCTGACAAATCTGAAAGACAGGTTAGCTTTCTCAGGGTTTTGGTGCTCAAAAAACACATTTCTTTGGAGTCTTTGTGAAATAGGTTTCTGGGATTGTTTTTTAGAAACTCATAAATGGTTGGCTCAGATTTGTGGAATATTCTTTCCGCTCATTAGTTCACAGGACTAGAGAGGGCAACAAAACAATTAACTGACTCAGAATGTTTAAGTAGTTTAATTTTGACATACGCAATGAATTAAATCTTCTTGCTATATAAAGGGATACGTTTAAACAGTTCAATACAAAGTAACACAGCAATGTTTATGTTACTAAGTTGTTTTCCAAACTACTTTTGGCAGTATAATGAAGTGACCAACTGTGTCCACATAACAGGTTGTTTTGTTGCACTTTCTTTTGTGTGTCTTTACCTCTGTAGCAGAGATAAAAAGGTTTAAGTATGCAAGGCATTATTACATAGTAATCTGAAATCAGATTATTTTGTTTGGAATTTTAGCTCCACCGCAAATGGCCACTCTACATATCTACTTTGTAATAGTAAATTGCGAATAACACACTCTTGTCACCTCTTAGAGTTACGAAGATTAAAATAAATAATCTACATTATAGCACTAAACATGTTGCCTGAGATAGATTATGAGCTCAATAATGACTGTTATTTTGATTTTATTATTATTGATCACACAGATGAAAGAAATACAACACATTCTTTAGATTAATTTGAAAATTAGTTATGGACATTCCAAAATAAAGAAATGTTATATCCTGAAAAGTGAAAATTAACTTTAGCTGATTATCTGGATCCTGATCTTTCTCAGTATCAGAAAAAAAAAAAGAAAAAAATTGGCCAATAATTAGAAATTGATAGATCCCTCTAAAAACTAGAATGTGACAGCCTCAAAACCAGTAATTGGTTAGACACAGGAAAAAAAAAGGACTATCAGTTGGGAAACAGTGAATATTATTTAAGTCAAGCAAAAAAAAATAGTGACATTTTCATAATAGACTGAAAAGATAATTGATATTTTCATTGGTATATTTGTTTATTTGTGAAGTAATAAATTGGTCAAATATACCAACAAATGTATTACAGATAATTTTAAATTATTGAGGTATGAAAATAAACCTTTGGAAAAAATGACCTAAACAGGAATGTGAAAATAGTAATTGCCATATCCAAGAGGAAACTGAGATCAATCAAGGGATGAGTAAACCTCCATTTTAGTCAAATGACGTATCTACAAACATATGATTTCCTTAACATTTTTCTTCCTACTGTTATTAATTAATGAGGTTTAAATATAGTGCTATAGACATTAAATATATTATTACGCTCATATACAGCAGGACCTAGAAGTATTTCTTTGATTTTAAATTTGTTTTCAATTTACAACATAATGGTAATACATTTCTTTTGGTAGATGTGATGGTTAGTCTAATGTGTCAAGTTGTCTAGGTTATAAGATCCAGTTATTTAGTTAAACCCCAATCAAGGTATTACTATGAAGGTACTTTGTCGATGTGGTTAACATCTACAATCAGATGACTTTAAGGAAACAAAATTCCTTGATAATGTGGGTGGGCCTCACCTAATCAACTGACGGACGTAACAAAAACTAGTTTCCTGGAGAAAAAAGAATTCTGACTCAAGACTGCAACAATATCAAACCCTGCCTGAGTTTATAAACTGCCAGCTTGCACTATAAATTTATGACTTGCCAGCACCTACCACTGCATAAGCCAATCCTTTAAAATCAATCTCTTTATCTATATATCTATCTATACATGTAGATCCTATTGGTTCCATTTCCCCTGTGAACCCTGACTGATATAGCAAATATCAGTCACAATCATATTTCCCACAGGTCATTAAGATTGACTAAGGATTATCAGTAGTTTCCTATTATAGCCTTATTTATTAAAATATACTCATAATGTATGGCATACAGAAAATTCAATTAAAGAGGTATGGATTTCTCAGTATAAAGTATTGTGAGGTTAAATCTCATTTCCTCTCTTCAATTTGGAAAAGATCTATATGTAACAATGGAGTAGGATCAAATTAGTGAGTGCTGTGAGAGCTATATATGGAATGACATCACAGACCAGAAGTAGCAATTCTCTATGACTGAATTGTGGTACATTTGGGAGAGCATGGAGGAAAAATGATGTTGGATGGGCGAATGGTAGTTGGAGATTGGAAGTTCTTGAATACTAAAGTGTTTGAACTTAAATTTGTGACAAGGCATCAATAGCTGTTGAGTAGGATTTTTTTTTTTTTTTTTTTTTACATTATTTGAAATGCTCTTCCCTGGACAACTCTGTGAAACAAGGACTGAGAAGGCAGAGAATTAGAGGCAGGGGATTGGAAAGCCCCAGAATAGCAAAAATAACCTTCAAGTTTTGCAAACTTGATGCCTTGAGTCTTGACTATTTCACTGTGTTGTTATCTCATTATTAGTAGCTCAAAAGTCAATAGTCTTATGACATAGATTTTAGTTCTAGAAATAAGCATGCACTTAAAATTATTATTTTTTTAAAAAGAGTAAGAGTTAGTATTTATCAAGATGCTTATATAAAGGTATTATAAATAACTATGCTTTTACCAATAAACTCACTTTTTGAAAGGGAACAAAAATCAAGCAAATAAGAAAGTATGGAAAAAATATTTGCTTTTGACTTTCCAAAAAACAATTTTTAATGACAACTATTGTAACACACACATAATTTATTTATTAGACATTTGGTGAGTACTTACCTCCTGTATGATAGGCATGGTGAAGTACAGTTGAAATGCATTTAAGAGTGACAAATGTACAAACATCTTAGAAATAAGTAGTAACTTGTCTTTTACTTGATAATTTTGGGTCAGACAGAAATTGTCTGAATAAAAACTTAAAAATAAAACAAAACTCTCAAAGATAAAAGAGAAAGACATTTCTTATATAGAGTCATAATAAGAAATGCTAGATATATGAAACTTCAAATTATATTGGAAGGAAGAAATGATTCCCCAAAAGCAATATCTTACTGGGTTTCTTATTTTCTCTCATTAAAAAACCACAATAAGAAATTATTACATCCCGGATTATTTTCAAAGATCCTGAAAATCTTAGCTGGCGACTATCCCTATATTTGAGAATTTTTAAAATGCTGGAAAAAATATAAAAAATGGTAACAGAACCATGTGGAGCCTGTAGTTTTAAATGGTATACAGAAATGCACCTAGAAATTGTTTATCTAAATGTCTAACTTTTAAAGTAGACATATACCAGGACAAAAATACAAAATTAATTGGTAGGCACTGATGAGAATATCTATAATAACCAGCATGAGTTCACACAAAATAAGTCCTATCATTTTCCTCTTATCTTTGGATAAAAAACAGTGATCTACTGTATGGTAGTATGTGAAAGTGAGCGTTGACTATAATTTATTGTGCATTAATATTTTTTTGATTGTGCTTTATTTGACAGCTATCAAAAACACAAGGAAAATAGAGTGCAGATAACATTACTTATATAGGCTAATACAATAAGCTAGGCTATGTTTTTCAAATTACAGGTAATGAACCACTAGTAGATTTTGAAATCAATTTTGTGGGTCAAGACTTGCATTAAAAAAAAACAAAAACAACAGGAAAGAATAAGATACCATGGAAATAAAGAGAAAATATGAGATAATAAATATTATTTCATAAATAACCTTTTTTTTTTTTTCACTTGTGTGTGTCCAATGTTGAGATGTAAGATTTATAACTTAGTACAGATTGTGGATAAAAATGTTTGAAAACCTGTGTTATAGGGTCACACTCAGAGAATGGTCATTGATAAATCATTATCAACCTGAGGTGGAATGTCACAGGAGAGTTCCACTGGGGTCAGTCCTGGGTGCCGGGGTATTTTAGCATCTTGTCTATGTCCCAGATAATGGAAAGTAGAACACATTTAAGTTGCTCATGATGTCCAATAGGGACATGGTAAACTTCCAGAACCTTCCAACAGAGAACCGAGATTTCATATTGCCTTTGTGCATTGATAAACTGATCCAAATGTAGTAATTTTTTAAGTGCTGATTGAATATTAGGAAGAATATAAGAGCTATAATTTTTCGATTATCTGAAAATAAGGCAAGGTCTCATAGAATTTGCAATTGGGTCACGTCAAACTTTTTAGGAATTATGAAAGTGAAGTCTAATTAATTTATGCACTAATGAAGAAATGATAAGCAAATATGTATAGATTTTCACATTAAATTTTTTTTCCAGAACATGTACTTGGAATCATAAGCAATTATATTCTGATCTCAAAACTCTGTATTATACACAGGTAGAGCTCTGAGAACTTGTAACATTTGCTATTATATTAATTTCAGAGGGATGAAAATAATGTGCCATATATATCACTGAATGGCTTTGGTCATTTTCATGGAGTTCAGTTTCTTATTACTTCTATGCTACTATGAAACGTGATATTAGACATGAATAATTTACACAGTTCAGATCATGATTGATCTTGTTATTGCTCTCGTGGATGCCTTTTCAAAGAAAAAAATTTTTTTCTTTGGCTGAACAAATGCACGTCCTAACGTAACCCAGTGTATATTTCTTCACTTGAGATTTCGATGTAAATTTTTAGCCAAGTATCATGATAGCTCATTGGAGATGCTTTCTACTGTATATCTTTTTCCTCTCTCTTGGAGGTAAGTTAGAAGGAAACAACTTTTATCTGTGAGGTCATGATAACAATCGTGTAATGATTTTACTATGGTCCAGTACACTAGAATAAATATGTTGTGTACTTCCACTTACCTCGCTACGTGATTAATTACAGGAGCAAAGTTGGTTGGCCCATACAGTTGTACAGATTTCAGACTCCTATAATAAGCCTCCATGACGCCTTCAATGCCATCACAGTAGGGGTTTTGAGGGTTCCCATTCTGTAGAACATTACAGGCAAAAATCAGTAAAAACTTAATAGTGTCTATAACAATCAATTGAAAAAGAATAATAAACACTGATACTCATAAATAATTTTTGAAAGAACACTCATTTATATATTTGTAATTGCAAAAAAATAATGTAAGTGGTCAACAATAGGTTACAATATATTACATTGATTGTGATGTGGTGATATAATGTGCAATCACTAAAATGGATACTGTTCAAAAATGGGGCAAGAGAAAATACTATATAATCTTGAGAAGCTGAATATCACAACGTTCTGTAATAAATAGTGTCTTAATTTTACACAGGTCTTTCTATATGTAGAGATGAACACATAAAAACCTTGAAAAAAAGTAAATAAAACACTGAGTGGTTAACTCTGGGTGGTTATGTACCATATTTTGCCATGTATAATGTGCACTTTTTTGCCCAAATTTGTGAGGGAAAAAATAAGGATGTGCATTATATATGGGTAGTACTAATTCCGCATCTACATAAATGTTTTTAATTCTTTTATTTATGCTTACAAGTTAAAAGTGTAACTCTAGAAATCAATAATGATATCCGTATACAAAATAATACCCTGGAAAATGATAATTGTTTTGTTGAACTTACAACGATGAAGAGTTCTTGGCCTTCTATGATGAATAAATATCATAAATTTATTACTGGTACATAACATTTCTTGTTCCTTGTATTTGTTCTTGTGTTTTGTAATTATTACATAAAATTTCTTGTACCATAATAGGTTAAAAAATAAATGCAGAAATCCCTTTATAATACAAAAAACAAGTACCTAAATGTAAACAAATAAAAATTTGAATTAAAATGAAAGATTTTTTTCCCCCCTGAAAGTCTGGACCAAAAACGTGGGTGTACACTATACACAGGAGCACATTATACACTGCAAAATATGGTAATTGGTGACTTGTATTTCACTCTTTATTCTATATTTCCCAAGTTTCTGTAGCAATGTATTAAAATTAAAAATAAAATGTTATCCATTTAATTTTTACCTTACAGAAGAAAAAATGTAACATATCTGCCACATGAACATTTTCAGGTCATACTTGATAACCCTAACTGGAGAAAGGGTCAGAGAGAATGGAATTTGGTATGAGAAATATCAAGACAAGGCAGAAAGAATCAAAGAAATACATCCATTTTGCTCAAGGGAAATGGAGCTTGTCACCAAGGAGTTCGTATTCTGAAAAAGAGTACCCAGTAGGGCACCGTTGAGTTAAGGGGGAAATTCCCCTTAGGAGACCTGGTCTAGCGTTGTCATACCTTGAATGCTCTGTTATTATTAGCTTGAATTCTCCTAGCCCAGATTTCACAAATAAGGCAGTGTATTAGTTATCTATTGTTATGTAGCAAATTACCCCAAAAGTCAGTGGCTTAAAACATTAAGCATTTATTTTTTCACACATTTTTGGGGTGTCAGGAATGCAGCAGCAGCTTAGCCAGGTGGTTCTCCCTCAGAATTTCTCATTAGTTTTCAGTCAAGTACAGATGTTGCCATCTAAAAGCTTGACCAGAACTGGAAGATCTGCTTCCTAGAAGGCTCACTTATGCAGCTACTGCTAGAGGGCCAACAAGGACTCTCCATAGGGCTGCTTAGGTGTTCACACAACATGTCCATCAACTTCACCAGAATGAACGATCCAAGAAAGAGAGCAAGGCAAAAGTCCCAATGCCTTCATAAGCTGGTCTCATAAGTTGCATACCATTACTTCTGTGTTAATCTATTTGCTAGAAATGAGTCACTAGGTATAGCCCGTACTCAAAGGAAGGGGAATTAGGCTCCACCTCTCAAAGGGAAGGGGATAGAAATAAAATTTGTAGATATATTTAAAAACAGAAAGGACAATAACTATACTTTAACATAGCAATAATTTTAGCATGTATGTTTTTATGTGAACAATTACAATAACTGCTAATTTATAACTAAAATTGAACTTCTAATACCAAGCTTTATTTAAAAATACTTATATACATTAGTTTTTTATAACAACTCTAAAAAAGTAGATAAAACACTGTTATTATCCCCACTTTACGGATGAAGGAACTAAGGCACTGAGAGCTTAGATATTTTACCCAAAAGTCACACCAGTGAGAGAGCTAGTATTTGAATCCATACAGACTAACTCTAGAGACCAACCACTATGCCACCATGTTATGAAATCCTAAACATTTTGAAAGACTGTGGATCTTAGGAAACTAAGCCAGCTGGTACCAACAACTTCAATTTTGCCATTTGTGAGAGAAGAATTTATACCCACTTTTTTCTTTTGTTTGCTTCTTTTCTTCCAACTTTTTATTAATTAACCCTCATGTAAATTTTTAAAAACATAAAAATAATAAAAGACTTCTTTATATTATAAAATTGGTTACATCAATTGATTGAAATTAAAATGTACAAGTTTAATATTTAGCACAAAGCAATTAATGGTGGGTTTTGATATTAATCTGAGCTGACCTATTTAACTTTCCTTTTAAGTAAAATTTTACAGTGCTCTTTTCCTTTGAAAAGCATGAAGGTAATTAAAATTAAAAATGATTATTGATTTTGGGCATAAAAACGTATTATATGTCTGCCTTAAAGAAATAATTACAAACAGAATAATTCTAAGCTACTTTTTGATTGTCTTTTTTAAGACAATTGGCTGGGGTTTATATTTCTATAAAACTATTTCCTCTATTTCTATGGAATTGAAATTACAAGGTCACCATTTTTCTCACTTATTTCATTTTTCTTAGTAGAAAGATAATCTTTGGATGTTCCATTCATCATTATGGAATATTTAAAGCACTGATTTCTGTATTAGTCCTAATTCCATAATAAATTTCTCTAAGATTTTCTCATATGCCTTGGATGATAAGAATACTTAATTACATCAAATTATACATTCTTCTAAGTACATGCTTTGCATTATATCAGGATTATTTTAAATAATTTACAACCATTAAAATGAGATTTTTCCTCTTAATAACAAAGTTGTAATGAGTTATAAATCTTTTTTTAAGTCTTTTAAAAGACTCATTTCTTAAAATAATCATGCCAGGAATTAGTTTTTGCTTCTTAAAACAAAGTAATATAAACTCGTATGTGGATCCAGCACAAAAAACACAGGACGTTTTGAAAATAAGAGCACTCAATTTTGTTTCATAGTAATGAAGATGGCAATGGATGCTCTATTTTATATGTCCACAACATTTTCCATTTATTAATATAATGAATGTCAATTTGTGGAGCACATAATAATATATAAAACAGAATTCAAAATGAGCAATAATCCCACTAGGCAGACTTAAGTGGGAAGGGCTCCAGCTTTCACCCACTATCCCTCCACTTGGCTCCCCGAGGGACTGTAATTGGGAAGTTAGATTCAGTTCTGGGCAACAAGTCTATAGTCTATTGTTACCACAGCCTATAATATTTTTCAACAGGGCTAACATGCTGACAAAATGCTACTGAAGAGAAACTCTCAGGGGCTGTTATTGCAGTTACTCTTTGAAACTGTTGCTGCTCAGAGATTGATTGCTTACTGTGGGGGAAAGCTGAGAGAATTTTCCCCTTAACTCAATAAACAAACATCTACTAAACTGCTCTTTTGTGCATACAGTGTGTTAAGGACCCTTGGTTGTTACACTGTTAGCATCTAGTGGAAAGAAAAAGCAGATACATAAATATTAAATTGCATAGATTCCTATAAATGCCAAAATAAGTGAAAAGCATGCAAGTGCTTTTACATTATTTAGTAGGAGAAATTGCTTGGACAGGTATAGCATTTCTCTACTGATCAATGCAGAAGGCCTTTTATGGGTCACTGGCCACGTGCCCATTACAAATACTTCCTCTAAAGCCCTGCACATATTTTCAGTTATAACACCGTAAGGAGTCATCAAGAATCATGAGAGAAGAGCAGTGATTCAACCTTTTCACAACCGAAAGTGCTAGCCTGGCACTACTAGAAAGTCTCCCCTCCCCTCCCCTCCCCTCCCCTCCCCTCCCCTCCCCTCCCCTCCCCTCCTTTCCTCTCCCCTGCTTCCCCCTCCTTTTCCCTCCCCCCTCACTTCCTCAACCCCTGTTCTTTTCTGACTACATTGGTTCTTATACAAATTTCACATGAAAAGCTGGGGTTTACCTAAGATCCTTTAGATTCACCAAAGCTCAATTTCAGGGTTGGAGCTAACCCAAAACACCAACTAGGGATTTTTTTTTTCAAAGGCCTCCTTTGCCATCTGAAGATTATTTGATAAATAGATTAATGGTTGTGAATGCATATCACAAATTCTTACCAGGGAAACCTGCAAGTTTGCTAACATTAAGTGCAGAGTGACATGGGACTGAAGTTTTTGTATTTGCTATTTTTGGCACTTACAGGATGTATATTGCAGTTTTTTAGGTTGAGGTAAATATAGAATACTTCAGCTGAAATCAAGTCAAATACTGTCTCACTGAAGATCCACTTAACCTTTGCTAGCTAAGTTTTTCAAAAAAACAAAAGTGCTTTCAAAAAAATTAAAGTGTTATAACAATTAAGTAATATTAAAGTTGAAGCATTATCATCATCATCAACATCATGATTGTTGGTTTCATTATCCATTTGGGAGACTATTTTTCATAAATTAAAGGGGTATGACTCTATAAGGATTTGAGTTGGGTTCAAAGAACAGTTTAAGATGCAAACAAGAAAAAAGTCTTCTTTATCAGCAGATATTTGCATAGGTTTGGTTACAAGGAATGAAGTGGAGGTAGAAAAAGCAGAAAAGAAGAGGATTAGATGGAGAGATAAAGGGAAAAAATCATACACAAGGGTGAGAAAAAACTTATGGAAGGAAAATTAATAAACCTCATTTAGTTTAACAAAATTATTCATTTTCTTAGGCTTAAAATAGCTCGTAACCTTTTTCCGGAGGCACTTCAGACTTAGGATCACATGAGTGATTTTCATGATCTTATAAATTACTGGGAGACTTTAATTCTCTAAGACACAAAACCCCAACAGATACTTATTTTCACATGACATTGGGAGTGTGCCATGTGGACTATTTCATGGAGAAAGAATTAAACCCTCCAGCAAACTTTTCAGAAACTATGCGGGTGATGAAATAGAAAAGCAAGGATAAGTACAGAAATAAACATATTAAAATACTTAAAATATTAAAAAACATACATTTAAGAAAAATGAAATATCGCTTAAAAGCTTCTGGAAAAAAACATATATATATATATACACATATATATATTTAACAAAGCACATTTCTGAGTAGCTGTATTATAGGTACTTTTACAAAATGTGATTAGTAGTTGGTTAAGAGCATGGATTCTAAAATAAGCCTGATCTGTGTTCAAGTCCTGTCCTTTGGAACCCTGGTTCAACCTCTGAGCCTCTGAGCTGAGTTATATAATTCTTGGGTGCACACTTACTGTATTCAATATGAATGGCACTTGCTAGAATGATGCAATGTGACAGCCAAGATATACCTACCCCATAAGAATTTTATGAAATGAGGAATTTTATTAAGTAAAAAAATGAGTATAATATACTTAGATCAAAACTCAGTAATTACTTAATAAATTGTATTATTATTATTTACTTTTGTCCATTTTGCTTGCAGAACTTAAAAATTCCTATAAAGATTATGCATTGCTTTTGTAATAAGAATAAAAACAACAACAAAGACCTACAAAAATATTGATGGGAGACTTTATTTCCTTGCTGCAACATGTGGGGTAAGCTAGGGAGGCACTTCTATTAGGAAAACCTACATTTTTTCCAAAATGGTAGCTCACCATCCTATATTGATTTTCCCATTATTTATTTGAGAGTGCATATGAGAATAAGGCTGACTGAACCTGTCAGTAATAACTGTGTGTTTATTTTTGAAGACAGACTGCTGCCCATTGCTTATCTGCAATCATGCAATATGGAAGTAGATCCATGTAAATTAAATATTAACTAGAGAAGCATTTTTATTCCAGCCATTTCTATTCCATTATATTGAAATTTTAATTCATTATAATCATAAGTATTGCTTCACATTTACAAACCTTAATTCCAGCCACGGCTAGGTCTTTAAATTTGAAATGCCATTTTAGGAGATGTCATTGGGAAGATTTATAAATCAGATGCACTTTCGGTAGATTAAGAGTATCTATACATTTTTTGATCCGCCTCTCCCTGAGTGGTAAAAGTTACTTGCCCTACCTTGAAACTGGGCTGGCCTTAGTAACTTGCTTGACCAAGAGAATGTGGCAGAAGGAATGTTCTGGGACTTCCAAGGATGTGATGATATATATAAAGAGCCCTACAACCTCTGCCCCAGCCTTTTGTAATGTTCACTCTGGGGAAGCTGGCTGTCATGTAAGAAATTATTATCATGAGACCAACTGTAATGAAGCCCATAATAACCTCATGGACAAGTTATATGTAGAAAGAGGGAGAGATGTCCAAGCATCCCAGCTATTTTAGCCATCCCAGCTCAGGCATCAGACATAGCAAAGATGCTATCTTAGGAGGCGTGCTAGCCCAGGAGACACAACATGGAGAACAGGGGATTCCAAGTGACAGCCCGAAACAAGCCCAGATACATGGCTTCAGCTGAACAATTCCAGTCATCTCTAGCCATTCAAGCCATCCCAGGTGAGGCCCCAGACATCACACACACACAAAGAAAGCATCCCCCATTGTATTCTCCTCAAATTCCTGACCCACAAATCATGACTATGATGGAATGGTGAGGTTTACATCTCTAACTTCTAGGGAGTTTTGTTATGAAGCAATAGATAACCAGAATAAAGACTCCCTATTTGTAAATGAAATGTACTTTAGGTAGATTTACTGCTAATCTATTTAACTTTTTTCCCCCCGATAAATGCCACACTCCTAAATCAATCATTTAAGAAAATTAAGCTGAGTCTATAGTCACAAAAGCTTGCTACATGATTGACTAAAGCATAAATTGTGAACCAATATTTAAAAATCCAACTTTTTTTTCAAAATATCAAAGCCTTTTGATGTATTCTTACCAATGCAAACTCATGAGATATCCTTCCATCTGGAGGTAGCTTTGCACCAAAACCTAGAGCTGGGAACATTTTATCACTGTCATAATCTTGAACGATTTCTCCCACTGCTTTCAGTGCCATACCATAGGCATTCAGTTGATAAGGATTTATGTAGTGGAGAGAAGTGGGATGGGCAGGGTTGCCTGATAACAGAAAAATATTTCAAACATGAATGATCAGGATAAATATATATATTTTTGACAATATTTTTCTTGATACCTATTTCAGAATGAAACATTTAAAAGTACATTTTTTTCTGCCTACATCCATAGTGAACCAGATAATTTTTAACATTTATTTACAGATATTAACACAGAAATATTCATCATATTAGACCAGACACGGAGAATGTTTCCCAAAGCTATGCCAAAGCATAGGCAGATATGTTTCAGAAATTATTCCTCATTGTCAGTGCCACAAGCTATTTTTGAATTTCAGATCCAGAAGAAGTATAAAAGCACTTTTGCTAATCTTCTTTTATTGTAATCTTTATTTTAAAAAAATCATGTGCCTTTAGTTTGAATCCTTAGGTCTATAATCAGGACCCAACTGATTAAATGGGTTTGAGTAATTAAGAGGTCTTCCTAAAAATATCACAAATGTTAACATGAAAATAAAAAGTCCTTTCAAAGTGAGAGGCAACAAGAGTCTATTTGAGACCAGTTAAGAACAGCTATTCGAGGGAGCATTTGAGGTCTTTCTCCCTAGCATATATTGTCAGTTTAGCTCAAACCAATTTATAACAATTATATACAAAAGAAAAGAAGAATAGCTATTTGAGAATCATTAATTTGGGCAGAAGTCTAAATAACGTTCCAATTAGAATAAAAGGCAATAGGTATTTATAAAAAGTGGAAGGGGAACAATTACAACAAAAGGAAGGTGTTTCCTTTGGTGCAGATAACATAACATAGTGATATCAATTCTAAACATTGTTTTTAAGTTCAGTCCAGGGAGTCATCAGTCTAGTAGTTAACTGCTTTCCTGTTATCTTTATAAATAGTTCTTTGGGACACCATGTTGCCCTAGGCTCAGTTTAAAGGTTACTTTGCCCTGTTGTAACATTCCAAAGATTTGAAGCATGAGACATGTAAGGTAGTTCCTCTGGCATGACAGCTCTGGCTCCATTTTAACACGGCTCCACTTATATTATTGTTCATACAAACATAAATTAAACATTTGAGAAGTATCCCAATATCACTTAAAAAAGGAGAGTACGGTGATTTTTAAATTCATTGTAATTTAATAGCTAGATCTGAAAAAATTATTCAGTTTCTAACTAGACATTAAACTAGGAGACAGAAGACCCACAGTTGAGTCTTGCCATTTGCAGGACAACATTTATAAAATGCCTGCAGTAAATCCTACCAGTGTTTATTGGGAAGACAAAATGAGATTATGTGTGTGGAAGTGATTAAAAATAATAAATCACCACAGAAATGTTAGGTTTAACTATTACTGTCATTATTGTCTGGGTCATCCACAAGCTTCTGAATTTTCAATATGCTTATATTTAGGTAGGATGTTCCATTTGAATAGCGATGAATTTGAGAGAGAATATATGTGTTACCACTCAAACACACTGAGTCATAATTAGTTGCCCTAATTACCAGCACAAGGCAGCCTGAAAGTCCATTTAGTTTCTTAAGTGAAAATGGAAAGGTAAATAGGACTTGTAATAACACATAGAGCTCAAGTCTACATTAAAAACATTGCCTGAAGAAAAGCCTCAGGGTATAGTTCTGTTCTGATAAGGAAAAATAATAATGATAAGCACTTGAGATCCAGAGAGAAACAAAATAGAGATCTCCCCTTGGTTTAGAATACATATAATTGTAACCAAAACATTTTTGTTCTAAAACTAATTTATTGTGTAAATGCATTTATAATTCCAAAGGGTTATCATCCTTCAAGGGGTGGTTGCACATGACAAAATCTCTAAAAAATGTGCCTTCTGACCAAAATGGCCTTAATGTTCCTTCCCCTCAGCTTGACAAAACTTTGGACATGTTTCTCCTGCGGAGCTCCTTTTCTTAGAGGATTTACTTTAGATAACTTGTAATTGTAAATTCTTTCTCTGCCCCTTTGAGATGTAAATCTTTTATAACTCAGGAATGTCTTTCTCAAGGACCTGGAAGCCAGCCCATTTAAATGTCATCATTGGAAAGATAGCATCCCTATTGCCTAGTCTCTGTGGGAGGGTAGGAGTCTAACTTCAATAACTATTAAACAGCAAGCACAGGTGGCCTATTCACACAGGCCAGCCTACCCTATAATGTCCCCCAGTACTTTTCTATGAGTTTACTGAAGCACTTATAATCCCCCCCACCTTTTTTGTTTTGGAGGAGCTAGGTTCCATTTCTCTCTTATTGCAATAGCTTTGATCTCTATAGCGACAGTCCTGAATAAATTATTCCTTGCCTGTTTAATTCATCTGGTACAATTTTTCTTTGACACTTTCTTCTAAAGTAGGAATTTTGCCACTTGGTTAAAAGTCCACTGAAGCCACAGATAAGCAATACCGTTACTTGACTACAGGGTTATTTAACATAACTCTCAAATATAAGTAGAGTTGTTACCCAATGGTTGCAATAAAGCAATTAATTCTATTTCACTAAGAAAACCATAACTTAAAGTTAAAATTAAAATACCACTAATACCCCAGCACATCTAACTATCCTAGCCTATCAGACATAGCAGGGCCCAATCCTACCCATTGAAAGATGTTGCCTTTCTCTTTCTAACATCTTCATCCACACCAGTCTCTTCACTGAACCGCTAATGACATCTACCTTCCTATCCCTACCTCTCTAGTTACCACCCTGTCCTTGAAATTTACTTTTTCCTCAGCTTATGCCTCACGTACACCAGACAACCTTCCTTGTTCATTCCAGGCCTCACTGTCCTCTCCCACTCTTACGGCTCTTGAGTTCTGCACCACACAAACTGGCAGTTAAAAATTGCCAAATGGTCAGTTCCTTGAATCTGGAACCACGTTTGTATCACTTCTGTATTTGCAACAATATATATGAAGAATGAACATAAATCAGGTTGATAACATTGGACCCAACTAATAACAATAAGAATTATAATAGCATGGAATATACCATGTATTGAACACCTTACTTCTTATCCCAATTAATCCTTTTTCAACAAACCTATGGGTACTTTTATTATAACCGCTCTTTAGATTAAATAACTTGCTCCAAATCACACAGTAATACTTGGTAAAATTTGAAATATGAATTTAGGCAGACAGATTCCATAGTCCTTACTCTTAGCTATAACTCTTAAGGATTTTGCAATATTTTAAAACTTGAATATTATCAATCTTATATCTGATTTCTTTTTAGAGGTACACTGTGCTTTGCCAAAAAATCATACTTGGATGGACTTTTTTAAAAAAGCATTATTGAGATACAATTAATTTAACTTACAATTAACCCTTAATTTAAACTGTATAATTCAATAGTTTTAAGTATATTCACAAATATGTATAACTATCACTACAGTCAATTTTAGAACATTTGTATCACCTCAAGAAGAAACCCTGTACTTATTCACTATCATTCCCTTATCACTCAATCCAGTCCAGCCCTACAATGACTAATCGACCTTTTGTCTCTATTAATTTAGCTATTCTGGACATTTTATATAAATAGAATCACATAATATGTGGTCTTTTGTGACAACTTCGTTCACTTGGCATAGTGATTTCAAAGTTTATTTGTGATGTAGCATGCTTCACTACTTCATATTTCTTTATTGTTCATTGCTGAATAGTATTCCGTTGTATGAATATACCAACATTTTAAAAATTTATTTATGAATTGATGGATATTTGGGTTGTTTCCACATTTTTGTTATTATGCTGCTATAAATAGTCATAGACCATTGTTGTGTGGAAATATGGTTTCATCTCTCTTCTATATATATATATATATATATATATCTCTAGGAGTGGAATTGCAGTTATATGGTAACTGTAACAACTTGAGGAACTTCTAAAGTGTTTTCCAGTGGCTGCACCATTTTATATTCTCTCTAGCTGTGTACGAAGGTTCCATTTCTCCACATCCTCGCCAACATTGATTGTTACCTGAGTTTTGATTATTGCCATCATAGTGGGTATGAAATAATATATCATTATGGTTTTGATTTGCATTTCCTCATCTCTATGTATGCCCAGTACCTTTCATGTGGTTATTGGTCATTTGTATATCTCTGGAGAAATGTATATTCTTGTTTTTAATTGCATCATTTGTCTTTCTATTGAATTATAAGAGTTCTTTATACATTCTATGTACAAGTCTCCTATGAGATATGATTTGCTAATACTTTCTTTCATTCTGGGTTTGTCTTTTCACTTTGTTAATAGTGTTCTGTGAAGCAAAAAGATGTTTTAATTTTGATGAAATTCAATTTATCTATTTTTTTTCTTTTGCTGCTCATGTTTTTGGTGTCATATCTAACTATCAATTGCCAAATCCAAGGTCATAAAAATGTATCCCTATGTTTTCTTCTAATGGTTTTATAATTTTAACACTTACATTTATGTCTTTGACATATTTTGCATTAACTTGTATATGATATGAGGTAAAGGTCCAACTTCATTCTATTGCATGTGGCTATCCAGTTGTCCCAGCACCATTTGTTGAAAACTCTATTCTTTCCCCATTGAATTGCCTTTGTACCTGTCTCAAAACCAGTGAACCACAGATACACGGGTTTATTTATAGAATCTCAATTCTATTTTCATTTATCTCTATAGCTATCTTCATGCCAGCACCAACTGCCTTGATTACTGTTGCTTTGTAGTAAGTTTCAAATACGGGAAATGTCAATTTTTACTATTTTTTCCAAGTCTACATTGCCTCTTTCGAGTCTGTTGAAATTCCATATGAACTGTTGGGTCAGTTATTCATTTCTTCAAAAATGCCTTTTAGCTTTTGATGAGATTGCAGTGAATATGTGAGTCATTTTGGGAAATATTGCCATTTTAACAATGTTGAATTTTCCAATCTATAAACATGGCTTGTTTTTCCACCTATTTGGATCTTTAACCTTTCAACAATTTCCTTTGGAATATAATTTTACAGTATAAGTTTTGATTCACTTTGTTAAATTTATTCCTAAGGATTTTATTCCTTTTGATACTATTGTAAATGGAATTGTTTTATTAATTTCATTTTCAGATCATTCATTGGAAATGTATAGAAAAATAATTGATTTTATATATTAATCTATCCTTCAATCTCGCTGAGCTGATTTATTAGTTCTAAGATATTTTTAGTGAATTACTTAGGATTATCTACATACAAGGTTATGTCATCTGCAAATAAAAATAATTTTATTTCTTCCTTTCCAATTTGGATAGCTTTTATTTCTTTTTCTCATCTGATTGCCCTGACCACAACATCCAGTACTATGTTGAATAGAAGTGGCAAGAACAGACATTCTTGTTCTATTCCTCATCTTAAGGAGAAAAACATCCAGCTGTTCACCCTTAAGTATAATGTTAGCTATGGGTATTTCGTATTTTCCCCTTCATTAGTAAGTCAATTTCTACTCCTAGATTGTTAAGTGTTTTTATCATGAAAATACATTAGACTTTGTTAAATACTTTTTCTAAGTCAATTGAGATGATCATGTGGTTTTTACATTTCTTCTATTGACATAGTGTGTTACATTATTTGTTTTTTTCAATATTAAGCCAACCTTGCATTCCTGAGATAAATTTTACTTGGTCAGGATGTATAATTCTCTTTCTATGTTGCTTGATTCAGTTTGCAAACATTTTTTTTTTAAATTTTTATATCCATGTCCATATACAGTGAAGCCATCTGGACCTGGGTCCAGATAAATTCTGTGGGTAGTTTTATTATTATTATTATTATCATTATTAATTCAATCTCTTGTCATATATTTATTCAGATTGTTCACTTCTTCTTGTCAGTTTCAGTAGTCTGTGTCTTACTATTAAATAGTCAATCTTCTAGTTGTACTAATGTTCATTAGTAAACAAAAGCTAGCACTTTAAACCAGCTGGCCTTTATGTGTTATTTTTTTATGTTCCATATTTTACTGAATAAAACATGTGAGTAAAAATAATTAACTCGATTTTAATGATTTTAATAATGTTGGATAATAAACTTAATATATGTCAAAGGAGAGCTGAATTAGAGTCTGGTCTTCTCATCTCTATTCCTAACTCCAGTACTAGGAAGCCAAGATGTATTTATTAGTAAAAAGACTTTCTGGATCAGAGTTTTCTCATATGTGTAAAAGGACAGTTTGAGTAAGTTATCTCTAAGATGCTTTCTTAACCAAAAATTCTATTATTTTGTGAAATGTGAGTGAATGTGAGATATGTTTGAAGTAAAGGGAGTATAATGGGAAAGCCAAAGAATAGTAAGCAATTTGAAAAAAAGAAACAAACTAGATAAATAGAAACTGATGGCAACTTCTGGTAAAATTAAATAATAAGATTTATATTCTTACAATACATAATTGATTTCAAATGATTGGCCTGTTTGAAACAAAGTTACTTCAAAATAAAATTAAAAGTCCACTATATCCTCTGTCTTAAAATGTTTGATATACAAATTATGAATATCTGTACATAGGGTATTATGTAACAGTTCTTCCAAATTAATTCAATATAAATATAAATGTATTAACATGAATAATTCTTAAAAATAAATAATGGAGTAAAAATGAAGCATGTTGCATAAGGTACATGTACTTGAATTACAGTTATATAAATTAAGACACACAGAAGTACCACAAAAATGAGAATTATAATTAGAGACAGTTTAGAATTGTAGTTATGTATGGAGAAGAAGAGATTGTAGAAGAAATTGAGTAGGGGCACACAATGGGATTAACTAGATATAAAATTTTATTTTATAAAATATGTGAAACAAAAATGACAATATTACAATATTTAATAAATTTGAATAGGACTACTAGGCACTTATATTTCCTATAGTCTTTTGTATACCTGAAGTAATTCATAATATTAAAAAGAAACATTATCTGAATTTTATATGAAACACTTTAAAAGTACGAAAATGTGGAAATAAAATATTTAAACATCATAAAAATAAATATTTATTTTTCACCTAATTGCTGATAATTTTTATTAGAAGATAGTCATAATACTCACCATTCGATGCTGTAAAATCAATAGCCACTGTGAAATTGATTTGCGTTCTACAATATAAGCAAATAGGAATCATTAGTAACGAAATAATGTCAGCATTTATTCTTCATTTGTTTTAAAACTATTCTATAGTCAATGTGAAATTATTATGTCCTTAAAAGTGTGGCATAACTCAAGTCATTTCTAATAATATCATTTCTTAAACTATTTTCAACAATCCTGAAAACACATGATTTTTTCCTGTTTTCTTCAAAGGTACTGATCTATACCTCAATATTCAAAGCATTCCTGTGTGTGTGTGTGTGTGTGTGTGTGTGTTTCTACAGATATAAATATTTATACAATAAAATTGGTTCTATATATTTTAATTTTCAGCACATGGTAATTACCCAAAATAATTTCACTGGGTTTTTTTTTCCTTCTTTTTTTCTGATAAAAACCAACAGGTGACATTTACATTAAAAATTCACTCTTCTGGCTATACCTCTGATTCTTTATGTAATCCTGCCTCTTGCTCACCAAAGAAGGCATTAAAACACAAATAAGTGACTATGATATGATTACTGGGATTATCTGCAATCACATCTAATTTAAAAATAACTTTAAAAAGTAAATCATTTGAAAATATGTGTACTTAGACTATTTTTAGTAATAATTACTTCTGACACACTGCACAGTTGATTTACCACTTCAAGTTTGGAACTGTGGTTTAAATGGCGGTGGTGGGGGTGGTGGTGATGGTGATGATGATGATGACGGGTACTATGGCAAAGGATCCCTTGTAATTTTGTTAGTATTAAGTATAGTAATATTTCCATCTTCCTTTAAAAATTCAGCCTGAAAATACTGAAATACTACTCAGGTATTGAAATAAGCTCACAATTTTTTCCCCCTAAGGAATGAATCTTTTGTGCTTTACATTTAATAAAATCTAATATAGTAGACTCTCTTTATAGCTATCAGGTAATTTTTTTCTCAGAGTAGAAATTAGGTTTATAGACTAAGAAGAATATAGGTTAATTTGGTTCATAACCAGTATGAACAAAAATGAGTTAATTTTTTTTTTTTATAAAAAGAATATAGGAAGACATTTGGGAGAACATTTTGACATAATAAATCCCTTCAAGAAACTGAAAAGAATGGTCACCATTAGTACATTGCTTTGTCATTCTGCTAGTGAGAAAAGTCACTATAATACAGGGTAGGACGGTATATTAGAAAGGTTACAACTTTTGAGTCTGAAAGAACTGGGTTTGAATTCCAACAACCCAGTTGCTGACATTAGCCAAGTTTCAAAAGTCTTAGAGGGCAAGTGCCTGGCACACAATAATGAAGCAAGGACTGACAAAAAAACTACAGAAAATCTATCTATCTATCTATCTGTCATCTGCATATGTATATAATACACATTATGTACATACACATTATATATTATATGTGTGTTTTTACATAGTGCATATCAATTAACCTATAATAATTTTTAAAAGAAGATACTATTATTCTCCTTTAACAGACAAAGAAATCTGTGCTCAGAAAATGTAATAACTTTCTACAAGAGTAATAAATGCTAGTACTGGAATTTGAATTCACATCTAACCTCAAAGACCATATTCATAAACTCTATACTACTCTATTCTACAGTTAAATATTTGTAAATGCCTGGCTATAATAAGAACACAATAAAAGACAGTGATTATTGTGTTGCAAATCTAAAAATTATACTGTATGAATATCCTTAATTATAAAGATGCCAGGACATATCCTCATGTGTGAGCAAATTTGTCATTCTATTAAGTATGTTATAAATACACAAATCACGAAATTAGCAGTATAAATGCTTCTTTATGTTATTTTATTCAAATGACACCTCCTTGGGAATGGAAAATAACTGAGCTTCAAGAACACATTTTAGCCCATTATAAAGATCAATTTAGGAGTTGAGTCTTTGGTTCAATCTCCCTTAGGTTGGAATAGACAACTTGTCTTGATTCAACTGTCTTTTATAGCAGTGCCTGTACAACACTTTCCACGTATTGGAATACACATCTGGTGGTAGATTGATTTCAAGATTTGATTAATTCTTTGCCTCATTCAGCATGTCAGAAAGAATCTTATTCCTTTATTGTTTGAATCAACAGTATTCAAATCAGACAGAAAATACGATGACATATTACATAAAACAACCCATGGTTGTGATGGTACCTTAGCTTATAATCACACCATTTGGATTTTTTCACTTAAAAAACTACAATTCAACAATTATTTATTGAGCATCTTCTGATTGTCAAGCACTGTGTTTAAGTGATAAAGAGAAAACAAGAGCAAACCAAACACTATCCTTGAAATCACAGACCTTACAATTCCATCTTCCTACCAAAAAAAAAAAAAGACAAAAACAGCACAGCAGATTGTCATTGAATTCATAATCGATAGCATAGTCTAAAACTCAAGTGCTCAATTTCTATGGGTAATACCTTGTTCATTCTTGTGATTTCTAAGAGTTTCCATTCATAGTATAATATCTACTTAGTATACCAAGTGTCACATTCTATGTATTTTGAAAATATTAACTAATAAAAATGTTAAAGAAAGTTGCTAGCAATACTATAACTTTAGTCTATAAGTCAGATTTCTTGAAAACTTTGATAAATGATTTGTGTCATAGAAGTAAACCAAACAAAACATCTTCATCAGTAATCCTTTTATCCATTTTCATTCTTTAATATTTCTTGAAGCCTACTGTTAAAGAAAAGAAAAGGCAATCATGTGTCAAAGTAAAATATCAGAATTCACACGAAATGACTCCTGACAGAAGAATATTCATAAAACTATTACATGTAAGTCCTCAAAATATTCTGCTTAGGAAGTGTTAGTTCAGCTGTCATTTTATGTTTTGCTATATTCTATATTTATGTTATATGCTAGAGTATAAAAAAGGCACGCATGCCAAATTTCATGAGTTAGTAGTAACATTTCATGAGACTCCGCAATGCATGTGTCCTAGTACAGCTAAAATATATGCTTGGAAACTGTCCATATTTTACTCTGCCACCTTTCTAAAAGCAGTGAATAACAGATAAATCAGATGTCAAGATGGAAGATTTAACCAGCACAGCAAAGACCCATAGAAAACAAGTATATATGTGCACATCGAAGAAAACTACACATACTCATATGTATGCCCCCCACACACACAGAGTATTACCATCTTAGATAACTTTTCTACAGCTGTCATTATGAATTAATTATTGAGAACTAACAACTGTGATGGGGGTGTGTTGAAGGATTGTTTTATTTTCTTCCCAATTTCAAATTCTGTTCAGTTGCACAAACTGAACATTATCAGAGTGAAAGATGAACTCTCCCCATTTTTCTTTAAATTAATCTTGACAAATGCAGATTCAGATCCACAGACTATTGGAATCTAGAACACATGCATGCAGTTGAGATATCCATACACTCTTAATATTCCTCTCATTCTTGCCATGCTGGTACCAAGACTATGCTTCTGCCTTGACTCACTGATATGCACTCTAGTTCACACTTTGGTTCGAGAACCTGCCCTGCACCTTGGCACACATGTCTCTGGCACTGTCATCTAGCCTAATCTTTCATAACCCTAGCTCACCATGGGCTAAACCTTGAATCCTTTTCTGTCTTACCTCTTCCCTCTTTCTTAAAAGTAGTTCAACTACCTAAATGGCAACACACAGAGCAGCCTGATTCCAAGCTTTGCTATATCTTCAAAATCCCTGCTTCCATGCACATAAAATACTCACAAGATGCATTGCCCTTGACAACTGAGATCTGGTAGAATAAGGGCAGGCTTTGAGATACACAAATGCAAATTCAAATATAACTACTTTCTCCTACCTGCAATATAATCTTGAAAAAGCTATTTAACCTCTCTGTACCTCATTCGTAGTAAATTAAGGATACTAAAACCTTCCTCCGATTGTTGTTGTGAGGACAAGAAAAGTACCTGTCCTGCAGTAGGCACTCAGTAAGTAGTTGTCATGTTTATTATCACTGTCACTGATGCTAGTTTTGTAGGACTTAAGTTTAGTATATTTCTTTGACAACCAAGGTATGCAGTGCCTACTCATTTCTGGATCTACCAGAGTTTCAGGTTATTTCTCAGAACCTGACCTTCCCATGTCTTATTTCCTTTCCTTCATACCAGCTGGTAAGGTCCCAACATGCCCAACCCTAAACTACACCACAAATGATTTAACCTTTTAGAAGGTGCTATATGGATACTTCCTCAAACTTCCCTCTGCATTAAGTAATTGTAAACTTTGATCTCTGCCTTATTTTCCTTCCTATCCCTCCAGGCATTCTGGATTTTTGCAGGATCAGTGAAATGCCAAAAGTAAGAAAAAAAATAAACTGGAAAAAAGTGATGTGATTATTCAATGATTTATGTTAATATTGTTGGTCCTTACTAAATCTAGTTTTCACAAATTAACAAACCTTTGTGCTTTCTCCAAACTTTGAAGATTTCAGGGTTTGTTTTTTGTTTTTTTCTTCTTTACACAATCAGAATCTTCCAAAGTACAACTTCACAAGGTTTTAGAGTTCAAGAACTCATTAAGGAAGGTATGCAAAATGGTCTACCTTTTTTCAAACCACTAGTTTAGAAAATATGTCCTAAGTGACATAATCAAAATAAATAAAACTAAATATCACCCCCAAACAAAAAATACAAGCACTACCCAACAGAATCCCTTTTAAAATAAGGTAGGTGCCGAAGATGCCTCCTAGAAATACTATGAACTTTTGAATCATTGATTGGAATTTGAGACCCAGAGTCACAACCGGCTAGCTTGTTATGACTCCTCTGAAAAATTGCCAAGTCTCTGAGCCCCAGGTATTTCATATAATAAATAGGTAATAGCCACTCTGAAGAAGTCCTCTAATTATTAGAAATAAAACCCCAAAGAATCTGCACATAACAAATATTCTACATGCTGGAGAACAAATCTCTTGATGACAAATCCTTGTCACTGTCTCCTCGTTCATATTCATCCTTTCCTCTGCTGGGTCAGAAGAGACAGTTCTCTCTTTACATTACCAAATATTTCTTTTTCATTAATTCTTACAATAGTGTTTGAGCGGAACAAAGGTGACTCTATCTTGAAGCTAATCCACCATTTTGACTCCTGAATGAACCCGGATCCTTGACTGTCCTCTGCCGTTTGGAATGTATACAAGAGCTCTGGGCTAATCATGTGATTCCCATTAGTTCTACCTCCAGAGCAAGACACCCTCAATGTTATCTATTTCTTAACTCCCTCTGGCGACAGAGCCTCCTGGTACTTGGTCTCTTTGATCACCCATTCCCAGAACGTATGCTCACTGCTCAGGAGATATAAACACATAGTCTAGGGGTGGAAGGCATGAAGGGTATCCAGATCTTCTTGTCACTGCCCAAGATGTGCCTCATTTGTCAGTTCCCTTAATAAATTCTTGATATAATGATGGAGTTGACAGCTTCTTTCTCTGGTCCCTTGGCCCTGGGGAATTTTACGCAAAGTCAGTGGTGTATCTATCAATGGTGGGGCAAAGAATCCCCAACCAGTGTAGGCAGTAGGAGTTGTCTGTAGAGAACTTAAAAAGAATAATGTAATCTTCTAATACTCAATTTACATTCTAACATCACCATACACCAGCAATGTTAAGCAATGACAGTAATAAATTCTCCCACTCTACCACAAACTACCCATAGTAAGGCACTCTTATGTACCTGTTTCTCCTTCCCCCAATCCCCAACTTTTTAATTGCACACCAAAGAAAAACTATTTTAAAGATAGCGTGGCTAAATGTGCACACTCTGATCATGAAACGCAATTAAGAAACTGCCTGATACAAAACAGATTGTCAATATTTTGGCTAAGTTAGCTTTAGTTCTGATGACGACACATATGTGAATTTCCTTTGACTTTGAAATGCCTAGCTCTGAAAAACTCATTTGAAAAATAACATAAGCTGGCAATGACATCACACTCTTAAAGGAGATAACTGGAAATATCTCGACTTTTCAGGTATGCATTTTACATGTACAAAAATCATAATTAAAGCATTAACCAAAACAATGTTAATGAGTCTTAATCTTTGTAACACTTTCTTTTCTAAATCTTTTTTGGATTAGTTTCATTTAGTTTATATATGATAATGTCCTATATGAATGTATTTATAGAAGGCAGAATGGTTTTATTTTTATTAGATTTGTCCGCATTCAGCACTGCAGGGTTTAGCTCGCCATTGATATGATAAAAGCAAAACACCTGGGTGCCACAACAAGAAGCACTATAAAAAATCCTAGATGTGTGTATTAAGTTTTAAAATAAGAAATGTGATTAGGAAAAAGAAAACCTTATAGTGTTGCATGTTCTGGCAAGATGTATTCCCTGAGGCAACATATCCAATATAATGTCACCAATTTTATATAACTAAGGCAAACATTTAATAGCATCATTTTACTGCTTCAAGTATTTTTAAGAAAAAAAAAATCCTTATGGGGTTGTTGATTGCAGGGCTTAATGATGTTCAACTCACCTTTGAAATAAGCAGTATTAATAAGCCCACTTTAGCCCTTAAAATTAGCTTGTAATAGGTAGGTAGCTCTTCCCTACCCCAACCCCCCACCAGGACTTTTTGTACTTCTTTTAAGTGGGATATAAACCTTTTATCTTTAATTTCAGACAAGTTTTGGATTCAGAGTCAAGAGCTTGGGTGGAGACTGACTGGAATGGCGGGAATGTCCTGATATTCCTGCAAAAAGTATTGAACCTCAAAAATGACTTTTATGGACTTTGTAAGTCTGAATATATCTTTTTCTTTCCATGTCTCTGATAATTAGGACAATCACCACCAACAATATTGTGATCATCAAATGAGATAAGACATATTGGAACTTTAAACAAATTCAAATTATTCAGAAAAATGAGAGGTAGCATTCACGGAGGGTTAACTATATGCCATTTAATCTACCTAGACCTTCTATGAGATAGGCATTCTTATTTTTATTCCTATTTCTTAGAAAAGGAAACAGGTTATGCTAACAAGAGGCAGATCTAGGATTTGAACTTGGCAGTTAAGGTCCGAACTCAACTTCTTGATCACTACCATGTACTGCCTTCGCTGTCAGCAACCACATCTTGGCAATAGACTTTGTGCCAAACATTTATCTCTTTGCTTCTTTCCCAGAACTTGGCATCTCCCCTATTACCTTCTCTCATGCTCCCTTTCTTTCAAAGTGTAAGGAAAACAAGCAATTCATGCTTCTAATCTTGATCTTGCCTTCCCTCCAAGTTACTACAAACCTAGGTACAGTCTTAAATTGCGGTAATTTCTGGCAGAGACGACACAAAAGCATTTTTTCTTATCCCAGAAAGCCTGGTCCATCTGTTTTGTTTGGTAATTGTTGTATGAGGTGTGGAATGAGGAAGGTCACAAGGTGATCAAGTCTGAGAGAGACACACACAGGGGTTTATAATCCAGTTCACTGAATTGTCACACTCTTTGTTTAAATGCCCTATTTATATATAATATTTCATTACATTAAGGGATTTGGGGGAAAGGGTAGAAAGTCAGGCTTAAAATGGCTTTCTAATTAATCTATATTTATTCAGTGGCTACTTTTGTGTTCAGCTCTCTAAAAATATTTTAAAATGGCCAGTCTCTTTGAGAAAACAAATCATACAAATGGACAATTAAAATCACACCTAGGGAAACGAGCTACCACTGATTATAAGTGGTAGGGACTTGTGTAGCTCATTAGGACCAGTTGGATGAGAGTTTGGGCTTTCTTCAGAGGAAGAAAATGGCAATCTGTAGACCTGCAAGTTCCTAATATACTCAAGTTTCTGAAAAAAGCATAGACTAGGGTTTCGTGTTGATGTGAAATTCTGGAGCTTAGAGAAACTTAGTGTGCACTAGAATTTGTGATATGTTTTCCCCCTTCATCTGCCAGTCAGAGATGTGGAAACCTTTATAGACATTTTTTCATGGTTATGTTTGTTAGTGGTGGAATGAACAGTTTCATGAAAACTTAAGACACATGGAGAACTGAAGGGCAGAGAAATCCAAATTGAAATTTATAATTCTGCCTTCAGATATTTATCGTGTGAGCTGTTGGGAATATGGAAATATGTATTCTACAAAGATGTAGAGGTCAATAAATCCATTTCACCAATAGTAATAATTTTTTAATAATGACGATGCTACCCTAAAGAAGTATCTTAGATTTCAGAAGAATCTATGATTTTAAATGAATCTGACATTGTCCTGATTAATGGCAATTGGGATAGTCAATGTCATAGATTGATTACTGAATAAATACCTTTAGTTGCCAATTATATCAGACTTTCATTATTTAAAATTATTTCTTATTAAGAGAAAAAAAAAGCACTGGGACAAACATACAGATTATGATTAAAAATAATGACCCCAAGGTCAACAATCCAGAAGTGGCAATCAGTTTTTAGTATTCTACAGTAAGACTTCCTTTGTGGATATTATTCTTCTATTTAGAAAATAAAACTCTTTACTACCTCAAGTCATAAAATGTATCTTATGCTTCAGGAGAAGCATAGAAGTGCTTAAGCAAACAAAAAATGTTCTAAAAATTAGATTTTTATTTCACAGAATATTTGCATAAAAATTGGATCTTGGCTGATTTAGAATGCATCTGTCTCATCCGCTCAGTATGTACCAAAATCCATAAACCAGTCGACTGCAACTAAACAGTGTTTTATTGAGACAGTGAATGAAAGTAACAAGCTAATAATACAGGTTCACAATCAAGGTTATATTTTCATGTAAATATCTACCTCAATAACAACTAAAGTAATGGAAGCCTAGACTATCCAACACGAAAAATTAGGCCTACAGAGAAGTTATTTTGAATGGGAAGATATTAAAGGACTATGAAAAAGTTTTGTTTAGTATTTAAATGTGTTCCTTCTTAACTCTGCATCATTTCTATTTGGATTCATGCGAAAACAAATAACATTTTTATAATTTGCTTTTCTATTATCTTTTTTGTGAGATGAAAAACTGGAGATGAAATTTTAAAGTGCAATTCAAGAGTTTGTTTCTAAGAATTTAATCACAAACTGTTAGTCCTACATATTCCACATCAGTCACCTGTTTTGCCCCCTTTATTTATTCTCATGCTCTCACACATCCAGTGTAAGGAAAATGGTTTATAAAATAAATGTAGAAAACAGGATGAATACAGGAAAACCTCAACTAACTTTATTTTAAATGGCCCAGAGTTATCCAGAGTACTGATTTAATTGTTACTCATATTTTATATGATGATTTTTCACCTTTTTAAAAGACCTCTAGCTTTACTTGTCAGATAAGATTCAGCATAAGCAAAACTCAACAATAGTTTCTCCTAAACTAGAAAGCATATGGTGAGTAGGTCACTGAACTGATATCACCAAAATTAGCAACAATTATGTTAATCCAAGTTAACAACAAAACAAGCCACAAATACCAGTACCAAATGCTGATATCTTAGTTTCTTAAGTTAAAAGTGAGTAGTTACTATGATTTATTATAATAACAAAACTGAACTCAACACTTTGTTCCAATAGCCTCTGACATATCATACTTATTTAGAAATATGGTGGAGCATTTCTTCAAAAAAGCTAACCTTGATAATTCCACAGATCCTCAAATGTGTTAATATAACCTCCAAAACACTACTTTGGATTGCTTTATTGATTGCAGCCTAAAGTATTAGTTTATTTTACTGTTCTTCTTTAGTGTAATCACAGGTGTTTATTTTACTGTTCTTCAGTGTGATTACAGGACAAAAGGCAAGGCCAGATGGCTAACTTAAAAAGAGTCTTTTTAGATGGTATGCTGAAGAAGGGCAGTGTCAAAGACCAAGAGATGTGAATATTGGGAAAGTGTAGCCGAAGTGTTGACAGCATTAAAGGATGTAACTGCCAGCCAGCTACCTTTCTGTCTTCTGTCCTCACTTGAAAATATTCAGTCTTTTTTGTTGGGACTTTTGGAAAAGAAGCAGAGAAAAAGAAAAAAGAAAGAAAAAAAAGAAGGGTTCTGAAATCTGTTTCCAAAGACACAGCTGGTTAAACATCAGCTTTTACAAAGAACATCACAATTAATAAAAAAGAGGTTTCATGGATAAAAAACTGATAACTTATAATACTAATCTATTAAATTAGCAAAAATGAAAAAGGAGTAAGTAGCACTATTCAGTAAGGATAAGGGTAAGGATATGGTAAACTTTCAATTAAAATTGTTAGTAATGTAAATTGTTATTACCCTTTCAGCAACCCAATTTAGAAAAACCAAACACACTGTAAAACACATGTACCATTTTATCCAACAACAGTATTTCTAGGAAGTGATGCTGTTGACTGTAGACATGCTTAATGAAGTACCCAAAAAGGTATTCACCAGGGGTTTACATTGCAGCCTTGCTTATAATAGGAAAATAAAATGGATGCAACTAAAGTGTGCAGGAAATTTTTAAACTAAAGTGTGTGCATCCATACAATTAAAAACTATTAAAACAAGGTAGATATATAAGTACTGACATGTAAATACATACACAATATATTTAATGAACAAAATACACATTATAGAATATTTGCACAGTCTAATCCCACTGTTATAAAAATAACGTGTGCTTGAGAATAAACAAATTCCTAACAGTGATTATCTCTAGAGAATATGATTACAGGGGATCAAGCTTTATACTAAGTTATTTTCATTTAATTTTTCTTTTTACCACTTCACATTTTATGTTTATAATGTCAAACACAAGTATAGATTCTTATGTTTAAAATTTGGGAGACACAATATTTCTTTTACCAGAACACTAATGAAAGTATTCTGTGGTTTTCAAAAAAAGTAGTATGAAGAATACTAAATATTATTGAGGTGTTTAACAGTTTCATATTTTTTTAGTTGCAAGAGACTAGGAATTCTGACTGATTTTGTTCACAAGAGACTCAATAGCCATTATTGAAACTATACATAATTAATTATCAATTATTATAATTAATTCTAATCTGAAGTGAGTGCAGCTCATTATATTCTATTTTACTATTATTCAGAAATTTTCTGTAATTATGTGTTTGCTTTTAAGATGATTTTCCATCACTGCAGTACATTTATCCACTTAGAGGTTGAGGTTTCTTAATAAGCAAGGGCAGAAAGCCCAAAAGGCTTGTCTAAAACAAGTAAACAGAAAAAACAAAAAAAGTCAACAGAAAATTTATCAAGAAAAATAAAAATAATTTACTGTAATATTTAGAAAGATGTTTGTAGTTAAATTTCCACATAGGTTTTCATCCTGGTGTTCTCCATTTAAAAGTGCTATGATTTGTTATAAACCTATAGAGATTTTTAAGAAAGACAGGAACATGTAATTCTACTCTTCATTTCTTACAACTATGATTTCATCAGGTATTCTATGAAGTAAATGTCCTGATCAATCCCCATGACTCAAAGTTAAATAAAGTTTAAATCTTCATAAATATCTAATAATAAATTCTTAGCTATTCTACATGTCAAAACATCACTTTCCCTTAAGGTATGTAAATTAAATTGTATTTTTGACTGGCAGCAATTAGGTGGTAAATGTTAGTTATAAAAAGACTGAAAGTTAACCGTACAAATAAATTAATTTCATTTTAATTATTTTTTATAAAAGAAAATTATCAATATGAACATTGCTCATGAGAGAAAGAGGGAGGAGGAAGTGGGTGAGCAGAGGGAAAAGAGGACATGGAGAGATAGGTAGAATTAATTCCCAGGAGGCACTTAGCTCAGGGGCTGACACACAATAAGTGGTCAGTAGATGTTAGCTATTATTATACACAAATTACATTGTATAGTAAGCTGATAAGTTAGAGTAAATCTTCTGTAACAAGAGAAACTAACTTAAGAGTGAAGGAAAATATATATCATTAAGGCCATGAAAAAATTGGAAAACCTAGTTAAATACCATCATTTTACAGGTGAACTATAAAACTACAGAGCCTCGTGTACTATAGGAAACTGAAAATTAGATATATGAAATGATTTGCCTACCATTATATAGCATGAGTGTGTCATGATAAAGCCAGATCTCCTCATGATATCATTAATAAAAATCAGAATTTAAATTTTTTGCCTGGTTGTTACAATAAGACCTTAAGAACAAAGACACACACTACAATAATGATTTTGTTTGCTGATTTGCATTTCATTATCTAAAGGGACAATATATTAAAAGATATATATTTATTACATACATCTTCATATAAAAATATATGTAAATAATATTTTAATATCTCTTTTAGATATGGTTATAATATAAGTCCAATTAGATTAATTATGTAGTGAAATTCAAACTATTTCCCCAGTCCCCATTGGTAAATCAAAAATGGGTTCTTAGAAGTCATGAGAAGTCAGGATTGGAACAAAGTGTACCTCATAGGTTGAGGCTCCATTTATATAAAGATTTCTGGCAGAAAATGGTCACTAGCAGTTCTTCCAACATAGGCAGTGATGTAAGTAGAAAATGTGAAAGCCAAAAAAAAAAGCATCTTGGAGGTTGTAAGTGCGTAGCAGAAAAATGTGATTGTGATATAGTCAAGACTGTCATTGCTCTAGGTACTATAGAAACCCATTTGTTCTCATTAGCCCTCAGGATCGTCAAAAGGAGAATGTGAACAATCAATAAAAGTGTTCTATTGGTAACAGATTCTGAAAATGTTGCTTACTGATAGACACATACAAATGTTATAGGTTTGCATTGCTGACAAAACATATTGGGTATTTCATTCATACATACACATTTCACATGCTCACAAAGCAAACAAAACAATTTTTTAACATTTAAAAACTTTAAATCATTATTTCAACAGGAAAATTATAGCTAGATATAGCACTTTTTTTAAGTTTATAAAGCGTATGTAAAGGATATCCATAGTCTTACTATCATTTTTTGTCGACAATTATTTACAGCTACTAATAAGTTTATTTATACAAGAATGTATTTTTATAATAAATTCAACTTTCTATTTTTCCATCTTCTAGAGGTAAGAATATGCACAGATATTGGAATACCAAAGAAATTTGGCAATCCGTATGTTTTCCTTTAACTTTATTAAAACAACTACCATAACTTCTGAGTCTGTGTAACCAGGTGGCAGCTTGCAATATGTCCATATATAGCAAAACTTCTCCACTTAGGCAAGCATCATTTTTGTTTATTTTGTTGTTTCCTCAACTAAGAGCAAACAGGGAAAGCTCTCTGTTTTTGTTTTTTGGGTTTTTTTTTGAAAACTACCTTTGTACTTCTGGCCCCCTCATTCTCTCATCCCTTCTTTTTGCCTCATGGCATTTGATCAGTAAATTAGTATTGGGGGAAAAAATTTGTTGAAGAGATTTACATGAGTTCTTTCTCTGACTACTATTATTTGTCATGAAGTTACTAAACATTCAAATTTGCCTTTCACCATTTTTTATATATTGTAAATACAAGGCAACAGCAAATAAATTAGAAAATGTGGATATTTTACAGTGTATGGTAATGAATGATTGCAATACCTGGGGATTCTTGGTTAGGTAAAAACTGGGTACACCAAGGTTAAAAATAGCAACAACTTGGGAAAACTTCCTTATTTACCAGGGTATAAGAATCCGTAATATATTAACTAGACAGACTCTGTCTGGACTCTGGAAAATTTTAAGAATGGTTACAACAACCAGGTTTTTTTTATAACACGTATTCCTGCCTGGAAGCTTAGGGGGCAACTAAATGACTAGTCACCATCTATGTCGGCATTATGATTTCATGACAAGATACAGTCTTTAACATTCTGGAGCTAGAATATATATTTACAACAAGCCCTGAAGCTTTTCTTCTGTTTTAAAAATAATATCAAGTACATCTAAAAAGTCCCATGTGTTAAGCAAATGAAAACTTTCTATGGAAGCACACAATAGCTTTATCTACAATTATTACTAACACAATAAAGTTTTTTCTCTTGGTCAAAGAAAAGTTACAATGTTTCCCAAAAGTAATAGCTCTTGGATATAATTTTATCTCAATAGGTCTGAAACAAAGGTGCAATTGATGTGGTATCAACATAACAAACGTGATCATATCATATCAGTTGCTTGTTTCCTAGGGGCAGCACTTGCGACACACATTTCAAGAAATGCTGAAGCAATAAGACAATTTCAGAGATGACTTACCCTCCTTTAATATAGTCAAGGAATGAAACTTCTGTTTCTACCAAGAAGGAGAGTAAGGTAACCTGAAAGAAAAATAAATAAATAAATAAAAGAAAAAAAAAGGCAGAATTACCTGCTAGTCCTAACTGCAATCCCAAATGGACTTTTTTCTAACTATTAGGGAGAAAAATCATATTTCCTAGCATTTAAAAATCAATAAGGATATTATTTTTTATTTAAATCAGCAGGACCGATTGTTCTTACATTTAAAATTATCAGATGGAAAAGGGCCTAAAAAACGAACTAACTCATTTCTATGACCAGTTTACTTCCTTTGGAACAGCATGAAAATTATCTGCAAGGACACTGTGTTCCTTCCCATTTTAGATAAAAGGAAAGATGAAAGGGAGTTGGAAAATGGTTAAAACTGAAAACACCAAAATCAGTGAGTTAAGCTGTATAAGAGGAAATGTGTGTTTTTGTCTTGGTCCTGTAATGAAGCCATCTAATATTTTAAGTATCTTGCTTTATAGAGATCTGTAAAAGGAAACTTGGAGAGAAATTAGATTTTGCTTCTCCCAAGGAGAATTAATCTTAGGATAAAATCTTCAGTATATATATATATATTTTTAATCGAAATAGGATAATTTTGATTTTTCACAATTTTAAGGTACTTTCATCTTTGTACCTTCCTGTACTGATTTAGTCCAACATTCCTACAGAGTTATAAATTTCAATGTTGTATAAACAAGTACTCTCACATCTTATAAAATGAGTCATAACAGTTAAGTGGAGCCTATAAAGTGTATAGTATCTTGTACTACCACTTAAACTTTTTCATGTCTTCTTGAATGATCCCAGTGAATGAAGAATTCGAAGCAAAACTTCAGCTTCCCTCGGAAGGTCTCTCGGAAGGTCGGAGGTCTTACAACCCCTGGAGCAACCTGCAGGAAGCTGGGTCACAAGCTCCTCTAAGGTGCTGTCCTCCGTTACAACCATTCCCATAGCAAGTTTATTTTTCTATTTTACATACCTTCATACTAAATTCCTAAGTGAAATAGCTCAGTCTTGAGTTGCTTCTATTCAGATAAAAAAAATGTTACATATGTTTTATTCATTTATTTACATCCTTAATGAATAACATGAAATTTGACTTACTGTTCCTGAATTAATATATTTTTTCTTCTTTCCTTTCTTTTTGGGATTCACCACCTTAAAAAGGAGATAAAACCATTACAATGTGTTAGGTTTTACACTACATTTTTAAAAAACATGTGGTTCAACGTACTGCCTTTACTTCTTATGTATCTATTCATTTACAAATTCCTTCAGCATGACTCCTGCACAGTCATTTAACCAAACCTTCTCTGCAAGTTTCTAGGGATCAGCGTCTTAAAACTTGTTTCTATAACGTTCTCAATCACTTTATTCATTGCATCTGCATCTTCTTGATGTGGGAGAGACCTTTAATACCTAAAGGTCTCAATAATATTAATTGCTCTGTAGAAAAAGCAAAAGTGGTGAAAGGAAAGTATATTCAAAAGACAATTGGTAGTAGGTTAAATACACTAACGTAGCAAGTCACACAAATATGTGAATATATAAGGGCTCTATTGACTCTATTTCTTTATACTGGGAGTAATTTCTATCAGATACCCAGGCTGCATCATAATTGGTAAGGATCTGGTTTGCGAACATAAGACTAAAATTGTGACTGTTTATTCCAAGAGGAACTATTATTGTACGCCTACTCGTACAAGACAGTGGAGGACATAGGGAATATAAAAATGAGTAAGACCTGTCAATCTAATAGAATAAATAAAACACATAAGTGCCTATCTCAATCCAAAATATAGAGGAAGCATTTTGACAGGGAAAGAGAAAGAATTCATGAATAAGAATTATTTGAACTATAATTTATTAATTTAAACTAAGGCTCCAACGAAAAGGAATAGACAAATACAACATTCTAGGGAGAGGAAATAGTAATTGGGCCAGGTTGGCTGGAGCAGAGAGCAAATACATAGAGACTGATAAGGAAACTGAACGCCTGCTGGCTCTGGGGGCAGCAGGAGACACTGCCATTGACACTCTTGGGGATCCTGAAAGGGCCCTATACCAGGGTCCAGGCCCCTCCCAGCTGCCGTGCACCAACAGTCCTGTGGGGCCAGGGTTTCAGTGGGACATGGTCCTGTTTGTTCCAGCCCCACTCAGTCACAGTTTGCGAGCAATTCAGCTGGCACATGGACCCATCAGGAAACACTCATGTCTGTGCCTCAGGAGATCCTGAAATGTCCCTATATTGGGTCCAGCCCCTCCATCCTTGGTAGAGAGCAATCCACCCACCCAGGGACCTAGTGGGAGACATGCCCACCTGTGCCTCCAGACCCAGGTCTACAGACCTCAGTCTTGTCTATGGAACCTGGAACGGTGATGGGGCTCAGTTCCTGGCCCTCTTAGGCCTGGTCCAGGGCCAGACCTGCCCACTCAGGGAGGAAACCTCCCAGGGACCTGACAGGAGCCACAACTTCCTGCATACCTAGTAACAGGCCACGTGACTAAAGACCCACCTGTGCACCCTAAAGTGGAAACTTGTCCCCATGCCACCCTACTGACCAAGGTACTGGAGCCAGTCTCATCCACTGGGGACACAATCCATACTGACCGAGCTCCTGGTAACAAGCATGCTAACTAGGGTCCCCGCTGCTGGCCTAGCAACAGCCTCCAAATCAGCTCCAACTCAGTATGACTACGATTCTGAAGGTAATCCTGTCAGCCCAGGAATCAGACAGAAGATTCACCTGCCAAACCAGCTTGGGTTTTTTAAAGCTCAGGCATATTCCTGGGAATCTAGAAGGTCAAATAGGTCTGGGCACTTGGCCAGGGAAAACCTGAGGATGTCCTAATCCTTAATCTCTTACTGACCTCGAGTAAGTGAAAGCCAAGGCAGGATTGTACACTGTTGGAGCACATAAGGAGTGCATCAAGATACACATACACAAATCTCTGTCAGATCACGTGCAGACCACTTCCTAACCAGGCAAAGACTTCAAGGGCCCCACCACCACAACAACAATTAAAAAAGACTTTAGAGTATTAGTCCAGGAAAGTTACTAAATAAATAGCAACAACAATAAACCCTGGAGAAAGCGGGGGATCAGATCTCCAGTGTTACTAAATCATATTTTTAAAAATTTCCAGATTCATCAATAACAAAAGGTACAAGACATGCATAGAAACAATAAAGTATGGTTCATACATAGGAAAAATGCAGTCAATAGAAATTGTCCCTGGGAACTCACAGACATGGGATTTATTTGAAAAAGTCTTTAAATCAGCTATGTTAAGCATGTTTAAATAACTAAAGAAATCTACGTATAAAGAATTAAAGTATGAAATAATGTCTCACGAAATAGAAAAAAAATAAGTACATCAAAATTATAAAAAAGAATCAAATAGAAATTATCAACTTGAAAAGCACAATAATTGAAATGAAAAATTTACTCGAGGGGTTTAATAGAACATTTGAGCTGTCAGAAGCAATAATTAGTGATCTTAAAGAATAGCCAATTGAGGTTTTATAGCTTAAGGAGCAAAAATAAAATAAAAAATATGAACAGAGCCTGAAAGACCTGTGGAGCACAATCAAGCATAACAACATATTCATAATGGGAGTACCACAAGAAGGGAGAGAGAACAGGGGAAGAACTAATGGCTGAAAATTTCCATGGTTGTCTCAACAAAATTCAATCCCTTGCATGTGTGTAACAAAGGACGTTTCCAATGTATTGGACCAAGAACTGTCCACTAAAATCCTAGAACTGCCTGTACATAATACATAACAGCCTCCCAGATTTTCTTCAGATTGATCTCTTCTATTGAAAATATGTGTAACAAGAAAACATTTATATTTGAAATTATGGCACAAATATCCACACAGGTAATAATTGTTATGAAGCTTCTTTGCCATCTCAGCAAATGTGGCACCAATGTCATTAAACTAGCTTTGTTGGATAAGAGAGTTCCAAAGTGCAGAAGGCATTGGAAAAGTTAGGGAAACTCAACGTGGTTGCATATGGAGGGTTATGTGGTGACTGGCAGTAGATGAGCCCTAAGTACAAGAACCAGTATGCATGTGGTATTCCTCCTCAGCTTTGAGGGTAGACAGGGAAAACAGGCATCTATATAAGTACAGCCTGTTATACTACATTCATTGCCTCTTTGGAGCCTTAATATTCCTTCCTTAGAAGATCCACATAGAAAAATTGATCCATTAGTCCATCTTTGTCCTTGCATGGGAAGCTTTCTTGGGTTGAGTTTATCCTCCCCCGACCAATATCTCATAGTCCGCTAAATATAATACTAGTATATATTATATATATATATATATATATATATATATATATATATATATATATGTTTATATGTTTATATGTATATATATATAATATATATACACACACACACGGCACTTATCAAGATACACTAAACATATTTCATGTGTTTGTCTCTCCCCTTAGACACTGAAATTTTTATTTATCTCTATATCCCAAGAGCCTGGGGTATATAGACACCATGTAATAAATAGTTATTTATAAGTTAATTAATGAATGCATGGAATACAACTGCTTTAGCCCAGTAAGAAGTGGTAGAGAAAGGTGGTTCCTCTACTCTTCATTTAAGAGGTCAATTTAGTGCCAATCTGGCAGGAAGAGTTACCATTATTGACTAAATACGGATATACTTGTATTCTCCTTTGCTTTCCCTGTATATTAAATTTTTAAAATATAAAGAATGTACAACAGATAACATAGCTCAAGGATTAAAAGTGCTAAAACATACCATATGCTCAACACGTATCTGGTAGTTAACTGGCAAGGTAGGTTTAAGACAAAAATAACTAGTGATTTCCTTTAGTAACTTGGATTTCTTTAATCATTGAATCATGCCTTGTCACTTCCTTCAGTGTTCGTCTAAACAACAGTGAAGGAGCTCAAACACACTAAGCAGGACACAGCTCATTTGATAACACCATGTTGACACAACTGAAATCTATATTGTTCTATTTTTGTTAAAAACAGGTTGAGGAGGAGGTTTGTAGAAAGGCAAAACATAAAGGCTGAAACTTCGGGAAAAATAAGCTTGCATCCATGTTGAATTTTTTAAAAATAAGAAAAAGTTACATAGGCAAGAATTTTAAATCTCTCAAAATAGATTTAAAAGACCAGGTGACTTGAAGAGAAATAATACCATTTAATCTCAGAAACAAGTCTACTCAATAAATTTAAAGACTCTTACATATATTGGTACTTAGCTAACTTTTGACAATTATCCTTTGCAAAATCTATACTTTTAAAACATAAATATACTTATACCAGAGGGAAATAATCAAATAACATTCCTCTTACCTCATATACGTTGAATTGTGATTGCCCTCTAGAAAGTTCCCTATAACTTGTCGTAAATTCTCCAATGAAATCATGACTAAAATTAAGGGGAAAAATATATAGTATTAGTTTTTACACATTTGTCAATTATTTTTTAAAGTTTGTTAGAAATGTATAGTTTAAACATGAAAAATGCTTGTTATGTTATGAAATAACATATTTTTAAAGAGACTGATACATAATTTCATTGTTCTTTAATCCAAAGTTATGTATATTCAAAAATTACATTTTGCTAGTATTCAAATAATATATAATTTATCCCACCAATATTAATATTTCAAACAAATATATTAGTTTTAATAACTCATATGTCCCAGTTTATCTTCAACAGTATCCAAATGACTATTAGGATGAAACTTTAAGACACTCAAAAATTTATTATTAATCATACCAATAGTCACAAATATATAAAGTCACCAAATTTTCCTATGATCGGGATGTAATTGGACATTCTTTTTAAAGGGTATCCCATATTAAATAAGTCACCAAGCCTTATTTTCAATAATGATCATTTAAAAGTACATTGCTAATACCAACATGGTTATTCTGAATTTCTTCACCTTTTTAAACAATCCTCACTGCCTTCTCTGAAAGCAGGCCTTCTAAAGATGTCTTCTCAGTTTAGGTAGGGAGGGATAAGGATTGAGTAAGCACGTGTTAATTCTCACTATAAAATGCTTATCAGTGTGATTACTGAGGCTGACGTATGCAACTGTAAAACATGTTAGGCGTTGACAGTGTACAGGGGACTTGTATTGCACTACTACTAACGTAATGGTTAACACGAGGTTCAACACACACTGCGGAGAAAGAAGAGTAAAATGCTGGTGTCCAGTGCAATGGTGAAATGTAATGAGTTAGAGGAAGAAAAGATTATAGGAGATAAAGTAGTATAACAAACATAAGGGATGTTGCTGCTATTTTTATCATAGTATTTAAGGTTGTCCCATTTGCTTTGCAAACAGAAAGCATTCATGACCATAAAATACACATATATGCAAACCCCCATGCAGGTTTAATGCTTAGTTGTGAATCACTAAAATCCACAAACCTTCCATAGATCTGGTGATCAATGACAAGCCACAAAGGAGTTGTGTCTAGCCAACCAAAATATTGATTTCTAAAGATGGGATTTGGAAGAAAAAACTAGCCGTCATTTAATTTTATTAAGAGTTTTTGAAATAAGAAGTTGTTTTTTTATTATTTAAAATATAGCTCATTTAGATATCCAGCCTCCCAGTTCTCCTTATTGCAATGATCTTGTACATGCATCACACTATTCTATACAGGACATTCCTCTTTACACCAATATCACCTCAACCTCATCTAGATTTAATTTTTAGGAATAGATCTAAACACATGAAAATGGTGAAGGGAACAGGTGATTGAAGACTGTGATAAATATATTTGTATTTATGAACCCAAACCCCTAGCACTCACTCCTTCAAGTTACACGAGGAAAATTATAAAACAGTACTTTAGTGCTACACATTTCTTGTAAATAATTCTATTTGACCTTCTGAAGTGAAAGCTAATACTTGTAATATTTTTCCTGAAGATCTTAAAACCTCTTAAGTTATGGAGATTCTATTTAGAATCTATCCTCCTCCATTGCTATGCGTGTTTCTGATCTCAAGTAATAATCATTGAGATAAAGGTTCTATTGTAAAACTTCAAACATAACGCTTTGATATTGATAAGTATGGACAAGACTTATACAACCATAGCTCACCACACTAATGGTGGGAATCTAATACAGAGTCCTTAAAAAAAACGCCTGGATCATGTAAGCCCTACTGGCAGTTTCCTGATTGTGTAAATCCTACTTCCATTTAGTTAATTGTTTAAATTCAACGTTCAGCTGTTACTGTTAACACTAAATTCCTGCCACTCAACACTATTCAAAAACTAGACACAAGCAATATTCACTGTTTTCAAGTAAATGCAATTACTTCATCAAGTACCAAGTACTACATCTATCTGAAGACAAATCTGGATGAGTGGCAAATCTGGACCCAACACTAAATGGTCAGGTTTACCAAACTGCCCATTGACTTGCCCCATGTTGAAGTCATTGTGGAACTTTCTAAGAAGCAGTTCTTTGATATTTGGTTGTTTTGTTCTTGTTAAACTTGTTACTGTACAGAATTGAGTGATGGACAATGGAATACAATTTTCTTTGGTCTCAGTGCTAGGAATCTGTTCTTATTTGTGTTTCCTGTTCTGAAAGGACTGTGTTTATCATGAAATGGACACTTCCCCCTCTGAGTAGTTGTTAGAGGGCTGAAGGCCAAATTTGTGGTCCATTTTATAGCAGCATATGTCTTCATGATGTACTGTTCTCGGCCAACTTTTCGGATAGCTCACCATTATTTCCCCTTTGCTTCAATTTCCTCATGCAGTTGAATTAATCATGTCTTATTATATGCTTTCTATAAGTTGCCTTGGAGCCTTTTAAGAATAAGACAGATCATCAATAAATAAATAAACAAACAAACAAATAAATAAATAAATAAACAACTTGCTCCCCATTCTGAATCTTGTTCAAGGTGGTTATTTTGAATGAAACGCTGAATTTTCATATCATACAAATAAAATGCTATTCTTGTGTTGTAGAAGAGTATATATTGCATTTCAGCCTCTAAGACAATATTTCTGTGAGATTAAAAAAAAAATCATTGTATCTATCCAGAGAAATGGATGATCAAGAGGTGAGAATTTGTTAAAAAGCCATAAACATAAGTGGAAAAAACAATAAAACAGCCAACCCTAGCTATGAGGTGCTTTGTCTCCAGAATAAATAAATCAGAACACTTTGGTTGGATAAGTGGATACATTCTTAGCTCAATTTTGTTATAGATCTCTTAGAATATTGGAAATTTTTATAGTTTCCTTTGTAACCTTTTCTACTTCAAAAAGTATGTATTAAATTATAAATACTTTAAAGAAAGTATTAAACATGGTTTTCACTGATTTAGTCTTATAATTATCTTTTTCCTTATCATCAATTATTCCTAATTTTACTAAGATTAAAAGGAAGAAAATTTAATTTGCTTTAATATTTATATCTGTTCATAATTTTCAATAATATATATTGAAACAATTTTACTATACAGAGAAGTATGATGAAGACTTTCAATAAATCACAATTCCCTTGTGATTCAATAATACTGGTTTGCTATTTCTTGTTAACTTAATTGTAACTAAATAATTATTCCATGTTGTAAGTCTCAAGCTCTCTGACTGCATTTACAAACTAAAATTTACTCCAGGTCTATTTATCTGATTTGTGTCTGTTTACATCTCCAATTTGTTTCCCAGACTCTTTTATATAGCGTGTGTATGTGTGTATAACTGAAAATCTGAAGAAATAAAATTAAAAAGACATTAAAGCAAATTGGTACTATAGCTAGTACTTTGGCTCCAAAAAGCCTTGAGTAAAATGATTTAATTGTTAAATAAAATCTTTATAGTATTACAATCATTTCTATGTTCTATTAACAGTCGAAAAAAATGGGTATTACATGTATTCATATTTCTATCTGAAACCTGTACGGCAATCCCTATTTAACAAATGTGTCCATCCTCCCCTACTTTTGGCACCTTCTCCTACATAACCTATCTTTTATTCTACAGCTTAGCTATTAAGTCCTCCAAGAAGATTTTCCTGCTTCACGCCTTTCCCTTTGCTCTCAAAGAACCCCAAGATCTGTCTATTATTACGCTTCTTGTATTGTATTATACCTGTCGTTTATATATCTCACCTCTCAGAATTGATCATACCTGAAGTTAAGAAAGGTGATAATTCATCTCAGTATTTTCAGCACCTACCTCAATGCCTGGTACACAATGGGCACTGTTGAATGTTGCGACTATACTCAAGTTAATATCACAGGCATGCAGTGACCTTTCCTTGCCACCAGTAACATTAACAAATTTGCTTCGCATCAATTACATTCAGTCGAAAAGAATGGCACAAGTGCCAATCATATTAACCACTGCTACTCTCTCTACCCCCTTATATCAACTCTGTGAGTAATGAAGACAAGGGTTATTTTCCCACAGAAATACACCCACATAATCACACAAAACGCCTTTGGTCGGCGTTTCAGGGGATGTTCTTGCAGGCCACGACTTGTGTACAATGGATGATACTTATTTTCTTGACTGTCATTAAACTAGTTTTTCACAGAAGTGGCAAGTACGTACTGAATCCATCTCACCCCTTTCTCTGTCATGACATGACCTTGAGTAAACCTGTCAACTTCCGGGTCTTATAACTTTACCTAAAAGTTGGAGGCAGTGCCTCCTCACTGTTTCAAAAATAAATCCAGATTTCATTTGATATTTTCTGTGAAAGACATTTAACTCCTTTAAAAAGACACTATTAAAATGCATTTTTCTAATTATTAAGAATATGACTCCAAAAACTATTATGTAGTTTTAAAGAAGCTCTAAACAACATAACTTGTAAAGATATAATGGTCTTATGAATTGATCCATGATGTCTTGAGATATTTTGGAGTTACACATACACATGTGGCTTGTACTGCTCTGGTACAATAAAGTTTAATTCATTAGGCATGCCTCTGCTTTGGAGTAAACCACAGTGTGACCTGTTTCAGGTGTCCATTGAAGGGTATCTCAAATGAGGACTTGTAAACAAATTGTATATTAAAGACAATTCTTCGATTGGAATGTAGAAAAGATTTCAGCACAAAAACTGGCATGATCTTTCCTTTGGGGACAACAGCCTCAGATATGGTTTCCTCCATTTGTCTTCAACAGTGTGATTTCCCATGTTCCTCTATATTGTCTAATCTATTCCAGTCCTAGCAGACATAGCAAGAATTTAGAAACTAGCAAGAGATTGAACAGTCACAAAATGACAGATGCTTTTCATTGAAGTGTAGTTACGGTGACCTTAATTCAATGCATAGGTTGCAGACATTTCTACCGTTGAAACCTATATTTGCAGGACAGCAGCAGTGGTTTTTTTGGAGGTGACTAGAAACCAATCCACTAATTCCATGATTACAAGTAAAATGTACCACGGGACTTGTGATTTCCCCTGATTGTCACAGAAAAGTCTTCAGAAGTCCAGATAACAGTTAACAATATATTAGCTGTCCCTGGCTTAATTTTCTTTGCTTTTCTTCCAGTCAAAGCCTTTAACACTTTTCAGCATCTAAGAATTTTCTATAACAAGGTAACACCAGCATTCACTGATTCTTAAAGAAAGATGTCCCATTTTAAAATTTTAACAAAATCCATTTTTTTCCTTGTGACTTCCACAAATCATGATGGAGAATTTCGTCTCCCTTAAAAAGTCCAGAAATATGGCCTTTAAACATTCCTCGATTATGAGCTGGTCTAGATCTATATCTGTAGAACTACTATGATTCTTAATTGCCCCAGTAAACATAGATTATAAACACATTCTGAAAAAAGTAATTTTTTTCTTCATAAAGTCTGGTTTATGTTTTTACTGGTAGAAATTATTATATATATGATCTTTATGAACATATGCAATATAGAAGTGATCATTTATCTCCAGCTTTGTTGAAATTTTAAGTAATTTCAAGAGGTTTACATTTTCTTTGCTCCCTCTGTAGATTGCAATAATACTTCTGGTCCTTCAAGAGGGAAATAGATATAATCATTCTCAAATATTAACAATTTAGAGGAAAAATAGGCTAATTTTATCAGTCTTATTCACACCTGCCCTTTGATCCATTTCTAATATAGAATTTTTAAAAGATAAACATACCATAGTTATAGATATAGATATATGATATAGGTATATAAATATAGTAAGTCTTATTGTCCTTCTGGGTATAAATAGATATATAAAAATTTTTATAATAACTTAGAATATTACATCTACATAAACATCTATTTTAGTATGTATTTCAGCTATTATTTAAATTTTGTTTAACTTTATTTTCACTGATTTATTGTATCTACACAAAGACAAATCACATATTCTAAGATAAAGACAATATTTTAATTTGGTTTACACTGATATAGTAAATGACATATACCATAATAAAAAAATGTACTATAAGATGATTTATCACATTTAAGCCAAAATTGTATGCCTACATAGGTACTCCAAATTAAAATAAAAACACAGGGTATAAATATACTTTTTAAGTGTTTTCATAATGCTAGATTATTTCAGTTATATGTGTATCTATCTATTAGACACGATGTAAATTTTAACTATACATAAAGTTTAACTTTTTAAATACAATGAATTACCTTTAATTCTTTTGTATTGCCTTTAATAAGCTTATTGCACCGAAATATTGTCAACTCCTCATTCAAATTAAATTTTACCTGATCAAATAAAAAACATCATATTTAAGGTAAAAAATTCTTAATATTAAATACCTTTTACCTTGCAATAGTTTCACAAATGCAATTTAATCCATTGACAGGTAGGGTGGAGTTTCTTTAGCTAGATAAGATCTTTGGCTATTTTTCTAGGATTATATGTTGGAAAGTTAACTGGGATTGTGTCTGCAGTTAAAATCTCCAGCTTCATGGATTTTTAAATATTTATTTCATCCATGTCACTTTTTTCTTTGTAATTCCAAACTAATCGAATTCTAGTGTTTAGCTTGAACAATAATCTCTACAAAGAAAGATCTATGTGAATCAGTATCCTATTTCTAAACTTTTATACTTCAGCCAATGAGTGTTATTTTTTTCAAACTAATGAGAATTAATTAGTATTATTATAATAAGCAAAACAACAAAAAAGAATCACACAACAGTAGCATGAAATAATGATAAATTCAGTGCTGGCCAAAGGATCAAAGTTAAAAAAAAAAAGAGATACTAAATCTCTATTCTTGTCCCTTTTTGTTCTTTCTGTGTCATTGGTCTACGGCCAAATAAATGCAATTAAAAGTAATTACTTCCTTTCCCACATATTAATAACCTTTAATACGATACCTTATTCATGAATTTTAAAAAAACTTCAGTCATATAAAGATGAATTCACTTCATATTTTTAAAAAAATTGGTATTAATTATGCATTACATGCTTTTATTCACTGTTCATTTACATACTCACTGGTATGTATCCCAGCTAGTGCTAAGTATAGGTTATTATATTAGTATATTTATATTTTACTTTTTTCACTTAAAGTTGCCTGAGTTCATAGATAAATGTATCTACTCACATATCTAGATTTGACATTATATTGCCAGCTTTGTTTATTCTCCATCAGCCTTCATTACCACTGTATGTCATTGAGAGATAATAATATCATCTTAATTTGTCTTGCCTTTTCACAATGATTAAGCCTGGAACACCGGGATACTTGCCCTTCTCAAACCAAGGTTCATATTTTGGTAAAAAAGTGCAAGGCAAAAAGATCTGACAAGAGTAACTTTCTCTCTCTCTCTCTCTCTCTCTCTCTCTCTCTCTCACACACACACACACACACACACACACACACACTTATACAACACACAACTCCCAGCCTGAAGTAGCAAAAGTTGGTTGGCAAGTTGTACACTACAGTCCACTGCTACACAAGTTTAGGGTCTTTTCAATGGCAAACAATCCCTTCTTTGCCTCTGGCATATCCTCTCACTGTGTGTGTCAGGACACTTCCCATAGTCATGCCAGAGTTGCCAACAGACATCATAAGTGTTCTAGCTCCCTTGCCATCCTTGCTTGGGGAGCTGGCTACCAGTTTCCATGCTCTCTCTGGCCACCGGTCTCCATACTGTCCATTATCTTCCTGACAGACTGAGGGACTCCAAAAAGGGCAACAGGGATCAACCGCAAAGGGTAAGTCACAAAGAGGAGGAGATTAAAGTAAATTTGCTATTGAAATTCTTTCAAACCTATTGGGGGGAGGAAACGCATTTTGGAGGGATTTCTTTGATCATTGTCAAGGTTTATATTTAATAGACTTACAAATCAAAAAGATAAAATAAAATGATTATCTACCCAGTACAAAGTTATGTGAATTACGGCTATTGTAGTTTTTAATTAATATGTATAAATATTCAGATAATTCAAGTCTGAAAAGCAGTCATTCCAGCTGTCATCTAAAATATTGATCTCAAACAAAACCAAGTAATCCACAAAATTTAATTGTATTTTGTGCTGTAGACAAGGCGTTGTTAGTGAAAAAAAGGTATATGTTATAAATTTCAATAATGGTCATCCACTTTGGTGAAATTTCATTTAGAGCTGACAGGGTTTGTTATAATTGTTGATGTAGCTCTCATTTGGCAGCTCCGAACTTTCAGATTTGAAAGAATTTCAGCCACTGGGTTGCGTGTTTATTTTTATATGAATATAAAAGACCTACTTACCACTATTCAAGATTTGTAAGATTTGCTTTGAATTCCTGTTATCATTACTCTTTTCACTTCTTGAAAAAATTATTTTCTTACACTGCTTATGGAGAAACAAACTTTTTAGGTATTCTGAGAGGCTTTAATAATTCTTTATGTGTTTTGATGAGTGTTACTTTTATGATAATGGTTTTAATATTGTAAATATCTTCAAAGTATTAAATATAAAAAAAGTGCACCTTATAAAGTTTTTGTTGTTGTTATTACAGCTTGAACAAATTAATATGTTCTTTAACTATAAAGCTCCAAGAAACTATGAAGCAAAATTTCAGAAGTACTAAGTTCCCAATAGATACAAATCTAAAACATTAATCAAAGAATTAAATATACTGAGTAAGTTAATGTCCAGTCTGCTAAGATGACACAATACCTATTCATAGAAACTTTTATTTTTTTAAATAATAAACATTGTGGAAAACTTGTCCTTAAACACATTATAAAAACTGAAAACTTTCTAATGGAAATTAAAGAAATACCCATACAACCCCCCAAAAAATTGTTTCTGCCTATTGGTTCCACCTTTGGGTTCCAATGACTTTGGTCAGTCATTAGGCTTTCTAATAAATTTTTTTCACCCTTCAAAACCGTAAAATATATTTTCCTATTCACTTCAAAAAGAAAAGCTGAGCTGATTAACTTGAGTTGTTTTGAACAACGCACCAGAAATTTGATTAAGATTCTTAGAAAATGGCCATAAATGCTGTCCTAATATCAATATATGTTAAAATTAATATGAGAGGTTAAAATGTAAATTTATAATATATATGCTCCATTGTCTGTTCATTTAGACTATGCTCTAATATATGCTAATATATTAACCTGTGATCTAAAGTACGTATGGTAAACTCTACATATTAAATATCTTATTCTATGCTTTTTGGAAAACTAACACTAAGGAACTGTTTATATAGTAATGATTTCAAATAGGCATTGAGAATGTGTGAAGATTTAAATATAGGATATTTTTCTATAGATCTAAATAAACATTCCAATTGTGAATTCACTTTAAACATAAATCGTAGGGAAAATAGCATATCAGAAATTTGTCTCACTTATATGTTTATTTAGTTCTACTTTTGCACAAAATTACATATGGAAGCCAAAATATTTGTTAAGTTTATATCGCTATCCTAGAGTTATAATCATAAAATAATGCTAGTAAACCAAGCAAGTTAAGTAGCACAATCTATGAATATTCATGGACTTTGATATGTTTATAATATTTTATTTCCAGAATGTATCAATCTGAATATTTAGAAGATTTGGTTTCAGGAAAAAGTTGCCAATAATTCTGCAACACTACTTAGCATAATATATATTATTGTAATTAACACATGTCACTTGTATTATAACTATATGTATAATTAGCCTGAAAATCCAAAACTCCAGATTATTTTGACATCCTTAGAAATGTTATATTTAATCATAGGAGAAATTGTGAAACCGAAAAAAATCTAGTTCTTTTTAAAGACCATATTTACTAGTCCAAAAAACGTTACCAAGGACTTCCTATAAGGACCTCAATGCCAAATGATTACATTTAATCTGCTGAAATACACACAGAGAATAAATAAGAAAAATGCAAAAGAATGGCTTATTCTCAGTTATTCTTTGATGGTGTCTAATTCGGTGCAATGCCAATGATGTAAATTTTATGTGGTGTTAGCTTAAAATTAAAATGTTGCTAAATTTTAGTACCATAAATCTTAAAGTGGACTATATAAACTGGTTTAAACTATAATGCAGAAATAATTTAAGATATTATGAAATATTGTACACACACAAGAAAGTTGTGCCTTCCATTTCTAATGAAGTGGATAATTAAGTATATTACTTAGATAATTCAAATACACAATTACCTGTATATTTCAAATAAAACTATTTTGAAGGCTTTGTTTTCCCTCTTCAACTTGCATATATAGACACAATTTAGAAATTGCAAGAACCAGAACTATGCAAGCTAGAACTAAGAATATTACGGTTGAACACCAAAACTTAAATATCAAAAACAGAGTAGGAATGCTTGATGGAGGAAAGCAGCAAATCAAGCTTTAGGACATAAAATAGCATTTAGAGAGCTCAGCCCTTACCCATACCAGGGAGGAATGTGTCAGTCATCAGGTCAAAAAGTTCAAAAAATAAATAGCACCAGCTCTCTAATGTATTTGAATATTTACTAAAGCTAAATTTTCATTGGTAGTGACAATATTCTATGTGTCTTAGTTTTCCTCCAGATCAGCAACTACAAAATTTTCCTTTCTATGCATAATTTGACTGTAACATGAATAAATGGCTAAAATACATTTTTGTCTTATTTTAATTCTCTCCGGTTATGTCTACTATAGTTAACATCAAATGCTAAAGATAGGAACTTATGTTTCAAAGGGAAGATTCTGGACTTCTGAATATCATGCTCCATTTTTCCTACCTAAGAAACAAAGGGTGATGGGAGATTAAAGCAGCACTTAGAAAGACAGTTACGGCAGAGGAATAAACACAGTCGTTTGGTTTGAAAGCCAATGACTAGTTAACAGCCATGTAAAATGGACAAATTTCCACATTCTGAGCCATACTTTTCATATCTAAAAAGGAAAAAGAACAATAATAATATTCCTTATTTGGATTTTTTTTTTTTTTTGAGACTTAAGAGAGAATGTGTAAAATTGTTTGGATTATCAAATTAAATTTAAAACTTTTATAACGAATAATTATGAAATTGGATTATCAAACTATTCCATAAGAGCAGTTTATATAACAAAAATACCACACCACACTAATCTCTCTTTCTCATTTATATTCTCATTCTCTCCATCTCCATCTCTCTCTTTCTGACTAGCCAATTTCAATGTAATATTAAAATTATTATAAAGCAAAGGTATTTGGCAAAATCATGTTTGCAGTGAGCTTCTCACTTACTACATTTAATAAGCTGTTTTTTATTTCCCAGGCTTAGATGTTCCTAGGCTTAGTTGTACGTGTATTTCAAACACTAACATATGATAGACAAATGCTCTATAGCTACACAGGTTTGTAACACAAAATCTCAAATTGTTCTGGTGTCTAGAGAAACAGAGGAAATAGTGGGGGACAATTAGCTACCAGAAATCACCCTATTGTACAAAGGACACACACCATTACTATCACAAAGTGTTCATCACTCACAACCAGAAGTTTCTCTAAACTGGAAGACTTTTATGGCCATCTCTGCACAAGTTTCTCCCCAAATTCTCATTAAGCCATCAATATACTTCTGTTTCAAATACGTCTCTCCAATTTATACCTTTAATTTATACTCCAGCAACTCTCTGATTCCCTGGTCTCTTCTTTCTAATAGCCTGATACACACCTCCACTGTCATATATTATATATACATATATACATATATATATAAAGGAATTGGAGTGGGAAAGAGAAAAACAAGCACAGTGAATGACAGAGTCTTTAGCAATGCAATCATGGAAGAAATAAAGAGAAGCAGGGTAAAACCTAGCCAGGTCTTAAAAACACCTGTATCTATTAGAAAGAGTTAAGTCTTGTTGTACAAGAAGGCATAAAAAAGTTGGTTGATGTGATCTGAAATGTTTTCATTCCTCTGGATGAGGTGATCACAAGTTCTACTATTGTCTGGTTGAGACCATCCACTAGGTTTACATTTAAGAGTCTCCTCATCAAAACTAACCAGAAGTTAATATTAGAATTTTAAATTCACTAAGTCCAAAACCAAGTCCATCATGTCCACCTCGGTCCTCACAAACTGACTCCCCAATGCCCCATTAACTTCCTAATCCTCTATTTGGATCAATGATGCACATGTTTTTTGTCAGCTATACTCCAAAACTGAGAATTGTGTTTTACTTCAATCTTCAACTAAAACCATTCAACTGCTACAAACTCATAGATTCCATTTCTTTAACACTGGCCCTAGTATCCAGCCTCACTTGGTGTGAAGAACTGAAAAGCTCACAAACCATGTAGGCAATCTTGGGCAAGAAACTTACCTCAATTCATTCATTAACAAAATCAGGAAGCTATTAAGTCATGAATGCCTAACAGGACTCTTGAAAAGATCAAATGAGAAAATTTGTGAGAAAGCACTTTGTAAACTGCAAAGCTCTATGCATATTCAAAATGTACCTAAGTTGCTTTTCATGGCAATGTTTTATTTTTATTGCCTTTGCCCCCAACCTAATGCAAGTTTTAATTACTGTCTCAATAACCTCCATCACCTCCTAACTAGACTTTGCATTTCTGCCTCTCCCTGATTCCAGTTCATTCTACAGATATCTTCCTGTAGCTCTGATCATGCTAAAATATCCCTGGTTCATGATTCAGGGTCAAAATCTATTAATAACTCTCTAGGTCACCCCACAATCCAGCAATTATAAGGTTAACCCTGGCAAAGAAAAAAGCTTCCAGGACGGTATTTTTATTGTCTGGCTCTCATCTATTTTGATGGTGATAAACATTTCGAATATCACTCCTGATACTTACAATGGAATAAAACCCACAACAGGAAAGGCAGAGCTAATGAAGTTGATGATTAATTCAAAATTAGCAATAATTAAATAGACTCAGCCCCCTCTTTATAAAATAAAATGTTAACTCTAAAGGTCCTTTCTATCCCTAAAGACTCAAATGTTACCTTATACTAAAATTAGAAATTAATTTATATTCCAAATTTGACTGATCCCATTATAAAGGAGGCAAATGAAATTAAAAAAGGTAATCAAATATAAAAATTTATACTATAAATGTATTTGTTGATTTGAGTTTAATGATTCTGCTATTGAGTTGGTGAAAGTCATCACTATCTGAACATGGGATAAAGCAGAAAAATTAATCTGTATGACAAGAAGATCACAGATATATGAATATAAAATCTAAGATGTCTGCAAATGGTAAAAAAAAAAAGAGAGAGAGACTAAGAAAATGACAGCTGAATTAATTACTCACTGCCTGAAATTTCACTAGAGAAATAAAAGCTCTAATATTTTTCAAGATTATTTCATAATCTCAAGTAAAGGGTGAGAATGAGGAGATATAAAAGCATTGATAGAGAATTGAGAGTTCATTAGAAAGATGACAGAATTATTTCAAATAATCTTTTCTATAACATTGAAATAAAACAGCAAGAAGCTACTATATTAAAGGCACTACAATCTACTCCAGGAGGAATAATAAAACACAGTTCTTAACCTTAGGGAGTTTACAGTTTAAATTGAAAGATAAAGCAGAAACAAATAATTTCAACATAAATCATAATGTGTTAGATACACTAATAAACATTCCAAAATGGTAAACACACACACACACCAACATACAGGAGAAAAGGATTAAATAAATTTAGATGTATAAGGAAAGTTTTCAGACAATTGATGGCATTTAAATTGGGCCTGAACAGAAAACCAGCAGGCAAAAATGAAAACAGAAGGGCTTTCAAAGTATTGAGGGTATCAAAGCAAGGGCATGGGGACAGAAGAGCACAGGGCAAACTGAAACCACACAGTTGAAGCTGGATACAATATCACTTCCCAAAAATCTATCATGTAAATATCTTTTAGTAAAGGGCCAATGTGAAATGTTGATATAATTTTCTTTAAAATCTTACTGAAAATGAGAAAAAAGCTTTTTTCCTTGAAATATAGGTCTGAGAAAAATCCAAAACCACTCCAGATGAGTGGAAGGAGCCAAAAAAAAAATCATCTTTTCTTATGGCAGAATAGTATTGGGGGAGGTAGATGAGGGTAAAAGGGATCAAATATATGGTGATGAAAGGAGAACACACAATATGATATATAAATGATGTATTAAAAACTGTACACCTAAAACTTATATAACTTTACTAACAATTGTCACCCCAATAAACTTTAATTAAAAAAAAATACTAAGGAAAATGAAAATATTGTCATATAAAGAATGGAGTTTTTTCATTAAGTCACATCGCCTGGCAAACTGTTTAGTACATAATAAATGCTCAATAACAATTTCTTCCAAAATAAATTAATAGAATTTCTATTGGATCATAAATAAATAAAAACACACAGAAGTAAAAAATTGATTACCATATAAGGTATCAGTTATATACATAAATTAATCATCCTTCCATGAGGACAAGAATGATAGATTGTAGAGAAAAAGGGGACAAAAAAAAAAAAACCCCAACAAGCTACATTACCTAAAATTTTAATAGGTGGAAGAAAAAACAGTGTATCAGTAAATAATATGTAGTTTGTGAAAATTCCATTTATCATCATTTTTCTGTCTCAAAGAAGTGACAGGTAGTGGAATAGGGAAAGAGGCTAAATCTTGTCTATTGAACATACTCTTAGGACATCCAAGATAAACTGCAAGCAAATAGAGGTTGATTGTTAGGGAAAGATTAATTAGAATACGTGAGGATATTTAAAATAAATGAGAAAAGTATAAAAGATTTATACATGCTCCTCCTAAATGAGTTACAATGTCTTAGACAACTGACAGGTATGTTCCTGAGTGAAGCCCTAGACCAAGAATCACTTATATCATACCATGATGATGCATAGACACAGAAATAAAACATCAAATTCATTTATCAAATAATATCTTCAATGGTAACATACTAGAAAATGATAGTACCCATACAGCATTTCACAGATAAATGAAGTTTACACTTACTTATAATAAGTATCCCCATTTAAAATGACTACATTTGATAAACTGCAGAGTAGTAATGACGAAACTTTTACTCTCCAGTGGACTTCACGAGCTGGGATTTTTATGACTGGGAGTTCACTTGATGAGCCTTTTCATCAAATCATCATTTTCCGGGAGACAGTGATCTAATTGGTGGCCCATTTACAATCAGTCTCACATTAGAGCCACATGGTTTTAATGCAGAGCTCTTCCATTAATGCTCCCTGAATTTTAAATTAAGCACAAAGTCAGCTGACACAAGTTCAAGCATTTGAAGCTTTTCAAGGTTACCACCACTGATTGCTTTGCAACCCAGACTAGTCAGCTTCTCAGCACTTCAGCTTTTCAGTTGTTAAAATGAGGTTTAAATATTCTTTTTTCACATCCCTTGAAGAAATGGTGTAATTTATGGAAATGATTTAAGTACAGTGGTTTAATGTCTAGAAAATTAAGTACACTTATACTGATTTTCATACCAAGGTCAAGCAATGCCTCTGAACTCCCAGACCATTATCAATGTTTTTAAATAAAAAAGGACAAATGACTATATTTCTTCCATTCTAGATGATCTCAAGGTACCTAATTTCATGCCAACTAGTTACTTGATCAAGACATTACCACACTTCTGTGTGCCTCATAGATGTACGAGACGTTCACTACAGAAAAAATTTCAAGTTGATGACTGAGTCTAACACACCATCAGAATTTTGACTCAAGACACACCACTACCTGAGGCTCCTAATCTGTGAATATCATCACCTCAATTATCTGAAGTACTCCAGCTGGTAAAACAAAATGTAATTTTAAACAAGTAACACTGTCAAGCATTTTCTGCTGGAATTTTTGACTGAAATATTTTCTCGCGATTGAAAGACGACATTATTTCATTGCTTCCTATGGTTAAATTTATACACAAAATAATACAGAAGTCTGAACAGTTTTTCCAAAGTTTATAAGGGAACAATTCTAAATTTCTGTTCCATGCAGGCAAAGCATTCCATCTGCTATGAAGTTACTTATGATGCATATTATAGACTTCATTAAAGTCTACATGGAAATGTCCAATATGGTAGCCAGCAACTGTATGTTGCCGGAGGGCACTTGAAATGTAGCTAGTCTGAATTGAGATGTGCGGTAAGCATAAAATACACACCAGAGGCGTGGCCGATTGGCTCAATTGGTTAGAGTGCAGTGCTCATAACACCAAAGTTGTCGGTTCAATTCCCACATGCGCCAGTGAGCTGCACCCTCCATAACTAGATTGAAAATGACTTGACTTGGAGTTGAACTGCACCCTCCACAACTAGACTGAAAATAACGACTTGACTTGGAGCTGATGGATTCTAGAAAAACACACTGTTCCCCAATACTCCCGAATGAAAATTAAAGAAAAATAAATACACACCAGATTTCAAAGATTTAGTACTAAAAAATGTAAAATTTCTTATTAATAATTTTTATATTGATCCCACATTAAAATGATAACATTTTGGAAATATAGAATTAAATAAAATATTACATTAATTTCATGGGTTTATTTTCACTTTTTAATGTTGCCACTAGCAAATTTAAAATTACATACATGACTCACCTTATATTTCTATTGGAAATGCTGGTCTAGACTGTCAAAAAAAAAATCCACTGAGCTAATAATCTTTTCTAATGAGAATGATACATGTACAGGATTTACCACAAATATTAAAAATGATAGGAAAAGAAACATAAAGATAGGAAACAGTCTCACTAATAACTAACTACACTGTATCATGACATATAATGAGTGTCATATATTCATTCTGATTTAAGGAAAGAACATTTACATTGGGAAATTATGCCATGTAAACAAAAGTGCATGTAAAAAGTATAATAACCCTATGTTATTATACCACACATAACCAGGAGTGGAATATCAACTTGTATAACAATCCACACTAAAATTGCATTATAAAACTAATATCTGGATTTTATAGCTTTTATACATCATTTTTACTGAAGACTGGTATGCTTTTCAAATTTCATATATATTACTTAGTTGAAAAGGTTTTCAAGAATTATTTAACCATGATTTTAATTTTCCTTTTTATGTTATCCACAAACTGATAATTTTGCTAACATTGAAAAAGGCTGCTTTAGTAAACATGGATTATACCGAATTACTCACTAAATTTTTTCATATAAAATACAGAGCTAGAATTTGGATTAAAGAAAGAGCATTTTGCCCCAACATGAAAAAGTTATTAGACTACTTATAAAATTATAATGCTTTCCTCTAATTATTCTACTGATCATAATTCATTTCCAAGGAATGTTTAAAGTTCACCCTAACAATTTTTTCATCCCAGTTTCATCCCTTTTATAATAAGTCATTCTTGAACTCCTCAGGCTTCTTGTGAATGTGCTGTTAATGATGGTATGTTGAAGTGAAATTTTAAAATTAATCAACATCATATCCACCACTGCCAATCCTTCCCCCAAATACTTGATGATCCAATGACATGAGCTTACAAAAATCTCCTACTTAAATATTTCAATTGCTTCAAAATTCATGTCTCAAAAAGTAAATAATTTTATTTGCCAATTATAGTTGACATGCAATATCATTTTATATTAGTTTCAGGTGTACAGCATAGTAGTTAGATATTTATATAATTTATGAAGTGATCCCTGGATTAGTTTAGTATCCACGTGGCACCAAACTCGTGTATGGTTACTACAATATTATTGACTATATTCCCTATGCTACAGCGTTAGCCTTTAACATCTGCTGTGAAATGCAGAGGGAGACCATGATTGTAGATCTCTAAACAACTATTTGTGTTGGCAATCACCAGACATAATTCTAGAGTTTATTTTGTTGTTGTTTTGTGAGGTGTACGTCGTCTTGAAGGGAGAGAGGGGGAGACTCAGATGTGCCCCTAGCAATTATATGGGATATATTAAGTTAAAGGAATCTTCGGAGAAAGTGTGAGACACAGAAACTTGAGAATCAAATTATACCTACAGCTATAAAACTAGACATCTGTAAGTTGGACACATGAGAAATCACCAGATTCAAATTGAAAATCTTTACTATGTTACTGGAAATGAAGACGACCTCTATTTTAATCTCCAAGTTGAAGAAAATACACTCATTTTTAAAATCTCATGTAAACCTTCAGTAATATTTGGGAAAATATGACAAAATATGCAATCTGAAAATTAAAATTAAAATATATGGTCATTTCAGTAGACTTGTTTCTTAAAGCATATTAAGTTTCAAGAGCAAGAATAAAGAAAAGACGTCTTACCTCCCATCCCGATCCCAGTCATATACCTCTATTTTGATTGTTCTGTCCATGGGAAAAACATACACATAGAGTAAAGTTACTTAGTAAGACCAAAAGAACATTTCACTGAGAATTTAAAAGTAAGTTGCAATTTTTAAAAATAAAATAGTGTATGCTGGAAAGTTTTAAAAAGTATTTTGAAGTTGATTGTGCTAATTGTATGGCTATAATTCAATTTATATCTTAAAATCTATATTGAATTTTTAAAGGGAGGGCATGGGGAAAGTATATAAAGAAGCATGTGTAATTTGACAGAGCTTCTCAAACAGGAGGCATGCAGCTACTTCTCTGGCAAACCATTGTGTTAGAGCAGATTTCTCATCCCAGCATGGATCAGAACTACATGGACGGCTTGTCAAAACACAGATTGCTGGACCTCATGCCCAGAGTTCCTGGTTCAGCAGGCCTGGGTTGGGGACTGAGAACTTGAATTTCTACACGGTTAACCAGGTGAGCTAAACAACATTATGAGAACCACTTTCTTAGAGAAAGAACCAATTAAAGTAAGTTATAATCCAATTAAAGTGCATATCATAAATTTTAAAATAAATATAATGACATATTGGTAATCAATAGTTCTTCTATGATATTAGTTAATAAATTCCCATTTTTCTAAGATACTAGTAACAAGATAAAAATAAAGAGATTGAGTTTTTACTTTCTATTCATTTGCTTTTTTGGGGGGTGAGTGCGGGTTTTTATATTATAACCTTACAATCAACTTACATAAGAAAAAGAAAAAAAATGATATTAAGAAATATTCAGGTTTATTATGGGAAGATCTTCAGGGCCACCTCTTGCAGTACTTGTAAAACACCAGAATCTCGCTGTTCTACATCTACAGAACTTTTAAAGTTCAGCAACGATAAGAACAGTGATGTCAGAATTTTCAAGAGTTTGTCAGGGTTAACAACATAACTAGTCTTAAATCTCACATATTTACTTATTGCAGCCTAGAAAGATAATATCAAATGAAAGACTTGAGACAATGAAAATTCTTGGATGACTTTTGAATAATATGTTAAAACTTAAACTAATATTCAATATATTTTTAGCACTTTCCACATTTTTGTTCTTGGAAAAACAGTTAGTTTAACCAATTCGAATTCACCAATTTATCCCTCTTTGTGGATTAAAAGACAGTTATTTAAACAATTCTAAATAAATCATTCATTCTTTTGTAAATACGCATTTACATTGGTAAAGAAGCCACTTTAGATTTTTTAAAAATCGATTTAGGATTATTGCATACAAAAGCTATAGTGAATAATCAAAGTTCTCAGGAAAATTGTCATTTATTTTACCTGTCATGATCGCCATTACATAATGCTCTGACTGAGATCTTGAATGCTTGCCATACAGGATTTAGAGTGTTTTTGACAACTTCTGTTTTATGACAAATTGTAAAACTGTAAAAAAAAAAAAAAAAAAATGTTTCCAGTTATTTTCATGATTCAATTATGATATATTATTTTAGTCATCATTCTTCTCTTTCTTTCTGTGCAGAATAAATGTTGCCAGTCCCAATGGTGCTGCTCTATCATTTAATAGGAAAGGATTTATGGTTCCGAAACTTGTGCGATTAGCTCACTATAATATAAAGCAAAAATATTTTGAATTAAATTTGCTAAAAAATGATCTTCTGCACATTCAATAAATTCTAAAGCTGCTCTGTAACCATTCTCTAAAAATAGCAATGACATATTAATGCAGCAAAAAAATATCCAGGGTCACTCAAAATAGGAAGGTCATCAATAACCCTGAGAAGAACAGTTTTGTTGGAGTGATGGGGACAAAAACTTGGTTGGAGTGGGTTTAAGAAAGAAAGAAAAATCGAGGCAGAGTGTGTCAACAACATTTTTGAGGATTTTAGCTTTAAAGAGAAAAAGAGTAATTGGGGTTAGCTCAAGGGGAAAAATTAGTCAAGTGAAGGGTTTGGGGTTTTTTGTTGTTGTTACTTTTTAATTCTTTTTTCAAGAAAAAAGAAATAACAGCAAGGTTGTATACCAAAGGAAAAGACCTGGTAGATAGGAAACAATTTGTGATGCATGAGAGAAAGGCTGGAGCAATGTCCTCAAGGAAATGAAAGTGGATGGGATTCAGGGCCTCCAGGGAGGAATTGGCCTTGGGAACATAGTCGTTGTGTAGGAACACTCAGGAAAGCACAGTATTATAGCATAGGGCAGATGCTACGATGAGATCATGAGATGAGGTCATCAGAAAGTTCTCCAGTTGCTTCCATTGCCCTATGTACCATACAAGAAACATGGTCATCTGCAAAGAAGGAAGAGGGCAGAAGTGCTAACGTTTTGGGAGGATGCCTGGGGAGTTCCAAGGGCCCATTTAAAATGCACGTCATGAATTTATAGTGAGACCACTCAGTATGTGGTTCTTCATCTAAATTGTTGGTGCTATATATCTAAAGACTTCGTAGAAGGAAGGAAGATAGCAATTCAAGAATACACAATAAGGAGTACAATCCATGGAGACTTAAACTCAGTTTTCTGATTCAAATTCCAGTGGTGTTTCCACCAAACCATTCCATCTTCAGACATCAGTCAGGTCCTGGAAATGTTCTTGCCTAATGTGAATTTATGCAGCAGTTCATGAGTTATAAAATGTTTAAAATGATCTTGGTTAGAACAATACATAAACACAGCCCCTCATCAAGCCCTTAGTCATGAAGTATTCCAAATTCAGGGATCTAACAGTGATGAACATGAGAATACTACAGAATCACCATAGTGAATATATTGTACCTAACCCCCCACAAGAAAATATTCTCATTTTGAAAAGCCTTTGAGTCTACTTGCCTCCTCTCAAGAAAGAAGGGTTTGTTTCTATTAATTTAGCAAATAAATAAAAATATAATATAGAGAGATCAAGTATTCATTACAAGAATTAGGGCATCATGCCACCCCCTTCCTGGTAGTATCCTCACCTATGTAAAGAAACTTATGTTACTAAATTGAAAGAGCTCTGTGGTCAGTTGTTCTCAGAGTTTACTTACTTAAGCAATTTAGGGGCCAGGGGGTGAAGCTATTAAAAGAGAGAGAAGACTCAAAAAATATAGAGAAGACTCGAGACATCTAAAGCAGAGGGAAGAAAAGCCAAGGAGATAAGGGATAAGTAGGCAGGGAAAAAACGGAAAAGGGAAAAGGCAAAAGTACACAAAAATGGTTAAGAAAAACTCACAGGGACAAAATTATGTATAGAATTTTGGAAGAAATCTGCCTTCCTTCATAATACAATACATTCGAAAAGCTCTACAAAGGTGCTTTCTCCTCCTTTCTTGTATCATATTCTACTATTTACCAAGTCTTTTTGCATGGTAAAGATAATGATAGCTAGATGACACATACTCATAGATACCATGTTTCCCCAAAAATGAGACCTAGCCGGACAATCAGCTCTAATGTGTCTTTTGGAGCAAAAATTAATATAAAACGTGGTCTTATTTTACTATAATATAAAACCGGGTCTTGAATAGAATAGAATAGAATAGAATAGAATAGAATAGAATAGAATAGAATAGAATAGAATAGAATAGAATACTGGGTCTTATATAAATTTTTGTTCCAAAAGACTCATTAGAGACGATTGTCTGGCTAGGTCTTATTTTCAGGGAAACAGGGTAGATAGATAGATAGATAGATAGATAGATAGATAGATAGATAGACAGACAGACAGACAGACAGACAGGCAGACAGATGATAGATTAGATATATGGATACTGATTTTTTGGCTTCTTTGCTTATAGTTAAATCAAAACTTCTGTTATAGTCTTAGTATCACCACAATAGTAATTACTTTGACACTTGGAACTTCATTTAAGACCGTGACTCATCTTCTTAGTGAGCTATTTCTCAGCCAAGTAGTCATCTGTCTTCTATTAATCATTCTCACTTGTAATGCATTAGATGTGATATAGACAGCAAAATCTCACTAGAAATTCCAGTGCTAGTGTAACTAGTGAAAATTCTGATGAGAGTCTGATGTAGCTCTTCCCAACATTCAGGAGTACTGTTACATAAATATAATGTGTATGCATGAATGCATTACAAATAGTATTATAAAAAATTATTAAATAACATGTATTGAAGTTATTTACCAATAAACAGATATTCCAAAGGAAAATTATTACCTAACTATAAATACAGGTCAACTTACCAAATAAATGTGAAAGCAAGAAAATAAAAATTTATAATCATATGTTATTAAGATTTTTTATTAATTTTACTTTTTCCTTTAAAATGAGCCTCAAACACACTAGACAACAATAATTTTTGAAATAGCTCCATATTAAAATAAATGCTAAAAATAAGGCTACAATCTTTGCATTCAAACATAAAGACATATATAAAAAATGAATAAAAGCATTTTTGCTCATTTAAACAAAACGTTCATATATTAATATAAATATACATATGCATATATATGTACATATATATGGATTTGGCTGGTGAACTAGTTTTACGTAAATATATGTGGAACATTTTCTGAAATGAGATTCATCAAATTTGAGCAATAGTTTATAAATGATTTGAGATTTTTGGATTAGTTGTACTTTTTTCTTATTATTTGATTCCATTTAATGAATAAGCTGATATCATTCATACAAACATAATAATTTCTGGAATGTAACTCTCACCAGTAGCATTAAATGTGACAGATTAAAATTCTATAATCGTACAAATAATCTTTATGAATAATGAAAACCAGAAGAATAAAAATAGAAAATTTAAGACACAAGTAGTTCAGACAGGAAGAGACATAAGAACATTGTGATTCAAGATATTTTGAACTCATTCTTTAGTTTTTCTCTATCTTTGAAATGACTGGCAAATACAATTATTTTCTTCACTATCCAATATTTTTCACATGGGTAAAATTAGTGCTCAGATATAAATACTACTCTGACATTTTAACCATCAAAATAGAAGGAAAGTATGCAAAATCCAACAATACGACACCATAACAAAAATAGCCAAGAGTTGACCAGTAGCTGCATCAACAAAATTCCACAATAAGCAATGCATCATTTTCTGCTGCCCAGTGTATTCACTTTAAATAGCAAACGTTTTATTTTCATGTAACATTTTATACACTTATTATTTAATGTTAACATGTTGTATAATTTTATTTATAAGTGGGACAGTAGTGACAAATTATTTTTTCCCTTCTATTCCTCTCATTTTTAATCTCTAAACGATGTTTTCGCTTTAGCTAATATTTTATTATGCATAATTAAGAAAAACACTAAATGAAACACTATACTATAATAATAATAACAAAAGCAGCTAACACTTAAATTATTTTATATGTTAGGCAAGCTTCTAAATGTTTTTTGTGCAGTAACCCATGCAATACTCTTAACAACCCTGTGAGGTAGCTGATTATTAGTTCATTTTACAGATGAGGAAACTGAGTCTCATATGGCTTTAAAAACTTGCCAATGGTTCCACAGCTATTAAGTAGCCGGGTCATGATTTAAACCTAGGCAATAAAACCTTAGCCCATAATTTTAACCACCAAACTTTTCCCATGAATGCTGACAGTACCACATGAATCAAAGAAAACAATATATTTAGTAGTAGAGTCATATGTATTAAATTATAATCTATAACCCATGAATACATTTTCAAATGACAATAACCAGTCTAATTATGACTGGTAAAAATATTCAAATGATTAGAATGTAATGAAACATTGTATTGAATGTTAGACTTAAATATTATTGAAAAAACAACAACAAAACCTGTAGTATAAAAAGCAACCCACATAGTCCATATCCTTCTCCAAGAAAATGGTTAGAGTTCAATTCTATAATAAAATACATTAGATTTCCACAAAAATGTAATTCTTTCATACTATTAAGACAATATTACATTTTTATAAAAAGTAAAGAGAAAATGTTTCCATGAAGCTGATAATGATTTATTTTAAATACCAAGCAAAACATACAAAATGCTTATAAAGTTATGCATTGTTACTGAGATTTAAAAATCACATCAATTTTTAAAATACCAAAATGTTTTACTCTGTTTATCAATTTAATGAGCTTCTCTGAGAAAAGTAACAATTCCATCCTCACTATAGAGTGAAAATGCATAAAATATAAATCTACCTGCCATCTTCATTACTTCGATAAAATACAAGAAAAGGATCTGATTTTCCAAAGAAGTCCTTCTTGTCCAATTTGTTAGCACAAAATTGCATCAGAACAGCATCCTGAAAACAACATTAATAAAATAGGTCAAAGTCTGGGTTATAAATAACTAGAAACTGAAGCTCACAAGCAAGACTTGACAAGAAAACAAATTTGGCATTTTAAAGCAAATGACCAAGTGGGCGAGAATCCCAGATAACATAAAACTGCTATTTAAAGGACGGTAAGACTGAAGAATTGATTCTGTCAGTTTTTGTTCTAGTCACAAAACTAACTTCTTAAAAATCTGCAACATTTCCTCCCTAAAAAGCTAGATGACTCTAGGTACCCAATATTATAATACAAATTCTACATTCACATCTTCAGTTAGTGAAGTACACATTTTAAGAACTTAAGTGGCTTTTTTTAGTTCCTGGGGAAATATTTATTGAGCATCTACCAAGTATCTACCATGTATTTGATGTATTAGATGAGGAACAAGACAGGTCCAGATTCTGACCACATAGTTTACCATCAGGTAGGGGGCAGAGGGTTTTCTTCTTAATTACACACAAATACACTATAATGTCTTAATAACCACATTTAAAAATAATTCCTAATATACAGAGCTTCAAGAAAAGCAAAGCACCTTCATTTTTACCTGTAACTTAAATTATATATTCGTATGTTAATCACTATACCAAACCAATCATTTTTATCAATTTATATACTTAAGCACTCATACATCACCTACCTGATTTAGCTTAAAGGTAAACAAGGAAGTGAAACATTATTCAAGTAGGTAGGATAAGCTTTTTTAAAGGTAGATGATAATGTACAGTAATTTTAACAATAAAAATCACTATTTTTGCTTTTGGTTTATATACCACATATCAGTGAAATCACATGGTTCTCAGAATTGTACACCTGAAATCTATGTAATTTTACTAACAATTGTCACCTCAATAAATTTAATAATAAAAAAAAATCACTATTTTTGGTTTGCATTTTTACCTGCAAGAGGCTCATAATTTTGAAAAGAGATAGAGGGTCAAAGTAATTCAAAGTAAATCAAGAGTTCACAGTTTTAAATATTATTTGGTGAAGATGTTAACAATGACTAAAATGGCGCTCTCTTATTCACCACTTCTTTTTGTTTCATTTTGTTTTTTTATTCTCCAGAGTCTAGCAGTACTAATTAAGCATCCACCGAAAGTTCTCATGATTTTCTTTCAGTAATTCCAGAACACTATCCAAGAGATGATCATATCTCGTTTTCACTCATGGATACCTATACTTACTTAGCAAACATTTCTCAAGTAACACTCAGGCTGCAATCCGGGAATAGGGAGATGAAGAAGACATATCTCTGCCCTCAGACAATTGTACAGCTCTAGATTTCTAATTTTCAAAAGCATTGGTAGAGTGTCATTTTACTGTATTATTTAGAATATAGATGTGATAACTTCTGCCAGAGGAATACTCATAAGAAAGCAGGCATTACGCTTCTAAGCAGCATGGTGACAATACACACTTCAAAAAAATTAAAAGAAGAACAGAGTCAAGAACAGTATGGACACCTCAAGCTTCTCACCCATGATCACTTCTCAGATTTGAAGTTTAAAGATAAAAAAATTATATATTATCCTTTAAGGAAGCAGTGAGAGAATCACCCTGGATGATCCAAGTACAAAATCAAGGACAAAATTGAAAAGGAAAGGCTGTTGTTTTGTTTGTTTTGAATGTCCTTTCATCTTCACATATATTAACTGCCCTTGGGACAGGGTGGTTTTCTAAGAACATGGGACAAGGACACTGTGCTTGCCCCAGAAAAAAAAAAAAAAAAAAATAGCCTCTTGAAGACATTCTCCCAAAGCAGCTGGACCAAAATACAAATTTCCCCCAAAATTCTGATATACTTAAAATGCATAATAGGCAAATGAAATGTGTGTATTATAAACGGATTGTGAATTAAACTTCCAAGAGATCAAATGTATTATTTAAAAAATAAATTTTCGTATGATCACTGGTAACTGTAATACCAAGTTGCAATTTTTCAAATTATTTTCTTTAAAGCTTGCAAAATGAATTACTGATTCAAAACAAAGATGTCTTTCGATGCACCAAATTATATAACATTAGGGAAAATATATTTGCAATTACCCAGGTTAATAACTTAGCAGGAATTTCATCTGCAACAAGCACAAAAGAAATCTAATTTCTGGAGAAAAAAATCAAGCATTTACTTATTTTTAGAAATATAAAGGCATCATTGCAAATTTTTTTTAGTCTCTTATGCTTAATGCCACCTGAGAGAATTTGAAAAACTTTCTTCAATACTCCACACCAATATAATGACTTCCTATTGAAGTAGTCCACTTATATGTTTCACAGGAACTTCCAACAAGTTCAGATCTAACTTGCTTCTTCTACAATTTTCCCAGCTCAATTAGTGGCTCATCATCCTCCCAAGTGGTCAAGGAGCCATTCTCAGTTTCTCCTTTTTCCTTAGCCTTCATTCAATCCTTCACCAAGTCCCACCATTCGATTTCTGAAACATTTTTCACATTTCCACTTCAGCTACACTGGCACCACCTTAGTCCAAGCCAACCTCTTCCCTCACCTGGACACGTACAATGGTATTAATTCCTTTCTCCCTCTTCCACTGTTGGACCTACCCACTCCATTCTCCATTCAGCAGGCAGAGCAATGTTTTTAAGAAAAGAAATGATGCTGTTCAAAACTTAAAATGCTTCAAGGCTTTCTCTTGCATTTTGGATAGACACACAATCTTTAATCTGGTCTACAAAGCCCAATACCACACCGGCTTGGAGCAGCCGTTTCCACCATCATCTGGCAGTTTTACCTTACTCATTCCCCACTCCCAGGCCCTTGTCACCAACACCAGACACACTCCTGTCACTCCTTAGGACCTTACACAAGCTGTGCACTCTGCTGGAATTCTTACCCTTTTGCTGGCAAACCATTCCTTAGGGTTTGGCTTAAATGTCATTTTCTCAAAGAGGCCTGCGTGACACCCTCCCCAATGTAAATTAGATTTTCCATTGACTTTTTATAATATATTTAATTACGTAGTACATATCATGACATATTTACTTACGTTGTCATCCGATTAATATCTGTCTTTCCCATAAACTATGTGTTCATTAAAGACAAAGACTAGACTTGTTTTTTCCCCCCTCACCATTGTAGTCTAAACATCCATCTCAGAGACAAGCACATGGTACAATTTATAAACACTGGTAAATCAATCAGAATGAAAAACATTCTTTGTGGATAATTTCAAGGTACTTTTTAAGCTATGATTTATACATCTCTCAAACGCTGCTTTTTTTTTTTTTTTTTTTTTTTTTTTTTTACAGAGTAAACATCTTGGGGAAGTATTAAGAATATCAGCATTTTATGCTCAACATTACTAATCATCAGAGAAATGCAAATAAAAACCACAATGAGATATCACCTCACCCCAGTTAGAATGGCTATCATCAACAAGACAAATAGTAACAAGTGTTGGAGAGGCTGTGGAGAAAAAAGAACCCTCATACAGTGTTGGTGGGAATGCAGACTGGTGCAGCCGTTATGGAAGGCAGTGTGGAGGTTCCTCAAAAAATTTTTGGAGGTTCCTCAAAAAATTACGAATAGAATTACCATATGACCCAGCAATCCCTCTCTTGGGTATCTACCTAAAAAATCTGAAAACATTTATACATAAAGACATGTGCGCTCCAATGTTCATTGCAGCTTTACTTACAGTGACCAAGACATGCAAACAACCAAAATGTCCTTCGATAGATGATTGGATAAAGAAGTTGTGGTATATATACACAATGGAATCCTATTCGGCGGTAAGAAAAGATGAAATAGGACCATTTGTGACAACATGGATGGATCTTGAGATTATAATGCTAAGCAAAATAAGTCAGACAGAAAAAGCAGAGAACCATATGATTTCACTGATATGTGGTATATAAACCAAAAACAACAAAAGAACAAGACAAACAAATGAGAAAAAAACTCGTAGAAACAGACAATAGTTTAGTGGTTACCAGAGGGTAAGAAGGGAGGAGGGTGGTAGATGAGGGTAAAGGGGATCAAATATATGGTGATGGAAGGAGAACTGACTCTGGGTGGTGAACACACACTGGGATTTATAGATGATGTAATACAGAATTGTACACCTGAAATCTATGTAAATTTACTAACAATTTTCACCCCAATAAACTTAATAAAAAGAGAGAGAGAGAGAAAAAAGAATATCAGCATTTTAGAAGCTCCAAGAATATAACTCTTCACTCAGGTGAACAGTAAAAAACACAAGACTGAAATTTAGGTGTCTTGACTCCAAAGCTTATTCTCAAATTAATAACTGACATTGTGTTTTAAAGTAAAAAAAGATGTCAATTAGTGTGATATCAAATATGAAGTAACATTATTTCATTAAAAATTCTAAATAGTTTTAAATTACCCTAAAATGCAAATTTAAAAGGCGTTCTCTCTTCTGAAGTCATTATGCCCACTGCTTTGAATACATTTCTTCCTTCTAGTATACTAGCATAGTAGTGAAGTATTATTTCAAGGTTCTTACTATTAACAATAGTGCTAATAATCAATAAGGCTGTAGTTAAGAATCAGAGCATAGGATAGGTAAGACAATGTTAGATTCTGATTTTAAATAACACTTTAAAAATATTAGATCTATAATTTCTAAGTATGAGAAATATGTATGTTCTTATTGAAAGATAATTGCAGATGTTCTTAAAGCTTTAGTAGTAGAAATTTGTTGTGAAAATGACTCTAGATCACTAAGTAACAGATTCCGCTTCATTTTCCTGTTCTTCCAAGTAAGACAATAGAATTGAAAGTGGAAGATACATAAGATGCAGCCTGGTCATACTCAGTTTATGTCTTTGGTATCTTGGTTCTCTTTTGACATAAAACTAATAATGAGTTTATTGGTATATTTATACAAAATTATCTTAATATCAAGATTTTGACAAAATAGCATGTTGATGTCACGGTAAAGAAATTGTATCTAACTGATCTTGAACTTCTTTTTCTCTTTCCTCCCTCATTATACAAAACAAGTTTTCATACATATAAACAAATTCAGAGACAAGAAGTATAAAAGATGCTTAGTTGATATAATTAAAAGAAATCATTGGGCCAGTTTAACTAAAAAAATAGGATGGCATGGATTAGCTCTGCATTTAAATAATTGTACTGTTTTTTGTAAGGCATTTCCAGTACACATAAAATGCTTTCGTATACATTATATTTTCAGACTTAATGCTATGGTAGTTGATTTTCAGAGATGGAAGAATTTTTGAAAACATTCTAGTGACTGGTTTACATGTTTGGCTTTTTCCCCTCCTGCAAATATGGAAAATAAAACTTGGAGCAATCAAGTGACTTGATAAGACAAAGTGCACATTATTAGCAAAACCAAAACTCAACTCAGTCTGATGGTCTTTAACCACATTATACTGGAGTAAGTTCTGGCATTTTATACATGAGAAAACTGTGACTGATGTGGCTGTGACCTGCCCGCAGGGATAAAGGCAATGGGAGGAAAAATAATAGAAATGCCTCAATCCGAATCCATTTTTAACAGCTTAAATTCTAATATTCTTGTTCAATTATCTCCACAAGCCTGTTACTATACTTTCCTTTTGTTATCTCATTGTCCCAACCCCCAGAATCCCAAAGATATATAATCAATTGGAATATTCAGTTTCCATCATTTGCTGGCAAGTAATACCATAGTTTTTCTGACCATATTGCCTTGGAAATATATTATGTATATAAAGCTATAATAATTACCTTTAAAAAAAACCTGGAGATTAAAGTTACAGATTCAGATAATAAATAATAGCTCTCTATATGAAAACTGCAGTCAATGTAGAATTATTCAGTTTTGGTACTTTTAGGGAGATTCTGTTCCTAAAATCAAGGAGCAAACATTGTAAAGAGTCCTGATATATAACCTAGGGTAAACTTCTTTTCCCCAGAGACAATTCCTGGGGATCCACCGGGCCATGTTAAACAGACAGTATTGACTTCAGATTCAGAGAGCCATCCTTACTTCCAGTGTGGAGTGTCAGCTATCAGCTCATTTCTTGACAACAAAGAAGTCCTCATTGAACATGAACCAATGGCTGCACCAGAAAAATCACAACTGAAATTGCAGTTTTCTGAAAATATTGACTATGCACTTTTTATCATCTTTTTCCTAGTTGAAGTGGTCCTATTTTCAAATGTGGACATCCCAAGCTAACAAACAAAAGATGGGTATATACATATTCTGAATTAATTCAATTAGAAATATGGAAAAACAAGTATGTTAGGCAAAAGGGCGAAAGTCAAACATCTATAGATATACTCCTGCAGGATCACACATCAATCTTCAAAATTTTTGCAAGAACTGATCAGATTGGTACAATTGACAATTCTTTATATCAATGCCCCCAAAATGATCCTGACATTAGGTTTTGTTTTAATAACTTATATTCTTTAAAAAGACTATTAAATGCCTGTTTATCCTGTTTAGACTACGGAATATAGTCTCTCTAGTTAAAGTACTACTATGTTTCCCCAAAAATAAGACGTACCCGGACAATCAGCTCTAATGTGTCTTTTGGAGCAAAAATTAATATAAGACCCAGTCTTATTTTACTATAATATAAAACCGGGTCTTATATAATATAATATTATGTAATGTAATGTAATATAATATAATACCTGGTCTTATTTTACTATAAGACCGAGTCTAATATAATACCCAGTCTTATTTTACTATAATATACACCAGGTCTTACATAATATATTATTATATTATAATAATTTAAGGTCTTATATTAATTTTTGCTCCAAAAGACGCATTAGAGCTGACTGGCTAGGTCTTATTTTTGGGGAAACACGGTATGTATCTCAAGTGATATTTTATGGATTATAGAATTATATAAAGCATAGTTTTAATTATATTTTGCTAAAATTACTCAAGAATTAATTACTTAAGCATAGTTTTAGAAATATCATTTTTAAAAAGGTGTTAGAAATAGTATTTAAACCAAAGAAATATTTACTTACCCTACAACAGTTTAATTCCTCTGCTGTAAGTATGATTGTTCCACATTTCTTCCCCGGAATTCCTCTAAAACAACAAAAAATATATTTATATGCATTAATATCTTATATTTATAATATTACATATATATTTTTTATATAACCAAATAAAGAGAATACTACCAATAGGTAGACAATTTTCTAACAAAATATACTTCCAGTTCCAACCTTAAGTTTTTCATATAGGTCCACATTTCCTGATGAAGTTAAACTTTGATCACTTTCAACATGTTAGTCTGTGGCCCAAGAATAGCTTCATATTGTCTACCATATGTAATTAATATAATATCTATAGTATAATAATATTTTCTCCTATGGTTTTTAAGGTTTTAATTATGTGATTACAAGCTATCCCTATTCTTGATTTTCAATATTTCTTTTTCCTTTCATCAACATGCTTACTTCTTTGCACTTAATTCTTTGTGTCTGCCCCCATGGCCTGACATAGCACAGCGTGGTAACTCTTCCCTATTCTGCCTCAAACACTTCATACCCCCAGATGAAGTTCCACATGTTTCAGGAAACATCCCAGTCAGTCAACCTCACACAAAGCTCAGCCTTCTCTGTAGTCCTATTGCACTTAGAGGTTTAACATTTAATTATTCTAAAATTGTTAAAATTACATAGTTTCATCCTTTCTTTTTTCAAGTTGATTATAAGCTATATAAGAGCAAAGTTCATGACACAAACCTCTTGTAAACCAATAGAATTACATACTTATGCATAGCAGGTGGTCAATATATAAGAAAAATATATAATAAATAAGCAAAATTAAGCAAATTGAAACTCTCATTCAATTTTCTTTCTACACATCTCTGGTACATATGTGCTCACATAGCTTCTAGCTGACATCAAGAGCAAAGTTCTCTAGGAAAATGCAAGATGTGTACATGGGGTCCCTGCTTTACGTTAGGGAATATAGAGACAAGTCCATAGGAATCCTCCAAAGAGTAATCCTAATGCTCTAAAGAAATACTTCACACTTCTTTTAGCCCTATGACAAATCAGAGTTCAACTCTTCTGTTTGTCCTGGGAACTACAAGTTGCGGAATTAGAGCCCAACGAGTGCTTTTGTCCTCAAGAATATAATTCATCCCCAATAATTTATGCCAGCATGTATGCAACCAATACATAACCCCCTGTTCTCCATATATAGAGGAAGTGGAGTCTCAGTATTTTGATTGGTAACAAGGTAAAGAATGAAAAGTTAAAATATTCTGAGTTATAAACACATCAATGTAAATTATACTCAGTCTAAAACTTGTTTCTGTTCTGAAATTTCTTCTAGAGAGCAGCACTCAGTTTTGAGCTAAAAATGCCATTTCATAGCTTGTGCAGGAAACCACCTATGACAAAATCTTGTTTCCTCTATCTCTTTACTCCCCATTAGGTTAACTGTGCATGTCAAGATCTTCTATTTTCTCTGAGTCTTTATAACTAACAGATGAATTAATTTATCCTTGCATGTTTTTCTTACAATATTACTGTGTTTCTCTGAAAATAAGACCTAGCCGGACCATCAGCTCTAATGCGTCTTTTGGAGCAAAAATTAATATAAGACCCAGTATTATATTATATTACATTACATTATACTGGGTCTTATATTAAAATAAGACCGGGTCTTATATTAATTTTTGCTCCAAAAGACGCATTAGAGCTGATTGGCTAGGTCTTATTTTTGGGGAAACACGGTATGTATCTCAAGTGATATTTTATGGATTATAGAATTATATAAAGCATAGTTTTAATTATATTTTGCTAAAATTACTCAAGAATTAATTACTTAAGCATAGTTTTAGAAATATCATTTTTAAAAAGGTGTTAGAAATAGTATTTAAACCAAAGAAATATTTACTTACCCTACAACAGTTTAATTCCTCTGCTGTAAGTATGATTGTTCCACATTTCTTCCCCGGAATTCCTCTAAAACAACAAAAAATATATTTATATGCATTAATATCTTATATTTATAATATTACATATATATTTTTTATATAACCAAATAAAGAGAATACTACCAATAGGTAGACAATTTTCTAACAAAATATACTTCCAGTTCCAACCTTAAGTTTTTCATATAGGTCCACATTTCCTGATGAAGTTAAACTTTGATCACTTTCAACATGTTAGTCTGTGGCCCAAGAATAGCTTCATATTGTCTACCATATGTAATTAATATAATATCTATAGTATAATAATATTTTCTCCTATGGTTTTTAAGGTTTTAATTATGTGATTACAAGCTATCCTATTCTTGATTTTCAATATTTCTTTTTCCTTTCATCAACATGCTTACTTCTTTGCACTTAATTCTTTGTGTCTGCCCCCATGGCCTGACATAGCACAGCGTGGTAACTCTTCCCTATTCTGCCTCAAACACTTCATACCCCCAGATGAAGTTCCACATGTTTCAGGAAACATCCCAGTCAGTCAACCTCACACAAAGCTCAGCCTTCTCTGTAGTCCTATTGCACTTACAGGTTTAACATTTAATTATTCTAAAATTGTTAAAATTACATAGTTTCATCCTTTCTTTTTTCAAGTTGATTATAAGCTATATAAGAGCAAAGTTCATGACACAAACCTCTTGTAAACCAATAGAATTACATACTTATGCATAGCAGGTGGTCAATATATAAGAAAAATATATAATAAATAAGCAAAATTAAGCAAATTGAAACTCTCATTCAATTTTCTTTCTACACATCTCTGGTACATATGTGCTCACATAGCTTCTAGCTGACATCAAGAGCAAAGTTCTCTAGGAAAATGCAAGATGTGTACATGGGGTCCCTGCTTTACGTTAGGGAATATAGAGACAAGTCCATAGGAATCCTCCAAAGAGTAATCCTAATGCTCTAAAGAAATACTTCACACTTCTTTTAGCCGTATGACAAATCAGAGTTCAACTCTTCTGTTTGTCCTGGGAACTACAAGTTGTGGAATTAGAGCCCAACGAGTGCTTTTGTCCTCAAGAATATAATTCATCCCCAATAATTTATGCCAGCATGTATGCAACCAATACATAACCCCCTGTTCTCCATATATAGAGGAAGTGGAGTCTCAGTATTTTGATTGGTAACAAGGTAAAGAATGAAAAGTTAAAATATTCTGAGTTATAAACACATCAATGTAAATTATACTCAGTCTAAAACTTGTTTCTGTTCTGAAATTTCTTCTAGAGAGCAGCACTCAGTTTTGAGCTAAAAATGCCATTTCATAGCTTGTGCAGGAAACCACCTATGACAAAATCTTGTTTCCTCTATCTCTTTACTCCCCATTAGGTTAACTGTGCATGTCAAGATCTTCTATTTTCTCTGAGTCTTTATAACTAACAGATGAATTAATTTATCCTTGCATGTTTTTCTTACAATATTACTGTGTTTCTCTGAAAATAAGACCTAGCCGGACCATCAGCTCTAATGCGTCTTTTGGAGCAAAAATTAATATAAGACCCAGTATTATATTATATTACATTACATTATACTGGGTCTTATATTAAAATAAGACCGGGTCTTATATTAATTTTTGCTCCAAAAGACGCATTAGAGCTGATGATCCAGCTAGGTCTTATTTTCAGGGAAGCATGGTATATCATTTTTCAGTTAGTTTTTCTAATGCAGCTGTACCTTTTTTTTCTTCTATTTGTGAATCACAAGATTTATATTTTCAGCATTATGGCAAACTAAACACTCTAACTGAACATATACCTGAAAATAGTTTGAAATACTGAATAAAATTTGCAAAAAGTCTTTGTAAGTGCTCTGATAACCTGGTAAGACAGTAAGAACCAGTCAGAAGTTGAAGATGGAAAGCGAAAAAGACAAGCTCCAGAGGTGAACCCTGGAGAGTTTGATATTACGCTTCTTTTTCAGGGCTGCTTAGGGCATAAAGATGAGAGACAAGAAAATGAGGGGGGAGACTCACAAGGTGGGGAATTCAATAAATGACCAACCCACAGCATAAAGCTTAGATCACAATGACTATATTGCCTGAATTCGATATAAACATTCCCTTTTGAGAGGCTTACAAAATAAATCCCAACCTTAAAATTTGGTGATGAATAAAAGAGAAAAAAAATGTCTCCTCATAATTCAAACCTTAACTAGGCTTGCTGCCTTAATTTCTACTACTTGGGTAGTTAAAGGGTATAGAAGATGAGAAGCACTAAGTCAGTGACAGAAATAAATCCAGAGGAATAATTATGGAAAGTACATGTTAATGAACTAAATGCTCCAGGTTAAACACAAACATTGTCATTCTGTATAAAACAATAAATTTAATCCATTAGCTATTTACAATAGACATCAAAATTTAAGGATTTAGAAAATTCAAAAGAATGGAAAAATATATTAATGGGGAAAACAAACCCTAATAAAAACCTGCATAAATAGCAAACATGTAGATTTTGAATTTAAAAAACGATTGCTAGAAATAGTTATTGTGTAATGACAAAAGGATCGATTAATTAGGAAGATATATTCTCAATATTGCATGCATCTAACATTATAGCTCCAAAATATATAAAGCAAGAATTGACCATATTACAAAATGATAAATACACCATTAAGTTGAGCAATTTTAACCTGGTAAACACTACCTTGGCCAATGATCAAGGTGAACATCACCAGTGATAAGTCATGCTAACGTCTTGTACCCCTGATATGACATAATAAGAAAAAACTTCACCTTTGCCTCCAAACCCATAATTCCAGTCTAACCATGAGATAAATATCTGACAATCCCAAATTGAGGGACATGCTACAAAACATCTGAGTAGTATTCCTCAAAATTGTCAAGGTCATCCAAAACATAAAGAGACTAAGAAATTGTTAACAGAACAGAAAATAATATTGGGAGACAGGATGACTAAATGCAATGTGGTATCTTGAATTGAATTCTGAAACAGAAAAAGGACATTAGTGGAAATACAAGTGAAATTCAAATAAAGTCTGGAGTTTAGTTAGTTGTAATGTATCAGTGTTGGATTCCTAGTTGTGACAAATGTGCCATGTAATGTAAGATGTTAATGTTAGGGGAAACTGGGTGAGAGATATACAGGGACTCTTTGTACTGTATTTGCAACTTTTCTGTAAATCTAAAGCTATTCTACTCTAAAAGGTTTATTTAAAAACAATATAAGGCAAGAAAAGAAAGAGACAGGCTGAAGAAGTATTTCAGATTAAAAGAGACTAAAATCAGGACAACTAAATTCAATGTATGATTCTTCATTAAAATTTTGACGGGGAAACATAGCGATAAAGGACATTATAGGAACCATTGTTGAAATTTGAATATGGAGTGAGGATTAGGTAACATCACTGTATCATTGTGAATTTCCTAATTTTGATCATCATATTGTGGTTATGTAAGAAAACATCCTTATTAAGAAATACACACTCAGATATTTAAGGAAACGGGCACACAATGTCTCCAACAATGTCTCCATCTTATTCTCAGGTGGTTCGGAAAAAAATGGAAAACAAAACTAGAATATAAGGGAGGTGTCTGAGAGGGAAAGAGGTGGAGGGAGAAAATGATAAAGCACATCGGAAAAAGTTAACATCTATTTAAGTAAACATCCTGGGTAAAGGGCATACAGGGGTTTCTGTTACTACTACTGCAGTAAATTTTCCTTACAATTGAAACTACATCAAAACAGAAAGTTACCTGTCTGAAAAATTTTTTTTTAAAGTTTCCTGTTCTTGTATTCTTCTATAATGTTTTGTGACATATAGAAAGAACAATAGAACTTAAGCCCAAAACAGCTGAAGATATGTCTGAAGAGAATTATTAAAGAAGAGTAATCCTTTCCAAAATTGAGCACATGAGGGATAAAAGGTCTTTGGAGAGACTGCATGGCTGGTTTATGTTTGATTTGGGTTGTTTTCCTTTTTGTTGATTGTTGCAGTATTTTTGGTTTTTTTTTAAAGTTCAGGTCATGTAACTTTTTTTTTTTTTTTAAATTATTGGGGAAGGGGAACGGGACTTTAGTGGGGAACAGTGTGTACTTCCAGGATTTTTTCCAAGTCAAGTTGTTGTCCTTTCAATCTTAGTTGTGGAGGGCGCAGCTCAGCTCCAGGTCCAGTTGCTCAGCTCAGGGTGCCGCGTTCAATCTTAGTTGCAGGGGGCAGAGCCCACCATCCCTTGCAGGAGTCGAGGAATCGAACTGGCAACTTTGTGGTTGAGAGCCCGTGCTCCAACCAACTGAGCCATCCGGGAGCTCAGCAGCAGCTCAGCTCAAGGTGCCTTGTTCAATCTTAGTTGCAGAGGGCGGAGCCCACCATCCCTTGCGGGACTTGAGAAGTTGAACCGGCAACCTTGTGGTTGAGAGCCCACTGGCCCGTGTAGGAATCGAACCGGCAGCCTTTGGAGTTAGGAGCACGGAGCTCCAACCGCCTGAGCCCCTGCGCTGGCCCCAAGTTTTTTTTGTTTTTTTTTTGTTTTTTTACCTAACTGAAATATTTTTCCGTATCTCATACTACTTCTGCATTACCTCTATAATTGCCTTAGTTCATCCCTTACACTTTTGGTTACATTACTGCAGTTTTCTTGTTTCTAACTGGTCTCAGGCTGGTACTTTTTAACTTATCCTCTCCACTGATACCAGACTGATCTGATCATGAATTCTAATCACAAAGCCTTTCATCTTCCAGGGACCCTATATAGATCCTACAATAATTTCAAACTTATTAATTGGGACTTAATAATCTTCATAAAATTCAGCCACCGTTAAGTCTAGTTTCATCTTTTCTACCACTTTTCAATAGTAACACTCTTTTAGTTTCCTGAATCCATAGCAATGTTTCATTTCTCCCTGACTTCACCTGGAATATTCACCCTACCAACCACTCAAGAAATCTTTTTCATCTCAGTGATTTCTCCTCATTCTTCAAATTTGCTTTAACTTATGGAACATTTACTAAAATGTGACCACATACTAGGTCACAGACTATTTACTAAATTAGGTCACATTTACTGGCCAAAATTTTTTGAGTTAGAGATTAATGACAAAAGGCAATTTTTAAAACATTTTTGAAAACTCATTATTAAAAGAAGAAATAATAGAAGACAGCATACTTAGAATTGCATAATAAAAATAACACCTGAGAGATTCTACTAGCCTAGCATTTTTGTACGCAAAAATACATAAACTAAATGGTATTAAACAAATGACCAGCAGTCTGTTAACAAAAAATAATATAAGACAATAATAGTAGGGAACTTTAATACTCCACTTTCAATAATGGATAGAACAACTAGACAGAATATCAATAAGGAAACAGAGGTCTTGAACAATACTGTAGACTAACTGGATTTAATAGACATATCTAGCACACCCATGCAACAACAGAATATACATTCTTCTCAAGGGCACGTGGAACAATCTCCAGGAGAGACAACATGTTAGTCCATAAAACAAGCCTAAACAAACTTAAGAAGCTGGAAATTATACTTTGTATAATTGTACAAAGTATAATTTCCAGTCACACTGAAATGAAATTAGAGATTAACAGTGAATGAAAATTAGAAAATGCATAAATATGTAGATATTAAAGAATACTCTCTTACATAAGCAATAGGTTAAAGAAAAAGTCACAAGGGAAATTAGAAAATACCTTGAAACGAATGAAAATGAAAACACAAAATACCAAAACATGAGATGCAATGAAAGCAGTGAAAGCCAAGAGGGGGAGTTTATAGTTGTAAATGCATATATTTAAAAAGAAAAGAACTACAAATCAACAACCTAGCGTCATACCTAAAAGAACGACAACAACAACAACAAAGAACAAACTAATGCAAAGCTAGCACAAAAAAATGAAATAATACAGAGCAGAGATAAAGGGAATAGAAAATAAAAAACAATACAAAAAAGTCAATATAACTGAGTTGGTGTTCTAAAAAGATCAACAAAATTGACAAATCCTTAGGTAGATTAAGGAAAAAAAAGAGAACACTCAAATAAATAAAAGCAGAAATGAAAGGGTATATTACAATCAATGCCACAAATATAAAAAAAGATTATAAGAGAAAATTATGAATAAATGTAGGCTAACAAACTGGATAACCTAGAAGAAATGGATAAGTTCCTAGAAACACACAACCTACCAAGACTGAATCAAGAAGAAATAAAAAATCTAAACAGACTGATAGTAGATTAAATCAGTAATCAAACACCTCTCAAAAAAGAAAAGCCCAGGACCAAATGTTTTTACTGTAAAATTCTCCCAAACATTTAAATAAGAATTAACATAAATTTTTCTAAAACTCTTCCAATAATTGAAAAGTGGGGGGGCACATTTCCATGTTTATTCTATGAAGCCAGCATTACCTTGATACCAAAATCAGACAAGGACACCAAAAGGAAAAAACAAACAAACCAACTAAAACAACTATAGACCAATATCTATGATGAATATTGATGCAAAAGTCCTCAATAAAATACTAGTAAACTGAAATCAACAACACATGAAAGGATTATACACATGACCAAGTGGATTTACTCCTGAAATGCAAGCATAGCTCAGTATATTAAAATCAATTTAATACACATTAATAAAGTGAATAACAAAAACCATGTAATCATCTCAATTGGTGCAGAAAAAGTATTTGACAAGATTCAATATCCTTTCATGATAAAAACACTCAACAAACTAAGAATAGAAGAAAACTACCTCAACATTATAATAGCCATATATGAAAAGCCCACAGCCAACCTCATACTCAATGATGAAAGAATGAAAGCATTTCCCCTAAGGTCATGAACAAGGCAAGATATCCACCCTTGCTACTTCTATTCAATACATATGGGAAATTCAGCCAGAGTAATTAGGTAAGAAAAAAATAAATGAAAGACATCTAAATTGAAAAAAAGGTGTAAAATTGTTGATATAATCTTATATGTAGAAAGCCCTAAAGATACCACATTTTAAAAAAATGTTAGAACTAATAAATTCAGCAAAGTTACAAGACACAAAATCAACATAATAAAATCAGTTGTGTTTCCATATATTAATAATGAACAATCCAAAACAGAAATTAAGAAAATAATTCTATTTACAATAGTGTAAAAATAATAAAATACTTAAGAATAAATTTAATCAAGGAGATGAAAGACATTTACACTAAAAACTATAAAGCACTACTAAAAAAAATTAAAGACACACATATATGGAAAGACACCCTGTGTTCAAGGATTGAAAGACTTCATATTGTTAGGATGTCCATACTATCCAAGGCAATCTACAGATTCAACATAATCCCTATCAAAATCCCAGTGGCTTTTTTTTTTTTTTTTGCAGAAATATATGGAAAAAGTAATCATAAAATTCATATAAAATCTCAAGGGACCTGAAATTGGCAAAACAATTTTGAAAAAGAACAAAGTTGGAGAACTCACACATTCTGATTTCAAAACATTACAAAGGAGCTACATTAATTGAAATGGTGAGGTACTGACATAAAGACAATCAAATAAACCTATGAAATAGAACAGAGTACCATGAATAAGCCCTCATATACATGGTCAGATGATCTTCAAGAATACCAATTATTCAATGAGGAAAGTACAGTCTCTTCAATAAATGGTGTGAAGAAAAGTGTCCATCCACATAAAAAAGAATGAAGTTGGATCTTTATGTTACACCATACATAAAAATCAATGCAAAGTGGATTAAAGACTTAAATGTAAAACTTGAAACTATAAAACTTATAGAAGGAAATATAGCAGGAAAGATTCATGATATTGGTCTTGACTGGTTTCTTGAATATGACACCAAAATCACAACAAAAATGGGACATCACACTTGAAAACTTTTGTACCTCATAGAACATAATAAACAGAGTGCAAAAACAACCTATAGAATGGGAGGATGTATTTGCAAAACATCTATCTGATAAAGGGTTACTATCCAAAATATCTGATAAAAGTTAACATATGTAAAGAACCCCTACAACTCAATGGGAAAACAATCATATAGCTTGATTTAAAAGTGGACAAAGGACTTGATTAGACATTTCTCCAAAGATAATATAAAAATGCCCAAAAAGTATATAAAAAGATGCTCAACATTATTACTAATCATCAGAGAAATGCAAATCAAAACCACAGTGAGATATCACCTCAAACCTGTAGGATAGCCACTATCAAGAAAACAGAAACTAACAAGTATTGGTGTAAATGTGGAGAAACTGCAGCCTCTGTGTATTGTTGGTGGGATTATAAAATGGTACAGCCACTATGAAAAACAGTATGGAGGCTCGCTCAAAATATTAAAAGTAGAACTACTTTTAAAGAGCTACTTTTAACTATTACTATGATCCAGCAATCCTGCTTATGGTTATATATCCAAAAGAAATATAAACAAAGTATCAAAGAGGTATCTGTATACCCACGTTCATAGTAGCACTATTCTCAAAAGTCAAGAGGCAGAAGCAATCCAAATGTCCTTCAATAGATGAAGGAAGAAACAAAATATGATGTACACATACAATATTATTCATTCCTAAACAGGAAGGAAATCCTGTCATTGGCTACAACATGAATGATCCCTGAGGACATTTTGCTAAGTGAAATAAGCCAATCACAAAAAGACAAATACTATATAATTCCACTTATATGCGATATCTAAACTAGTCTAATTCATAGAAACAGAAAGTAGAATGGTGATTACCAGTGGCTGGGAGTAGGAAAAAAATAGAAGTTGTTGTTTAATGGGTACAGAGTTTTAGTTTTGCAAGATGAAAAAATTCTAGAGATCTGTTTCACAACAATGTGAATATACGTAACACTACGGAACTGTACACTTACAATGCTGAAGACAGTAAATAAACAAATCAATCAATCAAACAATCAATAATATAACAACGACCAATTAAGGTCATCTTTAGAAGAAAATGTCACTTCAGAATAATGAAGAATTTCTTTAACAATTGATTAAAAAAAAGTACAAATGAAAAAGGAAATGATTGAAAGTTTGACATTAAATTTGAGAATTTCTGTTCACCAAAACAGACCACAAAGAAAATTTCAAGTTGATATACCTTTTTGTGGTTTTACCGTAGTTTATTCATTTTTCATCGCTGTGTAGTAATTCATTTTAAGAATTACAAACAGATTTGCTTAATATTAAGTTAGTAGACATTTTTGTAGCTTTTAGTTTTTTCTATGTAAGCAATCATGCAATAAAAATTATTATATATCTCCTTATTATATGTGTAGGAATGAACTTCCAGGATCATAGAGTATATGGGGTATGGAAGGAAGACAGAACGTTAAATAATGAATATAGCAATTAATAATACTTATGGTACTCTTTTCTCTGAGAGTAAAAGGTAAGGTTGTAAAAGGCTGGGAGAATAGGAAAAGGTGTGTGATGGGGGGCTTGAAGAAAGTTACAATTGTCCCCTACCATCTCATCTGCAGTTTTGCTTTCCATGGTTTCAGTTACCTGAGGTCAACCATGGTCCAAAAATATTAAATGGAAAATTCCAGAAATAAACGATTCATAAGTGTTAAATTGCATGCTGTTGGAGTAGTGTAACAAAATCTCCCATGTCCTGCTTCATCCTTCATAGTATGTGAATCACTTCTTTGTCCAGTGTATCCACACTGGACAGCAACATCCACACTGGTAGCATAAGCTACCCACCTGTTAGTCACTTAGTAGCCATCAGAGTTACCACATAAATAGCCCAAATAATTGAAAACTGTAACACTAACATTCGAGGGGAAAGAAACTTAGTACATTACTTTTTTTTTGGACATCTAATTATCTGAAGAAATTATGTCATTTCCAAAGGCAAAAACAAAAGATCCATTAGTTTTTCAAAACTAATGATTCATTTAATTTAAATCTGATACATTTTTCGAGGCAGAATGTTTCATGTCTAAAATATTAACCAAATGTCATTTGTAAGATTTTACCAAATCAGTTATTACAAAAGGAAACACTACATTCACTGGGGATATACGTCATATGCCAGAAAACTGCAACTTTTGTTTAAAATTTGAAACATTGGGCTCATGAAGAATCTGTTACCCTGTAATTTTTAACATTGTAATTAAATTAAATGTGTTATAGTTAGAATGTAAATGTTGACATTTAAAGGAAACCAAGATGGTTATTATCAGGGTACAGAAGCATAATGAGTAGAATGATTTGATATATAGTTTTTCAGTTAACAAACACAAAGTAAACTGGTCATAATCTCTGGAAATTGAGATTTTCTTAAGAAGTAATTTTTGACAAGAATGATGTGATCCTAGCTCTTAAATACCAAATATGTGAAAAAAATTTTTTTGTCAAACAACTTTCTAGGAAATTACTTTGCTTGTGATAAATTAGATCTATTCATCTATCTACAGAAATATTAGGTAGCTAATACTACTAAAAATATACTTTGTATTTGCAATGTAGTAAAATGCATATGTAGTAGTGATACTATAGTCTTAAAATTCCCAAATCCTGGGAAACTGAAGCACAACGTTATAATATACATGAGAGTCATTTAGTGTCCTTGACAAAAGAGAAAAGCCATATAAATGTGACTGTTATTCTGGAAAATTCAGCTGAATAAACATTTATTGAATTCTTACTGTTTACAAAACATAACAACAGTTTCTATAATACAGAGGACATAATAGTTTATTTTTAAGTCTTTTCACAATTGTTATATGAAGAAAGGGACAGGGAAAGTATTCAGCCTCTTGATTGAATTTTACAACGTTGTTCAGGTGCTTTGCTCCAGCATGCTGTGGAACCCACATGTGTCAGGGCTCACAGAAGAATTAATAAAAAGAGAGTAGGAACATTTACTGTGTATTCCTTTGATTATTTTTTTTCCAGTGGACCTGCTTAAGAAAGGATAGAGAATTTAAAATAAATTTAAAAAATAATATAAAAGGAAGGGGGAAAGAACCTTCACTATAATGCTGAGAGAAGCTAACAATTCACTTAGCTAGAAAATGGCATATTTATATACTCAAAAAAATGAATACACTGACTAAAAATATATGTTGGAATTTAGCTGTATCTGGAAATGCCACTTGACTCAATTGCTCTTCATGTTTAGAATCTTTCATCAGAGTTAACTCAAACTGAGAAAAAGTTGAAATTCAATTGATCTATTTCCATGATTACTGAGAGGGTCCAACTAATACTGGTATCAAAGCAGAGAGATGCAAAGGTTGTTGAGGTTTTTTTCCCTTACTAGATTTTATTCTCAGAGAAGTCTGCTGCACCATGAATATTTTCCTGTACCTAAAATGACACCATAGCCCAACCAATGCTAAATAGCTGTAAATGCTTTCTTGAAAATAGATAGATGATGATAGAGATAGATAGACAGACAGACAGACAGACAGACAGACAGATAGATAGATAGATAGATAGATAGATGATAGATAGAGGAAGGAAGGAAGGAGGGAGGGAGGGAGGGTGGGAGGAAGGAGGGAAGGAAGAAAGGAAAGAAGGAAGAAAGCAAGATAGTAGGTAGGTAGGTAGGTACGTAGATAGGTAAGACAGACACAGACAGACAGACAGACAGACAGACAGACAGACAGATAGATGAAGGAGGGAGGGCAGGAAGGAGGGAAAGGGGAGAAAGAGAGAGAGAGAGAGATTTAATACACTTATTTACTTCTTCCCAAAGCTAGACATAAATTTATTTTTTAATTTCTGTCCAATTGTCTTTCTATTTAGGTTGTGCTGGCTCTGAGAAAATGTAATGCTACCCCTGGAAAAGAGTACTTTCATCTTAGCTGACCACAGCAAGAGTGGCTGCAGTTCCCTTGGAATAGAGACTGGGGGAACTAAAAAGCCACACTTCCCCTCTCTTCTAGGGTTATTGTTGTCTTCTCAGTAACCACAGGGAAGTCTCAGAGCACATTCTAGGGAGTAGCCCGTAGAAGCTGAGTCTTTCTTCATGACCCAGGATGGATGCAAGAAGCAGAAACTCCTGGAGAGATGAGCACTGTTTAGCTCAGGAAAAACTGGAACAGTGGACTATGCTTGCAGAAGAGCTGTGTGGGTAAGATAAGAAGAAACCTTGTTCTTGAACTGAACTAAGTCAGAACGGGTATCCCTTGAAAGCTCTTCTTACCATCCAGAGATGTTCTTGACTTTTAAGTAAATACTTTTGTATTACTAAAATGAAACAAAAGTTTTTAAATTTATTTCAAAACTGTATATAAATGTATTTATTTAATGAAAGCAATATAGTGTTATGGTTAAACATATGAATAGGGACAATAACAATACCTACCTACCTCACAATGGTGCTATGAGGGTTAAAGAAGTTATTATGTGTAAAACAGGTAGAATAGCAACAGATACATGGTAAGAACTCAATCAAGTCAGCTGCTTCCTTTCACTTGCGTTGATGACAAAGAACCAATTAAGTGTAACTACAGGAGCACACACAATCCCCAGATGTTTGTACTAAACATTTATTCCAGCAGTGGGCTGGAGATCAGACCAAGATGCGTATTGCAAGGTTGGCTCATAAAGGTCTCTCCTCACCTACTAGTTTGCTTAACTATAGAACTATAGTTATCGTTGCTTAATATAGAATATTCCTCACCTGCATTTTGAATCCCAGAATCAGCAAATTAAGCCATACACAAGAGAGGAGAGAAAGAAGAGCAACAAATTGTACTATAGAGAATGTTTTAGCTTTTCTGAAAGTTTTTATCCCAATGTGATTTCTAAACATTATCTGTGCAAAGGGCAACCCTTTAGGAACTTAGCTGATATAAGAACTAAGTGAAACTAAGAATTCAGTAAAGACAGGTACTAGAACCCATCCTCCAAAATAGCACAGATGTCTTTTCTTTCCATCAGGATTTTCTACCATTTTTTTCAATCCAACTCAATGAGATTAGGCAAATTCAAACAACAACAAAAAAAGTTTTGCAAATGTTTACACTCTGGGTGTACATCGGCATCTACAAAACAAGGACAGAATGACCCATCTCTTCCTAAAGCCTACTGTACAGCTGTGGCAAACCCAGAAACGGGTGATCTTCCCTTTGTCAGAATATGGGACATCCATCAGCCTAGTTACTTGTGCAAGAAATCTGAAAGTTATCCTTGAAATCTTCTTCATCCAAGACTATCAACCTATCACCAAGCCCTGTGAAATCAACCTTCAAACTATATTTTTAACCTGCTCATTTATTCTCATCTCCTTAGTCCAAACTACTTGCTTCTTGCAAACTAGATTATTTCAATAGTAATTAACTTAACTGATCTTTCTGTTAACCGCCCACAACCGTTCTCCACACAGAAGTGAATGAACTTCTTTGAACAAAAATCACGAATTTCCCCTTGCATTTATAATAAAATTCAAAATATTAAAAGTGGCTTTACAGGCTAGCCTAAGAATGTACTCTAATTTTCATAAAGTTTATACTAATATGTAATACTATTTATCTCTGTGATTATTCATTTAATGACTAGATGGTAAACTCCATGAAGACAGAAACAACTCTGTTTTCAAAATTGTATGCTTAGTGCCTAACAGTTTCTGGTCTACAATGTATTCACAATAAAGATTTGTTAAATAAATGAATTAATAAAAAGAATCCCTAAGACTTCTCCTATACTCAAGTTGTGTGTGACAGAAAAGGAAACAAATGCAGTCACTAAATATAGTCTATATAGTAAGCATCGATATAAAATGATTTTCCCTTCTGTTTTTTTTTTTCTTTTCTTAAACTGGAGTGGCTAAAGGAGTTCATTATATACAGCATCTTAAGAAGAGGGAAATATCACATCCAAGTCAGAAAAACAGACCAACTATTCTGGGGTTTGTCTCTGAGCATGACATTAAGAGCTATTGTGAGAAAAATGTGTTTGTCTTAGCCATCTCTCTCATGACTGGCCATATCCTTCATAGGCCTTTCTATCCAAAAGAGCCCATCTATATGCCTTTAGCTGTAACCACTGAAATTTCTGAGTAGAGCAGAGAAGTGTGGGAGCTTGAAGCTTATACAGTTTGCTTATTTAGGGTAAACAATTATATCCCTGCAGATCCTTCCAAAGTATAAGCTCAGATCCACAAATGAATATAAGAAAGTAGTCCCGTTGAATATTTATTAAATTTCCATTATATAGGAAATTAATAATCTTGGCCAAGTTACATAAGGAAATGTACTAAAATTCTCTCTACATTTAGCCTTTAAAGAATACACTATTTTTCATATAGGCTCTCCTACATGAAAGAGGTAGATAAATGCTTTACTCTAGGTCCACGAAGCTTCTAATATCTCTCTAAGACGCAATCAGTGCTTTAATTTTTAATGTGTTGGGTTGTATGAAGATTACTGATATATATATATATATATATATATATATATATATATATACACATCTATGTGATCTTTGCAAAGCAAAGAATATAAATAATTTTTAAATGATATTGAACTCTTGATTACATTTTGCAATTATTTGAACATGGGTCCAAAGCTTTAGAAATTCAGGGCATTCCCAACAAAATAATAGCAGTATCTTAGAAAACCCAAACTAATGAAAAGCAGAAATTTCAATAACTTCCCCAATGTGATTGTTCAGCTCTATACTGAGAATAGACAAGACAATTTTTAATATTTTATACTTGGTCAATACTTAACAATTTATATAAATGCAATCAAACTCAGTTCTAAATTGTCCTTTATCTAAGCTTGCTGAATTTCTAACTAACAACTTCTCTAAGGAAAATAAAGACACAGCAAGAGAAGACAGGAAGGAAGGAAGGGAGGGAAAGAGAGAAGGAGGAAGAGAGAGGATTATTAAGTGATTCAATTTAAGAGGTCTCTCCTAAAAGATATAGCATATATTAAATAACAAATATATTAAGATAACCACCATTGGATGTTGATTAAATTCTGGTATTTTCCATCACAAATGTATTATACAGGTATCCCCCATATAACATGGCACTTCTACAACACGGTTTCTCTCTAACTTGGTTCGCGGACTTGGGGGGGGAACCCTCATACAACACGGCATCCTAGAACACGGTTTCACTCTAACATGGTTTGAGAATTAGAGAAATCCCTGAACAACATGGAACGAAATAAGAGCTTTTGAGAGCAAAAGACATCTCATTTGAAATTTTTCATTCAAGCGTGGATGTCATATCAGATTTGATTGCAAAATTTTAAAATTTATTAGAATTTTAAATTCATTTTGTTCGTGGAGTATTAAGTTCAGATGATGAAGATACCTTGTCAAAAAGACAACGTCCTCGGTTAATGGTGCTTAGTAGAGATGACGAAGAAAACATTATTTAATACATATTGATATGTTATACTTTAGGTGAAAATTACTTTAATAAAGATATTTATCTTAATTATAAAAATATAATAGTATGTTGTTGTTGTTTTTATTTTTGGAACCTAACCCCTTTTTTTGTGCTAGTTCTTTGTTTCATACAACATGGATTCACATAACACGGCATTTTTAGGAACCTAACAGCCGTATTCTATGGGGGTTACCTGTATAAAGTATTGCTATTTCTTACAACAACCCTTTTAAAAGTGTATTATTCATGTTTCAGATGAGGAAACTGGAGTTCAGGAATTTAAAGCAATTTGGTAAAATTATACACCTCATTAATTACGAAACCTAGGTCTGACTGCCCCTAAAGGCCGTGTACTATTACCTCCTTTACAATGGTTATTTATTTATCTCTAGATAAAATCCTTCATATTGCAAACGTGGCCCACAGATATAAAAATATGATGTAGTTGTACAAATTTTGTAATACTACATAGAAAGTTAGTAGCAAAGATGAGACTAAAAACATCATCTACTGATTCCTCGTCCAATATCCTCGCCAATAAAATAAACCAGAGTATAACCTCAGTCTAATTTACAAGGAAGTTAATAAAGTTAAAAGGACTTTAAAGGTTAAATTTCCCCCCAAAGTTGACTGACTGTATTTTCACATGCAAAAGATGCAAAATAAAGACATGCAGTGCTTTGCTGTAAATTTGGATGTTTCTCACCTTCAAGGCTAACCATTCTCTTACCCTGTCTCCTCCTCTGCCTTCTCACTCTGCCACTTGATCTCTACAAGCACTCACAGCCACAACATAGCTTTCGGAATGAGGCCACATTTGAGTCAAATCTTTAAGTCCGCCTTTTAAGGCTCTGCTCCAAGTCTTCCTCAAGCCCTATTCCTCTGCTTCAGCCTTCTGCATTATTCTCAAGCTTCCTTTCTGTTTTGTTCCTTTCGCCACATTTCTCTTTTTGAACTTCAACACACATCCAGCTCTATCTTTGGATCCTGAGTCAGAGCTGGGATTCCAGACAATGGCGAGCTGGTCTTTCAATTTTCCTCTGAGTCTCTGTCCCCATATTCTTCAACACCTATCAGGATACTCACTAATCCAGGGGTGTCCAAACTTTTTTCAACGTTTTTTAACCAAGGGCCATATGCGGTAAAATACACAAACAGCTGGGCCACTCACTCGAGGTGAAGTACATATTGCCTCACCTGGTTTATTTAAGCAAACGAAATGTTTTTGGAATTTGCTGCGGGCCAATTAACAATGGATTGCGGACCGCAGTTGGCCCTCGGGCCGCAGTTTTGACACCCCTGCACTAATCCCTCTTGGATCCCTCCCTTTATCCTCTACCCACTACTGACTGCCTATTTCATATGCTGCCATAGCCAGCCTAGGAAGAACATGATCTTTTCCCTAAGCCAAAACAGCTGCTGGTTCAGTTATCTATAAATTCCAGCTCTTCCCCAGAGAAAGAATCTTCTTTCTAGTCACAACCTGATCACAACCAGTCCCTGCTTCCTTGTCCCATGCTTTTCTAGGGAACCGCTCATGCCTGGATGAGTAACAGGAATAAACCGTTCTATTACTGGATGCACATAATAAATGCTTTCTTCCCAGGGTAGAAAACGGCAATCTTTCTTAAACTTGGTACTGATTCTCGCATTTTGGAAGACTTTCTGAATCCATCACTGAGATCCCTAAAGATAGAAGTGTAATTCTGACAGCATCACGCAGAAAATTGGATACAATCTCACAGCATGAGAAGACACACTGCTGAGTGTGTATAATGCCAGATAATAATGGGACGATCTAAAGAGAGAAGCCAATGAGTCATAGGAAGACACAGTAAATGTTGCAGACAAATTAAGTAGCACAAGACTCATTTTTGGAGGGTTCAGGAAAAAAGACCAAAGTGTAGGATGGAATTAAAATATGAGAAATGTGTTTCCTTAAAACTTGAATCCAACAGAACAGATTTTTGGAAATTGCAAATATCTTGAGTTTCTATTAAAAAGTAAACTAAAATTCTTGAACATCAATTTAAAAAAATTCACCTAAGTTCCTACAAAATATTAACAAATAATTTTATATTTTCATAAAAAATTGAGAAAAATCTACTTTTAAAAGTGACAAAATAACTGAAACGCAGAAAATAAAAACATGAGTCTGAAATACAATTCTGATTATTTAATAGGGCATATGGCCATGTACCAGAAACCACTTTTCCTTTGTAATGAACATAATTAGTTCTCAAAATGTTGATTAATAATAAATAATTTAAAGCTCTAGTATGTCTGTTTTAAATCTCCAAATTTTATAGTTATCATCATTTAAGAAAGACTACCTCTGAGGAGATATTATAATTCAATTGCAATTAAGAAGCTAGAAGAAATTTTTCTGAATATTTAACAGAAAATAATTTAAATGAGGCCATTTAAAGGGAAGAAAACAAGGGAATATTATGAATAATTTAGAATATAAATGGGAAACTAATTGGGAAATGAATCTCTAATCTAAAACAAATTAGTAAATAAACACTCATTCACCCAGATAATGCTATTTAAGATAAATAACATTTGGGACACAGGAAGAGTTTCAAAATTCAAGATGAGTCAATTTTTTTAATTGAAGGTGGATTATCTGCCTCAGGAGATGTCCTGGGCTGCAGTTCCAAAGCCTAAACCCACTCACAAAGGGAAAATCCCCTGACTCCTGAACAAGATGTCAAAAGTAATAACTAAAGTCGGAAAGTACCTTTCTCTCTCCAGCCATGAGGAACAGACCACGAAAAACAGTAGGATGTTTAGTGACCACCCTACAATGTTATCTTTAACTATTAATAGATAGCTAAGCCCTGGCCAGGGTAGGTTCACAGGGAGGAGACGGGTGGAGGGTGGGGGAGAAGAGGAGGCACTTGAAAGGGTCTATGAGATACAGATGTAAGAGCTACATGTTATTACTTTAATGTGAACGTCATCATTTCTGCCATGCTTTCATAAATTCCTATCTATATCTATATCTATCTATCTATCCTGACAATTAAGTTTGAGAACTTGTTGCAATGATGTTACTAACCTTTTTTGACATCAGAGGGATTATTCATTATGAATTTGAACCAACTGGCAAGTTAACCAAGTTTACTATTTGGAAGTGCTGAAAAGGCTGCGTGAAAAAGGCAAAAATGACCTGAACTTTTAGCCAACAATTCATGGTTTTTATATCACAACAATGCACCAGCTCACACGGCACTGTCTGTGAGGGAGTTTTTAGCCAGTAAACAAATAGCTATATTGGAACACACTCCCTACTCACCTGATCTGGCCCCCAATGACTTCTTTCTTTACCCAAAGATAAAGGAAATATTGAAAGGAAGACATTTTGAAGACATTCAAGACATCAGGGTAATACAATGTCAGCTCTGATGGCCATTCCAGAAAAAGAGTTCCAAAATTGCTTTGAAGGGTGGACTAGGCACTGGCGTTGGTGCATAGCTTCCCAAGGGGAGTACTTCGAGGGTAACTGTAGTGATATTCAGCACTGAGGTACGTAGCACTTTTTCTAGGATGAGTTTACAAACTTAATTGTCCTCCAATTTCATATATATATATATGAATAACCTGGATTATTTATATATATAACCTGGAATCTTTACAAGGTGTGTTTGTCATAAAACTCCCTGTCAGAGAAGAATACACTTCCCTGACCTGTATTATCCTCAATGTTCATCCTGGCCCCATCTTTTCTTCCCAAACTATTCCGTTCCTCTATTGAAATATCTCATATCTTCCAACCTTCCCATCTCTCCCCACCATCTGTCCATTAGATTGATCTGAAAAATTGAGTACATGGAAAAGGATGTCACTGAGCAGGGGTTAGCAGGGATGCAGATGCAATCTGAAAGCAGCTGCTTTGAAGGGCTTCTTTGATATGGTGAGATAAAGCTTCCATGCAAAGAGCATTTCACTTTCTTCCTCAACCATCAACCATGTTTTTCCAAACACAAAGAATGAATGGTTTTGATTGCATTTCACTGAGTTGAGGTTCGGGGGTAAAATGACATTTGAACAGAAGCTGCATCTTTTCATAAAGCTCTTGAACTCCCAAGAGCCCAAGAGAGCATGCTCAGCCCAGTGGATTTGGTTTTTTAATCCACATGTGCCCCTTCCTCTAGATGAATTCCTCTCTCATAGGTAGAGTTTTTAATAAAAGTCATTATTTTCTTAAGCTACAGGCTGAGTGACTACACAATGTTCTTTTGTTTTGTTTTCCAATTTGGTGTTCATTTGGGTTGGACTAACTGCTCAGGTGAGAGCACTTAAGTGCATCACTGCATGCACTTAAGTTTGGTTAATAAATCCAAAATATCCTTCCACTAGGAAGTAAATTGCATTCCATTTTGTTGTTCTATTTTTTATTACTCTCTCATCTCTTTTAATTCTCTCTCTCATCTCTTTTCCTCTGTCTCTTTATCTCATGTATCTAATTTAATTCCCTCGTAATAGGCCACACCATTCTATAGTTCTTATAGTTTTGTTCTTTGTTTCTTTCTTTGTAGCCAATTTCTTTGCTATACTCAAGTTCCACATTTCATTACCCATTTAGTACTAATGCTTGCCAAACGAAACTTAGAAAAATAAAAAAACCTCCCACTGCTCAAACAATAAGCCCACCTTTTAACCCTTGTCATAATGTTTATTTGCCGGAGAAGATTGCCCAATAAGGTCAAAGGCTGAATTAAAGATTAGTAACATATACTTTTAAAAATTGAATCAATTTACCTTTCTCAACAAGATAGATATAATATCAACACTTTACTAAATTACAAAATACCCTATAGATGACATACAGTGTGTAGCTTCATGTTACCTGAACAGGTTTCTAAGGCTTTGCCTCATTTATGCTTCCCCATCCTCAGCAGGAACTAAGAAAAATCTAAAGGGTATCTCATCTTTTCTGATTATGTAAAATGATCATGACTCAAATGCCAAGAAATATTCCCAATATTTGCATATTCTGCCAATCACTACTCTAGGTATTTCCATCCCTTAGTATGAATTTGTTTTTCTTAGTCTTATCTAGTGGGAATTGTTGAATCAGTTGAACAAGGGCCACATCTTACAATATAGATATTTATTTACCACATACCCCAATCAATACAGTGTCAATTTTTTAACAAGTTTCAAGACTAATATATCAATGATTTTTCCACTGGTAAAAATTCTATGTAATGTAAGAGTTAAGAGTTATGAGTTCTTTTTATGGAGAAAATATCATATAAAAATTTCTAATAAAATGATCAATTTAAAAATATGAGTGCAAGTTCCATAAAAATCTCTACTCTGTTACTCTGAAATAAAATTTCTATATTTTAAATGCTTCTGTTTTCTGTCAAAAAATATTGAAGGCATCTTTAAGGTGGCATTGTATATATTATTGATATTTTTTCAGCAAAATTTAGTGATCTTCCAAGAATCTTCATGACTAGAAAATGCTATCTGAATTATATACACTTAATAAAATGTTCATATTTGCTTTATAAATAACATATTACTTATATATTAAAGTGAGCATAAATATATTTAAATCATAAGCTTCCAAATCTTATAATATGTAAAAACAAATTACATCCGAGAAGAATGTTTACAAGGTGGCTGATATGCAAAAGTTTTCAAACTAACACTTGGTAATAATTGTCTAAGAAAATCAAGTTAAATAAAAGAAGTTAGAATTCATAGACGTCTTATAATCCTAAGAAGTTCTTGCATAGCACTGAACACATTAAGTATAAAGTTTAATTGTATACAGGGTATGTAAGAAGGATGCGTTGGCCATTTCAAGTGCTTGATGTCAAAGGTGAGATTTGTGGAGTTTTGACATTTATTTTGTAAGGTTAAGATTCTTAAAAGATTGGTGAAGATATAGACTTCAAAATTCCCCAAACCTTTACACATTGTATTTAGCTGTGCATATGCCATAGTATTCTTCCTCGATCTTTTATTTTTTATAAATAGTTAAATAAGTCCAAATAAGATTAGCAAGGGGAGAAGGAAGATGGAAAGAGGAAAGGATTAGGAAAAATGTCTACAATTAGTTTTCTGCCTTATTTAGAACTGGAGAAAATAGGCTTGTCCCATGCAACTGGTAGAAAAATGAATCATAATCCCAGTAATTGAAGGTAAAGGTGGAAGATATATTCATAGTGATTGTCATCTCTTAACATTTACACACTTATTGCCTTCTTTACAGACCAATTTTGTAATAAAAATTACTGTTAAAACCTCCGTCACCAAAAACACATTTATCAAATATGTGATATAAAAGGTGGATGCTACATATAGTCCCTGACCCAAAGGCATAGACTCTCTTTTCCAAAAAGTACTAAATTTGAGGCTTAACAGTATAACCAAAAGGAAAGCAACACATTTTGTTTAAATGTGTCCATTTCATTTTGTGGACATTATGTAGCATAACATATGACAGCTGAAATATGAACTATCCTTTACAAACATGTCAAAATTATTTTCTGAAAGAAAAAAATTCAAATAAAAATTTAAAACCCAGTTTTGGTGAACAACCACATATTCATCAATTCCACTGCCAAAATAAAAACTAGATAGTTAACATTGCATTGTCTGAATTAAAAAATACTTACACTATTGGTTTTTCCAGGCGACTTCCCTGTGAACCAACAATCTCCCCCAATGTACAAAACACTTGTCCCAGAAAGTCCTAAAATAGATAAAAGGATTAAAGCTCATAAGTTGCCAAAGTGTCTTTACACTATATATTTTGTACATCATATTTGCATCATCTTCATTGCTGAAATACTGAATTCTCTAACTCCCAATAATAAGTAAAATAAGACCAATAAGCATTAATTTTAACAATGTGACTTTCCCCCTTAAGTTTGCATAGCATTTTGTTCTTTCAATCACAGAGCAGGCTTATTATTGTGAGTGTTTGGACATCGCACTTTTTTTTCTTTTTTAAATGAAAATGAAAAAAAGTTCCAGGGTTTGAATTCACAATTGGCTTGCCTTTGGATGTCTCTGAAACTACTAAGCTTTTGGCTGAGAGACAAACTGTGAAAGCACAGAGCAGCAGTAGCTAACAATACAGTGCTATCTATAGAGAGATCCTGTGATGTTGTGGCTACAAACGGGGTCCAGAGCCACACTGCCAGGTGTCTCTTCAGTACCACTACTACCACCTATGACTGTGGGCAATTAGTTAAGCTTTTCAGTTTCCTCATCCCTAACATGTATCGGTTCTCATCACAGAGTTGCTTGGAGGGTCTAGTGAGTTACTGCATGAGTTGATATTAACATCTACAAGGTGTGATAAAAAAAAACAAAAAAAAAAACACGGTGAATGCGGCTGCCAAGTGCCATCCAACAAAGGCAGAGGTCTTCAATATGGGAAGTGGCACATCGAACCTTAGTAACAATGTGTGACAAGTTTCAACTTGCTCCGCAAAGGCAGTCGAGTGTCAGCTATGGTTGAGAGAAGGCGCGTTTTAAAGTGTGCCATATGTCAGAGGGATAGTGGACGGGGGGAGGGGGGTTGACACAGTGTGAGGGATATAAATGATAAACATCTAAGTATATAAATAAATAAATAAATAAATAAATAAATAAATAAATAAATAAATAAAGTGTGCCTTAAATCATCCTCCATTGTGACAATGCTCCGTGTCACAAATCGCTTCTGGTATACGGAAATTTCTGTCAAATAAAAACATTAGGGTGTGTCCTCATCCACCTTATTCACCAGATCTGGCACTGTGTGACTTCTGGCTCTTCCCCAAAGTCAAAATGACCATGAAAGGTAAATGTTTTGAATCAATTCAGGACATCAAGGCAGCCACAACAGCGCAACTAAAGACACTCAGGAAAGAAGACTTCCAGAACTGCTTCAGAAAGTGGCACAAACAATGGGATAAGTGTGTTCTAAGTGAGGGGGAGTATATTGAGGGAGATTAATGGCAATGTGTCTTTTACTGTAATATATTTTTTTTAAATTTAAACACTCACTGTATTTTTTTTATCACACCTTGTATTAAATGCCTAAAAATGGGTTAAATATAAAACATTATAAAATTCATTAACGTACAAGTAGATGACTTTATTTTCAAGACTCAGAATAACCTTACAAAATGCAAGGTGTATTATTAATACTTCATGTAAAAAGAAGCTAATCATCTAGGAGATTGACTTTTCCATATTTTAAGCAATCAGTAAATAGCAGTCAGGACTAACCCAGACAGACAATAAGATAGTAAGGTAATACACACAAAGTATTTAGAACAGATGCTTGGAACATGGTAAGCATCTAATAAATACATGACCCCTTCTATTCCCCTAATTCCCTAGGGTTAAAAGTATATTGTTATATACTTGAAACTTATCACTTGCCACTGGATTTAAGTACTGGAGATACCATAATTATCAGATAAAATAATATATTTATTTTCCAAATCCACTTTACACTCATGGTCAATAAAAATGCTTATTTTGTGTGCCATTATAAAATCTGAATGTGTCTTATACACCAACTTATCTTACATGTTAACTAGTATACATATAAATATATATATGAAAAGAATGATGTTTTCCAAACAATGGTAAACCAAAAGGCTTTAATGGTTAGTAAAATTTCTGATTTCTATCCTATTAGAAAGCTCATCGATGCGTATAGTTTTTCATTAGCATCATAATAAACAATTTCATAAGTATTCAACAGTGTGGCATCTATCTCCTAAAAGGTCTACAAAGATAATTTTTAAATGGCTTTCTTGGTTTTTAAAATGATTGATGAGCATCTGAAATATCTCTAATAAATAATTTAAATTAAAAGATATTAAATAGGCTTATTGATAGCTAAAGTTTTAGTACAGCACAGTAATTGGGTGTAGTCAACTGTTCAGGAATTAATCATTCGATTTCTTGATAAGATAGAGTCATGATTTGCCTCCACTAATTGCTTCTACCTTGTGTTCATTATACTGATTCTAAGCACATTCACACTAAGCCAGTAAGAGCAAGAGAAAATAAGTGATACAAAATTTCTTGCTTTTACAATATTTCAACTATGTGGAAAAAAATTGGTAAGGAAAGTTTGTATTGTATTATTATTGACACTATCTACTAATATTCCATTGTTGAAAATCCTTGCTAATATTGCTGACTTCCTCTGCATTTAATTAATCCATAATAATCACATCAACTATAAAGATTGAGGTAGGACCTATATCACACACTATGTACTAATATGGCAATCGTTTCTAATAATCGAACACAGTGCTCTTTTGCTCCAATAATAACTCCTAATATCTTAAGTGTTGCTTGCACGTCTATATGTTATTTTTGGAATAAGGCAAACTCAACATGAAACAATTGAATTCAATATTTTAGTAAAAATAATTTGTCACATTTTAACATTATTATAATATTGCCTTTTTTTCAAGCGAGGTTTTTGTCTTTTTAATGAACATATTCATCTACAAACCAAAAATGCTAATCCTCCCATAAAGAGATTAATAAAAAGTTCTAAACTTAGACATCAGTAGTTAAATGATAAATACAATTTAAAAATTATACTCTAAAGCTGAATTTATTTCTTCAATCAGCACAACTGTTGATTTTAAAAATATTTTGTTCTTTTTAAGAGTCCAAATAAAGGCAGTTAAATAAGACACTGAATGAAAATTAAGCTTTTAACAATGAGTATGTGGTTATTGATCTAAATTAACCAAATTTTAAAAAATTATCCACAACATATATATTTAACACTTGCAAACCATGTAATATGTAGACTTAAAAATAAAATGATACAATTCACAAATATAACAAATGGATATAAAATATTTACCTCCTGAGGGTACATCACTTTTTGTAGAATACTAGTACTCATCAGCAAAGAAATGAGAAATGTAACATGCTAACAGAAAATAAGTAAATATTCTCACTACTATTAAACATGGTGAGCCAATGGATAGGCCAAATAATTAGAAAACTTACTAAATATTATTATTAAATAAAATGAAATACATTATAGCATTATTAAATAATAATACGGAATATCACATCACACTATCAAACAATATTATTAAATACTAAGTCTAGAGTAAGGCTCAGTTTGATATACAAACAATCCCACCTAATATAACTTAAAGAATGTTGAAGATACTGTCATCAAAGTATCTATCTCTGTGCCAAAGTATAGATAGATTCTACAAGGCCCTACTAAAAATGCAAATGTTAAAAATAAATAAATAAATGCAAATGTAGGCATAATCCATTTATAGAGAGCATCAGTTATAAATTCTTTAGTCTGAATATGCTTATAAGGCTAGCTCTCATCATCTAATAAGGACCGGAAAGCATATTACATAGAAAAAGAAAGTTATTACTGAAAAAGCATCGGAGGACAACATGCGGAGCTCTTTTACACCAGGCAGTCAGGCAAGGCCTCTCAGTAGGTGACAATTTAGTAGAACTCTGAACAATGTGAAGGGCAGAGTCATGTGAATATTTCGGACAAAAGCATTTCAAGCAAAAGAAAAAGCAAAAACAAAGGCCCTGAGACAAGACTATAGTTGGGGTGTTAAGGAAAAGCAAGACGGCCAATGGGGCTAGTGCAGAATCAGCAAAAAAGAGAATGGAAGGAGAGGAGAGAAGCAAGGTCCCATGATAGTCTGTGAATTTTATCATAAGTGTGGAGGGAAGCCATTGGAGGGTTTCAATTGGAAAGTAACATGGCCTGAACAGACTATTAAGATGGTAATTCTAGCTATCTTCTTCCACCACATTTCTAAATGCTGACCTACCCCCAAGGCTGTATCCTATTCTCTTCTCCATTTATTCTTTTATTATCTAACTTTGAGTTCCAACTCTATGGACTGATGGTTCCCAAATCTACATCTCCAGTCTCCAGACATGGCCTAGTCAGTATCTCCAGTTGGATGCTTATTGGGGTCTCTCAAACAATATAAATGTGCCCTGACCACTGATTTCTCTATCCTCACTTCCATCACCTCAATCTCTTCCTCCCCAACGTACCCCATTGCAAAAATACTGTATCACTATTTATCCAGTTGCTCTCACCACTGACTACTCGTAGTCATTCTAATTTCTCTTATATTCACACCTGACATCTAACTCATTAGGCATCATATCACAAAAATATATTCCATATCTAACCATTTCTTACCACTTCAAGGGCTATATCCACCAAATATTGGTCAACTAACCAAATTACAGCAGTCTTATAACTGGTCTCTGTTGGTTCGCAACAACGGGAATTGCCTGGGTGAAATATGAAACTAGCTCCCTAACACAAAGGACAAGAAGAGACGGAAGAAAGAGTCAGACCACTCTAGATTAGTAGATGGCAATTTTGATAAGCAAAGGAACTTATACACAGGCATATCTTGGGCGGCCTAAAAACAAGAAAATCACTACCTCCACACTCTGGAAACTTAAGTTTATATAGAGGCCTTAGTTCAGTCATGTATTCAGTCCAGGCGGTCTAATAACTCATTAATCTATCAAGCCTGTGTTCTTGAAATGGCTCCAGCTATGGGCAGAACATATATTTCAAGGATAGGGGAGGGGTTTAGGAGCCTCTGATTGCCTGGGTCCAGCTTGCCGGTCAACTGTCAATCATGTCCTCTCAATGACCTCCTCCAACAGTGTCCTTAACTCTAGTCTTGCTTCCTTACCCCATTCTCCATTTCAGCTGCCAGTCATTATTTAAATGTGTACATAAGATCACATCATCCTACAGTGAAATTCATGGGGGAAAAAAAATCCAAACTCTTTTTTAAATCATGGTCTACAAATTTCCACACCATCTGAATCCTCTGCACCTTTCCAAACGATTTCATTCCACTCTCTTCATCATCACAACATTCTATATAGGGTAGCTATCTTTCAGACACACCAACATTTGAAACTCTTTCCTAACTCAAGGTATCTTCACTGCTGTTCCTCTTGCCTGAAATGCTCTTCCCTTACATTTTTAATAATTCCTTCCTTCTTTTTAATAAGTATACTCAGGGTGAGAACTGGTACAGAATGATACTGCCTGGTTGGAAGAAACCTAAGCTTCTAGCTAATGGGCTTCATTAGTCACGCTCTCTCAGTATCAATATCTTATTAATATCGGTGCTATAAAGAAGTTATCTTAACCATTTATTTGCATTTATTTTTATTGCATAAATCTGCCCACTCCACCTACTCAACTTTAAAATGTAAGCTGTTTTAGGACAGGGCATTGTTTGTCTTATTCACTGCTATATTCCTCATTACTAAAACACTGCTTGGCACATTTTTATTGCTTGCCTGATTGTATGAGTATACATTAAAATTCAGCTCAGTTTTATATGAGGTAAATTGGCTTTTATTCTAATGAAAGAATCCTGCTCCACTTACAAATCTATTCCTATGAGAAAATGCATTTCATGGTCCAATTAACTTTCAAATACATTTTTTAAAGACAACTGATCTACATGTGGAAGTTTATGTATATAATATTAGGTTGGTGCAAAAGTAATTGCAGTTTTTGCAATTGTTTTTAACCTTTAAAACCGCAATTACTTTTGCACCAGCCTAATATTTAGAAAGTATATTAAAGAACACACTCGCTTTCACTGAAGGCTGGTGTTTGGAAACCAAAATAATGCAGAGAGCCATTAACAAGTCTCAAACAAAAATTTTAGTGGGTACCTTCTGAGATCAACCAAGTGGATAAATGCGTTTTGGATTGCCTCATGGGTATGAAAATTTAGTACACGAAGTACAGTTTCGATGTCATCTGGTCCAGAACACTAAGCACAGTCTAAGATACACCAATTATGGGCCTATTATTAATATTTTCATTAATGATTTGGCTGATGCAATTATGCAAATGAAAGTATGTCATGTAGTTCTGCTAATGGCATTAAGATGAGTGGGTTCAACAGCAACTTAGAGAACAAGGCTGGAATTCACAATGTCAGATTTTGTTCACAGTATCTAACAGACTTGTGGGATAACACTTTAGTAATTTCCTCAGAGAATGATAAAATGGATAAATCCTCTAAAGGAACATGTCCCTGGATTTCACAAGTCATCCTGGAGCATAATGTTTTTCTCCACTAAAAACTTTTCCACCACCAACAGAATCAATTCCAGTTACACTGATACTTTATTAACTTCGCTCATACTCATTTGCAATGTCAGAAATCTAAGGTACAGCTCTGCATCTCTATGTTGCCTAATAGTACCAAAAAAATTAAAAGTTTGACCTAAAATATTTAAGTACTGGAAACTAAATAAAGTCATCGTGAAAGGGGTTTCTTTCAAAATCATCAGAAATGAAAATTTAAAAAAGATTTTATTATCACTAACTCAAGGAGTCTCTCTTGATACCAAATTCCTTTTGGAAAAGATAAGTGCCTTCACTTGACAGCAAGCCCAGGCACTTAGCAGTCTTTCCTAAAAGGTTCCAGTTTTTATTTCACTTTGCAAAACTGACAGGCAGGCAACCACACTTCTAAAAATTGTAACCTCAGGGAATAGACCTAGCTTGTTTATTGGCTCTTCTGATTTTCCAAACACCTCCTGAATTCCTTCTAGGTTGAATGAGTTATATGCTCTGTTACCTAAAAACTGTACTTGGATGTATTCAAATAAAGGCTTTTGTTGTTAATTTCTGACAGAAATTCAAAGCAGTTATCTCTAACAATTCTTGTAACAATTCAAAACACATTTCCTTCCTCTTTTGACATACTTCATCCACTTATAAATTCAGGCACTTATTAACTAATTTGTATTCTTACTAAATATATTTAAGAAAAAGAACAGAGAGTAATGTACAGTATACATTGAAATGTGAGATAATATAAACCACGGGAACTATAGGTAGGAGTATTTTACTAAGAACTAAGGCAGTAACAGCAAGAAAGAAAGAAGACAGAAGAGAAACAAATCTTTGCTGGAATGAACAGGATTTGGTAACTCACTAGATGTGGTGTGTGAGAGAAAGTTGTTAAGGAAGACTGACCGTGAAATACAAGTGAAGGAAGATGTTAAGCAACTCCACCTAAGAGAGTTAGTGCTTAGATTCTACCAAAGCAAGGAAATGGGGTAAGATTCATAAAGAAGTGATGACTTAACAAGAAACGTGAGTTCCAAAGTGATTGACTCAGAACCTCCCCTGGGTTGGAGCTGTTAACTGTTCTCTAAAGGTATCACTCCAGCTCTGAGTGGAATATCCTAGGTGAAATATCTCAGAGTACCTGTCTGACAGAGATGAATTTAATGTGTTTTAAGTTAAACACAATTTGATTCTCAGTTCCTTTCCAAAAGGTCTCTAGATCACTGTGCTATGGTGTTAAATAAGCCAATATTAGACGTGTTGTTATTTATTTTTACTCTCAGTTGTTCAAGAACTAGATGTATCAGTTTTAAAGGAATTATTTCAGAAATTTGAAATGTTTTTGTCATAATAAGGACCAGGAGGATTGTATGGAAGTTTCATTGAAGTCCATCCCCACTACTATGAATCAATCAATCAAAGAACGGAACAAACAAATAAATAAATAATTTAGAGGTTGATAATACATCCAAGTTTCAACCTGCCAGCTTTCGTTTCTAACAAAAACAGGAAGACTGATCCTGAAATACAAAGGGAGGGAGATGTGAAACAATTCCAGATGAGAAGCAATTCCATTAAACAATTCCACTAAATATACTGTGTTGAGGATAATTCTCAAGATAGATAATACAGGCAGAACAGCCAAATTGGGATGGAAAAGGTTATACATTTTAGGTACATTTGAGTGTTAGTATTCTGCAGAATATCTACTAGGTAATCTCTAACAAGCAGGTGGAACTTGGAATTGCTGAGGTTACAGAGGGATAGACACTTGGGAGTCCTGAGAGTAAGGCGTGGAAATGGTAGAACTCTCCAGAGAAGAGCTTATACAGTGAGATGAGATGAAAATTGAAAATAAAACACTAAGAAACACTAAGGTTAAGAAATAGAAGGAGAAAGAGAAACTAAAAAATGATAGATAATGAGGAAAGAAAGATCTAGGAAATGAAGGAATGTTTCCATGGAAGTCAGGGCGGTATTTCAAGAATATAGTCAATTGTGCCCAAAATAATGGGGAGGTCAAGTAAGGAAAAGAATGAAGAGAGACCACCGAATTTTGATCTGCTCTATGTCAGAAGAGTTTAAGCAGAAACAAAAGCCAGAATATAGTAAAGCCAGTTGAATAGAGTATGAAAAGGAAGTTATGCTAGAAACCCAGGCTGTTCTGAGAAGATAGCAACAAAGACTTCATGAAGGCAAAGCAGAGTCAAGATAAAAATTTTTATCATAAGGAAGACATAAAACTTTTACTATTGGAAACAAAAAAAAGGTATTTTAAAAAAAATATTTGCAAAGATATGTACATTCAAGGCTTCTACAAGATGTATCACACCATCAACCAAACAAAAAGACAACCTACAGAATGGGAGAAGGTATTGTGCCGCTCCTGAATCTGTAAACTCCCCAGGTAATGGTTGTTGCCAATGATACATCCGATAAGGCATTAATGTGAAGGAATTCATACAACTTAACACCAAAAATAAATAAACAAACAAACAATACAATACAATACAATTAAAAAATGGGCAGAGGACCTGAATAGACATTTCTGCCAAGAGGACATACAGACGGCCAACAGACATGAAAAAATGTTCAACATTATTAATCATTAGAGAAATTGAAATTAAAACCACAATGGGATATCACCTCACACCTGTCAGAATGGCTATCATCAATAAATCAACAAATAACAAGTGTAGGTGAGGATGTAGAAAAAAGAGAACCCTTGTGTATTGTTGGTGGGGTTGTAAACTGGCACAGCCACTATGGAAAATAGTATGGAGGTTCTCCAAAAAATTAAAATTAGAACTACTATATGACTCAGAAATTCCACTTCTGGGTATTTATCCAAAGAAATCCAAAACACTAATTTGAAAAGAATCCCTAGGTTCACTGCATTACTATTCATAATAGTGAAGATATGGCAGCAACCCAAGTGCCCATCAATAGATGACTGAATAAAGAAGATGTGGTACATGTACACAATGAAATATAACTCGGCCTTAAAAAATAATGAAATCTTGCCACTTGTGACATAGGTGGACCTAGACAATATTGTGCTAAGTGAAATAAATTGGACAGAGAAACAAATACCATATGATTTCACTTATATGTGGAATATAAAGCACAAGTGAACAAACAAAACAGAAACAAACTCATAGATACAGAGAGCAAACTGATGGTTGCTGGATGGGAGGGAGGTTGGACGGATGGGTGGAAAAGGTAAAAGGGATTAAGAAGTACAGATGGCCAGTTTTAAAAATAGTCAGTGATGTAAAGCACAGCACAGAGAATACAGTCAATAATATTGTAATGGTGTCAGATGGATACTAGCCTTATCAGGGTGGTCACTTCATAAGGTATATAAATGTCTAATCACTACGTTGTACACTTAAAAATAATATAATATTATATGGCAACTGTATTTGACAAATAAGAAAATTTTAAAAAATTTAAATTAAAAATATAAAAGTATGAGTCAACTCTAAAAAAGACCTATCGCTTGCATAGTAATATTTAGTCATTACTGATTATTGAAGGAAGATAAAGTTAATCAGGTTTGAGGTAACTTCCTATCCCACTACTACTCTCTGCCTTGAACACAAGGCAACTACGCTAGTAAAAACCACGTTACTACTTTCACACTCAACCTCAAAACATTCTACCCCATGGAACTATCCTTAAGTGCCCAATTGTCATGCCCTCTGAAGACGGTTTGAACAAGAAATGCAAAAATTACATTCAGGGAGAGTGGGCACTTGGAAGTCTATGTCTAGTCAGGGTTAGGGAGGTCATTTTCCCTATGTGCACAATGATAGATAAACAGAGAGAAGCAGAAGCTCAGAGAAAAGTCGTAGTGTGAAGAATATGTAGCCAGGGAGGGAGAAAGAGAGGGGAAGAGAGGGAGAGAGAGAGAATGAATAGCTATCTCACTTCCAACCCTGTGCCTGTTTCTAGCTGCATTTCCCATAAATGTAAGTTATACATCACATGAGATGTTCCTAATACCCCCTAGTTTACCACCTACGTGTGAGATAAGTGAACGCATTTTCTTTTCTTGCAACTAAATTTTAACTAAACAATGTGATTTCTTTTCTGATTCTTCCAATGAAATTTGGAAAAGTTCCTATACAAAGCCATGGAAATTTTAAATGTCCAGCCACAATGCTATAAATCTTATTGTGAGGAACAGGAAGGTGGCATGGTAACCACAATGAAATTTACTTATGGAAAGGAATAACCTCATTACAGCATTGTTTTTTCAATTTCTGGAAAAGTCAATCAAACAAACTGTTCTTTGAATCTTTCTTTAAATGATTCCACTCTGTGCTTCATAACAAAAAGAAACATCATAACTATCCCTTTAATGAAAAAAAGAGAGGAAATTATGATTTTTACTACCACACCCAGGCTTCCAGTTTCTCTAAATCAGTCTCTGAGTTTGGGATTACCTTTTATGTCCCTTCTTTTCTCTAAATTATGACATTCCCCCTCTCCAGACTACACTGGAAATTATATATATACATATATATATGTATATATAATATGTAAAAATATGCATATATCGTATATAAGCAAATATCATGTATAATCATATGTCATATCTATATTATCTTCCAGTTAACCTACAACAATGGAAAAGAGGAAAAATCTCACTCTCCTGAGCCTCTGATTATGAAAATTAGGCCAACTGGCCTCTCAACCCTGGCACAGCTGCCAAGTCTCCATCTATGTACTTAGATTTCACTTGGCACCTAGTGAAGCCCCTTTCAGAATGCTCTTTTCACCCTCATTCAGCCTTTCTTACTAGGTGTGGCCTAATTCCAATCCCTCAGGTCAATAAACAAGCTGATCAGAGTACCAGTGCTTAGCCAGAGACTCTCACTCCCACCTCTCCCTGCCCACCTCCACCTCTTTACCTGCCTAGCTCTGACACAGCTGCTGCTCCTGAACCTGTAAACTCCCAAGGTAAAGGTTGTTACCTGGTGAGTAGAGCTCCTTACAAAAGAGGAAAGGGAAGTTCAGGGCCCAAAAAGAACAAAAGAGACTGTAAGTGACTTGAGGACAGAATCTATGTCTGTCTTGCTCATAATGTACCCGCAGACACTGGCATGGGGCCTGGCACAAGCAGGTACTTAGAAAATATTGTTGAAGAAATGAACTACAAGGATAACAGAATAGCAAATTACGCTGCTTGTGTTTCCCACTCTTTCCGAGTGGCACCTCCCCAAAACATAGACTATTTCAACGTTATTAACTGGATCCAGCTTCAAATATTACAGGGAAATGGCATAATTTCTTTAAAAAAGTTAAATAAATAAGACTAACCCATTTCACATACCGAAGTTATCTTTCTTTTAATAAGCTCCTCCAAATGTTATTCTAGGGTTCTTTTAAAGTGTTATTTATTTTCTATGACAGTTATTACATGAAAGTTGTGGACAGTTAATTTTAATATTTAATAAGTCAACATTATGAATCATAAATCATGACTTTGTAATTTATATTTACATTATGTAATCATCATAAATAAAAACATAAAAATATGAACTTACATGTTTTGACAAGTTGGGGCTCTTTGAATCGACATCATACCTAAAATATTAAAATACAAAACTCAAGTTATTTCCACAAAATACAGCTAGAGAAAAGAATCAGTATTTTCCAAAAAAACATAAATAATATATAAATGAATCAAAATTATACCAATGGGGAGAAAAACTTAGCAAATTTAGAAGTCTCTTATAATCTACGGTCTATATGCCAATGGCAGAATTTACGATCTCTGGGTCCTTTTATTTTACAACCTAAGTGGAAGTCCTAATAGTTTTAGTCGTCATATTGGCTGCTTGATAAGACCCGTTTAAAATTTATCTTTCCTGTGAATTAATAGTATTATTCTAATACTGTTCAAAATTTCCTAAAAACTGCAATTCCTCTTCTCTTGGACGACATTAAAAAACAAAGAGAGGGCTGGTGATAGGCTGTTATTTGTGTACACTTTATTTCTTAATTAATATCTTAAATGCTGTTATTAACATTGAATTTGGCTAAAGTAATGAGACATTATTTTTCCCCAATCCCAGGACTTGGGGAAATCCTGTATTTTATGAAAAGAAAACTATATTTACATAGGATTCGTATATGTCCTGTCTAGACCACATGGTACTGGAAATGATTTCTTGCAGAGATCCTGGGAAAACATCACTCATTATCACTTTAGCCCCTCATTTTAAAGAATTTGTAGAAATGGAAAGATCACTAACAGTCAAAACAACCTCAGTTTGCTGAATTCTTGAGTAAGGAACTATGTGTGCTGGCTCCAGTCTTTCTCCTAAATCATATACCTTTCACATTCCTTGTGCATCACTTCCTACCAGAAATTAACTGCCTTTTTTAAAGGTTAATTAAAGTCTTAACTCTCGCATAACAAGATTGTTTTCACAAAGAAACAAAGCATCTCAATCAATAAAAGGCCAAGAATCAGAGTTCACTGAGTGTACTGATGTTGAGCAGTGGTGCACCTATTCTCCAGCAAAGAATGTTTACCACAGATTGGCGTTAAAATTATCTGATGCCAATACCTGCCTCAGAAGAATTACAAATTACTCTCCTTCATATCAGGGCACGCTGATCACTCTCAACAGCTGTACCTAGAATTTTAAATCAATATACTGCGAACATCCACCAAAGACCTACAGATGTTAGTACAAAAACTATTTACTCAAGACATGTTTTCTTATTAAAGACACCTTTTTAAGGGTAAGACTGAAATTAGCAATGGTAGCAAGGACAAAGGTGAAATATAACTGTACTGGCTCTTCCCCAAGAATCAGCCCTAGAAACTGTTTTCTACAAAAGGTTTAGTGTGGACTAGAATAAAAGAAACATGGTGTGTTCAGTAAGAAGAAGCAAACATTTTCATCACAGAGTTTATCTTCAAATACAATCCTCTTTTATTGTTTTTAACAAAGCTTTTTTAATGCTATTATCTCAAAAAAAAGGTTTTTTACAACATACCTCTGAATGCTTTAGATAATATGTTGAATTATAATGCCTTCAAAATTACCATGATTTTTCTTTTAATGGAATTTTCCTTCTAACTTTTCTAAAAGTATCAACACTAACGGATCCTCACCCTCACAGGTCAGAACATAAACACTATATCCTAAATGGTTAGTGTGTGTGCGTGTGTGTGCGTGTGTGTGTGTGTGTGTGTGTGTGTGTCTAGGTTTATGAGTGCCATACTCTCCTAAAGGAAGAGAGAATACACTGCAAAGCAGGAAAGCTCAGTAGTTTATCCTGAGGAGGGTACATCCTACCACGCCTAAATTTACTAAGGAAATTTCGTAAACAACTTCATCCTGCTGTTACAAGCTTATTATTAGAGTACTGAATTGGAAGTAACTAATTTGGGTGGATCCTAAGGGTTTTGTTTTCTACTGCAAGGTAACAGATGTTGACTGGAATTAATTTTGTATTCTCAAATTCCAAATATGCCCAAAGCCGAAAATAAAAGATGCTAAGTAACCTCAGGCTTAGCTTGGAGATACCAAGGAATCCGTGAGTCCTCACATTAGGGTCAGACCCTCCTCCACAAAAGTTACTCATAAAGTGACAGGATTTTCCCTACCTCTTGGGAGGGCAGGAGGAGGTTCTTTCCATTCCCCAAAGCCAAATGAAGGGGAGCTCTAAAACATGGGGTATTCGTGAGAAGGGGAGGATAGCATGTAGTTCCCCATTCAGCTACAGAACCTGCCTGCAGGTCCACACTTTGGCTGCCAATGGAAGAGAATGCCAGGGGACCGTCCTAGGAAGTGCCCTCTGAGAGCTGAGGAACAAGGAACAATGTCCTTTTTGGTCTTTCCTCCACAATGAGAAGGCAAGCAGCATGTTTGACACAGCTCCCTTGAGGCTGGTACCCTGTAAGGTCTTCTGATTTTTCAGAAGGTAGGAGACCCACATCTCCACTTTCCAACTCCCCTACCTTTCTGCCCTTCCACCTCTCTTCTCTCCTGAAAGTAGCTGAGACGATAGCTCCAATTGAGGGTAGAGGAAGTGAATTAAGCTTGAGATTGAAGTTTTAAAGCGAAGAGTACATAACAATTAATAAAATGAGATGGTTCTGATAAACAAAGGTGGCAGAAAAGTACTGATATTAGACCATAGCATTGTTGAGGGAGTCCTTAACCAATATGGAAAACTGTAATTGATATTGTTGAGACAATTATTGGAAGAAATAAAACAACTTATTTTCCCTACCAGTGCTGAGATCCTTCAAAACTAGATTGTAACAATATTCCATAATTATCACCATTTGATTTGGCAAGAAGAAAAATAATTTCTTAGGTAAGTCAAACCTAGGCTCATAACTCCCTTGTTGGTGTTCTGGTTTAAATGGAAAAATAAGAGTGAAAAGAGTTATATCTTATTTGTCCTATTTTCTAGCATATACTACGTAGTGATATGGCTACCCACACTTCTTGCTCAAAGACATTTTTGTACAGCTGTTCTGCCAATAATAGTTTTCAACTATGAAAACCAAGTGACTTATTATTATTGGTGCGATAATTATAACAAAATAAAGTTTATGATTTTATTTGTGATATCTACATAGCATGATGACAGAGACCATGTCTCTTGAATGAAAGAGTAACACATCAGATCAAAAAGGCAGGAAAATTTTAAGACTCATAGCTAATAAACTAACCTTAAAACTATATCTCAGGTATATCACAATTGCAATACCCTGTTTCCCTGAAAATAAGACCTAGCCAGACAATCAGCTCTAATGCATCTTTTGGAACAAAAATTAACATAACACCCGGTCTTATATTATATTATATAAGACCCAGATAGTAAAATAAGACCGGGTCTTATATTAATTTTTGCTCCAAAAGACACATTAGAGTTGATTGCCCGGCTAGGTCTTACTTTTGGGGGAAATACGGTAATAATTACTATGTATTAATCAGAATTTCCAGGAATTTGGGGCAGTGATGCCCGGAATACATATTCATTCATATTTATTCTCTCTCTCTAAGTCATTACAATTTTTAAGATCAATGGACAGGTTAGCTAAATAATAAACTATTCTGAAAACCATTTATAACTATTTGTTGGCCAATTTAGACTACCATATTCTCCAGTATTGCTGTTCCCCAAGTAGACATGTAAATATGTTGGAAGATTTGCGGTAGTTCTCTGAGTGATATTGGTTGGAGTTACAGGTGATTTTATGACCTACTTTATCCTTTTTTTTTATTTTCCAAGTTTTCTACAATGTACATTTTCCCTAGGAATAACACATTGCTAAGACAAAATTTAAAAAACAATCATAGTTAGGCATAATGGATAACTACATACACATAACTAGTGAAAAATTACACTGTTTACCACACTTATTTAGGTAGATAGGCTGGAAAAATCACAATGTAAAAAAAAAAAAAAAAAAAAAGAAAGCTTGCTCTCACAGGTTAAAAGTGTTATGTGAGATATTCTAATCAATGGGAAATCAAAAGGACTTAATTAAAGTGATATCAAAACTATTACATAAACAAAAAGAATATACTTGTTGCTTTTCTTGATAATCTTCTCCCTGTATTTTTTTCTCTGGCCCTAATTATTTGAAATTTTTAGCGGTCATATAAACTTGAAATAATGTTATTTGAAACAAATTTCTGAAATTAATCAAATACATTCAAAAGGTAAAATGATATTTAATTCAATTTTGCAATACACTTTCACATTTTAAACATTATACAATGTCTGTGAGAATTACTATAATTTTTAGGAATAATAACGCCGAAGAGTATAAAATATATCAATTTTCCTACACTAATTTCTGTTACTTTATTTGTTCTTGTCACACTGAGATAAAAATAACACAAGATGCTCCCATTCCAATCAAACATAATGATAATTTTCTAGACATTAGGATTAAACATATTCTCTTATGTTCAGTGGAATACTTCAAACATATACTTTTATCAGTATTAAACAACAAAAGCAAAAATAAAAATACCCCTGTTTAGGCATTATTTTTAATCTTCATAAAATTTTAGAAATTCAAGTTTTGTATCATTTAATTATAAAATATTTTAGACAAAATTTTATTCAATATTGCAGAGTACAGATCCCTTGAACATTTTAAACTTTCTAGGCCTCGGGTTTCTCATTTATAAAAATTAGATTAACTCCACCTCAGAAATTTGTCATGTACGTTAAATATGGTTACATATGTGAATGATTCTATTACAAACTGTGAATAAGAGTAGTAGTATTACTATCATAAATCACCTCTTTTTAAATGTGCTGATAAAACTTATGTACTAACTGTCCAACATCATGCACTGCTGTAATTATTTAATTTAATTTATAAATAACTGGAAGATATTAGTAACAAACACATTAAAACATCTAATCATTTCTTCCTTCCATATTTCCACCAGTAAGAGTATTAAAGTTCTCTCTTTTTTTCAATTTCCTGAATCACATACAGTGAAGTTAAGCAATATTATTGAGCTATCATCAAGTATAGAAAAGTACGTTAAATTCTATCAATACCTAAACGTTCTTCTTACCTTTAAGTCTTTCCTTGTCCATGCTAAGCATACCTAGCAAGCTTGACAAGCATGATATACGCTAAGTACCAGGCGTCTCCCTCACCTAATATATTCTTCTTTGGACTCAATATTTGTCAAAGCAATTCTTGAAATGCTACTTGGTAAAACAGACTAACTATTTAAATGACTAACCAGCACTGAGTACATTTCTTGAACTGGACAATCCTTAAAATCCATTTAGCTTCCATAGCCTCATCTTCAGTATAGATGAGCATGTGATCACTAGCCTCTGTATACAGGTAAATCTTTCTTTACCTTCGCCTCTCCAGAACGATTAACCGAGCTCTTAATTTTTGCTCATTGTTCTAGTGACTCATACTTGATTACTATCATCCTTTTGAGAGCACCATTTCCTGTCTTTTCATTCTAATTGTGCAATTCTAGAACAGACACAGTTATGAATATCAAGTGATAAATGATAAGCAGGACATAAACTTAAGAGACCAGTACAGAAGGGCCAAAATGAGACAAGAATGTGGGAAAGTGGGTGAGAACAGTCACCTGGCAGCAACTGCTTGTGATGGTGACTGCTGGCAGACAGCAACCAAAACAAAACAGAGAAATGGGGCTAAAAAGTACGCAGGAGTTTAGAGAACTAACAAAGCTTATAGAATCTCTATGTTGGTCTCAAAAGATTAGAACCAAGCAGTGAGTATCTTGTCCATATCCTTTCATGTTAACATTTGACTCTGAGTAATTTATCTTCTAAAAGTGCAAAAAACATAAAAAATAAAAAATAAAAAAATTTGCATACAAGGATACTCACTGCAGCATGGCATGTCATGGTAAAAAGAGGACCAGCCAACATGTCCATCAGTAAATGTTTGGTTAAGTAAATCGTAGTTTTTCAAACAATGGAAATCATGCAGCCATTACAATGAATAATACATGTATAGTAGAAAAGAGGGTTTGTTTTTGAGTTTTGGTATTGAAATTTCAGGGAACTTTCATTTTTTAAATGCCTAGATTATTTAAAGTTTGTAATAAATTTTTATTGCTTTTAAATGAAAGAAAACAATACAGATGAATAAAAAAGAAAAAAGAATTATGGAATTGTGTCTGGTTTTAGGATACAGTTAAGTCTGAAACTAAATATCAAGGGGGTTAAGGGATACCATGCTAGTGTTAAAAGGAAAATTCATTTTAAAATGACTATAAGGCTCCGAACAATGGGAGAATGAAACCACATTCTAAATGATTTATATGTCTGTTTTTAAATAAAAAACACTACGTGCAATCTCCATGATAAGCACAGTCAGGAAATCATTAAATTCCACTATAAGATTTTTTTCTCATGAACCTCATTTTTATTACTTCAAAAGGGGTTTCCAGGAAATAAAAACCAAATGGGACATAAAAACTTTTATTTGATAAATATAATGAATACTTAGAACTCCTACAATTCTTGAAGGAAAAGGGCTGGTATAAAATTTTATTTTTTTGAGCAAGCGCTGCAGGTTATTTTACTGCACACATTGTAGAGAAAAATGAGAAAGACTACTAACAGTAGAAACTTTTTTTTTACATTAGGAGGCAAATTATGACTTTTCCAAGTAAGATTTTTAAAATCTTTATAAATTGTGACAGGATAGTATACTTCATTGTTTTCAGCTAGTATTTAAAATAAGATATCTATCTTTTTAAATACTTACGATTTAATAAATTCTTTAATTATTTTAATATATTAAGCACATACTACAGTGTATGCTATACTTTTCCCTCTCAACAGATTTTGTTAACAATATCCAGATACTTCAACAATCACCACAGTTTTGTGGAACAAAAACTCAGTAATAATATCTTATCAACAGACTGATTCCAGATTCTCTGTGGACAGGGAGTGGATTTTAATGATAATATTTTAATATGCCTGATGCAGCATCAAGAATAACAAGAATATTAAAAATATCAAAAATTCTGACTCTAGCATCCTGGGTCTTAGAAATATGACACCATGAAGTGATTAAAAAAAAAAACCATAGTTAGGCAGAGATCCGTGTACTATACAAAGAAGTAGCTTAGAGAAAATTAAAGATCTGAGAGAACGACCACCAAGCAGTAGATGAGATCACTCTGGAGTATATGCAGAACTTGTAAGAAATTGACTGAGACACAGAAAGGTTTAAAAGAATGTCCATATATACTGCCCAGCATTTTTACATGGTTAAATTGTTCACTTATTTTTTTCAATAAACGTAGCCAAAAGCCTATAGAATGCAAAGCAGTGCTGGGGACAATGCTCACAGCATGTTCTAAATAGAATTTATCTGGTTTACTGCCAATATAATCTATTATTCAGTGCAACCATAGGACCCAGCCTTACATTATGAAAATTGCCTTTAGCAATCAATTTTTTGAAAGTGCAAGTTTTACCTAAAATTTATATGGAACCACCAAAGACCCCAAGTAGCCAAAGAAAGCTTGAGAAAGAAGAACAAAGTCGTAGGCGCCATGCTACCTGATATCAAACAAGGCTGTAGTAATCAAAACGGCATGGTACTGGCATAAAAACAGACACAGAGATCAGTGGAATAGAAGAGAGAGCCCAGAAATTAACCCATGTCTATATGGTCAATTAATCTATGAAAAAGGAGGCAAGAATATACAATGGGATAAAGATAGTCTATTCAATAAATGGTGTTGAAAAAACTGGACAGATACATACAAAAAAAATATGTTAGATCATATACAAAAATAAACTCAAAATTGATTAAAGACTTAAGTACAAAAATGGAAACAAAATTCCTAGAAGAAAGCATAGGCAGTAACCTCTCAAACATGCTCTTAGTAAATTTTCTTGGATATATCTCCTCAGGCAAGAGAAACAAAAGAAAAAATAAGCAAATGGGACTATATCAAACTAAAACATTTCTGTACAGCAAAGGAAACCATTAACAAAATGAAAAGACAAACTCCCAATTGGGAGAAAGTATTTGCCAATGGTACTTCTGATAAGAGGTTACTATCCAAAATTTATAAAGAACTCATAAAACCTAACACAAAAAAAAACCCACAAATAATCCAGTAAAAATGGGCAAAAGACCTAGGTAGGCATTTCTCCAAAGAGAACATACAGATGGTCAACAGACACATTAAAAGATGCTCAATGCACTATTCGTCAGGGAAATACAAATTAAAACCACAATGAGATATCACCTCACATCTGTCAGAATGGCCATCATCAATAAATCAACAAACAACAAGTATTGAAGAGGATATAGAGAAAAGGGAACTGTCGTGCACTGTTGGTGGGATTGCAAATTGGTGCAGCCACTACGGAAAACAATATGGAGATTCCTCAAAACATTAAAAATAGAACTACTATATGATCCAGCAAATCCACTTCTGGAATTTATCCAAAGAAACCCAAAACACTAATTTGAAAAGATATATGCACCCTTATGTTCACTGCAGCACTATTCACAATAGCCAAAATATGGAAGCAACCCAAGTGCCCATCAATAGATGACTGGATAAAGAAGATGGGGTACACATTCACAATGGAATATTACTCTGCCATAAAAAGAATGAAATATTACCATTTGCGACTAATGGATGGACCAAGAGCGTATTATGCTCAATGAAATAAGTCAGACTGAGAAAAACAAACACCGTATGATCTTACTTTTATATGTGGAATCAAAAGAACAATATAAACAAACAAAACAGAAACAGACTCATAGATACAGAGAACAAACTGATGATTGCCAAATAGGGCAGGGGGTGGGGGACTGGGTGAAAAAGGTGAAGAGAGGAAGAAACACAATTGTTAGTTACAAAACAGCCATGGAGATATAAAGTACAGCATAGGGAATACAGTCGATAATATTGCAATAACTATGTATAGTGCCAGGTGGATACTAGACTTATCGTGGGGATCACTTCGTAAGTTATACAAATGTCTAACCATTATGCTGTACACCTGAAACCAATACAAAACAATATTGAAAAAATAAAAATAGAAAACTATGTGCAAACACCTTTCAAAAATAAAAATAAAAGGGACTTTGCGAAGATTAAAAAAATGAAATAAAAAAATCAAAATGCAATTTTCGGTAGTACTTACAAGTCAAAACGCAGATTCTCTCTTTCTTCAAAAAAGTAGTCCAGGATAAATTTTCTTACAAAATCTGGATTTAATGTATTATCAATTACTTCAGTCCTTCCAAACTGTTGAGAAAGAGTGAGAGAAAGGTTAAAAGCAAGGCTTGCATGGTTAGTTATTACAGTATAGTACTTAGTATTAATGAACATAGTTCCTTGAAAACATAAGCAATAAATATCCAAGTAACTTGATAAAATAAAGCCCTTCAAAAAAGTTTTTAGAGATCTAATCATTCCCTCTTACTTACTCAGGGAAATCAGGAAATGAGTGCTGAGTTCATTCAAATAACTAGAAAAGCAGCTTCTGAAAATTAATATAACAAGCTGTAACACTTTCTCCTTTCTTCTCTGACTTGAAAGCCAAATCCTTTTCATAGACAAACTATATATAACCAGGTAACTAATTCAACATTTCCAAAATACTGAAGATTTACTTTGAACAATAATAACAATTGCAGCCACCATTTATTGAGTACTTACATGTTTCAAAGCACTGTTCACACATTACTTTAAATCTTTACCACAACCTTGAAAGATAGGTATTATTTATTCCACTTTATAGATGAGAAAATTGAGGCAGAGGGTCCCAATCCAAGTAACTTAGGCTACAAAATCTGTATTCTATCTAGGACTCTCTATTTCAGCACAGAACATATTATTAGGCTTTGGAATGATTGAACAATGAGCCTATCCATGATTTCCAATTTTAAAGGAATGAGAACAACAGCATGTACCTAATAACCACAGGCTGGCAGTGTCCACATGCCCCAAAAGAGCAATGCACAGGTCAAGGAATACAAGTCTGAAACAGAGAGAGCCTGGGCCCTCCCAGGCTTTCTACTGCCTGGAGGTAAAATGGTTTCCAAACCAGAGCAGAGAACATCAAACTGGCAAAAGCCAATACTCTTAAAGAGAAACTCAGTCAATATTCATATTCCCCAGCCCCCAAATCCTTTTGTGTGGATTTTAACCAAAACTCACACTCAGAGGGGAAAAGATAGAGCGAAATTCCCCAGGTTAAACACCACTGAATTGCAGGCCAGCAATTCCCAAGGGCCTATGAGCCATTAAAACACCCACAAGCTTATTCCTTGGAGAACACTGGCTTGTCCACAAATGTGGGTGGCTTTGTATCTCTGCTATCTCAAATGAAGATTAATATGCAGCCATTAAAATTTTAGCTAACCATCTATGAATTATGACACCTATTATAATATGCCTTCTGACACATAGCCCCGAAATGGCTTTTGACAATATCACCAGTAACCTTCATGTTGCTAAAGCCAGTGGTCTCTTTCTGGCTCTCCTCACACAAGACTGTTCAGCAGCATTTGACACAGCTGTCCACTCCTTTCTTTCCGGAGCTGTCTTCTCTGGCTTTTTGACAGCACACTCCCCTGTTTTTCCCCTCTTCTTCGATTCTCAGGCATGCCATCTCTCATTGTCAGAGCACAGTTCTGGGCCCTCTTCATCTGTCTATCTTTACTCTTCTATTATTTTACCTGCTCCTTTGGCTTTCAATCCCATCTACATGCTGATAACTTCCAAATGTGTATCATCAGCCCAGACTCACCTGAGTATAGACTTAAGCATATAACTGTCTTCTTGACTTAGACATTTGGTTGTCTTACAGGCCCCTTAGAATTATACAAACTTTAACTACTTATTTTACACACAACCACCACCCCAATTCTGGTCCTTACCCAGTTCACCCCTTGTCAATAAATGATACCACCATCCACTTGATTCCTTAGGCAACAAATGGGAGTCATCGTCCTCAACTCCTTTTGAATTCAACAACTCCTACTCATTATCAACACACAAATTGTTAATTCCAACTCCAAAACACATCACACAGCTCTTGACTTCTCTGCATTGTTCCTATCTTCCTATCATCAGCTTAATTGAAGCTTTTCATCTTCCTCATGGACCCACCTCAAAAACCTCCTAACTCACATCTCTGCTTATCTTTGTCCCCTCTCCAATTCATCCTTCATACTCATATAACAGCCAGATGAATCTTTTGAAAAATGTAAGTACGGTCATGCAATTTCGCCATTCTAAAAGTCTTTAATAGTTTCCCATAGTACTTGGAATAAAATCTCTTTTCTTTGGTCTATGGGACCTAGTCCTATCTACTGCTTGAACTTCATCATGGGCCAGCATTCCCTCTTTCTCTTTGTCCCAGCCAGCTGACCTTCCTTTAGATTCCTTTGCACCCCAAACTCCTCCCATCTTGTAGCCTTTGCACCTGCTGTTTCTTCTTCCTACAATGCTCTTAATCCCACTCTTGTGTGACTGACTTTTTTTCATTCTTTAAGCCTCTGCTCAAATGTCAGTATTCTGGCTTTATATAACACCCAACTCTAAAGTTGGTCCCCACCCCCAAAATTATTCACCTTTACCTGTTTTTTTCTTCATAATACTTATATATTGGAATTATACTTTTATTTATTTGCTTGTTTTATATTTCCCTCCTTAGACAATTAAGCTCCATGAAGGTATAAGACATACATATCTGTTTGATTTACACCTGTACAAAATTAAACAAATGGTTAACTAATGGAGATCTGTAATATATTGTCCAAGGAAAATATATCAAGGATAATGTATAGTGTAATATCAATTTTGATTAAAATAGAAGTTTATATACATACACATAAAAATAGAAGAAGATATACCGGAATGTAGAAATTATCTTCTACTATTTTTTTATTATGTATTTTAGTCTTTCCTAATTTCTTGCAATAAGTATATTTTACTTATAAAATCAGAAACATAAAACTTTTAAGCACTGCTCCTGTTAATGTATTCTATAATGAAAAGTGAAAATTGGCACTAATAAGAGATCCACAGATACTGATGACTAGTTCAGCTCATGGGAAATATGTCAGTTCTTTCCCAGAGGCTGGAATATATTAGCTATCAACCAAGTGATTAATCTTTTTGACTTCAAATAAAATTTGTCTTAGCTAATGCCTTATATTACTAAATAAAACTTTTGTAATTCCTTGGAAAATGTACAGTTGCATATAATGCTATGTAGATCAAAGGGGCTTAAAATTTTGAGGAAAGACAATTACTAATATTTATGATGGTATACACCCAGAAACAACTACATCTGAAAGAATTGTAACTTGTAGCCTAAAAAATCTTTTTCTGAATATCAACAATGGTGGATTGTCAGAAGTACCTACAAACCTGATGACAATAATCTCTAGCACAATGAATATACCCAAATATGTGGACAGTCAAGCACTTTTTCGTAATTATACAGTATTAAATTTTATCATCTCATAATTTTAAAAAATGTTAGAAAAAATGTTCTTTTGCTCACCAAGTGTAAAAGTTTTCAGTCATTTGAAAAAAGTATATAAACTTAATTTTGTTAGAACATAAAACCTTGTTTTCTTGTAAAACTTTAAGCAAAAAATAAAAAACAATTCACAATCAAGTCTTTAAAAGTTTCCCTTTGTTTTATGCTTGAGCTAATTGGATAAATATGTACTTTTCCAATTTAGGAACAAATCTTGCAGAAAATGATAGATGGAAACACTCCTAATTTCTAAATCAACTAATTGTTAAACTGCTTCAGAGGAGCAATACTGGAAAAAATATTTATCTATTTATGGCACCTAGCAGATGAACTCTATTTTGAGAAAATTTTCAGAAATGCTTAACATATTGTGATAGCCCAGAACAACCCCCAATATCATATTCATTCTTCAACTGAATTCAAAGTGATGAAGGAAAAAGGTCATCTGGACTAGCGCACATCTTTAATTCAGTTATTCTATTAGAATTACAGCTTACAAGTGATAATGTACAGAGGATAGTCTCCAGAGATTAGATGAGAAAAATAGATTAACTGAATAGTGCAGACAGCATATTAAGATAAATTTAATAAAAACAACCTCAGTTTAGAACTAAACATATTTAACATGCATAAAACGATACCAAGCAGAAACCCAAAATTGAAGATTTACATTTTATATAATTCTTCTTGGGAGTTAAACACTGGGATTACCAGAGAATCCATGGACTTTTTTCTCTAAGGGAAAGAGATATAGTTCTGTCATGTAACTCATTATCCAAGACATTTGTTTTAACAAATCAGTGGTCTGAAATTCATTTATTTATAAGAAAACAAGCAGGAAATCTGAAGGCTTTATTTAGATCTTACATTATTATAGATCAGTGAGATGTATAATACAACCAGTGACAAAGAAAAGAAAAGAGAAAATTCAGATTCAGTTATAGATGCAGATATATATGTACACACACACACAGAGGGAGAGAGGAAGAGAAGTAAACTGATTTCCTTCTAATATTCTTGGTTAAGTCAGAATGTTTCACATAAGAGACTTTGGCTTTTTAGGATCTTCTATTTTTAGAAATGAACCTAAATTATTAACCATAAAAAAAAGGACACCTTGATCATGTCTCTTTGTCACACATGAAATATAGAAAGGACTAAACTCCATCAATTTTTAAAATTAGCTAATAGCATTTTAAAACTTTAGTTAAAACATTTTAATATTAAATTATACTCCAAAAATAACAATATATTAAGGAACTGCTTTTACCACGTCTTTGCTTGCTATTAATTCTGTGATTAGTAACATGTTTTACCATCTGAAGAGGGAAAAAAAAAATGGACTCAGTTTATCTGGGAGGTTCTTACTGGGGGTTATGGGTTAATTTTATTATATATCTGTTGTTCATTTATATGAGACAAAATATTTTTAAATGAATTGGGCAGATTATTTTAATCATTTTAATTTAAATTAGATTCCCAATTATTTTAAGTAAGACTATTTTATTTAGATGGTTATCTAAATTAAATTGAAAATAAACTTTAAAAATGTATTCCTGGTGTTTTTGAATATTTAAAAGCAATTCTACATACAAATGCACAATAAATGTTGTTGACTGATGTTAATTAAAAAGTAGGCAATCATATATTTCAAATACTCAAAATTGACTTTTAGTCAAATTCTTAGAAATCCTTCAAATTAATAATTCCTAGATTTTTAAGAATTATTAAATTATATTACTGCTTTTCTTAAGATTTGAAATATATTTTCTCCCCTTCCTGATATTATTGTATAAGATAAACCTGTAAGGCACAGTTTCAGCAATGAGATTGTTAAATTCTCAGTACTTATTTTTACGAGTTTTATTCAGTTTAAATTTTTGCTGAGATTTTTAAAGGAAAATAGAAACATTGCAAAGCTAAATCTGAGAATTACTTTCATTCAAAAGTGGTCACAACAATCTTTTAGTTCTGTCAATGGCAAATTGGGTCGTTTCAGATCAACTCTTCCCCTGAAAACTAGAAAAGTTGAACAAAATATTAAAATAATCTCTTTGCAGGCACCAGAGGGCAAATAAAAAGCTTTAAGTTGTGGAAACAAAAACCTGGAGGAAAAACAAGCCAGAAGAGGAGCCCTGTAGGGTCCTGAATTTAAAAGGGAGAAGCCAAGCTGAGCAGAGATTTCCAGTGTCATCAAACTGGAGAAGAAAATGGATTTTTTAAAAACTCACAAAGAGGGTATATGCCCGTACAGTCTATATTTCTTTCCACTTGTCAATATGTTTGAATTTTTAAAAGGGGGGAGGGGCTTAAAAATAAGGTAACAAAGGCTGTGGGTTGAGACCCCCAAAAGCTGTATCAAGGAGTAAGGATGAATTAATCAGAAAAACATTTCTCAGGTGGAATGAAGTTCAGCTTAGAGTTAGTCAAATCTTTAACTGAATTAAGGTGAATTCTTCCTAACTTCGCTGTCTACCCAAAAGCAAAAGCAAATCCATTTTGGAGAAATATAAAATCATTCAAAGCCTCAAGGTATCACTAATTTTCCTATTCAATATTCAGCAATTATTAGCAGACATTAGGACTTCTGCCTCCAGCTCTAATGGAGTCACTTGTAACACACCAACATTCTTGTTGAGAACCACAAAAGGTAGATAAAATACAAAATTTATTGTTTGGGATTATTGCAGGATGCAAAGGCAGCCAAGAGGTGATGGGCCCAATGCTAGAGAGAGAGAAGTCTTAATTAGTGTAACCCAATTTTAGCTTGGAACAACCAGTGACAAAGAAAAGAGAAAATTCAGATTACGATGGACAGAGAAGCAAAGCCAGGAAATTTCAGCACATTGACAAAGCTAAGAGACTTTAACTTAGCCTTATAAACTATGGGCAACTTATAGTAAGCCACAGCTTCTAATTATCTATAGCCAGGAATATTTGAAAACTATTTTATGTCCTTTTCTAAATAGAAAACGCTCAAGGACAATCTGCAGTCTTTTTTCCAAAACTAGTATGGCTGACATTGGGAATCTAAATAAGTATATAGAGTATTTTCCTTAGGAACACACAATATATTTTCACTAAAACAGTAATGCCTTAAGACTGACTATACATTCCATAAAATATATTGGTTTTATGAAGTTCTTACAACCACATGCTATACTACTGTTCTTATAAGAGAACATCAAAAGTTTTCTGTTACAATCTCTTCAATCAGTCAAAGTGGAGAAGTCACGATACCTATAGTGAGAATCCTTCAAATATCTACTAGAGGAATACAACCTCTACAAAGTGAATGCTCAGCAGTATATCGTAATTAAAATATTTTTTAAAAAAGAAAACCAAACCAAACCAAAATATTCAGTTGTTCTGCAACATGAATCCAATAGTGAAGACAGTGTTGGTAACCATGCAGGACCCTCAATAGTTTAGCAACAGTGCTGTGTAAAGACAGCTTCCTCTTTCCTCTACCAGTAACTTTAGGTGTTTCACTCTAAGATTTCTATCGTACAAAAATGAGAGAATAAAATGACTATCCCCTAAGCTTTAAGAGGTAAATAGCATGTTTTTAAGAGATGCTATAATTCAAATTTCAAAATTATGTCATTAAAGTTATGGTAAAGAGCAGGGAGAACAAGATTTGGGCTCTCAGAGCTAATTAGCATATCACATAAATGTTCTCACATGAAACATGTGACCTTTGTACCAAATGATCTAACAGGATTCTTCCAACTCATAAATTCTGAAACCATGATAAGTGTGTGTGTAATTGAGGATATCCTCAAGTGTATCTTTTCAACAAGTAGTAATTGAGCACCTACTAAGAATAAAGCCCTATCCTAAATGCTCTAGTGCAGGAGCTTGACCTTTAAGGAGCACTGAGTTAAAAAGTGAAGTTAAGACAAAAGAAAATAAGTTCACAAAAAAGTCCCTGATGTTTGTTGAATGATCAAGTAAAAGATGACGAGGACCATAAGAAAGATACAGAAGTTTGGGAATTTCAAAGGTGCAAGGAGAAAATGCTAGTTGTGAAACTTAGAAAAGACTACTAGGTAAAGTAGCATTTAAACTGAAGTATGAAGAATTTTCTCATCTTTTCTGTTTATGTGTGTATGTGTGTTTTATATATTATGCATATATTATTTAGAATGGCGATGAATAAATGTTAAAGTAGGTCAGTGTCAATGGGATGGCGCAGAAGAAGAGACAAAGTCAAACTGTACTAATCAGCATTTGGCAGTAGATTTGTCTCCATACTACAACCACTGTGGGTTATAAACAACTCCAGCTGGCTTGCTTTCATCACATGCTAACTGAGAGAATTGGGAACCAGCTCTATAATTTTAAATGTTTAAAAGTAATTCACAGGGCCAGCCCAGTGGCTCAGGCGGTTGGAGCTCCATGTTCGTAACGCTGAAGGCTGCTGGTTCGATTCCCACATGGGCCAGTGGGCTCTCAACCACAAGGTTACTGGTCAGACTCCTCGACTCCTGCAAGGGACAGTGGACTCCACTCCCTGCAACTAAGATTGAACAGGGCACCTTGAGCTAAGCTGCCACTGAGCTCCTGGATGGCTCAGTTGGTTGGAGCACAGGCTCTCAACCACAAGGTTGCCAGTTCGACTCCCACAGGGATGGTGGGCTGTGCCCCTTGCAACTAACAACAGCAACTGGATCTGGAGGTGAACTGCGCCCTCCACAACTAAGACTGAAAGGACAACAACTTGACCTGGCAAAAATCCTAGAAGTACACACTGTTCCCCTATAAAGTCCTGTTCCCCTTCCTCAATAAAATCTTTAAAAAAAAAAAAAGTAATTCACAAAATAGATTACCAATGGATAACTAAAACTTAAAGAAGTTAACTGCAACATTTTCAGAACCTCTCAAAGTCAAGCACAGATCCTTAGGGATGTTATTTTGCTATTGCCACTCACCATTAAGAGGTTTTTATATTTTCATAATCCATGGCACTTAAAGTATCATTTCTAGCTCCGAAATTGTTATGCACTAAAATATAATTTTAGTTTTAAAAGATCCATTACTTTGAAAACTTTTGGTAATTCACAATCATTATAAAGAATTTATTGAACATATGTAGGTAATTTTAATAGTGTCAGATACAATTTTTTAAATTTCAGATTTTAACTACAGAAGACATTTAAATTAAGTTTTCTATCACTTTATTTGGAACATTTGTTTCAATATATTTAAGCTTTTATTATTTTATTCTTCCTTACTATCTATCTGAAAGTAATTCATCTCAGAACACAAAATCATGTGGCTAGTTACTATGTACTTTTCCAGAATGTATTTAAATTCAAACACAACTACTGTATTGTTGACATAGTGCTGATACCTAAACAGTAACCTGATTGCACAGACACACTGAAGTTCCTGGTAAAACTCTCCAACTGTATTGCATGCTCCTTGAGGTAAAAATGCTATTTTAAAATTTTATTCACCACTGTAGCTACATGGAAAGTACCCAATAAATATAGGCCAAATGAATAAATGGATAGATATATTTAAAATTGATAAAGCATCTATAATATTATTTTATTTGTGTGATTCCAAATATCCTGAGAGTGATTCTTGAAGGGGTTCAGAACAGGCCTCCCCAAGATGTGCTACCTGGGCATGTGGATTACTTTGAGCTGAAGGCAACGGAGACACCATGGGCTCACAAAAAACTCTTATCTCTCCTTTAAAGAATTTAAATAAGGGGCCTTTCCCATAATAAGAGTTATCACCAGAAATAACTTCATATGACCTATCTATACTGCAGGGAAAACTTCTAATTATTGAACATGTATTCTTCTTATTGTGTTGCAATGACCTTCGTTTCCACTGACATGGGTACCTTACCTCATCCTTAGCTCAGAATGCCACATATACCTCATTTTTCCTTTCTGTCTCTGACCCCACTCATGTACTCTGGGCCTCTAACTCTCTCATGTATGTGGGGTTCCCATACATATGTATGTCATTAAATTTGATCATTTTCTCTTGTTAATCTGTCTCATATATATATTTGATTATTAGACCAACTGAAAGAATCTAGAAGGGCAGAAGGAAGTTTCTTCCTCCCTCAAATTATCATACTGGTTTTTGTCATTATCTTGTAAATTAATGTTCAATACTGAAAAGATACTTGAATGAACTGATAAAATGAGTAGAAAACTCTTTTAAAACTCTATACCACCATAAAATTGTGAGGAAATTAGAGCTAATCAAGTATGACTTCTTACCTGATGAATCAGTCTAACACAGGTTTGAATACAAGACAACCACTAGAGTCCCAGGATATAGTTCTAGAAAACCCATACTACACTGGGATCCTCTAAATGTTACAAAGGTCTTCCTCATAGTAGAACAAATAATGCCTCTTTGTCTCTCAATACTTTGGGTCAAAATTTTTCTTTCCCTTTTTATGTTTCAACATCAAGTAAGTATATCCCCATTTTTAAATGAAGATACTTTAAGAATCTGAGGACAATTATTATGATTATTCAGAGTCTTTGCATCTTTCAGGTTAAATATTCCTTCATTTACATGGTATAGTTCCATCCCTCTCTTCAAGATGGTAGCCCTCCTTAAATACATACTTGGGATTTCAATGGTCTCAAATGTAGAACTGAAAAGTAACACTCCAGATTTGTTCCCACCAGAGCAAAATACAATAATATTCGATTGAATCACATGAAATATCCAACACTCCACCATTTCTGACCTACAGAAATGACAATTTCATGTAGCTCAACATAATAGCATTATCTTTTTTGATGTAAGCACTGTACATCCATCAATGAATCCTCAGATTACATTAGCTTTTTAGCAGCTGTGAAACACCACAGCTGCATATTAGGTTTGAGGCCAAGTAAATCCCGTATGTCATTTTCCCATCAACTACTGCACTTACACAATGAATTTTACAGAATTTTACCGAATTTACTTACCTGCTACTTATGAGTTTGGTTATGCTTATAAGATTTTTGATCTCTTAGAGTCCCAGTGTGTCCTTAATCCTATAATGCTTACTGTGTGCCAGACACTGTTATCAGTGGTTCATATTTAATCCTCACGACAACTACATGAGCTAGAATCATTACCATCATTCCCCATATTACAGAGGGGGAAACAGAGACACTGAGAGGTCAAGTGCACTCCCTTAACCACTACATCATACTAACTCTGAAAACAAGGAAACTGTCTTTATCAAATGGTTTTTGGGAATTTAATAATATATATAGTGTATTTCATTTTGCCACCCCTTTCATTTATCCAGCAAGTTCAATTAGCTACTAAATGCAATGGATTTTAGCTACAAAATGCTTGTCTCTTGTATCTGGCATTTCCTTTCTATACTTCTATATCATTCTCTAGTTCATAACACCTTTAATTCTTTTGAAATTCTGTCTGTTGCAATTGCCTTTTAACTGGTATCTCCTCAGATTCATCCAACTGCTTCTATCTACTCTATGTGATTCTGGGTCCTATTTCTCATTACTTTCTCAAGTTTTATATCACCTTTGACTATTTTATGTCACCTTTGACCTCTTACTAATACTTTCTAGTCCTTCCAAGAGAAAAAATAAACATGTTAAATATTGTTTTCTTTTTTTATTATTTTAAAATTATGCCATTTTCCCTAAATAGTTGGCCTCCCGCTCTTATTTGTCAGAGTCAAGCTTAAGAAAATAATTATAAAGCCCCAAAGATCAATTTTTAGAATTTATTTCCATTAATAACACCAGAATGTAAAAATTGGGATTAGATAAGGATTCTGTAAAGGAAGTCTAATAGCAGGGGCTCTGGAGGCAGATGACCGGGGTTGAAATCTCTGCTCTGTTTTTAATAATGGGTAACTTTGGTCAAGTCACTTAAGGTTTCTGTGCTTCAGTTTCCTCATTTAAAAACATCTACCTGTTAAGGTTGTTGTGCAAACAAAATTAGTCAATATATATAAAGGGCTCAGAACATTAGTTAGTCATTATTATTACAAAAGATCTTATAAATTAAGTAAGAAATTTATATCTCATCACTTAGGCAATAGGAAAGTCTCGTCAAGGGGGAATTACATTGGTTCAGATGCCTGCTCCTATACCTCATGGATTCTCAGCTCAGTTCCTTTATTGGTCCCTCAGATAATGTTATTTTCTGAACCATCCTGATAAATGCTCAGCGCTGTCTAGCCTGACCTATGCTCAGTTAGTAGTTCCAATGGATTGTCCCAGGCCTTTGAAAGGGAACTGCAGAGTGAATGACAAAAGGAAAACATATCTTTTAGGAAAATAATCAAAGGAATAATTAGAGAAACAAGACTCATCAGACGACAAAAGATAACATGGGTTTGAATAAAAAGGTAGCTCATCTGAGATTTTTTTGTGTGTGAAAGAGAATTCATAATACTGGATAATTGATTCAATAGGGAAGGTGTGGGAAAGAGAGTCAGGGATGGCTGCAAAAACTGCATTTTGATGTCGGTAATGTTATTAGCTATATTTGGAGCAAAGAAGAAGTAGGCATGGTGAATTTATATTTGGTTATGTAGAGTTTGACATAAATATCGAGTAAACATATGGAAATGTGCAGACAGAATTAGATAAGAGAAACTGGTGCTCAGTATCCCATGTACCCATATGAGTAGGGACAATTTTGAATTGGTTTATTCTCTCAGTTTTGAGAATAAATTGCAATGATCTATTCTTAACCATCTATCTCACGATCAAGACACATTGGTAAAATGGCTGGCTGCATAGCAGTCTGTGGCAACAAATAGCACAAATCTCACTGGGGAAATCTCGCCGGAAACTGTAACCTCATTAAAACAATGCACTAACTTCTTGAGGTAACCAACATCTACAAGCAAGCACATGGAAATACCTTTTATTTTAATATGCTTTATTCCCCTCCAGCATGCATCCTTACATTTGCACATAGATATACTCTATAAAATAAATTAACTAATAACTCTGTCTCCTTGCTTTTGTTTCACTAAACAAGGTATATTTGTATTAGGAAACTGAGTTTCTTCTTTATTTTCAAATAATAAATTACTAACTGGCAAAAAGCAGGTGATAGCTGATATCACACACCACACTCATAAAATCTGTTAATATGATATTTTATAAAATCAGCAGCTGACCTCTAAAAGTGAGACTAAGTCCACAGACTTCAATTACATAAGGATTGCAACACATTAAATTTACTTTTGACTGAGGAAAACACAAGTTTCAAGGCTAGAATATTCCACAGGAAGGTCATAAATCAGCCAAACATTCAGAATTATTAAAAATAAAACACAAAGGTTACTTTCATAAAATGAAGAAGAAATTCAATCTTTGGGTTTTAAAGACTTAAAACAACTAAAAACAGGAAAGTAGCATCTTGATCAAATTGTAACTTATACCGTATCTTCCAGCACAGTGATTTAAAAAAAAAATTAATCCTTACCTCTCTCCATTCTTTATTTCCAACTCCTTGTACATATAAGACACAAACTATAAAAGATGAAAATATATATGTCATTGATAAGCATCAGATATAAACGTGTATAATTTGTTTTTCAACTGTCCAAAACCAACATCAAAATTAGTTCCTAATCCCTAGCCTTACACTTGCAAGAAAATTGCTAGTAAATTATTAAAGGATTGAAATATTTTGTAAATAAAAAATAAACAATATCAGATCTTTAGAACTTAATATATAGATCTTGGCACATAAAAAAATAACAATGATTTACTAATGTCTTACACATTATGCTAGAGATGTAGATAAATTTTTAATTTAAAGTTTAACAGTTTGAAATATTTCAGTAAGTTACTAGAAGCTTTTTTAAAATACCTATTGTGCTCAAAGCCATCATAGGAAGGACAATCTCTATACGTAATTTCTGTAACTCCAATCCTCAATACAGGCATATCTCATTTTATCGCACTTTGTAGATATTTCGGTTTTTTCAAATAGAAGGTAAATGGCAACTCTGTGTAGAGCAAGTCCATTTATCCAACAGCATTTGGTCACTTCATGTCTCTCTGTCACATTTTAGTAATTCTCTCAATATTTTTAATATTTTCATTATTATTATATTTGCTATAGTGATCTGTGATCAGTGATCTTTTACGATAGATATTATTATAATTGTTTGGGGGTGCCAACATAAGATGGCAAATTTAACTGATAAATGTTGTGTGTGTTCTGACTGCTCCACTGACTGGCCATTCCTGCATCTCTCACCCTCTCATCAGACCTGCCTATTCCCTGAGACACAGCAATATTGAAATTAGGCCAATTAATAACCTTATAATGCCCTCTAAGTATTCAAGTGAAAAGAAGAGTTGTCTGTCTCTCATTTTAAATCAAAAGCTAGAAATGATTAAGTTTAGTGAAGAAAGCATGTTGAAAGCCAAGACAGGCTGAAAGCTAAGTCTCTTGTGCCAGTTAGACAAGTGGTGAATGCAAAGGAAAAGTTCTTAAAGGAAATTAAAAGCACTATTCCAATAAATGCATGAATGATAAGAAAGTGAAACAGCCTTATTGCTGATACAGAGAAAGTCTTAGTGACCTGGATAGAAGATCAAACAAGCTACAACATTCGTTTAAGCCAAAGACTAGTCCAGAGCAAGGCCCTAATTCTCTACAATTCTCTGAAGGCTGAGAGAGGTAAAGAAGTTGTAGAAGGAAAGTGTGAAGCTAGAAGGGGTTGGTACCTGAGGTTTAAAGAAAGAAGCTGTCTCTGTAACATAAAAGTGCAAGGTGAAGCAGCAAGTGCTGATGTAGAAGCTGCAGCAAGTTATCCAGAGATCTAGCTAAGATAATTAATGAAGGTGGCTAAACAACAGATTTTCAATGCAGATGAAACGCACCTACCGTGTTTCCCCGAAAACAAGACCTAGCTGGACAATCAGCTCTAATGCATCTTTTGGAGCAAAAGTTAATTTAAGAACCGGTCTTATTTTACTATAAGACCAGTATAAAATAAGACCAGGCCATATATTAATTTTTGTTCCAAAAGACGCATTAGAGATGATTGTCCAGCTAGGTCTTATTTTCGGGGAAACAGGGTAATATTAGAAGATGCCACCTAGGATTTTCATAGTTAGAAAAAAGTCAATGCCTGGCTTCAAAGCTTAAAAGTACTGGTTGGGCCAGTCTGGTGGCTCAGGTGGTTGGAGCGCCGTGCTCCTAATGCCGAGGTCGCTTGTTCGATTCCCACATGGGCCAGTAAGCTGTGCACTCAACAGCTAAGATTGTGAACAACAGCTCTCCCCTGGAGCTGGGCTGCCGTGAGCAGCCCAGAAGCCATGAGCAGCCGGAGGTTGGCGTGAGCTGCCGCGGGCTGCTGTGTGCTGCCATAAACTATCGTGTGCTGCCGTGAGTGGCCAGCGGCCAGTATGAGGGTCTGGCTGCCGGTGAGAGCTGCTGTGAGCGGCTGACCAATGACCAGAGACCGGTTGCCTCAGTCGGGGGTGGGGGGGGAGCACAAGGCTCATAATACCAGCATGGACCAGGGAGCTGTGTCCTACACAACTAGACCGAGAAATAACGGCTTGAAACAGAGGGGGGCGGGAAGCGGAAGAAGGGGGTAAAAGAAAAGTACAGGCTGACTCTCTTGTTAGGGCTAACGTAGCTGGTGACTTCATTGCTCATTTACCATTCTAAATATTCTAGGGCCCTCAAGAATTATGCTAAATCTACTCTACCTGTGCTCTACAAATGTACAAAGCCTGGATGACAGCACACCATGTTTACAACATGGCTTACTGAATATTTTAAGCCCACCATTAAGACCAACTGCTCAGAAAAAATATTCCTTTCACAGTATTACTGCTCATTGACAATGCACCTGGTCGTCCAACAGCTCTAATGGAGATGCACAACAAGAGTAATGTTGCTTTCATGCCTACTAATACAAAAACAACTCTGCAGCTCATGGGTCAAGGAGAAATTTTGACTTTTGAGTCTTACTAAATTAATTAAGAACTACATTTCATAAGGCTTTAGCTGCCATACATTGTAATTCCTCTAATGAATCTGGGCAAAGTAAATTGAAAACCTTCAGGAAAGGATTCACCATTCTAGATGACATTAAGAACATTTGTGACTCATGGGATGAGGTCAAAATATCAACATTAACAAGAGTTTGGAAGAGTTTGGAATTCCAAACCTCATGGATGACTTTGAGAGGTTCAAGACTTCAGGAAATAACTGCAAATGTGGTGGAAATAGAAAGAGAACTAGAATTACAAGTGGAGTCTGAAGATGTGACTGAACTGCTGTAACCTCATGGTAAAACTTTAATGGATGAGGAGTTGCTTCCTAAGGATGAGCAAAGAAAAGTGATTTCTTGAGATGGAATCTACCTTAGTGAAGACACTGTGAAGACCAGTGAAATGACAACAAAGGATTTAGAACATTACATAAACTTAGTTGATAAAGCAACAGCAGGGTTTGAAAGGATTGACTCCAATTTTTAAAGAAGTTCTGCCATGGGTAAATGCTATCAAACTGCTGTAAATGCTATCAAACCCATGCTATAGGGAAATAGTTCAGGGAAGGAAGAGTCAATCAATGTGACAAACTTCGTTGTTGTCTTATTTTAAGAAATTGCCACAGCCACCCCAACCTTCAGCAACCGCCATCCTGATCAGTCCGCAGCCATCAACACTGTGGTAATACCGTCTACCAGCAAAAAGATTACTACTCACTGAAAGCTCAGATGACAGATAGCATTTGTTAGCAATAAAGTACTCTTTAATTAAGGTATGAATTTTTTAGACATAATGACATTCCACACTTAATGGACAATAGTATAGTGTAAACATAATTTTTGTATTCACTTGGAAACCAAAAAAATCTGTGTGATTCTCTTTATTGCAATATTTGCTTTATTGTGGTGGTCTGTAACAAAACCCACAATATCTCCAAAGCATAGCCATTGTAAACAGGTAAGAAATCTTGTCAACCACAAAGGGAACTTGCAAAAGGAAGATTAAGAGTTTAGGGTAAAGACTAGAGATTAAAAAAAAGTCTCACCCATTTGTCAAATGAGCCCTAGAAATTTTTATACCCACAAATGATAATGCTATTTCCCAATGACTACCTCAAGAATTCTAACTTCTGACATAATCCTTTCCCCTATAATTAAACTACATTTCTTCACATATTTGTAGAGATGGAGAGCTGCTGGATATCAATTTCTAAATATTACAAGATTTGTAAACACTAGATGATTTATACATTAATTCTCCTGTTTTCTAAGTCAAAGTTTGTTGTTTTTTTTTAATTTCACAAGTTATCTCTAATTTTCAAAATCTCTAATTAGAAATGAAAAAATTCAGCTCACACAAAAAGATGTTATATATTTTATTTGGTTGTATATGCCTTTATATAATGCTTTTATTTACAAAAAAAAAAAAAAAAGAGAGAGAAAATATTACTCAGTGACTAAATCATGGTCCATTATGATCGTCTTTCAAATATAATTTCTACCATATGGCCATAACATGAGGTTGTAATTTCAAAGCTGAACTGTGCTATATGGGGTCATCTGCATTTCTATCTTATTTTCAAATTGCTAAGCAACACCCTCTTTAGCCAAAGTATTTTTCAGAGAGATGAGTATGCAAAGGCTTGAGATCATTCCTCTTCTTGCTTTATAGGCTTTAAAACAAACTATGAGTTTCATACAATTTTTGCAAAATCAAGTAAGTAAAATAAGTACACTGTTTAAAAAGCAATTTAATAGACACTTACTTGGGTCAGATTTAGAAAAGGTGTCTCTGTCGAGAAGATTTCTGTTGAATAAAATAGAAAATGTTAGATGAATATAGGCCAAATTATTTATATAAATATATACTTACATAAATGTGTATATATTCAATATAGTGTGTGTACAGTGTATATATATATGTATATATATATGTGTGTATGTACATAAATACACACACACACACACACACACAGTGCCAAAACAATGTATAAACATTTTAAGAAAAGAAAACTGTATTAAAATTGTAATACTCAATATATACCGATAACAAAAGTTGAATACAAGTCACGTTTGACTTCTGCAATTACAAGAGGTGCTCAAAGAGGTTACCATCAGCATCCAGGCACTTCTGATTACAGCGAACTACTGCTTGAGCACCATTGACCAAAGTGTCCACTTGTATACATTCTTTTGGCACCCCCAATATATACATGATTAATTAAAACTTGCTAAAGATCTGCTTGTACTATTTAAAGAACATCACTGGAGTTTGGGAGGCCAAGGGGGCTTATTTGTTTAGCCTTCCACTGTAGGTAGCCAATAACAAGACTCTCTACATTCTGAGATCAAAATCTCTGACAGAATTAACTGCTTTAGGTTTCCTTTTATCCCTTCATTAAAGAGTACATAGATGCCCAAAATGTTTCCTGAACTGAACTGTGAGTTTTTACTACTGCAAAATAGTTTGGGATTCAGAGCACATGCTCACATTAATCCATACAATTAGAAGGCAACAGTGAAGCACCACCTATTGACATTTGGGTGACATCAAGCCTAATCAGTGTTATGCTGCTATTATGGTTTGGGAATTTAAGATGAACATATACATCTTCCTTGAAGATTCTTCTTAGTAGAGGAAAAGATTAAAAAGGCAGACAAGGCCTTTATTAGCACCTATTTAGTGTTTGTTTTTTGTGTGTTTTTTTTTACAGATATTTCCACATCTACAACAGAATAAAAATGGAAACTCAGAAAGTGTGAAATCTGGATTCTTCTGGTATTGGGGTACCCTGTTAACCTTTAATGATAGTAATGCAGTCCTTTACTTTATGCTCACAACAATAACCCTGAGTAATAACAAAAAATAAAAATACAAAAAGTTCACTATGCTCATTAATAAGACAGTCAATTACTAGAAAAATTTCTATCTAAAAGTAGTTTTTTTCCTAAAACGTGATCATTTGAAGCCGTATCCTTGTCTGAAAAACTTGGCTGTCTAGTATGAAAGTTCCAAAAGTTAAATCTGTGTTTGAAGTTTCCTGAAGTTAGTTCTACCTCATATTCATCCTCCGTTATTTGGTAATAATTTGTAACAGCTAAATTATATTACTATATTTAATACTGATAAGAAGCTCATGTTTAAGCTTTCCTATTTCTCCACCAGGACTATAACTCATGTGCATTCATCTGTTCCGTCCTTGGTATTTGAAAGGCCGTCTTTTTTTTATATCAATCTGAAATCCTTCCTTATCTCAGTCTCTCAAAAGTTACGGCTTCCATGGACTCACTGTACACTGAACAAGCACAGACCAAAAAATAAAAAATAAAAAAAAATGAGATTATGTCTTGAAATATTCCTAGAAAATAATAGACATATTTATATTTGGAATTAAGTCAGAGTCAAAGACCCTAGTCAGAAATCAAATTAAAATAATCCTTCTGTCCCCTATGCAGACACTGTGACTCCAGCAATGATTGGTAAACAGTAAATTAAAACATTTCTATTTGAGAAATTAATGTGATGTATGTTTACAAAAAGTACTTCTCCACTTACTCTTCTTTATGAAAAGAAATTTTCCAGCTCTTCCTGTGTCACCAGTTTTTGCTCATTAAGTGCCCCCCCAAAAAATGCAATTCAACTCCTTCTTTCAGAGTTCATAAAAATCCAGAGATATCAGTGGAAAATACTGTAATGTGGATGGGATTCAAAAACTATGTTACACACATATTTAAAAGAAAATCATCTAATTTCAGTGCTTTGTTTTTCTAAAAATACTATAATTTTTACCCACAAACATACAATAGATTTCTATCAACAATAAAGATAATTATTCTTAATCACAGATTTTACTGGTTACATTATTTCTTCCAGTCATTTTGATCCATAACACATAATAAGGTCAAAAACTAACAAAGAAACAAAAAAATCTTAGATCCTTTATATAATAAGAAATAAAACTCCATAAACTCTTCATAACAGCCCCTGAAATTTACAGTTGAACTTTCCCATTGTCTGATGATACATTTCATCTATACTTTGGTCATATGAATGTAATAGAATGGACTATCTCTGACTACATTTAATTCCCAAAGACTGCTTATTCAAACCTATGATTTTAAAGTTTGGAAAAGGCAAATATTCTTAAATGACGAATAGCCTGCCAAATACCAGGGATTATCAAAATACATCATCCAGTCTGGATTTATGGTAGGAATGCAAGATTTTCAACTTCCCAAATCCTATTAGAAACAAAGCACATTCACATTAAGTGAGATAGGTGTTATTACCGAGGCCGTTTTTATAAGAAATGAAACTAAGCTGAGGCTCAGAGATACTGAGTAAATGAGTAAGCGCACACAACCCGGTACAGAATAATCCAATGCAGCCAACTCCTTCTGAATCTGATTTCCCTGTTCTTCACAAAATGCCACACAATCTAGAGAAGTCCACAAGAAACAACTTGTTTTCCTGTGAATGTTGAAAATGTAGAAGTTCTCAAAATTATACCTACTCATTGAGCAACTGGAGTATAAAATAAAATAAATTCCAGTTCATGGACTAATATGAAAGAGAGACGCTGCCTACGGAATGAAGAGAAAGAAGGCCAAACATAACTGTACTTAAGAGGAAAATATTTTTGTTTTCCATGAGGTGCTTTAAAAAATAGTACATGCACACACACGCACATGCATCACATCAGCTTTCTTTTTCTTAACTTTTCAATTACAGTTGACATACAATATTGTAGTAGCTTCAGGTATACAAGATTGTGATTAGATATTTATAATGGGAAGGCTACTCCTTCCCTTCATGGGGGTCATCTGCTTGAGCTAGAATGACTATACCTTAATGTCTATAATTTTATACCATTGATGTCAAACTTCATCAGGTGAAAAGTCCTGAACGTGTCTTTGTATTCTGTAAATCTAGATGTAGCCAAACCAAGGAAGACAGCAAATTCCTGAAAATAAATTATGGAAAAATACAGCGTATGTTTTAGAAAATGTACCTGAAGAAATAATGTATTCAAAATTATGATCTGTGAATTGCCTGAGTTGTTCTAGTAACCACTCATCCTCAAATTTCAATTAAAAATGCTTGGATTATGGACTTAAATGAGCATAACTGAAACAGTATAACTAAAGCTAAGGTCAATCAAACTCTAATCTGCCTGAAGATACTGGATTAATGGAAGAAGTATATTTTGTATGAAACCTGAAATAGAAGTTGATAAGCAAGAATTTAGTAACGCCTTTCTAGGACCATCCAGGAGAAAGACTTCCCTGACTTACTCCTTCACTATTCAATCCTCATAAATGTTAGTGTTTAGGGCAGATGGATGCATCAAGTATTCCTCGCGATGACAGTTGTCAGTTAGCTCATCCGATAATCTTGCCTGCTCTGATTTTATGCTCAACAAGTCACCTTCTGATTTTAAGATACTTTCTTGTATAGTTATTAGCACAGAACTGTGTTTAGTGGCCAAACATGAATATTACAGTTTTATTGACCATAATAAATTTTATTCTCAATTGGCATTCCAAAACCTATACAGCCAGTTAGCCTCTGAAAATGACATCTCAGGTTTACCTTTCTCTACCTGGAAAATAGAAATTCTCCTTAAACTTCAGTGCAATTCTGCAAATATTTTTCAAGCAAATACTCTATGCCTAAGATCTAACTAAGCACAACCAAAGATACAATACATATTAAAGACATATTCCCTTATTTCAAGAAGCCTGAATTTTCCTAGGAAGACAAATTCACAGAAGTACCTAAATAGCAATATTGGATGGTATATAAAATAAGTATATTGTGGGGAGAAGGAGCAATAACCTAAAAACAAAGTCAAAGTTCTTCAGCTACAACTAAAAAAAAAAAAAAAGGACAATGGTTAGTTCTTAGCCCAACTATTTTTTTTTTTAACTTGGTAAACTTTTATTTTATTTTATTTTTTATTTTTTTATTTTATTTTTTTATTTTTATTAGTTTCAGGTGCACAAGATAAAGCAAAACTTAGACGTTTATCATTTATATCCCTCACACTGTATCCCAACTATTTTTGTTTTGTTTTAGTAACTGTTTATTTTCCATCAACTGTAAGACCACTCTGGTTGTTCCTTCCCACTCAGTGGTCTGAGCAGTGGGGGCTACAGACCAGTCTTCAGTGGCTGGCTGAGCACTCAAGTGTTCAGTAGGAAACTGCTGAATAGGCACAGAGGGCTCCCACACACCTTTAGACCGGTCTGTGACCTCAAGTTGAGCAGCAGTGAAACCATGAAATTCCTCCTTGGTCACAGCCTTTTCAGCAGTGGCCTACTCTTCCTTCATAATCTCTTCAGGATTTCTGTAGAGGTAGAGATCAGGTGCAACCTCCCGCAGGTGTTCATGGGACATGGTGTCACACATGCACAGAGCTTCTCGGGCTAGCATTCACATCAGATCCACTTGGTGAGCTCCCTTGTTGTATGGGATGGCAATGTCATAACACAGAGGACAGTCTGTGTTACACAGAGCAATGGTCCACGGGTTAACTTGAGACACCTCTGTGAGAGGCTGGTGGACAGCCCTGGGATTGGTGACCACCAGAAGTCCCGGCTCTCGGGAGGCTGCCTGGGTCTGGTTAGCGAAGGTCCCAGGAGTGAAGCAGCCAGCAATAGGAGTGGCTGCCGTGGCAGCAGCAAACTTCAGCACAACTCGCTGGCCAGCGACAGGATGACAGGACCCTGACAGCAGCCTGGTTTTCAATGGCAGAAGCTGCCAGCAGAAGCTTCTCCCAGGTTCTCTTCAGATTTATGATGTAGATGCCATCACTTTTCCTTTAGTAGATGTACATTTGGAAGTCGAAGTTGGTGCCACCTAGGTAGGTTTCTGCTGCAAGGAATTTGAGGACATTTTCCTGCTTCATTTGCAGAACATCAAGGTTTCCAGACATTGTGCTAGCTTCCCTTTAAATTACATGGGATCCGAGAACAATGACAAATGGGCCCCTCTCTGGGTAGTACAGAATAGCATATCCCAACTATTTTTTAAAATATACTAGAAAAAAAAGCAATTTATAGGTATGTCTATATATTAATAATTAAAATAACCTAAACAAATGTGTATCTTGAAATGGGTACCTTGTTTTGAAAAAGCTCAAGTATCTTTTTCTTATATTTATATATAATGAGGCTTTATTAGTTGAAAATTAAAACAAATTCTTATGTAAAATGAGCATAATAACACGATCTCTGTTAAGGAAAAAGGGATTTTTAAGTGAGTTAACAGAAAGTTGAAGGCCTGCTGCTCTTTTCTAGTCAGTAAATGCAATCACCTAATAAATATTGTTCTTTAATAGTGTAGTAAGTATTGAATTTAAAAAAAAAAAGCTTTAAAAGGGTAGCAAATATCATTACCCTAACACAGACATAACTTCGAAAAAAAAGATCTACTTTAGAAAATCTATTACGAATGTTAAAGTTAATAGTTTCAGAGTAAAGACAATCTTACTATTTGTGACCTTTTAAAATGCTAATTTAACAAAATGTACAATATAACTTGTTATAGGGCATGAGTCCCCAAACTGAAGGTATGAAGTGAGTTTCAAAACGCACTGTTACTTGTGCCTAACAAAGCTTAGACAACAAATAAAGGGGCTCTACTGCTGTACCTGAGTGGAATTGTTCTATTTAATTTTTAATAAGAACAAAAACATAGCTTGTAAATAGAGCTAAACAAAAAACTGTTCTATTTAATTTTCCGTAGGAATAAAAATATGGCCTATTGAGCTGAATAATGCTTTAACATTTTATAAACATTATCCAGCATAAATCTTCCAGATGTGGACAGAGAACCACATCTCTGTATCATATAATCTTCCCTGCAAATTGTTCTGTATTTATAATCAAAATGATTCTAGGTTTAACAAAAATATAGGATATTATTAAGGCACTTTTGTTTACCTGTTTTTCAGTGTAGTCTCAGGCTCATTGACTGCCATCAAGGTGTTTACCAAATATCATTGAGGCAGTCAGGGAACCTAGCAAAGGCTTGCACATAAGCAAGGCCTCAATAGCATCTAATGAATGAATCAGTGGTTCCAGTATCCAATCACAAGAATCAGCTTTTACACTTTAAATATGGTGAGGTATTTTATTATGGAAAGAAGGGTAGAAGAGGAAGGTGGCATTGGGGGCCTTTGCCCTAATAAGTCATCCATTAACTGAAAATATCTGAGAGTGACTGCTTTACTAGGATTGGAAAAAAATCCCATTTCACTGGGCCACACCCAGGGCCCTTATTTCAGGCATTGTATTGTTCACAGATTGAAATTAGGAAGTTCTTGGTATCTATGTAAACATACACACAAAATGGTTTCCACAGATTTTTTTTTTTTTAAGATAAAGACAAGGAAATCAAAACTTTAACCAACTGAACAGAAATTGTTCAAATATTTGGAGGTGATGTGAATGCAACCCTTAATCCCCTTGGATTCATTTATTCATTCTCTATTTTATTCATTAAACAAACATTATCTCTGGAAATTTAGCTATACGAATTTAAGGAAAAATATTTTTCCTGAAACTGCAATTTCTATGGCAAGGGGAAACAGATTGTGCATGGGCAAAAACTAAAGCTTTCAAAATGAAAAAAATGAAGTATTTTGAAATTGAAGCTTACTGAAAAGTCAGTTAGAATCTAAGATACCAAGTAATTCTGAAAGATAGGGTCATTGGAAAGTACTTAACAAGATTATCTGGCTTTCAAGAAAATAAGAATAGATTTTCAGATTTGTAGTTGAGCAAACAAACTGAAAATTCAGCTCAACAGCTTCCTCTCATACTGAGCATATAAGTAGAACTTGATCATACTTGATACATATTACCCCCCGAACGTAATACATAAAAAAAGATAATAAGTTTAAGATATTTTTCAGTTTAGCTGAAATTGGTTATTTAAAGTGTTTATTAATTAGTACTATTGAGCTAAAAAGTCAGGGATAAAAATAACAGTTTCAACCTTTTCATAGGTTGAATTTGGTTTAGATCCTAAAAGAAATTTGAGGGGAAGATAATTAACCATGAAAACTTTTATGATTCCCCTGAGGCTTTCACCTACGACTAATATTCTTGAAAATTACTTAAAAGGAAACCCAGGCTTTTTCAAAATCTGACATGTCAGAGCTTTGGTTTGCCTGAGCTAAAAATAAACAGAAGAACCCATTGGCTGGACATATTGTAAGGCTAACTCAGGATGATGCAAAGTTTCAGAAAAAAAGATATAGAATTCAATCCTTGATTTCAGCTGAAGAAGAGAAACATCATGTTAACAAAAATAGGCAGGCAACAAGAGACTGAGAACAGAATATGGGGTCTTCTTAAAAACCTAAAACTTATGTACAAAACTAATCTCACTATCTTTTCCTCAATGTTGTAGCTCCCCTATTTCCTATCTCAGTGAAATGGCAACCATGGAACGTAGAATAATGGCCCTCCAAACATATTAGGGCCTAATATGTTTGTTAGGCCCTAATATGTTTGCTCCTAATCACTGGAACGTATAAATATGACTTTATTGGGGGAGTGGAGGGTCTTTACAAATGTGATTAAAATACAGATCCTCAGATGAGAGAGGATACTGTCCTGGATTATCTGAGTGGGTCTTAAATGCAATCACATACGAGTATATTCTTATAAGAAGGCAGAGATTTGACCCAGAAGAGAGGAGAATGTGAATAGAGGAGAAAGAGTTTTCTAGACTCTACCTTTAAAGACTGAAGTGGTGCAGCCACAAGCCAAGATATGCTAGTAGCCACCACCAGAAGCTGGAAAAGGCAAGGAATGGCTGAATGCTCCACTAGAGCTTCCAGAGGGAGAGTGGCCCTACGAACGCCTTGGTTTCAGCTAAGCAATGATTTCAGACTGCTGGCCTCAAGCATTGTGAGAGAATAAAGTTCTGTTGTGTTAAGCCAATGAATTTGTGGTAATTTGTTACAATAACCTCAGGAAACTAAGCAACACTGTCCAACCCACCTCTCTTCCAAGTGAGACCCCGGCGTCATCCTCCCTTTTCCTTCCCCTTCTCCCCTAATGCTTCCCCACTTTGGCTTCTGCTCTAGGTCCAATTAGTTCCCAGACCTCAGAGTTCTTCACTGGTCTTCCTGCCTATCTCCCAGTTTACTGGCCATGATGTCTCCAAGAAAAAAGTTCTCTACAGTAAAACCTGACCAGATGGCTCCTGTGCATAAAACCCATTACCTACAGAAACTCCAAACTTCTTAATATAGCACTAAGTACCTATCACATTCTGACCCCAGCTTTATCTCCAGCTGCACCTCTATCTATATTTCATATCATAGACTCTGCTCTAGACATTTCAGATTTGTTTGCAGCCTCTGAAACTAATATTGCCTCACATTTTCTGTACTCACGACTTACCCCTTTCCCTGAAATTTCCTCACCAACCTCATTCCTTCTGGAAAAGGTGAAACTCTTTCAGCCACTCCCCACTGCTGTGTCCAGGGCAGGTAGAACTGATTAGTCCCTTCTGTGATCCCCTGTATACCCAGTGGGAACCTATATCACAAGTTCTTCACTTACTCCTTATTTACTGAACCAGGTGGCAGACACGGTGCAGAGCACTTTAAATATGTCACTGCTTTTAGCATTGGTATAATCCTAACAAGTAGCAAGTATTATCAGAATTCATTTTCCACATGACATAATAAAATTCAGAGAGGTTAAATAAAGTGTCCAAAGTCACAAGAATAGTAAAGGCTTAAGGTTGCATTTTTGTAAATGTTTCATTGATTTTCATATTGGTTATATTATTGAGAATAAAATGAAATGAACCGTAAACAATGTCATCATTCATATCACTTTGGAAGCTCCTCGGAATAAGATATAAAATAAAAATGAGACAACACTGGAAAGAGAAACATTCAATTATCATTACTTGCAAAAGAATTAACTAACAAAATCTTTCAAAATGAAGAAGATAATTCAGTAAAGTGGTTTGAGGCCCAATGAACATACAATATTGTATGTTCTGGGTATCAGTTGTTAATAACTTTCCTATCCAATTAATAATTTTGGTAGTTATCTGTTGTCTCCAGCTGCTGAAGTCCATGAGGACTTTGTAGCTTCTGTCACTATAACCTTACTCCCAAATCCTGTTACCATGAGAGCAAGTCTCAGACCAAATTCTGCCAGAGAAACTTTCCTGCAGAAAGTGGGACTCAAAGCAATCACACAATATGCTCTACAAGTTTAATCAAGTTCAAGCTCTGTGTGCTTTCAAGCGTTTGGAAAAGCACCTGAAGACTGAGACACCAATATTCTGACATAAAAGAGGGAAATGCATGATGAAAAGATGGAGAAGCTTTACAGAGCCCAGAGTCAGGAACGTCGCTGACCTTATGGGAAGAACTAACTAAGACCAGAACCACAAAGCTTTGCTAAATCAACAGAGACCAACACCAGGAGACCGTGAGCAGGGCTCCAGGGGCAGCCGGCAGCAAGACTGCACACATGCCAGGCTCTGCAGCCAAAGAGCATTCCTACAACTTCCCAGTGGCATGTCAGCAGTGACACTTTAACAACAGTAGTGCCGGCTCTGTGGAAGCAGCAGAGAAAGGAAGAGGGATTTCCTGGGATGGCAGCTGAGGTCATTAGCTCAGAGGTTGCCCTGGAGTTCCTGCCCCGAGGTGGGGCACCAGGCTTGCAGAGAGCAACCAGGCTCAAATATTAAAATCTGGAATGGAAAACCCAAAGAAAGAATTGTATTCATCTTGTCTAAGTCATCAAAAAAATGGGTATTAATGATACATGCTCTTTATATGTACCTAAATAAATGCACAGAGAGATATCTGGTTAGTACACTCTATCACTGGGTAGAATTTGGGGTGATTTGAATGTTCTCCTTTGACTTTTTAAATGTTGTTTGGCTTGTTTCTTTGTGTGGTTTTACAATGAGCATGTAGCACTTTTCTAAAAATTATAGCTTTTTTTTTTTAGAGAGCCTTCGCTATCTTCATGATACGATCCATTGTATTCCAACTATTTCTGTTGAATGCCAGTATAAAAAAACAAGAGTTCCTTGCTAAGTGACAGGAACTTTCTGTAACACTTTATAATAATGTTATGTCATACAATCCTCACAGCAACTATATGAGAAGGAATTTCTATCTTCATTTATAAACCAAAGCACAGAGAGCTTAACTCATTTATCTGAACTCTCATAGTAGTAATATATGGAATTGCAGTTTAAATCCAGATCTGTCAATCTCTAAACTTGTGCTCTGTTCCTTAATGCATTATATCATTGTACTAATTTTGTTATAACACTTGAGATTGTGCATCGTCATTTTCCTCAGTCCCTCCTCCTGCCTACTCCAAAAGCAGTAATCACTTTTAATTCACTTGGTAACAAACAGCGAGGTGGGAATGAGCTTGCACCACGTATTTTAAACAATTAGCCAGATTAGCAGTCTGTCAGGGTTTATTACTGCTCTCAGAGTCATTGCACAGTGTTTGTAGGTGACAATCACTTGTCCAAAAACCAAGAGCTGATGACTGTGATAGGTTCACAAATCACCACAAAGTCAAAAGCTGAAGGCTAACTCTGCTGTGCCCAACATCAGCTCAGATGTTGTTACCTTTCAAGCACCAATCCCAAAAATATGTTGGTCACATGATTAGGTTTTCTATTTCTTGGTCTATTAGCTGTTGAGCAATATATTGCTTCTATGCCAGGAAATAGTCAAGTATCTTCAGGCTGTAAATTTCAAAATCTTTATCTATATGCAGGGCTGTCCTGAGTCAGCTCCCTTTAAGATTTATCAATCAATACCTAGGCTATGCCGATGAGAAAAGTAACATGCCTATACAGGTCAGGTTAGGTTGGCAAGGATTTGTTTTGTTTTGGCCTCCAGATTTTATGACATAAGACATCGTCCGTAATTTCTTTGAATCCATAATCACTGAACAATTCAAATGTCCTTAAGAGCAACCTGAGCTTTACAGAATCAACAACAGAATTGAAATAGAAGGAATTAATCTGGAAAGGAAATTTTTCTGTAAGCATAAATGACCAACCAGCTGAGATAGGGAGACTGAAAACAATTTTCTAATAAGCATCTGTTATCCTTGTCACAAGAGACACTTTGGAGACCTGAGTAGACAAGTTTCAATGAGTCATCAGTCACTGTAAGTAAGTCAAAGATAATAACAATTAAAAAGTAACAGCATACACGCCACATAATATTGGTTGCCTTTATTTCAAAAGCCAACGATAGCACTCTTTCTCCCAAAGCCCAGAAGGGACTACTCCAGGCAGCCAGCACCAGCAACAACTACTCAGTTAACATAAGATTGACCCCATCTGCCATCTTCATTACAAACTCTATGTTTGCCACAGATATATAAAGCATGTAAAAAATTTAATATATTCCAAAAGTGAATTGTAAGAAAGGCACAGATATCTATTAATATTAAACACTGTTCATTTTCACGATGAAGAAAACAAGTTATAGATCCCCATTGAAAGGAAAAACTAGAACATCAATAGCAGAACTTGACATCCCTCTGGGAGAATATTAAGTGAAATGAGGACTTTGAAGTAGGAAGTAGTTAGCATGAGAAATAATCTGCGTACCTTAATATCCCTTAAACAACTCAAACACATGAAATTTTCAAATGGCATTGACAATAACAAGATTTTCCTAAAGCAGAACATGTTTATATTTTATTTCAAGGTCCTGCTTCTAGTAGTATATCAAGCTCCAAGTAACATCCCAGGTCATCTAGACCAGATTCAACCTTTCATAGGAACTAATGCCCAGAGAAGTGGCAGAATTGTCAAAGGTCACAGAGTCAGTGTCAGAAACAGAATGAAAGCTCGAGGAGTCCACCATACTTTGCTGACGTATTCCATAAAGAAGCAAGAATTCAAATAAATGTCATTCAAATAACAAAATAATTTAAGCAAAACAAAGAAATTGAAACCATTTAATTTAAATTATATGAGACAAACCTGTAGTTGAAAATATCAATCTTTTAGCTAGTATATTTCAAACTTCTGTCCAAGCATATTTTAAAAATTCATTAATTTAAATTGTCAATTAGGAGAAACATTCACTAATAACTTAATATTATGTCTCCTTCTCCCAATGCTTATAAAGAGGCTTTGGATGAAATCACTGGTATAAAAATCAATTGCAATCAGCTTTCTACTATTTCTGCTTCTGCAATTAATTTGAAAGTTGAGATACTAAAATAAGTGAGATAGTAATCTATGTCCAAAATAGGTAATATAAATGGGCTCAGCAAATAAGTCATTGTTCTGTATCATTCTCAGGTATTGCTTTCACTCACTCATTTCCTTTCCCTCTACTAGCTCTCTCATATTCTTTGCTTTATAGTTGGAAAATATAAAAACCTATTGAAGACCTCAAAAAAGAATGATTGAGATTTCAATTACTGAGAAAACCACAAATAATGTAATATTCCCTTTACAGGAGTACATTTAGATAAAACTAAATATTTGTAAGAATGCTCACAGAGTGATACACATTGAGATGATGCAATAACGAAGATCTGTGGACAGAGAGAAACAAATATCTCAAAATTATTTTAAAAATCACTATTAGTCTAAGTAAGGCTGAGAAATGTGTTGGTTTCAATCAGTTATGGCAATTATAATCATATCTGGTTCATTACACTCTCTAACATTTGAGACCATTTTTAATAAAATTAATGTCACTTGTTACTTATTAATATATAAAGAGAGAGAAAGAAAACAGCTAATTAACAAAGTAAAAAATACTGACTTTTACAAATTCATGTCACAATTCACATAGTCAAAATACTGTAGTGACATTTTTGACGTCTAAGTAATTATTTTATTTACATGGAATGCTGAAGAACATAATTGTCATAAAGGAAGCCTTGGATTTATTATTGAAAAGCTAGCAAGTTAAATGGTAACTTCATCATTAAGAAAGCGTGGATTGAAATGACAGGGTGTGAGGTAAATTCCCAAATCGAATGACAAATATGAACGTCACATAGTCAATTCAATTAATTTTCCTCTACTTTTCGTTTGTCCAGTCCATCACCTTCCTCCAATATTTAGCTTTCATCTCACCCTGCCTGCAGATTTCTATTTAAATAGTCTTTTCATTACTTAATTTCCCACAGCTTCATTAGGTAACTCTGTAGCAGGAAAAAAAAGGTGAGACTCAATACTTTGAAATTAAACAACAAGTCGTTAAGTTTATGCCACTCATCTGAATTATTCTACCCACAGCTCTCACTAATTGGGAACAAAAAACACAAAAGACTTTTGTATTCTCGTTTGTGACGGCACTGAAATTGTCTATTGTTCTGTCTCCCAGCTTTGTAATCTCCCTTCAGTCACCAACACGTAGATACTGATAGGAATGAGCCCTAGCCTTAAAGCCTAAACTAAAGAACTCATAGAAGAGTGACAAAATATGACTAGTGGTCGGAAGCATAAGAATTAGAGATACTGTCTATGGATTAGGAGTGCAAACTTGCCACCTCCTAGACGTGTGATTTAGGACAAATTATTATTTAAATTTTCTCCGAACCTCAATCTTCTCACCTATAAAATAGGACATAACATCACCTGTTTTAACAAATTATTATAAGGATCAGTGAATTAGCATGTGTTAAGTGCTTTACACACTGTCTCACACAGATTTCAATTTTGACATTAATTTAAATAAAATATATAGCAAACGTCCAAAGCTTCTGTGTTTCTTGGCCTGTTTTAGTACAGCTTTTATATTGGAATAGCTTTACTGTCTAATAAATAGAAATATTTCCCAGAGACTATAAATGATATTTTGTTTCTTCAGAATTTAAAGAAGTTAACTGATAATTCCCTCAGGATATTTGAAGTATTAGTCATTACAGAATAAACATGACGAAATAGCTCACAACTTGAAAAAGAATGCCTGCTGGCTGATGTCCCTGGCTGATGAGGCATTAACATTGATGGCTGTCATAAGGTTGAAAATATTAAGGTATCGTGTGTCAGGCAGTAAATATTGGTCATGGCAGCAAGGAATCTTTTAAAATACATCTCATTTTATTACTGGCAATAAAGGCTTGCTCTCCTTCAGCCTGTGTTGTCATCTACATTGATATCTGTTTTATCACATGTTCAACAGAAAAGAGCTGTCTAAATGTCAGCCCACTGCTTTTATTGATCAGATGTAAGAAATGTGCTAGAATGTGCTTTCATTCTAAAACTTTGTTGTTAAATACTACCTTCTATCTGCCAAATCCCATTAGGTCCACATGTCTGATTGTGTGTGTTGATATAGGGGAGCCGTCGGGTGGACTCTGTAGAAGTTGAGTATGCATGTCCAAATCCACACTCTTGCTACTGTTTTATTCTACACCCCCTCCACATTTAGTAAGTATTCAGCCTGGGCGGTAATGTATAGTCTCTAACATGCAGCTTTATAATTGTCACATTGCATTTCATGTTTCTATGACTCCCCAAATTGATTTTAAATTTGTCCAACCTATGGGTACCCTCTCTTCTATGTTGCTATGTGCCACCCGGTAACATACTCATAAGAAACTGAGACTAACAGCCATGAAGTGCTTTTTTTTTGTGACAGACATGGTGTTGGGCACTCTATAGATTTTATTTCATTTACTTCTCCAATAATACCATAAATCTGGTTTTAAATAATTTTCATATTACTGATTAGGAAATGATATTCCAAAAGTTGAAAGAAGTTACCCAAAATAACACTCCAGAAAGGGATAAAAATGAGATTTAAAGACATCTGCCTGACTCCTAATTCCATTTTCTTGCTGCTATACTCTATTGCCCCAAATTCTCATGAATCTTTAACTGCAACTTTCTCATAGAGATAAAAATATTTAGAAAGGTACAGCCAGTTGTTTAGACTTGACTCTGCTTATTTAAAGAGGTATAGGGGGAAAATAACCAAAACAAGGTATTAAAATCCCCTTGAGAAGATAGCTCATTAATAACTTTAGCTCTAGAAAACTGTCCCCAGGGGAAAAAAAATCACAGATGTTGTCAAGTGCTGTTGAATAAGAATGCTCATCTGTAGCATTATTTTGAATAGTAACTTTTTGAAATAAATTTTAGAAAGTAAGAGGTAAGTTAAATAAATATAGGATACCCATATAATAGACTACTACACAGTCATGGAAGGGTATATTTTCCAAAACTAATGACAGCAACATCTACATGATATAATATTAACAGAAAAGTACAGAAGATAAATTGTGTAGAATATAGTAGTTTCATTATACAATGTGTGTGAGCATATACGCACACACACAAGGAAGAGGGACTATAAATGTAATGTTATAAACAGAGAGAAATGAACTAAATGCTAATAGTACAATGGAATAATGGGTGGTTTTTATTTTGTGTCTATATCCATTGTAATTACTGAGTGCTTAACTAATGTCACAAGTAGTGTTTTAACTCATGTAGATGTATTAACTTATTTAACCCTTCAAATAAATATAAAAGTTAGGAGCTACTATTATGCCCACTTTACAGATGAGGAAATTGAGGAACAGAGTGATTAAGCAACTGGTAAAGCTGGTCTAGTTCCACACCCATGCTTTTGAAGGCTAAGGAAAACTGGCTCTAATAAACAAGTGTTAGTATTATAAAACAGGCCAACAACCGAATAGAAAACCCTTTGAGAGGAACTGTTTTTCTTCCCTGCCTTAAGTAAACTCAAATAGGGAATGCAGGCTTCTGCCTTTTTTCCACAAATAAAGTAGCTAAAAGAGCACAGCTGTTAACACCCTGTTCTGTGGGGCCTTGCTTTTTGAATTGCTTCTAGACTCATACTCTCCACAACCCAGGGTAGTTTTAGAACACCCCAGGCCCCAAATGCTTAAAAAATGCAAGGCAGACAAAAATATTGGCAGAACAACATGAATAAGGCTTTATTCTCCTAAAATATACCTGGACAACTCCCACATTGCGATTCCAAAAATCACTCTCCAGAAATGTCCCTAGAACAAATTTTCTTGAAACTCTTCAGCTAAAACAAACACAAATATGGTCCAAAAGAGGCACTATGGAGTGACAACAATTTTGAACCATAGGACCTTAGGAACTGCAGAGCCAAAAGAATGAGAGGTTATGGCCACGCCACAACTTGACCCTTGGTTTGCCTGTCGTATGCCTCATTAACAGGAAAGAGGCATTCTAATTTCCCTAGCTTATAGTAACATTATAATTTATTAATTAACGACATAATTTGAAAACCTGTTTACACACTAACTTCAAACTTTTTGTCTGACTAAAAAAGGTAAAATCTAGGAGATAAACCAACTTAGACTGGGGTGGAACCCCCAACTGTTGTGTTTGAACACTTCGATCCTTCTTCACACAGATAATCAGAACAGCATAGGCATCTGCTTCAAACTGGGCCAATTTCTGCTGAGCCAATCAAATTCTCCCTCATGGAATCAAACCTTTGCTTTCCCAGGTGGTCAATAATCACTACGTGTAACTGGAACTGTGACATGTAAACTTGAAAAGTATATGCCACAAGTGGATGGAGAAACAGAAAACAAACAAACAAAAAAAACCCAACTCTTCGAAGTAAGAGAAAAATAAAGTTTCTTTTTTTTAAACCCCAATAAATTAAAAAAAAAAAAAAGAAAGACAAACACCATATGATCTCACTTATATTATACATGGAATCTTTAAAAAGCAAAATAAATCAATAAACAAAACAGACCCATAAATATACAGAGGGTACTAAAAATGCATACACATTTTAAGAAAGGAAAACTGTATTAAAATTGTAATAATATATACCAATAACAGAAGATGAATACAAGAAGTCACGTCTGACTTCTGCAATTAGAAGAGGTGCTCAAAGTGATTACCATCAGCATCCAGACACTTCTGATTACAGCGAATTCCTGCTTGAGCAACACTGACCGAAGTGTCCACTTGTACATATTTTTGGCACCCCCAATAGAGAACAAGCTGGTGGTTGCCAAAGGGGAGAGGGTAGGGAGATGAGAATAAATAAAAACCTGGTCTTATATAGAATAACATTCAAAACCACTCTTGCATTCTAAAAGTAATTCAGTTTTTTAATAAATAAATACGACATAAAAAACAAAAAAAATAAAAAATTAAAAAATAAATAAAGAAGATGTACAGAGGACCACATTAAAATGAGAAGAAAGTAAAACACATACAAAATTTCAATCATCTTCCTGTTTCATTCGCAATACACTTGCAGGCTGTCACACCTTTCATGGATTATAAAAATCACATGACCCCACTAATTCCAGTAGAGAAGCAAGACCAGAGACAGTGCTGAACTTAACACTATCATTTCTAATAGTCTAACAGCAGCAATTTTGTTCCTCTGTATAATGCTTTATCTTTTACAAAAGGCCTATAAAGAGTGATGTGCAAGTATATGTTTAACAACAGGCTTTCCAAAAAAAAAGCTGAATGTGTGTGTTCACATAATTACACAATTTATTATAAGTTTTACTGATCTAAAGTATGTATAGCTGAGCACACAATTTACAAATAATAGTAATATACATAATATGTTTTAATGGTAAATTCCATAGGGCTAATTGATTCCCATAGAATGTCTTAAGTGCAGACAACAAAATAATAAATCAAGCCCAGATTTGCAGTGTTTGACAGTTTCTGTGGTATAAATATTCCCACCATGGCCGATTATAAACTACCAATGTGATGTCATTGAACATGGATTGTGAAGAGATGAACAGTAGCATACGACTGCATAATATTTTCACCATACAGATTAAAAAGACAAAGAACAGGTGACAGCAAAGAGTATAGCTAATAGTGAAATGCAGTAAAATAATTAGGAAGTGATAACTTGAGTATGTCTTAACTTTCTTCTAAAATATAATTGATTTAAATTTAGGATTACTCATATATATTTAATTTTTAATAATCACTTTATTTAACAACTGGCACCTGTCTCAATCCCATTTAAACCAATTCCAGCACAACATTGAAAACTATTGTCCTAACACCTTAGTAGGGCCGGTATTGCTACTCTAGATCAAGTGACTATAGTCACAGAGTCATTTACTTATCAAACTAGTAGATTAAAAGTTTTAATGTGAATAACTAGTACATGGTGAACCTAGAGATTTTGATTCAATAAATCTGTTGTGGGGACCTAGGAGGAGTCTGCATTTTAACAGGCAAAGTGCCTTCCTCATGCCAGATGATTCATTCAGAGAATTACAGCGTCCAGCATTTCTTGACTACATACGAATATTCTGTGCCATGTTCGGAATACACCGTGGTTGACTAACGGGTTCTGTAACAAAACTGATCAATCCAGTGACAGAAAGTAACCTCACAGGATGATTCAACCATAAATTCCTAACTGGGCAGGTTGCGGTGGGTAGTCACATCCCAGGCCTATGACTTCCTTAGTAAAAGGCTTATCTTTGCCTTAAGCAAGCTCTGTCCATTATTTCTGGGCATCTAGGTTAACACACTTTTGAAGTGCCTTTTTCAGATCCCTAGGAAGTGTAATCACCTTCAAGAGAGTACATAATCTTGTTAACAATCCTGTAATCCAATCCCCGTCTTGCTTTCTTCCACCTTCATGTAGTCTTCCTATGTTCCCTCCTTATTTCTAAATAAATAAAAGAAACTGCAAACTGTCATTCTGAGAGGCATTTTTCTCAGTCTGTTGAGATCTTGCTTCCAGGCTCATCCTCCGTTTGGCTCAAATAAACTCTTACAAAAATTCTCTACTGGATTGGACATTCTTACATAGACAACACGGGCACAAAAAAGACAAGAATTATAAAGCAACCATTGAAGTGGAGCTGTGTTTGCCACCCCAAAATATGCCTCTTTGGGGATAGTTATCATTTTAGACTGGTTAATTTTAAGAAACAGCAGACCTGGCAGAAGCTCTGAAAACCAAGTACAGCAGCCTTGAAGGGGGAAAAAAAATGTTTTCCTCCCCAACACTAAGATACTGGTACATACCAGATACTTTGGGAAAACAGCAGATTTTAGCTTGGGAGAGGAGACATAAGAGAAAACAATGTTTGACTTGAGTCTTGACAGAGCCCAAGCTAATCGAGAAAAGGGGAAGAGAGGAAGGGCCGTTCAGGGCAGAGAGAGTGGCATGTATATGGTCAAGTAGGCAAAAAGAATTTGGTCTACTAGGATGACAGCACCTGCCTTGGGGATGTGATTATTTGTCTTTTGCAGCCACATTTATCTGGCATAGGTTTTAGCATATAGTAGGCATGTATTTGTTAGACTTTGTTCAGTCACAGAACACATGTAAGGAAGTAGTGGACGATTAGGCAAAAGACTTACGGTCAGTCAGGTCAGAAAGGACTTTTTAGAATGCCCGATACAAAGTAGGTGCTCAATAAATCTCCACTTTGCACTCTTTCATAGACATTCGTGTTTAAAATTAGTTTTATCACCATTACAGGATTATTGCTGTGAAAGGATTTACATAGGCTAGCTAACCCATAATGTCTAGAACCACAGAATTCTCTCACTGCATTTATAATTACTAATTTCTCAGAGAAAATGACAAAAACTATCAAAATGATGTTAGAAATAGTGCAACAAACCAAGGTCCCAGGGAAAACAGGAAATCACTGCATATTATTTTTCTCATTGTTTTTACCTCATTCTAATTAATCTGTTTTCAGCATAAAATGGGAATGCTATAGATGTTATTTTCTGTTTCTAAGGTTATCATTTCAGCTATAGACATTTTAATAAGGTAACCCAATTAACTTAAAAATCTATTAACTAACATAATAAAGAAAAATTAATGTAAGAACTAAATAATGGGTAGGAGGGATACCAAAGAGTAGGAGCTGTACATAAATCCAGCAAGAAAGGTATACTTGTCATCCTAACACACCAAATTTGTAGCCACTACACAACCTCTATGTACACAGTCACTTCTCTAATGTAATCTGCCCATTTGTCTTGTCTCCCCTCAAGCCCCATCGCTTGGTAGTATACGGCAAACACTCTGTTCCATAATGATCTGTTCCCTCCCTGTGCGTGAACCTCATCTTTGAATTTAGTCCTACATTATCTTGTTTTATGTCATTTTTATCTCCCAACCAGACTTTACATTTTCAGAGAACTTCTCTTGCATTTCTCATGGAGAATGGCATAATGCTAGATATATAAGAGACACTCAAACACTTGGTGAGTGAATAGACTAAATCATTTCCAGAAACTATGTTTAGCTTCTAGCTTCAATTGTTGATTTTCTCACCTCCCCACAGAATGAAGATGAAAATGTCATAAAGCTTTTAAAAAGTCTTAGACTGGGGACAGTGAAAGGCGATTATCAAAAGGAATTCTATTACGGAGTTTCGTGTTTTTTTCTTTAAGTTTATTAGTAAACTTAGTTTGTTAGTAAAGTATGTGGTATGTAAAACTGAAAACAACAAAAGAACAAGACAAACAAATGAGGAAATAAAAACTCACAGACATAGACAATAGTTTAGTGGTTACCAGAGGGTAACTTTACTAACAATTGTCACCTGAGTTGTTTTATAAGTGTCAGCAAATCATCAGAGGGCTCTGATCAGAAAGGCAAGGGATTTTTTTTTTTTTTTTTTTCTCTGCTTGCCCATTGTAAGGCTGAGGTGCCTACAATTGGTGTTGCTAAGTGAAATGCCCACAAACATCCTAGGATATATGCTCTTGATGAACATCAAAGAAGAAAGAGAAAGAGGGAACAGGTGTCTCAAGGCTGCTTTAACCTTGTCTTCTTTAACCAATTTATTGAAATTCAAAAGAGAAGGACTATTTACAGAATTCCAAAACTGAATCATATATGATACATTTATTCAATAAATACTATTTCCAATATCGTAACAATAGCTAACATTCTGAACACTTTCTTCTGTGTGATATGTTGTATAAGCACTTTTCAGACATCCTCTTATTAAACTCTGACAACACTCTCTATATAAATACCCTAATTCCCCACATTTTAGAAATGAAGAAGCTTAAATTAGATAAGAACTTGCACCAAGGTAACAACATGAGTAAATCACAAAGCCAAAAGCTGTAACCAGGTCTCTTATGCCAAAGCCCAAAGAACACCAACATCTAGGATTACAAGATTCAATTCTCAACAATATAAGTACAATAAGTACTTGGGTTCCCTTTCGGGACTTTATTTTTTCTATTTGAAAAATTCAAAATAAGACACCAAATCCATGGTATGAAAAAAAGCTGGAACAAGGGGATTTGCAGGGTCTGAGGTAACAAGGATAAAACAAACTGACTTAAAGCCAACAGACTTCAGGATTTCCAACATACTCATAGCAAACAAGCATCCAAACAAACAAACAAAACCCCTGGTTAAATGTGGACCCTTGGCAGAAAAACCAGTTATATAATTTTGCTAAAGGTATAATCACCCTAAAGCGCTTATGGGAAATTCAGATTTAATTTATAACGTATTTATATTCATTCCATGTACAGGCCATATGCCATTCAGACTTTGCAGGATGTTCCACAGAGGACAAGAACTCCAGAAAATGCTATTATTGTAAGACTTTGGCTATGCATTATCTGTATATCTTAATAACCTCCCTCTAGCACCCAAAGGTAGCTTCACAGACAAGAAAAAGGCCTAGGAATTAATGTTGAAAAAGAGTTTTCCACACAGCTTCACCTGTTCAATTGACAGAAAGAAATCTCTGGCCGCACGCAAAGCAGTGGCCACAATAAAACAAGAGCTTAATGTTTAGCTATCATTATCAGCATTATTGTTTCCACAGTTTGAGGTCAGCAGTAAGAGGAATCAAGCCATCCCGGGATATAGTTTCAGGGATAGCTAATGGCTATTCTCTAGCCCCTAATTAACACCGCTGCTGAGGTGGTTGGTGCTTAAATTTCCACCCCCTCAAAAAAAAAAAAAAAAAAAAATCATTCCTTTGGCTTTAGATTTTGTCTTGTGAAAAGGCAAAATCAAGTTCCACTGGTTGATAGCACTTTAAGCTTCGAGGCTTATTTACATGGAAGATTCCCCATGTTTATCAGATTTCTTTACAGCAAGTTTTACCAAGGAAAGGAAGAGGAGGGTTTGAGGGCATTAAAAACAATCTTGGGGCAAAAGTGGACAAGCAAGAACAGAGTTTTCCAATGAGACAGATCAAAGTATGCAAACAATGGAGTGGGCTCTGGAGTCAATATTATAACAGCAAAGTCTCCCTCTCCTTCTGTTGCCATTAGCAGTTTAGTGTATGCTGTTCAGCTACTCAAAATCTTCTGCGATATAGCAGATATGCTGCTTTATTTACAGGGAAACCGACCCAAAGAACGTCAGACAAAGGAGTTTGAAATTTATAGTCAGGGTGAAATTTACAGGCAGGGTGTCAGTTGTTACAAGCATTCATGTGTGTCTACTTGCTGACAGAAAATCGTGACTTCCCAGATTTTAGGAAAGGCAGATTCCTCTGCAAAGAGGACTGGAGCCGAAAGCTCTACCTATCAGCCGTGAGTCAAAAAGCCTGGAAGGGTGGGGGCAAGCTGGATGACTCCAGGAAGTGGGTGGGGAGGAAGTTGCCGAGGTTTGAGCCAACAGTGACAATAGCAGGTTTGCCTAGTAGGGGGTGTCCCGGGCCACTGCGCGCAGCGGTCACATGCGCTTTTGGCAATACTGTCCGATTTCGATTCCCGTCATCACCGGTACAGCTCTGGTTTGGGACGTAAAAAGGGACCGTAAAGTGGGCAGCAGCAGGGGTTTCCACCACTGAGTCACAGCCCAGCTAACTTTTACAGCATTTCCCAGAAAGAAAACAGGAAGTCTCAGTCCCGCAGCCCACCACTCGCTTCTAGTTTCTTTTAACCGCTCTCTGCCACTCGACCCGGGGTTGACTCCAGACCCACAACTGGAGTGTCTCCCATTCATTGCGCAACTTCTCACCCGCGCAAAACCTCGGTGAATCCCAAGCGTTTGCCAAGCGCTACCAACCGGGCAAATGAGAGGGCAGGAAGAAGGAAGGGAAAGGCTGCGTCCTCACCTGCAGGACACGGTCACCTCCACCCGCGTGGCCGGGATGGCCGCACTCAGCTGGTTCAAGTCCCCGATGCCCGCAGTGCTGGTGTACCGGCTGTCCATCTTGGGTGGAGGAGCCGTGGACTTGTCCCGCGCCCACATCCAGAGCTCAGGCCGACTCAGGGTTCCGAGCCCAGCTCCAGCCAGACGGGGATAGGGGTTGAGGGTGGAGGCAGAGGAAGGAGGAGGAGGCAGTTCGCTGGATGGAGGAGGGAGGAGGGAGGAGGACCTCCGAGCAGAGCTGCGAGGGAACAGCGCGAGCCAGTCCCGCCAGAGGCTGAAGCTGCCAGGGAAGTGGTGCACCGGGCTCCCGGCTTTCCTGCTCCCTCTTTGCAGGATGCAGCTCCAGAGAGGGACACTCCGTAATCCTTTTCTGGCTCTGGGAGTCCGGCTCCGCGAAGCCACACTGCAGCCTGGAGGGATAGGTGGCACCAGACTCAGACCGTCTAGGAGACCGAGTCCTGGCCCGCTTTACGTGCGATTTGGGTTTTGTCTCCGCCTCTACACACCCACACCCGCCTGCTGGGCCAGGACTCTCATGTCAATCATGTGTGAACGGGAATGTCACGCAGTTTCTTCGCCCGGGTTGGAAGCTGGAGGTGTGGGCGCTTCTGCCGGTTCCTAACTCCCGTATAAGTGCACCCCTCTCCACCCTGTGCTGGTCCTCACCTCCTCCTCGGAGCCCACGGAGGTTCCTCCCACTATGCCCTCGGGCAGATGAACCGGGTCCCTGCTGCTGAACTGCCCACCCTCTGCCACTTGAAGGTTGGGGAATATGGGACACGAGGACGATATCCAACCTTCTGTAAGCGGAGGTAAAGTGACAGATCAATGTATGGGACAAAACGGGAACAGGGTGGACTCTAAGGTGGGGGAAAAAACTAGGATTTAAGGAAGTCATCTGGTTTCCCTCTTACCTCAATTCTTCGGAACATGGGGGAGGGGTCTAATGGTGACATTCCTCCTACAGTCAGGGCTCCTCTGAGCCCTTACGTTTACAAATGCCTGTAAGTCCTACCCTAAAACCCTTAGGTCACAACCCTACAATGCCCCCCCCCCTTACCCCGACTCCCACCGGGCAACACCTGAATGAAATTGGACGGGTAGAAGCAGAGGAACGGAATTGAGGACCGCGTTTGGTAAACGGGATTCCGGGGCAGCCAGACCAGTGCCAGGGTGCCGAAGCCGCAAAAGCATAGGGAGGTACCCGCCGCTCCCCTCCCTTGCAGCGTCTTTTATTGCCGGCACCTTTGCTCCGGCCTTGCCCATGCGCCTGCGGGTCCCCGGTGCCTTCGCCACCAGGGGGCGATCGAGAACAGGACGTAGTGTAGGGCAAATACCGACAGGAGAGAGGGGACGAGTTTCAGCCTTTTTTTAACGCGCCAAACACGGAGTTTACCACCTTGTAGGACTAACTCAGGGAGGAACAGTTTTCATAAGTGAGGACCTGCCATACGTGGTAACATTTAAGTCCACTTGGACCACCTGCCTAGAGAATTTACATAGTTGCGGGTGAGGATGTGTAGGCAGAGTCTTGTGGCTTCCCAAGTATCCTTCCATGTTTCATTCTTGGTGTCCTTTCCTGATCTCCCCACACATCACTTGTCACCCCTTAAGTCCAGAGGTTCTCTGTTTCTCTTCCTCTTTCCCTATCACATATTGAACTGTAGTTTATTGCTATTTAAAAAGTCCTAAAACTCCAGGTATTTCTTATTATTTTGCCCAAAATGAATTTGGGGGAAGAGAGTTACTGTATTTTTTAAAGCTAACTAAACTTTTATAGAAGCCTACCGAAGAAGTAAAAGTTGAAAGCTTTAAAATAGTACTCAACTCATAGAACCTTTACTTCTTATGCTTTCTACTTTATTGAGCTGTAATGATATATAATAAACTGCACATATTTCAAGTGTACCACTTGAAAAATTATGATGCATATAGTCATGTGAAGCCAAAACAACAATCAAAATAATCTTGCAGGGACCCTGGTCCCGCTCCCCGTATAAGAACACAGGATATGGTGAGGCCAAAAAGGAACACTAACGGAGCCATAGATAGGGCTCATACCACTATATTCCCGCTGGCTGCTGGGTTGGAGACACAGGAAGCAGGAGCTGCAGGACCTGCAACCTGCCTTCCACTTCTCTGCCAACCAACCAACCCCTTGCTAACTGCAATCCGCGCTTGCTAGCTCAGTCACGGCAGTTATATCAGTGGCCAATGGCTAACTGGTAACAGCTGATGGCCACCCAGCCACAGTGGATGGCCATCTGATTACAGCTGATGGCCGTCTAATAACCAAGCCAGCACCTTTCCACGTGAGGCCGAGAGCCTGGAAACTACTCTCTGGGACTCTGTCCCCACACCATTCTATCACTCAAAAAGTTTTCTCATGTCTCTTTTGTAATCACTCCCTCCTTTCATCACTAAAGACAACCCTCTGAGCAACCACCTATATTCTTTGTATCACTATAGATGAGTTTGCATTTCTATAAATATATATAGTATATGGAATCATACAACATGTGTTATTTTTTGTGTGGCTTCTTCCACAGAGCAAAATTCTTTTGCTAATCATCTATCTTGTTGAGTACATCAATACTTCATTTCTTTTTATTGCTGGCTGGTATTCCATTGTATAGATGTGTCACAAATTGTTTACCTATTCATGCATTGAATGTTTAGTTGTTTCCAAGTTTGGGTTATTACAAATAAAACTGCTATGATCATTTATGTACAAGTCTTGTACATAATATATACTTTCATTACTTTTGGGTAAATTTCCAAGAGTGGAATAGTTGGGTCATATAGAATGTGAATGTTTAACTTTTTAGGAAACTGCTAAAGTGTTTTCCAAAATAGCTTTACTATTTTTCGTCCCCACAGTATTATACCGTGTTTCCCTGAAAATAAGACCTAGCCGGACCATCAGCTCTAATGCGTCTTTTGGAGCAAAAATTATTATAAGACCCAGTCTTATTTTAATATAATGTAAGACTGAGTGTTATATAATGTAATATAGCATAATACTGGATCTTTAATTAATTTTTGCTCCAAAAGATGTATTACAGTTGATGGTTCGGCTAGGTCTTATTTTCGAGGAAACACGGTATAAATTCTAGGTGCTCCACATCCATACTAACACTTATTGTTGCTAGGCTTTTAAATTTTAGCCAATCTAACAGATATGTAAGGTTAATGACTAATGATGTTGAGCATATTTTCCTGCCTATTGGCTATCTGTATATCTTCTTTGGTAAAGTATCTGTTCAAATATTTTGCTCATTTTTATTGAGTTTTATTATTTTTGAGTTTCAGAGTTCTTTATATATTCAATAATCATAAGTTCATCATATTGAAGTAAGCTTTAAATGATAAAATTTCTAAAGTATATTCAAACTGTTAATATAGTCAGCACATAAAGAACTACAATTTTAAAAAATAATTTTTAATAACCTAATAAATATCATGAATTATGATGTCTGTTTCTTTACACTTTTATTTTAGAGAATTTTTCATAAAAAATTTATTTATATTCATTAAAATTGATTTAAATAATATAAATGACTTTAAAATGTGCTAAAAATTAAAGCTAGATTTCATTTACTAAAATTTATAAGCAGCCATATTCACCAAGTCAGTGATTCAGTAACATTACTTAAATGTTTACTATGAACTAGGCACTGTGCTAGATAGGGGGTAAAGCTCCTTCTGGCAAGGAGATGTGTGACTGGGTAGAGATTATAGTGAATGAATCATTGAGTTCTTTAGTATTTCTCAGATTTTATTATTCCACAAGATTAGAGACGATCTCAGTTTGTAAATTAAATTGCCACTGTCCATTATTTTTCAGAAGCATTTATTTATAAAAGAATCAGCTAGCCTGAAGAGCCTTACAATATAAGGACAAAGTTCATTTACCTCATCTGGCAAGTGCTGTATCAGCTCATGCAGAAATCTAAAACAAATTGGACTGAGCAGTTCTTCAGGCTATAGCTACATCAGTGGAAAATTTGCTCTGTTGGGCCCACGAACTATTCCACCCCAACACAAGTCAGAAATACCAGCATTGCCATATGCTCACCTTCAAAATGTCTTCAGGAAATCCAAAGAAACAGATAACTATGTCATTATTTAACCTCTATGGATAGCTATATAATCAATTTAACTACTTAACCTGCTCTATAAAGGTACAACTTATAAAATAAACTTATATAATAGCAAAGAATGGACTAACTGTTTAATTGTTGGGAAAATGCAGCTGAGTGAAGACATTTTGATGAGTGTTTGTCATGCAGGGTGTCATGCGGGGTCTCAGCTCCTGCTCCCCACATAGGAACGCAGGATATGGTGACGCCAAAAAGGAACACCCACAGAGCCATAGATAGGGGGTTCATACCACTATAGTCTCATTGGTGGCTGGGTTGGAGAAACAGGAAGCAGGAGCCACACTGTTCGCAACTCTCACTGCACTACTTGCAGGTTCAGCCACCATCTTCTTGCTAGCCCCCATTTTTCTGCTTGCGTAGCCACGGCAGTTATATTAGGGCCAATGGCTCACTGGTTACAGCTGACGGCCAACTAGCCACAGCTGATGGCCATCCAATCACAGTTGATGGCCATTTACTACCTGAGCCAGCACCTATCTATGTGAGGCCGAGAGACTGGAAACTGCTTTCTGGGGCTCTGTCCCCACACCATGTGGTCCCTGAGTCTTGCTTCTGATACTTTGTGTCTCAGCTGAAGAAGATGAAGTCTTCAGGGGAAATTGTCTACTGTGGTCAGGTATTTGAGAAATCCCCCCTACGGGTGAAGAACTTTGGTATCTCGCTGCACTACAACAACCGCATTTGCACCCACACATGTACCCGGAGTATGTGGACCCGACAATCACCGGTGCATCACCTAATGCTGTCGAGATATGAGGGCCAAGCACCACTCCCGCGCCCACTCAATCCAGATCATGAAGGTGGAGGCGATAGATCGCAGCTAGCAAGTGACACCAACCTGCCGTCAAGCAGTTCCATGACTCCAAGATCAAGTTCCTCTTACCCTATTGGGTCCTTTGTCGCCAGCACAAGCCACACTTCACCACCAAGAGGCACAGCACCTTCTTTTATATTCAAGGCCTTCCTGTCCCTGGGTCTGCCCAAGTAAACTCCTTGAGAAAACAACAAAAAATTATAACAAATGTAGCAAAATTAAGATATGTTCTGAATAAGTGTCCAGAAACATTAAATCCAATATTCTAATCAAGTAACACCTTTCCAAAGGTTCTTGGATGGTTATTTTGGTAAACTTATTCTCAAGCAAAAAAATTTTTTTCTGTTTGATAAGTAAATTTTATACTCAAGGGACCACTTAGAATACAGGATGCTTTCAATTTCAGAATTTCATACTTAATATTTAAGCATATAAAAGAATGTTTCAAATTATGTTTTGAAAGTCTTGGGTTGGTTTTAGTAATACTTGTTTTTCCATTATCACAGAGTCATTTGGTTCAACACTGGCTGTTCAATAAAGAGATGCCATAAACTTGTGGGGGTTGGGGGAAGGGTGGACCAGGAAAGTGGTCAAACTGAGGTTAGTTATCTTACTATGACTGAATCTTTTTTTAATGATAACATTTTAGTTATTTATTGCTGTGTAACAAGTCAGTCCAAAATGTAACCACTCAAAACAATAATGGTTTTACTTTTTTTCATGATTCTTTGAATCAGCAATTAGGGCAGTGTTTGGCCAGGCAGTTCTGCTCCAGGTAGTGTCAGTTGGGGTCATGCACATGGTTGCATTCAGCTGGAGGCTGGCTGGCCTGGAAAATCCAAGAAGTCTTCATTACCACATCTGGCAGCTCAATGCCCTTCCTTCAGGTGGCTTCCCTGGTTTCTCCTCATTCAGTAGTCCAACCAGAACTTCACAGCATGGTGACTGGCTTTCCTAGAGCCAAAGCAGAAGCTGCCAGGACCTGAAAGGCTAGGCCTGGAACTAGCACAGTGTCACTTCCACTGGTTTCTGTTTGTCAAAGCAAGTCATATGGCTGGCCCAAATTCAAAGGGGACAGGGGAGGTGGCTGGGTTGACTTAAAGAGTGGAGAAACATGTACAAATTGGAAGGAAGGCATTGAAAGTAGTCATCTTTGGGGACTACCCACTAAAAATAGTCAATTCAATTAAGACTAAAATAATTATATATTCCTCATTTTTTTAAAATCCCACTGATCTAGTTTTTCCACTACTTCTAATTTGTTCTGTTTGAGAAAATACATCTATATAAGGAACCAGACGTCTTGTAGCATACATTGTAATAAGAGCATAGTAGTAAGCAAGGATTTGTCTTTAAGAATGACTTGCTAAATATATGCTTAACGAGGAGGAAAAAATATAGAAAATATGAAGAATATGTTCCCTGCTTTAAAGCATCTTAGTTTAGAGTAAGATCCAGCATTAGCTTATTACACCAATAAAAAATATGAAGAGCAGGAAATAAACTGTGACTTATCTTGAGATCATGTGGTATAGACCGACGTGACTGATACTCAGGGAAAGACATATTAATGAGAAAGAATAATCATTAGAATTTTCCTGGGAAAATGGAACTTGACACTTTTCAATAATAAAAGGAAAGAACAGAGCAATGTAAGTAAGGAAATATGAGCAAATGTAGAAGTAAAAATCAGTATTGCATATGTTTGTACAGTAATGAGAAGACCAAACTCACCAGAGAAGAAGCGTGCAAATTTGGATATAGTGAGGTTATCTTAATAGACCTTGTAATTAGAGAGAGTATGTATAAAAGGAGAGTAAGCTAAAGTTATTCAATCCTGCCATGTCCAGAAAAGTAACCACAAGTCACAAGTGGCTATTTAAATTTAAATTAATATTAAATAAAATTTAAAATGAAAGTTTCTCGGTTGCATTTGTTACATTTCAAATGCTCAATAACAACATATGGCTAGTAGCTACTCTATTGTATTATGTAGATTACAGAACATTTCTTTCACACTGTAGAGGTTTATTGAACAGTACTGACAATCTATTCTACCTCCTAATATTTCTGAAATCTATTGAGCTTTCACTTCCCCTATGCCACTACCATTAGTTCAGTTTACTACCATCTTTTAGCTGGAGTAATGTAACATTCTCCTACCTTGTCTCCATGTTTCCAGTAATGCCCTGCTTCAATCGCATCCCCATCCTGCAGCTAGAATGAACTTTATACAACACTAATCTGGTCTTCTCAAAGTCCTGGCTAAATCACTCATGTCCTCTCTTTTCCTGGAATGTTCCTCTATGCCTCTTTACCTAACTAACTCTTTGCGTCCCAAGTTAAATGTTACTTCCTCAATGAAGCCTTCTCAAATACCTCTGAGCCTCAGTATTCTTATCTTTAAATGATACTAACATCTATAATACAAAGTTGATGAAAATTAATGATAATATGTATAACTCATTTAGTGTTTAGCACTTGAAATGAGAGTAGTGAGGATGTTTATGGTAATGATAATAATTTGGTAATGGTAGTTTAAACTCCCTAGCTCTATTTTGTCATGTAAGCTACCCAAAGTCAAATAATAATTTCAAAAATTACTTACATAGCTCATATGACTAAAGGGGATTCACATGCACACTCACTATAATTCTGTCACATGACCTTCCCTGAACCATTCAACCATTCTAACCTATCATGCTCCTCTCCTAAGTTTATATATATATATATATATGTATATATATATATATATATATATATATATATATATATACACACACACACACACACACAGATGTATGCATGTATATATGTGGTGCCAAAAAAAGTATACACATTTTAAGAAAGGAAAACTGTATTAAAACTGTAATACTCCATATATACCAGTAACAAAAGATGAATACAAGTCACATTTGACTTCTGCAATTACAAGAGGAACTCAAAGTGGTTATCATCAGTGTCCAGACACTTCTGATTATGGTGAACTACTGCTTGAGCAACATTGACCAAAGTGTCCACCTGTATATATATATTTTTGGCATCCTCTGTGTGTGTGTGTGTGTGTGTGTATTATATATATATATATATATATAATCTTTTTAACTCCAGCTTTACTAGGTCAAACTCCTATTCATCCTTCTTAACTGAGCTATCTAAAGTGTCACTTCTAATAATGGGCTAATATCTAAAATATATAAAGAACTCATACAACTCAACAACAAAAAACAAACAATCCAATTAAAAAATGGGCAAAAGACCTGAACAGATACTTCTCTCAAGAAGGCATACAAATGGTCAACAGACATAGTGAAGCTCAACTTCACTAGCTATTAGGGAGATGCAAATCAAAACCATAATGAGATATCACCTCACATCTATTAGAATGGTTATCATCAATAAGACATGTAATAATAATAAGTGTTGGAGAGGCTATGGAGAAAAAGGAAGCCTCATGCACTGCTGGTGGGAATTAAATTGGTACAGCCACTACGAAGGCAGTGTGGAGGTACCTCAAAAAATTAAGAATAGAATTACCATATGACGCAGCAATCCCTCTTCTGGGTATTTAAATATGTGAAAACATTTATCTGTAAAGATATATGTACCCCTATGTTCATTGCAGCATTATTCACAATGACCAAGACATAGAAACAACCAAAGCGTCCTTTGATAGATGATTAGATAAAGGTGTAGTATATATACACAATGGAATATTACTTGGCCATAAGAAAAGATGGAATTCTGCCATTTGTGACAACATGGATGGATCGGATCTTGAGATTATCATGCTAAGTGAAATAAATCAGACAAAAAAAGTTGAGAACCATATGCCTTCATTCATATGTAGGATAGAAAACTGAAAGCAACAAAGGAACAAGACAAAGAAAGAAAGAAAAACTCATAGACACAGACAACAATTTAGTTGTTACCAGAGGGTAAGGGGATGAGGGTGGTAGAAAAGGTTAAAGGGCATCAAATATATGGTGATGGAAGGAGAACTTACTCTGGGTGGTGAACACACAATGCAATATATAGATGATGTATAGAAATGTACACTTGAAACCTATATAATTTTACTAACCAATGTTACCCCAATAAGTTTAATTTAAAAATCAACAATAAATAAGTATACAAAGTTCAAATCAACAATATTAAGTATAATCTTTTAAATGCACATATCTTGACATGATATTCAATACTGCCACCTTAAAAATATAGTAAAGCTAGTATTTAATAAACATATTTTTTTAAATTACAAAAATAGTAATAAAAAAATAAAATGTCACTTCCTCATGGAAGTGTCCAATAAATAGCTTTGCATTGCTTTTAAATAACTAATCTAACAGGACAACTTACATTACACATAGGGAAGAGACAAAGATGAAAATTCTTGTATCTAACAAGGAAAAAATGGCAGTTTGCATTTCTTTTAGAGTTATAGACATTTATTTGAATATGATCATCCAATGATAACCAATTAACATTAAGAACTTTCATAGAATAAACTTTATACTTCTTGAAATCCAGATGTCTTTAAAAGAAGCCTGTTATAAGAATTTTGTAAGGACATATTTTCATGGTTACTAAACAGAGAATAGGTCTTATTTTTTATAACTATTTTCAGCCTTCAGATTTATCTAAAGTTTCTTCTAAGTAGCTTTTCACTGAACCTGCTAATTTAGAGAGTGATTTTTTCAAAGCTGCCAGAAGAAATCATTCGGAAGAATGGGTCAGGAAGGGCAGGCTTAAAGAATTTTGAAATTTATCACATAATATAGGAAAGAAAAGATTCTTATAAAAGGACTATGAAGTCTGAAATATTTTGTTCCTACAAGAGCCTTCCTAAATGCCCTAAATAGGCTAGGTCATAGTACCTTTTACCTTTAAATATTATAATTAGAATAAGTATTGTGAGACAACTCGTTTAATTCCTATTTTCCCTGCTAGACTTTGAGTTTCAGTCTATCTTTTTCACTGACTATCTCCTGCACCCAGCATACTGACAGATATAAGACAAGTGCTGTGTGACTAGTGACTACTGAAACTTGCTTTGATACAGTGAGTTCAGGTGAGAGCCAAGCACTCAAGTGGAATGTCCAACAGGAATTTGGGGCTATGGTGAGGGGACAGGATTGTCAAGGTTGGAGTCAATAGCTTATAGTTAGTTGAAGCCAAGGATTTAGGTGAAAAATCCAGGGAAAAAGGAAAGAGTAATACAAAATAAAATCTGATGAGTTACTTCCCTGAGCATTGGAGGGCAAGCAAGGGTCACACCAAAGAAATGGGTGGGGAAGGAGCACTTGGACAAATGGAGAAGAGAAACCCCAGGATCGAGATACTAAGAACAAGGAAGAAGGTGCTTGTAAGAAGAAAGAGGCCAATGGTGCCTTGTTTTGTTGGTGCTATGGGTTGTCTCATTCTCTTTCTTGGTAGTTTCCAATATTACAGAATCTTCTAAAAATTTTCATTTATCATTGTAGGTCTGTCTTTCAGATTCTTCTGCTGAAATGCCCCTGGAAGCTCACCTTGAGCCCCACTTCACTGCCTCAAGCATGAAGCCCACCCTACTCCAGAAGTCTTCAGTGCAGAAAATAGATGCCCAGGAAGCAATTGCATACTGAGGACCTCACACAGGAACAACCCTATGGTATTTTACAGTTATGAAGTGTAAAGAATGCCTAATTTTCAAATTTGATTTAGATCACTTCTAGAGAAGGGCAGATAAGCATTAACTAGGATGTGGTTAGTGTGGTCTACTCTGGTTTCTTTCCTGCTTTGACGGTTAGAATGTGCAACCATGGGAAAGAATAAAAGTTGTGTTGGAAACTAGAGACACATACACACAAAAGAATATAAATCTTGAGTAGTTAATAACTTGGTGAAATTAATGTTCTTCTGGGATAACCCAGCCTTTTATTATATTTAAAATACTTATTTTAATGTGAAAGTGCTAAAGTTCTGCAGGACCGTTCCCCTAACTGTCCAAGAGATTTCGGCAGAATTTTGTAATTTATAAAACTGTTCTTCATAACCATGACAATTACTGTTAAATTTACCATTTGTCACAGTGAATGGAGTATTTTCTGTTCAAGTTCAGATCATTAAATTATTGTATTTCCCAACTGAGTCCCTTAGAATATTATAAGGTTTATAGAAATAAATTGTTTTGGGTTTTTGGGGTTTTTTTTTTGGGGGGGGCGTGAGGTTGTTTGTTTGTTTAGGTTCTCAGATGTTGAGGAAAAGTTTTCAGTCACCAAGAATGGTAATCTTTGCTTTAGGAGTAAGGACTTGAGTTATTTATTCTAAGAGAATGTGTTAAGGTTTAGTTTCTCCTTTAATAAAAGGATAATTTATGGCATTTATTAAGCTCTTCTTAAAATTCATCTATGAAGAGCTGTCCAAATGTTACTGGAGGCAGAAGGAATAGGGCTGCAGGGAGAGAGAGGTGAGGGAAGGAAGGAGGATGTGAGGGGAGGCAAAGAAGAGAGGAGATGAGGTCATTCTTTTAAAAAGGTGCATCTATAGCTAATTGTAATGGATTATAATACTATTAGCATTGCAGGCAGGGAAAAAGTCTCCACTTCCTGTTTTGCCATGACAGTTCCAACAAGGGCCAAGTAAGGACAAAGGAATCCCACCTCCCGAAGGGAAGGTATAGTCAGCTTGGACCCACTTTGAGAATGCTTATAACGCCACCCTTATATCTTGAATACTGTATTTTGTGCCCTCATTCAAATAAAATCCTAAGCCTCTTTGTTCTTTGAAGCAGGTGCTCTTCTCCTGCCCACTCCCACCATTTTGGGAGTGTGCTTTCTCCTTTTCCTTTAATAAATCCACTGCTTCCTTGGCTTTGTTTGCTTGGCTTATTCGGTGTGTCCTTGAGTTTTTCCCTGTGATGATTCCAAGGACCTGTTCTCTGGTGACACAGGGAACAATTATCTTTAAGTTTCAACATCATAAAATCTACCTATTTTTGCCTGTTGATGTTGAGGGACCAACATCCCATAGATGATACTTTTGCTAAATAACACTGATACTGTTAAGGAGAGCCACAGTAGGAAATCCTTCTCTTGAAGATCTACACATATTTTATAGACTGGAGCCAAGTTTTTTTATTACGTCGTCTCGTTTTGCAAATATAGACAGTGAAAGAAAGTAAAATATTTAGTCTATTTAAGTCAAAATAGCTATTTACATGGCCTCTGTATGCTTCTGGACTTTTCAATTTCTAGTCTACTCTGTCCATGTCACTGAAAATTATCTTGATGAATTAAGAGGTTTGAATTTTAAAGTCCCATATTTAACTCAGCTATAGTTTTCTAATGAAGTAACACTCTATTTTAGTATGCTAGAAGGTAAAATATTTTTACGAACTCTGTGTTCATGTGTTACACTATGAAAGTTATTCTACTTTTTTAAAAAGCAATCAAATGGAATTCAAAATTTTAAATTTTCTAAAAGAAAATGAAAAACAACCCAATAGAAAATCCTGAGCAAAGGACAGAAATAGTTCAGAGAAAGGAAATGCAAATAGCTCTAAATTATATGAAATTATGCTGAACTCATTTATAATTTAAAAAGGCAATTTAACAATAGAAGAAGATACTACTTTTTCCCGGTTGATAGTGTTGAGAGAGACCTCATACTAAGGTCTGACAATGAAGTTTGCAAACTTGTTGCAATGATGTTGCTAACCTTTTTTGATATCAGAGGGATTATTCATTATGAATTTATATCAACTGGACAAACAGTTAACCAAGTTTACTATTTGGAAGTGCTGAAAGACTGAGTGAAAAATTTAGACGAACTGAACTTTTCGCCAATAATTCATGGCTCTTGCATCACGACAGTGCACCAGCTCACACGGCACTGTCTGTGAGGGAGTTTTTAGCCACTAAAAAAATAACTGTATTGGAACACCCTCCCTACTCATCTGATCTGGCCCCCGGTGACTTCTTTCTTTACCCATAGATAAAGGAAATATTGAAAGGAAGACATTTTGATGACATTCAGGACATCAAGGGTAGTACAACAGCTCTGATGACCATTCCAGAGAGAGTTCCAAATTGCTTTGAAGGATGGACTAGGCACTGATGAGGATGCATAACTTCCCAAGGGGAGTACTTCGAGGGTGACCGTAGTGATATTCAGCAATGAGGTATTGCTAATATGTAATGATACTCAAAATGAGGTACTCATTTTTCTAGGATGAGTCTGCGAACTTAGTTGTGAGACCTCATACATTGCTGGTAGAAGTATAAAATGGTGTAACCTTCATAGAGAACAATCTGGCAATATTTATCAAAGTTAAAATGGTTCAATTGGATATCCATTTGAAAAAACAATTTTTAATCCATGCCTTATATCATATGTAAAAATTTACCCAAAATGTGTCAAAGATCTCAATGTAAAACCTAAAATTATAAAACTTGTAGAAGAAAATATAGGAGAAAATTTTTATGACCTTGAGTTAGGCAAAGATTTCATAGATAATGACACCAAAAGCATAAAAAAATAAATTGATACATCGGACTTTATAAAAATTAAAAATTTCTATTTTTTGAAAGATGTTGTGAAGAAAATAAAAAGTCAAAGCATACACTAAAGGAAATATTTTATAAAACATATATCTAATCTGGTCAATGACTTGCATCCAGAATATATAAAGAACCCTTAAAACTCAGTAAGAAAGCTAACAACTTCACCAAAAAAAAACACCACATAGCAAATAAGTATGCGAAAAATGCTCAATATAATTAGTTATTAGAAAAGTATAAATTAAAACCACAGTGAGATATCAAAACACACTTTCTAAGATGGCTAAAATTAAAGAGATTGACCACACCAAATGTTGGCAAGAGTCTTAAGCACCTGGAACTCTCATACATTGCTAGTGGAAATGTGGAATGTACAGCCATTTTGCAAAACAGTTTGGCAGTTTCTTAAAAGTTAAGTATACACTGACCATATGATCCAGCTATTCTTGTACTAGGCATTTTCCCAAGATAAATAAAAGCATATGTCCATACAAAGATGTATATGTGCATGTTCATATCAGCTTTATCTGTAATAGCCAAAAATTGGAAACAAAAGGTAGATGAATAAACAAATGATTGTATGTCATACAACGGAATACTAGGGAACAACGAAAGGAATGAACACATCCACCTGATCTTCACTTAAGATCTCACTATGAAGAGTTCTTCTGTAACCATAAGATTTATTTTGTCTGGGAAGGATGTTTCTCAATTGTTCTCTTGGACATGCAATTCTCACAAGTATTTCTATAATAATAGTCCTGTTTCTGTTATAATACAGTTTCTGTAACAACAGGACTTTTATTACAGAAAATTATGATAGGGTCACTATTATGATTCTAAAGTTTTTATTTCAAATTGTTCAGAGGATGGAAATTCTTTCTCCCAAGTAGTTTTTACTTTGGATTTGGGGTTTGTTTGTTTGTATGTTTGAAACTTTGGTCTTTTTAGGATTTTGTTCAATGACAGAATATCTTCTTTTGCTTCAGTACATATTGTGGCTGAGAAGTTACCTCTGATATTTGTTTGTTAGCTTGTGGTGCACACACACACAAAAAAGTCCAAAATAATGAACTGTGGCTACAGGCAACAATATGAATCTCAAAAGAATTATGCTTCATGAAAGAAGCCAGACAAAAAGAGTACATACTGTATGATTCCATTATTATAAAACTTTAGAAAATGTAAATAATCCATAGTGAAAGACAGCAGAAAATTGGTTGCCTAAGAACCAGGAAATGGGGTGGGGATAGGTGAGCCAAGAAGGAGAGATTACAAAGGGACATAAAGAAATTTTGGGAGGTGACAGGTATGTTTATAATCTTGACTGTGGTGATGGTTTTTACAGTTGTATATGTATGTCAAAACTTACTAAATAGAACACTGTAATTATATGTAGTTTATTGTATATCAATAATACCTCAATAAAGTCATTTTTAAAATGCATGGCCATTTCACTTGGCAATTCCAATTCAGGAATCTATTCTACAGAAATATTTGCAAGTGTGTGATGTTATATTTGCCAAAGGTTACTTATTATTTATCCCACCAGAGTTAAGAATACCAAAAGACTGGAAACAAATTAAATGTTCATCAGTGGGAAACTTGATAAACAAATTGAGACATATAATTGAATATTAGGTGGGAATAATAAAATATGTTATTTGGTGCTAGGGGACTATCTCCAAGATATTGAGCAATAAAAACCAGAGGCCAAACAATGGGTATAATCATGCTAACCTTTGTGTTTAAAAATTAAACCTATATAGAGTCATATTTGCATATAGGTATAGATATAGATATATAGATATGGCACCGGGGGTGCCAAAAAATGTATACACATTTTAAGAGGTGTTAACACTTTGGTCAACGTTGCTCAAGCAGTAGTCTGCCGTAATCAGAAGTGTCTGGACGCTGATGGTAACCACTTTGAGCACCTCTTGTAATTGCAGAAGTCAAATGTGACTTGTATTCATCTTTTGTTATTGTATATATTAATACACTTTTTCCCTTTCTTAAAATGTGTATACGTATTTTTGGCACCCTCTGTATATGGAAGGGTCCACATAAAACTGACATTAGTTGTTTGTTTCTTGCCCAGAATGTGGATGATTTGGAGACAGGAGCATGAGTGAGATTTTTACTGTATGGGCACTGTTTTTTCTTGAATTTTGCTCATTTCTTTTTCACAGCCACCTCTGTATAATGCCTAATCTATTCGTTGCATTTTATTCCTTTTAAAATTATTTTATTTCTTGTTATATTGCATACCACTACCAAAATGCAAATGACTGAACTTTTATTGTATTGCTTTAAATGTTATTTGCTATACCTTTTGGTGTAAGTAGACTATAACTAAGTAAAGTAGTAGTTGAGATTATCCAGGAGGACAAATGACATGAAAATTAAATCTTCCAAGACTTAGCAATAATGACTATTACATAATCTTGTCATTGAGTTAAAGAAAGACAGCTTTTAGCCCCACATCTTTACAATACACACATTTAGTTAAACTTTTAATTATTTAAATATTTAATAAATACTTATTAGATCTTTGGGAAAATATTCAAGCAATCCAATTGTACCAACTGTTACTCATTGTCCATTCATGGCTGGCATCCTTTCCAACTCCGCTGACCACAAACTGACCACAAAAGCAAGTTGCGTGCGGCCGGGTAGCTCAGTTGGTTAGAGCTGTGCTCTTAACAACAAGGTTGCCGGTGCAATCCCCACATGGGCCACTGTGAGCTGCGCCCTCCACACCTAGATTGAAACAACTGTGTGACTTGGAGCTGATGGGTCCTGGAAAAACACAAATAAATAAAAGTCTATAAAAAAAAAAATAAAGCAAGTTGCTTGGAGGTGTGTATTCTCTAACTTCCCTTCCAGCCATTTCATTCCTTCTGCCTTCTTCTGTTTTTTTTGTGTGTGATTTTTTTTCATAATTTTTTACAAGGCCACAGGAATTTTAGTGGCCTATGGGATACTCTGTTTTAGTGTAGTAGTAGATCTCTATCAGATAGAGTGATGACTCACGATTCCTATTCATTCCATCTGGTATTTATAGGATCTCAAGCCTTATGTCAGGAACTTTTAAAATTCTTACAAGTAAATTCATGCATATTCCAATAATGTTTAACAGATATAAAACAAAGATTAACATTTAATTTGTGTATTAGTTGATTCCACATATATTTTAGCATGGCTTACCTTTAAGAGGGGGCCATTAAAAACAATTCCCTTTATATCCTAGAATTTTTTGTTCATGGTGGAAACAGTGGTAGTGTTGGTGTGCTTGTTTTAAGAAGCTTTTCTAGCGCAATTTATTGCATTAGCTGAGCAGATAATTATTCTGATTACTAAGATTACTAAGATATACAATGGCTTTATAAAATTATTTTAAATTCTGGTAGCTTTTCCTTCTTGAAAAAGTACTAAGGTTTAAAGAATCAGATTGGAAGGGCACAATTTCCTTATTCTTTTCAAGGAATTTCACCCTGCCACTTTGTTTTTATAATGGCTATAGCCCAAAATAGCAGGATATTATGTAATCACAACAGTGGGAATGTTTGATACTTTCAGTGTGAATCCCTTCAGAAACCTGCTTTTTTTCATGTAAGTAGTGGTTCCATGAGTCAAGCATTTGCAAATAACTGCTGAAGTTCAAGATGGTTATTTAGCAACCATGTAAAAGGTCCACATAAACAGATTCACTTCAGGAAGCAAGCAGTTATTTGTATGTATGTTGTCCAATCACATAGTCGAACCAGTGGGGAGGAAATTAAATTAAACAACATTTAAATGTTCAAATAAGCCCTCTTCCTATTCATTGAAACTGATCTGTACCCTGCCCTCCAACAACTGTGAAAACAAACCTAAAACAAAAACACTGACAAAAAAAATAATGAAGCCAGTTTCCAAGAGACCAGCTGAGGATGACCCAAGGCATTTGATTGCTGAGCCCAGGGTCTGGCACGTACTTATTTATTGTAAATATGCACTGAATGAATTACAAATGGGAGAACTTTTTTTTTATGCAAAAACAAAAAACTGGCAGTTAATTAGGAGACAGTATGATGTTTCAATTCAAAATCTAAATTCTAAATATAAAGGTGCTTTTTTTTTTTACAGATGTATTATAGTCTAGCAAATGGCATTTTAGATTATACACATTAAGCATTTTAGATTCTTGAATAAAATTTCCTGTATCAGAGTACTTCTTAGGAAATGAAAACCAAAGTATAGTAAATAATGTTAATAACTACCATTATTCAATACTCACCCAAACCTTGTGAAGTAGGTATTATTTAAAGTAAGTATTACTTATTCTTTTTTTCAAGTAAGAAAATTTAGATTTAGGGATGCTCAGTAACTTAGCTAGATCAAACACCCAGAGTAAGTGGCAGATGGCTCTAATCCAGTAACTCTAAAGTTTGGGTTCTTCTCACTGTAGCACATTATCTTCCCTTTCCTCATAGTTAATCTATTCCTCCTCTGAACTCCACTGGCATTTATTATTGCTCATAATCATTTAGCTCTGCTGATGCTGCATGTTTTGTGTGTCATGTTGTTTCATATACCATTAATTTCTATTATGCTCTTTTATATGTCTTTTGCCTTTACTGTCTCATTTTTCTGACTGATTAAGCTAAATGCTTAGTTTATTATTTATCTTTTTTATATTAGAATAAATAATTTAAAGCTATAAATTTCCCTATAGCACTGCTTTAGCTGCATAGGACAAGTTTTGGTATACAATCCTTTGAGTGTTGTTCAACCCCAAATACTTTAAAATTTTCACTTTGAATTCATCTATAAACAATTGACTATTTAGGAGTTCAACTTTTTTTTCCAAAGAGTTTTTTTTTTTTTTATCTTTTATTATTGATTACTAACTTAATTGCAGTTGTCAGATAACATGGTTTATGTGCTAACAGTTTAGAATTTGTCAAGACTTCTTTTATGAGTTTGTATATGATCACTTCAAGAAGTTGTCCATAAATCTTTGAACATCACCAAAAGAGGCATTGATGGGCCACTTATTCTGTATCCCACCTCAGACCTTTATGGAAAGATAGATGAGTCTTCTCCCAAGGATTATTTCTATAATTCAGTTGCAAATTCTCTTATATCTGCTTTGGTGGAAAGAGAAATTCAGTAAATAGGAAAAACAATAACATCAAGCTAGAGTGTATGTTTATGCAGAAAGTGGATTTAGTTCAAATATGTAACTAATGTTATGGTTTCACAAATTAAATCAACAGGGCATTGAAAGTCTAATTTGAGGGTTATGTTGTAATATATACTTCCTTTTAGTACAGAAAAGAAAAAAAAAAAAGAGCCACTCCCACTCCTACGAGGTTTTGCATTGTAAAAATACAGCCAGCCCCTCTTTAGTCTGACTCATGCTTGTAGCTTAATGGGAATAGTGGAAGCACAAACTGACCAGTAGGTGGCACATGCCTCCCTGCTAGTGGGCACAAATGATCAGTAACCACATTATCTACCAGTATCTTTCTTCCTGCTGTTGTCAACAGCTGTGACTGATTAGATTTAGATTTTTTTAATTACTTTTGTTTTCCTAAACATTTTTTCCCCTTCCTTCTGCATAAAGTCTTGCTTGAGTCAAATAGAAATAAGATTTCAATTTTAAAAACAATTAAGGACATCTGTTCTTCAATGCATTATTTCCCCAAACTTTATACTTAAGCTATTCCATATAATAAAATTAAATTATTCAAGTCAAGTTTAAATTTAATTTTAAATTCCAAAGAAGTGATTAAATCTAAAATGTAATAATGTAAATTGACATAAATTGGCAGAAAAGTTGACTGAGTTTCTTTTCCTGCATTATTTATAGTAGAACAAAGATTTTACTATGCTAGCTAAAAACCCTGAGAAAGAGTTAATAGATGGACTTCAATAGGCCCAGGAATCCTATAAAATTATTTACAAAATATTGTTTGAGGAAGTGCTTTTTCTAAGGAGAGGTATAGCTTTTATTGTTAAATACTCTGGGACAAAGAGAACATGAACTTAAAGAAAAAAAATACAAAGATATAGTAGTAGATATAATTTCTTTAAATTGTTGTAAATTATCAACATAAATAATTTGCACATTTCTAGTACCTCTGTAAATGTTTGTTGTTGTTTTTTAATCTTTCACTAAATAATTTTATTTTAGAACCAAGTTAATTTCGAGAAGCATGAAATGTTTAGCATTTGCCAACCTTGGGTAGCTCTCATTAATGCCTTCTGTAACAAACATACAGTAGTTTAACTTTATTTAACTGGTGTTAAATTTAGCCATCTCTGAATTTCCAAGCAACAGCATTTAATTAAAGGTAATTTTCCAGTTTTATTTAAACAGTCTTTTTATTTTTTACTGTCTCATGTTAACCCAAATAAAATTAAAAGTAAAATTTAGAAACCATTTAAGAAAGAAAAAGAAATTGAGAGGACCCCCAACAAGAAATCCCAAAGAATATAATCAATAATGTTGTAAAGATTTTGTAGAGTGTCAGATGGGCACATGTCTTGTTAGGGAGACCACTTCATGGATGGTGTAGATGCTTGACCGCTGTATTGTACACCTGAAGCTGAAGCTGAAGCTGAATAATATTGTATGTCAACTATAACTACATATATATGTGTGTGTGTGTGTGTGTGTGTGTGTATCCATGGGATATGGAGTATAGCAGGAACAGAGTCAATGGAATTGTAATAGATATATACAGAAGGGCAATAGATTGGGGAAGGGGGGGTTATCAATTTGTTAGAGGTGAAATGCCTAACTATTGCATTATTTTGTACACCTGAAACAAACAAACAAAAAATTAGAGGAAAAAAAGAGAAACCCCTAAAAATAGCACATAAGAAAATTTATATTTAAGGTAGGAACAAGTCAATCTTATTTTAGGGAGGTAACTTAGGATACCCTTAAATGATAATTTTTTTTAAATGTTATAAGAGACAGGTTCTTGTGGGTTTAATCTAGGTGTGGGAATGAAATTCCAAGGCTCATATTCAAAAGAAGAATGTAATCAGGGAAGAATGAAGACATCCCTGTTGTCAGAAGAACTGACAAAACCTCTCCCTGACGCCACATACCTTTCTCTCTCAGAGGAAGATTTTAAATCAACAGGTTTTATCAGTCAAGTTATTTAATTGCAAGCAACCAAACTGTCGTTGGTTGGTTGAACCAGAAAATTAATTAATTGGATATTGTGTAGCTCCCAGAATCACTAGGAGCTCAAGGGAACCAGTCTCAAAGGCAACGAAGTTAGAAACAATGCCCATAGATTACACCTTCAAGAGTCTAATGAGTCTACCATTACTTCTACCAATAAATAATAGACAGATGTATTGTCCTATATTGTTGCTATTTACTAACACAGGCTACTCAATACCACCCCTAGTGTCACTTGATTATTGTCCCTGGAAAATTGACCTGCATGCAGCACCATAGCCCCAACTGCCATCTTTGCTACCATTGTCAACAGTTCTTCCACCTCTACTGCCATGCCTTCATCATTGCCACCACTACCTACACCATTTATACCACTTATGTCACTGCCACCACTAGCAAAGAGAGAATATTCCAGTCTCTTTTTCCTGGAGATACTGGGCCAAGAGAAAGGGCCCATATTCCAGATGCAAGGGAGGCTGGGAAAATGAGTATCAATAATTTATTAGCATTTATATTGAGAAATGGGCTGTCTCCAACCAAAACTCACAAAGTGAGAATACTCTAAATGTAGAAAGGAATAATGGCACTGAACAGGCAAAAAATATTCAGCAAGGTTTTCTCCTATTATAACTTCTAAATATGTATTTGGATGCATACATCTACACCTACATGTATGATTACATATAACACATCATAACTACCTTGCACATCAAAGACACAAAAATTCCCTCCCCAAAGATTTATTAGTTTCCACATTTCACTTCAAGATATAGAGGATACCCAATTCTTTTCCTATTTTTGACATAATCCTGCCTCGATAATCTTTAATGTACGGGTTTACATAAAATAATATGAGAGAGATGAAAAGAAAGAAAATGGAAATCAGTTTGTAGTGTGGGTGTGTATACACATGACTGCAAGAAAAAAAATGTGGGCATACGCTTCTTTGTATCTAGAACTTGTTGGTATTTATGACCTCCATATCTCGTTACTCAACTGTATTTATACAGTTGGTATTTATGACCTCCATATCTCATTACTCATTCCCTATTCTTTCAACCAACACCTAATCTGGCCTGAGTTCCTTGCCTAAACTTTTTGCCTAAAGCTTCATTTCTTAGAAACCAGATCCTGGATGTCCTGCCTCTATAGTATTGCTTTTTATTCCATTTAATGGATATGGATGTAACAGAACCCCTTCTGGGTTTTATCTATACATCTTTTTGTCCCCATTGTAGAGTAGCAGATTTTTTTCCCTTGGAGAGTTAGGCTAAATCACCAAGCCACGTGAGTATTTTTGCCTCTCATTAAGTGGCAGTAGGAGCCTAAAATTGCTGGGTAGCAACTTCTGTTTCCTGCTCAATGAAACTGTTATGGTATGTCCAGGGAAGTCATTCCTCACTGGGTATACTCAAACCTGTAAATGAGAAGAACGAAAAGTTGTATACATAAGGAGCAAATACCGTGGCTATGAGAGAAAATGCACTTTTGAAAGAATTCAGAGCATATAAGCCATCCTATAAGAAAGCACCACAACTTCATGAAAATTTGACTCCTAGTTGGCACTGTAACTGAGTCTTCCACCTTCATAAGATAAACTGCTTCTCAATGTTAGGGTATATGGCAAACCCAGGAAAGCCCATGCAAGTCTGCTCACTGTACCACAAATATGTATCTTCTGAATACTGATTGACTGAATAGCCTCAAAAAACCAGATAAGAAGCATCTGAAAACAGGGAGTCACAGCTTCTAATTCAAAAGAATCATTAAATGTTGATAAGCTGAAAGCATTCCTGCCTTGAGTCTTAATACATCCAAACCTTAATCACTGGCATGGAATACCATACAAAATGCTTCTGTCCACGGAGCTTATCTTACAGCAAAATAAGTCATGAAGTAGAGTCCAGGAACATAGGGATCGGAATCAGACATGAATAGATTCTCAGTTTTAATGGTACTAGCAGACATTCAACCTTTTGGATCTTGGACATATGTTCTCATGAGGCCCCAAGAAATTAAAGGTTAACCTAGGAAGAGAAGATTGGAAGAGAACATCATGGAGTGATTGTGTTTACCCTAACTTTGCAAGATTAGGTTTCCACTACTGGTTAGAATAGGAACCTGAGACTGAGAGTAAGTTCAGTTTTAGAAAAAATAAAGTTATTTTGGGAGACATGAGTTTTGTAGAATGAGAATTTATCCCTCTCTGTATAAGCAATTTAATGTATGATACATCCTTAACAGACAAAATTTCTCCCAATCAGGCTCACTTACATATTTAGTCAGTTGCAACACCAAATTTAAATGAGTAGCTGTTAAAAAAAAAAAAAAACTCCCCTTATCCTCAAAGGTGATATTTAACTCTCACTAGACTTTTTTAGTTTCTGGAGACCAGGTATCAGGTTGTATTCACTTTTCTATTTACTATTCTCAGCACATTTGATAGTACTCTCAGCATAAAATAAATACTCAAAAGTGTTAAATGAATAAATGAGTAAAGTAGGGAACAGATTAGCAGAATGATTCTGTTAGTTGTACAACATCAATAGTGATGAACTCATACCATTATCTTACACACATACCTTTACTCAATGAAAATTCAGTTGACTAGAATTAAGAACATTTCTAAAATTATGCATACTAAGTTAGTAGACTCCTTTTCTCCCCAGTTCCTAAGTCACTTATTGTTAACAAGCCTGGAATTTAGACTGAAAAATGTAACCCCTATGGGCCACTTCACAGAAAAAGCTAGTATCACAAGCCCAATGTTCTGAAATTGTAGCCAAATGACCCAAAGATGCTGAAGCCACGGACCACCCACTTCATGTCTTCCTTACAAGATGAAATGCAATTTCTTACTTGTACTTTGATTTTTGGTATTAAGTAGTACTGTGTAATCAAGCCTATAATTAGATGGAAAGAATTGCTTTTTTTTTTCAAGATTTGCTTTTATTGAAAGATGGTGACTTGAAAACTTTTATTCACCATGCCCTTTTATATAGTTCCTATCAAGTAATTGTAGGAAGTATACACAAGACACTCTCTTTGAAAAGGCTGAAAATTTTAACACAGAGGGTTTACATGGAGAATACATCTTTAGAAAAATGTATTTCCTAATATAGTCCATGTTATGACACTTGCTCCAGAAGACTCCAATTGACTTAAGAGACATAACAAATGAAGAGGAAATTGAGCTAAACTTAATTTTTTTAATCAGAAAGAGATATTTTTACATGAACATTTGTTTCTATAGTAACGCACTAAACAGGAGTTAGAGAAATATTGTGTAAGTGCCATAGTGGTAACTGTAGGTGACAAGGTATCACAAATAATAGCCTCAAAATGTGGAGTTCTGACCTACCTTAAAACACAAAGACTTTTCCCCCCAGAGCCTGTAAGCAACCTACAATTCTCCAGAATAAGTAGACACAGAACAGTCAAGAATATGAGAAATTGGTCTTTAAAGTATTGCATTGTTCTAGGTTCCAATGGTATAATTGAATTCAAGTACCACAGGATGTAAATATCAATCACTCCTCCACAACCTCTTTCTTTGGTTCCATTGGAAGTCATTAATTAACACATCTTGGAGATCTTTTATGACTCAGACTCTAAGGAGAGGCCTAAAAACTATTATTTGGTGGAAAGGCTAGGAAAATCCAACAATTGTCCTGGCAAAAAGGATTAGTAATCCATCCATTTATGGAAAAACATCTAAACAAGTAATAAATTTAAGTCTTACCATTAAAGCGTTATATATTTATGATAAAAATCAGCCTATAATATTAGCAGAAAAATGTTCCTTCTCTAATCAAAAAAGTGCCATTTTCAAAAAGTATTTCTAACGTGTTATAGGTAAATTCAAGTATGGGAGTGTCTCTATGAAACCAAAAATTCTAACATTTGTTATAACAGGATCTTGAGAGAGATATTAAAACTGGAGATTCATATTTAGAAATCCTCTGCCTAACACTTGTAGGCTATCAGATTACCTTCAGTATAAATATTAGCTATCAGATTACCTTCAGTATAAATATAATATCTATCTCTACTGTCCTTGTGTTTGTACCTTTTCCCTCTCCTGAATTGCCTATATCCATCTGCCAAAATCTTATCCTTTTATCTCCTATCTCAAATGCAACACCCTCCATATCTTTCTCAGGTCTATACAGACCTAGACACAAACACATCTTGAAATATACTTTCAGCTCTTCTAACTTTACTTTTACATGTTACATGATAATTATCACATCTTCTGTCTTCTACTTTAGTTATTTGGTTGTCTTAAAGCCTTCTTCCAGATCAAGGGTTCTCAAACTTTACAGGTTGGATTAAGAATCACCTGGGTCACTTATAAAAGATTCAAATTGTTACTCCCACAAATTCTGAGTCAGAAGATCATGGTGGGGCCTTGGAATCTGCCCTTTCAACATGTTCCCTATGTTCTAAGTTTTATTCTCCTTGGTGTCGAAAAATTTTCCCACCACACCCATAGCCAAGTCACAAGTTCTCTCTTAAAAGCATTTTGTCATTTTCCAGTTGTTTATAAAATTTCCCTAGTTTCCCAATTCTACCATCCGTTATCATGGCCATATGAGTATTAGTAAGATGAAATAGGCTGCAGCAACAAATAAATCCTCAAATCTCAGTGACTTAATACAACAGTTTTATTTCTCACTCATATCACATATCTGTGCAAAAAAGGTATCCCACCTCTATATTTTAGCCACATGATATGAAACATATGACCTGCAAGTTCTTTATGGTATAGACATATATTACTTCTCAAATTTTAGCAGCTAAATCATATGGCCCCAAACTTACTGCAAGGGAGGTAAAGAAATAGGATGTTTTGCATTAACTAAGAATCTCTGCCCAAATTAAATTTTCAATTGCTTTGCTTTTAATAATACTCTACAGCAACTCCAACTCAAGATGTCCAAAAGAAGTCATATCCAGTCAAAATAGCAGAGTAGGTAAATGCTGTGCTCACCTCCTCTGAGGACCACATCGATTACAATTAAACTACAGAACAACTATCATTGAGAATCACCTGAAGTCGAGCTGAACCGAAGCCCTACAATTACAGACATATAGAAGAAGCCACCTCGAGACTGGTAGGAAGGACAGAGACATGGAACAGGCTGGGCCCACACATGTGTGTGACCATTAAAAATCAAGAGGGATATCTGGGCTGCAGAGGAGACCCCTGGGAAGCAAGGGATCCCCACCCCTCCCCAGCCCAGGGTTTCAGTGCTTGGGAGAGAAGTCCCCATAATTTCTGGCTGTGAAAACCAGCAGAGATTGTAGCTGAGACCCAAGGCTGCGGCACTTTCAGGCACTCCTCTTAAATGAACTACACAACAACTTACTCTCTGATGAAATCACTGGCTCTGGGCTCCAGTGCTGGGGCCGCAGCTCAAAAGACACCAGGGACATATGGGGGGGAACTGAGTTGTCTGGCTTTAGAGTGAGGGATGGTGGGGCCACTTTCTTCTGAAAGGAGGCGCTGGTGGAAGCTATTGTTCTTTGTTGAGTCTTCCCTCTCCCTGCATGCAGATACACGCAGATGCCAATCTGAGTCCCATCCAACTGGCTATCACCTTTCATCTGCCCCACCCTAGTGATTCCCTGAGACAATGCCCCACCCAACTTTTGGGTACACCCAAGCTGTTTCCTGTGGCTTTTCTGTATAAACGGCCTGGGGGTATGGGCTTTTCAGTATGGCTCATACTGGGGACATTCCTAAAATTTCTCAAAGGTTAACAAAACCCAAACAAGCAGCATCTGGCTTCGGTGTGTCCTGTACCTCTGGCTGAGTAGCTCTAAGACTGGCACTAGATAGAGCTGGCCTTGGTTTTTGGTTTGGCCTCTCAAGGCACCTCCAAGCACAGCATGGGCAGAGGCCATCTCTGGATTGCTCTGTGGCTCATGCCAGGTGGTTCCAGGCAGGGTCCAGACTGCAGCTGAAATTGGCCTACAGTAGGCCCCAGGGCTGGCAGGCCCAGTGGCCAGCTTTGGACTAGGCCAGAGCATCACCTGGCCACCTCTGAGGACAACACATACATCCAAAGAGCAGACTAGGCAGGCACCATAAACCCTCTAGAGTGAACACTGCTCTGTAGGGTCAGCCCTGCACAACGGCTCCTCCACTGTAGTTATAGCCAGTCCTCACAACCAATCAGCCTGAGGATCAATCCCTTCCACTGACATGCAAACAGCAATCAAGTCTCAACTACAACAGGAGAGCACATACAACCCATACAAAGAACACACCTGGAACACCTGATGGTGGTGACCAGGAAGACTGCACCATTGGGTCCCACAGGACACCTACTACATAAGGCCAATATACTAAGACCTTAAGATACCTACTACATAAGACCACATTTACTATATAAGTCCACTCTAGTAAGACTACATAAAGCTACTCTACTATGTAGGGCAGAGCAGCCTTACATAGAAACAAAGGTAGGCAGTCAAAATGGGGAGACAAAGATGTCCAAAGGAAGGTCTACCAGCAAGCTAATAAACATGACAGCTATCATTCCTTGAGCAAGGAATATTATTTCCCTTACTACAATATTGTGGCAAGTACAGTGTAAGACTAACTTAATTCTTACACAACCCATGATGTGGGTATTATTAGCTGCAATTTTGAAAGTTTCTGAAATTTAGGAAGGCATGATAATATAACTTGCCCTTGTATAGAAAGCTTGTAAGTTATGAAGCCAGCTACCAAACTAATCCTATATCTCCACAGCTCATTCTTTTAAAGGAATGCTTTACATTTCCATGAAAACCATTTACTCAAATTTTATAAGCCACAACTTTTACTCTCCATTGATTGTAGAATACAGTGAAAAAAAAAAAAAGACATCATTGTACATAAAACATTTTCTGACTTTTTTTTTTTAACTTCTGTGGCCTACCCTATCATAATCTCATCCCTTTAATAAATTTGTTTCAGCCATACTAAAAAACGTGCATTTTCATACTAGCCCTGAATTTTTTTCTCACTTTAATCACTCTTCCTGCTATACTTCTTATCTTTTCTACTTAATTCCCATCCATATGTTAAGTCTTACCTTAGACATTACACTTATTAAAATATCTGAAGATATGAAAAAAGTACTTGTAAAAATTTAGGAAAAATCAACATTGTGAAAGAGAATCACTGAAATGGGTCAACAAAACAACCAACACTGGGAGGGGGGCATGAGCAGAACACCACATTAAACACATTAAAATAAAAATAATGTCCTAAAAGAAACTAAAAAAGCTATTACATCCATAAAACATTAATGAATTTTTAGAAAAAAGTTTGTGGAAATGTCAAAAGTTATTATTAAAATGTAAAAAAATTCAACAAATGGACTTACCTGCTATATAAATATAGCTAAAGATTGCATTATTGAGTTGTAAGATGAACTAAAGGAATTCCTCTGGAACACAATTTGAAACACAGTATTCCATAATTTTCCCACAGTGTTAGTTCATGTTATATCTTTTTTGAAAGGTGTTGTATTTTTTAAAATTATGTTGTTTATCCTCTAGAGTTTGTCACAGTCTTTGTTCTGCTGACTACATTTTTTCTTTACCTATTAGCATGTTCTTCTGTCTCCTGTATTTCTTAGAAATTGGTATTTATATTAAGTGAATTAATTATAGTACTGTCTCTTATCTATCCATAGGGGGTATGTTTCAGGACCCCCAGTGGATGCCTGAAACTGCAGATAATACCAAACGCTATATAGTATATGGTTTTTTTCCTATACATACAGACTTATGATAAAATTTAATTTATAAATTAGGTACAGTAAGAGATTAGCAACAATAACTAAAAATAAAATAGAACAATTATAACAATTTACGGTAATAAAAGTTATGTGAACGTGGTCTCTTTTTCTCTCTTAAAGTATTTTATTGTACCGTATTGTACTGTACTCACAGTTCTCGGTGGTGATGTGAGGTGATACAATGCCAAGGTGATGAGCAGAAGTGAGGTGAATACCACACGCATTGTGACGTAGTGTTAGGATTCCATTGACCTGAGGATAGTCAGAAAAAAAGCCCCTTAAGCAATGATGATGTCATATCTTCCACCCACAAATTTAATGCTTTTTCCATCTTTACTAAGCAATTATCATGCACTGTGGCCATAACTTCTGCAATTTGAAGTGCAACAGCAAAACAAACACAAATTTCTTTTCCCTTCTTCACAACTTCATGTGTAGAAGATTGGTTCTCACCACAGATTTTAGCAACCTCAGCATATGACTTCTTCTTTGCTTCCCTTATTAAATCTAAAACTGTCATCTTTTTACTTAAAGGAAGCACTTGACGGCTCTTTCTGGCATAATCTGAAGGCCAGCATCACTACTCTTGCACTTTGGGCCTATTGTTAAGTAAAATAAGAGTTACTTAAATACAAGCACTGTGATACTGCAAAACTTGATCTGATGACCAAGACCTCTACTGAGTGACTAAAGAGAGGGGAGCCTCTATAGTGTGGAGATGCTGAACAAAGTGATGAGTCATGTCCTGGGTGGGACAGGGCAGGACTCGTGAGATTTCATCATGATACCCAGGAGACCTTGCAGTTTAAAATTTATGAATTATTTATCTCTGGAATTTTCCATTGTGATATTTTCAGACCACAGTTGACTACAGGTAACTGAAACCGCAGAAAGTGAAAACACAGATAAGGGAAGACTCAGTTTCCTTTTTTCATGGCAAGAGTACTTGATAAGTGGTGATGTAAACTTCTGTTAAAATGTACATAATGTGTGTTTGTCCTTATGTAATGTTAGCAACCATTGATTATAATTGCCAAGATGCACTTAATTAACTAGATATTTCAAAATGGCAATAATTCTTTGGTTATAATCTGGAATGCTTCTATAAAAGAAAACATCTCCTTATCAAATATTTTGTTACCCTAAAATACTGTTTATATAGGAAAGGCATGGTAACTGATTATTTTTTCTTTGTCAGTTTTTCCAAATAATGAGTTCCTGAGCAATCTCCAAAGTAAACAAATGCTTTTTTTAGTGCCATCATGAGCGTATGGATTTATACATATTTTTGTTTCAAGCCATTGCAGATACTACATTTATTGGTCTACCCAACTTGGCGCCTACTCTTTTTTGATATGACTCTAGTAGTCTTTGATAGCTTCAGTCTTTGGGGTCTGAAAAACATTTTAGGTCCATGTTATACATGTTCTTGTCCCAGAACTGGAATAACCATGATAATGAACTATCTAATAGCCTTGGGAATAAAACTATTAAGTTTGACTGAAAGGTATGGAAAAACCCTCAAGATGTATTTTGCTTTTGCCAATAAATTAAAACCCAATTTCTGAAATTACTCTATAAATTCAATGAAATTATGGAAAAATACCAGCAGGGATTTGGGATTCTAAAGTTTAAAAGAATAGAAAATGCGCACAAATAGTCAAATCTTTGAAAACTGTTTATAAAATATTTATATTTATATTATTATATTATGTATATTTCATATTATATATTTGACATATACGAATAATATATGTTAAAATATGTGAAAGTTTTCGCTAATTAAAATAAACAAAAAATACCACCATGTTGCCAAAAGAATTTGTTAAAAAAAAAAAGTTTTAATGGAAATACAGTTTATGACAGCAGTGACGATTTAAATCAATAGGAAAAAGATAGTTTATCTAATAAATGCTATTAAGAGAATTAACAATCAAGTTGGGGGAAAAATTCTATTTCACACCGTGTTAAAAATTTTTCAAATGGATTGTAAGTCAAGATATATAAAACAAGTCTATAAAACTACTAGAAGAAAACATCAAAAACATTAAAACATACACATACTTTTTTTTGATGTGCAGGAAGGCTTTCTTAGCAAGAAACAATACTACATACACTACAAAATTACACAAAAATTAAAATTTCTTTATTTCAAACAATACACAATCAACATTGAAGACAAGCAAAAGACTGAAAGAGAATATCTGAAATTAACATGATAGAAAAAGAAAATCTGTTGTATAGAAAGAATGTCTACAAAAATTATTTTTCATAGGCAAAGAATAGAGGGGAGATTTTATAAAAGTAGAAGAAATGATCTATAAATCTGTAAATGACATTCAAACTTATTGGGAATCAGAAAAATATGAGCTACTACTTTTTGTACATAAAATTTAATTGGATTGATAATAACTCTTATTACTATGCATGTGGGGAAATGAGCTCTGAGACTCACTGCTGGCAAGTAATTTATATAGCCTTTTGGAGGGCAATTTAGTAGTACTGAATATAATTTTAAAGAAAACCACTGACCCAGTAATTCCACTTTTACAGAAATAGGCATTTAATCCTACAGAAATACATTTACATGATAACAGTTACATGTAGGATGTTTATCACAATAATGTTTGTAATACAAACACTGGAAAGAACTTAAATATATACCAGTAAGGAAATAGTTAAATGATGTTGCATTTATACCACTTACTAAAATTAAGTGGTTAAAGAGAATGAAGAAGTCTACATAAGTTTGCAAGAATTGTATGTTAATAATTATTGTTAAGGGGAAGAAGCAATCCATAGGAAAAAATTGTGTAGAATGCTCCCATTTATATATTATAAAAATAAAGATCAAATATACATATAGATATAAACCCATAGAAAATTCTGAATGGATATACACTAAACTGTTAACAGTGGGTACTTCTAAGGAGAATAGTTTGTGAAGAAGTAGGTTTTCCTTTTTAGCTCTTTATATTTCCTGAGTTGCTTTTTGTTTTCACAATGAGTAGTTACCTATTTCTTGAGTAATTAGGGGGAAAAAAAAAACCAAATAACTTTCTCTCCGTAGAGATAAAGCTTTTTATTATTTTATAGCTGCAATTTGTCCAGGACTAAAAGTAGAAGAAGGTGTACCCTTTATCATTTATAGTTAATCAAATGAAAATGGTCTGTATACACAAAATTCATCACTTAATAAAAATTAAAAAGTAAAAAAAAAGAAAACAGAGAGAATGAGAGAACATCTGTTCTATATCCTCATCAGATTTTTCAACCATATTTACTCTCAAAGAGATTTGCATCCACATCAGATTTTTTTGAGAGTCCAAGGAAAGGAAAGGATCTTTTTTCCAGGGAGAAAATATACAAGGACAAGGAGACACACACACACACACACAAACACACACACACACACAATTGCACAAATATTTCTCTCAGGGATATGAATTTAATGATCTTTATTCCAAAACTGCTCGTTTGGAAATTGATACGCCTTGGATAAGTCACTTAATATCTCCTAGCCTCCATTTCCTCATTAAAAAGAGAAAGAGAGAGACACAGAGAGAGATTGGAAGAGGAGGAGGTGGTGGAGAAAAAGGATTGCCTCTTTCTCTTAGAGATTTTTTTGGGGGGTGGGAGATTATTACAAGAGTTTTCAAATATAAAAATGTATAAAAAATAGTATAATAAAACCCCATACATTCATCACCTATCTTATGTAATTACCTACTCAAAGCCAATTTTGTTTCATCTACACTTGCTTCTACCCTTCCCCAGATTAGTTTGAAGCAAATCTCAGACATCATATCATTTCATCTACAAATACTTCAGCATATACAAACTCTTAAAGATAAGGATTCCTGTTTAAAAACATAATCACAAAACCAACAACCCACCTAAAAAGTTAACCATGCTCCTCATTATTATTCAATATCCACATTTCCCCGATAATTTTCCTTTTCACACTTTTGATGTTTATTTCCTTGAATCAGAGTCAAAATAAAGTCCACACACTGCAAATTGTTGGTGTATCTATTAAATTTATATTAACGTAGAGTTTCTCCCTCCTTTCTTTCTTTTTCTCAATCTCTCCCTCTCTCATCCTTGCAATGTATTTGTAGTAGAAACTGTGCCATTTGTCCTGTAGAAGTCCCCACAATCTGAGTTGTACTGATTACACACCAATGAACATGCTCCTCTACCTCCTATATTTCCTGTAAATTGATTGTTAGACCCAAAGGTTTGATCAGACTCAGATTCAATTGTTTGGAATAATTACTACAAAACACTATATGGTATCAGGAGCTACATAGTTTCTGGTTGTCTGCCTTGTGATTTGGGTACCCATTAATGTCACTGCCTGGAGTCTTAGAGATGTACAGTTTTGAAAAGAGTTTAAGCTATTATGTTGTAAAGTTTGCTCTCACAAGTTGACCGGCATGGTACTAGTTTCTTCGTTTTACTACTTATTTCTCCAAATAACTACAACACAGGTGTGGGAATAGTAGAGCCAGGATGAACCCAAGCAACTTAATCCAGCTCACTAAAACACTAGAAAGATTGTTACCCTATTCCTTCATGAATATATTTAATTTTATTTTCAGGGAAAAAAAAGGTTTTTTGCATTCATTTAAGTATGAGGAATTGTATGCCTCATCTCCAAACTAATTACTTGGTTGGGTGGCGGTAGGGACAATGGGGACAGGGTATAGGTAGAAAAAGATGCACAGGCAATTTTTAATCTGTATGTATATGTGTTTATTCTTATATCTCTTTATGTCATATATATCAGTCACAACAATAAGTATGAGACAAAACAAAAGGAAGAAAATATCTTACAACTTGGTCTAATTCAATGTGGCTTCAATGAAGGATAGGTCAAAGTTATAGGTTTTCAAAAGACCAATAGCAAATATTTGAGGCATACTAGTAAAAAAAAAATCAATTTTTCCAGTCAAACCATGTTGGAATTAACACATAGAGACTTACTCAGATCTACCATTCAAGAGAACAGAATGATAAGCATGATTACTCTCTTCATCTTTGCTTTAAAGTCTTATGCATTTATTCAGTAATTTACCTAATAAATATGAATTGAGTGTCTACTATCATGGCAGACATTTTGCCAGAAATTTAAATATATAAGAAGCAAAATTAACAACCTAGAAAGTAAAAAAAGCAAAGAACACAGATAAATTTCAAGAAGAGATACATTTTAAGAGAATATAATAGGAAGACTTGACCTAGACTGGAGCATCAGAGACTGTTTTCATGGATGAGAGAGAAGCCAAATTAGCATGGATTGTGGAGTGAATAGAAAATAAGAAAAAGTAAGCATCTCTTTGTTTAAAGTTTGGCTGAAGAAATAGAAAATGTGGTGTCCAGTAGAGAAATCTGAGTTGAAAAATGAAGGATGAGTTGATGAGATAACATAGTGAGAGGACAGGAAGAAGTGTGTTCCAGTGAGTGAAGAAACCCTGGGCAAAAGCCCTAGATCAGCAAAGAGGAAGCATGTGATTGTGGTGCTGGAGTATTTTTAAGTGGTGGGGATGAAATATGAGATGAGAGTTAGAGAGTGAGTGGATCAGTAAGAAATTACATTGTCTGACCATTTAAGTCCCAGTTTTCCAAGAGTATTCCAGGTTTCTGTATGTTGTCCTAATGTATCTACACATATTAATACTTCCCCCTTTTGCTTTCAAAAGTGTCCCATTTAAGACAATAAGGCAGATGAGTATAGTTGCCTTATTTATAGGCAATCCTACAAAATTTATCCCAAGAATAACTGATTGAAAATTTTTTAAGCAAAGAAGTAACATGATCAGACTTGATTGTAAAAAATATCACTCTGGTCTCAATAAAATTATGTTGTATGAAGTATGAGATTTATATGACTAGTTAGATATTCTTGAAGAAGTTCAGGCAAGAATTGAAAGTAACTTTGACAAGAGCGACGACTTACACATAACAAGAAGTAAATTGAGAGCTATTTGGGATACTACATGGAAAGAACTTGGTGATATATTGAAAATGGGTATCAGAGATAAGGGAGAGGAGATTTAAGGATGACATCCATTTTTTTCTGTGGCGTGTGTTGGGTGGTGGTACAAAGTTGTGGTATAAAAATAGAGAAAGCAAATAATGGAGTCATTTAGGTTTTCATTTTTAACCTGAATGGTGAGATGAACCAGCTGAAGAACAGAGCGTTACAGACAGCATGAGTGTTACTTAATAAGGAACCATGCAATCTAAGTTGTTAAAAGTGGATGTAAAGAAGGGAGAAGGCTGATGGATTGGAAATGAGCACAGGGATTAATGGCCTGAAGGCTTTGGTGATGCCAAAGAAAGATCGTAATTGGACAAATGTATCAAAGCAAGCTGGAATGCTATGAACTTTCAGTTGTAGGGCAGAAGTTTTGAGCAGAGGAATGAGGACAAGTTTGTGATGTGACCTCAGGAGCATGTGACCAAGTTGACAAACTCCTCCACTTTCTCATTTTGATCAAGGCTCTACCATTTATTTCTCTCCTTGCCTAAGGCAACACTCTAGCTTCCACTCATATCATTCTTATTTCTCTTATTCTTAGTATTTTCTGCACTTCAACCAGAGTAATCCTTTTTAAATGCAAATTATCTTACATCTCCTTTTGTTCAAAACCCTCCAAAGGCTTTTTAGAATTAAATTAAAAATTGCTTCCACCTATAAGGCCATGTGTATCTGGCTTCTGGCTACCTCTCCAAGTTCGTTTTCTGTCACTTTTTTCCTCTGCTCCAGGGGTGGGCTTCTTTCTCTGTCTGCAGCATAGCAAGCAAGCTCTGGCTGTTCCATTCGTTTCCTCCCAAGCTGTTGCATGGATCACCCCTTAGGTCACTGAAATCTTTACTTAAATGTCACTTCTCAGAGTCCTTTCCTGACCACTCTAAATCATATTCCCTGTGTCTTTGTAATATTTCATTTTACATCACTTAACTACTTGACATTATATGATATAGTTATTATTTTTCCATTTTTTCCAGTGAAACATAAGCTCTTTGAGGGCAGAAAATTTCTAGGTAACTGTTAATGATGACTAGGAGCTTGATAGATATTCATTATATTTAATTGCAAGTAGGAAATAAGATCAGGAACTGAGCAGCCAGGTTTTGAATGGGTAAACACAGGGATGTTGAGGTACCCCAGGCTGGACAAATGTTATCAGATATGTGGATCATGACAGGGAACTATAAAAAGACAGCAATTAATAAAGGAAGATTCATATGTCACGTGTTATTGATTCAGTAATTCAATAGGCAAGTTAAATTTTGTCGGTTCTCATACACTTTGTGTTTTCCTCCTACAAATGATTCAAGATGTGGCAAGACTTCTGACTCTCATGGATATGAACCTAAATGAAGAACTTCACTAATTTTGAGTCAAAGGAGTTCTTTGGTCAGAGCAATGTTGTCATTGATATCATAATATTGGGAGAAAAAAAAAAAAACATTTACCAAGTCTTTAGATTATAATACTGGCAAAAAACATCATGGGCAGGGAAAACAAATTCCTATTTTTAGTGTCTAGTCCAGTGAAGTAAAGTTGCTGCCCCTCCTATAATGGAAAGTAAGATGGTTAGGCGATTCTTTAGGAACTGGTGTCATATCAGATACTCATTGTTGGTCTTTGCTGCTAGCAAGTATGTGATTCAGCAAGTACTGAATTATTTATTCTAATTATGAATTCAGAAACTTGGTAAATAAATCAAGGGTAGACTCATTGATTTAGGGGTCCACTTCAAAAAGAACATGAGCCCAAACTCTATTTATCTCCTGGCTTCCATAATTCCCTGCTGTGACTGATACAGCATGAAGTCATTTTAGGTCCTCTGGGATTCATGTCAGTTCAGGACCAGTGGTCTATTATTCCTGAAATTCCTTGGCATTTCATCTTCTGCATTGCATAGTCACCCTAATAAGTGGCTATAATTTTTTTCATTGAAGACTAAGAAGATGTTACTTTTGCCACTATTGAAAGGTGCTTCCTCAAATTGACTTGGCCTTCTAGTTATCCAAGATGAAGCCACTGAATTCTAGATTCTGCCAATCAAATACATCTGCACAAGTCTTGCATGTGGAAATGTCCATTATGTGGTGGCAATTATGGTCAGGAAAGTTGATTTCCTGGCTTGTGTGATACAGACATTAGTTTATTAGAGAAACCAATATTGGAGGTTCTAACTTCCAGTTCCTAGGATCATAGAAACTAAGCAGCAGTGCTGCTGACATTTTAGCTAGAAACGTCCTAAAATATGGTTGGATATTATTTTTGGCTGGTTTGTTTCTTGGCCTCACCAACAGATTCTGTGACCTAACCTATATCTTTTAAATAAATTCTTTCTCTGTGGAAGTAGTGGAAGTAGATTGTATTTCAAAAACAAAACAAACAAAACAAAACACTGACTGAACCCTTGTGTAGAACAGTAGGAAATTATAAGTGCTCAGGAATATTTAAAGCAGAGATTTCTCCTTATCTGAATAACTATTCCCCATAAGTACAGGAAGATTAGAAGGACAAAATGATCAATACAATACAGAATACTTTTTCAGACTAAGGAAAGATCAATCAAAGACTTATTACCTCTATTGATAAGTGCAATTACTAAGCTAGTATTAAAATCAATGTCACCAGCTCAATCAAAGAAGAGTGAGTGCTGAATGAATTACAGATCTGAGTTTAACCCATGATCTGAAATATTTACCAGCTGTGAAACCTTCGCAAAATTGCTTAATTTCTTTTAGTCAATTTTCCCAATTTTCAAGTGGGGATAATAACACTTGACTTGCAGAGTCATCAGCAAGATTTAATGAGAAAATGGAAGTGCCTATCATCGTGTTTCATATACAATAAGTGTTCTATAAACATGATTTTTTTTTTTTACTCCTTTCTACTTTGCTGACTGAAAGACCATGGTCTTATAATTTGACATATAGTTAGTGATGATAAGGCTCTTATAAAAAGAATTATAGAAACAAAAATTCTATTCATTGCAGTGTGAGATTTCTTTTGACTTTAAAGACCTACAATGAATTTGTCACATTTTATAGAACACAGAAATATTTCCAGCTGGAAACTCTTCATTCATTCACTATTTTGATTAATTGATAAGTTCCGTAAATGCTATCAAACAGTTCTTTTTTTATATACTAAGTGGTTTAGTTTCTAATGTCAGTAATGTGATCAGATTGTGATAATCAATATATTCTAACCAACTCTATGTACCTTTAATATATGCTAAAAGAATAGTTCCAATTCTGTGAACCTAATGTAAGCCCAATATAATGAGTCAATAACACCAACAAAGTACAAACATCCTCCACACAATATCTTCCCAGTTAATGCTTTTGTAAAATATTTTTTATTTTAATATAGTTTACAACCCACAAGAAGTTACAAAATGAAAATAGTGCAGAGTTCTCGTCTACCCTTCCCCTTCCTTCCTCACTGAAAATATCCTGTTTAACCATAATACATTGTCAAAACCAGAAAATTGATACTGGTACAATACTAATAACTCAGCTATAAACCGTATTCATATTTCACCAGTTTTGACATCCTTCTTAATTTTTAGTACCCATATGTATAGAATGCAAGTATTTTATTTGACAATGTTTATATGGCAAAAGTATATTAATTTCCTCCAAACTCAATACAATATATTTTAAAAATAGATGTGCCCAAAAATTACATTCTATGTACAATTGGCTGGACTGTCAGAACCATTTGTTAGACATTTTGAAAACCATACTAGTGAATGTGCATTTGAACTCTATTTCATTCACAACTTTCAAGTTGTAAGTTGGTACTTTACTTGGGAAGTAAAGTATATTACACATTTCTTTGTTAATTGTTAATTTAGTCTGCCTTATTCATAATAATGTTATTTATCACTGGATTTGTTTTTTTTTCTGTGTGTTTATCATGATATTTCATGCAAATTCTACATGTTACTATTTAGAAAGCAAATGTTGTACTTAAAAAAAATCACTGGTGATCAGGAAGTTGTGCTTAAAGCATTGTAGACCCTAATATTACAGTATGCTACGTATATATGTATTTACAGGGTTTTAGCTTAATTGCAGAAACTTCCTGGGGAGTTGGGGGGTGATGTATAATGAACTATAATTTTCCTCTTTTAAAATAATGGGATATATGATCTTGGTTAGTATTCTCACACAAAACTTCTGACATTCAGTGACAGATGATTGACGTTAAGTAAGAGATACCGGTAACACAGAGAGATTTAGTAACACAGAGATTTCCTAAAGCAGATCAATCAATGAAATGGGATAGTTCAGCTATCCCATTGGATAAACTGGTCCATCTAAGAATTTTAAATATGACTAAACCAGTAGTCATACTCAATAGTTAAGGGAAAACTAGTATACTATCTGAAAACAAACATTTTGAACACTTTACTTAAATCTTTGTTTCTACTCATTCTTTTGTCTTTCCTATTCACTAACATTCAGCAACCTACTCTTCATTCAAAGAATGATTCCACTGGCCCATCTCTTACCTCTTCCTCCCCCAAACTGCAACTCTTCCCTCGATCTTTTCCTTGGAATGAGTCAGGCTCTCACTTGTTCTCCTAAACCACATAGTCTGTACCTCTGCTAGAGCACACATTTCAACTGCTTCATTTTGTGAATGGTGTGCTAATGATGAACTCTTTGGCTCTACAGTTGAGTATTGAGGGAAATTTGGCTCAAGTGATCCCAAATCAATTGTATCTAATTTGCTACTGAGGGAATTTATAGTGCCAGAAAGATGGCATTGGGTTTGTTGAAGAGGGGCTAAGACATAAGTCCACACCTGGTGCTGCTTCTTTTCATTTGGGGATGCTATCAGAGAATGCTGATAATAGACAGTTCCTGGGGAATCCTGGGCACTCTATCATCTCTCTTCTGTCTCCACTTAGTTCCAACAATGCCATCATTGATCTCCTTTCCATGTCTTCCTCCTCCTAAAGATATCGTGATTTCTCCCAATACTGATATGGACATTTACACAAGATCTAGGACATAACATTGTTCATGATTATAGGTAACCTGATTGCTTCATTTAAGTACATCTTTGCATCCTCCATCTGCTAAGTCCTATTTCAGTCTCTTGATAATTATGTCTAAGAAGATGTAAATAAATTACCTTTGTGGTTCTGCAGTAATATACAGTTATCTAGGCTTTTATACAGTTATCTAGGCTTAAAAGTGGGGGCAAAAGTTGTATTTGTGTTGATGCTAATATAAAAATCAAGTCTCTGAGGAGAAAAAGTTTTTATTTGTAGATTATTCTGATCCTATGAGTGTGTTTGGTAATATTTAAATCAAAGAATTTAAATATGAATGTGGTCTCGTATTTCTTTTTCAATAATATTTTTCCCTTAAGAAAATCTTGATCAAATTATCCTCTGTTATAACACTCAACTTAAAGTTCATGCCGCAAAATTTGTAATCAAGGGGGGCGACTGGTTAGCTCAGTTGATTAGAGAGCTGCACTCTTAACAAGGTTGCCGGTTCAATCCCCACTGTGAGCTGCACCCTCCACAACTAGATTGAAAAAACTACTTGACTTGGAACTGATGGGTCCTGGAAAAACATACTTTAAAAAATGTTTACAAAAGAAAAATTAAAACTTGTGCTTCCATGGACACCATCAAGAAAGTGAAAGAGAAACCCACAGGACAGGAGAAAAATATCGGCAAATCATATATCTGATGAAGGGATTGTATCTAGAATACATTTTAAAAATTCCTACAATTCCATAATAAAAAGACAACCTAATTTAAAAAAAAATTGCAATCAAGGAATTTCACTCAGAAGTTGGCAGCTAGAGTATATGAATGTGCAATAGTCTCACTTGGTCATTCATCTTTTCAATAGAGATTAACGCATTTTCGTGAGTGATTATCATCCTATTAACAATTCCATTTGCTCAGTATCATCTTTGTATTTTTCACTTAGTATTGGTTGTGGACACTATTTGAAAGTTCATTATTGGCTGATAACTCCATGTGGAAGGAATCTGGCATCTTTGTGTGTGTGTGTGTGTGTATAGAATCTGATTAAAATAAATGACGTGTTAGTCAATAAACAACAGAGGCCTGAAATGTTGTTACTGCTTCTAAATTTGTTTCCTTCATGGAACTTCAATATTTTAGGCTTTTTGACAGAAAAATGTCAAAAAAATTCCTTTCTAGCAATTTGTTTTTCCCAAATGAAGAATATGGGAAAAACTTGGAGTTGAATTAATTAATAGCTTGCCCATAGTGATTGATCTTAAATATTATGAACTTCAAATTCAGCACTGGTCTTTCTGCAGAATACCCAGAATTCAGCTAATTTTATTTTAGAACACCCCATTGAAGAAATTGTTTAATTCTATGCAAAAACAAAACAAAAAGATGAGAAGTATCTATGACACTTTATCATTCTATAAGAGGGGTGAGATTTATTCATGAGCAGGTATTTTCTGCCTTCCCTCTTTTCTCCTCCACCAATACTGCTTAGGAGAGGCTGCCTCAGCCCACTCAGTATCCCTTCCCTCAAGGAGAGTTTTAGGAGATACCAGCTGCTGAGCGATTGTAATGTAGAATAGGAAGAATGGGCAGGGAAAATCTAGAAGGCTTTGTGATGGGGGAGGAGAGGGAAGGAGTAGCCCAGCCAAGGCCAGGACCATTCTTGCCTCTTCCTGGGGTTTGGGGAGTTGAAGAGAGTGAGACATTCAGCAGGGTATAACCCAGTTCAGCTGCAGGGTGTGATAAAAATGGATTTTATGAAGAACTATTGGGAACTGGAAATTGTACCTTTTAATAGTATTTGAAAGGTGGAAGCATTTTAGAATTGGATTAAAATTGGTTGGTGGGTTAGATTTGTATATTAGCAGGTTAGAACTCAGTTTCTAAAATGACATTTGATTTCTTTGACTCTAACAATCTTTGGCTGCTTTCACAGAAACATAAACCAGCTCTCTTATCTCTGGTCCCCTCATCTACAAATTCTAGCTGCCTTGGCCTCCTGACTCCAACTGTGTCTCCTGCCCTAGAGTGTCAGCTGGGTGGCTGTGCCTGCATCCCTTCAGTCCCCTCCTGCATCTCTGAGCTATGGCCTGGAAGCTCTGTCCTTGAAAGAAGCTGGAGCACTCCTAAAGGTCATCTCCTTTGTTTCCCATCTCCAGTGATGTTTACCCAAGAAATGTGGTCTAGACTACACTTGTCTGCAATATGAACATTTTATTTCATATATATTTGATCAGTGTTGGGAATCCTTTCTGTTGGTGTGCCTGTAAGTCGCCTACAAATCCACCTACAAAATAAGGATGTAGGATGTGCTACTGACATTATTGTGTCTGTCTAGCTCTGAGCACTTTACTACCACATATAAAAAAAGCACTTAAAGAGTAAAACTGTAAAGCCCTTGATGATGACAATTCATTCACAGTTGGGTTTTCTCTTGTACACAATTAACACCTCAAGAAATGATCTATTTTAACACATATAGAATTCTCTTGGGTTGGGGGGAGACAGATGGAATGGAGAATGCAAATGGAAAAATGTGATGGTACAATGAACACCACAGCATGCATTTTAAATAATTTAAACAAATCTGTTGCAATTTGTGAGCCAGAATAAAAATAGCACAATTTGTCAAATATAAGTTAAAACTTTGTTGAAAATTATAAGCCTTGATTTATCCATCATACTGTTAGAGTTGCCATTATTAAGCATCCCATAAAGGCAGCAATCTAAATATGCCCTGGTTCACAGCTGCACAATTGTCTTAATTGGCACTAATTTCCCTCCAATTGCAGTATCACTTGTTTTCCTTGGTGTGGAAAAGCAGAGTGAGTTTGCTTTCTGTATCAATACACTGACGAAAATAAGCAGAGGGCTTTGTTTTCCTTGGAAATAAGGAAAATTGATTCGTAATCAATACATGAAATACATTTTGTGATATAGCCCCCATCTTGCTCACCTTTTTATATATACTGGGGCTGTAAAAAGACTAGATAATATTATTTTGATATATGCTTTGTTTGAATTCATATTTTCTGTGGGTTAGGAATAGGCAGTAATTATTCTTCAGAATATATTTGAAAATAATCACATTTTCTGTGTATGGTTAAGCTTGACAACCATATCTCCATTGAACTTTGTTAAATATTGCTTACTTCTTGTAAAATAAATACACTAGTCTTATATACTATTTAGAACCAAAAAGCCAAAGAAACTATACAGGCCGTCATTGATGGGTGGCACATCCATCTTTGTTCTAAGTGATCTCAGTTCTAAGTGATCTCAGGTTTTAAAAAGTTCTGGGACATTGGTTTAAGAAAGTGTCAGAGGACAGTTTAAGGAATATTTATAGGTGATAGTCAACTGACTAGTTTCAATATGTCTTAAAATTATTCTTTAAAAACATCACATCTGTTTTGGAAACTGCAGCATGAGGGAACTTTCATGTTCTCAAAGAGCTAAGGATATAGTGGAGTCACTTGGAAGATGCTTATAGTAGAGGTGGCTTGTTCCAGGAGGGAGTCATGATGTGACGTTTTGATGGGATGCGATGGATGCACTGTCTTGTGATGTGGTCTGTCTCTCTGGTAAAGAAATGTTTGTTTTATGTAGTTCTTTTAAAGTTCATCCTGGAAATTTCAAATACCTCTGGAGGTCAGTTTATAGAGTAAGATGTTCCTCAACAGTAAGAAATGCTTGATGCCTTTTCCCTTGGTCATCAAAGACAGAGTAGAGTTTTTAAAAATCCCTACTGTCTCTTCTGAGCTGCAGGAGTCCTGCAAGGGGCTTTGGGAAATTTTATTCTGGCCCAAGGCCGTTTGAACTTTGAGCTCTGGACTCAGGACCAGCATCTGGGACTTATAAGGGAGGTGGGCAAGATGCATGGTCTTTGCTGCAAGTTGCCCTCTTTCCTCGTTGGCCCTGACATGACTTCTTAAAAAGGGTATAAATGCACTAGACTAGAGACCTGAGATGATGTCTTCTTCCTCTCATATTCCCAGTGATTAGCATAATGCTTTTCACACAGGCACCCATGACAGACCTCAGAAATAACAGTTTATTTACCTCATGCCGACAGTACTAGGAGTTACAAACTGAGTATCATTAAATAGATCCACAGGATATTTATTACATCTCTGTAATTTTGGATCAAACATAAATTTAATACTGGAGCAATCTGGATTTCAATAACAGTTTCATTAGAATAGTGTAAACATCTGGAAGCTCTTGAAATTAAAAAGATAATTATATTTCCATAACAGTTTTACTCTGTGTATGAGCTTAAGATAACCAGCCACTTTGTTACAAATGCCATATTGGTGTCACAGCAACTTTGGAGGAAGTCATAATGAATGGGAAGCTAAAATGGTGACGACCTGAAGAGATAATTTAACAGTGACTGCAGTGACTCCTGCTGGGAAGTCAATGCCAAATTCAGGCAAATGTGTGAACTCTTGTGAAGCTCCATATGCTTTCTTTTCCGTAAACTTTTTTATTTTACAAAAATTCTTCCATAAAAATATTTACAGAAAAGTCTCAATGTTAGCACAGTCTCCATATACCCTATGGAGAAGCTGGGTAGCTTCTCCTATTGTTAGCGTCTTATATTTTTATGGTACCTATGTCATAATTAATTAACCAATATCGATACATTAACTAAACTCAATACTTCATCAGCTTTCACTAGTTTTCCCCGAATGGTCTTTTTCTGTTCCAGGAGCCTCTTCAACCTATCACATTATTTTTGTCATCATTGTTTCCTTTGGTTCCTCTCCACCATGACAGTTTCTCAGACTTGGCTTGATTTCAATGATCTTGACAGTATTTAAGAGTACTTGTGCGGTATTTTGTAGAATGTCCCTCAATTTGGTCTTGTCTGATGTTTTTCTCACAGTTAGACTGGGATTATAGATTTGGGGGAGGAAAATCACAGAGGTTTAAATGTCATTTTCAGTACAACACATCCAGAGAACGTACTATGAACATCACTTATCAGTGATGATATTAAACTTGATCACCTAGGTGAGGAAGTGTTTATCAGGTTTCTTCTCTGTAGAGTTATTTTTTTATTTCCCCCTTTTCCTTAATATACTCTTTGAAAGGAAATCAATAAACATAGCCCACAGTGGAAGTTTCTTCATAAATCATCTGGAATACTTCTGAGAGATATATTTCTTCTCCCCATTTACTTATGTATTCAATTATCTAATTATATCATTTTGGATCATAGATACTTATTTTATACTCAGGGTTAAAATCTAATACTATGTTATTAATTTCATTGCTCAAATTTTTCCAGCTTTGGCCATTGGAAACTCTTTAAGTTGGCGCCTGTGTCCCTTTGACAAACTCCCATCATGTCGCTTTTTTCAGAATTTGCTTACTTTTTGGCATGACATTGTGCTCCCCGTTCATCTTATGTAGTTCCTGTCCTAGCCCCAGAACAGTCATTTCTCCAAGGATTCCTCGTTCCTTTTATTGAAGAATACTATTTGAAAATGAGATCTGAGTCTTGGGTATGTCCATTGCTACTGGGTGTCGTTGCTATATATATTCACCTGCTAAAGGACATCTTGGTTGTTTCCAGTTTTTGGTCATTATGAATAAAACTGTTACAAAAATTTGCATGCAAGTTTTTTACATGGACAGAAGTTTTCAGATCAGCTGAATTAGGAGCATAATTGCTGGGTCACATGGTAAGTCTATGTTTAGCTTTATAAGAAACTGTCTTCTAAAGTGTCTCTACCATTTTGCATTCCTGAATAAGAGTTCTTCTTGCTCTGCATCCTCACCATGCAATTTTTACTAAAATTAGTAAAAATATTACTAATTTTTAGACGACTTTAGCCATTCTAATAGGTGTGTTGTAGGTCTTTTTGTTTGGATTTGTTTTGGACTCAGTCTTAAACAGAGTACATCTAAACACACACTTTAGACATCACCAAATTATTCCCTACAGTTTATTTTTAAATCATACAAACACTCAACATGCATAGCACATTTGTGACAAGTATTTGTCTAACAGACACTACCTATATAAAGTTAACTTCTACAATTCCACTCTCCCACTGCCAACTTCCCGACTTCCTCTCTCTCCACCTCACTGGGACTTCTGATCTATTGACACTGCCCTTTTTTTTTTTCTGTACCTCGCATCCTACATGTCCTTATTTCTTTCCTTACCAAACTGATTCCATAACCCATCATATTATTTTATTTTATCCTTCAGTGTCTTTGCCCTTTTCGCCTTCCTTTTCAATCCCTTGGCAAAATTTTCACCTCAGTTAAATTCTACTCTCATACTAGTTCCCACCAACAACCAAGCAGCTGAATTTGGCTAGAAAAATCATGCTAACTGGTCTAACTTTAACTGGGATCTCAAGGCTAAGCAACAATCCCAATTTACTCTTCCTCTCCCTCCCACATTCTCTCTTCCCAATTTGCCAACACCTTTTATACTGTCCTCATTTTCAGCTGATGGCATTGCTTATTTCATTAAGAACAGAGAAGCCATCGAAATGAACTCCCACGTTTCCACCAAATCCATGAATCAGCCTATATTTTCACAAACACATATGCTGTCTTTCATCCTGTTGGAACAGGTGAACTCTCTGTGCTTGTAGCTAATGCCAAATCTTCCACTTGTGCATTAGAGTCCATCCACTCACATTTATTTAAGGACTTAGCACCTGAAGATTCTCCCTGTCTTATACGTTATCAATTTTTATCCTCTCATTTTTATTAATCATGCTGGAAAAGCTTTTCATCTTAAAAAAAATAACAAGCCTCCACCCACATTTCCTCCAACCATGGCCTCATCTCTGCTGCCTCTTACAAATAAGCTCCTCTAAAGATTTGTCTACATTGATACAGAAAAACTGATGGTTGCCAGAGGGGAGGAGGGTTGGGGGCTGGGTGAAAAAGGTGAAGGGATTAAGAAATACAATTGGTAGTTTAAAAAAATAGTCACAGGGGTGTAAACTATAGCATAGGGAATATAGTCAGTAACGTTGCAACAACTATATATAGTGCCAGCTGGGTACTAAACCAGGGTACAACTGCAAAAATTATATAAATGTCTAACCACTATGCTTCCCACCTGAAACTAATATAATATTGAATATCAACTGTAAGTGAAAAAAATAATTAAAATAAGTAGAGGTCTGGTCAAGATGACAGAGTAGATTAACACTGTGCTTACCTTCTCTCATGAGCACATCAAAATTACAACTAAACTACAAAACAACCATCACTGAGAATCACCTGAAATCTTTCTGAACCGAAGCTCTACAACTAAGGACATACAAAAGAAGCCACCTGGAGATGGGTATGAGGGGCAGTGACATGGAACAGGCTGGTCCCACATCCACGTGTGACCATTAAAAATCAGGAGGTATATCTTGGCTGCAGAAGTCCCCCCTAAAAGAGCAAGGGTGCCAGTGCAATACCAGGCTCCCCAGCCCAGAATTCCAGTGCTGGGGAGAGAAGTTCCTATAATTTCTGGTTGTGAAAAGTAGCAGAGATTGTTGCTGAGCAAGACGGAGCGTGGCTGAAGTCCAAGGCACCCCTCCGAAAGGTACCGTGCACAAACTTACTTGGTGACGACTCACTGGCTCTGAACTCCAGGGCTGGGGCAGCATCTTGAAAGGCACCAGGGACATATGGGGGAGGACTGAGTTGTCTCACTCTAGGACAAGGGTTGGAGGGGCAGCTTTCTCCCAAACAGAGGAGCTGGCGGAAGAGCCATTGTTTCTTTGTTGAGCCCTCCCCCTCCCTGCGTGCACATGCATACAGACGTCATATCTGAATCTCTATCTAACTGGCTATCACCTTTCTTCTCCTCTGCCCTAGTGATTACCTGACAACATGCCCCACACAACTTTTGGGCACACCTAAGCCATTTCCAATGGTTTTTCTGTATAAATGACCTGCTTTGGCTAATGCTGCAGACATTCCTAAAATCTCTCAAAGGTTAACAAAACCCAAACAAGCAGCATCTGGCTTGAGCATGTCCTGTGCCTCTGGATGAGCAGCCCTAAGTCTGACACAAGTGGCAGCTGGGTTTGGTTTGACGCTTGGCCTCTTCAGGCGCTTCCAAACTTCTAAACACGGTGTAGGCCATGGCCATCTATGGATTGCTTTGTGGCTCCTGCTGGGTGGCCCTGGGTGAGACACAGGCTGCAGCTGAACTTGGCTTTCAGTGGGTCCCCTCCCAGGTGGCCCTGGGGCTGGTGTGCCAGTGTCCAGCTTCAAAATGAACTGGAGCATCACCAAGCTGCCTCCAAGGATGACACACCAAAGGGGTGAATTGGGCAGGCACCAGAGCCCTGCTCTGTAGGGTCAGCCCCTATACCACAACTCCTCCACTTTAGTTACAGCCAGTTCTCACAACCAATGAGTCCGAGGGTCAATCCCTCCCAGTGACATGCGAACAGCAACCAAGGCTTAACTACAAGAGGAGGGCCCACACAACTCACACAAGGGACACACCTGGAGTGCACAGCTCAGGTGACCAGGAAGACTGCACCACTGAGCCCCACAACACATCTACTATATAAAGCCACTCTACTAAGACCAGGAGACAGAGCAGCCTTACCTAATACATAGAAACAAACACAGTGAGGCAGCCAAAATGGGGGGACAAAGAAACATATCCCAGATAAAAGAACAGAACAAAGCTCTAGGGAGAAACTGAACAAAATGGAGACAAGCAATCTAAGAGATGCAGAGTTCCAAACACTGGTCATAAGGATGTTTATGATCTCAGGGAGAATTTCAACAAAGAGATAGGAAACATAAAAATGAAGACAGAAAACATAAAAAAAGAACCAATCAGAAATAAAGAATACAATAAAGGAAATAAAGAATACATTACAGGGAATGAACAGGTTAGATGAAACAGAGGATCGAATCAGTGATTTAGAAGATGATGCAGCAGAAGACACCCAATCAGAACAGCCAAAATTAAACAAACTAAACAAAGAAAAAAATAATCCAAAAAACTGAGGAGAGTTTAAGGGGCCTCTGGGACAACATCAAGCATACCAATATTTGCATTATAGGGGTACCAGAAGGAGAAGAGAGAGGGCAAGGAATTGAAAACCTATTTGAAAAAATAATGATGGAAAACTTCCCTAATCTAGCAAAAGAAGTAGATATACAAGCCCAGGAAGTGCAGAGTCCCAAACAAGATGAACCCAAAGAGGCCAACACCAAGACACATGACAATTAAAATGCCAAATGTTAAAGACAAAGAAAGTATCTTAAAAGCAGCAAGAGAAAAGCAGTTAGTTACTTACAAGGGAACTCCCATAAGACTGTCCGCTGATTTCTCAACAGAAATTTTGCAGGCCAGAAGGAATTTGCAGGAAATATTCAAAGTGATGAAAAACAAGGACCTATAACCAAGATTACTCTACCCAGCAGAGCTATCATTTAGATTTGAATGACAGAGAAAGAGTTTCCCAGACAAAAAAACAGCTAACTGATATTAATACTAAGTTAAATACTACCAAACCAGTATTATAATGAATCTTAGAGGGACCTATTTAAGATGAAAAAAAATATGAATAATAAAATGGCAATAACTACAAACTTATTAACAATTACTTTCAGTGTAAATGTGTTAAATGCTCCAACAAAAAGATATGGTGGCTGGATGGATAAGAAACAAAAAGCCCTTACATATGCTGCCTACAGGAACCTCACTTTGGATCGAAGCACACACACAGACTGAAAGTAAAGGGATGGGAAAAAGACATTTCATGAAAATGGAAAGAAACAAACAAAAAAAGCTGGGGTAGCAATACTTACACCAGACAAAACAGACTTTAAAACAAAGACTATCACAAGAGTCAAAGAAAGACCTAGTAATCCCACTTTGGGTATTTATCTGAAGAAACCTAAAATACTACCTCGAGGGAATATGCTCATCCATATGACCTTTGCAGCATTATTTACAATAACCAAGATATGAAGGCAACCTGGATGTCCCTGAATGGATGAATGCATAAAGATGAGGTGGTACATATATACAATGGAATATTACTCAGCCATAAAAAAGAAGGGACTCTTGTCATCTGTGACAACATGGATAGACCCAGACGATATTGTGATGAGTGTAGTAAGTCAGGCAGTGAAAGACAAATATCATATGATTTCACTTACAAGTGGAACCTAAAGAACTAAACAAACAAATGAAACAGAAACAGAGAACTCATAGATACAGAGAACATTTTGAAGGTTGCCATATGGGAGGGGGTGTTAGGGTAGGTGAAAAAGGGGAAGGGATTAAGAAGTACAAATTGGGGCCAGCCCAGTGGCTCAGGCGGTTAGAGCTCCATGCTCCTAACTCTGAAGGCTGCCAGTTCAATTCCCACATGGGCCAGTGGGCTCTCAACCACAAGGTTGCCAGTTCAATTCCTTGACTCCCTCAAGGGATGGTGGGCTGTGCCCCCTGCAACTAGCAACAGCAACTGGACCTGGAGCTGAGCTGCGCCCTCCACAACTAAGACTAAAAGGACAACTTGACTTGGAAAAAAAAAAAAGGCCTGGAAGTATACACTGTTACCCAATAAAGTCCTGTTCCCCTTCCACAATAAAAATCTTAAAAAAAAAAAAAAAAAAAAAAAGTACAAATTGGTTGTTACACAGTAGTCATGGGGATGTAGGACATAACATAAAAAATATAGTCAATAATATTGTAATAACTATGTACTGTGTCAGATGGGTACTAGATTTATCAGGGTGATAGACGGGAGGGGGGTTGGGGGCAGTGTGAAAAAGGTGAAGGGATTAAGAAATACAAATTGGCAGTTATAAAATAGTCATGGGGATATAAATAAAGCGTAGGGAATATAATCAATAATATGGTAATATCTCTGTATAGTAACAGGTGGGTACTAGCTAGGGGGATCACTTCATAAATTACATAAATGTGTAACCACTATGCTATACACCAAAAATTAATATAAAATATTATTGAATGTCAACTGTGTTTGAAAAATTAAAAAGAGGGAGAAGGTAAAGGGGAATAAGATGTTCAAAATTCCCGGTATAAAACAAATAAGTCTTGGGGATGCAATATAAAGCATTGGGAATATAGTCAATAATATTGTGATAGCGTGGTACAGGGGCAGATGGTTGCTGGACTTATCATGGTGATCACTTCTTTAACATAGGGAACATAATCAATAATATAGTAATAACTATATACAGTGCCAGGTGGGTACTGTTGAATAACTATGATGTACACCTGAAACCAATATTATGTTAGTTATATTTTAATACAAATCTTTAAAAACTAATTAAATAAAGATTTGTCTATGATCCCCTCTTGTCACGTTCAGACCAACACCCACCTTGACCAACCCAATGGGTCACTCCTCAGTGCCTATTTATTTGACCTGTCCACAGCATTTCACCCAGAGGTTTACTGATTCCCCTTCATGAAAGTCACAAAAGGCTCTCTTCTCTTGGCTTCGGGAGCCTGAATTCTCTCTTGGTTTCCTTCTACCTCAGTACTTTAGTCACCATTGAAAAATTAACTGGATGCAGTAAGGTGCTTTGAAAATTTAAACAGTTTCTTGAAATACCTGACTCCCACTAGTAAATTTGTGATCAGAGATTTCTTCAGCTCACTAAAACCAAAAATGGTACTTTATTATTTTACTCCTAAGAACCAATTCATATAATCTAAAATGGAAATAAAATATATGTTCCCAAATTTAAAAAAAAAAAGGACCTTTTCTGCTGAAAACTTAGGGTTTACAAAAAGTTATCTTTTGCTAGAAACCCAGTTTCATTGGGCTCACAAGCCTTCTGTACAACTAGAAACATCACAATGGATTTTTCAGACTTGCTTTGAAGACTAAGAAACATAATGTTACTCACCAACTCATCATTTCAACATATATCAGTCCTTATAAGGTAGAGGAACTTTAATCCAGCATTTTGTCCAGCTGTTGTAAGAGAGACTGTGAGAGAATTTGAGTAATACAAACAGGCAACACACAAAATTGAAGTACTATAATTGTATTTCTTTTCAAATGAAACAACGATTTGCATATATTCAAATAATTTTTAATTGTTCTAAGTAACTGTTGTAGATAACTTTTACTACTGTTGTTTTGGTTGTTATTGAAATAAATTTTTTCAGTACTCAAATGAAATGGTCAGCTCCTGGAAAAGGGGCACAGATACCCATAAGGTGGTTTTCTGTAACAAATGAGAGAAGAAGTAAATTAGTAAAAGTAAATCAATATAAAGAAACTTAGCTATTGTTGAAGTTATTGAATCATGATGCTATAAAGATAATTAAATGTTATCAGTTGTTAAGGTATAACTTTTAAATATTTACATGTAATGCATATTATATATATATATAATTTATGTAATATATAACATATATTGGAGTAAGTTACAGTTATTAAGTGATTCACAGACTCTAACAATATTAGTCTATACAGCCCTCCAATTAACTTATTTTATTCAAAAGAGATCCTACAGAACTGTATTAAGTTCTTCTGGAATTTTTTTCTCTTATTTAAGATCAACCACATACATGCATGAAACCAAAATTTGTGAAACTAATTTCCCAACAGAGGTGTTATTGTTTTATTTCTTGACTTAATCAATCACTTTTCATTTATCTGGAACTTAGAAAAGAGAAAGAGTACAGAGGGACAAGGAAGGGCAGCTCAGGTTTCCTGTCACTTCGTTACTAACTGTAAGATGACTCTATGACACTGTTTTTTCTTCTCTTACATCTGGATGATAATATTGGCCACACATTCCTATGCCCAGGAGTATGGTGAGAATCAAACAGACTCATGTTGCTGAAAGTCCTTTGTAAGTTATAAAACTTCAAGTAAAGAATCACTATTATGATTAAGATATCAAACAACTTATTTAACTAAACTCCCCAGATTGAAAATTAAAGAGGGGTAAATTTAGAATAAACTAGTATTCAAATGACTTTGTTATCAATTAGTTCTTAATTTTAAAGAAAGAAATGAAAATTCAGTATCTTAAGCTCTGTGTCTCTGTTCTGTATAAGTATTAAAGACCATTATATTATGTTATATGATAAGGTTTTAGAAATGCAATGAGGGCTTCAGAGGCTCTGAAATCTATAGATGCATCCTTCTATTATAGGCCTTTGGTGTCTATTCCACATGCTATTAAGTTCTTCAGGGTTGAGGATTGTGTCTTATATCTATAAGCATATTTTTATTGCAAATACACACTTCCAATCTTAGTATGAGCTCAATAAATGTTTAATTTCCAAATGGAAAAGAGTAGAAGGAAAGAGCTGTGAAATGGCAGAAGATTCAAGGTGAAGACTCAGTTCTGTAATTATTAAAGTACACGGCCTTGGTAAGTAACTTCACCTAACTGGATGTTCAGTTTTCTCATCTGCTAAATGAGAAGGAACTGAAGCACAGTCTTTCCAGAACCTTTCCACTTCTAATTTTCTATGCACTTTATTCTCATTTATTTTAGCCACCCATCTTATCCTTTCTTTATATTACATTTGCCGAGGAACACACCAGCCTTTGCATGATATCATTTGTGACATTTAATCCAACAACGTTTCTAGCCCTGACATGGGCATGCATTTATCTAGAAATATAATGCTGTGCTAATTGTTCTTCCTTGAGTTCAAGAAATATGCAAGTTGTTATTTCAGAAATGTGATCTGTGTTTTTGGCAAGGAAGTAACGTTCAGGGAAAATTCAATTATTAGCACTTAAGATTTAATAAGGAAAATTTGTCTTTCAAATCAATAGTGCGTAACTCTTACCCCATTGGAACTATACTGTATTCTGTTGCTTGGGATGGTTTGTCCATTCAGAAAAACAACATTTGGCTTTGAGGTGAAACCAAGGACCTGAATAGTGTCATATGCCAGAGTCGCAATTCCACGGTAACCATTTTTAACCACAGTTGCTTTTAGAACTTTCTGTTGTTAAGGAGGAGAGAAAAGAATTTTAAACAAATGAAGACAATACATAGAGGTTTACGGCACAATGTGATTTGGAGAATGGCCAATACTTTGAAACACTTCTAATTTTTTAAAATCCCTTAGAATACATTTTTCTTCATAAAAATGAACAATTATGTCACAACAAATATTGAATGTTTAAACTTACATTACTGAATTGGTACTCAACATAGAAGTACTCTTCCCTTTCAATGGAATCTGCAAAATAAGTATTAGTATTAGAAAACAAAGGTCAATTTTACCTTTTAATATTTTTTAAATTTAAATTCTGATCAATGAAACTCCAAATCCACAAGATCTTGGCTAAGCCTTATACTTGGAATCCTTTAAATTTTCTAGCAATTATTGGGCAAAACATAATTGAATTATCACTGGCTTCAGATTTACATGTTTCATGATGCTCTTTGAAAAATTAAAAAAGTTAACCTGATTTTTAAGTAGGCCTCATCATACCATGCCTCCCACTTTTTCCCTCACTTTTCATCCTTCCTTTATATGGAAAACTAGAGAGAAAAGAGTTTTGTTTTAGACATGTTTTCAACACTTTAGTTTGGTAAGGAGGGATATAGCATAACAACTTTAGAGACAACCTCCTCCCACATATCTCTCTGTTGTCCATATATATGCAAACTCAAAATCACAGACAGACATATCTACCTTTCTCCCCGGTCACCAATATTTTTTAATTTCACTCCCTGTCCTCTAAATTTTAAAAATAATCTCTTTCAAGTGTTAGAGATTTAATCAGTGCATCCTGAGGTAATTCACTGAAAAAAAGAAAAAGGACCCAAAAGAATGCTGATTATCATGAAAATACAGGCATTCGCAGCCTCTGTACCATCTTCTTAATTTCTACCACAGAAGCAACCAGCCATATTGTCTATATGTAAGATTAGGAGTGTATCTTCCTATTTATCTTTTTCTACCTTTTTATCTTCCTCATGAAAATGATTCTCCTTCTTCCCTGTCTTTCTTGCTTGTGAAAGAGGGGCAATAAAAGAATGATGGATGTAAAGTCAACTAATATGGGGATAGAAGAGATGTTCTTATCAGTAACCCCATAGGCATTATAATCTCTGTGGGTTAGTGCCCATCTCCTTGAAAACCCATTTCTGATTTTTAAAATGTGGCTATTTTGAATATATTTATCATATACAGTAAGCACTTATCTTCTTAACAATATAATCATTTCTATTGTTCCCAGGAAAGCCTTTCTATAGTTTGCTGATCTATGAGATTAGAATGAAGAAAATGGGAACGAGAAATAAATGAATAAGTAAAACCATTGATATTGTGCCTTAGCCAGCTAAGTCTTGATGCTCTTTTCTCAGTTCAAGCTGTACCTCTTCCTCTACTATACATCATCCTTCAAATGATGGTCCATGTCTCCTCACCACAGAATCTCAGCAGTTCTTCCTTCCATTAGCCTAGCAGCTATACCACCAAAGCCAAGTTCTTACAAATTTCCACTGAAAGTTTGATTCCTTAAGACTGGAAACTCCACCCTTTCCAAAGTGAAAATAAATTAATGAGACAAATTTTACTTTAGCTTACTAATAAGATAAATGCTCTCCCCTCTCAGGTAACCATAGTGTAATTTGTTAGCACCTTCCTGGAGATAATGGTGTCACTTGTGTTGTCTATCCCAGAGAAGTAGCCAGAGATCTCAGTAAAATTTTAGGTTCTTGGACAGTAATGTTGGGAAAAGCAGAATCTTGCCATGGTGTCCATTATATCTTATTTTATTAGTATAAGTATCCAATTTTTAATTTTATGTAAAGTCATATTAAAATCCAGAATATTTCAACTGTTGTACGTGTTGATCTACTTACCAATAGAATCGCCATCATCCCAGAAAAGGGAGCCAGATGCTTCTCCCTGTTCATCTAGAGCAATTATGAGGCTAAAAGGATTCTGACGGCTAAAAAAAAAAAAAAAAAAAGTAAAAATTATATTTTCAGAGTTTCAAGGACTTAACTCCAAACATCTCATGAAACTGCCGAGAAAAATGTTGAGTCTTTTCTTAAGCATTTTTACCCAACTTCCACTAAATTTATCCTTGAATATCTCTAGTGATTGGAAACTTAAAACATCCTTAAGCAACCTCTTTCTGCTCTGAACAGCTCAATCTGAGGGAGTTGAGAGAGTCGGGGTAGGGAGTGATTGCAATAGCTCGGACTTCTTAAATGCGTTCCACTTGGAAAAAGTAAAGGTTTTTATAACTAATAGGGTAATAAAATAATTATTACACCATGATAATTGAAGGTGCACCCCCTCAGTTTCTTTGGCTTATCTACAACGAAGAAAAAGTTATAATAAAATTGCCAAAGTCATTGGAACTGGGAACCTGGAAGCTGATTTTAAAGTATGATCAATGGGATTCCAGGGAATGAAGCTTATATAGTAATGTGGAGAGTCTGCTCTGCTGGGAGTTGTCTTAACATCTCAGGAGCAAGGATGACTCCTACGACAGGATCCGTATGACCTATTTATGTGATTCCACAATGGAAACAAAACTCAAGGATTTGATCCTAACCACTTGGCAACAGAAAATTGCATAATGAGAAAAGAACTGCACAGTATAAGTGATAAAACAGTCTTACTTTTGCAGAAATTGAGCTATAGTGAGAATTCCTTAAGAAAAATATTTTGTTTTTATATAAAATACACTTATTTCATTAAATTTTTTCTATTGAAATGAAACGTTAGGCATGGGATCCTCTTTTCTTTCTTGGCAATGAACAATAATATATTAACTTGAAATAAAATGAATCTAAATTTTCAAGTCAGTATTTGGAAACTATAGATCTAGTATATAGTTCAAGGTATACCCAGGGAGTTCTCAGTATTTCAAAAATGTCTAGCCAAAACTTCTCTCTAATAATGGTGCATAGTTTTAGCTGATTTTATTTTCAATTATGCAGATTAGAGATTTGTATTTGCTACTATGAATCTTTGATATACAACAGAAATATAAAATAATTATTAGTGCTTAAAAATCTGTTTGCTAGAAAAATCTTTCATTACATATCTATGGAGAAAAAAAAAAGGCTAATTAAATATAACCTAAATGGATAAAAACACAAGGATCCTGACCTAGCCTTCATATAAAACCTCGGGGAGAATGCATGAATTAGAAATCACTGGCTGTCTTAAAAATGATAAAGTGAAAATATTTAGGGCAAGATAGCTTGGAACTGGATCAAATGTTCAAGCACATCATCTAGTAATCTTTCTCTTTCCTTTTTTTCTTCTCTTTCTTCTCCTTTTTCTCTCTCATCTACACACATGACCACACTGACTCACACAAACATATACAAACACACACATATATACTAGTAATTAATTGCACTGCTGATTGAGCCACTCTCTTGTCACTGGCCACCTACTCACAAACACCCCCTCCTCAGATACTCCCCAAGCAGGAAGTTTGACCTCAACAGGAAGGTCAAATCCCTAACTTAGTATGAAGTCTCCTGACAGGATATGCCTGTTACCTCAGCTCTGTTGTTCTGGCTGGAAACTGTGTTGGCAGAATATATCCTCCACGAATGAAAAGAGGAATTACATCCAGAGGAGCAGGAACCTCAACAAACCTCTTCTTCCATGAAACTGATACACGATCCCCCTAGCACAGAACAAGCCAGTGTTAACCACTCCAATGACATAGCTCATTTCAGGAGACACAGGAAGTTAAAATCCAAACTTCTGTTTAAATTCAACAAAGTACTCATGGAATTCACTAATAGGAAGGGTGATTTAAATGTCTACATCTGTGTTTAAAAAAAGAAAAAAAACTACATAAACTCCAATATGTAAAACACATGAACTTATTTCAGAAGTTCAACTTTATACCCATATTTACTTACTAAAAACTTAAACAAGAATACAAATTAACATGACATTGGGCTCCATAGAATTAAATTTTGATGTAGTAACACTTGTGTGTGAGCGTTTTTATTACTCTCTTCTTAAAAGTTCAATTTTATTAAGAAATGAAATTTAATGCAAATATTTAAGGAAATTTATGAAGTATGTCTGCAAAATATAGTATGAAACACATTGGTTTAATTGTTTTAAGATATTATAATAATCTGATCACAAGATGGAGAATTCTTAATACCACTTAATCAGTCACCTAATTGATAATTTGAAAATAGATCACATATCCTTTCTTCCAATTTGGGATTAGTCCTATGTTTATCATTAAAATTTATTCCCATAAAAATTTCTTGAAGACTGGGTGAGATTAGCCAACGTTCAGTAAAACATTCTAAAAGAATGGGAGAACTGAAGTCAGTTAAAATAGCTGTTCTACAGTAGAGATGTCACATTGCTTCCCCTCATGTTCTATCACTCTACTCCATCATGGAGACCATAGTTACCACTGTCTAGGAGCCTAGGTAGAAAAAATGAGTTAGATCAATATTGTATTTTTGGGAAATTTGAACTATAAAACAGGGAAAGAAACTGACACTTATCTCAGAAGCACAAAGGATGTATCAAAATGTAAGTGCATTAGAATCTGAGGCCCTTTAGAAGCCAGTTGTTAATAAAACAAAAAGATCCCATGGAATTCTGAGTCCTGGTAATGATACAACACTGGACTGAAATCTCACAGACTTTTGTGATAGAATCCTGAATTTCTCTAGGAAATCCAATGCTACGTGTATTACAGTTGCTGCTCTTAGATTTCAATACAATTTCTTTTGTCAGTTTACGTATAGCCCCCATAATAAAGCCCATAGTTGAGCTAGCTTGAATGGGTTCTGTTTATTTAAGATAAAGTATCTAATTCATGGATTATAATATCTATTTCACACTACTATAAAGAACCATCACTATGGAGAGTCATATGCTTTTAAACATTTAAATGTTTGCATAAAAGAAATGCCTACTCTTCTTCTAAAAAAATTCATTCCATCTCTCACCTTAAATATTTGGCCTAATTCTATCATTTTGAGAAGAGTAAACAGTTGTAACCAAAGGGCTTCAGAAAGACTTAAGTCATCAGAATTATACAGCCCAAGACTCTAGAAGTCATATAAAAATAGTGAAAAAGAGACCATATATTAATAAACCTCTGAGTTCACGGTTGTATATTATTTTTTTCTATAAAATGTCCAAAATACATACTGTATAAAAGTCAAACCAGGATGCTTCAGGGAAATACACATCCACAGCTCTTGCTCCCTTTGGAAAAAGAAAACGTTTTACTTTTCAAAACATTTTGTTGAATTAAAATTTTCCAGTAAAAATACATTCAGCTCTCTGGATATTGAATTCTATCTTATTTAGCATTAAAACGAAGTGCCAGTCAACTCATACATGATTATTTATGCAGGAGAGATAGAGAATCTCCATGAAACACACATGATCTATCAGAAAATATGTTTCATGTGTAGATTATAGAATTTTAATGTACACTGTTGATAATGTTTTCTAAAGAACCTAATTGGTTTTGCTATATTTCGAAATATTTAGTTTCAGTACAATGTAGATATATTCTATTACTAACCGTGCAATTACTTAGTGTCATTTTAGCTTAATGGTAATTGTGAAAGAATTATTAAAAAATGTACAATATGAAACTCATATATATATATAATATATATGTTTACATATATACATATACATATATACCTATGTTATGTGTGTTTGTGTGTGTGTGTGTGTTTAGATACAAGTTGTGGTATAGTCAAGAACAATCCAGAAATATAGAAAATAGTTGCTCTGAAAAATCCCATAAAGACCCAATTTTAGGTCTCCTGTAGCTGTGACAAGTTCATCAAAGCTAGAGAAAATCAACACAAGAAACAGGCAGCCTTGAAAGTATTTTTTCTATCACCGGGAATTCTAATATTTAGTCCTGAAAGTTTGCACAGATTTGTTGTCAAAGCATCCTCATCCTCATGACATCTATCCTGCCTATTCTCCTGCATAAGTGGCTTTCACCCCCAGTTCTCTCAGATTACATTCATGTTATCCCTTCCCCTTGGGACCAAAGTACTATCTGGAGGAGAAAGACAAATGGATCTGAACCAGAAATTTGGGTTTATTTGGAAAAGGCTAATGAAGCAACTGATGTTCTCAGAATAGGTTTCTTGCTATTATATTGGCACAGGTGAACAAAGGAGTTTGTCTCTCTTCTTTTTAATATGGCATATATTTGGGAGTCAATATCTTCTGCAAATTATCTTGAGAACAAATTCAGAATCTTGAATAGCAGAAGGATTTATTTCAGTTTTGCTGAGATTTACTTAACATGAAGTACACTTTCTACAATGCAAAATAAACATATAAATACATTCTTTTCACATAAAAGAATGAAAATGATGTAAGAAAAATAGGAGACTATAGCAAGCCTGGACTGGTTGTAAGTATCAAATGGCAGCAATATAAACTGCTGTGAATAATTATATTGTGCTGATATAAAATTCCAGTGCTTACCTCTTCAAGAACTGGAGCAATCATTAAAGCTGGTCCCCAAAGGAATGCTCTGTCAATTTCCAGAGCCTGAGGATCTGAAGGAAATCTAGAGTTTTAGGGTGAGAAACCATTAATTTAATCAAATTAATGTCCTTGGATAAGCAACTGACATCTTAACCACCTCAGGTTCATGGTGACAACACCAAGAAAACCAAAAAGATAAAAACAGGGTTTAGAATACAAGCAGTGCTTTAGGAATAAAATCTAATAGTCAAGTGAAGCAATTGGAATCAGTTGTTTTCCCTGACCAAAAGATAAATGAGCATTAAAGCTTAGGTCAAAATAGTGCCAAGTAATCAAATTGTCCAAGTTTTTGTTGTTCCCTTTTGCATCCTAAACAGCCTTTAAGGTTCAGTATCAATCCTACCTCTTCATAAAGCTGTCCCTGTTTCATTTAACAATGACCTTGCCTTTCATGGAATTTTTCTACCACTTTTTAAAGCATTTTATAGCCTATGCCATACAGACAAGAAATAAACATATAATGTTCTATATTTTATCCTATTTTTTTCAAATCTGTTAGTTGCAATCTTCCCAGTTCTCTGTGGACGGGACCGTGTGTTATCTTTTTTCTATATTTCACACTACTGAGACAGCAAGACACAGCTTTTTCTCTTAATGATTGAAAATATTTTCTTAACTAAATTCTTCAAATCTCTAAATTATTTCTAATCGTAGCCAGTGGGGAAAAAAACTAATTTGCCTATTTCTTTTTTTCCTAAATATTTCCCTTACTAGGAAAATCCAGGCTTCTAGAATCTATGTGGTAGAAAATCTAATACTAGAACAACATTAAGTGTGATTTACTCGTGCATCAATCCTCGGACCACTGTATTCCCATTGACATGAGACTGGTAGAAGAGGGTGTATAAGTAAGGCAGTAATAAGTATCTAGTCTTTAATGCAGAACGGGAAATTTCAGCAAACTCTTCTCCAAATGCTCCAGGGTCTTGTTCCTAGGAAAGAGAAACATTTCAATAGACTTATTACCCGAAGAGGGAAATTTTAAGTGTTATTTATTTTTTTTCTCTTTGTGGGGGATGATTAGAGAGAAGCAGACATTTTAAAGATATTATTTCTCTTTGCTTGAAAGCCTTTCACAGTTGTAGGTTATTGCAGAGTTGTTTCTCAATTAAGTAGTTTCAATAAAGTTTACAAATTATAGTGTGTAATATTATATATATATTATATATATATCATATATATATATATAACATATATATATATATAGTATCCCCAGCTAACAGAAAAGTTTCAAATCATTTCTAATGAAAGATCATCACAATACCCTCTCCTTAAGAGAGAGCAAGTTTGCAGCCATTGGCTGAGGAATGATTTTGCCTTCAGACTGAAGAGAGATGCTTATATCACATTATACTATAATATCTGCCTGCCATTAAAACAAAAACTTGAAATTTGGTAGATTATGAGTTACTAAGGAAAGATTACTACACATATCACAGGTTTGTCTGTAGCTACCTTGTGTTACAAAGGCAAAATTAAAAATGATGCTCTTTTAGAAGTTTAGCAAAGCTATTGCTCCAACATTTATTTCTTATTATTCTCTCACAGTTCTTGATAAAATCAGTAACATAACTTAAAAAAAAAACACACCAATCACATATTTCAACAGCTACATTGAAAAACAGTTTGACTTTTTAAATTCATATTTTTATGAGCATATATAGATATTTTTTCTAACCCCAGTTCCTAAATACAGGTTAATACTGGATGTAGCAGTTATCATGTTACATTAACTTTCACTCACCTTATTTCCAATTGCATTATGATTTCTGGAAAAGGGATAAAACGCCCCAAGTTGCATCCAACGGAGGCAAAGTTCATAAGTTGTCTCTTCGTTAAAACCACATATATCAGCTCCAACCTGGGGAAAGATTTTCATGACTTCAAAATATAGCATTTATTAATTTAGCCATAAACTCCACAGTGAAATATTTTAGGTTATGCGAGTATTTTTAATGACAAACGTGTTTAAGGCCACAAAGATATTGTTTTCATGATGTGGAATCTGAAAGTGTAAAAATCCTCCTTGAGAAGAACATTTGGAATAAAATAGTGACAGGTCCCTCTTGTCCAACCTTGATTAAAGGAAAACTGCGGGCTACATTGTTGTATAAGAAAGAAGACTCCAAAAAAAAAAAAAAGGAGTCTTTTTGGGTAACCCAGCATGCCTACAAATGCTTCCCCCCCCCCCCAAGTACAGCATTGTCAATTTCCTGTCTCAATATGAGAGTTAAAGACATAGAACATGTCGCTAATCCAAAACCTTAACGGCTAACCACTCAGACTGAGAAAAAAAAGGCCCCAGGAATATTGCACGTGACTGTACTCTCCTTTTTATCATATAAAGGTACAGATACTTTGTTTCCTGACATCTGATGAAAGCCTTTCTCAGTCTTCAAATTATTTATTCCAGAGCCCCTCTTGTTCTCTCAGAAAAGCAATCTTTAACCCCAAAACTCAATTAATGTCGAAGTTTGTAGGCTAAAAAGTGATGACAAAGTAAAGCGTGGAGTCATAAAACATGTCACTTGTCATTAAAATGTTAGTCTCCCAAAGCACAGAGGTTGTCATCTATACTCTACTAAAACTTTAAGATCTTTGGTGGAGAAAGACCATGGCTGTCATGCTCCCTTCCTCTCTAAGGCTGCTTATATTATACGTTTTGCCTGTCAGTTTCTGGTCCAGAAAAAAATTGAAGCTATATTTCATTTTCAATATTTATTTAGCCAATTCCTCTTTGAAAGTACCTAATTCATCACTTGAACAACAAATGCAATTCTCACTAAATTTGAAAGTGTCCAACAATGTTATTTGCAGCTTTCCAAAATAAAATAAGTATTACTCTGTATTTTTTCTTATAAAAAGTCATTGGCATATGGGGAATCTGCTACAATAAAACTTCTCAAATTGTTAACATAGCAGCAAATTTTTTAATAGCTAAACTGTTTACCACTAGGGCTCAGATGAGGAAATATTTCTGTTGTGTGTTTGGAGTATTTTGTTGGTTTATTAGTAATTTCACTTCCTCCCTCAATAGAAGATGGAGACACATCTGGGTAAACTTCCTATACCTCCTTCCAAGATGTTTATCTCTCCTTTTTTCATCCATTATCTATAAAGCTCATAATAATAGGTTGTATAAGAGTTGTGGATGGGGAAAGGGGATACATGTGAATGACAGAGGAAATAAACTTCTCCAATTTTACCATGACTTAGTGTCTCAGTGACATAAAACAAACAACAAAAAAATTAAGAATTATGTGATTCTCTTGAGATCTGCCTAGATGGAGGGCAATTTTACAGTGGCTAAGTGCAGTGTATTATACATAATGTCCTGAAAACAACTTGAGTGTATTTTATCTTCATAAAAGTAAGTTTGGCTCCCGCAAATAATATTGATTGACAGATAGGCGTTAATTTAATTAATTGCTTAATTTTAAAACTTACATATGGAATTCCAAAGAGATTAAATTCTAGCATGCCAATGATTGACATGTGCATATCTTTCCAACGTGAGAAGTTATCACCTAGCCAATGGCCAGTGTATTTCCCACTCCCAACAAATGTGGAACGACTCAAAACAAATGCTCGCTTTCCTGTAGCATTCTGACAAGCACTGGAAAAAACATAAGAAAACCATCTTCAGTGTTATTCTAAAAGGATCCTTCCCCCCAAAAAAAATCACATGATCTTAACGTGTATGGACAAGTCCCAATTTCATGTAATTTAACTATTTTATCAAAGGTATAAATCTCTGTGAACATGAAATGGAGGGAATGAGGAGAATAAAAAGAGAAATTACCATAGGTAAACTATTTTATACATTTCATGAAACAGTGAAAAGACAATGATAAACATCCAAACCAAATTTTCTTACACTAAACTTTTCTTCTGAGTTATAGTATTGTGCAAGTAGTATAGGTTTGACAACCATGGCTGTATATTAGAACTATCTGAGAGCTTTACGAAAAAATAAAACCAATGCCAAGGCACCATCCTTGATTAATTAAATCAGACTATTTAGGATTGGGTCCTGGGCCTCAACATTTTTTAAGATTCTGTGTTATTTTAATATGGTGGCTTTCATACGAATGTTGAAAATGCGAGTAATTTTTGTTTGATAATCGATTATATTTCCTTAGTGAAACCTTACATGTACATGAAAAAGAATATTTGTGCCGATTTTTAGTAGCATTATTATAAGTTTTTGCTTTAGTTGTTCTTTTGTTTGAATTTAACTTGAATGCTCAACCTTATTCTTTTCCTTAACATTCTAAATTTAGTCTCCACTTTATTTCAATTTCACTCCTATTTTTGACAACCATTCATATTCTTCTGTATTTCATTTTTGCCTTTTATATCAAATCATGTTGTAACTTCACTGAAATTCTGACAGTTGTTTCAATCCATAAATCTACACTATTATACACAATAAAATCGATTTATTTACAAAGTTGATATACTTCTTTTCATACTGGAAAACTTTGCTAAAATCTAGTGAAATATAAAGGAGGCAGGGACTTGTTTCTGTTTTGTTTATTGATTATCCCCAGTGTTTAGAACAATGCCTGCCACATACTAGGTGCTCAAAAAATATTTTTTGAAAGAGTGAGGGAAGAAAAAGTAATTTAATATTTTCTTGGATGTTGAAATAGATGACAATCATACCATCTTGATATACAAACTTCTTATAGTATTAATTTATATTTAGGTATGTAAAGAAAAATATCATTTAGCTTTAGCCAATAGATATGGCATTCCTTAATTAATTGTCAGGAAGAGAATATATAAATTTGAACAATGATAATCATTAAGAATGGAGACTCATCTCATGAACAACTTCATGCTTTTAATCCTATTTTACAAGAGGGTATACAGTTTTGAAGGATGAGTATTGTTAGTTGCATTCTGTAGGGGATGGAAAGATTCAAGATAAGTTACCTAGGCAAAGTCACATAGTTATTCCTTGTTAGAGTCAACAGAAAAAATCAAGGATTTTTCAGTCACTTTGAGAATAAGGACTGTGCCAGGCCCTCCCAATATTTCTTTCAATATATTGGGGTTAGAGTTAAAATTATAGCTAAGGGAAAAACTGCAAGGTATTTGGGAGCTATGTTTAGCTGTTTTTAAATCAAACCTATAAATAAAAAATGAACTGAAATAAGCTTTGCCATCAAACAGATCTAGTTTAAACTATCTAGCTCTTCCCTACAAAATACATATAACTTTGAGCATGTTACTTAATAAAATGAGGCTAACAATGCTTAACTTCATAAGGTTGTTGTAATGTTGAAATGAAACATATATATATATATGAAAGCACCTCTCCCAACCAAGGTAGCACATAACATGTGCTTGGTAAAGACTCATTTTCGTCCTGTGCTTTATAAACTGTGCCTAGCAGTTAGAGCCCCAGATCTGCTTCAGCCTAGTTATACAGCTGGAATCTCAGTTTTAACTATTATTTACCTAGAGCTCCAAGACTAATCATTTAGTTTCTCAAGAGTAAAATAATGAGGGGGGAACAAAGTTAAATTGTTAGATTAAATTGATTGACAGATGCTTTAATAATAAATTCAGTAAAACACTATGCTTTCTCTAGATGCAGCTTGCTAATGCTTCCACTTAAAACTATTTTTATGCCTTCCGGAAAGTAACTTTCATTGTTTGAATTTCATTAAGTTCAAAATTTGGAAGGCATGTTCATTTTATCCCTGAGATAAGAAAAGTGTTCAGAAGTATAATTTTGAACACTGAAGAGGAAACATGTCTAAATTACTTCTAGTTCTCTTTTTCCTCCATCTCCTTCTTGTCTACTACATTCTTTGATGAGTTAAACACAATTAGCAATTTCTTGGGTAACCTAGGTTTGAGTGGTACATTCTAAAATCTGAAGAACTGATTCCTTGCCTTTTCAATAGAAATCTGAAATGGCTTATTAAAATAAGACAAACAAACTTCAAATAATTATAAGCCATTTAAACTTCTCTCTGTTTTACATTGGTGACATATTATTCTATTTTTGAATTAGCCACATTAAAAAATGTATTCAGAATGTTGTCTACCTTACCAGAGGGTAAGGGGGGTGGGGCGTGGGAGATGAGGGTAAGGGGGATCAAATATATGGTGATGGAAGGAGAACTGACTCTGGGTGGTGAACACACAATGGGATTTATAGATGATGTAATACAGAATTGTACACCTGAAATCTATTTAATTTTACTAACAATTGTCACCCCAATAAATTTAAAAAATAAATTAAAAATAAAAGAATGCTGTCTACCAAGTTTACTATATGTGTATTAATTTTGTTTTCAGTCAAATCAAGACCTAAAAAATTTTCAGTAGTAGGTAAGAGAGAGACTGGCTAAATGACCCCTATATTGTTCTTCAGCTTTGTAATTTTCTATCATGTTCACCAAATTTCATAAAGTTCCCTGAATTCATAGCTCTAGGAAAATGGCTATATTCCAAAGTATAAACATGGACTATATTTGTATATGACCAAAATAATCAGTTCTATTTTGATCCTCATACCTTAAAAACCCATATTTCTGAGAGTTCATTTTATAAATCAAACAAGCGAACTCTGAGTCATATATATTTTGTCTATATTTATGACAAATTGTTAAAGTGCTCTAATGAACTTGACTTGGAATGAACACCTGTTTTAGACAGACGAGGATGACGCATTAAATGGAAACACAGTGCTCTACACCTGAAGCCATAAACCTAATTCCACTAATATAGGCTACAAAAGTCTCCCGATAGACATACATAGGAAAAGACAGAAATGGTGTAACACAGAGGACAGCTTGAATCAGGTGGTCACTGAGAGGATGCTTCAAGACCTGGGGGGATTGTTAATTATGGGAGCGAAGAGGAGTGTCTGCTAAGCTTTCAGTGTATTGCACTTAGTGGCAGCACAAATCCTGACTTATGCCTCTCATGGTGAGCACTTTACCCATTCATATATAACCAGGCTTAAAACGGCTCTATTCAGAGGTGATAAAGTAAGACACAGGCAGTATTAGTGCACATACCCCCTAAAAACTGTATAATTTATTAACAATTACTTCCTACATTATAAAATTGTCCCAAAATTGTCTCTAATATTTATCTGAAATCAATGTTTTAGCTTTAGCTATTTTAGATAAGTTTTTATGCCCCTAATAAGGCCATTCTCTTCTGCTTTTGTGCTATTGCAACATCAAAAAGAACATTTAATAAAACAATAAATCAGCAAGATAAAGCTTAGAAGAGGAAGATTATTTTCTAGTCCTTGAAAAAATTTAAGAAAATAATAACATGTAACATCTGCTTAAAATAAATTTTCTCCTATTTTTTAAAGGATATTTTAATAAAAATTTGTGGATATTAAAACAAAACATTTCAAGAAGATTTACAAACCACTCACTAGAAAGTAGGTTTTGCTTGTGACCAGCCAAACAGAGAATGTGTATCGTAATGATATCCCAGATAAGTCTTGGAATTGGGACATAATGTTTTCTCAGCCAAAAGTCCACCTGTGATATCTAAAAATGAAATAAGATAAAAATATGCATTCTTAACATAATTTAAATATCTTTATTGTATTTCATTTGTCTGTTTACATATTGGTCACCCTTACTAGCGTATGAGCTTCTTGAGACATTGAATATTTTTTAATTGGTGACAACAGTAGTACAATAACATGACAAAAATTTTTTAATTGTATCTTGAATGTATGAGACATAGTTGGCTATTAGTATCAAGACTAAGTTGGATTTGTCTCAAATATAAAATTAGTTTAACACCAGAAAATCAACATAATTTATGCATTAATATATTTAAAAAGAAGCATATGATCATCTCAACAGACGTTTTAAAAATGTTTAATAAAATTCAACTTCATGTATGACAAAATCTCTCAATGAAATAGTAATAAAATAAAATTTTCTTAATCCTGTTAAGATTATCTACAAAAATACCTATAGCGAAATTCATACATGATAATCAAATATTAAAAACATTTTATTGAGATTGCAAAAGAATTGGCTGCTTTTACCAATTCTGTTTAATCCTGTACTGGAGTCTTATCCAGGGCAATAAGGCAAGGAAAAATAAATCAAAGATGGAAGGATTGGAATGGAAGAACCAATGCTATGCATAATCCATACATAATATAAATGTCTACATAAGAACGAAAATCATAAAGAATCAACAGATAAATTATGAGAATTAATCTTGCAGTTTAGCACATTTTCTGGATTTAAAAAATCAATAAACAAATACAACCAATTACAGTTTATAAGTCAGCAACAAATACAAGGTGAAATGATTAAAAGAGGCATTTAAAATAGAATCAAAACTATAGAGAAACCTAGAAATTAGGTTAACCAAATAAGTCTAAAATTTCATGAAAACATAAAACTTTATGAAAAGTAATTTTAAAAGACAAATGGGGGTTGGGGAGAGTACCATACTCTCATCCCATGGGAAATCCTGTATTATAAAGATGCCAATTCTTTCCAAATTGATTTATAGATTTAATGTCTAATAGCCAAAACACTCTTGAAGAAGGTCAAGGTAAAAAGATCTATTTCCCACATTACTTCAAGGCTTATTATAAATCAGAAGAAATTAAGACATGTCAAATTGGTGACGAGAAAGAAAAACCAATGGAACAGAAAACAGTCTAGAAGCAACAACTATAGTATATATGAATGTCTATCATAAGAAAAAGTTAAGTACTGCAGATCAGTGAGGGTAGGAGGGAATGGCCTTTTCATTAGTTCTGGGGAAAGTCTTTCTTCATATTAAAAAAAAAAAAAAATGAAGTTAGACTGTTGTCTCATACTGCTCAAAATCAACCACTAGTAGATTATAAAGTATAAAAATATTTTATCTTTAGACCTCAACATATCTTTATGACCTCAGGTTCAAAAGTATTTCTTAAGTTACAAATTGATAAAGAAAAGGATTGATAAATTTGACAATAGTTTAGCTAAGAACTTGTGTTCAACAAAAAAATACTTAAAAAGGAGTAAAAAGATAAGGCAGGAATTACTAGAGATATGTGTAACACAACTGAAAAATAAGTATGATAAAGCTAATGGCTCAGTAGAAAAACGAGGAAAACCATTGAACAGGTCCATAAAACCTGAAAAGCCAATGAAGAGGAAAAATGATTAATTTCATTTATAAGCATAGGTATGCAGATTAAATACATAATGAATTGACATTTCACTCTCACCAGATTAACAAAAATTAAGATGACGAACAATTTGTTCTATTTCGTTGTGAAGCTCTGGCCCATTCAGTACAACGCCATCTTGCATTTGCTTTCCTTTTTCCCCCTAATTCATTTTCCTTTTTCCTGTCTTGGGACTGCTCCCCTTCCTTCTCCTCCCCTCCTCCCCATGACTTCCAAAAAAAACCCCACCTTTAACAGAAAGTTTTGCCTCAGGCTCTGTTTTCTAGGCCCTTGGATACATAGAATAGATAGTACATACGTGTCTAGCATTTTGTATTTTGCATAACAGAAAACAAAAGATCCTTCATCAAGAGTATAAAGAATTCTCACATAGAGCACAACTAGGAAATTATCTCCTATTTCTACAAAAAACTGAAGAGGAAATAAATTTGAAGTATAGAAAGTTTAGGTTAAATATAGAAAGTTTAGGTTAAATATAGTATAGAAAGTATAGAAAGTTTAGGTTAAATATAAGGGGGAAAAAGGTAAACCAAAAAATGACTTTCTTCCTAAAGATTTTTAAAAATAGAAAAGACATCACAACTATATAAGAAAACTTGAGCATTTTCATAGGTAAGTAGAGGAGATACGAAGTACCACTAACATGCTCTACCTGCTGTAAGAGTCCTGGCCTCTTCATATACACAGAAGCAAATAAGTGTTATCTTTTGATGGCAGAAACTCAGGGTTTCTGGAAAGGAGAGATCAGGACAGGAAGGGATTCTTCTCCCAAATTAACTCAGTGTTGAAACAAATAGTAGGGTCAAAGTTGAGTTTTTTGAGAGAGGGTACTGGAGATTAACTCTTGTTTTCTAAAAGGTGTTCGCAGGAAGTATTAACCGATCCTCTTCAGTTTTTCCATTTTCTTTTTTTAAAAAAAGCTTTATTGAGGTATAACTGATACAGACAAAACTGCACATATTTATAATATATACAATTTGATGAGTTTGGACATATGAATATGCCCATGAAATCATCACCACGATCAAACATATTTATATTTATTACCTCCAAAAATTTCCTCATGTTCTCTCTCTTTCCCTCTCTCTCTCTCTCTCTCTGTCTCTCTCTCTCTCTCAGTGATAAGAACACATAACATGAGATTTACCCTCTTAAAAATATTTTAAGTGCACAATACAGTATTGTAGGCACTATACTGCACAGCAGAATTCTAGAATTTATTCATCTTGTACGAGTGATAACAGAGGTGAACGAGATGTAAATAATCAAGCATACGGTGTTTCCCCGAAAATAAGACCTAGCCGGACCATCAGCTCTAATGCATCTTTTGGAGCAAAAATTAATATAAGACCCAGTCTTATATTTATTTTATTATATTATATTGTATTGTATTGTATTGTATTGTATTGTATTGTATTGTATTGTATTGTATTATATTATATTATACCGAGTCTTATATTATATTACATAAGACCTGGCCGTATATTAAAATGATATCAGGTCTTATATTAATTTTTGCTCCAAAAGATGCATTAGAGCTGATGGTCCGGCTAGGTCTTATTTTCAGGGAAACATGGTAGTACCTAGTACTCTATAGGTACCCCCAAAATATATATATTTTTGTCATAGCATATGAACTGACAAAAAAATATTCATCTCTGAAGTTTATTTGGATTACATAGGGAAGCAAGATTAGTAAAGAAAAATTTGCTGCATAAATTCTAAAATTTAAAAAGTAGGAGCATATCTCAGAAAGGTTATTAAAAGATATACTCACTAAGGATAGATTTTTTAAAGTGCTTGTAAGAAGGTTTTCATTTCTTTTAATGTACCACCTTTATAATTTTACTTACATTTGGAGATAAGTTTGCCTTAGAAAATTATTTTTCCCCATGCCTTGGACTGTATGGAATATAAACTCAATAAGTTACTGTAATACAAAAAAGTCTGAAAAGAAATTGCCTTTTGTTCTGCTTTATAATGTGCATTATTTGAGTAACATGACAATGACTTTAAGAGGTTTTCAAACTGACAATGATTAATAGAAACGAGCGAGATTGACATAGTTGTATGTGCGTGTCTGCCTGCTTGCACTGAATCCTGTCAAACAAAGTCCAAAGATGAAAGCTCAGTTTCTAGAGCCAGCTTCAAACCTAAATTTTCTCTGCTACATGACAGTCCTGCTCAGCTTGCACCTCTAGACAGAAATTTACTGATGTGTGCATTTTCACTGTAAGCAGCATAGCATGGTGTTAAAAGAACCCAGAGCTGGAATCAGATCAACATGGGCTCAAATCCTGGTACTGCCATTTATTGTAACCCTGTGACTTCGAGTACGGCACTTCACTATTCTGAGCCTCAGTTTCTTCATCTGGAAGATGGGAATAGTAATTTATTTATAAGCTTTATAAAAAACCTTTTCCTTATTTCATTGCTCTAAGGACATTGCTTTACAATATGGTGTGACACATGGAAACGTCTGATTTTTAAATTACTAGTAATTCTTATTTATGTTGTGAGAATTAAATGAAAAAGTTCATATAAATAATAGGTCTTTTATATTATTCTTAGTATTTTGATTACTATATTATGAATAATAAACATTAATATTTATAATAAATATTACTAATAATTGTCATTACTTCATATGAAAGAAAAGCATTTCCTATTTTACATATTTTCTCTGTACAATTTAGTCCTTTTAAGTCTAGTCTGAACCTTCCTAGTGGGACTCTTATGTTCATGTGTTTAGCCTAAAATTTTGAAACCTAATCTCCAGGCATTTGGTGCAACTTGAGGTGAAGCTGCTGCACACATCTAGCTAAAGGACAATAGAATCAGCCTTGGAATGACAGAGATCTATAATATCAAGTAAAGTGTAGTATGAAGGAGTCATTGATCAAGTTATTGTGTTTCATTCTAGCAATTTTTTCCCTATTGTTTTAAGATGTTTCAAGATGTCTCTTTTATTTCAACAGATGTTTATGAAGGCTTTCTAAAAAGCTGTAGTTGTAGGAGTGGCCGGGTACCTCCATTGGTTAGAGTGTGGTGCTAATAATACCACAGTTGCTGGTTCGATCCCCGTATGGGCCACTATGAGCCGTACCCTCAGGGGAAAAAAAAAAGCTGTTAGTTCTTAGCAGACAAATTTATTTCTATTCATAAGTTTTCCCTCCAGGAGTTTATTTCCTTTCTTTCTAAGGAAAGTATGTGGAGAGATAAGAGAAAGAGGTGTTTGCATATTAGAAGGTACTAATTTTAAAAGCACTAGGAAAGCAGAGCTTTGCTGCTCTGCTTTTGGTCCACACTCTAACAGTACCCTAGAGAAGAGGAAGGACATTTGTAAGGACATAGGTATGGAGCACCTCAGGAGGGGCTATCTGGATCTGTGGAATCCAAGGTTCCCAAGCTCTGCAAAGATTTCCCATATGCAATGTAAGGAAACAACAGAAGGACCAGACTTCAGGCAGACACTGGGCTTGGACAGTTGGGCTTGCATCTCAGCAGAAGCCAAAGACTAAAGGGTCTTCCTTAAGTAGTTTTTCTCTAAAACCATTAGCCTCTTTCATGACACTGAAAGTAGGGATAAGTGTGATTTAGTAAATGACTGAGAAAGATTTTTTTCCACTTGGAAGATTGAGATGAGGGCTGAGAAACATATTTGATTTGTTTGAAAGGAAATAAAATAATGCAATACTTCCTGTACAGCCATGATTTACATTAAGATGGAATATTATGAAATCCAGAGAGTTTGATGAGTAAGAAGAATATCAGGCCTAATAGAAAAAAATTGAGGAGGGGATTTTTTGAAAATGATCAAGTCCAAGAAATGTAATTATTTGGTTGAGAAGGTTTGTGCACAATTTGGTACCAAGGTAAGGAAAACGTCAACTGAACCTAAATATTAGCAAAAGAAGAATAGAAAGTAATAAAAATTACAGTGAAGAAGTAGAAGGTAGAATAATGGTCCCCCCAAATTTTCCATGTACTAATCCTTGGAACCTGTGAATATGTTACCTACACGTGAAAAGGGACTTGGCAGATATGATTAATATTAAGGACCTTGATATAGAAAAGATTAGCCAAGATTATCCAGGTGGATCTGATCTAATGACATGGTCCTCAAAAGGAGAGAACCTCTGCCAATTGTGTTCAGAAAGATGTGAAGGGGAAACAAGAGCTAGAGACAGATGCAACATTGCTGGCTTTGAAGATGGAGGAAAGGGGCCAGGAGCCAAGGAAAGTGGGGAAACATCTGGAAGCTGGAAAGAAGAAGTAAAGGGATTCTCCCTAGGAGCTTCCAGAAAGGAACGCAGCTCTGCCAACACCTTGATTTTAAAACCAGTGAGCCCCATGTCAGATTTCTAGCCTGCAGAACTGCAAGATGATAAATTTGTGGTAACTTGTTATGGTAGCAATAGAAAACTCATCCGCATAGCAGGAGTTCTAAGTATCCCTACTAATAGGATGGTACCAATTATAAGGCAATTGAGAGGTAACATGTATGGTTGCCATGACTCTGAGTTGGGAAGCACTCATCTCAAGTGAAAAGAAATATTATACCTTTGCATTCAGTACAACTGCTTTTACAATAGTTTGCAAAACATATAAGGATGTACTACTCCCTGTGGTGCTTAATCCTATTGCATTTTATTTTACTGTTTCTTAGTATATGTCCAGTCTCCCCAACTGCTGTACTTTTTTGAAGTTAAGATTCAGCTACTCTTCATAATAACTCCCTAACTCTATCATTGCATTAAACACCTGGAATAAGTGAATTAGATGTGGATTTGATTACACTGACTAAATCATATTATCTGTGATCTTAATCACACTAATAGTATCCTACTAAAATGCAAGGTCCTAAAATATATAGATCTTTCTTATTGTACATTCTCAATAGTTCTCCAAAGTAGTCCCTACAAGGTGGGAAAGGAGAAACTGATAAAAGGCCATGGTAAAAGGGTGTGTTATATGGTGAAAGCCATGTTGTATTGAGCGTTCATGCAGCACTGAGGCAAACGTTGCTACACCTGGTCAAACATCTGTCTTTCACGAGCCCCACGCTGACCCTTGCATTGGAGGGGTTAGCTAAGAGGAACGTTTGGCTGTAGATGATATGCCTCCAACAGTGGTACTGCTGGAAAAGCACAAACTATGAAGATGTTTCTGGTATTTGAACAAATATTCCAAAATCCCCCATCTGCCTATCTCCTTTGTACATAAATTCAAAGATTCTCAAGGTCAAATCATACCTCTCAAAACATATACGGAATGTATCAATCACAAGAGCGTGACTTAAAACGTTTACTCAGAGACAGCTCTTTGTACAGCGGCTTTGATGGGCTTCCCCTGTATGGATCCTCTCTGGGAGTTGCCCTACCCTTATTTTTCTGTAGTCTCTTGGCTTTTTCTCCTGGAATCATTAATTTTAGATTTTATGGCTTTTAAAATGCCGTTGACAGCAAGGATGGAAGTAGTATAATACACAAAGAAATCTAAGTCTAATTCAGATTCTGCTGCCTTGAAATCTTTGCCTCTCTTCTAGATCATCAAAATTGAGATTTTAATATCATTTCAAAGCTGTCTGTATGATATACTGAAGATACACAAGATCATAAATACTAAAAGGAGTTGGTCTCCCTGGAAAGGGGAGTGGGGGTGGGGGGGAGGGGGAGAATCATGTCCATTTATGCACTTTTCTTTCTACCATAAACTTTTCTCTCAATCTGTTATTATTTTGAAAACAACGTGTTTCTAAAGAGATGTAGAGCCTCTTTACATTTAATTTCTAAATCTATGCATTTGAGAATAAGTTTAATGAAACTTTTAATGTTTTTTCAATATGTAACGTACAATTGAATCACCTTACCTTGGCCATTAGTTATGGTTTAAATTTAACTACATACATAGCTCAGCTCAAGTTAAGCCATTTGCAGTACATGTAAAACAGTAACACAGGAATTTAGACATTGCGTAATAATTTTCTTACTCCCGGTAGATGAAGCCAGCAGCCTCATCATATTGTTTCATTACTGAGAGAACATTTTGAGCACTAACTATATCATAATAGAGCCAACCTGTTTGGCCACAAAGAAGAAAATGGAACAAATGTAGATAATTACCCGCTGGAAGGCAGTGGATAATTATGGGACTCCTGTACTTTAACCAGAATATAACTCCTAATTATCTCAAAAGCCTAACTTTATACATTCAGAAATGGTTACCATTCAAAGAGATTACGCAAAATGGTAAAACCTTAGATCACTGAATTGTAAGAGATAAAAAGAAATTTAATATTGGTTAAAAATAGCACAGGGAATAAGAATACTCCTCTGATGCCACATCAGACTTTAGTCTGTAGGCTCAGTATCTTCGTAACACTTACCCTGACTACAAGCAGATTTCTTCAATTTTTTTTTACAATAATCTATTTTAGAAAGAATGTGTCTGAGAGGTTAACCAATATTAGTTTTCCTTTCATGTCCCAAGTTGGTATTAACAGTCTCTTTCTTCTCTGATTCATACTTTCCTTTTTTTTTTTTTTTCTTTTTTTTTTAAGTTCCACACAGTGATAGACTTGTTCTTCAAAAGAATTTAAACCAGGAATAAAGCAGCTAAACCTTAGGCCATCATTCATGAAATAATCCCAGTCAGGGTAAAAATGAGGTCTATATTAGCTAATTCTGGCATCACACCTTAGAGCAACAATGATGGAAAATTGTACCAATAATCCCGTAAATTTATTACGTATTTGTAGTATTTGGCAGAACATTTGGAGTTAAATTTAAATCCTCCCATATTGTTTGCAATAGATACAATAGTAGCTATTTCTTGTACATCTATTGCATGTCACTCACTAGCTCTATACAGAACGTTTTAAATCCTTAACTTGCAAATTTTGAATTCATATCTCCATTTTAGAGTCAAAACAAGGTTCACAGGCCTAGAAAAGGATTGAGTTAGGATTTGGAGCCAGTGGGACATTCCTTGTGTCATTGCCTGTCCTCCCGCGAGTTGCCTGCTTGGGCCAGTGTTTCAACACCACCATGCAGGACAGGACCTGGGCATCTTGTTGCTGAAATTACTGTGTGATTCCAGTGACTCCCTAACCTTTTACTTCTCTTTATCCCTTATTCTTTGCTTCAAGACTGCAAACCACAATTGAATTCTCAATGCTGCCTGGGAATTGCACTATGCTTCTGTCATAAATTTACTTGGCCACTCTGTGATATGACTGTAGCATACTTTCTCCTTTCTCTTCAAACTTACTACTCCCCAAATTCAATCCTATTCTCCCCATCACTTCCACTTCTTTAAAACATAAGCTTTTTTAATGAAGATCTTCAGCTTCCCACCAGTTAATCCATACATGTATGTGCATCTGTATTCAGGTTCTTCTCCCTCCAGCAACAATAAAGTGTTCCTGTTCATTTCATGCTCCATCCCTTAACAATTAATGCAACTCATGTTAGCCTAACTTCTCAGTGACTTCAGTCCTTGGATTACCTCTTCCATCTTTTGTATTAGCTATTTTGCCAGTCTACTGGCTCAATCCTGACACCAAACAAACACACTCTTGTATCTCCAATTTCTTAAAAAACAAAGACAAATATAATAATAACAAGTGTTGGAGAGGCTGTGGAGAAAAAGGAACCCTCATACACTGTTGATGGGAATGCAGACTGGTGCAGGTGCTATGGAAGGCAGTGTGGAGGTTCCTCAAAGAATTCAGAATGGAGTTACCATATGACCCAGCAATCCCTCTCCTGGGTATCTACCAATAAAAAATCTGAAAACATTTATCCGTAAAGCTATATGTGTTCCGATGTTCATTACAGCTTTATTTACTTACGGTGGCCAAGACATGGAAAGAACCAAAATGTCCTTCGATAGATGAATGGATAAAGAAGATATGGTTTATATACACAATGGAATACTATTCTGCCATAAGAAAAGATGAAATAGTGCCATTTGCGACAACATGGATGGATTTTGAGATTATTATGCTAGCAAAATAAATCAGACAGAAAAAATAGAGAACCATGTGATTTCACTGATATGTGGGATATAAAACTGAAAGCAGCAAAGGAACAAGACGAACAAAGAAACAAAAATTCATAGACATAGACAACAGTTTAGTGGTTATCAGAGGGTTAAGGGGGGAGGGGTGGTAGATGAGGGTAAAGGGGATCAAATATATGGTGATGGAAGGAGAACTGACTCTGGGTGGTAAACACACAATGTGATATATAGATGATGTATTACAGAATTGTACACTTGAAACCTATGTAACTTTACTAACTATTGTTGCCCCAATAAACTTTAATTTTTTTAAAAAATGAAACTAATATTATCCATATTGCCAGTCTCCTTATTGCTAAACTCTGGACATGTTCTGCACTCATCTTGTTTGACTTTTCAACAGCATCTTACAGAACTGACCATGCCGTCTGTTTTTACTTCTTAGTCTCCTCAGTTGAGACACAAGGCATCTCTCCTTCCTACCTTTCCTTGTCACTATCTAATTGCTCCCATTTGGTTTCCTTAGCTGGATTTTTATTTCTATCCAAAGCGTAAATGTTGGGGTATGGGTCTGCATCTGCTCAGGGCTCAGGGTTAGAGGGCTCATTTATCAAATTCATTTTATACACTCTGTCATTCTCAATACATTGACTCATTCATCCTTGTGGGTTTAAACACCATTTTTATGCATATAATTCCCAGTTTTTTAATCTCAAGTCCAGACTGCTTCTCTCCAAATCTTATACATCTTGAGGCCTCCTTGATATTTTCATTAGATATTTCAAAACAATAAGAAAGGGAGTAACTTTTGGAGAGCATTTGTTCTGCCTAGCAAGTAACATATATGTGGAGGGTGGCCAGTATCTCATGGATTCAAGGAAGGTGAGTGAAACTTTAGAGTCTACCAGTTCTCAAGGGTGGATTTTATTTCATTTTTGCTTGTCTCTTTTGTTCCAGGTTCACTGGGAACTGAATCACTGCACTTGCAAATGGCTGTAATTTCAAAGGAAATGTAAATGAAGTGCTATATATAATGAGTCAAAGTAGAAGTCTACAGTCAAGGATAAGCCTCTCAGTCTGACTGCAAAACTCAATTTCTCAATTAAATCTTCACAACTTTTCTATCTCATAGCATTTTCGAGTGTACACGATTAATTACAAAAATAACAAACACTGTAGAAATTATAAGTTGAAAAGACCTTGCAGCCAAAGAGAGGAACTCAGTCATCTAAGAGTCAGCTGTGACACCACACCAATAAATCTAGCTTCCTGTCTTATTAGGTAGCCAAGGAAGGGAGTCTTTGGATCCTTCCTAGACAAGTGAAGACACAACTCACAAACATTCCAAGGTCTTACCACCCAAGGCATACACTAGGTACATATACATGTTCTAAGTTTTCTACATTATTTCTGTATTGGTGAGCTATGAAAGAAAACATATGCTTTCCTAAGACAAACTGATGGCATTAAAGAGATTGTTCCCCATGAAATGCAAAAATGTTTCAAAATCATTTGGCAATTTTGGTGTACTTACCAGGCACATAGGGTGGGTAGTTTAGATTGTTTTCTTCACAATCTGGGTGCTGGCCATAGTGAAAATTAGATGGTTCATTCATATCCTTACATAAAAATAGAAATTTGATGAGTAATAATGGGCATAGTTTTGTGACTTTTCATCATGGAAACAGAACACATAAAGCTCATTAATTCATTCAACATACATACTTTGAGTACCTAAATGAATGAGATGGTAAGATAAGAGCTCTGTGACGCATAGGAACAAACAAGACAGTGTCCCTGATCTCAAAAATTATATACTGGCAGACTAGCAACAGTTACATACATATGTAAAGGTCACAGAACAGAAATAGATACCGCCATTTCTGTTCTGTGAAAGATAATACCAATCTTCCAATGGTTGTGAATACAAATCATTCTTAAGTTTTTTGTGGTTTTTTTTTTTTTTTTTTGTAGCTCACATCTAATGTGTCAACCAATCCTGTCAACTCTATCTTAAAAATATATGCATAATCTGACCACATCTCATTCACTGCAGTCCCACTATCCCAGGCTACACTGCCAGTCTCTTGCCTGGACTGTCACAGTAGCTTCAAACTAGTCTCTCTCTTCCACATGGGCCCAGAGGTAGATTCACCTGGAAATTAGGGAAATGTAAGTTTCATGGTCTCTTTTTGCAGGACCCCTTCATATGTTGATACATAAAATTCTATCTGTAATTTTTTAATAATTTTTTAAAGAGAGTCGCCCAAATTATATAAAGCTCCATAAAACCTAGATTCATCTCTGCTTTCACACTGTTTTTTGCCTTCCTGCAGTCTATTCTCAATGCAGCAACTAGAATGATCCTTTGAAAACCTCTGCTCAAAACCCTCCAATGTTCTTCCATCTCACTCAGAGTAAAAGCAAAAGACCTTACAATTGGTCAATGCTGCTGTTTGTGGTAGCGACTCAATATCCTTCTGATCTTTTTCCTGACTGTCCCCAATTATGACACTCTAGCCACACTGGCCTCCTTGCTGTTCCTGGAAAATGCCAGGCATGTTGTGCTTCAGGGCTTTTGTCCATGCTGTTCTCTTGCCAGGATGTTCTCCCCTTCTTAGATATCCCCAGGGCTCAGCCTCTGGTCTTTGTTATCAATTATCACCTTCTCTGACCACCCTTTTTAAACTTCAAACTTTTTTAACTTACCAAATTTCCTACCCCACTGCCATGGTCTGAATGTATGTTCTCCCAAAATTCACTAGTTGAAATCCAAACACCTGGAGTTGATGGTACTAGGAGGAGGGGCCTTTAGGAGGTGATTAGGTCATGAGGGTGAAAGCCTCCTGAATGGTATTAGTGCTCTTGTAAAAGAGACCCCACAGAACCCCCCAGCCTCTTCCAGCATGTGAGAATACAACAAGCAGTTTGAGACTTGGAAGACAGCTTTCACCTGACCATGCTGACACCCTGATGTCGAACTTCCGGCCTCCATATCTGTGAGAAATCAATTTCTGTTGTTTATGAGCTACTCAGTCTGAATGGACTAAGCAGCCTGAATCGACTAAGGCACCTACTTTCCAGATTAACTTTTCTCTTTCACAATTTTTATTGCCCAACACACTATGCATTTTACTTATTTATCTTGTTTATTGTCTGTATCTTCCACTAAAATGTCAGCTCCATGAAAGCAAGCATTTTTCTAAGTGTACCTTCAATGCCTCCTGACAGAGTTAAGTACTCAATAAATAGGTGTTTGCTGAAATAAGAGAAAGGAAGAATTACTTTCAGTAAAGAGTACCGCTGAAGACTTCATGGAAAAGTTGAAATGGAGGCTGCACATTGATCCCCTCATTGAATTTGAACATGCAGAAATGAGGAAAAATGTGAAGGAGAGCAAGAAACACAGAAGACACAGAAACAACCAATTATGCTGCATGTAGAGAAAAATGCCCCTGTTGAGTAGTAGTAGTTGTCTAACCTTCATTTAATTGTCTAGTCACATGATTCTATTTGCAAGTGTCTCTCTGGCGGAGTGGGGCCTATTAGGCATACAACTTGCAATTGTCCCAATAGTACTAGATCAGTACCACCCTTTCCTTTGCACTCTTACACATTCAGTTCCTATTACCTGAAACACTTCCACCCATATCCATACCCTGCTTCACTTAGTTAATTCCCATTCATTGGCCAGTCCTCATCTTAACTATCACCTCTAAGTCTGGACTTCCCCAGACTGGGGAACCTGAGTTCAATGTCCTTCTTCTCTGTACCCATTGTATCCAGTGCTTGCTCTGTCATGGCCATACAATAGCTTGTTTGTCAGCCTATCTACCCAGCTGTTGCTTCCCTCCACTCTGCACAGAGTAGGTATAAACCATAATGAATGCATAAACCAGCCTCATCCAGAGTAAGATGAAGCCAGGATCAAGATGGCAGAAAAGATACTGCCAGTCTTGGAGAAAGTAGTTCTTCTCTCCAAAGGTGCATTAGAGGAGTTAAGGCAGAGACTACCAGGAAACAGGAAAGAAATTTTCTTTCACTTTCTTCAACTTACTGTATGAAAAAAGACAAGTAGATGAACATCTTACTTTTCCACCAGGGAAAATAATTTTAAACAATAAGTTTAGACTTACAATCCAGAGCCCATCGTAATCAAGGACATTTTTGAATTCTGTACACATGTGAATCCACCATTCTGCTGTTTGGGGATTGGTATAGTCTGGATACACTGAATCTCCTGGAGGCCAGGCCTGCAACAGAGAAGTAAGTCAAACTAAATAATGCAACTTGCCTAATACGACATAGAAATATCGATAGTTGGGCCTTACTTTGCATTTTGAGTCATACAAATAAAAATTGAGAATCACAGAAATTAAATAACCAAGTACATAGAAAAAGTATATGACAAGTTCCTAGTAGAATGGAAATGGAATCCTATATCACTGTCCAGTTGTATTAAACCATGAAATTGTGCATGAAATCATATTTTATTGTTCTTTTATTATTTAGCCATTTCTCTCCATGCATAAATCTATATTAATACAAATATAGGGATTAGGAAATGCAAAAATTACATTTATAATAGCAAGAACATTTTAATATATGTATGGTGTCAACAAAAGCCATAAAAATAATATAATGAAAACTACAGAATGTTTATGAAGTATTCAAAAGAAGAAATAAATTGAGAAATACAGAATATTTGTGGATGGGAAGACTCAATATTGTATAGATGTTAAGTTGCTTCAGATTGGGATGTAAAGTTTTAGGTGTAATAATTACATTTAATAAACTTATATGGCCATGAGACACGAATATATAACACTGTATTAACATGTTTACTGCAGCATTGCTTATAATATTAAGATATTAGAAACAAGAAAATGTTTATCATTAGGAATTGGTTAAACTAATTTCCTTACATGAGACCGTGGAATATCACATAACTATTTAAAAAGATGAGACAGAGATAGTTTTATATGTATTAACAAGGATATATATATATCCTTGAGAGACAGAGAGAGAGAGAGAGAGAGAGCGAGAGAGAGGAGTGTTCCAATCCCTTTGGAGTGTACTTTTTCTTCTAATAATGGCCTTGAGCCACTGCTTTCTGGTCGGGTCCACTTTTAGCTCTTTGAAGTGTACTTTTTTCCTAATAAACTGCTTTTTCACTACTTTACCTTGGCATCTAATTCAATTCTTTGCTCGAGATACCAAGAACCTGGATATCATGCTGAGAAGGGCCCACTCTCCTGTAAAATATTATTTTGGCGAGCCGGCCAGGAGTAGTCTGCCACTTCTCTGCCTCCTGACCCCCCACCCCATAGCAGCAGTCGCGAGAAGGGGACACAACAGTGTGGCTTCGGAACACTGGGCTGCTGCCGGGCTGCAACCTGGCCACCACAGCCACTGCCAGGCCTCCACGAGCAGCGCCCATGCTCCCGTAGCCACCTCTAAAGCCACTTTTCTAGCTTACACTTCTGCATCATCTTTCTTTTGCCCAATCTGATGGTCCTGAGGTGGGCATTCCATTTCGGACCCCCTCTCCTAGGAGAGCCCTTTCTCTTATGCCTGTTCTCTTACACTTTTTCAATAAAACTGCTTCTGCTTAAATCTGGCCTCTCCGGATCCGCGTTTCCATTCTTCAGTAATGGCGGGATCACGCTCCTGGGAAAATACATCAGGATCCTACTTCATGTTGGTGAGAATTATATATATATATATATATATATATATGGTGCCAAGAAAATGTATACATATTTTTAAGAAAGGAAAACTATTAAAATTGTAATACTCAATATATACTGATAATAAAAGATGAATACAAGTCACGTTGGACTTCTGCAATTACAAGAGGTGATCAAAGTGGTTACCATCAGCATCCAGACACTTCTGATTACAGTGAACTACTGCTTGAGCAACATTGACCAAAGTGTTCACTTGTGTACATTTTTTTTGGCACCCCCGTTATATATATATATATACATACATATATATATATATGTATATATATATATAATATTGTTATAGTTTTTTAAAGAGTTTTAAATGTTATCTGTTGTATTTCCCATTTATGTAAAAATATGACTACATGTATTTAAAAATCTGGAGGAATATACACTGAAATGATAAAATTTATGCTTTGGGAAAAGGACTGTCACTTTCTTTTTATAAGTCAGTATAACATATTTTTATAAGTCAGTATAACATATTTTTTTTACAATACTGTACACTTTGATCATCAGCAAAAGCATTAAAGATATTTTCATTATGTAAAAGAAAAGTGAGGAACTTTCTTTCACTTAAGAAATATATGTATCATTCCTTAATTTTCCAATATAATCTCAAAGTTATAGATAATGCTGATTATCTATAATTTTGTAATACTTATTAAAATGTTCCTTTTTAGAATGTTACACTGTGTATTAATATATTCTTTGAATTTCTCACAAATTCTATGGGCCTTAGGTAATTTCTTAAAAAGTCATATTATCCAGTCCTATGCTCCAAATATTCAGTTCGAAAAGCTGCACAGCATTTTTTTTAACTGAACTCATGATACCAGTTCACTGACGCCATATGAATTGCAATTGTTTATCATATACTCAATACAGAAGAGGTTTTCATCTATTCTTCAAGGTACTCACTTTGCCGACCACTGGTGTGACTCCATCAGAGTTATTGACCCAAATTCCCAATTCCTCTCCAAGTTCATAGGGCTTGTAAGTACCTTGTGGTTCATCTTTTGTCAAAAAAGGATCCTGCAAATCCCCAAGAACATTGTAATTGGTAATAGTCTGATCATTGATATTTAAATATAAACTTTCCAAAAGTTTTTGAAATAAGAATGTCTAATATCCATATAAGCAGTGAGTTTTATACTATATATATTAAGATGTTCCCAAGCCATTAAGTACGGTTACAAATATAAAAACTGTCAATTTCCATTAGTTTTTTAGTGCTGCAAAATGTGGATCCAAGCAATGCCAATTTAACAATGTAATCAGTTGCTTCTGATTTTCTTTACTTGAAAAGTTATATAAGTAGATAAACCTAATACTCATGCTATTTGGCAAACAACCTTTTCTAATTTTTTTCTTTATTGTTTTTTATATGCGATAAGGCTGTGAAACTGTAAAACAAACAAACAAAAAACCCTGGATGGGGAAATCAAGACATTTGTGTTCTACTCTCAATAGAGCTAGCTACAAAAAGCCTGGTTAAGCCATTTCATTTTAAGAGGACAAGTTTCTCTTCCACAAAATGAAGCACTGTAGTCGACAAATTCTTAAAGTCACTGTCCCTCTTTAAAAACCATCTTAAAATGAATCAAGGGGAAAAAAAATGTCTGACTCTATATTTCATTTTTTTCTAAAAATGAAACTTATTAACCCTACTGCAAATCTGTTTCCCTCACTAAACATTTTAATATCATAATATATTTATATTTAAATATTTTTCTTCATACATTCCTGTTACATTATCTCAGTTGGATAATAAATATATACATTTTTATTTATAAGCCATTCTTTAAAAAAAAATGTCCACAAACCTCTAGCATCATTACATCATACAGGAATTATAATACATACTGACATTTTTATCATTATATTAAAATAAAAATATTTTTAAAATTTAGAATCTCTTTCATCTGCATTAAGATAAATACTTCAATATAAATCAACTTTTAGTAACATTTCTGCTCCTAGAAGCAGTTATAAAGACTTTTATTTTTATATCATAAATGTATTAAATGAAACATAACGTTGTATGTACTGCAACATGGAGAAAAGATTCTTTCAAATTAAGTTCACTGCATTTATTCAAAAACTATATTATTCTTGTTTAGGATTTTTATGGCCAAGTCTTCAAATCTGACAGACAAGATGATGTGTGGAAAAACATATTTTTTCCTTCTAACTGTAAGTCATTTTTTCTTAAAGAAAGAACACTGTGGTTTGAAAAATTGAATTCCTTCATCACTTGTTGATGACATTTTTGTATCATTGACTAATAGAAAACTTGCTTGTAGTCCTTCAATAAAATATAACATTTATCATTATATAATACATAAAATTTTGTTCTTCAGAAATACATTAGTACTGGTGCTTTTTTTTTTGCTAAATTAATTTTAATATATATTTTTAAAAACACTTATAAAATGTGAATTTAGATATTTTATCTTTGCTCTTCAGAAGAAATTTACCAAAATAATGACATAATGTAGTCCATCATTTTTCAGTTCTTTAATGTACTCGGGCAGACCAGCAAAGTTAGCTTTATCATATGTGAAGTCCAAATGACGTTCCATGTAGTCAATATCGCCATACTGAACATCCTGTACAAAAGAGCAATGGAGGCATACCCTTCAAATATTAGAAAAACAGACAAATATTGCCAAAGAATCATAAGTAGCTAATAAGTGACTGTAGATCATTTGAAACTGAAATATTGGTGTGAGTTTCAAGTTATCCTGTAAGAAATAAAAATAATTCTGTATTGGAAAACTGAGATAATGCAGAAATCCCCCACTTAAAACCCTTTCTGTGGTTTTAGTTACCTGTGATCAGCTGCAGTCCCAAAATATTAAACAGAAAATCCCAGGAATAAGCAATTCATAAGTTTTAAACTATGTGCTTTTCTCAGTTGCATGAGGAAATCTCCTGCCATTCTGCTCCATCCTACCTGGGATGTGAAATCATTTTTTTGTCCAGTGTATCCACGCTGTATACATCCCTGGCCGTTAATCACTTAGTAGCTAACTAGGTTAACAGATCAACTGTTTCCGTTTCACAGTGCTTGTGTTCAAGTAACCCTGTTTTACTTAATAATTGCCCCAAAGCACAAGAATAGTGATGCTGGCAATTTGGATATGCCAAAGAGAAGCTGTATAAAGTGCTTCCTTTGTGTGAAAATGTATGTACATATAGGAAAAACGTAGTATACATAGGGTTTGGTATTATCCACCATTTCAGGCATCCACTGGGGGTCTTGGAACATATCTCCCAGCACTGTAACACACAAATGTGTATGTATGTGTATATATACTGTAACACACAAATGTGTTTGTGTGTGTGTATATGTATATGTATATGTATATGTATATGTATATGTATATGTATATGTATATGTATATGTATATGTTTGGGGTACACTTACATGAGGAATATCATACTGTCTTAAACGTTCAACTGTTTTTTTCAGCACATCTATGCTATTATAGCCCCATCGACAAAGCTGAAATCCCAGAGACCAGTATGGAGGCATATAGGGACGTCCAATAGCCTGTAAAAAAAAAAAGTATTAAATTCAAATAAGTTAGTTAAATGTTCACAGGACTGGTTAACATAAGACTTTAGTCAGCAAGCAGTTTAAACTTCCCAAACAGCGATGAGCATCTAACATTTTATGAGGTGTGATAAAAAAATATGGTGAATGTTAAAATTAATTTAAAAAAAAATCAATTATAGTAAGACACATTACCATCAATCCCCCTCAAAATACTCCTCAAACACACTTATCCCCTCGTTCTTGTCACTTTCTGAAGCAGTTCTGGAAGTCCTCTTTCATGAGTGTCTTTAGTTGCGCTGTCAGGGCTGCCTTGATGTCCTGAATCATTTTGACTTTGGGGAAGAGCCAGAAGTCACACGGTGCCTGATCCGGCAAAAAAAGTGGATGAGGACACACCGCAATGCTTTTATTTGACAGAAATTGCCGTATACCAGAAGTGATGTGTGGCATGGAACATTGTCATGATAGAGGATGATTTATAGCACACTTTAAAACACACTTTCTATCAACCTTAGCTCACACACGACTGACTGTACTGAACAAGTTGAAATTTGTCACACACTGTTACTAAGGTTCGACACGATGCTTCCCATGTTGAAGATTCCTGCCTTTCCATTGGATGGCACTTGGCAGCAGCAGTCACAATATTTTGTGATCACAACAGAAAGACTCCGTGTCACACATCACTTCTGGTACAGAAACTCCTGTTAAATAAAAACACCACAGTGTGTCCTCATCCACCTTATTCAGTGGTTCTGGCACCGGGAGACTTCTGGCTCGTCCCCAAAGTGAAAATAACCATGAAAGGTAAATGTTTGGAATTGATTTAGGACATCAAGGCAGCCACAACAGTGCAACTAAAGACACGAAAGAGGACTTCCAGAACTGCTTCAGAAAGTGGCAAGAATGATGGGATAAGTGTGTTTGAAGTGAAGGAGAGTATTTTGAGAGGGATTAACGGCAATGTGTTTTTTACTGTAATATTTTTTAATTTTAAACATTCACCATACGTTTTGATCATACCTCGTAAATTGCCCCTGATAGCAACCAAAGAAACAATGAGGAAAATTTGGGGTCTCAAGAACTCGTTTGAGAATTTAACTAAAGCCATAGAATTTCTTCCCAATGCATATACCTACAAAGGCAATTCATTCAATTTTGTGAGTGGGGGATTATGCTCCCCAATGTCCTCCTCTAATGCATTCTACCAGGAAGTAACATAATAGAGCTTTAAAGGCTCCGAGTGAAAAAAACTTGAGTTCACATCTCAGTTCTGCCTCTAATGCTGTGCCATTAAGAAAATTATATAATTGTATAGCCTTAGTTTCTCCCCATTTTTTAAATGGTGTAAATAGTAATATCCACTTCATTCATTCACAAGTATTTATTAAGTACCCACCATTAACTGTTTTAGACCCAAGGTCCCTGTCTTATGGAGCTTAAATTCTAGTAGAAGAAAACCAATAAACATGTAAACAACATAGCATAATTTTTAGAAATAGAGTATGTCGGGGTGGGATGAAGGAATGTTAGGAAAATTCTCTCTGGCAGTAAGACCTGAAAAAGTCAGGCGTGTAGAGGGCACCAGGCAGAGGGAACAGGCAGTGCAAAGGCTTGAAGTGTTCAGGAAGAGAAAGATGGCGAGGGCGGCTGAACTATAGCAAACAAAAGGGGAAGTGGAATATAAGAGGACGCAGATATTCAATCATAAAGGGCCATAACAAAGAACTGGAAACTTTTCATTGTCTTTTTTTTCTCAACTTTATATTAAGAAAATTGGGAAGCATATATAAAAGTAGAGAAGACAGTATAATAAACCTCCATTTAATTAACCAGAATCGACAATTATCTTTTTGCCTAACATCTTTATCTTTTTTTATTTTGTGGGGGAAATGGGGTGTTATAGCATTTTAAAGAAAATTCCTGAAATCATACCATTTCACCCCTAAATATGTTTTTAAACATAAGAACACTCTCTTATATAATCAAAATACCATTATCACACCTAACAAAATTAACCACAATCCTTTAACATTCTCAAATGTTCTTCCAAACTTTCCTAGTTTTTCTCAAAAATGTATTTTTTAGTCAATGTATTTGAAAGTTGATGAGCTATATTCAAATTTCAATGGAAGCAATTAAAATGAGTAATATGTTCTAATTTATACTGTAATAATATATATACATTTTTTAAATCACTCTGACAACTCTGGAAAATAAATTACCAGAGAGCAAAGGTGGTCACCATGAAACCAGTTAGGAGACTGGTATATCGTCCAGATGGAGATGAGAGTGGCTAGAACAAAAGAGGTCACGTGGTGATATTGAAAGAGTCAGATTGGAATACATTTTGGAGATACTGCTAACAGAACTTTCTAATGGATTTGTTGCTATAGAATGAAGAAAAAAAGGCACTGATGATGCAATTTAGTTTTGGAGTTGAATAACAGGGACAATTAATTCTATTAATTGAGATGGAAAAGATGGAAGGAGGAGCAAGAGCAGGTTTCTGGGGAGAAAGCAACGGGCACAAGAAATGTGGACGTACACACTCGGGGTTACCTGCTAACAGATGTATTTAAAGTCATGGAACCAGAAGATATGACAAGAGAGAGTTCAGTTAGAGATCAAAGGAGAGACTAGGACTAACCTTTGGGAGACTCAACATTTAAAAGCATCAGCAAAGGAGACTGAAAACAAGCCTTTTGTCATGTAGCTAGGCAGCCTGGACAATGCAGTGTCAGAGAAGAGAAGAATGTTTCCAGAAGTGGCCACCTCATCAAATACCATCTGGATGCTTACGTAGATGAGAACAAAGGCTTGATGACTTATCCTGTGACTTTGGTAAGACCTTTATAGAGAGTGGTGGGGATAATAACCTGATTGGAATGCAGTGGGAAATTGGGAGGTGAGGGAATAGAGACAGCCCATATAGACACTTTCAAAAAGCTGTGCAGAGTAGAGGAGCAGAGAGATGGAGGATGATGTGGGTTCTTAGTAGGATATTCTTGTTCAGTTTTGTTCAGGTAGTCACTATTGATGCAGATTTGTTGATGGGAAGGACCTGGCAGAGAGGGATAAATGGATGATGCAGCTGAGTGGGAAGCAATTGAAGTGCTTCCATAGCTGAAAGCACAGGTGGATTTTAGAGCACAGGAAGAATTGTTATACTTAGAAATGAGCAGGAACAACCTTAACAAGAAGAAAAGCAAAATATGGGCATGTATGCAGATAAATCAAAGGATTCTGTACTTGAGAAACAATGTGTTTCTTTTCTAATTGTTTCTAATATTTCTTGCTTCTATTTTTCTCTGTAAAATGGTGAGACACATCAATAGTCAAAAATTGAGTGGGGTGATGTTGGAGGTTCTAGAAGAGAAAGTGTAAAGTATCAATCTCAGTGAGTGGGATTGCAAATATACTAGTGTACGACATTTGATGGAATTGCCAGACAGGGTGGTGCAGTTGGAGATTAAATTGAAGGGAGACTTGGCAGCACAATCACGTGATTGATGGCCAGAAGCTTTCAGTTGCTCAGGAGCAGGTAGTGGTTTCATTAATAAATAAGCACAAAGTTCCTGTCTGCTGCATACAGCAAGTTGGTGTCAAAAGCTATTCTGGTCCGCAGTTTTAAAGTTTTCTCCCTCTAAACCCCTTTCTGGTGGATATAGTGACTCATCTCTCCCTTTGACCCTATTATAATGTTTAACACAGAATATGAATTTCATAAATGTTTATTACATGAATGAATGAAGAGCCAATGATGTCATCCGTGTTTTACAGATGGGAACACTAAATCAAAACGGAGATGTTATGACTTTTATGAGTTGATACCATGTAAAAGACTAAAACCAGGGCAGTCAGTTAGCTCAATTGGTTAGAGTGCAGTGCTCTTAACAACAAGGTTGCCAGTTCCATCCCCACATGGGCCACTGTGAGCTGCGCCCTCCACAACTAGATTGAAACAACTACTTGGCTTGGAGCTAATGGGTCCTGGAAAAACACACATAAAAGTTAAAAAAAAACAAAAAAAAACCTAAAACCAGAACTGATTAGAACTGTGATTCTAAAATCTGGCTGGACTTTAAAGTCATGTGGGGAGCTTTTAAAAATATGTGCTCTATCCAGGACCCACCCTAGATTAATTCAATCAGAATAATTCAGTTAGAATTTCTGAGGGTGGACTCCAGGCATCCATATTTTAAAGGGCCTCTGGGTGATTGATGCAGAGTGAGGTTTAAGAATTACTACTCTAGACTGTGAGCAACTGGGGAGCAGGTCTGAGGTTTATCTGTTGTAACTCCACCTCCAGACACAGAGCCTGTCTCATTTCGTGCACACCAAATATCCTACCAGCTGGATCTCCTAGCCTTTAGCCAAGTGATTTTTGAACAACCACATTTAATGTTAGTCTCTGCTGCTACCTTTTGAATCCCTTTTCATTCTCACTTTGTAATACGTGGTGAATGTTTTATTTCCACTTTCTTAGTAGCACAGCAAACACCTCCCCTAAAAGACAGGGAAGACACTACAGGAGAAGGAGGCGGCCAGGATACGAGGGCGGAGAACAGCAAAATATGCGTGAAGGACTACAAACCCGAGCCATGGAGAGAATGGAGTTCCGATGTGTGGCAAGGCTCAATTAAAAATGAAAAAAAAAAAAAAAAGGCTCATTGAACGGTAGGAACCAGTACAGACAGAACATCTAAGGAAATATGTTTTCTATTGTCCCACAGTACTTGAAATGATACATGTACCAGCTTTCTTGTGTCGGAAGTTCTAACATATATCAAGAAACATTCCTCATGCTAACCTAAGAGCACACAGCAGCCAGCCGCTCTGCCCTATACTCTTTCAGAATTCTCAAGGCATCTGGGGGGCCTGAAATTTGAAGCAATGTCACTACAAGTAACATATAATTATCATAAATAATATTATATATGTAGTATATAATAGAGTGTCAAGTAAAAAGCATTAAGTCTATTGGCCATAGACAATAAATGCTCACCTAACAACAATATTCCTTAAAATAAGTTCAAATATTCACTTCAAGGCATATTCCATCTACTTGGCGCTAATTTTTTCTGAATTGTTAGTTTACTAGTAGAGGCTAAACTACTGTTAGTTTGGCTGTAGAGTTTGTTCTACCACTAGTGCCTCTACAGACATGGCAACACGTACCTGTGTAATGTTTTATTATTTAATATTCCCAGCAATACTATGTGGCACATAGAACAAATGTTATCATCCCTATTTTATCGTAGAGGAATATGTAGTCCAAGATCATAAATGATTTGTACCAAGTTAAAAAATACCAGGGGGCAAAACTGTAGCTCAAACTTAGCTCTTCTGATTCCAAGTCTAATAACTTCTACTACCCCTTAAATACCATTGATGGCATCCCATATTTTTAAATATTTCTTTAGGAATGCCTGATGAAGATTGCTGAGAAGGTAAGGGATAAAATTCTCTCTTTCGTCACCGTTTTCCTTATGCTGTACAGCCCCCTGATCTTAGAATGGCTTTAATGTAAGAATAAATTTTATTAAATCTATTTCTATCCTAACCAAATTTTAGATTTGTTTCCCTGGGGTAGGAAAGCTCTCCTAGAACAGATATTGTTCACAGGAAGAAGAGGGATTTAAGTTCATTCTCATGGCTTACAGGGCCATACAAGCACAATATTTCTTCATCAGGCAGATGAAACAAACCCACTATGGATTATAAATTGCTTCTTTCACTCGTTGTATAATACAGAGCCACAATAATTTTTCTTGCTCTTATTACTTCCTGCTACAAACAATTACAATTTCTATGGCCTGGGAAGTAAAAAAGAGTCGGCCTTTTTAAGGAAATTTCATCGATTTACCCTAATTGCATTTGCTTATTATTTGGCTTCAGGCTCTTGACCATTTGCAAATAAAACGGCTTTGCACAGGAATGACAAGGGCAAGAAAAGTGCGTGTTGGAAAATAGCAGCTTTAAGACTGAACCAGAGGAGTTTCCACCTGCTTCACCACTTACCAGGTGCTTTCCTATACTGCTCACTGGATCCGAAATAAATCAGCCCTAAGTGAGAGCTAAAAGCTCATTTCAGCACCGGGGATTTAAAATTCATAGACTTGAAAAATCAGTGAGGTATCAAAAATGCATCTTAGTATCTCTATATTCACTTTTTGGCAGAGTGCAGTCAGGAATCACATTTGAACAAAATTGAGTGAAAGCTATCAGTTACTGTTTTCCAAATAAAAGCAGAAAAATGTTTATAAAATAACAGTGAACATTGTACTGTTAATGATAATTACTATATTCAGAAATTACTGTGTCCCAGGTATAAAACTAAGAGCTTTACGTAATTTATCTCAACTAACCTCCTAGCAATCCTAGGAGATGTGTACTTTGGTATAGGAGGAAATGGAGGTTAATTCATTCAATTAGCACATTACAGAGACAACATTCAAACTCCTATCACTGTCAGATTTTAAAGATCTTGAATCATTACATTATATTGCCTAATAATAACATCAGGTCTTATACATGTGATTTATACTAATATATACTTTATGGATCATTACTTTTTTTTTTTTTTAATTAAATTTATTGGGGTGACAATTGTTAGTAAAATCACATAGATTTCAGGTGTACAATTCTGTATTACATCATCTATAAATCCCATTGTGTGTTCATCACCCAGAGTCAGTTCTCCTTCCATCACCATATATTTGATCCCCCTTACCCTCTGGCAACCACTAAACTATTGTCTGTGTCTATGAGTTTCTGTTTCTCATTTGTTTGTCTTGTTGGATCATTACTTTTAAGAGGCAATATTTGGCTTGGCAAAGTTTATGCCATATTCTAATATTGTGCTAATGGTTGATGTTTTAAAATCACATACAAAAAGATCAGTTGAGAGAAGGTTGAGTTATATTGATGCATGTTACTTTTTTTTTTTTAATCCCTAATAGCTAAAGGAAGTATTTATATCTCAGACTACACATGGTGGCTTTGTCATGTGTCAACTTGGCTAAGCTGAACTACATTTACCAGAACCCCTTTTTCTATATGTTTCTGGTTAGAGTGGAGCATAACAGAGACTCTTATGGGGTATTTGGAGGACTAACTAGTTCACACCTATGCATAAGGTCAAATTCCTGTATGAAATTTATATCACCTAGTGGTTCTGCTTTGCTGATGGAACCCTGACTGATACAGTAAAACTTAGTGAACACAATAGGTTGAACTCCTTAAGCTATTTAATAACATATGAATTAGAGCCCTATTACCAGGTTCCATTTCATTTCAGTAAAGATGACTGATATCTGAACCAAAATTTAGATGAATAAATCCATATGATCAATATCAGAGACAGATAATACAGGCCTTTGTTTAGTTACGTTTATTCTCTCATATGCAAATAACTAGCATCAATTTTGGACAAAATTTAAACTGTTTTTCCCTAAGGAAGAAAAAAATTACTAATTTATCAACTTAAGGTTTTAATTAATATATTATCTATAAATATATAAACACCTGAAATGTTTTACTTTATTAAAATATATCCTACTTCAAATATCAATGCAATTGTAGACAACTGTAGAACACATCTAGCAACTGAACAAAGGTGCTTATTTTCTAGAATGGCCAGATTGCCTATCATTTGCTACATTACAATTATATTAACTGCCAACAGTAATAATCTTTGCTTTTTAGCACTTTAGAAGTCGTTTTGAATAAAATTGTTTTAATATTCCTATTTTTCCCTTTAGGCATAAGTAGAAAAACGGAAAGATTCAAGAGACAATGAAGTAAGGGATAGGGGAGAATATAGAGATTCTAAATCCATTTTTTCAGTGTACAGTTACCAAAAAAAAAAAAAAAGGATTCTGAATATTATTCTATATATTTCTTAATCTGACTGCCCACTGATTGCTCTCAAAATAGAACGTCCATAATAGGGAAGAGGGGCCCAGTGGAGGAAGAGTCTCTACCTTTAAATCATAGTCACAAGGTCATGGCCTCGCACTAAGTCTATAGATATTCTCTCATCCGGACACCATAAAATCCCTGTAATAACATTTTTAAAGGACCTTATTTCTAAAATTGAGCTGCTTTGTGCTAAATTAATTCAGAAGGAACACAGGATGCATTAAGGAAATAACATTGCTATAGCAACTGAAAGGAGAATTATAATTATTTTTGACCCATATGTATATTTTATAGGAAATTTTGAAAGGAAGGAAGTAGAACTCAGGAAGCTAAGCTACAAATGGAAAGTACATGATTTGAAAGCTTTCTTCCTAACTGTGTTACTAATCTGATAAATACTCCACTATCATCTCTATGTCAATTTCTCCTTCTGATGAACGGGGGGGTGGGGGGGTGGGGGGGGGCAGGCATCCTCCTCTAATGCATAAAAATTCTATGGGGAATTACTAATGGACTCCAACAGAAAGCACTCTACAAACTGAGACCTCTCACAAAATGCTTCATGGTAAAAATGTGTCTCATTCTCCTACACTCTAAACTCCTAAGTTCCTGAACTTGATGTCCAAATCATCCACTGAGTTATTTTAAGACATTCTTTTAGGAAAAAATTTTTTAAAAGATCATACAGACACTGAATTCTAAGTAAACTGATACACAACTTGAAATTCTGCTCTTCTCTCCCCTGAGTCTAATAAATAAATTCTGAGTCTAATAAAAATTTTAATAAAACATTTTATTTCATCCACTAATGACAGAAAAGAATAAAGAGGAAAGACCTTATAAATATACATCAAAGCTAGTAGAAGGTAAGTCTCGAATTAACTTATTATGACTCTCTGTGAACTCTCTGAACAAAATTGTGTTATCTTTTCCAGCCTCATCCTGTATATATTAGCCTACCAACAAATTGTATTTATTATGAACTATTAGAATTTCAATCATTTGTTCACATCTTCAGGTCAGGATGTCATTAAAAATTCATTCACAAGCAATTAGTAATACTGGTAACCACAACATATATCTCCAACTTTTAACCAGATACTAAAAATCAATGATGATTCACTCCTTTTTACCCAGAGCACCATTCAGGCCTCTGAGTAAAAGACAGAAACCTACTTTCCGTAACTTTGGTACAACATGCAAATTCAAGTAAGTGTAATTCTCTGATATGCAAATGTGTACTGATAAACTCAGAAAGAAATCATCACTGTAACTTACATACCCTGAGCAAACCAATTTTCCCCACTGCACTATATACATAAAACTTACAGCCACTTGAGTGGAGGTAGCAGGGCTGATATGTACAGTAAGCATATCTAGGACCGAGATATTAGGATTACAAAAACTCTGAGCTTTTATAGCATGATGCTAGTTGCTCCCACTGTAGGTGCTATCTCTCTGTTCTCCCAACACTTAAAGGTTGAATCTCTCCTCTGAATCTTGCTCAGGTGATGGTCTACCCATGGATCCAATCCACGATAATGGCCTATGTAGCCTTTGAATAGTGAGTGAAGATTTTATACATGATACGAAAATTAAATTCTATAGTCAGAAGATGATCATGTGTCAAAATGTCTGGAATAGATAGAAAGTTCCATGGGGTTGGGAATCAAAAAGAGAAGACTAGAATAGGCTGGAATAAGCTGAAAATGTCATGGAAGAACTGGAAAATATAATTTCTTAGGTAGATGAGTAGTGAACAGAAGCATATGCAAAGAGGAACAGGCAGGAATGAATAAAACACATGCCAAAAGACAGGCTTGACTGGAATAGAAAATTTTTACTGGAAATACCAGGAGATAAATTTGGATTGGAGGTGTGGTCATTTAGGTATACATGCTTGCAATTGACCTAGTAAGAAAAGAGGCCATTACAAATCGTATAACACACCATATGCAACTCAAATGGGGCCCACTATCTGATTCACTGTATTCAGCAGGCTTTTGTTACAAAAGAACACTGCCAACAAGGCACCCCAGATAAATTTTCATGTTAGCTGAGTTGCATCAATACTGGTTTTATTTTTTTCTGAGCTCAATTTTCTGAGCTTTAATTTTCTTTTAAAGAAGCATTTTCTAACATTTTATTTCTAAATATTTATTTTGGACCTGCTTTGAAGAAAACTCTTAGAAATTTGATTATTGTTATTAATCATGTATAACAGAACATGACATAAGTTAAATGACCTTCATTCTTATTCAAGCTCTGAATCTTTCCCTTTTGATCTGCTCAATAGTCACCACTCTTATAGCACTCACAGGCCAAGACGTTTAATTAAAACCAACATTAAATAGACACTAGCTTGGCTAACAAAAATACTTACATTATGAATTTTAACCTTAAAAATGTTATTTAAACAGAACATTAAAATATTCTGAGGAATAAAAAAGAAAGTTGTCATCACTACCTTACTTACCCTATCATGCTTTCCTTACTTTATCTTACATTGAATTAAACTTTTTTTATATTAGAACAATTTTTCATTTATTGATTGCCTTTCACTAGGTTTTACATCTTGTCAAAATCCTTCTTTCATGTAATCTGGACCACTCTGTAGGTAAGAATTTTTACCTCAGTTGAACAGATGAGAAACTGAAGCTCCATGACTTTATGTTACTTACCCAAGATCTCTCAGTCAACAAGAGGTTGAGTCAGCTGCTCTGATTCCAAATCTACTACTCTTTCCACTCCACTATGATGCTTCCGTCATATGAGATTATAGTGTGATTTCAAATTTACTACCAATCAGCTTCAAGTAAATTAATATTAATCTTTAAACTAGAAAAGCATCCCTAGATTATCAATCTGTCTTTTCTACAGAAGTAGCAGTAAAAATTACCTTCCAAATAATCCTCTAATATGTTTAGAAGATTTGTTATGCCCCAAATTCTGTAGGCCCGATCCATAAATAAATTATAAGTAAGGAGCTGAGGACTACTGAAGATTTGACATTTCGCATTGACTGAGGTCTATTTTGTTCTCATAATTTTGGATGCATTAATTAGAAAGAAAAATGTCCTTGTTAACCAAAAAGCTCAGTAGTACTAAGCAAGAACTTGGATACTAAGTAAAGACGTGGCTAATTCTCCTTATTCTTCCTCGAAAACAAATCAGTAGAGTCTTTATTCTATCCAAAGTCATTCAATTAGAAAGATGTTAACACAAAGGTTAAAGAAGTCAGTTCTAAGAAGCAGAAAGAATTAATTTGCTTTTCATGGACTAACACATTTATGTTCAAGTTGACACTTTGCAACATAGCTGTTCATTGAGGTGAAAAATTTTTATTTTCCTTTGATTTGATTTGATAACAATTTGAAATGTTGGATTGCATTTTTTTTCATTTGTATTTGGACTTCAAAAACGCCTAAATTTTACAGCGGGAAGCAGATTTAGTTACATTTCCATTGATCATCATTTCCACAGAAGTCAAATAGACCAGACTTTGTCTAGAAATGAAGTATTCCAATGGGCAAACTTTTTGCATTTCTTAGCTTTCTTAGGGCTTGGCACATGGAGCAGCAAAGAATTTAGGTGGTCTCCATGAAATAGTGGAAAGGGCATTTCTTTGTGCTGAAGACCTACATTCTGACTCCAGCTCTGCACACAAGGGCCAGTTATGTGACTAAGAATGCCAGCCAGTCTCTCCAGATCTCTATTTTGCCATTCAATCAACAAAGGGGCTGCACAGAATTGTCACCAAATTCACTTCTCCTCTGTGATTGGCTAGAGTGAGCTTCATTCCAATTGTCTGCAGACCTTGGTAACACAATGCCTTTTAATTCAAAGCTCAAAAGCTGAGTAAGTGCTTTTCACTTTTTCAGCCTGATAAGCTGAGGGGTGGGGAAGCGGGGGAGTTGTACGTTTGAATTCACCCTGATATTTCCTTTGAAATTCAAGGGCTTCTAATGAGACTCATATCTCATGACTGGAGAGGTGACATTTGCCTACATTTTTTTTTTTTTTTTTTAGAAACAAATGTAGGAGGGAACTATAAAAAGCTGAGTGGGAGAAACAGTCTTAAATTAGCTGCAGTAGTGGTATTTGTTAGTCACAGGGAACCTAATTACACAGAAGCTTGAAGCAATACTCTACATTTGTCAAAACTGGACAGGGCAGATACTAGAGGCTGATTGCTTTCTACCATATAATATAAACTATAGCTTCACAAGTTCAAAGTGTAGGAGCCAAAAACTAAAAGATGACCAAAATTTGGATAGAGGGAAGAAATTAGTTTGTAATTTCCTTTGAGCCAGAAAAATGTCTATGAGGAAAAAATAATCACAGGCCAGTAAAAAAATAATTTCAGACCAAAATATGATCTAATCAAAGAACTCAACCCCTACCAATATCAGAATTCTGTTGTTAAATATTTCCCTGCTCTGCTAAGCTTATGAAATCAACTGATCAATGATAGAAAAAATTGGAATTAAAGAGAATCAATTTCTTAGACATCTGTGTTCAGCTTCAGCTGAGATAACTAACAGTTCAACAGCTTAAATTGCAAGGGGAAAAAACCTAATAAGGTAATAGCTTACATGACACAGGCTTAACAAACTTCTTAGCTATCAAGTTTTAAGTCAAGATATAAAAATACTACTACTGCTTCCTCACATTCAATGGTATCTCAGGGCTTTCCAGAGGATTTCTTATTTATTTAATTATGAGATACTCACAGGAAGTCTGTGATAGGCAGGCCTGGTATCATGTCCCCTCACAGCAGGTGGGAAATCTAAAGCCCACAAGGGTCAAGCAACTTAGCGAAGTTCCTAATATCAGTTAGAGGCAGAGGTGGGACTCCAGCCCGCACCCTCTGAGTAAGTTCCCAAAAATGATTGGGTGAAAATATGTCTTTTAAGATCCATTTGTATGAGTGCCTTGTTTTATTTTTTGTATGGACTGAATAATTAGCTGTATCGTTTTCCAGGGTTCAATTCTATTGTTAACTTTTTAAATTGAATAATGACCAGAAGCACAGTCTCCGTGGACAGCTTCTCTCCCCATTGGGTGGCATCATTTTCCTTTCCATCCGTTCACAAAAGATTTTATTATATATATTGTGTGACGCTGCAATGCTAAATCCAGTGATAATTTTGGTTCAGAGAAAGAATAATAAAAATATGTCTTCCAACAGCTAAGCAAGTAGACACCATAAAATCAACTACCTAGTAATTGGCCTCTAAAAATTGAAACAAGAGCTGCCCTTTCTGCTTTACCCCCTGAATTTTTTATAAGATTGAATTTTCCCTAACCATTCCCTTGGTTGTTACCGCATTGTCTGTGTGTGATTGATGACACGATCCTTTTAAAGGGTGTAGTTGCACAGGGTGAACTCCCCAGTCTAGATAACAAAATTAAATTATTGACAGGTATCCTAGGTTTGTGCGCTGCATGTTCACTGAAGCAGGAGGCGAAAAGATAAAGGCACTGATGTCACCACTGCGTCACTGGCAGCTTATTTCCTAGGAAACTCCCAAACAAGACAGGAAGCACCTCATCAGACATGGGCAAAGGCTTGTTGTTTAAATGAGAGTTTGCCAATCCTTTCCCCTTTCTCCCACTTCTAATTTGAAAAGCACTGGCAAGCATTGATTATAAAATGACATTGGCACGTCGCTGCTAATCTATTTGATAATGTTTATTTGGGGCTCCTGCCTCAGAGCATTTCAGGATAAGGTCACTACTAACATTTAAAAATATATTACTTAAAATCTACCTTGAAAGGTGAATAAAAAGATCAAGTTAATTAAGTAGGCTCAGTCTTGAACTGATCTCTAGCCAGAATTCAAGGATAGAACTGACGTCGAACAGCATAGAAATGACGTTGTACAGGTGATAGACATGGACTTTTGCAATGATCTAATTTATCTGGATAACCTGGCAACTCCTGGGATCTGACTAGCAAGACAACCCACTGCCCCATGCAGATCAGACGAGATCTCTGAGTGCGTTTAAACAATAACCTCAATAAGGTGTGACTCAATTTCAAACAGATGACAACTATACAGTTAGAAGTTCTGCAGGCAAAACCCTATCAACAGAATTCAGGGTCTATTTTTCCCAATTTCAATTGGGTCAATAAGAAAGAGTGGTAAAAGCTTTTGGATCAAGATCTTGAATTGAGCACCCACATTTCTCTTCCCTTTGTACTCAAATTTCATTTAAACTACAATACACATTTTTTTTTAAAAAAAAAAAAACCCTCTTCACTAACAGTGCTAAGAAATAGAGGTGACACATCAGTAAGCTCACGACTTAAAACATTTATGAAATACAGAAAGCAGGTGTGATTTTATTCATGAATAACCAGAGTTGCGGAAGGTATCACCCAAAAGGTATGAGAAAGAATGATGCAGTAAGGATGAGAGATTTCCTTTTGGCTGAGTTCTCAGCAACTCAGTGTCAAGGTAGGAAGTTACAGAAGAGGATTGCAGTGGAACAGAAATCAAAGTGTCTGATTAGCTGCCCCTGCCTCATCTTCCTTTCATGAGAAGCAACAGAGATTGCACCAGATAAACATAGACTTTCTCTAAAGAAATGGAACTAACCCACCGCCCCCATGCAAAAACAAAAAAACAAAAAACAGAACGTCTCAGGACTCCCAACCATTGTGTGCCATGAATGGGTTATGGGTAAGGAGACCATATGACTTATCATTCAATCCAAATCACTGAGATAACAGGTATAATCTGGGATTCTTGAGAACAGACTCATAAGTATAATCTCTCCAGCTACCGTGTTTCCCCAAAAATAAGACCTAGCTGGAAAATCAGCTCTAATGCGTCTTTTGGAGCAAAAATTAATATAAGACCCGGTCTTATTTTACTATAACACTGGGTATAATATAATATAATATAATATAATATAATATAATATAATATAATATACCTGGTCCTAGTTTACTATAAGACTGGGTGTACTATACTACACTATAGTATACTATACTATAATATATTACCAAGTCTTATATAATATAGTATAATATAATATAAGACCTGGTCTTATATTAATTTTTGCTCCAAAAGACACATTAGAGCTGATTGTCTGGCTAGGTCTTATTTTCGGGGAAACATGGTATGTGTGTCCTCAGATATCAATCTTCTCAGCTCTTCAGGAAGCTGAGTGGGGCCTGAGGCAACCAGAAGCGTCAGGCCAGGTGAGTAGCCTCAGTCTGTTTACTACAGTGTACTACCTAATGTTATCATTTTCTATGTGTTTTATGGTAAAACATCTATCTATCTATCTATCTATCTATCTATCTATCTATCTATCTATCTATCTATCTATCATCACTGGATTGAGGTAGAAGTCACATGCCATTAGCCCTGAAGCATGTTTCATTTGACTGTGAGAGTTTAAAAAAGATTGACTCAATATTTAGCAATCAGGAAATTACATATAAAAATCTGAATTTTATATTCTCCTGGGGAAAAAAAAAGGTATTTGTTCATACTATATCCACATTACAATCTAGAAATGATCCAGTGGGGCTGAGTAGAGGCAAAATTCTCTCACCAAGAAGCTTCACTTATTTATCTTACCTGCCCATCCCAGGTAGCCCTTTAAATGTGTTTTCTACTGTTGGTTGGCACCTCATAGTGCCTGGTGGGGAGGGTGCAACTGATCTCTAACTACAGACCCTAAAGTGAAGCTGGCTTGTCTACCTGTCGATCAGCCCCACCCACATTCACAAAGCACATGTCATGGAGGAAGAGTTGAGGCCACTTCTAATAATCCACTTGATCCTTAATTCATTAGAAGGATTAGCCACGCAAAGGTCACAAATATTTTAGAAAACCCGACAAGAAAGAGAAGACTGACAATTCTAACATGAACAAACAAATCAACCGAATTCTCTTCATGGCACTTAGCACTCTCTAAAATTACCTGTATTATTTATTTGTTTATTGGTTATATCCTCACTAGAAAGTTCTCTCCACAAGAAGAATGGTTTTAACTGTTGGTTATTCCTATATACCTTGCACCTAAAATAGAGCCTACATAGTACAAAAGAAACGCTTTATAGAAGATGTGTGGCAAAATGGTAATTGTTGATTCTGGTTAAATGGAGGTTTATTATACTGCTTGTATTTCAAGTCTAGAGACTCAACTTATCAGTTGGAAAACTACAAGAGGTACCCTGGTGAACATTAACCAAAGAGAAATCCTGGAAAGAGAGAAAGCATAGGGATTTGATTAGGCAAGAAAACACACAGTAGAAATCTCTTGCAAAAAGTACAAGTGGCTCTGAGTATGCCCTGAGCATAGATGGGTCAGATATTGAGACTCTGGGGCCAGCAACCAAAGGACTAGGTGAATACTTCAATGAGAGCAACCAGATGGATTGGCTTTTCCACATCTCTGCCCCATGTCAACAAAACCACCACACAAGAGTAACAAAACCACTTATTCCCAGGTGGGAACGTAAGTAGGAGAAGCAAGTAAAGTGCTTACCAATCAGAAGGAATGAGGAACTCATATAGCTAAAAGAATAATAAAAATAAGAACCCATTCAGGAACACATTCTCCCCCCACCCACCCTACTCTCCCATTCTTGGTGGGAGTGTTTACTCTTCAGTTTGCTACAGTCCCCACCATCTACTCTACTTGTTTATTTTAGCAGCTCAGTCTTTAAGCCTTTGAGTTGTGATTCCTGCACTGAAAGACCATTCTTTGTGTGGTCTTGAAGGGTGCAGTGAATCAAAATGGGCTCTAATAAAAACATTGCATGTTTTTCTGTTGATCAAGCAACAAGCTGAACTTCAATGAGCCCCATGGGATAGAATAACTGGCCTTATCCTTAGGCTTTTCTAAACCAATAATTTGATTTTCTGGGTTCAAAAATAACTGTGGGAAGCATCCTGCAATAAACAGAAATATTTATATAGGAAGACTCTTAAAGCTTCTGCAAAGATGGGTTGATCCATGTCCTGAAGTAGTGTGTAAGGGAAAGCCACAGATGCTATTAAAGAACTTTCAATTGTAGAAAATAGGATCTGGGTTATTTTAAAATCCTTTTTCTCTAAGTCCCCTCTGTTTTTGTGTTCATGTGGTTTCTGAGCAAATGATTTATCAACTGAAGTGCACCCTTTCAAAAAATTATAAATGGTTGCTTGTGTAAGAGATAAGACCTAATTTCAAATTCAAATAGCAATAAAAGTTCACGGGACCCCTGCCAACCAACTGTATACAGGACAGATGTTGATAACTTAGATTACAGCTGCCAAATATCCTATGATTTAGAGACTGATAATTTGACAAACTTATAGTAAATGAAATAAATTCAGTAATATTCTGAAATCTTTCCCAAAACAGAATACTACACAGACAATCCACTAGATATCTGATTTTTGAGATATTGTGCACACTTAAAGAATGTAAACCAACCCTAAAGATCCTGAAACTTAAAGAAGAGGGAATCCTTTCATTAAAATTGTTTAATGGTTTTCACCACAAAGGTGAAAAGAATGCTAATACAATTTGTGCAAAACTATGCAAATTCTCAAGTAAAGGTGAAAACTAAGTCATTGTCAATGCCATGCAAATTAAAATGGCCTTATCCTTGAGGCCAATGTGGCTTCAGAGGAAACAATAAGGTTTTGCAATTTAAAATAGATTTTTTAAGCACCAGGAATTATCAACATCCCAGTTGGCTGAAGATTATATATTTTTAAAAAAAATACATACTATCAAGAGCTTTACTTAGAAAACTTCGTGTGATAAAAATGCTCCTAAGTTCATTAATATTTAAAGCTATAGCTCTGAAGAACTAATACTTAAAATATTTTCAAAGATATATCTGTGTAGGTTGTGCATATTGGAATGTTTAAGTTTCCCTAAGGAAGATTCCTTTGGGAAGGGATTAAGACTGTGAATTAAATAAACATGTTGGAAAATCCAGAAAATATTAATGGCCAATTACCATTTCTACATTTGTATGTAGAAAGTGTGATATAGTGATAAAAATAATCAAAATTGGAAGCCATGATTATGTGGCTCTCCTCTGTTCTGTGTTCTCAGGCAACTCAATTCAACATCAAGCTTCAGTTTCCTCAATTTTAAAACAGGAATAGTAATGCCTGTCCTGAATATCTCTCAAGGTTTTAGGTGAAACAACTCACAAATACATCTTAAGGTGTCTGGAAAATGCAAGTTGGATTATTTCCATAATTTTGATAACACATACTCATCATTCAAATCCATGTATTACTGACCTCTCATAACCCAATACATTTGATATCCTGGGGAAATTCAAAAACATTTCTTTCCTTCCCCTTGAACTGCATTTAAGAGCTGTTTCTGACATGACCCAATTATGTAATAATATATTAACTGAGTACATAGAATGTGCCAGGATGAATATGTACTTACATAGCTTTTTTATATGTCAGGAACTGTGTTCTAGGGTCTTCATATGTACAGACTCATTTAATAGTTACAAATAATCCTATAAAGTAGGTACTATGAGTAATCCATTTTGCAGGTGAGGAAACTAGGGCCAGGCAGTTAAAAATCTTGCCCAACATTTTACAAATAGTACAGGACAGAAACAAGATTTGAACATAGGGAGTTAGCTTCAGGGTCAGTGTCCTACATTAAATTGCCTCTCTCTTATACAGTGCAGTGTCATTCATGGGGGAAAAAAATACAAACAGTATCTTCTGCATTTCTGACAAACATTAACTACTCATAATAAGAATGAGAGTCACCATTTATTAACCTATACTACACACGTAATCCTACCTAGATACATAAATACTGTATTTCCCCCAAAATAAGACCAGGTCTTATATTAATTTTTGCTCCAAAAGACATATTAGGGCTTATTTTCAGGGGATTCTTATTTTTTCATGTACAACAATCTACATTTATTCATGTACAAAAATCTACATTTATTCAAATACAGTCATGTCATCTTCTTCTGGAACATCATTGTAACTCTCCAAACCCCGAATTCCAACTTGAATTTCTGGTGACTCTATTTCCTGTAGAACCATTGGCCCCAATCTCTCATGTCCAGCAATACAGCTCTCCTTACATGAGCACTTCTTGTCCATGTAGCCTGCTCATAGTGCATTGGCAACACAGCTGTCAGTGATTTTATCCCATGAATTCTTCACCCAAGTCACGACCTCTTGCAGGCTAAGCTTTACAAAGTTTCCATGCTGATTTCTCTCCATCCCATTTTTAAAGTAGTAATTGATTTCCAGGTGCAAATGATCCTTGAATGGCTTGTTTATTGTAATATCAAGAGTCTGGAGATAGGCAGTCATTCCTGCGGGAATCATTATTTGATCTATTCTTCTCTCTGCAAAGAAGTTCTTCATGTCTTTAGTGTGGTGAGTGCTGGCTGAATCCCAGACTAGCAGACCTCTTTGGCCACCTCACAAAACAAGTGGCAGCATTAAATCAACCCACTTCCTTATAACTGCTTGTGTGCACCAGGCTTTTTCGGTTTCAAGAACATAAATGCCTGAAACACGTTCAACCTTATCTTTCTTGCCCTTAGTGATGATTAGAGGTGGGGCTTTCTTTTCATCCAGACAAATTGCCAAAATACAGGTAACACGTGCACTTTCCTAACCAGTGGAGGGAATGTAGATTGACGAGGCACCCCTCTGATCAATTGTTGTTTGAGATCCTTGGCCCATAAACACTGCAGTTTCATCTATAGCAATCATGTTGGAGAGTTGGTATTTAGAAAAGTTGATGCTATCAACAAAGGATTTGAATGCAAGTACACTTTTAATAACTTCAGTATCTTCCAGCTTGAACAGTGTTGTCGATCTTCTTAGAGACAGTTCATATCGCTGAAAGGAAGCCATCCAGCCAGTGTTGTGATGTTTTGAATTCTTCTGGGGATACTTCTAACTGCGGTGCCACTGCAAGTGCAAATGCTTGAATATCAGCCCCTGCGCACAACCAAAGCCTTTGCTCTCCTGTCAGCAATCCACTGACAGATGATGTCTTCTATCTCAAGAAATAATGGTTGCCAACCTGATCCACACTTGCGCTTCTTAGCATTTCCCTTGTCCACCTGTTGACTGAGGTTATCGTACTTTGCTCGCCATTTTTGGACCATTCAGAGATCCAACTTCTTCTCTTTGCAGAAAGCCGTAAGATTCTTGCCCCGGAAGTCCTCCACAACTCCTTTCTTGTGCTCAATGGAATAGCTCTTTCTGTTTGCACTCATCTTGTCTGGGGGTCAAAATAGTATTCCCTTTATATCTACCATTAAATCAAGTGTTAACTGAAGACTTATGAGACAGGAATGGCAACAAAACTGATAACAGTTAAGAATGATGGTCCACACAAAAGCAATGAAAAATTTCAGGCACCAAAATTCAGAAAACGTTTATTTCATACGAGTGCATTAAGTACGTCCATTACAACACACGATGTGTTGAATTATGAAGATTCATATTAAACACAACCACGTCCATTCGTTATCAAGTGTGCACGTTATTCATGGGTTGTGTCTGTACTCCAATTGGTCATTTGGTAATAAGTCTCAAGTTCATCTGTTTACAAAGACATTTACCTCTCGTCCAAAGGTGCCCACTTGGGTATTTACCAATACTTAATTGTAATTTATATTATCATTTATTTTACGTATTAATGTCAATAATAGTATTTACTTATATTTAATTATATATTATTATTATTTTATAATTCAATACATCTGTCGTGTGTTGCAATGGACATACTAAATGCGTCCGTCTGGCTGATGATCTTAACTAGAGCTTATTTTGGGGATAGAGCTTATATTACGAGTATCCTGAAAAATCATGCTAAGGCTTATTTTCCAGTTAGGTCTTATTTTCGGGGAAATACGGTACCTTTAATCTTGAGAAAAACTATGTAAGGGAAAGTTATAACTTGAATTTTAAAGATAAAGTTGAAGGTTGGACCAGGTACATCAATTGACCAAATGCATGTGAATCATATATATAGAAAAGCAAAGATTCAACAGTTGAGGTCTCTCTGAGCCTAACAATGAACTACCTACGATTTCCCTTCTCCAAAAATTCCAATTGCTCATTTGCAAGCTCACTCAAAACTGAGGCATATTGGAGACTCTAGGCACTTGAGCTACATATATACCAAATAGTGAAAAGAATGAAGAAATATAGAAGATTTAGAGTAGAAACTATATATGTCAGGAAATCTAACTCCCTAATAGATCCATATCAGGAGTTTAATACTTTCCATGTAGCATCACAGCCTTTTTAAAGCAAGGTTTAGAAGGCATTTTTGAAGACGTATAATCCGATTAAAACTGTAAGACTTCTGAAATCTAAGCTTTCCCAGATCATAACCATAAAAAGAAAAATACTCCAAATCAAAAATACTCAGAAGACTTAGGCTCCAAACTGATGTACTACCATGTGCTTTACTTTTGGTTTTCTAAAGTCTGCATGATGCCTTTAATGACGATTTTCTTGGTGACCATTGAGCAAAGTGGATCATTTCCAACAATTCCTTGAAAAATTTTACTTATGTGTCACAAATTTCAGCTATTTTTTGTCCCTTCAATCCTGCACATAAATGTGAACTACAGCTTCCTTTTTATAATGCTAGATTATTTTTAGAACTATAAAATTGGGAACACAGACAATAGTATAAATCTTCCCCCAAAACCATCTGCTTTGCGCCTTTCCTCAATTTCTAGTTCAAGAGATATTGAAGGAAGAGGGAAGCACAGCAAGAAGAGAATGTAAACCGCAGAGAAATTGTACCTTTTTTTCATATACGTACATGTTCTCAGAAAGGGACAGGTAAGCAAAGCCTTGAAGTGAGTAAGGTAAACATTATTAAAATTTCAAATTTTACAAAGCAATGCACTAGTTATCTAACAAAAGGGAGATTTCATTCACAGATATCCTTGCCAGATAAATTTTGGATAAATCCTATATCCCTATAAATTTGTTCTTAGGAAATTTTGATTTCTAGCTTTTCCACTGCTAGGAAATAGGACTGGCTACCAAGAAAAATGGAGAGTTTAAAGTTCCTAGCAGATTGGAAAAATTGGACAAATATTACTATGCCTCTCAAATTTTCTCTTGCTATAAAAATTTTATTTAAAAAAAAAAGTCTATCTGATGCCCTAGGATTCAAGATCACATGATTTTTCTTCCTCATTGGAGAAATCAGTGAATTTCTTTCCACACTCATTACATTTTCCATGGAAGAAGTCAGTCATTTAATAAAGAGCTTTAAGCATAGAAGAGGACACTTTGAGAATAATATTCTTTGCAATTTTTAAACTTACTTTAAAAAAATAAAAATTTTCATGAATTTACTTTGACATTACAACAGGTAAATGAAGAAGTTACAGATGACGTTATGTTGACAATTATATTTCCAAAGTGGCTGACTGACTAGATCTTACAGGGAAACAGATTTCTTGTGGTCATAAAGAATAGAAATTGTCCCAAACATGAAGTGGAACTTATCCCTCCCTTCTAATCAGTCTCCTGGATCTTCCTACTATGGGAATACACAAGTGGTATCAGAGATCTCACCTAAGCTGATGGTACACAGTGTTGTTCAACAGAAACATAATGCAAGCCACTAATATTAGCCACATTTGTAATTTAAAAGTTTCTAGTACCACATATAAAAAAGTAAAAAGAAACAGGTAAAATTAGATTTAGTAATATATTATATTGAACCCAATATATCTGAAATATTGTTTCAACATGTAATCCACATAAAATAGTACTTTATTGTTATTAACATATAATTATTAATATAATGCCAATAATAGTGTTGTTATATAATATTAAGTTAATGTGTAATATATGCTATTTGTTAAAATGTGATATTAATAATATTAATTATTAATCTTAGTTTCTTTTTCTGTACTTAGTCTTTGCACATGTCTCAAGTTGACCTGGACACATTTCAAGTATTCAGTGCCACATGGGGTTGGTGGCTACCGTATAGGGTGGCATAAGACTAGAACACTGGCCTCTGTGCTGCACATTGGAATCACCTGGAGAGAGTTTAAAAATTCTGATGTCAGGCTGGTCGCCAGTTCAATTAAATCGGAACCTCTAGGAGTTCCCTACACCCCCCAACCTGCCATCTCATGTCAATCCTTTTTCAAAACCAGTTGATTCCGATGTATAGCAACACTGAAGAACCAGTAGCCTAAAAAAATACCTGCCACATACTAGTGTCACTTAGCAATCTTCCTTACAGTCTCAGAATTGTAGTTTGAATATCCCTCACCACACCACCAACCCCCCCAACACACACACCCCACCTCCAGTCCCCTTTGAAATGCGTATTTGAAAGGGAGAAAGAAAATAGGTGCAATTGATCTTCTAATCACTTTCTCACTTTTCCAGCAAAACCTGGAATCAGGTTGGCCCAAGCAGTTGATTTTGTCTCTGCCACTTCCCAGTACCATTGTATTTAAACCAAACTAAAATTTCCAGTGGTAATAATAACGTTGGTAAAAGACAGTGTTAATTTGAGTCACTGGTTGAATCATATTCTGGCACAAGTATGGGAAATAAAATTCGTGTATTATGGAAATTTCATTATGGAAAAATCTCCACCTGTGAATACTGACAAACAGGTTAGTCTGGTAACACAGCATTTTCTCCCCAGTGCTCGAATGCTCCTCAAGTGGACTTGTGCCACACCTTGACCCTGCTCCTTTCTTTGTAACTGATTGCCACCTGCCTGGACTCACTCCTGGCTTTAGACACTCAGCCAACAGCAGTCTCTGAGCCAAAGTAGCATCCAGGCAGCAGAACACCCAGTGCAGAGCTGGCTTCCGAGAATCTGAGTGGATCTTGGAGGCCTTAGCCTCTCTCTGCGTTTGGTTCCATTATAAAGGAATTTAGGCAAGTGTAAGATTTATCAGATTGATTTAGAAATGTAGTAAATTGCATATTAAGCACATTAAATTCTGAAAGCCAAGGTTAGAAGCTGTTATCTACTAGCATATTTAAGAAGTAACATGTTAAAGGACCCAGTGAGACAGGAAAATTAAGTGATCCATGCCGTGTCACAGAGTTAATTAGGACATCCAAAAGAGAAATAGGAACCAGTTCTTCCTATGCCTGAACCCAGTGCTCTTAACCACCAACAGATTACAGTGTCTTAAAATCCGGTTCCCATCCTTTATATTCTGGGTACAAATGGAAATCGGAACTTTTTGTTTTGTTTTGTTTTGTTTTTTTGGAGATTAGCAATATTTATCAAAATTTTAAATAGGTATGTTATTGACTTATTCATTTCACCTATAGGAATGTATCCTACAGAAGCATACATGTGCCCAAAGACATTTGAACAAGATTTCTTGCTCCACTCTCTGTGATAGGGAAATATTAAAATCAACTTAAATACAAGTCGATATAGGTTTAAAAAAGAAGACAGATACAAGATCAAAGACATGATCCATGAAAGAAATAATTGATAAGCTGGACTTCATTAAAGTTAAAAACTTTTGCTTTTCAAAAGGCAATTATATTTAAACCAAGAGAACTAGAAGACAAGCCGCAGATTGGAAGAAAATATTTGTAAAACACACACACCTGATAAAGGACTATTATCCAAAATATACAATGAGTTTTTTAAACTTAAAAATAAGAAAATAAACAACCTGATTAAAAGATGGTCCAAAGACCTTCATTGTTACCTCACCAAAGAAGATATACAGATGGCAAGCAAGCACCTGAAATATACTCCTCATCATATGTCATCAGGGAAATGCAAATTAAAACAACAATGAGATATCACTGCACACATATTAGGATGGCCAAAATCTGGAACACTCACAACATCAAATGCTGGTGAGGATATGGAGCAACAAGATCTTTCACTCATTGCTAGTAGGAATAGAAAATGGCACAGCTACTTCAAAAGACAGTTTGGTAGCTTCTTACTAAACTAAACATACTCTTCCCATATGATACCACAATTGCACTCCTTGGTATTTACCCAAAGGAGCTGAAAACATGTCCATACAAAAACCTGCACATGAATGTTTATAGCAACTTATTCATAATTGCCAACATTTGTAAACAACTGGTATGTCCTTCAGTAAGTAAATGGGTAAATAAAGTGCAGTATATCCAGACAAAAGAATATTATTCAGTGCTAAAAACAAGTAAGTTATCAAACCATGATTTTTCAGGACGGTGAAAATAACTCTGTATGATATTATAATGATGGATATATGTCAGTATACATTTATCCAAACCCATAAAATGTGCAACACCAAGAGTGAAACTTAACGTAAACTATGGGCTTTGGTGATTATGATATATCATGTAGGCTTATCCTTTGTAACAACTGTACCATTCTAGTGAGTGATATTTATAATAAGGAATATTAAAAGTGGTTGTTTCTGCTAAAGGCAAGAAGATTTGGAAATATAGTTCTGCATCATTTGAGATTGTTACATGGAAAACAAATCTCCATACTACCTGTGTAATTAAAAATAAACTTATTTGGAAAAATATTCCTTGACCTCATTGTAAACAATCCAGAATATTCACAATGGATATACTTATTTAGAAATGTAGACGTTCTTTTTTAATAATATACATGAAGATTTTTAATAATGTCCCAGTATGCTAGAAACTTGTTATAAATCATTTGTGTTATGGCTAAAGAATAAAGACAAATTAATTAAATAAAGAATGATTAAGGTAATTAATTGAAATTTCACACTTTCCTTTTCTCAAGATTAATTTTGTTGTAATTTTAGCATTATAAAAGAAATATAAGACAACTATGCATAATATAATTTCATGAGGCTTTGAATGTTCATGTTATAAAAAAGTAGGTTTATAAATTGTAGCCAAAATAATAAAAATAAATTGCTCAGAATATGGGTTAAAGCAAGGAAATGAAAAAACTGATTCAAACATGCATCTTCCTCATGCCAACCCAGGATAAATTCCACAATATCTGATTTCACAGGATTGGAGAGATGACCTGGACGGGTTGGAAAGGCAGGACTAGACGGCACTGGCTAAAGAAGCTTGGGTTCATATTGTGTTTACAGAGAAGATGGTGTAAAGAGCAAGAAGATAACCAACTAGACGAGACAGGATGCTCTTCCAAGTAAAGGGAAAGCATGGATGTTGAGAACATAGCAGGCCTTGACAATTTTCAATAGGACTGGAGTATAGAGTTTAGAAAGAAGTTGATGGGAGATGATGCTATAGATGTAGGACAGAAGCAGATAATTAAGGGCCTTCATAAGCCATGCAAATTAATTTGGATGTTTTACCTTTTGGTCACATGCAGACTAGTATGAAAACCACTAGACACATGTAGTTGTGAGCACTTAAAATGTGGCTAGCCCAAATTAAGATGTGTTGTAAGTATAAAATAATGCATACCAGATTTCAGGGACTTAGTATCAAAAAAAAAAAAGGTAAAACACCTCATTATTATTTTTTGATTGATTATATGTTGAAATCATAATGTTTTGGATATTGAGGGTAAAATAAAATATATCATTAAAATGAATTTCACCTCTCTTTATGCTTAATTGGTTACTAAAAATTTTTTAATTATATATGTGTCCTGCAATATATTTCTATTTGACAACGATGCTTTGGATAATGGTTAGATGTTTAATAGGAGTGTAAATGGGATTTGCATTTTAGAAGTATCCTCCTGGCAAAAGTATGAATAAAGAATAGCCTGTAGGAAAACCAAACAGGAGGTAGGAAAACCAGCTCCCCAGATATTATAAACTTCCGGGGAGAAAAGATGAAAGGTAAGGCTGAGAGTGAAGGAAACAAAATAAATTAACAGATTCCCTCCATGGGCTGCAGAGAATGAAGGGTTGAGAAGATAACTTTTAAGTTTCTTATTTGGATGGCTAGGTTCTTGATGATTCCATTAACTGGGAAGATGATAACAGAATTCTAGTTGAAGTAAGAAGTTTAGAAGAGATTATTAATTCTGCATAGAATGTGTTATGATGCTTGTGGGACCTGAAGTTTACATTTTGAATAGACAGAAAGAAATATACTGGAGTTCAGGGAAAAGCTTTGGGTTGGAGATGGGGACATGTGACTCATCAGTGCATGCATGCATAGTGGTTGATGTCATTGCTGGGAAACTGTTCTTTTTGAAGAGTACAGAACTTGGAGGAATACAGACATTTATGGAGCGCATAAAACATTCGTCAAAAAAGAAGCCAGAGGGGTTAGAGGTGACCCAGGAAACACTGTTTCAAAAGCCTTGCAAGTGGAGTTCAAGGACAGCAGTCAGCAGCTACAAAGAGGTCTAAAAAGGTAAGTACCATTGTTTGGAATATATCAGAGCTTCATGGGTGATTTACCCGTATTTTATGTTTATTATTGCATTTAATTGTAACCCTATGAATTACAGGTACTATAATTATCCCTATGTTACAGATGCAGGACATGAGAGGCACAGGAAGGTTAAGTAACTTGCCCAAGATCACACAGCATGATTCAAACCCATACCACCTGGTATGGATATTCTTTCTTGAAATTCAAGCTATACAGATGTATATAACCAGGTCATCACCTCCTCTAGAATACCAAGGAAAATTTGTATTATCAACAATAGATTGAAAATAAAATGAAAGAAAAAAGTTTATGTCTTTTAAAGCTGTGAGCTTTGGATCCATTCTTTAGGGAAGTGAAGGACTGCTCAGGAGACAAGGTTATGGGGAATAACTTTTGCTTAATTTTTGTCATCACCTTGGCTAGCTATTCTAAGGGCTTTTAGAATCGAACCACAGCTGTTCTAGGCAGAGGTGCTGGGTGGGTCGGGTCGGCACTCCCATCTCCCAACCCTCTGCTGTTGGCTTCCACTAGAATCAAGGAGGACTGAATCAAGAGAGTAGCAAGAGACAGGAGGAAGGCCATTCCTTCCAGCTTTCTATAGCCCTCTCTTCAATCCCCTCTGGTCCTCACTCTCAATCCCATCTTTTCTAAACCCCATGGAGAAGCTTCTGTAGGCTGTGGGAAAGAGAAATGAGGCATCATTGTGGGATTTCGGAAGCCGCAAGCTTTGGCGCAGGCCATGTTTCCAGCTGGGCCCAGGAACCTCCATCAGGCACCCCATGGTCTCTAGGAGAACTGAGACTCTCCTGGTAGGAAAGGTACCTTTTCTCTTCCCATGATTATCACAGCAAAGGCTTTGGCAATACATTTTGAATTGCCTGCTGGTCAGATTCAGTGACAGTCATAAGAAAAGGCATTCTAGTACTTATTATTTAAACAGCTCTGCTGAAGCCCTCCCTGGCCCAAAACATGTCCATCCCACCTTTCTCATCCATTTAGCATAAATTCAGAGTTACCAAGTATCCCATTTGGAACTGCAAACATCCCTGTGAATTTTGGTATTTGACTAGTTCACCTCGTTTGAGGAATGACAGTTTGAGTGAGGGATGAGCAACAAAGTGGCAGTGCCTCTTGGGTACTATCTATATGGCAAATGCCTGGTAGATAGAGGGGAGGGGGACAGAGGTAGCGTATTTCTGCCTGGGTCTAGAAAGGAAAGATCTAAAAGAAGGGCAAAAAGAAAGGAGAGCATGAATGATGAAACCAAGGCCCCTGCTGCACAATTTTCCATTAGTTCTGTCCCATTAAGAGGTTTTCCTCCCAACATTGATTCCTCACAACCCAGTTTTATGGGCCTCAGTGAACCAAGTGGCTGAAAGTTAAATTGTTTGGGAGAAGTGTCAAGTGCCACAGGGCATGATGGACCAGAAGTAATGAAGCTGAGATAAAACTGAAGTCAAGTCAGAAGTCATTGCCTAGATGTGGAAACAATTAGCCATGATATGAGAAGGCTAAAGGACTGGTGATTGATAGGTATGCTAAGTGCTCCTCCCTTCCCTCAGAGCCAGGGCAATGAAACCTTGAACATGAACTACAGGACTGCACTGACCTCTGTGTACTGCTGGATGACATTTTCAGGAGTAGGGCCAAGAAACATATAGAAATCAAGTACGCCTCCAATGGTCCTGAATGTTAAAGAAGGAAATGGGCTCAGAGTGACATCTGAAGAGAACAAAGCAAAGCAGACAATAAGTACAAATAATATAAGTGGCAGAGATCACTATTTTATATTTCTACAATTTAGGTGTTACTTAGGCTGGTTATCTAATATTAGGCGATACTGATAGCTCTGATAGCATCTAAGTGTCTGCCAGGATTTTCCAGTTCTGTGTGTTCACAGGTTTCTTTTCTAAAGAGTTCATTAAGTCAGTTATATATTGCATTGCATTTATACATACACACACACACAACAGAGACTATGTATGTGGAAAGGAGAGAGAGATTAAAACTCAAGCACACAATTAAGAAAAGCTGCTGTAGTGCTAATACATTTCAGATATTTCTAGATAAATTATGTGAGAAAAGAGGCCTTGGCAATATTTATACTGTTGAGATGATATGACAGATCCAGCAATACTGCATTACTGTGAAATTTCTAACATTGCTTGTTCAAGGGCTTCTGATCTCTTACATTGTATGTCTTTAGTACTATGTGCCTTACTAGCATTTTGCAGTCTATTAGGATGATTGTATATGTTTCAGAAAAATTTCCACTTGAAACAAAATATTAAATTGTAGACAATCTCTCACTCTATTTTGTTCTAATTAATAAGTATTTTTTAAAGGGAGAAAAGGCAAAAATTAGCATTTAAATTGTGCATTTGCTTCTTTATAATTTAACGAGACAATCACATTACCTTGGGCATTGGAATTCAAGAGGAGAACACCATGAGCATTAAAATCATTCTCTATGCACATATAAAAAGGATGAACTCCATAGAGATTGCTAAATGCCTGCAACAGCAAAAAGAAACATTGTGTTTGTTATGGTTTATTATAATTTTATTATCCTATCTCAATGAGATCCAGCAGCGGTTAATGACATGCCAAAAAAGAAAAAAAGAATGTGCCACGTATTATATGAGGCAAACGGTAAACTGGTAAAAACCTGAGTGGATGGTGGATATCAAATTTTCAAACTTGCCTTTATAACCGATTAAGTATAAACCAAAATGATTTCTGAGAGTCAATTCATAGCACCTTCTAGAAAATCATTCTTATCAGACACATCCTCTTTCTCTTACAATAAACAGATTTCTAGTATGAAGAATCTATATTTTCACATTACCGCTGGTGATTGATCTCTGGAGAACATTCCATATCTAACAAAATTCATGTCGTGCTTGAAGGATGGATGTTCGTGTTCACCAAATCCATAGATTGAAGTGGATGGAACCGAGGTCATTATTTGTATATACTGATTAGAGAATATCAGGCCTCCAAGAGTTGTTTCCCACCTGTGCCAGACAGAGAAACAGAAAGATGGTGACTGGATGGCTTTTTATAAAGAACTCTTTTCTCCATTAAATTCTTGCCAAAAAAAAAAAAAAAAAGTCTTGTAAAGTTAGCTTAAAAGGAGGATGAGAAAATAAAGAAAGGATGTGAGGGGATCTGAGGGAATGGTAATTATTGAGCATTTGCAAAATGCTGGGTCCTGATCTGGGTGTTATATAGTACATGGTATTTCATTTAATCCACACAGTGACCCTGTTGGAAGGCAGTATTATTCCATTTTATAAACAAAGAAACTGAGGCTCCAAAAGAGCAGGTATATAATTTGCCTAAAATTACCCAAATAATAGTGCCAGGACTCAGTCAGCTTTGCTGCTCAAATTTTTGTGCAACATTTTAATCTGTCGAGATGGAAGTAGGTCTTTCTTCAAATAAAAGTAGTCTGTGTTCAAATAAAACTTGGGAAATGTTGGGTTATCCAAACTGAGCTAGATTTCTTTTCTGCAGGACTTTTTCAGAGTTTTTAATAAGGAACCATGCATAGTGACTCTGAGAGCTGACGACTTCATTGATATTTTCCAAAGGTAATTGACTAAAGAAATCATTTGTCCTAGAACTCCTGTTTGCATTGTGAAAGCCAGGGTTACATCATCTAAGGGAAAGGAGAGAGTGGTGGTGGTGGTGGAGGCGGTGACAGCACAGCAGTCCCAGGTGGGAGGGCCCCCATGCTGCTTCCAGAACAACCATAATCTCATCACATCCTCTTCTGCTCTCCAGTTCCTAGCGCTCTTCCACAGGAGAGGCAGGCTCTCCTAGGTTCCCTGCCAGAGGAGAGTTTTTCACACACTGGAGGAGATAACTGCCAAGTAGCAATACTTCCTATGTTTGCTGGAAAGTGTTGCTTTTTTTTTTTTCAGTTTTTCTATCTTCCACTCCCTCTTCTTTCCCTCTTTCATTCAAGGGTCAATTCCTGAGTGCCCAGCACAGCACTGGGCACTGGAGAAATACAGAGGCATAAAAGGCAGGAACAAACAGGTAATTACAACACAATGGCATATGTGGAGATAAACAAGTACATGTTGATATAGGAGCAGAACAGGGCACATATCACAGCCTAAGAAGGTGAAGGTTCAGGGGAAACTTGTGAGCAAGTAAGGTACTGTATATGAAGACTAACACTGTGTATCGACTCTGTTTCCTATAGGAAAAAGCTTTCATTATCTTTTTTCTTGTGTTCTTAGTTGGTTACAGGTTTTTCAGACCCTGATAAACAAGAAAATGCATTTAATTTTTCAAGTCATCAGAAGCCTCAGAACAAAATCTCTGTCATATAAGAATCAAAGCCTCAATTTCCTGAAAGTTCATTAAAAATTTCAATCAGTCACAAAGAACTGAAATAAAGACCCAAGTGCTACCATAGTGCTTTCTGATCAATTGATAATATTAACAGTAACCATTTGCCTCAAAGAGTGCATAAAAATATTAATGAGAAGGAAAAATGTGCTCTTATGTTGACTATTAAGCATCAGCCTCAAAGATTATATAACACTATTAATAGTACTTAAGAAATTATCTAGAGTTTGAACTCCAAAGCAATCATTCAGAAAGGATATACAAACGGATTCCACTCAAATTATTAAAAATTAGCTCAGCACATGCTGACCAATCAGAACCCATAAGGGCCATAGGCTAAAGCAGGGACCTGAAGCCCCCAGAGAGGACAGGGATTAGCCACATGCAAGAACGTAGGAAGGCCTGAGGGGTGCTGGTGGAGGGCCTAAGAAGGGCAACCGAACAGCAGGAGTGACGCCAGAACAGCTCAGGGAATAGCTATCAACTCTTGTGGAAGTATTTTAGTATTTTCACAGCAGCTATAACAATAATGGAACGATCTCTAAGGCACAGTAAGCATTCTTTAAGAGTAAGGAATTATTTTCTAGCTCAATTTGCCATAAACCTTAAAGGTAACTTTAGCTCTCAGAAAATATCATTTAAGAAAAATCCTTTATCTTTGACTTTTCTATGTATAGAATGGTACCAATTAAGCTTTAGTAGTATATTATCAATGATTCTTCAAAAAGCAGTTTAGGCTACTGTTTATAGAAAAATTTGTTTGGGTTTTTTTTTTTTGGGGGGGGGGAATTTATCTAAAGGGTCATTTGTTTATATTAGGCAAGCAGAATCAAGGACAACCTGCTACAGGTCTCATTAATTCTAATTACAAACCTGGGATGCAACCTCCTACATATATTCTATCAAGTACACACATATCCTTTTCCTTAGCAAAAAAAGAAAAAGAAAAAAAGAATCTAATCATCTCCCATAGAATTTGCATGTCAGTTATTTTGAAACAGCTGGGTTGCCAGAAGTTTGTGGCATATTGTGAGTTGTTGTCACCAGTTCACTAGGACTGGAATAATTTATTTAAGAGACATAAACTGTGTCAGTCCTCTCTCTTCTGCTTGTTATAACTCCCAATGTTCTCAAAGGGTTAGTACCATTACAGAGGGTCTGCATCACTTAGGATTTTCATAACCATATTAACAAATAACCTTTCCTATTTCTATTCCCCTTTATGACCAATGACCCCTATATGACATATATATATACATAAAAAATATATAATGTGTGTGTATATATATGTATATATATATATATATACATACACAATGACATATACATATATATACACACACATTATATATTTTTTATGTATATATATATTTAAAAAATAAGAAAAAGGAAGGAAAAAATCTTCCTGAATGAAATTACCTAAACATTAACAATTAGAACTAGTAGGGAAAAAAAAAATTAGGACTCTAGTAAGTAAAAAAATGACATAGTATTATGTCAGCAATGTTGATTAGGCTTTAAAAATGATATTCAAATGTAGCATTCTCATTGTTCAAATGAAACTAAGATAATTTAAGTGAAATCAAAATAACACCAAATAAAAAAATAAAATAATACCCTATTACTTTCCCCTTAAATAGTTTATAAATGAAAGAAAACTGAGTAGATCAGATAAAAATCAAAGTTCATTAGAAGTGAAATAAAACTGCTTAATGTTTTACTTATTTTTTCTAAAGAGATAGCTCTCGTATGCATTTCTTATGCATTTATCATAAGAAATTCCTTGTATTTATTAATTCATTATATGCAATCTCTCTTTCAACTAAGCAGAGTGACACAGGCTATGGCTTATCCAAGGAAATATTATCTTTTTAGAATGTGGGAGGAAAAAAAGAGTTGGTCTAGGCAAGATATATATTTTTGGATATATGAGTAGATGGTGGAATTCCAATCACATGTATTACAATTGATATTGTTAAGTACACATTCCATAGCACCTTCAAACACATTATTCCTAATACTCAATATGCAAAGCTGCAAGGATGACATTCCCATTTATTACAAACTGATATCTGATATTGGTGTGTTCAAACCCATTTTTAGAAAAGCTATTGGTATGAGATAGACTTTTAGAAGCCATCTTTTGTAATTCAAAATAGAAAGATCTCCCTAGAACTTCAAAAGAATCATCAATGGCACTACTGCATCCTTACCTCACCCCCAAAACGATCTCTTTAATACTTTTTAAAGAAATAATTTTCTAACTCAGGATTTGTGTTGTAAAATAGAAATAAGCCTTTTCACTAACAAACCATTAAAACTGCTGTGTAGCTCTTAAAAATGAATATGTCCTCATATAGTTGGTATCAAATATCTGACAGAAGAGTGAATGGAGGGAAGAGAGACTTCTTGAATACTATGCCCTGGAGGGATGATTAAAATAGAATGTTTCTACCTGAGTTAGATCAGTTCCTACAAAGACCACAAGGCCAGTATTTGATGAGTCAGACATGATTGAAGAAAACAGGGTAACAGGGAAGGACTCTTCCTTCACCACCTCTACTTCCCTGTTTCTCTATTGATGGGGCTCAGGACACATTAACCCAAAATATGGCACTGAATATCTCAAGCTGAAAGAATTTGGAAAAATGGCAAAAGCAGGAAGGTCACTCCACCCTCCTCCCCTTCACCCTTCTTCCCTGAACTGGGTCTTAAATCTCCCACGTGAAAGGTGTCCTCCCTGTGCCAAAGGAAAGAAGACATTCTTATAACTAGAGACAGGGAATTAGGGGCTGAGAAATCTACATAAACAAATCTTATTAAACTGCCCCTTAATTTCCTAGCTACTCCTTCACCATTTCCTACCCCTAGTCCCAACCCCTTGGTCTTCGTCAATTCTTCACAAACTTACTGTCTCTTTGTTTAAAAGGTACACAAGCTTCCTGCTCTGGTCACTTCTTCAGGTCTTCATTCTCTTATGAAATCTCCCATTACATGTGCAAATTCAATAAAATGTGTCTGCCTTTCTCCTGTTAATCTGTCTTTATGAGTTTACTTCTCAGACCCAGCCAGGGACCCTGCGAGGGTTAAGGAAAACTCTTTCTCCCCTGCGCTGCGTATGAACTGTGTACTGATACGAATTATAAAATCATTTCCTAATTCCTCCTTGTACTTCCTGCCATACCAGTCTTTTTACAACCAGAAGATATCCAGTCTTTTTATTCTTCTGTGCCGTTCTTATGTAGTTCTCTTAAACAAAAAAGGCTTCACTGCAACCAACCCACTCCTCCTTGAAGTCTTAGCTCATTCTTCCTGTCAGAATTTAAATCTCCATTTACAGTCCTCATACCTTCCTTTTACATTTCTTTCATTCCCCCAGCTGTCCTAGTTAGCCCTTTGGCCAATAGGTAGTATATCCTTTATTCCTCCTTATTCCCAGTAACAAACACCAAGTGAATGTTGAGAAAATATTATGTTTTCTAGATACTTGAAGAAAACACAAGGTGCAGCAAAATGTAATGAGTCTATATTATGGGAAAAGTTTTATACAGCGTGATAGGAAACTCAATCCTTCCACTCTCCCTTGGGTGCATGCCAACTGTCAGATCCCTGGAGAAAGCCCTCCCTACAAAGCTGTCTAGTGGGAGTAGGTGAGGAAATAAAGGACATATTTACCACAAACACAGATTGCAGCACACACCAGAGCATTGGGAGTGGGGCAACTGGGCTTCACAGGCTCCTATCCAGCGACAGGGGGTTTTAAAGCAACGCTCACCCCCTTGGCTTCTACAACCAGACCTCAGGCAGCTAGGACATTTTCCTAAAAGGTGGAATGAAAGGCAAAACGCCCTGACTGCCCTTTTTAGCCCTCAGTCTAAATGCATAGGACCCCAACATGTGTTGCTAAGCAATTGGAAAAGAATTTGGTTTTAAATCTAGAGCAGCCACCAAGTCGATTGTTTTATGCCCATGTGCTCCAAGTCGACCTTCTCGTCTGTCATGATGGATGAACTGCCTGTGTTCCTCAGATTAACTCCTCCAGGGAGTCACTGGACTCCAGCCTTTCTCTACTTTTTTCTCACACCATCTTGTATATCAAAATATAAACACGTTGTTATTTTTCTCATCTTAAGGGGAAAAATAAAGCCTTGCATGCTCTTTCCTGACCTCCTTTCACTCCATTTCGCTCTTTCTTAAAATTAAATTTTCCGAAAGAGTGGGTTATTCTCAGTCTTTCCCATTTCTCTCCCTATTCTCACTTGAAGATACACCTCTCAGGCCTTCACCTCCACAAAATTCTACTGGAACTGCTCTTGTCAAAATGAACAATGAGCTCTAGGGATCCACTGTGCAACACTGTACCTGCAGTCAATAACAATGCATTGTACATTTAAATATCCGTTAAGATTTTTAGGTCTCATGTTAAGTGTTCTTACGACAATAAAAATATTTTTTTAAAGATGAGCAATGAACTATGTTGCTATAACCCCTATTCAATTCTCCGTCTTCATCTGATTTAATCTATCCGCAACATTTAATGGAATTGTTCACAACCTCTTTTCTGAGACAATTTTTGCATTCTCTTCAGTTTGGATGAGACTCCCTATTTCTCTAATCTCAATCTAATTGTGTCTTGCTACTTCTCAGCATGTCTAAAATGTCCTTGCAGAATAATGGCCAATTATTCACTGATAGTTACTTATTGAACATATACTATGTGTTCCAAAAATGTGAAAATGCTAAAATGAACCAGACATTGATTCTGCCATAAAGGAAATTAAAATCCAGAAGGAGAGGTTAAATAGTAAGGTAAAATGGATATGATGTAAAATATAATATAGGATTTTAAAGAAAAGTACAGAATTGGTTCTCCTTAAGTGAAAAAGAAAGAGCGATTACGTCCATGTATAACACTTAGGCAAATTTTATGAAGAAAGTAGAATTATGTAAGGGAAGAATTTTGATAAGCAGAGGCAGGAGAGAAAGACATTCAAGAAAGAGGACATAGTTTGAATAAATGTGGAAAGGAAGAAAAGTTTAGGGTGGGTCCCAGAAATAGCAAGCCAGTAGCCCAGTTTGGCTAGAAGTAGGACCCATAGAGGACACTGGGAAATTTAGATGGAGTGTGGAAGTGTGAAATAAGTTTTGAACATTGTAAGGCTGAAGGACTAGCTCAATGATAAAGTCCCTGTTGTCCGAAAGAAAACTGACAACATGGAATTGGAGTGAGTCAAAGCTTGAAATGGAGACTTAGAGACATGCAGACTAGAGGTGGCCAGAAAAGTCATGGCATTCTCAAGGAAGAAAGTATAGGCAAGAGAGATGAGGAGTAAAGGTGAAATTATCGAAGATTATTTTTGTGTGTGGCTTTCTCAACACATATAAGTTTGGAACTTTCAGTATATTCGAGTTCACAATTAATCAGTATATCACAAATATCTATTGAGCACCAATGTGTTGGGGATTCTGTGTTGGGGATGCTGAAGTGAAATAAATAGATGAATTCCTTCCCTCACGGATCATTTGTTCTAGTAGACGATAGTGTACACATAAAACAAACAAACATATTCATAAGAAAGTGTCAAGTATTGATAAGAAGAAAAAATATGTGCCTATGATAAAGGGTGAAGGAGAATGAGTCTGCTTTTTAACTATCTAATAAAACAATATCTACCATTTATAGGGAACACAGCTTTGCCTATATTACTTCATTCAAGACTTAGTAAAATCCATCTTTACAGAAAAATAAGCTAGACTTAGAGAATTTAAGTTACTTTCCTGATTTTATACAGCAACCAAATGGGAAAGCAGAGATTTAGACCCAGGTTCATCAAACCCAAAAACTACACTCTCGACTACAGTGAATGTTTTCTTTCTAAATGTTTGCTTTATCCCTGATAAGGTTATACTATCACTTCCAGGTTCTGTAAGGCATGTGCTTGAGCTGGTTTTCCTTCTTTGATTGTGAGCTTGTTACCCCTACTTCTCTTTTACCCTGCCCTCTGTGACCGAGGAAGGACATGCAGCTGAGAGTCAGCTCTTTAAGGTTATTGTATCAGTTTTCTAATGCTATGTATCATACCACCTCAAAACTTAGTGACTTAAAACATTAATAGTGTCTTATTCCTCACAACTGCCAGGGCAGTTCTTCTGCCGCTCTTGCTTGGGATTACTCACGTAGTTGCAGTCATTTGGGGGGTTGGCTGGGGCTGATTAATCTGGGACCTCAGCCAAAATGGCTGGCATAGGTGGGATAACTGCGCTTCTCTTTCCACATGGCCTTTCATCCCATGCTTCTGCATATGGTGCAGAAGTGTTCCAAGGACATGAGAGTGAAATCTGTAAGACCTCTTAAGGCTGGGGATCAGAAATCAAACAACAGCTATTCTGCCACGTTACTTCTATTATCTCTAGCAAGTTACAGGGCCCCAGAGTCCAGGGATTCTACTACTTGATGGGAGAAGCTGAAAAGGATTTATAGCTACTTTCAATCCACTATATATTACCTTCTGGCAACAGTTATTTACATTCCACCCACATGCAAATACAGTTGTCCCTCCTAAGATCTTCCAAAGATTCAACCCATTATAACATCATCCATAATCTCAAGATCATGGTGAGGCTCCTCAGGTGCAGTTCCTCAAGTGCAGTCCCCTTGTTCCAAGGCCCACCCCAACACAAACACAGCATACATGATTGAACAATGATAGGAGAATTGGAGGCATCATTCTTAACCAAAAAGGGAAAGAATAGGAAGCACACAGCAATCTCTAGTCCATAGCAATTCTGAAATCCACCCAGGCCACACTGTCAGGGTCTCCTACTATGGGGTGAAACGTGTTCTAATCACACACTGGTCAATCTTTACCTAAGCCCATTTCTTTCTTTGGGAATGTTTTGATGGACTAGAGGGACTGAGGATGAGAAACTGTTTTATATTCCAACCAGCAAATACAGAGCTCTTTACGTTTTTTTCTAAATTCTGCTTAAAAACTGTATTGTTACTTATTTAGTTTATTTCTCTCTTCCTATAACTTATATACAGTTAAAAGAGGTCAATTAATGTTTTTCAAAATTATGCCTGGAAATCTCCTTTGTCAGATATGCAAGTTCATTAGATATGTTTTCTAGCTTCCAAATTATTGTAGGCAAAGGTACAAAGCACAGGTAGCCATCTTTTCAGCTTCCATTAACAGTTTGCTCACCATCCCACCAGGCTTTGCTAACAAACTTTTCACCATTTTTCCAGCCTCTGCTTGTCATTGGGTCCCAAAGCCAATGATAAATGATATATTTTTCTGTTACCCATAACACCCCATTTCTAAAGAGTGCATATTTGTTACTCTAAAGAGTAACAAATATTCTCTATTAGCTGTCAATTTCTACATTCCAAAACACCCCAAAATTTAGTGTTACTATTTAGTGGGCAATGATTCTGGTCTTAAATGTAATATAGGCATAAATTGGGATTGGTGAGCTTGTGCTCAGAAAGGAAGTAGCTGTCACCTTGGGGTTGTATGGTAGAAGAGGGCCTCACACTTTAAGCTGACAGACTCCCCTGGAATGTCTAGAATAAGTGAAATGGCTGGGTCTCTCTTTCGATGTAGCCTTTTATCACAAGATGGTAGAAACAGTCCAAGAGGCTGAGCAAGGAAGCTGTAAGTGCTCTTGAGGCCAGATCTTGGAAGTACATGTCATTTCCTTTGCATGCTATTGGCCAAAGCATGACACAGGACAAGCTCAGAATCAAGAGGTGAGGAAACAGACTCTACCTCTTGACCAGGATAAGCTGTAAAGTATTTGTGGTCATTTTTAATCCACCATAGTTAGGAACTCAGTGTGGCTTCATGGAATAAAGATGGCTAACTGGGCTGCATAAACATTAAAAGCTGTGGCACTTTCATCTGAGTTATTGAACTAAGGGTAGCTTTACTTTCTGAATAGGCATAACCACATTGTAATTCATGTTAATCCAAGGCCATATAGTGAAAGGAATTGAAGGTTCAGGATGACATAGATATACTTGGAAATTCAAAGCAAAATTTGGCACTATAGTCTTTTGCATAATGACAACAAGGCTCAAATTAATAAAAAATAATCAATACTACTTTGGATTATTAAGTATGTGTTTTTTATTATCATAATGCTCAAAAACAACATCACTGATTAATAGTAAAGACAGTAAAATAACAGCTGATATTAACTGAACGTGTACCATGTACCAATTCAACTAAATTCATATTTTGAAAGAGAACACAGAATTGTAAAACTGTAAATAGCTTACAATTCAATTCCTTATAATTCAATTCTCCTGAATACACAATTTAACAAGAAGTTAAATGAAACATTTTTCCTACCCTACCCTAAAACATAGCTTTAGGTTAAACTTCATATTTCTAATATTCTAAGCTTGCTAATACCATTATCTTCCATAATTTCTCCAAGCATGTGTTGTTTTTAAGGACAAAACCAAGAGAATCTTAACGTAAATAGTACTTACAGTACTGTTCTTGTCCTCTTTCTTATTATTCTGAATTGAAGGACTGGATTATCTACAAATTCAATGTCATAGTTGGGGTCAATAGACAAATTTGAAGAAGGTTCAATACTGAGTGGAACTTCAAATCGTTTATTGTTGGGATCATAAATCTAAAACAGTTTGGATAGAATAAAGCGTATATTAATTTTTTAATCATCGAATTACAATGTCACCCATAAGTGAAATGGGAAATTGTAGTTACGTCCAGAGTAAGATATATTATGAGGTACTTAATTAAATAGTGTTACAGCATTTAAAACTTGCCATTAATAAGTTTTGTATTCATGAAAAATACCGACCATTAGTTATACTTACCTTAAATCGGAGCCGATCCTCAGTATGAAATTCTATATCCATTACAACTGGGGAAATATCATTTCCAAAGAGGGATATAGAGTCACGTTTGTTTAATGTCAACCTGTAAGATAAATACATTTTATTAGCCCAAATAAAGCATATTTATTTTTACAAATGAGTGGAATTCCTCAGGTAAAAAGAATATTGATAAGCAGGTAGATAAACCACTTACCCTAACAAGGAAAAGAAAATTAAGATAAGAAATGTTTTACTAAGAGCAGAGACACTGAGGAGTAGATCTGAAACACTGGAACAGTAATAAGGAAAATCCACTAATTTCCTTGCCAGTACATCTCTAAGAATAGGAAAAACTGCAACAACAAAATTAAAAGAAAAAAAAAAGATGGACAACTGACTTAATTGCTATTGATACAATCTAGTAGAAGGAAATAATAAACCCAAGTTTTTTCCTTAGTCATGTTCAGTCAGGATGGCTGTCAATGACTTCTAAAAACCAGGCTTAGAAGTAATCCATGGGCAGTCATGTGCCCAAAGCTCTGGGCACAGCTCCTCTCCTCCTAGTTCTGTCCTTCCTCTTTACTCTGCAAATATATGTCTAACTACCACACACATCCCAGCTATTACCCTGTTTCCCCCAAAATAAGACCCAGCCGGACAATCAGCACTAATGCGTCTTTTGGAGCAAAAATTAATATAAGACCGGCTCTTATATCGTATCATATCATATAGCATAGCATAGCATAGCATAGCATATCATATCATATAAGACCAGGTCTTATAGTAAAATAGGACTGAGTCTTATATTAATTTTTGCCCCAAAAGACACATTAGAGCTGATTGTTCCACTAGGTCTTTTGGGGAAACACGGTAGAAGCCCCAATTCAATACCACCATCACCCACTCCAACCAACCCCTCCAATGTTAGATTCAAGGAGAGAAGCCCATTTCCTCAGGTAAATTCTTGGTTAGGTAACCATTTTTGGTCTAGCATAGAGAAGCACCACTTACTGACATGGTTTTGCTGTGGAACATTCTTTCCTGATTTACAAAGAATCCATAAATATTTGGAAGTTGTATAAATTCAGCAAGCAAAATTATCTGATGGTCAAACTGAGACATAAAGAGATCTCCCAGGCCCAGAGTTAAGTAAAAGTCTGGGCACACACTACAAATAAGCGAAAAGGCAGACCAGAGAGTGAAGACACTGACATTTGAAGTCTTCATGAATTGCCCAGAGTGCTTCTGCTTCTCTTGCAATTCCTCTTTCTGACTCAGTTCCCAGTCTCAGAGTTTAATACAGTTATAATTTAATTTATCTGATTTTTATTTTATTTTATTCAATTTTATGGTTCATTGCTCTTACTCATCCTGAGTTCTTCTTATTTTAAGTTCAGATTTTAATCTGTATTCAAAACATTTCCCATAATGGTCTCTGCTAAAATCTGTAAAACCTTACCAAGGGCAAATTTAAAATAAGAGAAAATAGCATCTAATGTAAGTTAGCTCAATCAAGTTTTATTTTTGAGCCCATAAAATAGCCTGGTGTCTTTGATGCAGAGCACCTTCAGGTCCAGAAGCAATAAAAATAAAATGTAATGATTTTTTTTTCCTCTTCTTCAATTTGAAACTCATTATATTTCTGAAACTCCCTTTTCCCACCCTGACATAAACCAGTGCCTCTCAGCCCAGACCTCACCCTTCTGCTTCTAGCTAGTGTCTCGACAGTCATTTCTTGTCTTTGTCTTTAAAGAGGATGGGCCTCCAAATCCCTACTCCTAAGCATCATCATTCAATTTTATATCATTGCCGGGTAAGAAATGTGACTGGAAAACACATTTTGACACGATTTTCAAGCCCTGGTCTTGCAATGTAAAAGGGAAATAGCTCATAAATTCCAAATAGAAATTGAGGTAAAATCAACTTTCACAGCACTTTGCTGAGCTCCGAGTAAGTAAATGCCATCATTTTACACATTCCATACATTGCCCAGAAAAGTCTCTTCAAACTCAAGATCTAGTCTCTAAAAATTGGCACAAGAATAAAAATTGTTAAGTGAGACTTGATCCATAAAATCTGGCTTTTCTCTTAAGAATCTTGACTAAAGGAAAATGACTATTCCTTTTTCCTTAATAAAGTTAAACATCATTTGGAATTGAGTTATTTTTGTACTTACGAGAGTAAGTACTCTGATGATGTTAAAGCATCATTTCTTATGTTCTACAATAGTTGCTGTTCAGGGCAATTGTTCATTCTAAGTTTCTATATCATTTCACAGAAAATTAAGTACTGTATCATGCTTCACAAAAAGATATACAACAAAAAGGAGAACAGGCTTCTTTCTAAAAGATTTATACGATAGCATAAAAGACAAGAGCTTTATCAGAGCCCAACTTGTTTGTAACGAATTATTCCAGCACACAAAATAATGAGTCTTTCTGGCTCTTTGGCAGGGTGCACAAAACTGATTGAGAAACAAGCAAGACAGATGTAACCTATTCTTCAGTAGGGGAGTTGTGACAGTTATTTAGAAGTAAAACTGATTAGAAAGCAAAAAGCCATGTATTTTAGGCTTTTTGATTCACCGTGAAGGCTCAGAGTTCTCAGGATACAGCAAATAAAAATAGAACGTAATCTCTGAGGTTATAGATATGTGTACCAAACAAACCAATGAGGCCAGATCAGAAATTTTAGATGGTAGAAGTGATTATTAAAAGTTCTAGAAAATATATACCTCCATCCTAGAGCTGTTTTCTGAGGTGAACCTCTCATAGTGTAGCCATATGGCCCATCAGCTGGGTAAAAGCACCAGGGAACATTGGCAACAGTTGTAGAACACCAGAAGCAGCCTTTAGCTTCACAGATCTCTTGAGTAGCATCTGGTTGAGGATGGCAATCAATGCGCTTCTGAATGGGAAATCTCGCGGCACAAGTAGCCTCTTCTTTAGAGGTGTAGAAGCAAAATGGCGCGGTGGTGTTCTCAGAGGCACACCACTGGCATCCCCGGCTTATACACTCAGCTTCACTTGCCCCTGACTCTGGATGACAGTCAATCCGTTGGGAGTCAAGTACGATAGAACACAAATCAACCTTCTCAAAACACCAAGGCATGTCTGGGGTTTTCAATGGAGACCAGCAGCAATTCCTGGCCAGACAACTGGCTTCGGAAGCTCCAGGATCAGGATGACAGTCTTTACGAAGATGGGGGGCTAGAGATGCTAAGCATGAGCTTGAGCTAACAGGCTGGACTAGACCTAAACCAAGAAGGAAAACAGGGCAAAGTAAATGCAAAGATATCTAGAAAACATAGCTACTATCAAGACACTTTGGTAGAACTTAAAAAACAAAGCTCTATCACAGTGCTAAGAGTATGAGGGAAGAGTTGGCGGATATTAAACAGTATTATAAATTTGTCAGCCTAGACAAAGGAAAGCCAAAAATCCTGTCCCTTAAAAATGCAGCATTCCTAATAGTGATCAATTGTATCATTCCTAACAGTCTTAGCATGCACATTCTTTATTTTCTCCACAATCTGAGATGTTTACTCATCATCATCTAAATGTTAACAAATGGATTCGACAAAGGTCAATATAATTGCCTTTTCTGTTTGCTATATATTCCTTCATTTATAATTTATACACTGGATAACAGTTGTCAGTCCTTTAACAATAATAGTTCACAAATGTCTACACATTTCCTCTAAATTAAGTAGATGTTATGTGTATGTTACATCCAGTTGCACCAACTCCCACTCCTGGTGACCCTATGAATGAGTGACATCTACAATGTCCTGTCCTCAATAGCCCTGCTCAGCTCCTGTAGACTCATGCCTATGGCTTCTTTGATTTTTGTATCACATTATATTCATGTATATATCTTATAATATTGTTTAAATTCACCATAATTTTGAAATTATGGTAGTTTTGATACCAGGTCCTGGATCTTATTATAAAGATCTTATTATAAAATGCATTAATAAAGAAGCACATATATTAGTGTACCACAAATTTAAAAAAAACATTTGATAAGAATTTTTCCCAATAATTAGTTTCACCTGCAATACTGTGTATTTTATTTTATGCATTTAAAAATTATTCTAAGAAAGGGATGCTATACTTCACCAGGCTACCCATAGGCACACACTGTGATGCACACAGGCACACACCCACTCAAATACACAAATGTTCAGGACCCTCCAAAACTGTATGTACCCGCCCACCACCAGGGAAAATATCACATATGCCCCAGAGCATGGAAATCGCAGTTAGACCCCTGCTCTGTATCACATGATTGAATTGGTCCTTACAATTTTCCCCCTTACAATTTTCCACAATACCAATACCAACTCCAACAAATAGAAAATGCCATTATCTCACTTTTGTTTCTCAAAACTCCAGCCAAGCAAATAATATCATTAAATGAACAACTACAGGCATAGATATCTAGGCATCATCCTTGCTTATCCTCAATAGTGTGTCAGATCACGCTGTATTTGAGTTATTATTTGATCTATCTTTCTGTCTCTTGAGCTCCCCATTGAATTTCTCCCTCTTGTCACTGAAGGTCTCATCACTGTCCCTCTGCCCTTCCAGTGTTCTCCTTCCTTATTCTGCTCAGACTGTAGGACTTGCTCCTAGGGCCACCCATGGCTCTGATACCTTGGAAGCTGTATAACTTTAGATAGAACTTTTTTAAGCTTTAGCTCCATTAGATTTAAAATAACAATGATAAAGCTTAGTTTTTAAGTTCTGAGCTAAGTCCCTCTTCTGATTACTAAGCTAATATAGAATATACAGTAATATATAATATGTAGATATTGTGGCTAAGGTCTTAGACTGACCCTAGAGCCACACTATCTGGTTCAAATCTCAGTTCTCATACTTACTAGCTATGTCCTGGGACAAAGTATTTTACCTCACTATGCTGCAGTGTTTTCATCTGCAGAACAGGAATGGAAATGGAACCTGCCTCAGGGATTTTGAGAAGTTAAATCAGTTAATACACGTAAATACTGATAATCAGCAGCTAGTACATATCTCTTGGTATGCTAGCTGTTGTTTTATATATATAGATAGATACACACATATATATATATATATATATATATATATATATATATATATACACACATATATATGTATACACATATATATATTCTGCTAGGCAGTATATAATATGTATGTATACAATTATATCTATATATAGTGTGCTAGGCAGCATATAATACATATATATGTGTGTGTGTGTGTGTGTATATATATATATATATATACAGCCTAGCACAATAAATTGGCATACACTAAAAATACTTAATTGTTATTATTAATAAATAGGAAATCCATCAAGGACAAGAGCTATTTAATTAAAAATTAGATAAGTTGATTTACTGTTTTTGTTTTTTGTATTAAGCTTTAATTAAAAATGTGTTAAAGGAAAAAAATGATCAAAAGGTAAGTTACTTACCTGCTAGAATCATGGAACAAAAACAGAGGAGTCTTAAGGCCTTCATGGTCCCAGAAAAGTGAATCTTGTTCATGGCATGCAATATAGTTATACCTGAAAATTTGAATAAATAATTTTGGCCTTGAGTTTTTTTCTACAGAGCAATGAAGCCAAGATTTCTTGAAAGTCTTCCCACAAGATTACTAGTGGCTGGCACTACTGCATAATGAAAAGACATGAGATTAGCACACAGGTGGCCTGAAGTTTAATCTAGCTCTCAGTTGGCTGTGGTAGCTGGATGTGTTATTTAACATCTATGAGTCAAGGTTTCTTCACCTGTAAAATGGATATAATGCCTGCTCTGCCTATTTCATGGGGTCAGAATGAAGATTACAGTTATAACATTACCGTACACATCAAACGTCAGTGAAAAGTCAGCTTCTCATCTCACTCACCTAGGTCCCTTGACCTACTGACAGAATTAAGAACTAGGTAAGAGAAATTGAAAATGAATTATAGTTTTTTTTCTTTCCAAACTTTAAAATTTCCAGTTCTATGTGTATTTTAAGCTATTCTTAATTGACCCAAAATTTCAATAACTGCACTTTGGGGGTCAGCATAACAGAGTTGGGAAAAAGAGTTTATTAGATGACAACTCAGGTTGACTAAAGTCACCAGATTTTATAACCCATCAAAATCCAACAATGAATAGTCATCCTACCTGTAAGCAAATGGGCAACTCCATATGTGGTGACATTTAGGAAGGTTATCTTCTAATGTTCTTTTCATTCACAAACAATACAAAGAATGATAATTTATCTCCCAACCAGAAAGTATCAGCTTTACGGTTATAAGAGCTAGGACTTATATTTTTACTGGAAGTAATTTTAAATTAAGAAAGTGGAAAGAAAAAGTTTAAACTGTTTTCTAAGTGGAAAGGAAGGATTCTGGGAAGAGAAGTCAAAAGACCTTCCACTAGTTCATCTACACTAATTGATTGGATTAGTTAATTATCAGCAGGGGAAGCTTAAGATCTAATGAGAAGAGAGAGGAAAGAGGGGCAGCTAAAATCAAAGTGAAAGACACAAGAGAGGAAGAAAGCAAAGATAAACTCATCTCTCACACTTTTCCAAAACAATCTCTTAATCACCTTAAGTGGGAAACCGAATCTGTTGGCAAATATAGTGATACTTCCACTGGTAGGTAGCTTCCCAAGAACTCAGTTCCTTGTAATAAATTCTGCCTGGACACAGCGGAATTCAGAATGCAATAAAGGAGTTCAGAATCCCAGCAAACAAACAGCAGAGACAAATCTGAACCAAAGCTGACCCACGCTTCCATGATTTAAACACAGCTGCTAAAGTGTGGGTAGAAAGAAATCTGCACATTTACTACATCACTGTACTCTTTCCTTTTCCAATTCCAGATAGCAGGAGAAAGCCTTGAGAACCCTGAGTCCTTGGTTACAAAGATAGGCATGTATAACCTAAGTCCTTCTGTAAGATGAGGACATAAAGATAGCTTCTCTAAAGGAATTATGAGTCTCATATGTTACAGACATTTAAAAATCCAATAAGCACAGCATTCGTATTTATCATCCAGTTGATTATTTTTGTTGATAAATTAATCATATTTATTTTTTCAGCTGAGATAGACCCACCCAGGACCCTTGAAGACAGTAGCCCGTATCTTTATCATAAACCTTCAACTTTGAAGCACTGCTTTCCACATGGTTAATGTAAAACATCCATGTAAATAGTACAAATGAAATAAAGGAGCTTGAATTTTAGCCACTTTTCAATTATGTAAATTAGGAAATGCAATAACTTACGCGAAAAGATGTTCTACACACTTAAAAATGTATCAAGCCCTTATATATCCGTGGCACTCACACTTATAAATCAAAATGTAGGAAATTTGCCTTTATAGGGAAAATGAGATAGAATCTTTAAAATTCGGGCAGGATGGGAAATATCTTAGATAGAAGAAAATCGTAGACTTGATTTATTCTCAGTGTGACAAAATATGAAATGGCTAGTAACATTTCCTATATATTTATTCACAGCACATATTTTAGTAAAATTTAAAATCTGTGCTAGGGTCAAATTCAGTGTGTTTTCAAAAGAGAATTTTTTAATCTGCATTATTGGCTGAAATTCAGGAATATGCCTAGAAATACTACTTGCATATAAGGCATTACATATGTACACATTTTAATGAAGTTTTAAAAGACACATTAAAATAATTGTGGCTTGTAATAAGAGTATTTGTTCAAATTTCTTGTCATAAACTTAAAATTCCTGTAACTATATAGCTCATATGATGTTTTCTGTTGAATAGCAAAATTGTATGTACACATATATTAATTTTCCTACAGGTATACTTAAAATTCCCGGGTCTATTTACATATTTTAATTATTATTTCTATTTGCTTAATACATTTAAAGGAGGAACAGATGTGTAAAAAGAAATATATGCTATGATCATCCTTAATTAGTTGCAATAACCTAATTCCTTAGGATAAAGAATTGCATGGCTTTGCAAGCTTCACAGACTGTTTATAATATGAAAGCCTAAGAACAAATCAGATCCCTCCCCAAAAGTTTATAAAAATAATTTATCTTAAAATTCCCATTAAAATAAAAAATTATTATCGTAAATATTTTCTGTGGTACATATTACTAACTTTATTATAATCACCCCTTTCTGACACTCTCATCACAGATTATGCTTATTATCTAAAACACCATATTTTTTATACAAGAGTGAATTGCTATTTTAAGCTTATATTAACAGAAATCCAATATACTGCATCTCTCATTTTTCTCATTGACACATAGATCAGAAACATCCATCAATTTCTAGGGTTCAGCATAAAATAGGAAAACCTGCTTTTGAGAGCATTCTAGATATTAAATCTAAATAAGAAAGATATTGAAGTGGAATATTCAGGAGATAGTCTAATGAGGAAAATAGCTGAATCTCATAATAGAGAAGAAGGTCATAGCTAAATAAGTAATCACTTCTAACTTTATCCTTAATATACTAGTGATTTGTTGATGGAAGAATGAGAAAGCAGACAGGTGACAGCATTTTATTTATCATGTTCATGTAAATAATATAATCAATCTGGGATACATGTGCATGTTCACACATATTTCTCTTTTTCCAGACCCTTACACAACTCAAAAATCCTGTTCATAACATTTATATAGCTTCCATTGTGGATATTTCCTGAGTATGGTTTCTGCTCAGAAAACAAATTTCTGAAAGGTACATTTATTCATTCAGTAAATATTTACTAAGTGCCTACTATGGGCCAGATGCTGCCTAGATACTGGGGACACAATATAAATCCTGCTCTCACAGACCAAACAGGGTGATAAGTTCCATGAATGGGGACCTCCCGGGAGCAATGGGAGGGCACAGGAGACCAGCCCACGAACAAGGCACAGCTCTGTCCAGAAACACTCAGGGGTTTTAATTGGGGTATAGTAACAAGATATCAATGTATTTCTAGACAAGCTCATTCATTTCATACTTAGTGTTTTCCTATTACCTTTACACCTAGGTCATAATAGTAGGCTAAAGCTGTTAATAGTCTCTGTATGTTGGTTGAATTCTCTTCAAATGTGTCAATTATTTTAGCAAATAAAAGGAAATGACATTGACTGAAAGTAAACTGTTATTTTTTTGTCAATTCCTAGCTGAAAAAGGGAAAATATCACTAACATGAATTACAAATCCCATTCCAAGTTTCCAATGGGGGGGGGGCATAGAAGGATAGTTATAATGGAACATGCTTATAAGAAGGTACAAATGCACTTTCTAATGCAGCTCACATCTGTCAGGAGGTACTATTGAGCAGAAGAGACAAACCACAACATCTAACTTTTAGTAAAAAGCCTACTGCAATCTTTGCTCTGTTCTTTTATTATTTTTAATACTTTTTCTTTAGTATATCCTGTCAGTCACTCTCATACTTTCCAAGGAAAGAGCATAACCAGAAGAAAAGTACATGGATCTGAGAGACATTAATAAGTACAGGAAGTTCACCAGCGGCCAAACTTTCAGCACTTACATTCTCCCCACCCCAACTCCCCAGTGCTACTTAGTGATGGGTGATGAGCTGCCCTTCCTGTGACTGGGGAAACCTGTGCTTTTCATAAACCCCATCTGCTGAGAGGAGCATAAGAACAAAGGTATCAGCTTAACATTTTACTTAAATATTTTACTGACAAAAATAATCCAACTGGAAATTTACTTAACTCCTCCTGACCCACACCCACACCTTGATATATGGGAGTGTTTATGAAAGAGGAAGGGAGGGAGGGAGGGAGGGAGGGAGAGAGGGAGGGAGGGAGGGATGCAGGGAGGAAGGAAGGAAGGAAGGAAGGAAGGCAGGGAGGGAAGGGAGGGAGGGAGGGAGGGAGGGAAGGAGGGAGGGAGGGAGGGAGGGGAAAAGGAAGGAAGGAAGGGAGGAGGGAAGGAAGGAAGGAAGGAAAGAAGGAAGGGTGGGAAGGAGAGAGGGAGGGAGGGAGGAAGGAAGGAAGGAAGGGGAGAAGGAAGGAATGAATGAATGAAGGAAGGGAGGGAAGGAGGGAGGAATGGAGGGAGGAAAGAAGAAAGATAAAAATAATGAACTTCACTGAGCTTTAGTCAAGTGTTAACCTAAAATCCTAACATTCCCCTTTTCAGAGTCAAATCATTCACAGAATTCATTCAGGATCATTTTCCAAAGAAAACTATGTAACAGGGAGTCAAAAGCTTTTTTAAGTCAAAATGTATTTGGTGACACGGGAATAAGAAGCTAGGTGAAAAGTGTACATATTTGGCAATATTCCTCCCACCAAAAACACCTTGCAGCTTACCCATCTTATCATCAAAATGTTTACAAATTGACTGAGTATATTTTTATTCATTTGAGAGGAAAAATAACACCTGGGAAACCAAACAAATATTTACTTTCACCCGCAGGATGACTAATCCTAAAAATTAATCAGAGTCATGAATAGTGTCTACTTATAATATTGAGAGTTATTAATGTTCAACTTAAAGTCTAGTACTTGACTTTCCAATCATTCATATCATAGTTATATTTGATCATTAATGATACATTTATACTCGACTAGTGTCCCTGTAATCCTCCATTTTAGTCACTTACTCCTCCTTTGTCTATTCAAAGCCCCAGTTTGGAGACTTAATTGTCCCATCTTCTCTGGGGCAACCAATGTTTCAGAACTTTCCTCCAATCACAATTACCAATTCCATGCCCGGCTGCCTCATTCTTGGTAACAGTAAGAAACAGTCTGCTAAATGAATTCTTGCCAAATCATGAATGAGTCTGAATGAATGTGTGTTATACCTCTCAACCATGTTTCAACTTAAACCAAAAAGGTACTAACTCCACAGTGTAGCTACAATGACAGCCTGAAACATGCCACCCCCCCATTTCCTCCAATTCCATCCATTACAAGTAGCTCATTTTTCCACCTCAGTAAAGGGGCTGTAAAGAAATGCTTTCATTTTTTATTACAACATTAATAGAGTAAAAACTGAAATTACCAAATATTCAACAGCCAGAGAATAGCTAAATAGATTATGCTACGTTAATATGAAAGACAATTTTGTTGTTAAAATCATACTTGTGAACACTTAAAGATGGGAAGTATTTATACTACATCTTTAGCAAAAAGCAGGGTGTGAAATATTTTACAACATCCCAAATTTGTAAATCAGTGGGTATGATTTACTCTGAATACATTTTTTAAAAATATAAATGTATTTCTAATTTCTAACCACAAAAATAGAAAAGAATCTTTTTTATTGAGAAAGTTACTTTGTTTTAGTATTGCTTTTACAGCCTTTGGTTAAGAAATCCTAGAAGCAGTGTAACAGCCAGTATGTATAAAGTACACTTGGAATAAATAAAAAAATAAATCCTTGAAAAAATAGGACTCAACAAAGGCTTTTATGTCACTGACGTTTGGCCAGAAATGATGAAGGCAAAGATTTTTAGAAAGTGGACTTACTAAGTAAGGAGAAAGAGTGGCAATGGAAAAAAGTAAGGTTATCTTCTAGTCTGATGAAAAGTCTAACAGCATTGTTTTACGGAAAGAAATTGTCATTGGCAGCTCCATTAATTAAGCACTTTATTACTTGAAGTGAGAACTTGATATTTCCAGGGACATCATTCAGTGCAATTTCTCAGCAGGGCAAGTAGGCCCTTGTTAGCAAATCAAGCTGTGGCAATTCACATACATGTGTGAAAGTTGAACTTGTCACTGTTTAATGAGGTAAAGGCAGAACTACAGTAAACTGAGGAACCTCAGTTCAAACAAAAAATGCTAGTTTAGCTAAGCAAATACAGACAACCATACAACTGAAGTCTAGTGGCCCAAACAGTATTTGCCTCATTTAGAAAAGCTGAAAGTTCATCACAATGCATGCTATGATTATAGGTTACAGCACATGTGGAGATACCTTTGTTCCACGATTAATGTATCAAATCTGGAAGTTTCTAGTGAACTGTTTTTTTCTTAAAATGCTTTTTAAAACTTTTAGATGTTATTTTTTCAAACAAAAGCATATTATTAGATTTTATTAATTATACACATATGCAGATACACACACACACACACACACACACACACACACACTGCAGAAAAAAAAATTGTTATAGAAAGCAGGACATAGCTACCTGACAGGGGAGATACCATGATCACGAAGGTGGTTTTTCCAGGGCGAGGCTTATCCATTGCACTCCGGATGTGCTCACCCCTGCGATTTTCCCAAATGTGGGAAATTCGACTATAATTTGTCGTAGTGGGGGACTGCGTTCGCGCTCTCCCCTATAAAATTTTATTAAATAGAATTTAAAAAAAAAAGAAAGCAGGGCAATTTGGGAGGCAAGCTTTTACAGCCTTTGTTAAAGACAATTTAGTTATTCATGGATCTTCATTCTTTCAATTATAAACTTTACAATATGGTTACTAATTCTTCAAAAATCTAACTGAAGTTTGTTAGGGATTTCCTTAATTTGTAGATTAATTTGGGGAAAAGTGACATAATTCTAATATTAATTTGTCCCATTCAAGTTTATGGAATGTCAGAAACTTATCCAGATCATCTCCTATGTCCTACATTAGAGTTTAAATTTTTTCTGCCTAAGGGACGTGGGTATTTTCAGTTAAGTTAGTGTCAGTATATATTATGGTCTTATTGCTAGTTTACTTACAAAGTTAAATTTTATGAATTATTTTTTAAACATTTAAAAGAGGATTATAGGCTTTTTAAAAAAGAACATGTACTTTCAAATAATGCATTGCTGTTACAAAAAAATTTATTTTTCAAATACCAAAACAACAAATTGTCTATAAACATTATACTTTAGCCTTTTAACACTGTTTTTTGAAGGGTAAGAGATTTTCTGAAGTTTGAATAAGAATTTGATTTGATGGACACAAGGCACACATCTGGGAAATATCATCTTTAGGCCACTTTAAAGGATTCTTTTTCCAATCCTCATCTTTTTTTGTTGTTTTTTTCTCATTTTAATGCCTACATTTCTTTTCTCTCTGATGAGCTAAAGCCCTTTGTGGGTATAAACAATATATGAGAATAAAAACACTGAAAACCTTCTAATACTTAAAACCTCTGTTGAGCTGAGTGGTAACGGAACACGCAAGTCCTGAGCATGTTCCTGTCATGTCCTCTGAGCTGGACTTCCAGCTCGTTGTGTAATGTGAACTTAGTACAGAGGCTTTCACACTGCTCCAATTTAATTGGAGCACAGAATTACCGGGAACTTCATTTGTTAGCAAAAATTTAACAGATGCTATTGACATCTTCAATTCATGAACCCATGGGAACTCCTTTTTACACACCTGCGGCTTTATGAATTACCAAGTAAAAACGCCAGGCTTGCTGAAGTTCACAAAACATCACCTGCCTGCAGGGCCCTTGAGCTTACCAAGGACAGTGCCTTGGCCTGGGCCTCAGGGGGAAAACCGGTGCCTTGACTACTTGACTTTTCCAAACTCAATATGTTCCATTTGATTCACAAACTTCCTCCAATAAGTACAGTTTAGAATTATAGTCTATTAAAATTATGCATTCACATTAAAAGATTACAAAATGGAAGATTTAAGTTATTTGGTTTGTGAGATTATGAATTTTATTATTAATTATTTTAACAACAGTAACTTTTCAAATAGTCAAGGATGCAGTGTAGTGAATTCGATATATATGCTATTTAAACAATCTTGAATACAGTGAAAGGCTCTTATCTGATTTGAATGACATTAAAATAGAAACCAAAAAGTGGCGAGTAGAAGTGAGCATGTAGTCAAGTTTATAGTTCTAATCCTACATAGCAAAATAAATACTATTAAAATTTGTCAACATGGAACCAAAAATCTAGACACTTGTCACTCGCCCATCTTCTTCAAACATTTCTTCAGTTATTTATCTTGTATGTTTTCTCTTACTGGAGTGGTCTGCAGGTTTCCAGGGAAACCTCAAAACTAAGAAATATTATATATATTATAAAGGAAAGGGAAGAAGAACTCTATCATTTTGTCTCTTCTTCTCCCTCTCCTGCCTGTCCTCCACTCCCCTCTTATCCCATCCACCCCACACTTCACTTTTCCAGCCTCTCTCTCTCTCTCTCTCTCTCTCTCTCTCTCTCTCTCTCTCTCTCTCTCTCTCTCTTCTTCAGGGAAAAAGAAAAATTGATCTCTGGGTTTTGACTCCTGACTCTTTCCTAGAAATCCTAATACAGGATTAGAAAACAGTTTTTAAAATAATGGGTTCTCACAACACCAAATGCTGATGTAGATGTGGAGCTCAGAAACTTGCATTCATTGCTGATGAAATGCAAAATGGTACGGCTACTTGGGAAGACAGTCTGGCAGTTCCTTACAAAGCTAAACACCATCTCACCATATGATCTAGCAATAGTACTCCTTGGTATTTATCTAAAGGAGTTGAAAACATATGTCCACACAAAAGCCTGCCCATAGGTGTTTAGAGCATCTTCATTCATAATTGCCAAAACCTGGAAACAACCAAGAGGCCATTCAAGTAGATAATGGATAAACTGTGGTCCATCCAGAAAACGGAATGTCACTCCATGCTAAAAAGAAATAATTTATCAAGCCAGAAAAAGACATAGAGGAAACTTAAATATATATTACTAAGTGAATGAAGCCAAGGTGAAATGGCTAAAGACCGTAACATCTAACTATTCAGCATCATGGAAAAGTCAAAACTACAGAGATAGTAAAAAGATCAGTGGTTGCCAGAGGTCTGGGAGGAGAGAGGAATAAATTGGCAGAACATGGAGGATTTTTAAGGCAGTGCAGCTATTCTGTATGATACTCTAATGGTGAATACATGTCATTATACATTTGTCAAAATCCATAAAACGTACAATACAAAGAGTGAACCCTAATGTAAACTATGGACTTTGATAATAATATATCAATGTAGGCTTCATCAATGATAACAAATGCACCACGCTGGTGTGGGATGTCGATGGTAGCACAGGCTCTGTGTGTGTGTGTGTGTGTGTGTGTGTGTGTGGAAGGAAAGGGAGCATGTGGGAATTTCCTGTACTTACTGTCAATTTTGCTGTGAACCTGAAACTGCTGTGAAAAAATAAAGTCTACTAATTAAAACAGAAAAAGCAATGGGCTGACCTACAGCACTCTAATGCCTGTCAAGGATATAGAGAAAGAACATGGTGTGCATGAACACGCGGGCTAATCTACCCTGTTAACTAAGGGTTCTGACAGCAATGTAAAATACGCTTACACCAGTGACTGAAAGCAGGTCAGCAGGCAGTAAACATGTACCAGGTATTACATTTTTAATAGACTTAAAATATTATATATACACAAAACCAAAACCACAAAATAAGTATTTAATGTGTTAACAAACTATACATAAAAACCAGAAATAAACTGAGGAAGTGAAAGAGCAAACAGATTAAACTCAATTCATAAAATCAATATCTATCACAGAGAAGAGGTTAAAGCAGTTTTGCATTTTAATGCTAATTTCCATTGAGGTATCCTACTGATTTCTATTGATTGGGCAAAATATCAGACAGAAATAGAAATTTTTGATGGCAAAAAAAAAGATTCTGTTTACCTCACCTCAGGACATTCAAAAAATAAAGGTGAGGGGGCTTTTTCTTACATGAAAAAGCAAAATTCATTTTCTCTGTAAGATGTTGACAGCCTTTATTTTTCATGTAGTTTCACTTCATTCACCCATACCCAACAATGCTTCTGAGCTGAACTTTCCAACTTTTCTTTTCTACAAAAAGAAAATTACACGCTGATTCTTAGTCATAGCTTTAAATTCAGACTCGTATTCTTCCTGTGTACCCCATGTAGTATAGAAGAAAGAAAGTTTTCCATTTGTTTGGGGAAAAGAAAAAAATCTGGTTTTTATTTTTTTAAGCCAGTATCATCAAACAGAATTGTGAGGCAGGCAGCAAGCTGTATTAAAGTATACGGGAACAAAAGAGAGACAAATAAAGAAGATAAAATCAATTAAAGAAATTCTAAATAAAAATGTGGGACACAAAAGCAGTCAATGTAATGTCAACAAACATTTTATTCAAGGCTTATCAAAAAAGAAAAGGAAAACCTCTGGCCAGTCTAGACAGAAAAGTGTGCTCTGGCACTAAAGTCTAAAAGAAGCAATTGTCATTGCTCTGGGAACTTATGGAACTTTCAGGTTTTTGAACCAATAAAAGTCAGTTCTTTGAAATTAACAAGGACATATTGAGGCTACAGATGAGACTTACTGCATAAAAGATGCATAAAGAACAAATTTGTTTACTCAGCAAGTGACTTATGGAGCATCCTCTAATATAAGGCACTTAGGATTCATCAAAGAACAGAACAGACCCCCACCTCCTCAACCCGCCCACCCCCACCCCCACCCCCCAAAAAAGAAAAAAATCTCTGCCATGGTAGAGGTTATGTTCTGTTTGGAGGAAGGCAGAAAATGAACACTAAACATAAATAGTTATATCTCACAACTTGAAAATGCTATAGGAAAAAAAAAATGGAGCAGAGTAAGGGTGATTGAGATATGGGTATTGAGATGAGAAAAGAGAGGGTTGTGATTCTCATAGGTGTGTCCAGGGCAAGCCTCCTTAGGAAGGGGGCATTTGAGCACAGATTGGAAGCAGAGAGGGAGTCCCTGTGAACAACCAGTGCAAGAGTCGGTCCGAGGTTAGAGCATGCCCAGTTCAGAAAGTTTAGTCACTGGGAAGGCCAGACAGGCACCAGGAAAACAGACTGATCAAGTTTCAAAAAGAATGAACTAGAGTAAATCTCAGAAGATTTCTGAAAGCACTGAGGAAGAGATGAGAGTTTAAATGGTCCTTGAAATGTTTCTAAGGTTTTTCTTCCCATGGGCATAAAGTAAATGATCATAAGCACTTATAAAAGTTACAAAGCAATTACGAAGATGAGAGATCACATCCTACCAAATGTTCGAAAACAAAAATGTTAGGTGCTTCTCGAGTCTCTTGGGTTCTAAAACAATTCAGCCATCTTCTATGCAAACCCCTCCCAGCAAGTGGCTTAGCCATCTCTTCTAGAAAGGGAAATCTACTTTGCTGTTCTTTTCCACTCTTCCTCCACATGCCTTACTCCACTGAACTCGGGCTTAACTCCCACAGTTCTTCAAAATCTGTCCTTGTCTTGCTTGCATAGACAATGTATACAGTTCAGATATTTATCTTGCTTACTTTGTGTGTTTGATACGATTAAACACGGCCACCTTGCAGTTTTCGTCTCCTTTGGTCTGCCTCTTGCTTCTCTCCTCCTACCATTTTGTGCTTTCCTCCTTCATCAGCTCCATAAATACTGGGATGTATTCTCAGCTCCCAGTTTTCTTCAGTATTCACTGGCTCCAGTATCTCTTCTCGCATTTTTTTCTTAAAGCCACTCAAACCAGGGTTTCACTCTACTCTTCCACCTAATTTACTAGGTAACCGATAGTGCCCAGTTTCCCAAACAACCTGAGCTGGCTCCAGTTGCCACAACTTGATAACGATAGTGCACTTCTTCATTTTCCCATTTGCGATCCCTGTTTGGATAATAAAATACATCGTCTCCCAATCTATGACTCGCGCTGAAATGCCCGTGATCATTTCTCAATACTTCAGTTCTCATACTGTATTCCAAGACTCCCTAAAGCACCACAGCAAACTCACAAGGCCCTGGGGGATATTTTTAAATTTTGACGGAAACAAATCTGTCAAATACTGCACAGCTTACTTGCCTAAGTTAGTTCACAGTTTCAATGTTAGATCGCACTGCTTTCCTTTCAATGACCATGTCAAATGTGGTGAATTCTCTAAGTTCATCTACCATCATCCTTCTCACTCCACTCAAACCACGCTGGCCTACTTGATGACCCTTGAATACAATACTGCTTGGAATGCTCATTGCCCACATAAACACTGTTGCCTTCTCCTCCCCTCCCCTTCAAATCGTTTTTACTGGACCATCCTATAAAACACTGCTACATCTACCTTACCCAAGCCATATTCCCAATCTCTCGTGCCAGGTCTGCTTTATCTTATTCAATATCATTTCTTACAGTCTAATATTCTATATAAATTATTTTCATAACATAGTGATTACACATCATCTTTCTTCAAGCTCTGGAAGCTCAGGGATCATTCAATATCATTTCTTACAGTCTAATATTCTATATAAATTATTTTCATAACATAGTGATTACACATCGTCTTTCTTCAAGCTGTGGAAGCTCAGGGATCATTGTTTTGTTCACTCTAAGTGCATAGAAGTATTCCTGAAATATGTCACTAATTATTTGTTAAATGAATGAATCAATAAGCATGTTAACTTGGGAGCCATCTCATCCATTTTTAAGGCTTAGTTCCTGTGTATATTCTCTAAGCTTTCCAAATTTATATCTGCAACCCAGAACTCTCCCCAGACTCAACTGGATACATTCATCTGCTTACTAGAAATCTTCCATTAGTTGTTCCAAAAGAACTTCAGATTGATTCAAATGTTTCAGAAAGGAAACTCACCCTTAAACCTGCTACATGCCCTATGTATTAGTTAGCTCAGACTGCCATAACAAGATACCACACACTGGGTGGCTTAAACAACAGACATGTTCTCACAGTTCTGGAAGCTGGAAGTCCAACATCAAGGTGTCACCAGGATTGATTTCTGGTGAGATTTCTCTTCCTGGCTTGCAGACTGCCACCTTCTCACTGTGTCCTCACATGGTTTTCCTCTGTGTATGGGGGTGGGGGGGGGAGGGAGAGAGAGTTTGAGAGAGAGAAAGGATAAATATGAATGAATCTCTTCTTCTAAGGATACCAGCCCTATCACATTAGGGCCCCACCCTTATGACATCATTTAGCCTTAATTACCTCTTTAAAGGTCTTGTTTCCAAATGCAGTCATGTTGGGGGTTAGGACTTCAACATATCAATATGAAGGGGGAGACACAATTCAGTTCATAACACTCTGCATTCTCTATTTTCATGAATGAAAAGATTAAGAATGCCATTAGCCAAACCAGAAACCTGACACTTATCCTGGACTCTTTTTTTCTTCCTCCTTACTTACCTAATGAAGTACCAAATCCAGTTAATTCTATTTCCTAAATGTCTCCTCTTTCTACCCCTCATCTTTTGCCCTCTGGCCCTACCCTACTCAGACCCTTATTTTTCTCAGAGACTCCTAATCTACCCTCCAGCCTTCATCCTTGGCACCTTCCTCCATCTCCACTGACAGATGATCTTCCTAAAATGCAACTCTAATCCTATGAGTCTCTGAGTTAAAATCCCACAGTAACATCCCACTTCCTAAGGATCAAGTTCCAGCTCAGTAGTATCACCTCCAAAGTCTTTCTTGTTGTCTTCTCCACCTTGACCCTTCCCTCCCAGCACCCTCTCCCTCTTCTCACTTTTTACTTCAAGCACACCAAATTGCTTGCAGATTCCCAAACACGTAGTGATTTCTGAGTCTTTCCCCAGAGCTGTGCATACCTTATCAGTGATGGATGCCCTTGCCCCTCTACAAAATCCCTCCATTCTTGGCCCATCCTGTAGGAAATGTCTCTTATCCGCAAGAAGGGTCAAGTGTTCTTTGTGTTCTTCCAGCTATGTAATTTTATGAAGGAGGAAAATATCATCATGCTCATAGGACAAAATTTGCATTCTTTAGGAAACTTGTATTGAACGAGGAGTCTTTTAGAATTATATGGAGAAAGTCCCATTAGCAACTTTATATAACATCCAAAAACTGAATTTATCTGTCATAATAGGAAAAGGCCTGTCTTAGTCAGCTTGTGCTGCTATAATAATTTACCACAGACCAGGTGGCTTAAACAATGTACATTTATTTCTCACAGTTTTAGAGGCAGGGAAGGCCAAGATCAAGGTGCTGGTTGATTCAGTGTCTGGTAAGAGCCATTTGCAGATAGCTACCTTCTTGCTGTATCGTCACATGGCTGAGAGAGAGAGAGAGAGAGAGAGAGATCTAGTCTCCTTATATCTTACAAGGACACTAATCTCATCATGGGATCCCCACTCTCATGGCCGTGCCACCTAAACCTAATTACTTCCCAAAGATCTCACCTCCAAATATTATCACATTGGGGGATTAGGGGTTTCAACATGAATTTTGAGGAGATACAAACATTCAGTCTATAGCAAGGTCCCTTTGAGGTACTCACAGTCTACCTCACAGTTCCCTCAGGGTCTTCCTCAGCCTTTCCGGTGGAGTTCACATCTATGACTGAGCGAGCAGAGGGCAATAAAAGCTAGTCAGTTCAGTCTAACACAGGACACTGATGGGAAATTACGGCTCCAAGCTCCTGGCCCCGTTGGCTAAGGCTTTTCCAGGTCTGCCTCACAGTTCAACCTCATGCTCTGCCCAGTTTTGCTTTCTCCTTCTACCTTCCCTCTACAGGTGTTGTTCCCTAATAAGCACTTTGCACCTCAGATTCCATCTTAGTGTCTAATTACATTAAGCCAATCTCCAATAGTTAAATGAGAGACAAATGCAAATAGAGACAAGAGACCTACCCCATGGTACAAGACAAAGTGATTTAGACATTTGAGCTCCTCAGAAGGAATCCACCTCCCTACTTCTTTTTCTGGTCTGAAACATGATCTCCTTAGGGTTTAATGGGACACAAAGAATTTGCCTATTTACAAGTCTCACTGAAAGCTGTTGCATCTTCCAGGATTAACCATCCACGTTATAGTTACCATCCCAATTCAATAAACGATGGCAATTTAAATATTCCATTTGTAATGTTGATTCAAAATCCTTTATAGCTCTACAACTGTTGTTATAATATTGCTGTTCTGTCTTCTATTGGGCTGTGGTACCAAACCTACCCTGCTATGGAAGCTTAGATGGGTTAATCACTCTCACTGTTCCATCAGACTAATAAATGAATATTCATCATTACCAAAGATATAGTAGAGGATGTTACTGCCCTCTACTGGTAATGCTGAATACCATTCTAAGATTATCTCCCAAAAATGGAATTTTCAGTTGGGCTCACAAAGCAGCTTGAGAAGTAGAAAAATGAGTCCAGAAAATTATCTTCATTTCTGTGCCTTGCCATTCAGTTGGCTGTATTTGCCTACTTTCCATTTTCTTCCCTGCTTTCCTACCTTTACCACAAATTCAGCCATCCTCAAATCTTTAAAACATTGGTCTGCTAGAACATGAAACTTATCACCAAATATACCCAGGTGTGGGGGGGTCTGCCAAAAAAATGTACACACATGACTTGGATTCATCTTCTATTATCAGTATATATTATTACAATTTTAATACAGTTTTTTCCTTTCTTAAAATGTGTACACATATTTTTGGCGCCATCTGTATTTAACAACGAAGCTTCCAATCTCCTTTTCAGATAGGGAAAAAAGAAAAAAAAAGCAAGGTATTAAAAAACCGAGTTGTTTAAGCAACTGTTTCTACTTTAGTTCTGTAAATGAATTCTGTTTTCTGGGTTATGCCAATAGACAAATATTTGAATTGCTGTTGCTTTTTCTCCTCTATACTGTATCATTCCATTAAAACAGGACATAAGAATAAATCTCTTACGTAACCTGTTTTGTGTAAGTGGCTTAGTGCATCTATTTTCTTCTTGTGTGGGTGAAAGAGCATAAAAGACCATGCTAATAATTCAATTTTTAAGAACTTCTGTTGATTTCTTCTGTTTACTCTGCCTTCTTAGTGTAAAGAGGAGTATCAAGCAATCATCGCTTAAATTAAAGAGAAACAGTATACAAAAATGGTCAAATCAGGCTACAGACTGAGGAGCCAGACAAACTTGGGTTTCAACTTGACTCTGGTTCTTAAACCTCTCTGAGCCTCTACTACCTCATTTGCAAAATGAGAACAATTATATTTTAAGGAGCTGTGGTCAGGATTAAATGAGATAACATATGTAGAGCTTAAGCATGGTACCTGGTACATATTAAATACTGAAACGTTTGTTAGTCAATTGAAAAAGAAAGCATTTATTTTTAAATAAGTCAAAAAATTCTAACTCTGTTGGTCTAGGCAAAATTCACCCTATTTGGTCTCCTATTAAGATCTCCTAAATTGGTCAGAGATCCTTCAATAGCTCCATGTCTTTAAAAAAAAAAAAAAAAAAAAAAAAGAGGTCTTTTGTTTTGAACTGATGAATTATTTTAATTAAAAAATTTTTTTTTTCAATTTCAGTTGACATTCAATATTCCAGTTCTTCTTTTACTTCTGTAACCAGCTGCTCTTGTCAAGTTTTTGGGGCACATGCCTAGTCTCACCTCGAAGCCCCACCTCAAGCTTAACTTCTCAGAAGATTTCCCTGGCCATCTCCTTGATCTCCCCTCTTCCATATGTACACTTGTTTCCAACCAACCATAGAGATTGGTGGTCCATCTCCCCCAACTGTAGATTGTTTAAGAGTGAATATGTGTCCATCTATTCATGAGTGAATGAATGTAATTTCCTATTAAGTGAAAATGTTTCCTTAAATCTCTCCCTTATCAATTAGGTGACAAAAATTCCCAAAGGATTCAAATGTGAAATTAAAGAGAACTTGGCTTCTTCTGAGTCACTGAACCTCCCCAACTCACAAAAGAATGAATGAAGTAAATCTCATTTAAAAAATCAGAATGATGGGTTAGTCAACGTGACTGGTATAATCCAATCAGAACCCATTGTGCTTAAAGTCTCGGAAAGGCAATCTCATCCCTCCAGATTCTGAGACTTTGGCTCACCAGGTTACTACAGCTTGATTTGCTCAAGGAAAAAAATGCATAGGTACACCAATGTTATCATAAGTTCACCTATGTCATGGTTAACTACAATCATCACATATCATATTTCTACAATATATTAGTTTGAAAAGCAATATTCTTTAAATAAATATTAGAAATTAAGTTAAAATAAATATTTAAGGTAACTATTACAATAATACTAAAAATAAAATCCTCATAGTTTTCTGAATACTTGGGAATGTACTATTTCTGTACTGAAACACCACAGATCTTTAAATTATCATTATTTTTGATGATATAAATTCAGCTTTTTAGTGAAATGAACAATGAAAATCTGTTCTTGACATATACTGAAATATTAAAAGGGACTTAGTGTGTAATTCCTAAAGCAATAAAATGAGAGATAGTTTTTAAAAGGAAAGAAAAATAAAAAGCAAAATTGTTCATGATCTTCCTTTTCCTAGAACAAAACGTAGCTTTCTTTGTCCCTATTTCTTAGCCCAATTTATGATGCAGTACATAAAATATTCTTCCTGAAAGAACCTAAAGATTTTCTCCCGCTTATTTGTTTTTAAGAAATATGTCAAACTTAGTGCAAAACACACTTGATTTTGAAAAGCCATAAAAGAATAAAGCTATCATTTCCTGAGTATTTTGTATATGCAAAGTATTATGCTCAGAATTTTACAGGAATTATTTGATTTAATCCTCAGAACAGGATTGCTATAGCTATATTCATTTCACCATCTTAAGGAAGATAATGCCCAGCCACATCAAAAGTTTTGTAGCTGGACTCAAGTCTACCTGCTTTTAAATCTATGTTGTAGCTCCTAATGTGGAGTTCTCCAGGGTTCAACTGTATGCCGAACAATCTACAAATTGTACCAATAACTAGTTATCCAGCATCAATGTCCATCCCATTTCCCCCTTCTGTTGGCCCTGTGTTACTCATTTCTAAACAACAAAGTGTGTATTTCTCGTCATTTTTATTTATAGATTTCAGAGACAAAAATTCATAGTCCTCGGTAGTAAAAAAAAATTTTTAAATTAAAAAAAGCCCTTTAAATCTCAGTTCAAAATTATTTCCTGAAGAAGCTTCCATTTAAGATCACGACTTTCTTTCAAAACAATACTTATACGCAGATAAAGACAGAAATTTAGATATAGGCTTGCCATACCCCTCCCCCGCCTCCTAGCTAGAGTTGCCAGATTTCGCAAACAAAAATAACAGAACACCAGTTAAATTTAAATTTCAGGTAAATAAGGAATATTTTACTGTATGTTCCACACATATTTATATACCTACATACTTAAACTAAAAATAATCATTCATTTATCTGAAACTCAAATTTAATTGGGAACCTTGTATTTTATTTGGCAACCTACTTCTACTCTGCTCCCAGCCTCATATCAAATTGCTCAGCAGAACTCTCCACGTGTCATCAGGGCCTCGTTTGGTAATAAGCCTCACCTAATGACTTCCCTTTCCTCATCAATGATAAGGGGGATGTTTTGATGAATATTTGCAAATTCATAGTTGACTTATACAGCAGAACTAATGCACAGAGAGGGGTGGGATCTCTGTACTTCATGGTAAACTCTAGTAAGGAGAAGAACTATTTTTGCGACGTTCAAGTTAAGCTTACATGTTCTATTGTGAACATTTCACTACAAATGTAATAAAATAAAGCCAATGCTAGTCTAATCGTAAAATAAGGCGGCGGGGGGGTGGGGGTGGCGTGGGGGTAGGAGGGAAGGCTTGGTAACTTGTCTAAATTATGCATATTTTTAAAAGTAGCCAATAGAACTTGCTAAAAAATTTAGTTGCGATGTTTCCCAACACTGAAAGATGCCCTTTTATCTTGCAGTAGTGAAATAGTCATCCTGTATTTTATCGGTCTTTGTGGAATAACAACACACAAATACTCATCAAATCTCAATTTTTAAAAAATCACTAAAATTGACACGATTTGTTTATTGAGGGAAAGACAATTTGGGTTTTGGGAGATAACATCAATATAAATTTAGATTACTCTTTTAGTGGTAAACAATTCTCAAAGGAATCAAATTTCCTAAGTAAATGTCAAGCGTGCTCTCTAAAGCACTGTTAATCAAATTATGTAATTAAATATATGCTGCACTTTGACATATTAGATTTTGGACCATTTTACAAACTGAGGCTTTCCTCCTCTAGAATATCAATGAGTTAATCAGTGTAAATGCAAAGTAACAAGACTGTTTTGATGTGGCTTAGTGTAAGTGTTCTCATTGTTTTAAAGGGCACCAGTGACATCATTTTTCATGCTTATAAGTGGGTCAGTGCTGCTCAGTGGACTAGGAATAGAGGAGGATCTCAGTGAGGGCTCCAGCAGCAAGGCCAGGATGTTAACCATAGCAGGCATCCCAGTCAGGTTGGGCTGCTATAACAATATACCATAGGTTGGGTGGCTTAAGCAACAAACATTTACTTCTCCCAGTTATGGAGGCTGGAAGTCTGAGATCAGGGCTCCAGAACAGCTGAGTTCTTGACGTCCCTTTGCTGGTTTACAGATGGTCGTCTTCTTGCTGTGTTCTCATGTGGCAGAGAGAGAGCTAGCTAGCTCTCTGTCCTCTTCTTATAAGAGCTCTAACCCTTTCAAGGGGGCTCTTCTCCCATGACCTAATTATATCCCAAAGGCTCCATCTGCAAATTGAGGATTGTGGTTTTCAACATATGAATTTGTGGGGGATGGGGTAGGGGAGAAGGAAGACACACAAACATGCAGTCCGTAACAGCAGGCGGTCTGAGCTCTATAATTTATCATACTTCAGCACAGAAAATGTATTCTTCATGAATAGTTTAAGTGCCATTCTGGGAGTAGTTTGCTACCCTGATGAAGAAGGCACCCTCCAGGCCTTATCAGCTAGCATTTAATCAGAAATATCTCTGCTTTAGAAGATGCAACTACAAGCCTTTCTGCTATCATTATCTCTGATCAATACCAAAGGCTTGGTAAGTTAAAAATAAATACTAGGAAAAATTTGGATGAAAATTCGTGGGCTGTTAATTAGGTAACAAATCTTCAAAATAGATTTTTCAGGGTTTAAATCAAAATATACAAATTGGCTAAAATAATTCATATTTTATTTCGACCCTCAAATGACTGTGAGAATCTAGTGAGCCCTTCGCTTTTCAGAAACGCTTCCAAAAATTGATTCTACAACAGAACTGGTACAACCACTTAGTTAAGAAAGTCTTATTGCTTGTTGATGATTATAAGTCTAACTAACTCCTGTCTTTAAAATTGTCATATCTGTCTTGAGTAAATATTTCGTGCTAGGTCTTGTCAGAACACACAAAAGGACATAGAGCTAGGAATTCACTAAGCGTATAGAACGATTTGTATGAACTGTTTTATTTCAACTTGTTAATACATGTTTCTTTAGTGGATGACTATACGTATGACAACATTTGTTCTGAGGTTTGCTTTCTTTATAACTTGATAGGGAGGTTGGGAGGTGAAGGGTATAGTTAACCCTGACCACCTCTAAATATTGTCAGCTACTATTGTTTACGAAAGAAGATGTCACAGCTGTACTTGACCAAACTGCTTAGGTTAAGTCATAGTAATAGACATGTACAGGGCTAGGACCTCTGCACTAGAATTTCTGGGATACAAAGAGACTATAATCCATATTATCAGCTTTCTTCTTTTCCCAGAAGATCTGATTATCTGTCTTTGGACCATAACCAAAATATCACCCAGCCACTGCTGAACTTTCCTACTAGCTTAAAAAAACATGGAGGAAAAGCCCCATGAAGCTTTAAAGTCAGTGTGGATTCAATTTGCTCTAAGGCAATACATACAAAGTGAGACATCATAGCAAGGGGATATGTAAGGTTTGCAAAGAATCATGAAAAGGATCATCACTTGCCCTTTCTATAATCTTTTGTTCAGTGTTCTATAGGGTTTTGTCTTCTTCTTTCTTGTTTACTTAGAGCTTGTAGACTCTTTCTGATAACATTCCATATTTTACATGTCTTTATTTTAAAACCATGTTTTACATTATTTTATACAAGAAGAAGAGGAAAGAGGAAAAAAAGAATGGTGATAAAACATAAAAGCTCTCAGTTATTCACAATGAACAATAAAGCTTTACTTAGATGTAAAGAGCAAGGTCATTATGAGAAAATCTGCATTTTTCCAATATTGTCCCCAAAACATCATTTCACCCTTTAGAGTACTCCTCATTCCTGCAGGTCCCCTTTAGAGAGTTCACAGAAAGAGGTGAATTATACTGCTGTCTGCTCCCTTCAACTCTGTTTTTAAATGGATCAACTTTGATAAAGCAAAAAAAGAAAGGGAAAAGAAAAAAATCAAAGCAGCTCCAGAAAGGAATGGAGATCCCCACACCTACACCCAGGGAGGAAGGAAGGAAAGAGTGCCTGTTGTCTTGCTAACAGAGGACAAGAGGTGGTGCTGAGCTATGCAGCATTGTTTGCTGTAGTTGAATCAAGTGAAACTACATTAAAAATAAAGGCTGTCAACATAGAGAAAATGAATTTTGCTCTTTCATGTAAGAAAAAGCCCACCTCCCACCCACACACCTTTATTTTTTAAAATATCCTGAGGTGAGGTAAACAGAATCTATTTTTTACCATCAAAAATTTCTAGTTCCGTCCTCCTTTCTATTTTTCTCAGTGGAAGTGTGGGGAGGTGAAGAGAAGAGTGTATCACAGTACAACTATTTATTCATTCCTGTCACCCTTTTCCCCCACCCAGAGATGATCACTTACTACTGAAAACCACTACATTTAATTCTTCTACTCCAAACTAGCTGAAGTACAAATCAGCATGCCCAGTTAACCCCTTGACATGTCATTCCTAACTTAGAGTCTTTGAATAATTTCTCAAGGATCTGCATAGCCTTAAGAATAAAAATCTAATTCCTTAATTCAGCACTCAAGGCCCTTCACCATCTGTGTCCTAACTACTATCCCTCTATTCCTGGGCTCTACTCCATTCCCCTTGTATTGTCTCTTCGCCCATAATAATATAGTACCCTTCAGTCCAGCCATGCTGACAACTACAGATACCTGAGAAAATCACACTGACGTATACTTCTTTGCCATCAAGCACAAGTTTATCTCCTCTGCTTGAAATGCCTCTTCTTTTTTTTTAATAGCCTTTTTTCTATATGTATAATACCTAAATGATTCCAAGTAATGGAATTTTGATTCTCAGGCCTTGGACATTTGTACTATGAATCCATATTTGTGGATAATATGCAGTAACTACAGAGTGTCTCCCAATTCCTAGAGGTTGCTGAGCTCTTCCAAATATTCCAAGTTACTAGGTGTCCTTTTTATTCCAGCATCAGGATATGCTTCCAGTCTGTGTTTTGCTCTGATGGGTCTGCCTGCCAGGTTCAAGCAGCAGTTTATTTCCAAGTTATTACATGGGGATGGACTGATGGAGGAGGAAGGGAGAGAGAAAAAAAAAAAATCAGATCAAGCTCTCAGGGAACATATTTACCTCAAGGCTTTCCAGGTTATGGTCAAAGTAGCTGAAAAGTATCTCAAACTTTCTTAACCATGATTAATTTCTCCCTTTTCAAATGAAACTTCCCCATTTTTTACTTTGAATTATGCAATGTGTTCAGTAAATACTTTTCTGGAATAAAAAGGACATCTAATAACTTGGAATATTTGGAAGAGCTCAGCAACCTCTAGGAATTGTGAGACACTCTGTTGGAAGGTGTAAAGAAATAGTTGTGTGTGGGTGTGTGTGTGTGTGCGTGTGCAGTTTTAGGCTAGGACATACGTGCACATAAGTCACTACTTCTGAGTATAAATTATTAACTGTCATATATTCAGGGCTTTCCAGAACTGGGCCTCTGAGAAATGAGATGGTGACCTAAATAAAGCCTTTACTAGTGCTTGACCTCATTAAGCCTTACCCATGAGGGTATTACAGAAGCTGTCTGCTCACAGATGTCAGCAAGGAACAGTGAATGCTTTGAGGGATGAGCTTCCCAAGGACTCCACTGGTTTCCATCTCCCCACCTGCCCCCCAACACATACCCATACACAATCACATCTATAATGCACAAACACATTCCATTAGGGCTCTGAAAGTTGCTCTCAAAAGCATCTTACACATTATATTAGAGACTGTTGTCTACTTTGTTTACCATTCTACTCCAGGTACCTCCCACAATATCCACTGCCCAATGAGGATTTACTGAATAAATGAATGTAAAAGGGCATACATTGGTTGCTATATCAGAATTCTAATCCTTTGTATTTTATTTCTTCCTTTTATGTTCTGATATTCATAAAGGATTTATTGGTCTTTGTGGAGTTATTGGTATTTTTAAGCTGCATTGTTTTTATAAAAGTAATACACATTCATTAAAAAAATTCAAACAAAAAAAAATACAGAGAAGAAAGTTTAAAATAACTTGATAGCTATCAAACCAGGTCTGTTGGTAAGCATTTTTCCAGACATTTCCTTATGGAAATACATAAATATATAAGGTATTAGTGAATACTTTCCTAGAGTATGTAAATATTAGAAAATATGAATTACATTTTCATAGAAAATATGTAAATATATAAAATATGAATTGTATAAATATACATAATGTTGTCTAGACATTTTTTAATGGAAATGTATAAATATGTAAATGTAAAAATGCTATTTTATATCAAAAGGATCCTATTGATCCTTTATATATATTTGTTACATTTTTTTTTTCTCAACAATATGTACTGGGTATATTTGCATGTCAATAAATAGGACTTATGCAATATAACCTTTTAGAACACTTCTCTGTCTATCATAGTTCGAGCTGTTATAACAGTACCCTACTGTATAGCTTATAAACAACAGAAATTTATTTCTCACAGTTCTGGATGCTGGAAGTCTGAATCAGGGTTCCAGCATGGTCCAGTTCTGGTGACAGCCCTCTTCTGGTTGCCAATTTCTCATTGTGTCTTCACATGGCGTAAGAAGCAAAAGAACTGAGGTCTCTGTAATAAGGGCATTAATCCCATTTATATGGGTTCCACCCTTATGACTTTATCACTTTCCAAGGCCCACCTCCTAATGCCATCACACTGGGGGTTAAGGTTTCCACATATACATTTGGGGCGCACACAAACGTTCAGTCCACGGCACGCCCCTAACAGACTTACTGTAAAACAGTTGAGGAGCCTGTGGTTACTTTTTATCTCTCTAAGACAAAGTGTCCTCACTATAAAACAGAGCAATAGTAGCATTTACCTCACAGGATTTTTGTAAAAATCAAATGAGCTAATTCATAAAAAGTTTCTAACATTATGTTTCACACAGTTTTCACTAAAAAAAAATTGTTAGCCAGCACTTTTTAAAGGAATTAATAGCATAACAATAATCTTTCAGATTGGTTCTCATGTTGCAATTTTAATTTTTAAGATTTGAACTCCCAGCTATCAGCACCTACACAAGAGATTTCAAATCTCATGCCTAATACTAAGAAAATAGAAAGCTTTGACAATGGTAGTAAATATGAAATATAAGATTTTGAAATTAAGATTTTTCAGTTGAAAATGAGAGACATACAATTTGAACTAGAAGACAGGAAGATGAGAAAATTCTTGGTTGTGTGACTGGTTAAGTTCTCCATTTTCTGTCTTGCTTTCCTCTTTGTTGTCTTCATTCTCAAGGAGAATAGAAATATAGCTACCAACAATTCTAGGTTCAGATATTCCTTACAGCTAACCATTATAGTAAAAAGAGGATTCAATCTAACAATGGCCCCAAGACCACTCAAAACGGATATCTACTTAGCTTAATTTAATTCATGAGTCAGTCTCCTGGAAGGGAGGTTATGAGTGCTTGCTAGGCAAAAGGACAGCTTAACCTAAACCATGTGAATGGCATTGAGGGGAGGTGGTTCCCGAAACAGATACTGAGCAGACAAAAACCTACCCATTTCATAGGATCTACCCAATGATAATATACTTTAAAGCCTGGAAAAATGACTGAGGCATTATGAGATGATTTGATGTATATGTGTATTATTTTTAATAAAATAAAAATGCAAGAGACCCAATTAAATAGGTAAAAGTTATATGGCACTTGTTATGTGTCAGAGACTACTCTAAGAATTAACTTAGAGTAACCCATTTAAGCCTTTGAACAACAAAAGGTAAGTTTCCATGTTTCAAATGGGGAAGTTGAGGCACAAAGAGATTAAGCAGCAATGCCAGAACCTAGAAAGTCTGTCTCCAGAAGCATGCTCTTAACCATTGAATTATTTATTATTCCTTTACTGAGTGAGGTTGATAGGAAATTCTTAGATGAAATAATTAAAGATGAAATTTAGCTACATTTGAATTAATATCTTCCATTTGCCACTCCAGGTCATTGCCTCCATATACTAGCCTTCTCTGGGTTCCTCCCACTGACTGCTCCCTTTGCTTCTTCAGGCCTAGAAGTAACAATTTCTTGCTGGGACTTGCCTCAAGGTATTTCACTATCCCAGTTGATGTCCCTAATTCTGTCCTACATCTTTGGGGAAGTTGAGGCACAAAGCTTTATTAAACTCCTCAGTACTGAGCTTGATGGTGCCATCTCTTTCTTTCTGTTTCCTGGCTGATACAATGGACAACATTTTCATTGTTATAAGAATAACTATATTTCAACAATTCATTATTTATTTGAAAATTTTTTTTTCATATGAACATGCTATCTTTTAAAGAGGATACATTACAGAGCTCAAACATAACTTTTCTTTTTGAATGAGAAGAGAAGCCATTTTTATATAAAATGGGAGGAATCTAATTTTAAGAATCTAAAGCACAAGTTTGTCACAGGAATTATTTTACTATCTTGGGATGGGTTTCTTAGGGTTAATAAACATCTTTTTCAAAATACAGCCCTCTTTTTGGTACATGCACAAATTAAATCATATTAATTATATCATACTGAAACCTCTGACACTAATATTTTGTGGTCATACAAAGGAATGAAATAGGCTTTAGCTTCTAAATTTTGTGTTTTGGTAAGCCATAGAACAGACAGTTTTAAAGCAATACTGGGAACTGACTTAATGCAGTTGGTCATACGCAATTTTCAGCTTCTGTGTCAGAGAGAACTGCCTGTCCACCAAAGATCTATATTCCACTTTCACAGGGCTATTGGTTACTGGAGGAGGTTACTGAAGGCATCCTCTTGGCCAGAGACTATATCATTTTAGCCCCTTTATATATGGGTGGGGCCATTTATTAGGTTGGTGCAAAAGTAACTGCAGTTTAAAAGGTTAAAAATAATTGCAAAAACCGCAATTACTTTGGCACCAATCTAATAACTTAATTTTAGCCAATGAAATACAGACAGAGATGACATTTGGCATTAAGAACCTCCCATGTGATTCCTCCTTCTTCCCACTGAATGTTGACACCCAGGGCAACATTGAAAGCCATGTGCTCTCACACCCTGGATGCCTGAATGACTGTGTGGAGCAGGAGCCTCTCCCACCTCCATCAACCATTTGTACTTTCCTTGAGTGAGAAATAAACTACTATGCTAACTCACTGACATTTCTAAGTTAATATGTTAACTCAGTTAGTTTTACCCTTGACTCACACAAGTTCTTTGTAGAAAATAATGGTATTTATCTGAGCATGTACTCCTGCTCCACAATCTTACTACCAGGTTATATGGCAAGCAAATCTCAGACCAAATCCTGCCACATTTATTAAACTTACATTCCTTAGCATGCAGGAACAAAAGCAATTCATATAACCTGTTTTATAAACTTTCAATAAAGTCCCAGATCTTTGTCCTTTTACATATTCCAACCCCCACTTTTCATGAAACTTTTACTCAAGACAGTCACAACAACATGCCAAAGCAGGATTCTTTTTCCCTAAGAGGCAGCATCAGAAAACCAGAAATCCTTTACATCAGTGGCTGGACACAGGATCATGCAGAGCTCAAACCTCCCAAAAGTCTAGGTTATCAAGTTTAGTGTATTATTACCCTCTGTTTATGTATGAGTATATCTAAAATATTTTAGCCAATCTTCGCATCTTGAATACCCTTAATCAACATCACCAATTAGAGTCTATTTATAACATTTATCTTGCTAAGTCTCAAGCCATCAATTTCACCAATAAAAACAAATTTCTGACATTAGAATGCTAATTAGCAAAGTTTCAAACCATTGATCAACTTGCTTGGCCAGTTTCTCTAAAGTTTGGCCTTTCTGATGTCATGCTAGCTGATCAGTTTTGGATTGAACCTTCCCATTTTGAATGGTATAGCTTAGCCTAAGTGTTCCACACATGGTATCCATTGGATAAGTTAAAGAATCTCTAAGTAAATTGTGGAAACCTTAACAGTAATATAACCAAGCCTGAAGATAGAGTGTAAGTCTGAATTCAGTGTCTGCCATAGACCTCCTCTAGCATACTGCACTTAGCCTAGCATCATGCTTACTAAGTTATACCACAATTGTGTAATTGCTGCTTTCCAACTAGACTGGAAGGAAAGCAAACACTGTGTCTATGGTGTTAATGACTGGTCTTCCCCAGTACCTAGCATAACACCTAACACATAGGAGTCCTCAATAAATATTGGCTGAATTTTTGATTGAAATTTCTGTGAACTCAAACAATACAGGAATCCCCTCCTGCTAAGAAAGGAAGAAGTTAGAGGTGTATACATGTATCTTTCCCTAAAATGTGTGTTCTCTGTAGTTTTTCTTTTTCAAGGAGATAGAGTAAAAAGGATACTAGCCCATTTTCTACCCATGGTTAAGTGTTCACTAAATTCTCAATGGAAGAATGAAATGCACCTGCCTCTCTATTTTCTGATAGCACTCTCCTTTAACCTTTATTGAAAAGAAGCTGCAGATTATACTCACAGCACACTAAAGTGTGCAAAGAATATGATGAGGGGTGTGGCACTGGCCTTCGGCCTTGAAGTTCTCACTTCCTGATGTCTGGGGCCTCCCTGGCTCCCCTGATCCTCCCAGCACCTCTGCATCCTTTCCACTGGAGTAAAAGGCACTTCTCAGTCCCTTGCATGCCATTTGGAGGCCATGTAGAGCAGGAGTATAGCCTGCGGCTCATATATTTAGTCTCACATCTCCTCAAAATTCACTTTCACTCCATTAATGTTGGATGTTGTGCTGAGCCAAATGCACAAATTCTCCTGCAGGCCTGCAGCCTCACTCAGGCTATGCCCAGGAAAATGTACCATAATTTCTAGTGTTCCTGAATTCCCAGTGCCTTCCTGAAGTTTCTCTACACCAAACTCATTCAAAGTTGGACCCATGAGAAGGAAAGATGCTGACATGGGATCTGCCCTCTTGCTCTCGGTCCACTACTGGGAAAAGGAAGTTTTTCTGTCTCACAATGATATGCTGAGGTTTCTCTGTCTTGTGTTCCTTTCTGAACTCACTTTTCTCCTGGACTCATTTTTGGCACTACCGTCTGGGAAATTTCTAAAACACCAAAGTGGACAAAAGATTACAGGGTGTCTTTTCAATGGAATGCTGAGACTGAACATTTGCTTGTACCGTTGATTTTGGCTATTTTGCAACTTTATAAACTAGAAAAAACTGAGATTAATTATTCTCATCCACAGAATTACAAATTAATTTTGACCAGTTTGATTTCCACTCTATGGGAACAATTATTCCAAACATTATATTTCATTGTCCTGCAGGATATTGTAAGTTTTGCATCTATTTAGCAAATTTATTTCAGCATTCCAATTATTCATGTCTTCAGTTTATCCTTTGAACCAATAACATCTTACTGTTAATCTAAAACGTTAGTAAGTTCAATAAGCTCAGTTAAAATCTTTGATGTGTGTATTTTACATCCATATGAGAATTATTTTACCTATTGAAAATATATTGTAGCATTGTCTCTTACTTTTTGCCATACAAGTCAGCAATATCAGTGTCAGTTTTTCTTTTCCTCAATCCCCCAAATTCAGTGAGTCACCAAGGCCAAACAAATCTGTATTTATAATACTTTCAGATATATTTGTGGCCTCTCCATTATCCATTTTCACTGCCATATTGTTAATTCTAACCCTCATCTTCTCAATTTAATTATGTTTATCTCCCCAACTCCAATCTTTTAGGTAAAAATTTAAATTTCTCACAACTACTGGAGTGATCAACTTAATATTCAAATTAGATTCTACCACTCTGATGCTTTAAATTCTCTATTGCTTACCCTTTGCTCCAACATAAGTAAGGTTTCTGAGCAAGAATCACTAAGCTTCCCCTGATCTGCTCTTTTAACTCCCTGGAGAGCTTTCTCTCTCCTGAGATCAGCAACACTGAATTACTTTCATTTCTCTGGGAACAAACCCCTAAACTTCCCCTAGTATAACTTTTATCATACTCTATTTCAAGAAACTGTTTCATTTGTCTTGGTCATGAAACTATAAACTTCAGAAATCAGTAATTGGATATATACCAGGGGTGCCAAAAAAATGTATATAAGTGGACAATTTGGTCAATGTTGCTCAAGCAGTAGTTCTCCATAATCAGAAGTGTCTGGACGCTAATGGTAACCACTTTAAGCACCTCTTGTAATTGCAGAAGTCAAATGTGACTTGTATTCTTCTTTTGTTAGCGGTATATATTGAATATTACAATTTTAATACAGTTTTCTTAAAATGTATATACATTTTTGGGGCACCCTCTGTATTTGCATGTGTTTTCTATTGCTGTATAACAAATTTAGCAGCATAAAGCAACACACATATTTTAATCTCAGTTTCTGTGAGTCAGAAGTCCCAGCTTGACTTAACAATTAATAGATCCTCTGCTGAGGGGCTCAGGAGGCTGTAATCAAGGGACGAGGGGACCTGACTGAGAAAGGACCTGCTTCCAAGCTTCCCTATGTTGTTGACAACTCATTTCCTTGGGGAGATAGGATTCATGAAACTTGCTTCTTCAAAGCCAGCAAAGGAGAGAGAGCCTTTACATGGAATATGCTAGCAAGATGGCACATCATACAACATAAGTAACATAATCACTATATTCTATTGGTTTGAAGCAAATCTTTTAATGTGGCCTGATTTTTCAGGTTACCTTTTGGTTAAACATTATTTGAGGGGAAGGATAATGAGAGGAGATGGGTCAGAAAGTGACTCGGATTTTTGTTTGTTTTCAGACATTTCCTTCAGTACTCTTTCCAAGGCTATTACTCAGTACATAACAGAAAGTCTCCTTGACTCTAAGTGAAGCCCCCTTTTTATGAGAAGTGTTCACACCCGTGTGTGTGTTTGTGTGTGTGTGTGTGTTTGTGAGTGTGTGTGTGTGTGGTATTATTTAACAGCTGGCCAGCCTCACTAGCTGCACCACCTACCATTTTTGGCTGCAATTTGTCATACCACTAGTTTAATTTTAGGGGGATACATACTTCCTCATTCATCAGCCTTGTCAGCTAGGCTACAGGAATGCCAAGGGGAATTCAGAGATACTCTCACAGCCCTCTCACATTCCAGGACCTGGCTGTTTCAAAGGACATATTGTTGATACAGCCCCTGAGGTTATGCAAACCACTTTTGGACATCTGCCAAGGTACTACTTCTACTCTGCTACCTGCCTTAATGTAGCTGTGTGGGGAAGCCCTTCTTCATAGGTTATAATTGAGTTCAATTATTGGAGCAGTATAGAGATGCTTTACTCTATTTTTTTAAACTGGAATCATCCCAAGGATTTTTCTGAACACATACTGTTACCCTGATTAACTCTCAATGGACTTCCCCTCAGTCGCACACACCCTTTTCAGGATCAGATCCCCACCCTTTAGCCACAGCTCCCTTTACTCCTCCAAACAGATCCTTGCTCCAAACACACAGAATTTAAATTATATATTCATATTCCACTTCCATTTTTAATGGATAGCTGAACGTACAGAACTACTTGCTGATGCTGAACGTGTGATGCTATTCCCATTACATTGCCTATGCAATGTTTCTACTTACTGTCTTTCTCCTGCCCTTCCAAAGTGACTACTGAAAGACTCAGCTCAAGTGTCACCATTTCTGAGAATTCCTTTATTATATACCCTCAATTTAGGCTAACATGTCTTAAAAACAATATTCTCTTAAGGTAATCATTAGTTTATGTATGTATCTTCCCTAAAAGACAGTGAGCTGTTTGAGGGAGCTGTCTAGTGTGTTTTCTATCAGCAGAGCCTAGAAACATGCCTGGCCACAAGATGCTCTTAGTAAAAATATCTTGATTTATTGTCTTCATTAAAAATACTACAAAAGCAATGTTTCACATTTCAAAGACTGACTTTTAGAAAATACTACCAGAGACCTCACTTCAGATTGATATTAGATTATTGAACTTAATAAGTCATCAAAAGGTATTATTATTCAGTCTGTAATACATAGTTTATTCACAGGATATTGTAAGACTTTGCCGAATAATTTGATGAAATAAAGATTTATCTGAGCCATTCTATACTATATTACCTGGTTAACCCTATCAGTAAGGAAATCAAGTTAATTTGGAATTATTTGCCATACTGCACCCATATTGAGTCCATGCAAAAGTTGCCGTGTGATGGCTTCCTCTGCCTAGAACCACTTTCTACTGTCTTCTGGTAATAGCTACCCTTTTCTTGGGTAATAACTGCTCTTCCCTGCCCCAAACATTGTTCTGGTGCAGACAGCCAACCTGCCACCCACCACCTCTCTGTCATATGGTTTGTCCATGTCAGTGCACAAAGCAATCCTAATACCCACTCGTATGACTCAGCTAGATCAGTGACCAGCCGTCCCCAGGGATGAGGCTGTCCTTTTGGATCGTGATCCTGGCCATGTGGAGAAGCCCTCAAACAAAAAGAAAATGAGAGCAATAATGAAAGTAACATTTCAGTTCTCACTACACGTTGCTGAGATCCAGGTCACTGCCTTGTTCCTGCAAGAGTTCCTTCCTTTCTCTGAGCGAGCCTCATGTGTTTCTTAAAAAAACAAAAAACAAAACAAACAAAACAACAACAACAACAACAAAAAGAAAGACATTCATGTTTTGCTTAGACTGGTACATGTTGGATTTCTGTCACTAGCTATTAAATATTTCCCTGAACGGCGTTACTGAGAAAGCAGCAGTGGAATAATTTTCTCAGATTTATTTTCTGCAGTCTGACAATGTACTGCTCCTCTCCATTTCAATTGTATGGAAATTGTCCTTAACATATGTAAGTCCTTCTCTGATTCACATTTTATAGGTTGAGGAATATAGACCAAGGTCAAAATATGTACAGTGACTTCAAAAGTAAATAGATGTACTCCCATTAAATGAAAGCTCTTCATATGTAAGTGAAAAATGTTGGGAATGAAGATTTTTACTACAAATGGTATCTTAATCTTATCAAGTTCTTATTATAATCAATAATAATTGATTCCTTTGAATAGTGAGTTTCTGTTCAAATATGTAAAATATAATGTGGCTAATACAAACTTTTCAGAAATATTTGAATATATTAAATAAGCAAGGAAGAACACCTAGGAATTGCTAGATTGAAAACAAAACATTTTTGCCCTTCCTTATATCATTCATAGGTAAAACAAGATTTCCCAGATTCTAAACTCTCTGGCCATGATCATATAGCCAGAAGCAAAGCAAAAGCCGAGATACTACACTAACATACTTATTTAAGCCATAATACAAATTCATGGGAAAAAATATTTCAGACAAAAAAAATTGCAATATTTCCAAATGTTTACAGTGTACATGAAAATTTAATCTTGAAAATTTTATAAAATGATATTCTAAATAGATGGGGAAATTGAATATACTGTTTCAAAATGTACTAGTATTTATAATCTACCTATTATATAGTTTTTCATTATTAGTAAGAAAGTTCTGCCACAATTTACAAATATACTGCTGTAAAAATATGTTCAGCAGCATATGAATAAATTAAATAGAAAGCGAAGTACATCCTTCCATTAAATAAAAATCAAATTTAAAGATAAAGCAGAAACAACTCCATTGGAAAGAAAGTTTAAACTATATTTCTGTGAAGATACTAAAAATATTTCTTAGCACTAAAGGGATGCATAAAACTAAGAATTGATTACATAATAAACTAATAACATTTTTGCATAGAATATTGGCAGCTGCATAAGTTTGAAAATACAAATTAAAAGGTAACATAAACAAAAAATGTTGTCTTTGTTAGCAAACTAAAGACAATTTCATTACCCACCAAAAACTCTCCTCTCATTTTTTTCATTATAATGTGAAAAGGAACTTACAAATCAGGAATCTATTTAAGATTGATTTAAATGCTAAAAGTGAGTTACAATTTGACCAATAACGTGAAACTATTACAATATGCAAATCATCTGAACAAACTTTCTGAAAGTTACCAATACTTTACATTGCACTCCATTTTGTCTTGTGTGTCAAAAAACAGACATCATGCAGTTCAAAATTTTGAAGACAAAGACATAAGTCTGAAAACAACAAAAGTGAGAAGTAAGTAATATACAGAGTTAAATGCAGATTTAATACCAGATTTTCAAGTTATAATCAGTGTTGTGTATAAGTATACTAGATTACAATTTATATTTAGATGCATTCTAGTTTATTCATTCTTAGCCTCATATATGGAGCCAAGTGTAAATAGTCTATGCATCCATTACCTAGGGTCGAATATTGAAAGGACTCACAAGAGTCCTGAAGGGGTTCAGAACAGGCCTCCCCAACAGGTGCCACTTTGGCATGTGAATTATTTTGAGCTGAAGGCAATCAAGACCCTGCAAGCTCACAAGAAATTTTCACTTCTCCCTTAAAGAATTTATTTAGAGTCCTTGCCCATAATAATAATAATAATCACCAGAAATAAGTTTTATGACCTATCTATAGGGCAGGGCAAACTTCTAATTACTGAACGTCTGCTCTTCTAATTGTCCTGTGAATGACCTTCCTTCCCTCTGAAGCCCTGAAGTGCCTTACCTCATCCTTAGCTCAGAAAGTCATATTTACTTCATTTTATCTTTCTATCTCTGAACCTCTCATGTATGTGGGAACTCTGACTCGCTCATGTAAGTGGGGTTCCCGCACGTACGTATGTAGTTATATTTGGTTATTGCCTCTTATTAATCTGTGTCCTGCCTATTTGATTATTAGACCAGCCAAAAGAATCTGGAAGGGGAGAGGAAAGTTTCTTCCTTCCCTACACTCCACAGAGCGTATTCATGTAAGGCTTCAATAAAGGTAAAGAAGACAGTACAGCAGGGAAACAATGCCCAAGCAGTCATCCAGGGTTCAGAAACATGCAAAAGTGAACCCTCAGGGGCCTTTTCTCAATAACACAAGATATATCTTGATTTCAGGGAGGCTTAGGTGCAAGTTAACAATGGGATCTTTTATACCCTGCTGGTCACATCTCCAAGCCAGGCTGTGCAATGATCACACTAGGTGTAAACCATCAGTTCCCACATCCCTCAACAGTGTAGACACTCCTGCCTTGGTGCCTCCAGGGCTGTTTTGAACATTAAACAGCACATTATAAATCATTAATATATCTCAGTCTTATCTTGCCTAAGTATCAGTACCAGACTCTCAGACATTCCCAGAGAAGAGCATAGAGCTGTTTCAGTCGAACTATACACTCAGGCAATATTGCACAAATGCATAGAACGTTATCACAGTGGTCAGGACCACCTTCTTTTGAGTTTAATTAATATCAATATCTTCATTGATACCTCTTATGACAGAGGCTTCAATATCTCACAAATTGTGAACTTTCCAAATGCTTACAGTTGGTCCTCTGTAAAACAAGCTTTATTAAGGATTCAGTATTTGAAAATGGTGACTGCAACCACCAGCTTTCTAACCTTTTTTAATAGTTTCCATGCATGTTAAAAACAAAAGGATTTGACATAAGCATATAATAAAGTCAAAGGCAGCACCAATAAACAAGAAAACAAATCCTATTGGGAAAAAATCCAAATCTCAGCAACTGGCACATTTTACAAGAAGTTCAAGGGTTGCACAAACATCCAAATCCACAAAAAGAAAGCTTCATAAATTAAAAATAAAAGTGTTACTTTTGGGCAAGTGTCAACATCACCAACTCACGATTTATACAATTTCTTTCTTGACTGACAATTTTTTCCGATATTTGATTTTCACCTCTTTCCATCATTTATTTCTAATATATAACATACCAACACACTTCAAAAGATAAAATGGGGGAAAAAAACCCAAATCGCATTAAAATTTTTGGTTATGAATAACTTGAATTTTTTCATACTTTATTCCTTTTCTAAATTAATATACACATCCTATCATTATGAAAAAAATAAAAATAAAGCAAACTATGGAGGTGATGGGGTAATAAGCATACTGCTGGTATAGAGATTAGCTACAGACTGATGATTTCTTCTACTATGTGCTATTACTGCAGATAAATCAAAATTATCCATTTACCATTCAGATTTGTGTATTTCAATGTCACCAAACATGCTCTAAGTACAGATCTTGCTATACCTGCCCTAGAATAAGATCAGTACTCAGTGTCATCCATGGGAGGTTCAAGCTGAAACAAGTAATTTTGTGTGTTCAGTATGCTTAGTTCCAGCCATCGCATTTGTAGACAGGTGAGCTCACGTTTAACACAAAGAGAATGTAGATGAGTAATCACAAAAAGGCACTCTAAAGCTGGGGTGTGAGTAAGAGACAAGGGATTGTCTGACTTAGTGGTTGCAAATCTGGCTAAATATTTGAAAAACACGCACGCAACCCTGGAGAGCTTTGAAAAAATGCTGATGGTCAGGCTACTGCTTCTAGCTACAAATCCATGGGGCATCATGCATATAATTTTGATGTGAATGGAGTCCCACGGAGTTGCTCAACATTGCATACTGGGCCCCACTAGTAAATTTTTGAGAATGGTGACGGGGCTTTTGCATTTTTAAAAAGATGATTCTAATTCACAGCCAGAGTTGAAAGCTACTGATCAAAAATATTTTTTTACATAAGATAATTATATGCCTTTGAGACTCATGTTGAGATTGTTATTACTTTCAATATATGCATGCTGAGCAGCTTCTTTCTTCTCCATTAATAACCTTAGGAATTTTTAAAAATATGTCTAATAATAATCTTTCCCCTATAATGCAGGAACATTTGCTTATAGTTCTACTTTCACTTACCTTATTCCATCATCCCCAAAGTTTGAAGAAGCTAGTTAAATCACACATTCCTTTACGTATTTATCTAATTTTAATAAATAACAATATTAGTTATAATTATGGTGTGATTTTTACATAGACATGGATGCTATTTTTCTAGGTACTCTGCACATTCTGACAATTCTATTTAGGAAATAAACACAACTAGTAACAAGAAAACAAGAAAATTATCTTCTAAGCATTACATGACCCAAGTATTTTAAATCATTGTAGTCTGCATTAAAAAAGAGAGAGAGAGGAAGGGAGAGGGAGAGAGAGGGAGAAAGAGAGAGAGAGAATAAAAGGAAGGACGGAAGGAAGGAAGGAAGGGAGGGAGGGAGGGAGGGAGGGAGGGAGGGAGGGAGGAAGGAAGGAAGCAAGGAAGGAAGGAAGGGTGGGAGGGAGGAAGGGAGAGAGGGAGGGAGAAAGGAAGGAAGGAAGGAAGGAAGGAAGGAAGGAAGGAAGGAAGGAAGGAAGGAAGGAAGGAAGGAAGGAAGACAGGCAGGAAGGCAGGCTATACAAGTAGCCAAATCATATGTTAGCAAGTAATCTTAGTGTCTCTTTGGTCAGCCTCATAACCCTTCTGTGAACACATGATCCATCCCCACACCACGTGTGGCTATAGGGGCTGCTCATCCCAAAACTATTCTCCTGCCACTCCTCCCCCTGCCATCACCACAAGGCCAATTTGAACCCTGAGCAAAGATTCAGCAGGACAGAAGGCAGTTGGACTTGAGTTAACTGGAGGAAATGCCCTAGAGATTGTTCAAAAATCTCTGCTATTTGATCTCCTGACCTGCCCTTGTTGCTCAGATTTCCTTTTTATTCTATCAGTAAACAAGTGTGCTCTGAATAAATTACTTTTTGTTTAAATTAGCGAGAATTAGTTTCTATCTTTTGCAACAAAGGATACCATAATTAGAGAAATTGGTACCAGAGAAGAATTTAGGCAAAAGAACCTCAGGGATATATGCAGTGTTTGAATTTACTTACTGGGCTAAGGAACACCAGATGGAAGTAAAAATTCACTTCTCATTCCAGGAAGAGGAACTAGTAGCCATTGCTATAAAGTGGCCAAACAGCTAATCAGGGTAACAATTGTACTCATCTCAGACAATGAGCTCAGTAAGTGCGAAACTCTAGCAGAACAAATAGCTGCTACCATTAACCAAAATGAGGGCATAAGTAGATTTCAGACTGTTGGGGAAAATGGTAGCCCTGACAATTAAAAGGAACTTAAAGAAAAGCAAATGAGAAGTCCTGATCTTAAAATCATCACAGGATCTTACCAACTGCCTTTAAATCTGAGATTATGGAAAACCAAACACAAAAACTGATGCTGTAGGTTTCCAAATTGCCCCCAAGTAGACTGACACAATCTTAACTAATCACTTATACAAACAATGGAGCACTAATCATGAAGAAGGAAGATACTAACAATTTTAACACTGTATCTAAATAGACTTAGAAGAAATGAAGAACTTCAAAATCACAAATCCCTCAGAAACACCACAGGGCTTTCTTTACATAAAGTTATTCTGACGCTGTTTCAGGGGACATACATATATAAATCCCATTCGTGCCTCTCTTTTCACTACTTCTCCAGTACACAGCACAATAACTCAAAATGGCATGGTAACAAATATGTAAAGAGAAAGAAAGGCATGACTAGAAGGAACTGAAAGACTCCATTAACTGATATGGTTTTGTTTTTTATTTTAATCTAGAGAATATTTGTGGAAATGGTTGTTAAAAGATCTTGATTTTTTTGGATTGGTTTTAATCCAAATATAATTTTGGTAGAGCTGACTTCATAAATATCTGATGTAAGCACCCAAAGCTACAATCAATGTGCCAGCTAAGGCATTTAGTATGATTTCATCAACTTGCCTAATACTAGCCCATGCCAAGTGACAGAGAGAGGTAAGACATTTTTTGGTGCAAAGTAGAAGGAATTCAATTACTTTGAAAACTGAAATGCTAGATTCATTGAGCATTTCACCCATTTTCCCTTTATTCCTTGCCCACTAGAACCCAAATCAATCTTGTTCATGTTTGTGGTAGAAAGACATGGGCACGGGGGGAGGGAAACACCAATCTTTTAAATGTTAATTACTGGCAATGATATTTAGACCAGTAATCTATTCAGGAAGTGTAGCAAGCAAAAAGCATTTTTCTAATATCAGCAAATTTCACAGGAGCCCGAAATGATTAAAACCAAGTGGCATCATCAACATAATGGGAAGTGCATTGAGATACCGTGTTTCCCCCAAAATAAGACCGGGTCTTATACTAAGTTTTGCTCCAAAAGACGCATTAGGGCTTATGTTCAGGGGATGTCATCCTGAAAAAATCATGCTAGGGCTTATTTTCTGGTTAGGTCTTATTTTCGGGGAAACATGGTATGAGATCTCTGACTCTGGCTAAAATGGGAAGTTCCAGGAATTAAATCAATAAGCAATCACCAAGGTTATATTTGATTTGTTAAAAGAGAAAATCCAGATCTAAAGTTACCCTGCTTCTATCACTGCCTCTCAAACAATTCTAAGCACCGAGTCAATTCACAGACCCAGAGGCCGTTAAATGAAGGGGGTTGGCTACCACTGAGAGAAGACCAGAAACTAACACCATTTTGTGCACTTGAATTTTCCTCCTAACCTTCTCCAAAGGAATGTGTGGCCATTTTATCTGGGTAACTGTGTCTTAGAAAAAGGGAAACATTACAAACTCTTTTAGGTATTATTAAATACAGGCTCTAAAATAACACTAACGAGTGGGGATCGTCAATGTCACTGTATTCCACTGGTCAGAATGGAAGCTAATCAAGTTCAGATGATACACAGTATTCTGACCTGTTTGCCTCCCAGTAGACCCAGGGATACCCTAACACCTTTCACTGGTTATTTTCTAGGTTCCTAATTATAAAGTTTGAATGGTGTCTTCAGCAATTAATAATACTTCAACATTGGACCCCTGACTGATAGCAAAGCCAATTATGAAAGGAAGAGCCATATGGAAGCCACTGTCAATTCACTTTCCTACCATAAGAGTGACCAGAAACCTATAACCATATTAATTGGAGAACTGTAGAGAATTGTGCCATCATAAAAACTTAAAATATGCAAGTGTTGTCAGATAAGTAATACCCTCCATTAATTATCCAGTTTAGCACATGTAGAACATGTATGGGTATGAAAAAATGGCAACAATTGAGCATAAGTGAAATTAGGTGGTGACTAATTGCCAATGTGGTCTTCTTACTTCCAGCTACAGACTAAATATGTCCTTCCAAACCTCTGCTCAATAGTGCTGTGAACATAAAACTGCTCTAAAAAATAAAGTCTATTTTTTAAAAAAAGCAAGTAAAATAAGTGTGTATACACATATATTACTGTGCCTATAACATACACAAATGTAATATATTTTGCAATAATACAGAGGGGGTGGGGTGGAGAAAACAATACTGGGCTAAAAAATGACTCTAGATGGTAACTTGAATCCATGGGAACAAATAAAGAAAACAAGAAATGGAATACAAGACAGTTAATATAGCCAACTCTATAAATATTTTCTTCTCTCATCTCCTTTAAAATATATAAAATTATATAAAGTAATAATTATAGCAATGTATTTTTGACTTGTATCATATATAGATATTGTTATGGGTTGAATTGTGTATCCCCAAAATATATATGTTGAAGTCCTAACCACCCAGTACCTCAAAATGCGAACTTACTTGGAAATAGGGTCTTTGTAGATGTAGTGAAATTAAAATAAACCCTAATTCAATTAGAATGGGATCCTAACCCAATATAACTGTGTCCTCATATAAGGAAATCTGAACCGAGACACAGATGTGCATAGAGGGAAGACTATGTGAGGAGACACAGGAAGAATGTCATGTAAAGGTGTCGGATCAGAATGATACATTTACAAGCCAAGGAATACCCAAGAATGCCAGCAAACTGCCAGAAGCTGGGAGAGAGACAAGATCACATTTCCTTCACAGCCCTCAGAAGGAATCAACCCTGCTGGCACCTAGATTCCAAACTTTGTGCCTCCAGAATTCTGAAACAATACATTTCTGTTATTTTAAGGTACCCAGTTTGTAGTATTTTGTTACAGTAGTACTAAGTAACAGACACAGATTTTAGCACAAGGAAGTGGCATGCTCCTGTGACAAACACTTAAAAATGTGCAAATGGCTTTGGAATTGAGTAATGGAAAGAGTCTGGAAGAGTTTTTGAGATGCCTGAGAGAAAAGGCCAAGATGGCCTTAAAGAGATTGTTGGTAAAAATACAGGCATTAAAGGTGATTGCAGTGAGAGCCCAGAAAGTGAAGAGAGTTGTAGAGAAAGAATTGATCATATTGGAGACTACATCTGTTCATATTGCCACGAAAAGAATGTTGCTAGAAATATGATTCTTAAGGATGCTTCTGGTGAGGTTTTGGAAGGAAATGACAAACATATTATTGGGAAGTGGAGGAAAGGCAATCCTTGCTACAAAGTGGCAGAGGACTTGGTTAAACTATGTTCTGTTGGGTGAAAAGCAGAATTTGTAAGCGATGAACATCTTTTTTTAGCTCAGAAGATGCAGCTCATCCAGGAATCATACTCTGAGGACCACTAATACATTCAACAGAAAAGTTTGTCAAATAGTGATGGGAAGAGCATACTACTTTATGGTATCCCTTATAATTTCCTCCAAAAATTCTTGTAGCAAATACAGAATAAAATGGACAACATATCTTATAATTTGAAATAGCTCATAAAAGGATGGTCACCATTACAGCCTTTGGATTCATTGAACTTGTTGTTTGGTTGTGGGAAAGTGGGGATAGGTGTCCTGTAAAAGAATAGCTCACTGTGTAGAAGGAAATTCTAGTTACTGGAATAACATACCTGTTAGTCACATTATTGATAGGTATCCTTAAAACCCTGCTTCAGTTTGTCTGTTTTCTGCCTCAAAAGCTATGAAACAAAACAAAACAAAACAACTTACATGTCTATTCTATCACATGTCTAACTTAATAGCTGAGCTCTAAATCAGGCTATTGATTTTATTGATCTGATGCAGAGAGAAAACTCCATTCTGAAACCTTTGTTGATACAAACTACCTCTTATTTGTCAAACTGTCAAACCCAATATGTTATAGAAAAGAAAGTAACATGGAATTTAGCTTGGCATTCAGAAATCCATTTCTCTCTGAGCACTCTTTTATTTTACATTCCCTTACCATTTACAGGTTTCAATCTACACTGTACCATATGCATATATGTTTCTTCACAATATATCTCTCGTCTGTGGATGTTTCCGCAATTGATCAAAAGCTACTCCAACACAGTAATATCCTCTACCTTGTATCTCCTTGAAGCATTACCTTATTACTATGAAGAATAATGAGAGGAAATGTTGATGAAGAAATACCCAAAGCCAGGTGTCTAGGGGAATACTGAAAAATGCTTCTGCCTAGGATGAACTACTTGTTACATTTATCTTCTTTATCAAGAATTGATGCAGACTGTAAAGATAACCCATTTGTTTCTGTTTGGTTTTTTTTAATATATAAATAAAAGCACAGGTAATTATTATTTGATGGGAAGTTGCTGTTGATTGGGTAGAGATTACAGCTATGAAGAGAAAGAAATGAACGGAGCAAAAATTTCCACATGCGCGCGCACACACACACACACACACACACACACACACACACACACACAAAAGGTTGTGGAGGAGTGAAAAGAATGCGTAGGAACCCGGGTCTGCACTACGCCTCCAAGATAACGCCCTGACCCAATGCCTCACAGTCACTCAAACATGGTGCTTAACACCCTCTGCCCAGGCCTCCTCCCAGCATGCTCTCCCACGCTTGGATCAGCTTCTGGACACATCCTTCCTAGCTCTGATATTTAAGGCCCTGCCTTCTTTGGTGTTCTCAAAGCACCCCATCCATCATAATCTCTCCCTTCCCGGCCCATTATTCCAACCTGTTTTTGTAACTACACACCAACATGTGCTATTTCTCGGTTTCCCAGGGTGCCTGTCAGTCAGATTTAGTTTTGTGCAAAGGGATCTCCCATTGCGTCTGCCACAGACTGTAACATGGGAAAGTCTTTGCAGTGCTCAGGGAGTACATACATACATTTCAATATTCACCAAGAATACTGTTTTAGTTGAAAGATTTAAAATGCATAGATCAACGAAATTGAGGATAAGAAAGTCATGTCACTTCTTTTTCCATTGCATTGTGATAAGAACACTTAACGTTGAGATCTATCCTCTTAACAAATGGTTTAAGTGTACAACACAGTATGAGGCATCAAATGTGAGACAGTTAAGAGAGGATCTAAACAGCGGGAGAGTGAGGTTGAACACCGGGCTCCAGGGACTGTATGACACTCCTGTGGACTCTCGCAGGTTCCAGAAACCGACTGCCCACTCAAGACCGCTCTTGCTTTCGCGGAGGAGTAACTGTGGGCTGGCAGCTGCGGGGTTCCCCACTGACCGCAAAGCTATAGGGGCCCAAGGCCCCTGTACCGGAGCTGGATGCTAGTTGGGGGTCGGGGTGCAGGTGTCCCTCTCTGCCTGCCCCGCCTGCGTGAAAGGCAGGAGGAGGGAGAAGAGCGAGAGTCGGCAGGCAACTCCAAGTGTGCCTTGGCTGTCAGTGTCCCCACACCTGAGGCCAGAGGGCCAGGAGATCCAAGACTTGGGGAAGGGGCACGCCTGGGTGGCTGGACTGGTTCCGGAAACTCAGGGGAAACCCTAGGGGTCCCGCGACCCCGCTAGCTCCACCACCAGGATTGTGCAGGGTCCCGGGTTTTGTGTGTTGTTTTCATGCAGTCTCCCACCTCCAGGCCAGGACTCTGCTCAAACTGGAGTAGAAGGGAAAGGCACCAGCCAACTTGCAGTTCCTCTGCTCTTAAGGGCTTCAGGAAAAGGAGCTAGGACCCACCCACCTCCACACACACACACACACACACACACACACACACACACACACACACACTCACCTGCCCTAAACTCTACAGCCAGCTGGAGTCCGCCACGTTCTAGCAACCCAGCTAGCCTGGAGACTGGGGATCCGGCACCCACGAGGTCGCGGCAGACCCACACCCAGACTCATCAGAGCGCCAGACCCAGACAGAGTGGATCCCACAGCTTTTTCTCGCTTGCCCTATAGCCGCAATCCTGTTGCACCCCTCCATCAAAGTCGATTACATGCTCTGACTTCCAAGTCTCAGTGCTGGAAACCTGACCCAGCACGGTGAGGGGCCGGTCAGAAAAAAACAGGGAGGTCAGATCCTAGTCCGCAGGTGGGCACTGGGTCTGGGCATGAAAGGCAAGCATGCAGGACAGTTGCCAGCCCTAGAGGGTCTCTTTAACAACCCCGAAGTCCGGCACCTTCGCGGCATTGGCAATGGCGGTCTCGGCCACCAGGATACGTAGAGAATAGGCATCTCCAAGGGTATCCAACCATCATATATCCAACCATTTTGACCCAATTCTCCGAACCTCCAGCTGGAAACGCACTTTCAAAATTTTAAGGCCAGAGTTTTAAATTGGCACGTTCTCCAGTAACATTGTAATCCACTCAGAGCCAGCTGCTCCTCTCCGACTTTTGGTATCCCACGTAGAAGACCTCTTATACTTCTCTACATGTCCCCTAATGTAGGGTGGTTTTGTTTTGTTTTTGTATGGGACAAGAGCTCTGACACACAAAGTTTAAGATTGGTCATGAGGTACTCAGAAACTTATTTCCATTCTCTGTGCCTCCTTTTCCTCGTCTATGCAACATAGATAATAATAGTACCCACCTCAGTAGGGTGTTATGAGATTTGGTGACAGAGCCAGACAATTTGTGTGGAACATACTATGCATTCAAGAGCTCTCCTCCTCACAAAACTATAATGTAGTACAATTAAAAGCTTTAAAAATACAATTTTCTCTTACACTGCAAAATTATGTTATTAGGTATCAGTGGGAAACTGATGTTGGTGGATGGACTTTGAGGCTTGGCAACGTGGGTGGCAACTGTGCCTTCACCTCTTCTGGGATATGTGCACTTGGGCAAGTCACTTCACCTTTCTGTATTTCAATTACTTATTCTATAAAATGAGGTAGTAACAGTTGTTAATGAAGACTAAATGAGTTACATTTGTAGTTAATTTAAAATATTTACTATGATAAAAAGTAGAATTTACTTTTTAACCAGATAATTTTTGCAACTCAAATTCTATGCAAATTTATCAGAAACTCAGCCTTTTAGTTATATTTATTTACATTTTACTCTAAACCTTCATATTGATTGCTTCCTTTTAACAAGCAATTACAAAGACTTAAACACAATGGTTACTGATGTTTTCAATAACCGGAATTAATAGTTTGGGAAGAAAATACTGAATACCAAATTATACTAGTTGTAATCTAAGATGTTATTGGCAATGTTAATTACTTTTTCATATATTACTCATAAAATTTACATTTTATGTCTTTGAGGAATCCATTCAATATGCAATGAATGTCTCCCTGGGCCTCATATGTACTTTCTGTAAGAAAAAGAGTATGTTTTTCTTGCTCAATTTTCTTTTTCAGTCCAATGGAGCTTTACATTTATTATGAAATATTTCAGGCATATAAAGGAATATTAAAAATAAAACAAAAACCATGTGTACTCGACATCCGGTTTAAGAAATTAAGTTCCAGTCAAGGTGGCAGAGTAGGTAAATGCTGTGCTTGCCTTCTCTCACAACCAAATTAAAATTACAACTAAATTACAAAACAACAATCAGTACTGGTCCCCATACTCACCTGTTTCAGTTAAAAATCAAGAGGGTTCTTGTCTGCAAAAGCCTACCCAAGGAGTGAGGGATCCCAGCCCCACACCAGGATCCCCACCCCCGGGGTTCCAATGCCGGGAAGAGAGGTCTTCACAGCTTCTGGCTGTGAAAACCAGAGGAGAGTGTAACTGACTGAGACAGAGTTCCAGGAGTTCCTCTTAAAGGGCCCATGCATGGACTTACTTGCTAAAGGACTGGGGGCAGAAAGATGCCAGGGACATACGGGAGGAACTGAGTTGTCTGGCTTCAGGGCAAGGGCTGTAGGGGCAGCTGTATCCCAGTCAGAGGAGCTGGAAGAAACCATTGTTTCTTTGTTAGGCCCTTGACACTCCCACTGTGCAGATGCAGGCAGCCACCGTTATCTGAGTCTCCATTAACCTGGCTAAAACTGCTAGTCTGTCCTGCCTTGGTGATTCCCTGAGATCCTGCCCCAACCAATTTGTGGGCCCACCCAAGCTGTTTCCAGTGGCTTTCCATACAAATGGCCTGTCTTGGCTCATGCTGAAGACTTTCCTAAAATCTCTCAAAGGCTCACAAACCCCAAATAAGCAGCAATTGGCCTCAGTAAACCTTGCTAAGCAGCCCCAAGTCTGGCACTAGTAGCAACCAAGCTTGGCTCACAGCTGAGTTTTTCCAGCACCTCCAAGCCCAATGTGGTTGTAAGATATCTGGGAAATGCTTTGTGGCTCATGCCAGGTGGCCTCTGGCAGGGCGCAGGCAGAAGCAGAACTTGGCCTATGGTGAGGCCACTAGCAAGAGGCCTTGGGGCCAGCATACCTAGTGGCCAGCTTCAGACCTTACTGGAGCACCATTCAGCTGCCTATGCATATGACCCATCCAAAGGGCAGACTGGGCAGGCACCAGAGCCCTGTTAAAGTGAATCCTGCTCTGTAGGGTCAGCCCCTGCACAACAGTTCCTCCAGTGTGGTCACGGCCAGTCCTCACAACCAATCATCCTGAGGGTCAATACCTCCCAGTGATGTGCAAACAGCAACCAAGGCTCAACTACAATAGGAGGGCACACACAAACCACATAAGAGACACACCTGGAGCACCCAGCTTCCTGGAGACCAGGAAGACTGTGCTACTGGGCCCCACAGCACACTTACTACATAAGGCCACTTTAGTAAGACTGAGAGACATAGCATCCCTACCTAATAAATAAAAACAAATACAGGGAGGCAGCCAAACTGAGGAAACAAAGAAACATGTCCCAAATAAAAGAACAGAACAAAGCTCCAGAAAAAGAACCAAATAAAATGGAGACAAGCAATCTACCAGATTCAGAGTTCAATATGCTGGTTATAAGGATGCTCAGTGATCTCTGTGAGAATTTCAACTAAGAGATAAGAAACATTAAAAAATGGATATAGAAAACACAAAAAAAGAACCAATCAGAAATGAAGAAAACAATAACTGAAATGAAGAATACCCTATTGGGAATTAACAGTACTTTAGATGAAGCTGAGGTTTGAATCAGCAATTTGAAAGACAAGGTAGCAGAAAATATTCAAATAGAACAGCAGAAAGAAAAAAATAAATAAAAGAGGATAGTTTAAGTGGCTTCTCGGACAACATCAAGCATACCAACGTTCGCATCATAGGGGTACCGTAAGGAGAAAAGAGATAGCAAGGAATTAGAAACCTATTTCAAGAAATAATGATGGTAAACTTCCCTAATCTGGTGAGAGATATAGACATATAAGCCCAGGAAGTGCAGAGTCCAAAAAGATGAGCCCAAATGCCTCCCCACCCCAAGACACATCATAATTAAAATGACAAAGGTTAAAGACAAAGACAGAATCTTAAAAACAGCAAGAGAAAGGCAGTTACCTACAAGGGAGCTTTCATAAGACTATCAGCTGATTTTTCAACAGAAACTTTGCAGTAGGTATTGGCAGGAAATATTCAAAGTGATGAAAAGCAAGGGCCTACAACCAAGATTACTCTACCCAGCAAAGCTACTATTTAAAATTGAAGGAGAGATAAAGAGTTTCCCAAATAAGTAAAAAGCTAAAGGAGTTCATCACCACCAACCAGTTTTATAAGAAATGTTAATGGGTCTTCTTAAAAAAGATAAAAAATATGAATAATAAAATGGCAATAGCTACATATCTATCAACAATTACTTCCAATATAAATGGACTAAAGACATAGGGTGGCTGACTAGATAAGAAAACAAGACCCTTACACATGCTGCCTAAAAGACACAAATTTCAGATCCAAAGACACACACAGACTAAAAGTAAAAGGATGGAAAAAGATATTTCATGAAAATGGAAATGAAAAAAAAAGCTGGGGTAGCAGTACTTGTACCAGACAAAATAGACTTTAAAACAAAGCCTATAACAAGAGACAAAGAAGGACCCAGTAATCCCATTTCTGGGTATTTATCCAAAGAAACCCAAACACTACTTTGAAGGGATATGTGCATGCATATGTTCACTGCAGTATTATTTACAATAGCCAAGAAATGGAGGCAGCCTGGGTGTTCATCAGTGGATGAATGGATAAAGATGTGGTACATTTATACAATGGAATATTACTCAGCCATCAAAAAGAATGAAATCTTGCCATTTGCAACAACATGGATGGACCTAGAGAGTATTGTGGTGAGTGGAGTAAGTCAGACAGAGAAAGACAAATGCCATATAATTTCGCTTATATGTGGAATCTAAAGAACAAAATAAACAAACTAAACTAAAACAAACTGATAGATACAGAGAACATTTTGATGGTTGTCAGATGGGAGGGGGTTTGGTGGGTAGGTGAAAAGAGGAAGAGATTAAGAAGTACAAACAGGTAGATACTAAATAGTCATGGGGATGTAAAGTATAGCATATGGAATATAATCAATAATATTGTAAAAATTATATAGTGTCAGATGGGTGATAATTTATCAGGGTGATCACAAGTTACATAAATGTCTGATCACTATGTTGTATACCTGAAACTAATATAATATTGTATATCAACTGTAATTGGAAAATATATATATATATATATATATATATATATATATATATATATATATATATATATATATTAAAACACTAACAGAAAAAAGAAATTAAGCATTGCCCTGAAGCCCCTGTGCACAGTGGTCAAAATGAGCCACCTTCCTAGGTGGCTCCTGCCATTCACTCCCATCAGCAGCAAGAAAACATTACTTTGAATTTCTTGTTTACCATAATCAAGTATTTGTTTGCACTTCTGCTATGCATATGTGTGTCTCCCCAAAGCATACATTTTGTATATTTGGCATATTTTTAAACTTCATATAATGGAATGATTCTTTTTTATTCTTCTATGCCTTGGTTTTCCTTCCACAAAATTGTATTTTTGAGGCTCATCCATGTTAATAAGTGTGTCTGCAGTTCATTCATTTTGACCACTGCACATAGGATTCTATTGAATGAATACATAATACTTATTTACCCATTCTCCTACTGGTACATGTTTCTACAGTATTTTGCTTTTCAAGTAAAAGGCTGTGGACTTCTTTGTGCTTGTTTTTTTTGGGGGGGACAAAAGTTTCTCAATGTATTTCCATTTATATTTTCTGAACTTCAAAATTATGTTGCCCAAATAGATTTTTTCATTTATCCATTCAAAAAAATGTTGAATGAGCACCCACTATGTGTCAGCAGTCATGCTGGCCTATGGGGGATGGGGCAGCAAACACAATGGGCAGGGAGTCTCTCCTTGTGGTGCCTGCCCTATTGTGGCATACTAGAGGAGAGGCACACACTGGGGAAAGGTTTGTGATAACAATACCCAAGGGCTTATTTAATTCTGAAATTGTCTGATTTGGAAATCATACGTGATCTTATTAACCAAAATGGCCCTACAACCAAAACATTTTTTCCATTCCTACAAGAACACTTCATTATTTTAAATGGAACCAGAAAATGAGGCAATGACTCAGAACTTAATGAGACACAGCAATAAAGAATATTAAGCTCGTACTCTCCGTTGAGAAAAGAACATGCAATTCAGACAGAAAGAATATGCAATAGGGAGTAAACAAATAATTGGTCCAAGAAAAATAACCCCCATTGAAAGATAATCATAACGTGAACAGAAGGAAACAATGTGGGTTGTAACAAAAACGAAAACAAGAAAAAAAAGAAACAAGCTAGATTTTTTTTAAGGGAGAAATGGCGGCTGAAAAATAAACACCAGAATAATTATTTCATAAATCAGGTGGCATTAAAAGCAAATATTTCTCCATATATCAAAGCTATCATTGAAGAGTAGAACTTTTCTGAAATGAGAAACAAAAGAAATGCTGCGAGCTCAAAGGTAGATGTGGGGCCGTCACATCTGGAACCCTCTCTACTCACTGTGAGGAGGCCCTTTGTGCGGCTTCATAATCTTGAGTAGGGAAGGAAATGTGGAAGGGAAGATTTGTTTCTCCCATCCCTTTACATTCCTCCTCACCATTTTCTTCCTCCTGGTACGGAACACTCATTCACTTATCGAGTGCATCTTTATTGAACCTCTTCTCAGTGCCAAGTAATGTGCTATGAATACAGAAGTGAACAAGACTGAATATACCTGCCTTGTAAGCTTACGTTCTAGTGAAGCAAACCTATGAACCAAGAAGAACGTAAATGCATAAATAAGTCGATTTTAGAATTTGCTAAGAATTATGAAGAGAATAAACAGAGTGGCGTGATAGTGAGTCAAGGAAGGAGGAGACATGGGAGACAGGGTGAGTAGAGAAAGTCTCTCTGATTAACTTGAACAGAGATGTTAGCTATGAGAGTAAGCCAACCACACAAAGAACTAAGGAAAATACTCTAAGTTAAGATAGATAGATATGAGCAAATGCTTGGAGGGTAGAAGGGGCTTGGCATGTCTGAGGAACAGGAAGGCCCTCACTGTGGGTGCTCAGGGGGATTTTTGTGTTTTAAGATGGTGATATTATATAGGATATCTCTGTGCTGATAGGAATTAATCACTATAGAGGTGACGCAGGGACCAGTGCAAACAACAGACAGAAGCCCAGATAGAATCCAGAGCACAAGTAGAGGAATTTGATTTTAGTAGACACAGGGACCCTACTTCAATCTAATAAAAAGAGAGTCTCAGAAGACCTGTAAAATGGCGTGTAACTTTATGGATTTGGTATTGCAAATACGAGGGAACTCTCCCCTCTAATGTCTTCTTGTTTGTTTGTATTTTTGGAAGGCAAAACCAAGTCAGATGCCATGCTTTTGATGCTGCTTCTATTTTTCCTGGCCAGCAGGGTTGTAGAGACAGTGCTTGCCAAGATCCCAGTGTCCAGTCACTAGCTTTGTGATATCAAGAGGCAGAGGACAGGGCACCCATTTTGCTGGGGCAAATCACAGCAGTTAAATTATGGGGATCTCCTTATAGGGCAGCTTTCTAATCATGGTAGTGTTGGTGTGATTCTGGAGCTGGCAGTTTCCAAATCAGAGAAGGGCAACAGATCCTTTGGATGCCCATACCAGCTTTGGGAGTCAATCTTGAAAGTTTAAAACATTGTTTTGTTTTCTTTTTTGTTTTCCCAGATCTACCAATGTGTCTTCAAATTATTTGTTACCCTAAAATAAATTCTTCCTGCTTACATTATATTCAGGGGATTCTCTTCTCTGGTCAATATATTTGGAGTCCAAGATCAGTTATTCACAAGGATAATAAAGTCACCCAAAATATGATAGGGTCGTGGTGAAGAGGAAGAAAAATTTCAGCAAAAGGATGTAAAGGATGTGGTGGTTTGTGGATGGCAGCAATCAGAGTGTTTATAGATGGTCGAATTCATGACATGACATGAATTTGAAAAGAGTTCTCATTTAAAGGAAGAATTAGGAGGGACAATGACAAACAAGTGGAACGTTTTATCCTGCCTCCTGGTCCCGAGTTACTTAAGTTTCTGAGAGAGAAAACGTGCTTGTTTGAAAAGGTATTAGAGGAAGCTCTCATAAGGCAAGGGTCAAAGGGATTTTAGAAAAGGGACAAATACAGGACAGTTTGCTGTCCACAAACCCTGCACTTCCAGAGGTCGTAATGAAATGGTTTTAGAGGGAAGAGGAGAAATGGGGATTTAGTTAGAATAGGAGATACACAGAAATTTCTAGAAATGAGAGTCTTGGAGAGAATGGAAGGTCTGGGAGACTTGGACTTCTCTAGATGATCAAGCTAGATCAAAGGTGAGGCATCAGGCATTTAGTCTTGATTAGTCGTTTAAATTAAGAAGGAAAATCAGTTTAAGCTCTTGGTCCTATGGTGGTTTGTAATTCTGTGGCTATGGAGAGTGTGAGGCAGCCATTCTTGATCTGGCATTTGAAATCTCCTAAATCAATAAACATATTTTCATTGCAACTCCTCCCCTACTCATTGAAGGAATAACAACAGACTTTCTTTAATCCTGTTTATAAGATTAGCACAGCAAGTAAACAACAAGCAGAAGACTTCCTTTGAGCCAGAACGTGTTCTTTACACATCAAGGGGTTCTACATTAACTCCCACTGGACTATGAGTTTCTAGAGACCAGAGACCTTGTTCTGTTTATCTGCATGTTCCTTTTCCACCTTTAGCATCTGCTACCACATCTGGCATAGAATAAATGCCCATTAGTTCTTTGTTGAAAGAATGAATGGATGGATGGATAAATTAATGTATTAGCAGAAACCCCTCATCTCAGAAAACAATCAGGTTGATAAGCATTAGGGAAATCTATACTTTTAACTAGTCAGACTCTTCTTCAGTTCCCAAGTCACTTTCTTCTCAAAAGTTAGAGAATTAGATAATCAAATAAATATTGACAGGAAACTACACAATAGGAAGAAAGAGAACTGCAGGATCCTAAAATAGTGCTCTATACTGCTGAAGTCTAAAGACCTAACTCACATCTTACTGAGCTTCAGATTCCAGGGAGAACTCACACGAGTGTTTTGACTTATGAGAAAGGACCCCATCTCTTGCAAATTTCCTTGACCTGTAGAGAAACATTGTACTATGATTGCTACTAGTTGTAAAAATGAAATATGAATTATTCCAAGGCTTCTACGAAATAGTGACAGAGGACGTCCTTGTTCATTGTGCCTATTTAATTGCTGTCAAATAATGATTAATAACATTCTTTGTAGTAAAAGTACTTCTCTCTATTTTAAAAAGCATGAACATTTGACCTAGAAAGTATTTCACAGAAAAGGTGAATTGGAAACACAGCCGTTGTACAACTACGTTCCATGACATGCCACAGAACTTCTGAGGATCCCATGCTCTTGACTCAGTGAGAATTCAGAAAGGCAGATTGAATGAAGCTTAATGCTTAAATTTAAAAACAGTTTATTTTCCCTACAGGAACATGTGTTTCCATGGTGACATATGGGAGTGAAATACTCTTATAAGTAGCTGCAAATTAAAAGATAGTATCTTATCACTCTTTAGTGTAAGGTGGTGACTTGGGAAGTCATTTTTAGGAGATCACTGTTAGCAGAGCCAAAATGCTTAGTCTTTACTTCTTTCAAGTAAAAGTGTTGTATTCTTTTGTTTTTCTCACAAACTCATTAACATTTACAAATGTGGTGAGATAATCTTTAAATAATTGCATTGCTCTAGACTTCATTAACATAATGTAAGCTAAAAATATAATTTACCATAGGATGTAAAACTATTAATCATATGTTAAAATTATTATACTATTAATCATATGTTAAAACATATGGCAAAAAGGTGAAGGGGATTAAGAGGTACAAATTTCTAGTTATAACATAAATAAGTCATGGGATCTAATAATGCACAACATCAGGAATACAGTCAATAATATTGTGATAACTTTGTACGGTGACAGATGGTTATTAGACTTATTGTGATCACTTTGTAAGGTATATAAATGTTGAATCACTATGTTGTATACCTGAAACTAATATAATATTGTATGTCAACTATAATTTTAAAAAGAAAAAAGAAAATTATTAGAATATTTTGGAGCATTTTAACTTAATAATCCAGAGATCATACTAAAATCTGTTACTTTGTAGAAAGACTAGGAAAACCCAACAGAGAAATGACAAAATTTGTAATCACTTTCATTATGGTGGAAGAGTCAATGAACAACAAGATTAAGTTCTAACCATTAAAGAAGTATATACCTTTTTCAGTAAACAAAAATCAGCCTATAATTTTGATGAAATAGCATTTACTTGCTAAATACTCTTAGAGTCTAGAAAAAACTCTTACATTTATGGTTAATTGGTTTCAAGAGTCCCAAAGCAATTCAATGGGGAAAAAAATCGCTTTTCCAACAATTACTAGTATAACATTACATATCCTAAAGACATTAGAAAAAAAGAGGAAAGAAACAACTTTATGTCAATAAATATTAAAAGTTACATGAAATGAACAAAGTCCTTGAAAAATATTATTTGCCAAATGGATAGAAGAAATGGAATACCAGAATTCTCCTGTGTAGATTACAGATGTTGAATCTGTTATTCTCCCACAAAGAAATCTGCAGACCTTGAGCTTCCCAGTGAATTCTTTCAGTTATTTAAAGAATAATGCCAATCTTACAGAAACTTTGTCTAGAATAGAAAAAAAAAGGAACATTTCCCAGTTGATTTTATTTTTTCCCAGCCAGCATAAATTGATATCAAAACTCAAAAAGAAAATTACAAGAAAGAAAATTATAGGCCTCTCTCATGAACTTACACAAAATACTAAGAAAAATATTACTAAACAAATCCAGAGTTATGTAAATATTAATAGGATATTACATCACGACTAAGTTGCATTTAGTCTAGAAATGCAAGATTGGTTAAGGTTTGAAATCAGCTATTTTATTTCAGCCCATTAACAGAATAAAGGAGAAAAAATATCATATAAATGGTTCAAACAGAAACATCTGAAAAAAATTGAACATGCACAGATGATAAAAATTCTTATAAAACTTAAAATGGAAGGTCCCCAGTCTGATAAGGGTATGAACAAAAAGCCACCCCATAAACATAAAACGTAATAGTGAAATATGTATCTCTCTCTCATTGATATTAGGAATTAGACAAAGATGCCTAATCTAACCACTTCTTTCCTACATTTTACTGGAGATTCTAACGAGTTCAATGGGACAAAGGAAGAGGTTGATCAATGGTATGTATCCAACACATTGAGTTTGTAAATATTTTTCCCCGTGATTAGGCCATCTGTGCTCCTACCTCTCACACAAACTGGGAGAGAGTGGTGCTATCTTCCTAGATGATTATAGTAGTCCCCCCCTTATCCACTGAGGATATGTCCCAAGACCCCAGAAAGATGCCTGAAACCTTTCTTTAGGATAGTAACAAATCCTGTATATACTATGTTTTTTCCTATACATACATACCTATGATAAAGTTTAAATGATAAATTAGGCCCTGTCGGAGATTAACAATAGCTAATAATGAAACAGAACAATTATAACAATATACTGTAATAGAAGTTATATAAATGTGGTTTCTTCCTCTCCCGCCCCCCAATATCTTATTGTACTGTACTCACCTTTTCACTTAAAGGAAGCACTGTAAGACTTCTCTTTGGCATATCTGAATTGCCACCATCATTAGTCTTGTGCTTTTGGGCCATTATTACGTAAACTTAGGGTGACCTGAACACAAGCACTGCTATACTGTGACAGTCAATCTGAGAACTGAGACAGCTACTAAGTGACAGGTAGCGTGTACAGTGACGAGATGCTGGACAAATGGATGATTCATGTCCCAGGCAGGGTAGAGTAGGATGTTAGCAGATTTCATCATGCTACTCAGAACAGTGCTCAACTTAAAATGTATGAATTGTTTATTCCTGGAATTTTCTATGTAATCTTTTCAAACTGTGGTTGTTGGTAAGTTAAACTACGGAAAGTACAACCGAGAATAAGGAGGGACTACTGTATATTTTAAAAGTATGGCTCTCAAGTCCTTGGGAAGCACATTCCTGGGTTTTTTAATTGGCATGAGACTGGGAGATTTATAAACATTTCAAGGGAGGAAGAATTTGCAATTACAGGTTTTCTAAAATAATTGCTCTAAGAAAAAGAAGATCAGAGGCCTAGAGTCAGAAAGAAGCTTGTCTCAAGTTTAGTCAAGTTGAGGAGAACATTAAGTCATCATGGTCAATTATGTGATTCCATTTATGTATATTTTTTAGAAAGGTATGGTTTTAGAAAACAGGTATTGGTTCCCTCTTTGCAGGGAAGGTACAAGAATTTCTGAAGTGCTGGTTACCTTCTATTTCTTGTTCTGGGTGCAGGTTTTATGAATGTGCTCCTTTGGTTCAGTGTTCTGTCTGCATATACTTTTGTTAAAAAGTGTATTTTAAAAATAGAGCAGGGAAAGGGGGATCGATGATGTGAGTAGGGAGTTACAATTTTAAATAGGGTGATATGTGTAAGAAAGTGATATTTGGTAAAAGATTTGAAAAAGGTTAAGAGAAGAAACATTTGGATATCTGAGGAATGAAGATTCCAGCACCATATCATATGAGCTTATTGTTATATGACAGGGTTCATTATTTTAGATAGAGAAACTGAGGCACAAAGGGTTTAAGTGACTTTCCCAAGATCACAGTACCACGCAGGGAGGCAAGGTTGAAATTCAGATGCTTTGACTTTAAAAGTCAGTACATTCTTTTGTCTTGTCTTTCTCAGTGGGAATCTCCTTCAGTGTCTTTGTAGCTGACTCTGTTACCATGCTGAGCCTTGGATCCATAGTAGGAACTGGGCACACATTCCAATGTCCAAAAAATAAATCACAGGAACCTCCTATCTTTCAGTAAATACAATCTTACCTCATGACAGCATCACAGATTCCAACATAAGTCCAGCAGAGGGATACGCAGCACTATTGTGCTTAGCCCTCAATTTATTAAGTTGCTTGTACAGTAGTCCTCCCTTGTCTGTGCTTTCACTTTCCACAATTTCAGTTACCTGAGGTCAACTGCAGTCTGAAAATATTAAGTGGAAAAAAATTTCAGACATAAGCAATTTATAAGTTTTAAATTGTGTGCTATTCTGAGTAGCATGATGAAATCTTGCACCCTCTCACCTGTTGGTCATTTAGTAGCTGTCTGGGTTACCAGATCAGTTGAGAGAGAGAGAGAGAGAGAGAGAGAGACAGAGAGAGACAGAGAGAGACAGAGAGCATATTTACATAACTTTTGTTACAGTACTTGCATATTACAATAATTGTTCTGTTTTATTATTAACCTCTTAGTGTGCAAGAGGGAGACTACTGTATAGCCTGAGCTCCTTGCTCTGTGTCTGCATGACTAAGATCTCCACACACTTTGAGACAGGAAACATCCTGCAAAGTATTTGACCAGAGCATCAATAGTTCAGCACAAAAATTTGCATTTTATTGCCCTCACTTCCAGTGTCCCCTAAAAGTAACTGCAGAGATTGAGATTTAGAGAAGTCAAATGACTGACCCAAAGCTGTACAGCAAGTAGATAGTGGAATCACTATTTATATCCAAAGCTTCAGTGCATGTTCCCATAAGACTGAAACTGTACAAAAAAATTCCAGGTTTTCCCACCAAGAAGACTGAAGAGTTTTGTGGTTGTTTTGTTGTTTTCTCAACATATCATCTTTATTCTATTTTAAAGGTGAGAAATATTCTTTCTCAGCCAAAACAAGTTTGTCTCTGTTGGTGGGTGGGAATCAGAAGTTCTGTTCTGTACATGTAGATATATAGGTGCTCCTTTCCCACTTTCTTCTTGAGTCAAGTAGGGTATTTTCAGTGTCAAGTCACAGAAAACCTAGTAAAAAATGGTTTAAATGATGAGGCAAATTATTAACTCACTAAAAAAAATTCTGAAGTTGAGTGATTCCAGAGTAGTTGAATTCCGCAGCTTTACAGCCTCATCAAGAACCCATGTCCTTTTCATCTTTCCTCTCTACCATCCTTGGTCGGTTGACATTTATCCTCAGACATTTCTCCTACAATTGACATTGACAGACGGTAAGCATTCCATCCTCAGTCAACTATGTCGAAAGTCAGAAGAAAGAATAGCTCTTCTTTGTGCCTCTTCTTTAAGATGATGAACCCTTTCCCAAAAACCCCCTAGGAATTCTTCTTCTAATAGCTCATTGACTAGAATGTATCACATGCCCAATTGCTGACAAGGGTGATTGGAATTTTCATGATTACTTTAGATTAATCAAGAGTTATCCCTTCAAATGAAAAGGGGCCTAATTTCTTAAAAAGTACATGAATGCCTGATACCTGAAAAGCAACAGGGTACCATTAAGAAGGAAGATGGTTGCAGTTACATAGGAAATCAATAGTGTCTGCTACATTTCTCCAACCTAGCCACTCATATAAGTCAGCATCAGACATATTTATTTATGAGAGACCAAAATTGAGGAAAAGTTAAATCATTTTAGTTATCTCAATGTACCGTACAGCTTCCATTTTAAATGAAGAACAGGATAAAGTCTGTAGATTCCTAAATGCCAATAACAAACATTTTAGGAATTGTAATGACAAATGAATAATTCTTTTTTCTTTCAATCTCTTTTGGTACAAACTCAGGTAAAGAAAGTTACAAATCTTTACCCATGCTTGTAAATCAGTGATTACTTTGTTTTCTATCTGTAGTCTTTATTGCTGATTCATTAAACAAACTAAATTTAGTCAGGTGTCAATTATAATGATCATTTTCTACCTCCAAATGATTAAGGTTTTCATCTTTTTAAATTGCCTCATTAACTTGAATATCATTCATTATGCTTCACTTGTTCCCATAAATTTATTTAAATATTTTCATAAATTATAAAAGGCTTTTGTATAACAAAAGCATGTGTGACTCTGAACTGACTTGTCTCAAAACAAAAGCTAAAACATTAAAATCTAGTAAAATTCTAATAATTATTATAACTCACAGCATTTAGTGTATGCTATACACTATTCTAAGTTTTTACATATATCAATTCATTTAATATTCCCCAAAAACTTATACGGTAAGTAGTTTTACTATCCTTATTTTACAAGTGAAAAAACTAAGAAACAGGTTAAGTAACTTGTCCAAAGTTGACAAGATAATAAGGGTCAGAGCTAGGATCTAAATTCAGGTGGTCTGTTTCCAGAGTCCGGTACTTAATCAGCACAAATGGTAAGAAAGACTTCTTATCTTAACTTTTATACTGAGGATTCTCATACGAACATTAAGAAGTTTATTTTATCTAAAAAGCTTTATTTAAATAAGTTTTAAATAGTCTATTAGGAAATATCTTAAAGAGGTTTGCAGTTATCTAATAATAACCAAATGACCATATGAAGTAAAGACCCATTTAACACATTATCTTAAAATCCCTTTATTTAACAGCTCTCTGATTAAGTTGGAGAAACTATTGGACATAAGGAAATTGCTCTATTTATCTCTTGTTGTAACAGAAATTCCTACGTAATTTAAACATTAAAAACATATCAGCGATATGGCAGAATAGGAAGTCTCAGCCCTTTTCCCCCACAAAAACACCAAATTAACAAAGATATACTGGCCCAAATACCTTTATGAGATTTCTAGAATTCAGTTAAGAAGTTACAGTATCCCGCCCTAAGCACAAAGCCAAGAATACACACATTGAAATGGGAAAGAAAAGTAATTTCACTTTATCCACGTCAGCCCCTTTTCCCAAGACAGCACAGCTCACAGCTCAGCACCAGGGGAGAACACCCCCACCCCTAATTACTGGTGGGGAAGTAAGTACCCTGTTTCCCCGAAAATAAGACCTAGTCAGACAATCAGCTCTAATGCGTCTTTTGGAGCAAAAATTAATATGAGACCTGGTTTTATTTTACTATAATATAAGGCCAGGTCTTACATAATATAATATAAGACTGGGTCTTATATTAATTTTTGCTCCAAAAGACGCATTAGAGCTGATTGTCCAGCTAGGTCTTATTTTCAGGGAAACACAGTATATAGAGCGAAGCTTGCATCCAACATCCTGGCTTTTCAAAGGGCTGCCCAAGGGACTGATTTCTGTCTTGCCTCATTCAGAGCACTGGTGGAACTGGCATAGTTTGGATGCATTGGGGCCACTGAGAACAAATGAGTGGGGGGGGCAGCTTGCTACAGCCAGTACAGCTAGCTAACCAATGGGGAAAGGATAGTCTTCAATCAATCGTGTTGGGAAAACTGAATATCCACAAGCAAAAGCATGAACTTGGACCCTTACCTTACACTGTACACAACAGTATACTAAAAATGGATTAAAGGCTTAAAAATAAGATCTGAACCTCTAAGGCTCCTAGAAGAAAACATAAAGGAACAGCTGTATATTATTAGTCTTGGCAATGATTTCCTGAATATGATGAAAAGCACAGCCAACAAAAGCAAAAATAGACAAGTGAGACTATATCAAACTGAAACCTTCTGCACAGTAAAGAAACAATCAACAGAGTGAAAAGGCAACAAATGGAGAGGAAAAAATAATTGGAAACCATCTATCTCATAAGGACTTAAGTGCCAAAATATATAAGGAACTCATACAACTCAACAACAACAATAAAAACAACCTGACTAAAAAATAGGTGAAGGATTTGAATAGACATTTCTCCAAAGAAGATACACAAAAGGCCAACAGAAATATAAAAAAGATTCTAAATGTCACTAATCATCAGGGAAATGCTAATTAAAACCACAATGAGATACCACCTGACACCTGTTAGATGGCCATTATCAAAAGAAAGAGAGGGAGGGAGGGAAGGAAGGAAGGAAGGAAGGAAGGAAGGAAGGAAGGAAGGAAGGAAGGAAGGAAGGAAGGAAGGAAGGAAGGAAATAACAAGTGTTGGCAAGTATGTGGAGAAATTGGGACCCATATTCACTGTTGGTAGAAATGTAAAATGGTAGAGCTGCAATGGAAAACAGTATGGAAGTTACTCAAAAAAATTAAAAGTATAACTGCCATACGATCCATTAATCCCACTTCTGGGTATTTATCCAAAAGAATTGAAATTAGGATCTCAAAGAGATATTTGCCTTCCAATGTTCATTGCAACATTATTCACAACAGCCAAGAGATGGAAACCACCTACATGGCTGTCAATGGACAAATAGATAAACAAAATGTGATATATGCATACATTAGAATATTATTCAGCCATAAAAAAAGATATTATATCATAAGCTACGATATGGGTGAACTTGGAAGACATTATGCTAAGTGAAATAAGCCAGTCACAGAAGGACAAACACTGCATGATTCAATGTATATGAGCTATCTAAAGTAATCAAACCTCTAGAAGCAGAAAGCAGAATGGTGGTTTCCAGGGGCTGGAAGAGGGATGGGAAGTTGGGTATAGAATCCCTGTTGGCAGTCATCCAAAGGAACAGAGAGATCAGTAATCATCAAAATTGGTGTAATATTGAACCGTTTCAAACCAATACATACATTTATGTATTTATGCCAAGAAAAAGCACTATGTACCCATTAAAAATAGGACATTATTGAATAAATGAAGTATATTTGAAACATTAAAAAACATAAAAAGGAATGACTTATCAGAAAAAAAACACTGAACTTTGAATGAAAAGCTAGGTTTTCACAAGTGACTCTTGTCAAGTAGCTTAATCTGTCTAAAACTAGTTCTTTGAATTGCCTTGTCCCCCAGCCTCAAAGTTCAGAGTCTTTGGCTCTGCTCTGTTGGCCCCTCTGCCTGGGATGCCCTTAATCCTATTTCATGGTCTGAATCCTAACGAGTCATTAAGATTTGTCTGGGAAAGATGCCCTCTGTCCCAAGGCAGAACTGATCAACAATCTCAGATTTCACCACATCCATAATTCCTGTAGAACTTTTTGATCACATCTGTATGATTTCATTAAACGTGAGAGAAAAGGATAAACTAGAATTAAAAAGGCCTCTTCTCACAGTTTGAGGAAAGGTCAGTCTCTTCTCAAAAAAGGCTAAATGCCTTTTAGATTTAGCTCATGGAATCAAACATGAACCCAAGTCAGAGTTAATATTAGGATCACAGAATTCACCACACTGAAATCGTAAACAGGACAAAAAACCAGAATCAAGATCAGACATTAAGCAGGAACATAATTTAGGTTTTCACTCTCATGTCTCACTGGGGCTCAGGGCAGAGATCAAATCAGACAGTAAAGTAAAATAGAAGAGCTCCATGAACAATGGTGCAGGACAAGATGTGCGTGTAGGCTTCTTGGTTTGGGACTAATCCAATGACAATCAAGCGTCTGATCTGATGGAGGGCCAGGCATACTGGTTGATGTGTGTCCACACTAGACAATCATCACAACTAGAGTCCCCTTCATGACATTCTCATTTGAGCTCCATGAGGGAAGGTGTTCCAGTCTTTCGTTGTTTTTTTCCTGTTGTATTCCTAGCTCTTATAATACTACCTGGTCCCTTATTGATACTCAATAAATATTGGTTGGAAAAATGAATAGATAACTTGCAAATTAAGGTTTGAATATTGGCTCTTAATAGGTGTGTTCCTTTGATTAATCTGTGAAGCCTTCACTCTCATATCCTTGAAAGGATACATGTGAGACTGAGATAAGAAATCTAAGTACCTAGCAGACTGCGTGGCATATAGGAGTTGGTAAATAAAATTGATTCATTTGCCTTTTCCCCCTTAATTTGCTGTTTTAATTATTGTGACTATTATTTAAAGCAATAGTATGATTTTTTGAAACTATGAAACTTTGAAGATAATTTGCTTAGAGCAGTGAAAAATTCTCCAAATTCTGTCCCAATTAAATAAATTTGAGTTGTGGGAAATTTTAATATATTTATTTGTTATTTTTAGGGAAAAATCAAACATAATATTTCCAGATAAAGATTTCTTTCTTGCTGCTCAATTCTTTAGCATTATCATTTTTACCTTTGCCAGTGGTAACCATAACAGAATTCAGGATTAGTGACGATTATGCATATTTTGTCTGTATGGCAGCTAACACTCTGTAAGTCTGGACTTACAAAGTAATACATGGAAGATTCAAAGACAATGATGAATTCACAGCTGTGTTTCCTCTTATACATAATTAGAGCCTCAAGAAATGATCTATTTTAACATGAACAAGATTCTTTTTGTAAGAAAAGACAGATGGAGCCAAGAAGGCAAATAAGAATAGTGTGATTTCAACATGCATTATAAAAGATTTACAGAAATCTTTCCCAAGTTGGGTTGTAAAGTAAAAGAGCCATATGAACCACATCAAAAAGTTAAACTTCCACATTTTCCACACACAAATGTACATTTTAAAATAAAATAAAAAACAATGTTGTTCAAGCCATTAATAAACATAAGAATAGTTATCCTAAATATAAGCACAACGTATATAAACCAATTATGGTTTCGTCTAGCCAGTGTCATTTGCTCTCCTACTTGTAACAGGGCTCTGCTTCCCTCCACGTGTAAGTGATCTGACAATGTATGCCTGGGCTGAGCACTGTATCTCTATTTTTCACTGCAGTGGCTGGCTCAGGTGTGGTTGCTAACAAGGTGGACAAATCAGGGGTCATCTCTGGCCTTCTCCTAAGTGGAATTAGCAAAGCAGAGCCTCCTTTCCCTCTTGGGACCCAGGTGTCATATTCCTATCCATGAAACGGCACAAATGACAGACAAAATGTGGAGAATCCTGGAGTTCTGATGTTCTCGTCCTGAGTCTTCCCGTGTGGCCAGGTCCCACGCACTCCTCCATCAACCATCTGAGCTATCCCAGTATCATTCTAATAAATCTTCCATTTTTGCTAAAGCGAATTTGAGCCAGATTTCGGTGCTTACTAATGAAAGAGTACATATGTACAGCAGTGCCCTGGCTCTTGGTACCAGTTACCCCCAAATTAATGAGTCATTTTGTATGTATTGGTTTGAAAACTAAAGTGTGGTTGCTTTCTATATATGAATACACAGAAGCAAAGTAGATCATGCTCTGTTTTGCCAGCCCAACGAAGAAAATTGGTTTGAAATATTTTTTCCCATAGAGAAGACTATTTGAAGTTTATTATGCATTACAGGAAATGGGGCTAGAGATAACTATAATTGATATCATCATGTAATTTTCATTTCTGCTCACATTTCTCGAGCTAATATGTCAAGAAAAATGAATAGTTGTAATCTCTCAAAATACAATCAAAATTGTTGTGTATTTTTGTTTCAACGTGCAATCCCCTGCTTTCTTCTTTTTTTTAATATAATTTATTTTTTAAATTTATTGGGGTGACAATTGTTAGTAAAATTACATAGATTTCAGGTGTACAATTCTGTATTACATCATCTATAAATCCCATTGTGTGTTCACCACCCAGAGTCAGTTCTCCTTCCATCACCATGTATTTGATCCCCCTTACCCTCATCTCCCACCCCTTTCCCCCCTTACCCTCTGGTCCCTGCTTTCTTCTTAAGTGAGATGTCCCCTGACAGGATGCCTTGCTTGCTGAACTGGGTGATCTGTGGGTGTACACAAGAGAGGAGACCCTAAAGAGAGCTGGCACAGGGAGATGTCTCGAATTAAGAAACGGCTGTAAGCAGCAAAGGAGGAGAGGATAGGAGGCAGTGGGTAGACATGTAGTTGAGGTGGATCTTGGCTAAAGAATTGCTAGAGGAGTTTGGAAATGTTTGATGGGGATTTTGACCAGGTATTATGAACTGTTGTACTATAGTACACCTTTTTTTAAAATCTGTTTATCCACAGAATCCTCAGTAAAATCCATATTCCTTGCTAATGCTTTGTGAAGCTGGATTTATTGTTGCAGGCTGTGACAGTGTCATTTCTTGATTCAATGTGGTCACAGGGGGAAAAAATGAAAAACAAAGGTTTCCCATAAGAACGTGGTCACATCTGTTTTCAGTTGTAAGTAATAATAATAGTTCTTCATAATACAATATTGACTGTATAGGGTCTGATCATCAGAGACTTGGTACTTCCAACTAAATCTCCAAATTTTGGAACTGTTTGCGTTAAGTATTGCTGATTTTTGAAGAGAGGAAAATGAAGTGACTGTCTTTAGGTACTTTGAAGTAGAAAAACAAACATGTTGAAGGCACCATCTACAAATCTTAAGTAAGGAATTATCTATAAATGACTTTATCTTGGAGACTTGGTCAAATACTGTGCATCTTAATCGACACCAATTTAAATGATCATTACAGCAAAATGCATTTAATTACACATGTTGGCAGTCTGTGCCATTTATAAGCAAACAAAATCACCATTATGATGGTGTCTTTTTTTTTTCTTCTGTTTCCCGTGGAACTCAGAACACATTCTCACGAGCACACTTAACATCAATTCTAAACCTTCTCCAGGACAAAGTGGTTTTTAAAGTTTCAAGGAACAATTGTATGGCCATATCTTAGACATGAATGGTTTACCATTCGGGAACTTGAAAATATCACTCAGAATCAGGATCTTGGTCTGAGAAACTACAATAAGATTCTTTGTCTTTGCCGCAAACCCTTGTCTCTTTCCTATTTTTCTGTTTTATTTCTCAAACTGGGGAAAATAAAGAACTGAAACAAGAGCTACCAGAAGACAGAATGATAACTAGTTTACCATTGTATTTTCTTTTTTAGAAATACTACTTGAGTAAATAAGTGTGTTGCTACTTCACTAATAGTGGCTCCAAGAATTATCCTACACGCTACTCAGACTAAGAGATGGACATACACAGAGGGAAAGAGAGAGGCTCATAATTTATATTATAGAATGCATTGTGGGCAGAAAACTAGATAATGTTGATTTCTCTTTGAAAAACTTGATTACTTTCTTTGAGAAGTTTAAAGTATTAGCATGTGTTTTTCCCTTTTCTCCTTTTTTCACCACAATGAAAATACACTATACCCTGTGCCATAAAAGTACAGGGTTCTGAGTTACAATAAGTAATCTGAATACTAAGGTTTCTCTATGCCATATTTATAGGGTATGTATATCCTTGGTTCAAATAATTCAATCCTGGAAGCAATCTGGATTTCAATAAGTTTCATTAAAATTATGTAAACAGCTGGGGTTCTCAAAATTCAATAGATAATGATATTTCTACAAGTGCTTCATACTGTTTATAGGCTTAGTTATAACTAGCCACTTTGTTACAAATACCATGCTGTTGTCATAGCAACTTTGGAGAAGGTCATGATGAATGGAAAATTGAGTTGGTGGCAACCTAAAGTGATAATTTAATAATGACTGCAGTAATGCCTGCTGGGAGGACAATGTCAAAAATTAGGGGACTGTGCTAATTGTCCAGATGGTAGGCTTATTTGGTCCTTAATCTTAGCAAGCTAAAACAGAATATATCTGAACACATAGTTCTTGCATTCACTCTATTATTACCTACAATTTTGTTTTAAAGAACAATACTTCTGAGGCTGGTATATAAATAACATGAACTACATTTCTACACTTTCAACAATTTTTTTTCATTTTCTTCCAAATGTGGAGCCAGTATACATCTTTAATTTTCATATTTATAGTCACTGGTCTAGAAAAATAAAAACCTTATTTTTCATTTATAGAAAAAGTCTCCACTGAAACAGTTATTTCACATGTAGCACAGAGGCACTGAGCACAGAGTAAATTTTCTTTCAATGTTTCTCTTTACTACTTTAGAAAATGAATATCCTTTAAACTTTTTTTCTGACTTCTTAATGTGGAGATCTGAATGCGAATATCATTCTAAGTTTGAAAATCAGAACATGACTTTCATTTGGAAATTATATCTAAAGATACTGTTGTGAATAGTTACTGAAAGTCATTAATTATTTATTGATGTTCCATTTATAATTATCTAATTAAGTGAAATAACTATCAAATCGTCTAATGAAGGAAAAGTAAATGGACATGCCTCACTTTCAGGCAACAACAGCCAGCGAAGGCTGCCATAGACATTTCTCTAAAATCTACAGATAAGGAATCACACCTCAGCCAATGGTTAGTACCATGTTTCCTTTTTTTTTAAAGTATCTTATCCTAAATTTCATATCAAGATAAATTGACAATTTTTAAGACAATAAAACTCAATTCTTAAAAAAAAAAAATCTTCAACAGAGATCTTTTTAAAGGAATCTGGATCCAAGTTAAGAGAACAGTCCTAAGTCCTAAGAAGACACCTGGGCAGCGGGTATAGCTGGGCCACTGATTCAGATTGGTCTAGAATGATAACTTACTCAGCAAGCGTGCTCTCCAGGAGAGCAACAATTCGGATAATTTACAGCATAGAAATAATTGAGGACATGGAAACACTTTTTCAGTTAGAAAGTAGGCAATTAGAAATTTCTCTATCTGAAGCATGTAAAACTGTCATAAGAATGTTGTCTTTTGAAAACCCAAGGCAATCAAAAACATGACTTTTAAGCATGTGGCAACGTATAAGAAAGGAGAATCTAGTTAAACATATTTGACCTTGTCAGGAACCAGGCCATTAGTGAAGGAATCTCACACTAATATACTACTTAAAGTAGTGAACAATATTGACGTAGATCATTAATAATGAAAATGCCATTTACAAGTTGTCAAATGTTCAAGTCAGCCAATGGAAAAAGCACGAAAGTCGCAGGGAACACAATGTAAATGTTAATAATTTTAAAGCTGAAATGCTAAAATTATAGCTGTTAGAAAGAGGCAATTGGAAGGGGCGAGGGAAGGGAGGAAATGGAAGCAAGGGCAGGTACGCCACATTATACATCCTCTCACAGAGTAGGGAGTCAAGATACAGACTGTGATCAATGGAACCATAAGGAGAGTATGTGATTTAAAGTTAACAAAGCTAACCAACATAAGGACTAAAAAGAAGCTAATTTTCAAACACTGAGCAAAAGAGAGGGAAACTGAAGCTGTAATATACGTGACCTATAGCTTTATTTTTCTTGTTACAGTGGAAGAATCAGACATTGTATAAATTCAAAAGATAGAAGTATTTACAGTTAAGGAAGTAATTACTAAAACTTAAAAGAGTAGAGAGCTTTTTGAAATGTGACTTTTCTGAATATTTTTATTTTCACAATGTGTATCTGTTTTATTTTTAAATTTAGAGAACACAGAATTAAATTCACAAATATGTTTCCAACTTAAAAAAACACACTATTCTTCTGTAAAGGTAAGCTTTTAAGCTATATTTCTATTACAGATAGACTCCTTATTGATTGGTTTCAAAACACTTCTCATTGGCAGAACTTAATTTACTCTTAAGAGCTACTGGATCCATAGAATAGACTTCCTAGGCTGGCTTTGTAAAGAAAAACGTCATAATACTGCTTGCTCATCATCACAGTCCTTTCAGGGGCATCAGCCCCTTCAAAGTATGAGGCTTTTGACCAATCTACTCCCTATAGGCCTTAAAGAGTGACAATGCCAGAGAATTTGAACAATACATAAAGGACAAACAAAACTGAGATGAATGCTTAAGTATATATAAAGTCTATCCCACAACTGTGAAGTTGTTTCCTTACTGTTTTTTTAAATAACTTTTTTCAAGGGAAACATTCATCTTATGAGAAACAGGTACACAGGTTCAAAATATTTCCTCAAGAGATTAGAAAAGAAAAAGTGAAAGTAAATCCATATGTAGGAATATGGTTTTGAATAAAGTTTGATATCAAACCAAACTATTATATTTAACCTATATTGCTACCATCAAATATTATTAACCAAGAAATTCTTATCTATATGTGTTACATGATGCACACACAATCTAACACTATAAGTATAATAATTAAGATTTGGAAAATCTGAAAATTTCCCATTAAGTGTATTTCTTTAAATTTTTTTTAACTAAAAAGAGATTTTTGTGTCCTGCAGTGGTGTATCAAATTTTTTTTTCTTATTCAGAATCTTCTGCACATATATGCAAACACAAACTTTTCAATGCAAATTTCCCAAAGAAGAGCTTCTGTGTCCTTAACATAACCACTTTGTTTAGAAGAGTCTTGAATAGTAAGAAAGATATGAGGTTTTCACAATCAGAAACCAGAGGGTTCTTTTCTCCTGTCAATCGTCAGTTCTATAAACTTATGTATATCACATAACCTTTCTAAGCTGCGGTTCCAATTCCTGAAAATAAGTTTAACATCTGTTCCTTCTACCTCCTGAAATTCTTTTCATGAAAAAAATGAAACAATGTTTGCTGAAGTGCTTTGAAAATATTATAATAAGATGCCATGTAAACTGCATTATAAGTGTTGTTATTATACCTAGAGCTTACTTTTATATATATATATATATATATATATAGACACTTTTTTCCATCAATTGAGGGACAGGCCATTTAAAAGAGAAATAGAAAGTACAAAGAAATAAAATATTACCCAAAGGTCCTTTCTTAGCTCTGATTAAAACAGGCATTTGAGAAATCCAATACAAAAAGTTCAGCACTTGTAAATCCTGGGTTATTTTTCCTTATGATATTAAAGAGCATCAACTTTTTATCACACAAGGAGATAACAGAAAACCAGTGTGTATTCCTAAAGCTATATTATTCCTATTCTTTCCTGCTACATGTTGAAAGAACTAAGTCCTGGAAAATCAGACTAAGAAGTAGAGATGGACATGACATTTGCTTACTTCAACTTTTTCTGGCTATAGTTTGATTTCCTTCTTTTATTTCTTCAAATATTAAATATGATTCTAATATGTAAAGTCTTGGTCAATTTGATTTTTCAGTCTTTCTGCCTTTTCTCATTCAAGTGTCTGGTTTCCTTGCACGCTCTGTGATTTTTTTCTGTAACTTTATATATTTCTTGAATCTCTTTATCTATGAGAAACTGTTGATATCTGATATAAAGTTGGATTTTTTTTCAGAAAAGGTATGTATTTGCTTCTGCCAGGTAATGCAGGGTCTACCAACCACAAACTCTAGTTTCAAGATATTCTTAATATAGTTTTTTAACCATCCAAATAGTGTGAATTTGTAGGCTACAAACCCAACTGAGAACTTGTTATAATTATGCATTCTCAGAGATAAATTTTCCTCCTTTACCCAGTGTCAACCTTCAAGACAGGTAATTTTGCTTTCAATTTTCTGGAATTTGGGGTTAGCGGACTTATTTCTAGTTCTTACATTGGGTATGTAGCCACTTGCAGTCCTATTTATACAAGAAAGTCTTAAATGTTGATCCTCCACAGTGATGGATGTAACACTTTGTTTCATTTCCTTCATGAGCTAATGGATGATGTAACCACCTCCCCAAGTCCTCACCTCTTACATAATCACCTCGGGGATTAGGATTTCAACATACGAATTTTGAGGGACACAAATATTCAGTCTATAGCAACGAGGAAAAATTTCCAGTAGTATCATGGGCTGAAGTGGGAAACAAAAGTGAAGGAATACAGGCCAGTAGAAAGAATCCAGATCAGTGAGGCTATAACAAAACGATGTCATTGGCATACAGCTTTTAGGAAAAGAGAAGTAAAACCATGATGTATAAGCCAAGAAATGTAAACAGAATACTAGAATTAAGACCCACAAACTATTGCTATTGAATTCCCTGATGCCATCTTGAATACAAAACCATCTTATAACATTAGTCTTCATGAGGCTGCTTTTTAGAGATTCCCTTTGTCAATCCCTATGTTTCTGTTTCCTTGTAAGAAATCTCCTTACTTGAACTAGTTTGATCATATCTCTCTATAATCTATCTCATTACAAGAGCTTACTTTGTAAACTAAAATGACTGCTAGGTTCTACTATAAAGAAGCATTATCACCAAATAATTATTGTGAAATGTTTACATCGTTGTTAATAAGTTGGATCATAAAAAATGGCTGATATTCGACTATGTTTTTACCCACAAATGTGACAGTTTTACCTAATAATATAAAAGCTACTTAAGAGAAAAACTTTGCCTGTTTTGTTTCCAGCTCTATCTCCAGGATCCAGAAAAATTCTTATTACATGGTGGACTCTCAATATATGTTTGATGAATGAATGAGTTAATAATAAGCCAACTCTGCTTTGTGGCTGTTGCCAACCTAATATCCTTCTTCCTTAAAAGAAGAACCCCCATTTGGGGGAAAGAGGCTGAGGGACAGAAATGAGTTCAGCAAAAATACTCAATTTCCCAGTCATCTTTGTATCAAGCAAAAGCCTACTGAGAGTTTAGTTAAGCTACTTCATGATATTGCTGCCTTGGAGTCCATTTTGTTTGGCCAAGCGGCCTGCAAGGACTTAAACTGACACTAGTTCTAACATGCAAGCACATGACCTAGATAGCAGTCCACAGAGTCACAGCAAATGTTAAGTTCCTGATACAAATTCCCCAACACTCCTTGTTGTCACAGTCTCCCCAAGCTTTCCAGTGCCTATATGCTTTATGTTCTCCTTAGATAGACCGCCCCATTCTTTTCAAAACTCCTTTCTTTTGCTTTGAATTGACCAATCTGAATCTGACCCTAACCGAGGAACTCCAAAGCACTCCACCCATGGATCCTAATAAAGGCATGCATCCCAGGTCCTGTCTCTCTGTCTGCACTCTGCCTTGAACTCCCTGTGTGGCCTCTCTCTACACATGCCATGTACTTCCTCCAGGCTCTGTGAGTAATAAACTTCTCTATCTCAGTTTCTCTTGTGGTCTCTTGTTGAACTTCAGCTCACCATCTGGCACCCTGTGGCACATTTAACAAATGTTAATTTCACAAAGTCATAACAAAGCCTCATGATACTATTACAGCAGAGTTATACATGGTGCTTTCAGGAAAACTATTTTAAAGACACCAACTTGTCAGTACATTTTACTATTTGCTCTTCCCTCCTCCTGCAGACGAGGTCTAGAGATGGAACAGCCGCCATCATGTTTCTATGAGGCAACAAACACGGTAACAGGAAATTTCAAATTAAGAATATCAGAATAGAAACATGGAAAGGCCTTGAGTCTCTGATACCATTTTTGGTTACCAAATCAATCATGGACTACCTGTATTAGAACTTCTTGTTTTGTGAGACAAGGCCTAATACTTAGAGAATGATAAGGCTCTCTAAATGAAGAATTTGACACATAATCAGAAGACCTAAATTATTATACCCATAACAACTGCAGAATCATTTAAAATATGGTGATAGCAACATCAAATAAATCTTAGATTGTACTTATATTTCATTTCTACTATATAATGATTAAAGTATCTATTGTATTTTAATAGAAATTAAACTATGTTGGTTTAGGAATCTACATATTCATGTCCTTTGCTTTTTTTATAAAACTGTATTATTTCTTTGAAAAAAATTATACATAAAGATGGTCAAAATGCAAAAGGTATAAAAGACGTTACAGTGAAAATTAATTTTCCCTGCCTCCCATTTCCCTCTCCAGTCAACCACTGTTACCAGTTTCTTGAACAACCTACACCAGAGTTAATCTTTGACTTTACAAACATGTATATTAAAGGATTTCAAGAAGGGAATAGTGAAAAGTGGCAGTACTGCTGAGAGACTGAAGAAGATGATGACAGAAAAATGCTCACTGGCTTTGGAAATACGAAAGTTTCTGGTGATTCTGACAAGAGAAGTTTCCAAAGAGTGTTGAAGGCAGACATCAGATGACGGCATGGAAAAAAAGCACACAGCAGGTTTTCTAAACTGCTTGGATTGAGTAATTAACTGAAGATTTACATTTATCAAATATATTTCAATTATATTTTAATAGCAATACATCATTATGAAATTAAATAATTAGTAATTCATTTTAAGAAAGTTCATCAAGCTTTTCCACAAAGGGCAAATCAAGAAATTACTCTTAGAATGTCAATGAGCTTGTGAGAAAAATAATTGACACTCAAGAGATTAAAAAATTATAGCACACTTTTCTTTTCTGACCAGTAATAATATATTCATAAATATAAGAAGAGACTGTTTACTTAAAAACTAACACTTCACCAAGTCTTCTTCACTGGACGTTTTTCTTTCTCGTTCCATATGTTCTTTTGTTACCAAATTCACTCTCATGGTTTCTATTATCTACTCTCCTCTGAAACTATAGAATCTACATCTCCAGTCTGTCTCTCTCCTATTAAACAGATCTACATTAAGAGTTCCCTGGTAGACAATACTATTTCATCCCACATTCACAATGGCTGTAAATTCAATGTGTTTACAATTGAACTCGTTTTCCCCATCAAATCTAGTATCTCATCCCCATTTTACATCTTCATGAGTTACACTATCATCCATCTAGTTGTCCAAATCAGAAACCTAGGGGCTAATTCTGACCATTCCTTTTTCTTTACCTCACTTATCCAACAGCAATTACCAAGATATGTTAACTCTACCTCCTTAATAGCTCCCAAGTTGGTCTTATATAAATCTATAGGATTCCATCTTCATTGCAAAATGGACTAAGGCCTTCTTCATTTCTGACCTGGATAATAGTAATCACTTCCATTATTTGACTTTTAAAAACATCCTTAACACTGTTGCCTCAATGGTCTTTCTATGACATATGCCTAATCATACATACATACTTGTCTTCTCAAAAAACTTCACTGTTGCCAGATTAAGATCCAAATCCCTTAGCATGGCAATACAGCCCTTCTACCATCTGGACCTTAAACATGAGTTTATCTTCCATTACCTGCACATTTAGACACATGTCCACCATTTTTTCAGGTGCGAGGCATGCTCTGCTTCTACTCTTGCTGCGCTGCTGATTAAATATTTGCAATACAATCCCTAAAGGTAGCAATACTTCCCTTAGGAAAAAATATATATTTGAAAGCATAATGTATGTCATAAGAGCTTTGTAAATGCAAAAGCACCGTGGAAATATGTTTGAGTATTTTTACTAAAAGTTTCGATGAGAATAGTAAATCAGAATTGCCCATAGTTAAGCATTTGCCAATAGTTTACATTCTTTGGGACCTAGATCCTGTGTTTCATAGCATGACTAATGTAAACAACTAGAAGCCCCAATTTGCTCAGCCCATGAGGACAAGAGCCAGCATTAACTTCAGATACATGAAACAGGCTGCAAATACGCCTGAGGCCTGATCTTAGTTCCAGAACATTGGTAGTAACAAGCTTTTTCAAAAGTGGAGTGCAAAAGGAGTCCATAGCAGTTCAGCCACGAAAATACTTTTCAGGGCTTTTGGAAATCCTGACACCAAAATCTTTACAGATCAGTCAGCACTTCAGAGTTTTAACACTTTTCTTTCTCTTTATTTGGGGGAGAAGTTAATGATATAAAGGGTATCTGTCCATTTTTACTCACCCTTTGTATCATTTATCCCCCTGCCCAAAAAACCTGCATTGATACCCTATTCTCCAATTCTTTCAGGGGCATGTGAAATGGTTATGTGGAGCAGGAGAACCAAGTTGATTTGAGCCGTGGGGTTGGGGGTTTGTACAGAAAGGACCAGATAAAGCAGTTGAAACATTTTCAGAGGTGGCTTTCTTATTTCTTTAAGATGCAAAATAATCCAAATAGCCTCACGGTATTTATTTCTCAATATTACTTCTTTAAAAATTTTTGTGGGTTTTTAGAACCTAAATATATTTTTAGGTCTGTTCGAACATGTTGAACAAGGGAAGAATTAATTTAAGTTATAATTATAGAAATATGGTCCCTTCAAATGTTAATATCAAAATTATTTTAAAAATTAATCTGTGATATCCTTGGATTGGCACATGATGAAAATAACTTTAAACTGCTCTAAAAAATATAGCCATAAGCATAGCAGCATAAAATTACAGAATGTGCCTCTTCTTAAATTGATGCTTATTATTCTTTGCCAAAGGGATGTTTATCTTTTCCGTAACTCTGAAACGCTGAAATAAATCTAGTTTTGAATATGAGAAATCATTTGCTTTGATAAAATACTTTATTTGTAGACATAACCTTATCAGCTTGCTCTTGTTAAGTAGACTGTTCATGCTGCTCAACAAGAATTGAGGACAAGTGGGGAAAAAAAGGTGGAATTATATTAGGTGCAATAAATGTTTCAGTAATAATGATATACTCATTAACTAAATAAATTGACATTGAAAATTAGAACTCATTACACCATAGGCCTTGGTTTTATCCTGGAAGTTATCTATTGACATTTACTGGAGTCACCTACAGAAAGCCACATAAACTCTAATGGAAAACAACATTGAATAGAATAAGATAGTCCACATTTTCCCAGCTAGAAGAGCCCCTTTAAAACAGTTATGTGTCCCATATGAATTAACTCAAATGAACAAATATCTACTTATCACATTTATTAAACAGAATATTTAACACAATATTAATTGGTATCACTTTTTCCCACCTTGACATTTCATCAATTTTATTTAAACATGCATCTCTGATATTAGTACCTTTATCATTTCCAAATAACTTTTTGAGGCATCCAACACAGTTGTCCAGAATATATATTTTCATTTCCATCTAAGTTGTTAGACGTAAAACTATTTTGGAATTGGAAAGGCTGCCACTGGAAATTCTATCTCAAGTTACACTGATCTTTGCATAACATTAAGACTTTATAAAGAAATTAGTTCTATAGGTTTTTACTCATAATTTATACAATGTTACTATGTTTTGTCACATGGAACATCCAACCAGGAATATACATGTGACACAATACACCCAGTAATAATTGCTATTTATATGCTAATATTTTTGCTTCTATTTTTACTGATTTTACCAGATGATCTCTGAGAACAAGCATTAATTGAAATTAGTTCATGGTACTGTATTTTTCTTCAACAGTATTTTATTACTTTAAATAAAATAACTGAAAGTGCCTATAACGAGAAATTTCACAAACACTTGAATATACTATAAACATTTTCTTTTTTCTTTTTTTTTTTTTTTTACAGGACTTTATTGGGGAACAGTGTGTACTTCCAGTACTTTTTTCCAAGTCAAGTTGTTGTCCTTTCAGTCTTAGTTGTGGAGGGCGCAGCGCAGCTCCAGGTCCAGTTGCCGTTACTAGTTGCAGGGGGCGCAGCCCACCATCCCTTGCGGGAGTCGAACCTGGCAACCTTGTGGTTGAGAGGGCGCACTCCAACCAACTGAGCCATCCAGGAGCTCAGCGGCAGTTCAACTCAAGGTGCCGCATTCAATCTTAGTTGCAGGGGGCTGAGCCCACCATCCCTTGAGGGACTTATAAACATTTTCTGAGTGATGATATCGCCAGAAAATTATATTAGTACATAAAAATAAGTAATTTATTATATGAAAAAAAATGTTATAAATATAGGTTCCCTGACAATATATAAATTTGTATTTTTACATCTGTTCAGAGCAGCATTGAATAATCATATTGACTATTCTTTTTTTCTCTCTACCAAACTGAATTCTAAATAGCCTTCAGATCCAGTTCTATTCCTGCTTTTCTCCATATATATTCCCTGTTGCAGCCTACAGTGATCTCTCCCCTCTGAGAATTCCTACACCATTTGCTGTCTATGATAATGATTCATAATTTATGCAATTCTGTATTGTTTTCCAATTCTTTAATGTTAGATAAGTTTCATTTCTCCACTTTGTTGATTTGATACATTATCTGACACTACTTTTTCCTCCTATACACCACTTACCATATTGTTTTCCATAGTTGAATTACTAAATAAGTGCTCATTTATTGTGAACTATGTTTAGTCAGTTTAACAAATAAACCTTTTCTGGTCAGCTTGTATATCATCCTCAAATGACTGTACAGATTTATCAAGGCCATCCAGGTCTATTTTATAGAAAACCAAATGAGGCTAGAATGAAATCAATAGAACACTTATTCAGACATAAATAATCTCTTGCTTTTCCCCTGTTGGAAAAATGGTAGAATAAACTATCAAAGAGTACCTAACATCTAATATTGAATAAGAAATCACAGCACTCTCTCCTGTTCCTATTAAAAGGAATTTCTGAAACACATAAATAGAAGGCTTTGTTGGTGAAGTGTCATTATTTCCTCTCTATTTTTTTTGCTGGAGATGATTGATGAATATTTTTCTCCATATAATTTAATTGTTGACACAATAGTGGATCATTATAAAAAATATACTGGATGCAACAATGGTATTACTAACAATTGTTTTGCATCACTAGAAGACTAGAAAGTACTCTCATTTAAATAAGCTCCGTAAAGTATATGAATCATAGTGCACAGTCCTTATGCCAAGGAATCCCAGGAATATTTTAGATTATTTCAAGAAGGCAGATGATTTCCACAACCTGCTTTTCCTTCCCAAAAGCGGTCAGACCACAAAGTCTGAGGGAGCTAGTCACTGACCTCACAACTCTCCCTGCCTTCAGCCAGGAAGAAAGAGAAGTTCTTTCTGGGCCATGCTATAAACTGCCTTTTCACAGTACACAAATTCAACATTTAACAGATGAGGTAAATGCTTAGTTAGAATTATTAAATGTAATACGGTTTGTCTGCTACTGCCATGTACTGTGATAAAATGGGTTTACAGGTTAAGTCCCCTTTTAGAAGTTACACAAAATTTGTATCCACATATGAACTTAGGAAACATCTTTCCATAATACTCATTTTTATTATTTTTACTATTTTCTGCAGCCTCTGACAATAATGACAGAAACTAAACATGTATTTTTTTCCAGTTGAATTAAAAGACACACTGGATTTCAACTCTACATTTTCATACAAGTTGTATGTGTATATAATTATCCTCTTGTTGAAAAAATGTGCTGATTATCTTTGACAAATTCAAAGGGATTTTTTTTTTTACTGGACTTGCATTTTGATTCCTGAGAAGGGGATTAAATGCCATGAGATGAATCCAGTGCAATATTCCTAAGTACATTTTACATTTAACCCCTAAATAACTACTCAGAACTTCATATTTCTTCATGTCAACATCAAGCTGCATCACATAACAACTCCACTAATAAATACAGATTTGTTAAACTTTCTCCTTTACATTTTTGGTTTTGTAAAAATGAGAGTCAGTAGAAAGCTGATTCATGTGATTAAAAACTTGGTAAACACAGAGAACGGTCAAATCTAGCAGTACAAAATAATGGAAAGAATATCGTCTTTGGAATCAAGAGATTCAAATCCAAGCTTCATTTAATAGCGGTGCTAATTTGGGAAAATTACGTAGATCTCTGACTTCTAGTTCACATGTCTATAAAATGTTTGTCATCGGATTGCTGTGAGCATTCAAATCGGTTTTATGTATACACATGAAATGCTGTACTTAGCATGGGGGGAATGCAGTAACTACTGTCCTTTCTGTTCACCATGATGTGCATTGAGCAATTACTGTGGCTCCACATCTAGTTAAACACGGTTACATAGCTTGTATCTAAATCAGACCGTATCGACATACAACTTAGTGCTTGACTGATGGATTGAATACAAATACCTCTACATTTTGAGGGGAAAAAAATGAAGTTGAGGAATAGAATAGACTGAAAGTTAGTAGATCCACTTGTACTCTGGGTATTATGGGCTAATTTGTTCCCCCCGCCCTGTCAAAATTCATATTTTGAAGTCCTAATCCCCACTACCTCAGAATGTATCCTTATTTAAAGATAGGTTAAAGAAGCAATTAAGTTAAAATGAAGTCTTAGGGTGAGTCCTAATTCAATATAACTGGTATCCTTATAGGAGGAAATTTGGATGCAGACATAGAAGGAAGACAATGTAAGGACACAGTTAGAAGTGAAACATCTGCAAGCCAAGCAGAGAGGCCTCAGAAGAAACCAACTCTGCAGACACATTGATCCCACAACAGCGAGAACATAAATTTTTGTTTGTTAAACCACTCCATCTGTGGTAATTTGGCAGCCCTAGTAAACGAATATACTCGGTAAACACTTTTTGCCTTATGAGGGTTGATCCAATTTTTTATGTCTTTCAGTAAGTAATTTGCATAGTTTTAATTTCATTAAGTTCATATTTTGAAAGTAATATTATTCTTATCCCTAAATTATGAAAAGACTAGACTTATACCTCTTCCTATTGAGAAAAAACAAACAAACATATCTAAAGAAACTCTGAATTCTTATTTAAGGACCCTTACTGGCAATTCAGATGCAACTAGCATATTCTTGAAGAGCATAGATGGGGTGGTGGCGTCTAAAGGGAGGCTTTCCAATGCTGAGTTCTCTGAGTCGAAACTAGGAATAGACTTCTTGCATTTTATTGTGAAACTGGAGACAGCATATTAATGGGAAATTCTTGAAATAATTATGGGACACACGGTATTTTTGCGTTTTATGTGTGTAGCATAAATTATTAATTTATTTCCATGTGGTGAACCTTTCAAATACATGAAATCATTTCCACCCCCAAAAGTACAATGGACACGTCTATTTCTATACATAGCATTTTTTTGTTTTTACTAATTAGAATATTGTTTAGTCAAGTTTATAATCATTCTATCTCAAGAGAAATCAATGGCAAATAAATTAAACAAAGCAAAATGTAAAGCTATTCAAAAATTTAGTGGTAGGTATAGCAGTCAGTTTCCATGCTCACATTCCACGCTCTATTTCTCTTTCATATTGATGACAAATTAAAAAATTAAAAAAAAAAATTGAAAAAGAATGTGTAGTTCTCCAAGCATACGGCCCTAGAGAAATGGTTCTAAGCAGAAAGTCATTAATTATATAACACTGATCTAATTTGAATGCCTAAAGGTCAGTTCCACAGTAACTACCATAACTTACTAATATGGTACCACAACTAATACTTGTGGTTCCTCCCTATGACAATGAAAATGTCTGAATCTATCAGCCACATATTCAGCCATACTAAAGTACCTGGCTAGAGAAAGCTTCCTCCTTCTCCATCTGATCTCCACAGCCCTCACAGGAGATCAGAAGTTTATCTCTGTGCCCAAGGACCCAGGCAACATTTAGGACTGGAATGAAGTAGCAAGGTGAGAACAAGGTAATTGAGAGAATATTTCCATAATGAACAGCAAGTATCTCAGCCTTCTTCCCCAGACCTATTCCCAGAACAACTGTAACTGTGTACAGGAGACCGGATAATTCTTTTTTAGAGAAACTGAACCACCTCAGATATGTGCTAGGCCCCCAAGGTTGGCAAGCTGCCTAATCATCCTGCAATGAAGGCCACCAGTCAACAAACCCCATCTTCACTAACAGATCCTCCAAAATGCTTTTTAGTATTTCACTCTTAAATATGTGAAAGCTAAGGAACCACCAGACAGACATTTGAAGAGAGTCTTCAACTTGAGGGAGAAAGGCCAAAACAAAGAGAAAAAAGGGGACTTTGAAGGAAATGATAACAATGAATGAAGGAGAAGAAAATTTCACAAGGAGAAAGGCCTATAAACATATCCTGGGTGGCCGGTTAGCTCAGTTGGTTAGAGTGTGGTGCTGATAACACCAAGGTTGCCGGTGCTATCCCCACATGGGCCACTGTGAGCTGCGCCCTCCTTTAAAAGAAAAGAAAAGAAAAGAAAAGAAAAGAAAAGAAAGAAAGAAAGAAAGAAAGAAAGAAAGAAAGAAAGAAAGAAAGAAAGAAAGAAAGAAAGAAAGAAAGAAAGAAAGAAAGAAAGAAAGAAAGAAAGAAAGAAAGAGAAAAGAAAGAACCATGGTTTTTAAAAAGATGATAAACAAGACAAGTATTTCAGTAGAAAGTCTGACATATAAAATCAAGAAAATCACCATAAATAGGAGAGAAAAAGTGAGGAAAATTAGAAAATCATACCAAGAGGGGCAACATCTCAATATGAGTTCCAGAACAGGAAAACAAAGGAGAAAAAGTTACCAAAAACAAAAAATAAGAAAGATTTTCCAGAGCTCACAAGTGTAAGTCCTCTCCTCATATTAAATGGCCCATCAAAGGCCCACCTATCTGACTGCTAACAGACCCATACAAACACACATTGTGAAATTTCAGAACAAGTTTAAGGAAAAGATCCAAAAAACTAGGCAGGGGCAGGAGGAGTCATACCCATAACAAAGAAATAAGAATAATGGCATCGATGTCTAACAGCAACATTGAACAATAGAAGACAGTAGAGACAATAATTTCAAAACTCTTAGAGAATATTTTCCAACATGGAATTTTAACCAGACTAAAAAGAGAGAGGCTACAACAAAGGTATTCAAATATTCAAAGACTTAAAAAAAATATAATCCCATGCACACTTCTCCAGGAAGCTACAGAGATGTACTTCAGCTAAATGAGGAATGAACGGTGGGAGAGGAATACACTTTCCTCCACCCTCAAGGTTCTTCTGGCTGGTCTAATAAAAAAATGCTTTAAATTTGGTTATTTTCTCCTGCTAATCTGTCTTGCGCCAGAAAAACCTCCAGGGTAAAGTTTGTTCCTCCCCCACGTTGGCCCAGTGAGAAGGATGATAAGAAGAACAAACCTTAAATAAACAGAAGTCTGTCCTGGCCTATGGAAAGGTCAAAAGAGGTTATCTCTGATAATCTCTTATGGGTAAGACCCCTAATTCAAATTCTTCTAGGTATTTTAATGGAGGGGCAGAAGTTTCTCTTGAGCCTGAGGCTAAAGTTGCCTTTAGCTCGCAGCAATCTGCACACCACTTTGAGGCATGTCTTGGAGTGGGTCGACCTGAACCCCCACAGAACCAAGAAAGGAGAGAACACAGGATCCAGGTGAAAGACCCAAATCAGAAAGATGTGAAGAGAAGTACTGAGTTTGAGAACTCTGCGCCAGCTGACAGATTATATTAAGAGAATTGAGAGAATGTTTCAATTCCCTCAAAAATATACATACATAAGGAAACTTTTAGCTATGTATCTTACCTGTAGCCTCATGTCTGTTGCTCTAACCTAGATTAGGGCCGCAGAAACAGGACTATAGGAAAGAGGTCTCCAGGGAAGAAGAAAGTGAGAATGACAGGCTATTTGGAGTGTTTGAGCCCTTGAAAAAAGGTTCATAAACGTGTAAGGCTTTGGTGGAGCAATAAAGAACAACAACAACAAATGTACAGACAATGAAGCAAATGAATGAGAGCCACTATTACTTCTGGGGGAAGGGAGGGAATATGGTAAGAGAACGAACATGTGATCACAATAGAATACTAAGTTACTGGGAGCAATGCCTGCTGTCATAAGCATGTAAACAGTATTATAGTTAAAAATATGATACGATTATATTGGGAAACTGGGAAGAAGGAAATGAGGCTGAGGTGAGGTAAGAGGTTAAGTCCTCAACTGCCGGAAAGGGAACTCAATGATTCATAAATATACAGGTAAATAACAGAGGGGACTTTCATGAAGTAGTATGACTGGAAATTTTGTTTTTAAACTATGTGTATATATCACTTTGATTACAATAAAATTAATTCTATAAACATCATTTCATATGGAATCAGTCTTAATAGAAAGTAAAATTGCATAGTTTTGAGTGTCTAGAACTTGAGAAGGTAGATCTCTGGAAAAAAGTGATTGAAAAACAGAAACTATTATACTTTCCATTGTGGCTCAAACTATTATTATTGTAGCCTCAGGCTTGGACAGGTAACTGCACAACCTCCCTGGTGACCTTAGGCAAGTTGCTTTATCTCTGTGTACCTTAGTTAGCTCTGTAAAATGAGGGCAATGACAGGGCTTACCTTACAGAGTTGGAATGAGGATTCTTACACAGCTCTAACACACAGTAAGCAATCAATGAAAGCAACACATAAAATGGACCCCCGACAACTGCTGGGGGCCTGGGTCACGGAGCAGCTGATGCTGAACTAACCAAGTTGTCTCTGATTTGGACCTGGCTGAGAGGCTGAAAACTGTATGCCTACAGGGTCAGGTGGAAGACTTAATGGGTGAAGAGGGATGGATGTTAGATTGAAGGCATATGCTATGTGAATGACAGGGACTGTGAAAATATGTGCCACCTAAAAGGAACAGGAAATGTTTAGCTCCCTCTTATTGTGGCCGTGCAGAAATGCAAGCCTTCTATACCAGATTTACCTACTTTTTAGAGCACCTGATTTTCAAATCATCTAATTTTAAGGCATATCAAATTTACAAAACATGTCAGTCAAACGAGACCAATGCTCAGCTCTGTGTAGCCCAGGGCTTCTGATTCAGCAGTCTCTGAGGATGTATAATCCTGAGCAGAGATGATATCCCCAATCTTGCTCTGTATAGCACTCAGTAAAAACATCCCACCCAGGGCATCCTTATTACTGTCCACGAGAAGAGCTATAGCATGCACTTTTATATATTGTGCATGAAAACAGCTCTATCTGAAGCTGCTGGTATTACACAAAGAGTCATAGAGTAATTTTTCAATGTTGTAAGTACATGTATTCTTTAATATTCATAAAGCACTGCTTAATGCCTTTTAATAACTGAAGAGTTCATTGATAATCTTGTTTCTTGGCATATATTTCCCTGATAATTCTGACATTTCCTAAAAAGCAAGATTTTTAGCTTCTGTAATCACAGATAATCTTCTCAGTCCTCTCCTAAGGTCATTTTAATATGTTTTTGAGATGTTACAGCTAGTTGTTGAAAATACTTAAAGTCACGGGCAATATGTATAACAGATAGTAAACAAAGTAAGACATTAAAGAGGAAGTGCTTTTCCTTTGACCTTGTAAATTTAACACATAAAAAGTGAGAAAATTAGACATCTATTTAAAAGCAATAAATTACCACTTCTCTGTCCACCATTAAATAAAGACATTAAAATAAGCAAACTGCATAATATTGAATGTCAACTATAATTTAAAATAAATATAGTCAAAATGTATTTGAGCTGAATTATAAGGACTACTCTCTAGAAAATAGTTCTGTCTGTGATTAGAAAAATATAAAATGTTTCTTAATCTCCCAAGCAAACCCTGGGCATAATGTTAGTGCAGACAAATACTTATCAGTGATAGCTAAGAATGAAATGAAAGTGAATACCCATTCCAAAAATAATTTTAAAATCCTCAAATGTATAATTAGTATGCGAAGTATTATAGACATGAAAAAATATCTTTGAACACTTAAAAGCATATAATCTAAAACCACAAGATAACCAAACATTAACTTTTCTCTAAAATTCTAAGTATACTCATTAAAATCTGTCTTCTAGCATTTTTCTTAAAAAGTTTATCACTAAATATGGCCACTTGTTTCTTATAATATATATATATATATATATATATATATATATATATATATATATATACACACGTATATATGCACATTGACTTTTCAGGACAGCGGTTGGCAAATTCCAGACTGCAGACCAATTCCAGCCATACTTATTTGCTCACTATTGCCTACTGACTGCTTCCTTTTTATACTACTACAGCAGAGTTGAGTAGCTGTAATATAGACCATATGACCCCAAAAGCCCAAAATATTTACTACCTGGTTCTTTACAGAAAAAAAAAAAGAAAGGTTGATTCTTGTTTTAGAAGCATATATTAGAGCAAAAATTATTATTTGTCCCTGTTGGTATATGTACTCCTGAAAAATGGGAACACTTCTACTTCTTTCATATAACTCACAGTATTTAATTATAGGGACAATAATAATCTCTTTTGTAAGGTCAAAATGATGAAACTGCTAGGTACGTGGGAAATGACTACTGTCATCTGTCTACGGCAAACATGTTTTTAAATGTGTTCCATGTGAAATACAATAATGATCTGTGGAGATATGATCTGTATCCGTGGGTTTCAGTATTTTCTTACTACAGATTTCTTTTTTCTCAAATAAAATCTTACTCTGAAATTCCAATTCACAGAACAGGTAAGAGCGGTTCCTACTGCATGCAGTTTCCTCTGGAGGAAACCAAAGTTTTGCCACCCCAAAGTGTGTCTTTGGGGTAATTACTTTAAACTGTTTATTACAAAACAAAAGACTCAGAAAGAACCTTTAACCCTCTCCTTTCCTTCCTGAGAGAATTCAGATGGAAAGGCCTGCTTCAGGAAGGGAATCTTAGCATATTCACCTTAGCATTGTGAATTAAGTATGGTGGACAGGAAGGATCCATGAAAAACCTGTTCTACTGGATCACCTCCCCCAACACACACACACAGTGTCCCATTGTTTCTGGGTTGCCTAGAAGGAATTTATTTGAATTGCCTGCTTCCCCTTGGAAGTCCCAGGCCCCTGCCCCTCTTCACCTTTGTCCAAAATGGCATATAAACCTGAAGCCTGATGCCTCTCTGGGTCTCATTATGGCACCCCCAAATGTACTTTCACAAAACAAACTTTGAGCTTTTTCTCCTGTTAAACTGATTCTGTTAGATTTGATTTACCCAGCTAGAAGAACTGAGAAGGTAGGAGGAAGAAAATTATATAGATATATATTTTTAGCCCACACACCTCCATGATTTGGCATAAAAATTCAAAAACTCCAGGAAGCCCATGAATGTTAGAGAACATCGCTTGCAATGGTCTAGAAGAATTACTGAGTTATTATGGGCATATACAATTGGATTATAACCAGAGACAGATAATCAATAACTTTCATTTAATTCATTGCCCTATTGTAAACCTTTACAACAGAGACTATCACAAAGGATGCAGAAAACTCTAAAGGACATTCTCATGGAACTCAATGAATTCCCCATAACTAGGACATGACTATGAGGGCTGATATGATCAAATCATTCTGTCTGCATCAGACCTAATACCTACTAGGTCCCAACACTTTTCAATTTAACTGCACTCTGTTTATTGATGACAATATACTCTAGTCACTACCAGAGAAGATACACATATTTGGTTTACTGTTTGAAGCAAACTCAATAAGCTAAAATAGTAAGAAATGCTCAAGATTTGAGGAATAGTAAATACTGACAGATTATCACAAAGACAATCTTCCTGTAAGTTGGCTCCTAAAAGCAATTGCAAAAATAATTATTTAGGAAAACTCTTTTTATCATTCTTTATTTAAATTTAGAGACAAGTATCATTCCTTTTTGAAAACTGTCTTCTTCCTGTGACTCAAACTATACTTAGTGCTACACCATGTTTACCAAGTGCTATATCATTGGGATGTATATGTCTGTCCCGTTTTTTTCCTGCAATAATTGAGTGAAAGGATAATATTAAAAAGAAATTCTCAATGCACAAGGGAAAATAAATTTTTGTGTTACATAGAAGATAGACACATTCTAAATATATAGAGTTGTCTGCCCACTTCTGGATTTTGCACCACAAATCCCCACCACAGAACCTGTTTTCTATACCCAGCATTGGTCCCTGCATATTGGCTTGATACCTATTTTGACTGCAGGCTGTATGATGTACTCTGAAGTCAGACTCGGATTTGAATCTAGGTTTTGCTATGAAGAAGTTACGGGATCTTATGCTTCATGATCTTTTTCTTGCTCATGTTTAAGGTGGAGTTTATGGGAGAACTTTTTTAATAGGGATGATAAGAAGACTTGATGGTACCGTGTATATAAAGCACTTAGCATGGTGCCTAGTAACGTGGACAAGGAGATGGAAGTGACCATCTCTTGGACTCTCCTGCCCAGCTTGCACTATGAATGCCAGGCCTGGCCATCTCTTAGGGCTCTGGCTCTGTACTCCACTTTGCCTGACAACCTAGAGCTTGACCACTCACATCTCAAAGCAAAGTTGATCACATTTAGTCAGAAAAAGGTGAAGACCTATTATAGAGAGAAGAGCAACTTAGAAGAACAAATAAATACCAGACTGGGTTTACACGATGTTCTGGGACTTCTATGAGGTAGATTCCCAAGTAAAAGAATCATTCTGCCTTGAAAGAAATAGTTTGAAGAGACACTTTATCAAAATGATGGGATCCTAGAGGGCAATGGTCAGAGTCCTTCATTATTGGATAAAACAAAATGGGCACACAGAGAAAGAAAAGAAGCAGACTAATTTAGGAGATGAAAGGGGGCTTTAAGTACTCCATTACGCCCAGAGTAAAAGATAGACAAGTCATCTCTGCCCTTCTGAACTGGGTTGCTTCCACAGCACAGGGGAAAGTGCCCTCTTTACATATAAGCCTTCTAAAACTATTTGCAGCACTTATTTCCTATTAAATCAACACTGTAAGCTCCTTGAGAGTGGGAGTCAGATGGTCCCTCCCTTCTCCTTTCCCTCTCTACTTCCTGAACTCATTACAGTGGTAAACACTTAGAATAAAAGATGCTTATCCATTTGAACAAGGAGTTTTTAAAATTCAGACATGAATCATGTCCTGCTGTGGATTTTGTACATAGGTAGTAGTACCTATTAATCTTGAGATAAAAAAACTAGCAAAGTCATGGATGGGTATAAAATTTGAAATGTGCAGCAGGAGGTAACAAAATCACGGAAAAGGATGTGTTATAATCAGACGGGTACAAGTCCAAATGTCTTCTTGCAGCAGAAGAGCAGGAAGAGTCAGCACAGAAACGTCTGTCCAGGGCTAGTTTTTTTATTGAGGTATAATTGACATATATTTTGTTCAGGTGAACAACATAATGACTTGATATTTGTAGATATTGTGAAATTATCACCACAATAAGTCTAGTTAACATCCATTACCACACATAGTTACTTTTTTTTTTTTCTTATATTTCCAGGGCTATTTTGACCATTACAACGATCAAAGTTCAACTGTACCCAGTGTCAACTCCATAGCCATCTAAATAATGCTGATTTGGGAACCTATGAGACTGATTTGTTATTCTGATGCTTGAGGAAAAGTGTCAAAATTCCAAATTACACATATGTGCAACATGGGAAACAAGAAAGAACAGAACCCTTCCTTTATCCTACAGATTAAATCATTTCCCTCAACAATTAAGAACTTAATATATCAATTCCTCTTTAAAATATCCTCTTGAAAAATCCCGTTAATAACTGAGATTTATGCTTTCCCAAAATGCCTTTTTTATGTGCCTTCCTCCCATCCCCTCCAGACCAGAAGTTCTCAATTATGGATGCATATTAGCATCGCCTTGGGGACTTTTAAAAATACCAACATCAGGGCCCATCCCCAAGAGATGGTCTGAGTTAATTGGATAGGATAGGGCCTAAACTTCAGCATTTTTTAACGCTTCCTAAATTATTCTAATGTGTGACTAAGGATTAAGGACTACTTTTCCTGCCAATCTCATTCATATCCAGAGCTTCAATCACTATTTGCATTAACTCCAAAATTGAAGTCTCCAGCCCCAACCTTGCCTCTAAGCTCCAAATGTATGACATTTGGCATCTCTGCTAGACCACAAGGTACGTAAGGATCAGAACCATGTTGGATTCCTGCTTGCACATTTTATACCAACACTATTCACAATGCCTGGCACACAGAAGAACAGAAGATGCTTATTTAATGTTTTTGGTTAATTTAACTCATTGGCCATATTGTAGGATCAAGGGAGTTAATTGCTAAAAACAACATAAATAAATAAATAAATAAATAAAAACCCTTACTTTCAGCTATACCAACATCCTTCATTGACAAGAAAGTGAGATAACCAGAAGGTTCCAGGGCACAAACGCATCTAAAACTAGTCCCGAATTTGCCACCTGGGTAAACTTTCTCTCTTCTATGTATTCAAAATTGAGATAATCATGGCATTTGTCTAGTTGTTTTCCAAATATGTTACGAAGGTAAATAATCCCATTTATACAAAATTGCTTTGAACTACTTAGAAAAGGAGTGCAGTGTCATATTAATTAAAAATTTTGATTCTACTTTAAGATTCTCTGTCAAGAAAATGAGTTGCTCCAACTAGTTAGATTTTTAAGAGGAGTTGTTCCTGAAAAATTAAAGTTTAACCTACTGTTGTTTGGTTTTCAAAACCTTTCAAGGAAACAAAGTAACCTTCAATTTTTTATTTTTTCTTAATGTATGAAACATCTTTCTATCACTTTACCATGTGTGTCTTTTTTGACTAAAATTTTCATCTGCTCACAAAATCTTGAACTCAACTTAAAGCCACTTGCAGGACGTGCACAGAAAGGGAACACAACAGCAGAGTGATCTGGATGTTTCGTATTAATCTTCTGCCTCCTGCAGAAAAAGGGAGCAGGCCCCATCGTAGCCATTTTCTTCTGAGAAAACATTTTAAGCACTTACCGTATCATAATAAGGCAGGCCTACTTGGCTAAAGGGAAAAGAGGCACATGCATCGATAATTACTGTGGAGTGCACTGGGTAATTATAGGACTCCTGTACTTTCACCAGAATAGAACTTCTAATTTTCTCAAAAGCCTAACTTTATAAAATCAGAAACAGTTACCAAAGGAATTACACGAAGTGGTAATACCTTAGACTGTTGAAATGTAAAAGAGCTACAAAGAATTTTTGTAACAGAAAAATAGCCTGGAAACTCTTCTGTTCCTTCATTGAGTACTCTTAGCATATCAGCACCACTCAGCCTGACTGCAAGCAAATTTCTCTCATGCATTATACATCAAGTTGTTTGAAGAACACATTTAAAATCCTAGCTGGTTTTACTCCTTCCTTTTAAAACTGCCCAAGGTGATATTAATTGTTAAAATTATATCTTTCATTTGTTTCCTGCTTTTTTCTTTGACTCTGTATTATATCTATTAGTCAAGGGGAAAAAAAGAAAAAAGAAAACCAGAAATCTTCAGGTAGCTAAAACAGTCATTCATTAAAAAAAAAAAAAATGAACTCAACGGTGTACACGAAAATGCAATCTTCCTTAGACAACCAAATCTTATTGTCAGACCTAATAAGAATATGCCTGGTGTAACTTCTCCTTGGCTTAAGTTGGCAAAACATTTGAAGCTGATTAAATGGGGAAAAGTTCAATATTAGTGCCCTTTATTGAATACCTATGATGTACTAAGCACTATATTAAATCTTTTACATATATTATTTACTATCAAAGCCACAATCATGTAATTCAATACCATATTTCAGAGGAGGTAACTGAAATTTGAAAATAAAGCAAATTCCTCTAGGCCCTTATTTCTCAAGGGGTGGTTCACAGATCAGCAGCATTGGCATTTTTAGGAGCTTATTAGAAATGACATTTTGAGCCCCACCACAGTCCTACTGAGTCAGAACCTGCATTTTACCAAGGTCCTCAGTTGACTTGTACACACTTTAAATTTCGAGAAGTCTGTTCTACCTCAGACACGTGGAACAAAAGCCTAACCCAGGGATGCGTGTCTCCAAAGCCTGTACTTTTTCCTCTGTTCTACACTTTAAGTGATAGTACACTTTAAGTACTATCTTAATTGTGTCGGTATTCCTGCTCTCTACCGTCCTACTACAGACTGCTTCTTGGAAGAGAGCTGGAAGTACCTGGTAAGCCTCCATCAGCACCCAGGGGCTGTAAGCACATTGCTTTAGACAGCTAAGTGGACTTTCCATCTCTACGGGCCCTTACCTCCTGTGCTCAGTACTCTCTGCCATAATTTCTTTTGGGAACGTACAGAGTAGCTTTCATATTCCATTTCCTGTTGCCCAGAATCATCTGCTGAGGACAGATGAGTATCCTTATAGTACCTGCAAATGCCTGAGAGAAACATGGTGGCTTACCATTTTTAGATTTTTAGTTTTGTTCTTTTCAGTTTTGCTTTCCTTTTCATCATGGTTCAGTGGGAATTAAATCACTGCACATGCAAGTAGCTGTAATTGCTGAGGAAATGTAAATAAAGAGCTATAATCACTCAAACTAAATGGTGAAAAACAGTTTCACAAGGAGAAATCCCTCTTTATTTGCATAAAATTTTTCATGTCTCTATTCTATGGCCATCACTTTTAAAATCTTGCAGTAACTGCCACTAAATTTGATTAGTTGGAAAACAACAAAATGTGGAGAAATAAAAAGCTGTACAGGCCTAACAGCCAATCACACAAACTTAATCATCTAAGAGTCATCTGTACTATGACGTTGAAAAGTGTTAATTCCCTGCTGTATCCTCTCTCTAAAGATAGAATAATTCCTTACCCAAAAGAGATGTATTGGAGCATATCCAGCATGAAGAAAGCAAATTAAATACAAATAAGGCACTGGAACTTGTCTTTTGCAAAGCAAACCTAGCAAAAGTAGAAGAAGCTACCTTATATGGGTATTTGGAGCAAAAGAAAATGTAGTTGATTAGGAGGAAAAAGTCATGGATTAGAAAAATAACAAGCATATGAATATACTATGAAAATGAAATTTCCCTATGTAGTTATTCATATAATTTTAGGGAACCATTTAATGTTAACTCATTGAATAAATCAGAATAGATTAAATGAAAACGTCTTTGTTTGTTTTTCTAATATGGAACAAGAAATGAGTTAATTACATAGGATCTAAGACTTGAAAGAAGTTGTGTTTGAAAGCCTGAGAATACCGCATATATACCTGAATGGGACATGGGAAATATAATTTAAGATCCTACCTATACTTATTTGAAATACACTGGTCTGTAGTTGATCTTTTCTTTTCCAGCATGAGTCCCCAAATCCCACTACCACAGATGAGGGCTATCACTTCAAGGCTGGAGTTATGACCACGTCTCCGAAATTACACCAGTGAGCTGCACGCATGGGACCTGGAATGCAAGTCTGGGTCCCCTGGTAGGAAGCAACAAATGTCAATGATTCAGAAGAACTAGACTTTGAATGTAAAAAACTTTTAGGAACACCGATTTATTTCACTATGTTCTCCATTTAATGTGTACACAAGAGTGATATATGAACAAAATAAAAAAGATCTAAATCTTCCTGGTTCTTTCTGGCAAAGACATTATAAAATAATCTCTCTTCCACAGCTCCTATTTCCAGCAACATTTACTATAAGATCTGCGTTTCATAAAGTAATAAATGTCATCAATCCTTTTACAAAATCTCAAACTGCCCTCCAAAACATTCTCAGCTTCTTTATTGATTTCATAACCTTGGCTTTGAACATTTCTCAGTTTTCCACCTTTCCAATAAATGCCTACAAGGTGGGGGAGGGAGTTCCTGCTGACAATCGTATCTCTCTTCTTACCTCTCCTGCCAAGACCAGCATTAGGCTCCCGAGTAGGTGACTGCATCCACATGACTCACACCCTCAAAATATTTAAGCCAAGAAAACACAATGGTGACAGTGACAGCAGTAAAACAGGTCATAACCAAAGCACTCACTGCCACTACTGAAATCTGTCATAGCTCAATGTGAAAAAAAATTCCATCCATGAGTACTGAACAAAGAGAGGAGACTGGACGACATCTCACATCAGCTGTGTCAGGTATATTTGTCACTCACATTTGTCGCTTCTCTTCCTTGTTCTCTGGTTGATTTTCACACAACTGGGATCAACTTAGAGGTCAGATCATCAGCCAAAATCTAGTCCTTGAAGTCAAATCAGCACCCAAGTGGCAAAAACGGCAATGCACGGTGCTGGCTTCCTGGAATCTGAATGAGAGTTTTTGAGGTCTTAGTGAGTTGTAAAGTGAGAACAGGAAAAAATATGTATTAATATATTACATAACTGGGCGATTAGATGCATCTAGATAGACTACATAGAAACCTGTGATCCAGAGACATCTAATGACTCACCCAGTGTCACAACTGCTTAGCAAGGATTACTATGACCTTAGGGACATAACTCTGATTCCCGATCCCGTGCCCTTCCTACAGCATAGCTATATCACACAGTTTGGTAGACTGATTGTATTGATTTTGGTCTGCTTCTTTTATTATATTATTTACTAAAAGAATAATACACTCACATGGAAGACAATTCAAAAATAGAAGACCCATTTATATAAAATTTTAAAACAAAACCAATATATATGTTAACGTTTCCTATGCAATGAACCTATAAAAATATGCATGGGAAAAATCACACCAACCTCAGGATGCTGGTACCTTTGGAGATTAGGACCAAAAAGAGTGAAAAAGGAGCTGCCTCCTTTCAGCTGCCTCATCAATACAATATATGGTAAAGAAGAAAAACATTTGAAGCAAAAACCCTTTTTATATTTGGGGAATTTATTTTCTTTATAGTGTTCTCTATAAATCTCTGTATATTTTAAATATTTCTTGATTAAAGCAAATATTAAATTACACACCATAAAAGAAAGTGTCCCTCCTACCCCAGACCTCACTGTTCCTCCTCAAATGTAAACTCAAATTAAGTTTCTTATATATTCTTTCAGAAATTTTCTTTGCATATATAAATTTCCTTGAAAACATGCAAATAGAGTCATAACATACACAGTTCTTCATTTTGCTTTTTTCATTTAAACAGCACATCTTGCAGATTTCTTTATTTCTGACCTCATTTTTTTAATGGCTTCAAAACAGTCTATTGCACTAATGTACCTCAATTTAATTTGTCTATTTTATCTGAAGTCTTGCTACTCAAAGTATTGGTCCATGGACTAGCGATTTCAGGGTGACCAGAGAGTTTATTAGAAAGGAGAACTGACTCTGGGTGGTGGACACACAGTGTGATATACAGATGATGTATTACAGAAATGTACACCTGAAACCTATGTAACTTTAAAAGTTCTCAACACACACACACACACACACCAAAAAAAAAAAAAGCAAGATAACTACATGAGGTGATGGATGTGTTAAGTAGTCTTATTGTAGCAATCATTTCACAATATATATGTATAGCAAATGGTCATGTTGTACACCTTAAACTTACACAATGATAGAACACAATTCATGAATTTGCTAATTGTTCCTCCCTAGTCTATGTTTTAACATAATGAGACATTTTAGCAGCATGAGGATAATTTAAACACAAATTACATAGATATATTTACATCTGTGCATTGCTGGACAACATTTTCAGGTGTGATACCAAAAACATGTAAAAGACAAGGTCACCTTCAGAATAGTCAAAAAAGTCATAGGAAGACATGGATGTACAGTGGTACTGGGGAAAAAATAATCAAAGTACAAATAATCAGTAACACTAGCTCGCTATATTTTAAGTTCTCTGTTATTCACATGTTAACTAAGTCTAAACATGTGAATAAACATGTGATTGATCTACTAATACTAAATACCAATCACATCTCTGATGTCCAAGAACTTGCCGACATCTGACCACTCAGACATGTGCAAGGTTGCTCCCCCAAAGGATTTCACTGAGCCACTTATAAATGGCCTATAAAATTATATTCACCTTATGTGTTTACACAATGCCAGATACTTAAGCATCCAAAACTCTGTCTAGCACAGGTAAGAAAAGCTATAAAGGAAATAAATTATATGAGGCCTGTTCTATTCACTTTATAAATTGAAATGTTAACACAAACAAGTGACCCTGGCAACCTTTGCTGGTTAGGCACAGAAATATTAAAAAAGGGACAAACTACTGGATTCCTGTGTACTTCTGAAGAGATATGTATATCCAGGTGATTTCTGTTTTCCCTAGTCTCGTGTTATTTTTAAGGAACTGGTCCATTTAATCTAGTTATCAAACCTGTGGGCCTAGAGTTGTTCATGATATCCTTTTATTACCCTTTCAATGTCAGTAGGACCAGAGATAATGGGCCTCTTTCATTTCTGATATAATTTGTGTCTTTTTTTTTTTTTTCTTCTCTTGGTTAGCTTGGCTAGAGGTTTATATGTTATTTCTAAAGGGAAGAAAATCGTAACATTTTTAAATATGTTGCTACTTTCATTCAGATGTTTTACTGAAAAAGTCTCCTTTACAAAATGAAATAAGGCTTTTAAATAATTTTGAGTTCCTATGCTCTAAATAATAAAAATTATAGATAGGGAAAAGTAAAATTGACATATAAATTTGCTTTTTTTTTTACATTTTTACAAGGCAATTACATCCCTCAGTATTGCTGTTTAAGAGAACCCATGCATATTAAAATCTCTTTCATGCACATATACAGTAGAAGAGTTATCAAATGTCTGCAATACCTATGTATTGAGGGTTCAAATACGCTTTCAAATAAGATCCAGCAGAAATTGAAAAAATAGAAAGTGTCTATTTGAATACCAGTTTTCAATAAAACATGAAAAGCATAACTGTGTGGCCTGAGTAAAGGACAAACCAGTGAAAAACATGAGTGGACTTTCCAAAACCTTTACCATGGCTGTTAAATACAAGCACAGTTAACAAAATGCCTCCTGGCATTAAATTCTTGGCACCTTTTATAAACACATGCCATGGGCAGTCAATTTGTATTGCTTTTGGCATTAAGAGAGAGAACACGATCAAAGATGGCTGGAAGTACAAGCACCTTTATTGTTTACTTTATGAGAAATCTGTAGGTTGTTGGTTCTAGTGAAACCCCATCGTTTAAGAAAACTGGTTCTTTCTCTCTTTCTACTCTGCTGTCTTTAACTTGTTGACTGTTGCCCTGTGATAGCAAAACGGCTACTAAAGCCATCAATAAAATGTTCCCGAATCACAGCATGCCAGGCAGAAGGACAGGCAAGGGCATGAGGGTTCTTCCCTACACACCTTATGCTTTTATCAGTGAGGAGCATCTTTTTCAGAAGCACTTAGTAGGCCTCTGCTGACAGAGGCTCTTAGCATGTGGTGCTCTTTAAATCATCACCATAAACCAGTGAAATAGTATGATCTCTTTTTATAAAGGAGAAAACTAAGGCTCAGCAACATTAAGTAATTTATTCAAGGTCCTTAATAATAGTGAAGCAAGGATTCAATCTTAGGTTTCTGTCTACAGTCCTACTCAAGTCACATGTGCAAAGGTAGGTATAACTAATAGGCAATAGGTCTTTGTATTATAATTTGTAACAAACCAACCCAAAATTGTATGATGGCTCCATCAAAGAATAAAACAAAGACCACAGACCTATAAACAAACAAGTTAACAAACTGACTTAAAATAAATACACCCAAAGTTGGGTCTGTTAACTTACCAGACAAGCAATCACTTGTCAATAAAGAAATGTGCTGAATAGTTAGATCATTGAGGGAGAAAAGTCAGGAGGTTTTGAGTTCTAGAAAGGGGGCATTCATGATAGCTATAGTATGAACAATGAAGCATGAATGCTAACATTCTAGATAGGAGAGAGTAAGTCCCTAAGTCTGTACATAGCTGGCTAAAACAAAGTCTATTGCTGATGGGTCAGGAAATTGTCTTCCACCATAGCCTCTATTGCTTTCCAAAATCCAGCCTTCTCACTTGGGAGAAGCCATGTGCATGTGCTGGAGAATTTCACCCATTTAAAGGAGGTATTTGCTGCTGAGTCAACACTGCAGCCAGGAAGACTGAGAATGGAAGCAGAATGAGAAAGTTAAGCTATATAGGAAGAATGACTGATAATCTTTTCTTAGCATAATGAATAATTATTCCAACAATATTCATTCTTCTTTCCATATTTTAACATTTGCTGGGTATACCAGGATGAATAAGAAAGGGTCCTTTCACTCTCAAAGATCACAGTCTCAGAGAGATGTGTCTTGGAAATATACCGGAAAGGCCTGTATTCCAGCCTTGCCCCAAGTGTGTGGGGTCAGAGAAAGCTTCCTCAAGCATGTAAAGTGCTCATTGTATTAGAGTATGCATCAGTCTGCTTACTTTCTACTGTGTTTCCCCGAAAATAAGACCTAGCCGGACCATCAGCTCTAATGCATCTTTTGGAGCGAAGATTTATATAAGACCCGGTATTATATACCCAGTCTTATAGTAAAATAAGACCTGGTATTTATTATATTATATTATATTATTATATTATATATTATATTATATATTATATTATAAAGACCCAGTCTTATATTACAGTAAAATAAGACTAGGTCTTATATTAATTTTTGCTCCAAAAGACACATTAGAGCTGATTGTCTGGCTAGGTCTTATTTTCAGGGAAACATGGTATATCATAGTTTTCCCTCAAAACCCAATCAAAAAATTTATTATTATTTCCCCCTTGGATTTTTAACAACTTTAAAAAAGTGAAAGCACATGTTAAGACTTGTTTAATTTTTTCTTCTGATTATCGAAAGGATTGCTTGTGACTTTTATCTCTCAGATTTTTCAAAGCCTAAACTTATCACTTCTTGATAGTTAATTAAAGCATGCCATTTAGCCACTAGCTACTAATCATTTGAATTATAACACAAAGAACATAAGTGATTACAGTATTATATTACTAATTGAGCTAAATGTCAATATTAAACTTTTATTTGAAAGGTGATAAGAAAATATTTAAAAGGGAGAAAATAAGCCCTGTTTTATCTCTTAAGCTTATTTTTATGCATGAAGCACAAAAGAAATTAGTCAGAAGTGTTTTATTCTTTATTTCCCTTAAATGCTAGGCTAGGTTCTAAAATTCAAAGATATGTCTAAAACAATTTGCTAAACTATGTAATTTTATACTGGCTTGTTTCAAAAGTTGGAGATATATCAGAAGGCATTTTCAGATCCCTTTTACTTTTATCAAACATCCCAACTTTGATGTTATGTTCCGGTTAGATGCTAGAAAAGATCCACAGTTTTCTATGCTTCTGTTCTAATGTAGAGGGTGGAGTATAGATGAGACACTATTATCCATGAGTTTTATAACTGTTGAGACTGGATGATGGGAAGGTGATGGCATCATAATACTATTCTATCTCACTCGGTATATATTTAAATTTTCCTTAATAAAACATTTTCTTTAAAAATCAGTGTTCAATAGTCTTATCTACCTAATCAGTTTTACTGGTAGGTTCATGAAAAATAAGACAATGTTTTAGAATTTATATTTTCACACCAACATCAGTAAATGCTCCCATAAACCTCTCCCCCAAATTTGCACAGTGTAACTACAAAATGAGATAGCATATTGTCATTTGTGAGATTCCATGTCTACCAAAGAGTCGTCCCACCTCATGAAGAATCCATTTCTAAATACTAGCAAGAATCTTTCATTAAAAACAATCTGATCTCATATTTTATTTCATAAAAAATTTTATCAGTCTTTAATAAGCCAGTCCAAATATTGTGTGCTTATTACTGAATGACTTAAAACTGTATCTTGAAAGAAATCTGCCAGTGTTTCATATGTTTGAATGACCCATACAACAACTGAATGGTTACTATTTACATGAATAAAAGCACATAACTCTTCTAATTCACTCTTTTTGCCAGTGGTGTTCTGGTAAATGTTTAGCTCTCCAAAAAAAAATATGCATGCATAAATCTATATACATAGTTTTTTATGTAGCACACAATTTGCAAATAATGATATATTAAAGGCATTTGATTCTCAAAAAATGTTTTGTTGATTTTTGCCAAAATTTTGATTCCATAGCTAGCCTATACTTTGCAATTCAATCACGATCGGACAAACAGATTGCAAATAAATAGTTGATTATTATTCATTACAGCAAAGCTGTTACTCATTATTAATTAGTGTGTTTCTGACATATTTATTGATTGATGTTTTCATTTTTGTTAAAGGTAAGAAGAAAGTAAAACAAGAATATGTATTAGAATTTCATTCATTTTATTAATGGCATGATCAACTTCTTTTCTGAAATATAGCCTTCAAAAACTGGGATAATATTTTCTCAATATTTATACTGTTCACAACACAGTGGAATCAGACTCAGCACATTTTAAAATTTAATCTGTCTTAGAAACATTTTGTCTATCACATTCTTAAGTCCAGATCAATGAAACAATAAACCAAGCCCTGACTTTTAGCTTGCCAGTGCCCATGGTGTAATTGGTCCACCTACCATGCCTGAAATTAAGCTACCGACATGATGTCCAGAAAATGGAGTTGGGAGGAGATGCACATGTGATGACATAGTGTTTCTAATCAACAGGTGCAATAAATGCAAATAAGTACAGAAAAAAGTATAGATAAAAGCAAGATGTAGGGAAATAATTAGGAATTGACGCATTTTGAGTATATACTAAATTTGTTCTTAATATAATTTATTTCATTATGACTTTAATAATGGCTGTTTCACAGCTGGCCCAGAAAGTTCCCAAAAAGTGAACGCAGAAAGTTCCCCAAAAATGAACAATCACTACTTAGAGCCAACATAGGTTAGCTCAGCCACACCATGGCTTTTCTCATATACATGAGCTGATATATGGAATGTATATACTGTGTGTGTGTGTGTGTGTGTGTGTTATAAAACCTCTTTTATAATTTTATAATTCTTCCATCTACCTGCCCACTGGTCTTGTTGTTTTCCCAGACTATATGCAATTGTTTGCTTCCATGGAGTATTTAACCAAACTGAAATGAACTCCACTGACTCTTTTGAAATCTTTGTCAAACTTCAAGCCCTCCCAGCTCTAATACCACCACCATCCTGAAGGCTGTCTTGATCATCTCTTCACAGTTAATCTTTTTCCCTTCCCCCATGCTAAAGCACATTATACATCCTCTACTGAAATTTTCCTCATTCGATCTCATGTTAGAATTGGGCCTTTCGAGAGCAGGTAGCCTTTAAACCTTATTCTTCACCGCAAGCCCTCAACACATGTTATTGAATACAACCTTTCTGTACACATTGGATGAAAATAAAAGATGCGACCAATATTAATGAGGTAACTTCCACGAGGACAAAGCTATCTGCAATGTATCCTAAGCCCAATTCTTCCCTGGGTCATTTTGGTGAGTAGGTAATCACAAACACATGAGAGAAGTTTTATACTTTGGAAGGGAATTGTATCAAAGAAAATGTCACTGTCATACGCTTCCTGAACAACATGACAGCACATAAACACTGAACGCCAACACAAACATGACTCAAGCTCCATTTAACTAAAGAAGTTGAGCCGTACCTGGTGGCTGTAATAACACACATATGCTCAGCTAGCACATTCTCCAAAAGGTCAGACAGCAGCTGAGGCCATAGTGGAAGTTCTTTCAATACTGAAAGTTAGGAGGCTTGAAACCCAGCCTTATTTCAACAGTTCACTGGCCAAGGTCTCTTAGTGTTTCTGGGGCTTGGTGTTTATATCTGTAAACCTAGAAAGAGATCGTCTCTAAAGGGAATTCTCTAACCCCAATTCTCTATGATTCTAGGACATGTGCAGCTGAGCAATACAGAGGCTTCTATCTCCAGTGTGTACTAGAAACCCAGTTCAGATATCAAGTTATCAAATGGTAGGCAAGAATGCTTTTTTCTCATTCTCCAATTTGATATTGTTCTACCAAGGGAATCATCTTGAACTTTAGAACTATGTGGAGAAAAAAATTAATCAATAATAATATATTACTTATAATTTATAGCTGCACTGTGGTGGCATGGCTTTATACCTCTATTTTAATCCTCCGTGCTTCTATGGACATATTGAATTATTTTGGAAAAGATTCTAGTTTTTCAATAAAAAAAATAATCTGCTATAAATGAAGGATTTTTGTAACTATAGATTCTGTGTTGGACTGCTGGCTGCCATGGAGACCAAAGAACACAAATATCAAGTAAAATCTAAATCAACCACTGGTAATCCCTTTTGGGAAGAATATTTTTCTTTTCTCTATAAAAATAATATTTTATAGGTTCAGCAGTGGGGAAAGGAAGGCAAAGTTCCTAAAAGTGACGCAAACAGATCCCTCTGGGGGTCACAGAGCATGAGTATGGAGTATTGTCTGTCTTTCCAGTTACATGCAATAGCCACGCAAAATAAAAGGGTGGCTATTATAGAAGGAAGTGCATCACTAGGGAAAGCAGGTACATGTCTCTTGATAATACACTGATCTCACTGCAGAAATAACTGGTCCTGTGGAATTTAAAAGAATGAAGGAGGTGGAAGTTCAATTTAAGAAACAATGTTCACTATGTTCAAGGTGCCATGCAATCCAGGTCTTCTCCCTGGGCCTCTCGGTTTCTGTGAAGCCCAAAGGTCTGTGTTTTCTCTCCTCTCCAGATATCTCAATAGAACAAATGGCCTCAATTGAAGATGCTGCCAGCTTTCCCATCTCAACCCAAGAGGGAGAGAGGAAAGAGAAAGTGCGTACTGATGTTTATCACGCATGACAGTATTCATGTTCACACTTTCCTATTATATAAGCACTGACTTTTAACCTCGAAATGGAATTCCCACATCTTGCATTTCAATTATATGTCTGTTGTTACTTAGTACCCCTTAAATGAATATCTGACAATAGCCACATGTTTATTAATAAATATCTATTGAATATCTATAATATATAAGACACTCTGTTAGCTTCTTTGTGGATTAAAGGGTTTAATAAACATATACTTCCCTACAGAGAGCATTGCAATTAGAGATTTGTCCTTTGCAAGCAAGGATATGGTGTCACATTTTAAAATATCCTTTCTGATAATATTAGTGATGTCATTATTATGGCACCTTTTGGATGTTATCATATTTAGCAATATGGGGTAAACTATCTACATAAATGCCACACACACTATAATATATATATATATATATATATATATATATATATAGAAAGAGAGAGAGACAGAGACAGAGAGACAGAGAGAGAGAGAGAGCCAAAAATATATACACATTTTAAGAAAGAAAAACTGTATTAAAATTGTAATACTCAATATATGCCGAAAACAAAGGATGAATACAAGTCACATTTGACTTTTGCAATTACAAGAGGTGCTCAAAGTGGTTACCATCAGTGTCCAGACACTTTTGATTACGGCGAACTACTGCTTGAGCACCATTGACCAAAGTGTCCACTTGTACACATTTTTTTGGCACTCCCGTATATATACATAATGGGTATATATTAACATACCCATTTTAACTAGCTACCATATATTAGCTAACATATTTTTATAATGTAGAATATTAGCTACCATATATTTTATTAGCTACCAATACTTATTTAATGTATGTATTCATTCTGTAAGGCATTTATATGGAGAAGGTTGTATATTGAGGGAAACTGTCATTTTGAAATAAGAACAATAAAGGAAAATGAAAACCCAACTGAAAAAATAAATTGCTACCTATGGAATGTCATTTAAAGGTTGGTTTTGGGGAGAAGCTCATGTAATCTCCATTTCAGAAAGTCTCTATGGGAAAATCATTCAGTCACTTGCCCTAGTTGATTATGGTAGAAACTTCCATACTAACATTTACTTCCACATCTAGATTTGCTACAGGCCATCAATGAAGTCTGACCATGGTTATAAATGATGGCTACACAGACACTAACAATCTTTGAGGCAAACCTAAGCTACACTGCACCCTTTTGGACTGTCTGCAAATTAGGTAGAGATAAAGTCAGTAAAGGAGCTAAACTTAAAACTTCCAGGTACATAAATAACACACAGCTTTACAATTTGTTACTTGCATCCCAGCCTGAGAATATTCACATTCTAGGTCTAACAGCTTCTATCTGCTTTTCAGAAACACTCTAAAACCTCTAATTCTCAGTCAGATTTTGATAGGTGATGGTTAATTTTATGTGTCCACTTGGCTGGGCCGTGGTGCCCAGATACTTAGTCAAATATTACTTGGGATGTGTTCCGCAAGAGTGTTTTTGGATAGGGTAAGCATTAAAATTCTTCATTTTGAGTAAATTAGATTGCCCTCCTCGATTTGTGTGTGTGGCGGGGAGCTTCCTTGGATTTCTGAGGCAACACATTCTTCATTTGGGTGTTACTGCAGCACATGTACCAAGTGGCATGGAAAGCTATTGGTGCTGAATGGGACCTGGAACAAGAGGAGGTTGTGCAACAGGTCAGGCAGCCGTGCAAGCTGCTGGGCCACCTGGGCCACATGCTCCAGGAGATCTAATGGTGCCTGAAGCATCAGTGGTGACAGACAGGGATGCTTTGGGAGAATATGCCATCCCCCACAGGTGAATCACAGCCCAGTCCCTTACAATTTTGAAGTAAAGTCCTGCCATCTTCTGCAGATAACTACTCTCCTTTGGAGAAACATTTCTTAGTATGATAGTAGATTTTAATTCAACCACATCTACAACTACATTAAATGTAAAGACTCTAAACATGCCAATTAAAGGATAAATTGGCAAATAAGATTTTAAAAAAGCAAACCCAATTATAGGCTGTCTGCAAGAAACCCATTTTAGATACATGACCTAAATGGATGGAAAGACCTACGTACACAATAAGGACTAATCAAAAGAAAGCTAAACTGCCAATATTGATATCAGACAAAGTTGAGAGTATATAAACAAATGATAGTACATCCTCCAGTGGACTAATACTCAGCATTAATAAGGAAAAAACTGCATGCGACAACATGGATGAATTTCAAATGCATTATCCTGAATGAAAGGAACAAGGCTCAAAAGGAACACAAACTTCCATCTACATGACAGTCTAGCAAACATAACTCTGTAGGAACAAAAACAGATCAGTGATTGCCCAGGGCTAGAAGTGATGGACGGGGTTGATTACCAAGACATGTGGAAGAATTTTGGGAGGGTGGGGGGTATTGGCTGTTCTATATCATGTAGCTGTTTCAGTTACTCGACCATACAGCTTTTCAGAACTCACAGAACTGTACATTAAAATACTTGAGTGTCATGTAAATTATGAGTGTAAATTATCCCTTAAAAAAATGAAAAAAATATAGCTTCCAAAAATAGGCAGACACATAAAGTTAATACAAAAACATGTGCTATCTGCTTTACGACTCCGGCATTCATTTGAGGAAATTTATAGAAGGATAAATATTTTTCCTATGCAACATACAGACATATTATTGACATTTGACTCATTTCTGTTATTTAATACCTAAAACCACTTACTTATTTCAAGGATCGCTTCCTGTTTACTACTGAGAAAACAGATACACTTACAGTTTTTAACTTTTTGTAATATTCCCCCCCACATATTTTATATGTAAGTAAAATTGTATTTAATATTATTTACATAAAATCAATCATGTTGTTAATAATCATGACATTGTTATTTTAAAAAGTTATACTACATGGCAAGTATTATTTTTAACAGAATTGCACTATTGTAGAAAAAAAATCAAGAATTTCTTTGAACCAGTTGAGTTGTAACAAAAATTCAGAAAAGATTTTCTTCTAATAGTATTTGTATTTATTTGTGGTTTGCAGTGAAACACCTCACTGTGCAAACTACTAAGTATATCTGGATATCATGCAGGGGACCTTAGAACTGCTGAAGAAAATACATATAAAGTTAGTTTTAACTTCCTCTTCAGTTGGTGAGTTTTGATTAAATGATAAGATAGAAAAATCATAGAGTGGAGGGAGGAAAAAACACCTTTTCTTCCCCTTTCTGCTTTGAGTCACCACAACAGTAGAAAGTGCTCTGGAAATAAGATACAAAAATAGAAAGTAGAACAAAATGCCATGAATATACCACTAAGGCTGAACCAAAAATGTTGCAAGGAAAAGATTGTTTACAAAAATTGTGAAAACAGTTTGCTTCCCTCCTCTAGCAGTCATGTGGGGCTGGCCCTACAGGGTCCTCATTTTGGCCTCTGCTGGTAAGAAGTCCTGAGACCCTCTGGTCAGCATTGTACAACCCAGTCTTGACCTGTGCATGTTTCTTGAGAGGCTTGTAGGCGACAATGTTAACCAGCACATTTCTGAAAGGGAAATCTATTGGTACCCCCAGTCTCTTCTTTGGATTAACAGAAAAAAACAAAGGGAACATTGTGATTGTCTGTCACGTAACAGTCCGAGACAGTTTTGAATGTTTCTGGTTCAGGGTAACACTTGGTTCACTTGGAGAAAAATGCTATATCCACCAGTTGTATCAAAGGATTGAGGAATACCTGGAAGTTGAGATAATGTGCAGCAGCAATTTCTGACTGGGTAGTTCGTAGGTGTGACTTGAAATAAAAAGTACAGCTAAAACTGAGTCAGTAAAATAAACATATCAGAATCTCGAATGTCCACTTTAACTTGAAGAGTGAATAAAGTTCTACTGCTCGGGCCATGCGAAAGGTCAGGGATCAAATCTACGCTCCCACCTAGAACAAGCAGGAAATGGACAGAATACATGTGACACAATTTTCAGATATGTGAAAGCAGCAGCGCAGGACAGTGCTCCCTGAGAGAAGGGACACAAACAAGGTCAGCCCTACAATTGTCTCAGTTTACTGCCTAGAGTCAGTTTACAGGCCACAGAACAAAAAGAAGGAACTCAAACCGAGCCTAGTAATCTTACTGAGTTGAAGAGACACAGATCAGAGTTTAGAGAGTTCAGGACAGCTAGGATCTGTGGCCAATGAGGCAGAGAGGAGGGAACTACAGAGAAAGAGACCTGAACATCTGCAGAGGGGCCCCCCCTAAATGTTTGTCTGACCTGTGTATGCATAAGAAGAAACTACCTGAAGCCAGAAAAACAATCACTGAAAAAAGTAGGCAGAGCATTTCTTGGAGCCTGAACAGGACTAGACATTGGGTATAATCCCCAAAACTATACAGCTTCAGTAATAGGGCTAAATGGGCCCTAGACTAAACGCTTCCCCAAACTTACCCTAAGAATGCTTAATAGCCTTGTGAGGATCTAACTGATTCTAATTAACTTAAATAAACTTATGCCAGAAAAGAAAAAAGACCACTATATTTAAAGGAATACAACAAAATACAGCAACCAGTACTTCAAAACTCACAATGTCCAACATTCAATTAAAAAAAGTGATTGTGAGATAGGAAAATATGACCCAGAAATGGGGGAATCAATTAATAGAAATATATACAGAAATTATAGCAATTATGAAACTAGCAAAGAAGGACATTAAAAGAGCTATTATAAATATGACCCATGTTTTCAAAAAGATAAAGGGAAACATAAGCATAATAACAAGAGAAATAAAAACCTTAAATAGACCCAAAGCTAATTTCTAGGTATGGGAAAATATATCTGAAATGAAAAATACACTGGATGGGATTGACAGCATATTAGGCAATGCAGGTAAAAAATTTAGTGAACTTGACACCATATCAATAGGAACTATCCAACATAAAGCACAGAGAAGAAACGACTAAAAAAAAATAAGAGGCTCCATGAACTGTCAGAAAATATCAGAGGTCTAACATATGTGTAATAGGAGTCTCAGAAGGAAGGAAGAGCAAAAAATTATATGAAGAAAAAATGCTGGAATGTTTTCAAATTTGATGAAAATGATAATCCCACAGGTACAAAAGCCTCAAAGAAATCCAAGTCAAGCATATCAAAGAAAACCACATCAAGCTATATCATAAGTTGTTGAAAAGCAGTGATAAACAGAAAAATCTCAGTAATTGCTAGAGAACAAAAAAGAATAAGAGAAATAAAGCTAAGCATGCTAGTACACTTCTGGTCAGAAACCATGCAACCCAGAATACAATGGAGAAACCATCTTTAAAAACAATGAAGGGGAGGAAAAATAATACTTCAACTTAGAATTCTTTACTCAGCAAAGATACTTTTCAAAAATAAAGGTGAAATGAAGTGTTTTACATATAAAAAAAAAACTGAAGGAATTCATTGTCAACTATACTACAATACATGTTAAAGGGAGTCTTCAGGCAGAAGAGATGGAGATTTAGATCTACCGAAATGAAGGGTACTGAAAATGCTAAGTATGTAGGTAAATATAAAAGACTTTTTTTATATTTTAATAACTTTAAAAGATAGTTTTCTACTCAGCGAATACAAGTAACACTTCGAAAAACATGGTCTGCATGCTTTATAAAGGAATGGATAAATGATGCCCATTTTGTTGGTTGGGCTTGGAGAAGTTATTTTTAAATGGGTAGAAGACATGGCATATGGTGTGAATGCTTCCAGAGAGATGTTATACTTATTAATGGATAAATGGGGACACCTCCCCCCACACCTCCTACCAATGTTTTCCCTCTCCTAGAACCAGGAACCCTAATGTCTCATAGTCTATACAACAAGGAAAGTCCCTAAACAGTGCGTGGCTCAAAGCAGGCTCCTAGCTGTTAGCCTATAGAAGAAGGCCCAGATGAGGTTCCCATTATTAACCTTGGGGGCCCAGCAATTTAAAGGACAGCCAGCAGCAGGTGTAGTCCTAGCACAAAAATAAGGGTTGAGTAAACAAGCTTATTTCACAATGTACCCAATTTAAGTAATATGTTCATTTGTTATTTTTATTGGCAATACACCAATACTTTATATTAACAATATGGCAATACGTTAATATTTTTCTAAATAAATTCTATCAGAATCCAAGAAAGGAGAGGAATTCAATCTCCCTAAGTTGGATACTGATGATTCTGAGACATCAATGTTAACAGATATCTTGTTAGTGAGCTGGAGCCATGGTTTCAGGGCTCCTGTAAGGCTAGTTCTCCTAGAGTTGGAAGAGACATCTTGAAAAGAGAGAGGAGAACTCAGCTGAGATATAACTTGCTAAATAAATTGGGTGTGAGAATTCAGTCATTGTCTAGCTGGGTATTTCTTTTAGAAAAAAAAAAAATCAAAAAATAATTCTCAGGAATAGACTTAGTTCATGACCACAGTAGTCCATCAATTAATATCTATTGTTTTCTGTCAGCAATATTTCAAATAATAACCTGCGTAGATTAAAGGAATTGATATTTCAGCCTCATCTCAATTACCTTGAGACAGGAGACTCAGTTAAATGACCAATTTCTATATACTTTCAAATAACACCTCCTTATTGGGGTTATGTCTCCACCAGACTCCCTGTGTTTTCCAGTCACTGTTAATAAGAGAAAGTTCAAATTACCATCATAGTCTCCATACATTTGCAAAATTTTCTAATCCTAGATAATGATCAAAACTCCAAACTCGATTTAAAATTATTATCTCATTTTTAGCCCCTTCCTACATAGCTTGCTGGCCATGGTTTCTGACCCATGGTCTTTGGTCATGGTTGCTGCTCCAGAAGGGAGAAAGACTAGCAAGAAAGAATAGCGGGTTCTTATTTCATTCAAAATATAGGGAGGCTTTGTTTTCAGAATCTCTGGGCATCTGTTAATGCTAATGCTTACTCTCTGGGGAAATTATCTGGCTGAAAATCCTGTAACGCTGTTGATGGATTCTATTCTTGTTTCCCACCTGTCAGTCCTCGGGTTTCCAGCTGTCTACCCCATGGATCTCTCTTCTAAAGTTCCTTTGCCCATCCTTTACCCAAACAGTCTGGGAGAGAAGTAACTCTTCTTAGCTTACTCTCCAAAGAGGCCTTCTTTCTTGCCCATGAGAATCCCCAGGCACAAATCAGACAACATTCAATAAAAAGGAGGAGGGAGGGAAGGTCTCAGACACTGAAGTCTCCCTTTCTAGGCTTGATCTGCAGGATGGACACTCTCTACCCGCCCCCTCCCCGCCCAGTGCAGCTCTCTCCAAAGGAATCCTCTACAAATCTCTCCTAAACTCCATCATCCCAACATTTTACTAACTTTTGCATAGTCTATTAAGTTTCTAGACATCTACTTGAAATTTTTGTATCACAGTCTATCTTCTAAATCACTTTTAGACTCTGATATGTATCGTATCTTGGTATTACATTTGAAATATCCATTTTAATGTATGCTACAGTTTTTAAATTTTTATTACAAAGGTAATACAAAGTCACTCTAACAAGAAAATAGTCCAAAGATGAATAAGGTAATTTGCCTTCATCTTTATTCTTCTGCCCAATCCCATCCCACCCAATTTCTATCCCCATGAAGTAACTAATATTATCAACTTGATGTGTCTACTTCCTCACATTTCTTTATGTTCTTTGTATATTACCAATAACAACTTTATTTTTTTTCCCACTCTAGATTTTATCTTTAGAGCTTGTTTGTGGGATCTTTTGCCTCCAAAAATATTTGTTTTATATAATCAGATATGTCTATCTTTTTCTTCAGGGTTTCCCTTATGGTCTCTTACAAACAGAAATTTTGCCAACAATTTAATGGTCAAGAACTCACTCTACAAAAAATAAAAAAGTTACTTTCTCAAATGATCCACAATATTTGAAAAATGAAAACATTGATCTGTTAATTTGACCAGAAATACAATATTAAGGCTGTTTCTAAATTGTGAAATACTCTAACAAACTATTATGGAAATCGCCTTTTATACACAAAGATATCATTACGTGTGTAGAAAAATATTATCCTGCCTAGAAACAGGGAATGGACTAAAAAGATGACCTTCGAGAATCTTCCACAAGTCTTTGGAAATAGTGCATATATGAGTGGAAAGCTACACAAATCCGTCCAATTTGTACAGCAGGTATAACAAGAGCTGAGCAGTATGCTGTGAAAACCTCTCGTAGCCTGTGGCTTAATAAGGACCACAGAGTATCCTGGAGAAGCCTTCTCCCCACCTCAACTGCATCTTCTGAGATCAGCAGCAAGTAAAGAGAATTAAGTTAGGGCACATGACTCTAAAATCTTCATGCATTAAAAAGTACAAAGTACAAAGTGTTACTTAAGCCTGCCACCAATATATAGCAAGATGCTTAGTAGAAAGGGGACAGAGAGAAAAATACTCAGTGGTTGCAGGAGATCACCATCAGAAACCGGCTTCCCTAAAATCACTGCCCTATAAACACAGGCTGACATATTATTTCACTTCTTTGCCCAACTCACCGAAGTCTCTTTCAATACAGTGTTTCAGTACTTTTTGCTGCTCCCTTATGACATTGTGATTAAATTTTAATTTTACTCTCCAAATCAGAGGTATAAATTACAGCTTTATTGGACTTCTAGGAAAAATTGAGCACACCATTATCCACTTTTCCCACCACTAACCTGATTGCTCTTTGATCCCAAATCTTCAATTTGGGATTGCTCTTCAATCACCTTATTGCAGACGTTTATTGTCAAACGTCTAACTCACCTAGGGTACTAAAAACATTTCATGCAAGAGGGATTTCAGCAAAGCTATTTAAAATCAAGCTATATTTTATGGCCTCCAAAAGTTTTAATAAGCTTAGAGGTTTGCAGATCACCCATCTGTCATAATTTGAGCTCACTATTTCACTAACTTTGCTGCACATTGGAACCATCTCGGAGCTTTACAAATTACTGATGTCTGTAATACATCTTTATCCAATCATCTATCGAAGGACACTTAGGGTGTTTCCATGTCTTAGCCACCAAGAATAAACCTTAAATGAACATAGAAGTACATACATCTTTACAAATACATAGTTTCAAACTTTTTGGGTAGATACCCAGAAGAGGGATTGTTGGTCATATGGCAGCTCTACTGTAAATTTTTTGAGGAACCTCCATACTGTTTTCCACAGAGGCTGTACTAATTTACATTCCCACCAACAGTATATGAGGGTTCCTTTTTTCCTACAAACTCTCCAACACAATACAATATACAGATGGTGTGTTACAGAATTGCACACTTGAAACATATGTAATCTTGTTAACCAATGTCACCCCAATAAATTTAATAAATTTTTTTCAAAAAGAGAAGGTGAAGAGGCTGCAATGATAGTCAGGCTCTAGATCATGAATGCCTTATAATCCACAGTAGGAAACTAGAGTTCTATTAGAATTATAATGAAAAGTCACTGAAAATTTTTTAAGTAGGGAAGAGACACCATGTGATTTTATCTTTTAAGATACTGAATGGAATGAAGGAACACAGGGACCAGTGGAATGGTCTAGGTAAGTGTTGCTTGAATAAGTGTAGCTTGAAATACGACAGTGGTAGGCTAAGTCACAGAAAGGGAGAGATGCAGATACATTTTGGAGATAGAAAGGCCAAGACTCGTTAAAGGACAAAGACTAAGGAAGTAGAGAAAGGTAGGATCAATGAGTACACCCAGATTCCTGGCTTTAATAAGTGAGTGCGTGATGATACATGGGTGGTGACAATTCAGGGGACATGTGAATATGGGGACTGTGAGGAAGAAAAAGTCAAGAATTTTGTCAAATGACCTCAATTAAATCCAATGAATTGTGGAGTTTCTCTTTTCTCTTGAAAAAAAAATTACTGATGTCATCACCAGAAATTCTGATTTACTCTCACCTTGAAGTTATGTAAATTAAAACAAACATTCCAAGTCATTAAAATGGAGTCAAAATTTATTCAGAGTGTGAGATGTGCAAAATCAAGTAGTTCATTTTCACTAAAAAAATGGACAATTAAAGTTATTTCTATTTCTTCGGATTTAAAATAATCTCTTTGGTTGGGGGATGCTGTCTTTTCTGAAAAAAATACTTAAAACATCAAAGTTCAAAATTCCTCATGACTATTTTCTTTCATTTCAAAGTATATCCCTTTTACCTCTGCTTCCCAAAATGGCACCTAGTTTTGTGAGGGACTTACACAGCCCAGTTTGGGAAAGGAGAGGGATGAGAATATGGTCACTAGTATTAGTCTCCTCCTTAACATCCATCTGATTATGATTCCTAGATACCATAAGTTGCACAAAGTAACAAGTACAAAATTTAAAACAAACACTTAAAAAATAGAGTCCAGGAAAATTTCCAAGATGCATAGCAAAAAGACAAAGTGTCAGGTAATATGAAGAAAACTGATGTGAGACTTGACAAGAAGATCCAAACATTGACTAAGGAAAGTCCCAGAGAGAGAAAACAGCAAAATAAAGGGGAGATATTTTTCAGAGACATAATAGATTGAGACATTCCAGAACCCATGAAGATAGGTATCTTCATATTAAAATAGCTTCTGAATAGAAATGAAAGAATATACATGCATATTAAAGGCATTTCAGAGAATCAAGAATAAAGTGAACATTTCAAAGAAAATGCAAGTTATCTCCAGTAACAAGTAGTAGATAGACATTATATTTCTTGTCACCAATAAAATATGAGAAGAAGAAATAAGTCAATATTTTCAAAATTCTGAGAAAAAAATATCGTCAACTAAAAATTCTATAACAAGTCAGTACAATAATCAACTGTCATGGTATTGGATAGCCATGGTTAAAACAGACACAGAAAGTTTCCTTTCAATCCATCTTTTCTTAAAAAGTTACTTGAGGATATACTCTAGCCAAAGAAGATAGTAAATCAGAAAAAAAATATAGGATACATGTACACAGGAACTAAATGGGAAGACTAGAGAAGGAAGTCCCAGATGAAAGAGGCCTAGAGAGTTACCACTTTATTTTGGACAGTAAGTAAGAGGGTTCTGAAAGGAAGGACTCCAAAAAGAGAGGGCTGCCATATGACAAAGGCAAATGCAAGGGGGAAAGAACATTTAGAAACACCAGAAAAAACAGGGGTAAAGAGACGTTACAAAAAAAAAATCAAGGTCCAAATATACAACAATATTAAAATATCTTTGCAAAAGAAGAAATGCAATCTTAGCAACCTCTAGTAATAACCTGAATTTTATTTGTATTGTTATAATAATTTTTTCTGTATCATTGTCCATCATTAAACATATGAACAAAACACAGAAGACTTGGTGTAGTTTCTGAATAGAACGCAAATTTTAAAAACCTTGATAACCTGCCTACTCAAACTCTTCCAAAAAATTGAAGTAGAGCAATACTCCCTGACTCATTTTATGAGGCCAACATTACTGTAATAGCAAAACCTGGTAAGGATAACACAAAAAACTATAGACCAACATCTCTGATAAATACAGATGCAAAAATCCTAAACAAAATTCTAGCAAATCGAATGCAACAATGCATTAAAAAGATTATTTACCACGACCAAGTGGGGTTCATCCAAGGGGCACAAGGATGGTTCAACATATGCAAATCCATCAATGTGATACATCACATTAACAAAATAAAGGACAAAAATAATATGATTGTATCAATTGATGTAGAAAAAGCGTTTGACAAGATACAACATCCATTTATGATTAAAACACTTAATAAAATAGGTATAGAAGGAAAATACCTTCACATAATAAAGTCATACATGATAAACACTCAGTTAATATCATAATTAGCGGTGAAAAACTGAAGACCTTTTCTCTACGTTCAGGACACGACAGGGTTTTCCCCTATCACTTCTGCTTTTCAACATAGTGTTGGAAGTCCTCGCCACAGCAATCAGGCAAGACAAAGAAATAAAAGGCATCCAGACTGGGAATGAAGAAGTTAAATTGTCATTCTTTGCAGATGACATGATGCTATATATGGAAAACCCTAAAGACTCCACCAAAAAGCTATTAGAAACAATAAACGAATAAAGTAAAATGGCCGGCTACAAAATCAACATACAAAAGTCCATTGCATTCCTATATACTAACAATAAAATCTCAGAAAAAGAAATACAAAAAACAATTCCTTTTGCAATTGCAACAAAAAGAATAAACTACCTAGGAATAAACTTAACCAGGGATGTGAAAGACCTATATGCTGAAAACTATTAGACATTTTAAAAAGAAATTGAAGAAGACACAAAGAAATGGAAAGACATTCCATGCTCGCGGATTGGAAGAATCAACATAGTTAAAATGGCCATATTACCCAAAGCAATATACAGATTTAATGCAATCCCCATCAAAATCCCAATGGTATTTTTTAAAGAAATAGAACAAAAAATCATCAGATTTGTATGGAACCACAAAAGACCCTGAATAGCCAAAGCAATCCTAAGAAAAAGAAGAATGCTGGAGGTATCACACTCCCTGACTTTAGCTTGTACTACAGGGCAACAATAATCAAAACAGCATGGTATTGGCAGAAAAACAGACACACAGACCAATGGAATAGAATTGAGAACCCAGAAATAAACCCACATAAATATGGACAGATAATTTTTGACAAAGAAGCCAAAAACATACAATGGAGAAAAGACAGCCTCTTCAATAAATGGTGCTGGGAGAATTGGAAAGCCACATGCAAAAGAGTGAAACTGGACTGCTATCTGTCACCATGTACCAAAATTAATTCAAAATGGATCAAAGACCTAAGCATAAGACATGAAACAATAAACTGCATAGAAGAAAACATAGGTACTAAACTTATGGACCTTGAATTCAAAGAGCATTTTATGAATTTGACTCCAAAGGCAAGGGAAGTAAAAGGTAAAATAAATGAACAGGACTATATCAAACTTAAAAACTTCTGCACAGCAAAAGAAACCACTGACAAAATAAAGAGGCAACCAACTGAATGGGAGAAGATTTTTGCAAACAGCGCCTCTGATAAGGGGCTAATATCCCAAATATACAAGGAACTTATACAACTCAACAACAAAAAAACGAACAACCCAGTTGAAAAATGGACAAAGGACCTGAAGAGACATTTCTCCAAAGAGGACATACAAATGGCAAATAGACATATGAAAAAATGTTCAATATCACTAATCATCAGAAAAATGCAAATAAAAACCACAATATCACCTCACCCCCATTAGAATGGCTATCATCAACAAGACAAATAGTAACAAGTGTTGGAGAGGCTGTGGAGAGAAAGGAACCCTCATGCACTGTTGGTGGGAATGCAGACTGGTGCAGCCACTATGGAAGGCAGTGTGGAGGTTCCTCAAAAAATTAAGAATAGAATTACCATACGACCCAGCAAACCCTCTCCTGGGTATCTACCCAAAAAATCTGAAAACATTTATCCATAAAGACATGTGTGCTCCGATGTTCATTGCAGCTTTATTTATGGTGGTCAAGACATGGAAGCAACCAAAATGTCCTTCGATAGATGAATGATAAAGAAGCTGTGGTATATATACACAATGGAATACTATTCAGTGGTAAGAAAAGATGAAATAGTACCATTTGTGACAACATGGAAGGATCTTGAGATTATAATGCTAAGCGAAATAAGTCAGAGAGAAAAAGTAGAGAACCATATGATTTCACTGATATGTGGTATATAAAACTGAAAACAACAAAAGAACAAGACAAACAAATGAAGGAACAAAAACTCATAGACATAGACAATAGTTTAGGGGTTACCAGAGGGTAAAGGGGGTGGGGGCTCTAGAAGAGGGTAAACGGGGTCTAATATATGGTAATGGAAAGAGAACTGACTCTGGGTGGTGAACACACAATGTGAGATATAGATAATGTATTACAGAATTGTACACCTGAAATCTATGCAACTTTACTAACAATTGTCGCCCCAATAAACTTAAAAGAAAACAAAACACAAAAAACAAACCTTGATAACATAAAAGCAACCGCTAATTGTTATTAAGTAGATAAAGAGGCAGGAAGAAGAGCAGACAAAAGGAGAAGGATGCTGATGCTTCCATCTTACATAATGGGCCATCAGACACACTATGGAAGGTAAATAGGACAAGAAATGGGAAATTAAGAAATATAACCAACGACACAAACAGGAGGAAAAGGTGGAGGGAACTGTAGGCCCATAAAGCCAAAGCCTCATCTTTTACAGTGGAGATCCAATCGATATTACCTATTTTACATTTTTATTGAAATTGATATGTATTTTATTGAAATTGATAAAAACAGAGATATCAATTATATTTATTTGGCTCATTGACGTAATCACCAAAAGATAAAAAACAGAAATTATAAAAAGAATTTGCCTCTAAGGTGTATGTTTGGAGAACAAGCAGAGTCAGTCAAGAATTCTTTGCCTTTCATTAGTACATAAGGAATTAAATTTTAAAAAAGTATAAATCACTCAAAAGGAAAAAAGAAAATGGACATGAATGGAGGAAATCAAAGATCAAACCAAGAGTAAATGCACTAAAACAACTCAGTGTTTCCTATGGAGCAGATGACAGAGTTTTTGCTTTTTAATGCTAATTTCTTGAAGTTTCCTGCTGATTTCTAATGATTTGTTAGAAATATCAGTCTGAAATAGAAAATAGTGATGGTGGAAACAAACCTTGCTTACTTCCTTTTCAAGATATTTTAGGAATAAAGATGCAGGTTCTTTTTCGCTTGAAAGAACAAAATCTATCGCTCCATAGGATTACTGACAGCCGTTCTTCTACCATATGGGTTTCATTTACGCAGCAGCATGAAACTACAATTCTGAGGTCTAGTTTTCTACCTATTATTTATTTTCTTCTTTCTTTATTTGGAAAAAAAAAATAAAAAAAGCTGATTCTTAATCAGAGACTGAGTTCCTACTTGGGTTCCCCTCTATTCCTTGGAGAGCAGTTTTGCTTTGTTTTTTTCTTTGAGGGATATTAAGGACTTCTATTATCTAGAGCCATATTTGAGTAGTACCACACAGCATATGCAGATGGGATATCAGACATATGAAAATGTAAAGAATAAACAAAAACGATATGCCAATTAATCTCTTCAGTGAAAACATTATAGATCACAAAAGCAGTTTGATATTATTTTAGTATGCATCTTGATATGTCAAGATTAAGAACTGACTTTTAATGACCAATCTAGGAGGGGGAAAGCATACACTGGCATAAGAGATTGAAAAGCAATTGCCAGTAAGTAATGAATTTTATTTTTTTTAAATTTAGGTTCTTAATCCACCCAAGTTCTTCAGTTCAACCAAGAACTCTAGAGGCAATTCACTTAAGCACTGACCAGAGAAAACACTGAAGGAGCATAGAAAAGAGCTTAAGGAACTAATATTATTGAGAAGATGATTTTTAGATGCTGATGAAATTGGAGGACAATCAAAGACTAGAATACTAAACTTCATACAATCAAGCCTCAAAATGCCAGGGACCTACTAACACATTTCTGAAATCCTCAGCAAGACATAGGAGTGAGATGGGCCCTGAAAGCACTCAAGAGTTGCAGTCCCCCTCAGGTAAAAAGTTAAAGAACGTCGGCAGTTTTAAAATCCAGTACAATCAAAGCTGAGAGACGACCTCTCACAAGAGTACGAAACATTAAGACCTCAAGTCACTCACGTCCTCTTGTTCAGTTCAGCGACTCTCCAGCTAGTGCCCTAATTTCCTAATTCTGCATGCCTTATCTCTACTTCTTCACCTGTCTTTGTGATTCAGTTCACTGTAATACTCTAACAACCTCTACCCTCTCTACTCTCACTAGGGTTACTAGTAGCATCTTGCTGGCCAAATCCAAAATCCATTTCTGTCCTTATTTTACTTGATGTTTCTGTTCACTTGAGATTATTAACCGCTCTTTCCTTGAAACTGAATTTTCCTTGAAATGGTTTCTCTTACACTGACCCCCTCAATCTATGTTCATTCATCTGAAAAATAGTTATTGAGGGCCTATTATGTGCCAGGCACTCTTACACACTTTGTGGATACAACAGTAAATGAAACAGTCAAGCCTTGATCTCATGAGATTTACATTATGACAGAGGACATGGAAAAATAAGTAAAATATTTAGTAACCTAGAAATTGATAACAGCTAAGAAGAAAAATAAAGCAGGGAATGTGGAACAAGGAGATTAAGCAGTTTGGGGTTCTAAATTTAGAGAAAGTACGTACCCATGAAAGGTGGTATTGGATATTGATTAAAATCTGAAGAAAATAAGGGAGTAAAGCATGTGGCTTTCTGGGGGAAGATCAATCCAGGTAGAGAGAAAGGTGCTTTCAAAGTCCCCAAGGCAGGAATGTACGAGGTGTATGTATGAGAAGAACTGCAAGAAGATCAGTGTGGCTAGTGCCAAGTGCGCATGGGGGAAAGAAGTAGGGATTGAGTAGAGTAATGGGGAACAGAGCACACAGGACCTTGCAATGGCCACGGGACTGAATGAGCTTGGCTTTTACTACAACTGAGGAGGGAACCCACTGGGCGGCGGGGGAAGGGGATTAGCAGAGAAGTGACAATGATAAATCAGGCTGCTCTATTGGAATAGAATGTTGTTCGTGGATTGAAGCAAGAAGATCAGTTAAAAGGCCATTGCGATACTACAAATGAGAAATGCTAGTGAGCAAAGAAATAGCAGTGAGGTGATAAGAAGCTCATTTCTGGAGGTGTTCTTTAGATCGAGCTGACAGGACTTCCTCCTTTTGGGCCTACGCAACTGCAAGAATGGAGTTACCCTTTGCTCAGATGCCAGAGGATGCCAGAATATCAGAAGCTTGATTTTGGCTGTGTGAAACACGATATGCTAATCAGAGACACATAATAGGCAGTTGGGTATATGAGTCTGAAATTCAAGGGGGGAATCTGAGCTAGAGATATAAATTTGGGGATCATAAGACATACATTGGATTTCAAGTTATGAAACTGGATGATCACAAAGGGAGTGGACAGGTAGAAAAGAGAAGAGCTCCAAGGACTGAGCTCTGGGTCACTCCATAGGTTACAACTCTGCTCCTTCTTTCACTCGTACAGTACACAGGGTGGTCCCATGCTCTGTTATCACTCTCTGTGCATCCCGCATCAAGGTTTCAGCTCCTCTGGCCAAAGAACTGTCTATTTCTCTTTTCCTTACCTTCCTCCCAATGTAACTTCTATTTCTCTCCATATCATTTTTGGTTTTCATTTAAACCAGATTTCCTCTATAGCACTTAATACAGTGTATATGTATTGTATTTGTATGCCTTAATATCGGCTTGCTTCACTGTACTGCACCTTTCATGAGCACACAGATCAAAGTGTTACTAACCTTTTGTACCCCCAGCACCTAGTACAAGGCCTAACATATTGAAGGTGTAGAAGAATAAAGATAATTTTCATTCCACCTTTCTAAATTCTTCTGGCTGGTCTAATAATCAAACTGACATGAGACACAGATTAACAAGAGAAAATAACCTAATTTATCATATATGTACATTCAGGGGTCCCGTAAGAATATGGGCAGTTGAGGTTTTAAATGCCATTCTGGACTAAGGAGAGGGAGGCAGGGGTCTGGGACTTCAATGGGAAAGTGGACGATAATCGGTAGATGAGAAAAAGCAAACACGCGGTATACAAATTCTTTCCTGGCCACCTACACACAATACGGCACAGAGGGAAATGTAACAACAGACTTTGCTGGATTCCGCCCTGTATGACATACTTGTTGCACATTAGGCTAGGCTGATCACTTCCTGCAACCCGTTTTTCTATTTGAATTCTTTTAGGCAGGTAAAAGGCTCTTTTTGAGTCTTTTGTTTCTTAAAAAATAACCAGCTAAAATAATCAGTATCTCAAAAAGACCTATTTTGGGGTGGCAAACTCTGCTTCCCCTCAAAGGAAAATATTTATATTTGGTGAATGACTGCATATGAGCCATTCACTTATAACTCCCCAGTATGTTATCTCAATCTGATTTCTTTCCTGAGCTTCAGAATTAACCAAACTGGCTATGAGGTTTTCATTTAGATGTCCCACAGAGATCTTAAACTCAATATATGCAAAAATAACCCTTGATATAGCTTTGTAAACCAGCACTGGCCTCTCATTTCCTATTTCAGTGACTGGAAAGATCATTTATTTAGCCATCCAAATTAGAAATCTGAAAGTCATCCTAAATTCCTCTTTCTACAATACCTATAGCCCACTAGTCACCAAATCTTGCCATTCTTCTCCTAAATGTCCCTCAGCTTTAGTCCTGATACCTTTGCTTTAGTCCAGCTCCTCATTTTTTATTTCAAGAGCCTCATAATTACTCTTCTTGACTCTCCCTTGGCTTTCTTCAATTTATTCTGCTCACTGTTTCCAGAATAACCCTTCCAAAAAGCAAAACTGATGCCATCAGCCACACTATTAAGATCTCACGTAGCCCCTTTCACCTCTCACAGGGATCAGAGACCAAAGATGAGTCCACTCTATATTTAGTTTGGTCTACACACTTGTTGCACAAATTTGAATTTGTTTCCAACTTTTAAAATTGAAATATTTTGTGTACAAATCCAGGTTGATGGCTCTGCTTGAACAATCCAAAGCTCTAGTAACACTGGACACGAATTCCCACATCGCAACAACATGAACACCAGCCATTTCCTGTGGACTGGGAATGTCCTGAGTTCATTTACCACAGGCCACCTCAGCTCATGTCATTCACGTAGGCTATACGACTGGATCCACTGGCCTACAGGTAACTTCAAATACCGTAACATGGCATAGCAAGCTGTCTGGATATGCTTCTGCTGGGAGACCTTTCTGGAATCCTCCCCTTCCTAATGTCCCCTCGCTTTCTGATGACCACCTCCAACTGGCCTCACACCATATATTTCAATCATGACAAAATATCTGCAGTTCTCCAAACATACCATGGTCTCTGGTTTCCCTCCAGTTATACACACTGTTCCCCCTACTGTGTTTCCCTGAAAATAAGACCTAGCCCGACAATCAGCTCTAATGCGTCATTTGGAGCAAAAATTAATATAAGACCCGGTTTTATTTTACTATAATATAAAACAGGGTATAATATAATAAAATAAAATAGAATATCTGGTCTTATATTAATTTTTGCTCCAAAAGATGCATTAGAGCTGATTGTCTGGCTAGGTCCTATTTTCGGGAAAACACGGTATCAGAAATGTCCTTGGACCCCTTTGAACTCCTACTCATTCATCCGAGAAGAGACAGATCTTGATAGGTATGCAGGCTCACTTCTTCCCTTTTGGGTAGATCAGCAGAAAGCTGGCCCAGCAGGTCTGAGTTAGTGCAAAAAACACTGGATGATCCCAGCTGCCCGGCTTCTGAGACTCACCCTTACAAACAATGTCATTTTCTCACCCACTGTTAGTCACAAGCATGTTCCCTGTTCTTCTGACCCTAAAATATGTGGAGTTACAGGGCTGGAACCCCTTTCAACTGGAATGTTGGCCTTCATATATGCAGCCTAGCATTGACCCAAACTGGGGGTCAGTGGGAGAACGGGAGATTGCATCTCTATTAATTCTCTGCTTGTACATTTGCCCTCCAATAAACCCTTTACAATATCAGCTCGATGCAATGCTAATGGTGTGTGTCCATGACTTCTTGGCACAATACCTTGAATTTCCCACCCAAGCATTCCTTGAGTTACAAAGCTTTTCCTGACTTTCCCAGGAAGACAGAGATCTTCACTCAGATCCTCTTGGCACCTTGTTCATTCTGTTAGCGTTCACCCTAACACTTAGAAGATTTATCAGCGCTACTGTAATTCTTTGTGTGAGTTCATACTTTATTCATCGTTCTAACACCATTTCAGGCACACCAAGTTGAAGCTCGATAATGCTCACATGAATTAGCTGAATAATATCAATGGATTCACTCTGATAACTTACAGCAGTTATTCACAAGACAAAGCAGCGAGTCTTTCCATCTAATTTAATAAGAACTGGAATAAACGATATCAGGTTTCATTTTTCTTCTTTTGCTAGTGTCATTTATTTTTATTCTTGATGAAACCACCTCATGGAATTGTTTTGAAGAATAATTACAATAAGATGCCTATAAAGTGCTTAGCAAAGAGTGGGGAGGCAGCATTTGAAGTGGTTGAAAACAAACGCTTTGGATTTAAACAAGGTTCTAGTCCTGGAGCTGAAACAGTGCACAGCACACAGTAGGCACTGAGTAAGTATCTGCTGAGTGAATGAATGGATCAGTGAGTGGGCAAACCCTGGCTGCCCATGATTCCTGGGCTGCCTCCAAGCCTTTGTACTCACTGTTCTCTCTACCTACAACAATCTGTCCCCCGATATCTTCCCTAGGGCTTTCCTCAAATGTCTTCTCCTTGAGAGGCCTTCCCAGAAAACCTAAATGAAATGGAACCCTGACAGTCCCTCTCCCCTTTACTATACTTTCGCTCTCCCATTTATCACCATCTACAACGCTATACGCTATACGTTAGTTAGTTCTCCTCCAGCTGACACTTATGTTCAAGAGAGCAGAATCTCTGCTTTGTTTGCTTCTGTATCTCCACCCAGAATAGTATCTGCATGAATGAGTCGTGAAGAATCTTGACACATCTTCTCTTCCTCATTTGTAAAGTAATGGGGTGGAAAGAAAAGTACTAATGCCTTCTAGATGAAACTTTATATGATCCATTTCTCCCAGCTCTTTGCCCACTGAATATAAGCATGAGCCTCCGTTTATAGCTAAGTCCAAATTCTGTGTGCTGCTGGATAAAGTTGGCAAAAGGTCCCCGCCTCCATGTCATGCTGAAAAACCTCCTCTTCCACAGAGCTACACTGAGCTGTCCAGATGGTAGCCAAATCCTACAGTGGGAATGGAGTTGTTTTCATAGAATTTAGAATTTTACAGTTGTGACTAAAACCGGAGGTCAAAGAGTCCGGGGGCTCATGCTGACTGTGCCGCTCAGCCAATAGAGTGACACAGGAGTTGGGTCATAGAATAAGCACTTATTATCAGAGCACTGGTGGTCTGAGAAGGCAGCGGGTTAACACCTCCAAAAACTGCCTTAGCATTCTCAGTCCAGCTTGGGGTTTTTTTGTTGTTGTTTGTTTGTTTGTTTTTTTTATTGGGGAAGGGGAACAGGACTTTATTGGGGAACAGTGTGCACTTTCAGGACTTTTCTCCAAGTCAAGATGTTGTCCTTTCAATCTTAGTTGTGGAGGGTTCTGTTCAGCTTCAAGTTGTTGTTCTTTCAGTCTTAGTTGTGGAGGGCGCAGCTCAGCTCCAGGTCCAGTTGCCGTTGCTAGTTGCAGGGGGCACAGCCCACCATCCCTTGCGGGAGTCGAACCGGCAATCTTGTGGTTGAGAGGACATACTCCAACCAACTGAGCCATCCGGAAGCTCAGCGGCAGCTCAGCTCAAGGTGCCGTGTTCAATTTTAGTTGCAGGGGGCGCTGCCCACCATCCCTTGCGGGAATTGAGGAATTGAACTGGCAACCTTGTGGTTGAGAGCCCGTGCTCCAACCAACAACTGAGCCACCCGGGAGGCAGCTCAGCTCAAGGTGCCATGTTCAATCTTAGTTGCAGGGGGCAGAGCTCACCATCCCTTGCAGGACTCGAGGAATTGAACTGGTAACCTTGTGGTTGGGAGCCCACTGGCCCATGTGGGAATCGAACCGGCAGCCTTCGGAGTTAGGAGCACGGAGCTCTAACCGCCTGAGCCACCGGGCCAGCCCCAGCTTGGGGTTTTTAAGGGGAAATCTGGGAGTTCCTCCAGATTATGGCTGGCGTTGAGGTCGTTGAGGTCGGGGGTTCTGCATGGAGCATTCCCTCTGGCCACATGATTATGTGGTGGAGTCAGCACCCCAGGAACAATGATGGGAGTAGCCTGGAAAGAATGCTAGACCATAGAGATTGTGATCAATAAGCCTAGGGGTATTAGTCCTAAATTTCAAGGTAATTTTCTAAAACAGGGAACTGGGGTGACAGGGAACATTCCACCTCAAGCCATAAGGGGATGATCTATTGCTAAACTATACATAAAGGTGAGGTCAAGTAAAGGTGAGGATGGGGACACAGAGAGGCCTCTACTGTGGGGGTGCCAACCAGGCCCCGCTTCATGATGAATACTAAACCTCACCTGGACCAACTAACTCATTTTACAGATATGGACTGTTAAGACCAGAGGGGCCAAGTGACTTAGTCAAAATGACACAGTTAGTAACAGAACCAGGAAAAAGAAAAAGCCCAGATTATAGGAGTCTAATCCACATCCATTACAGTCTTAAAAGGGCAGTACCAGAACTCAAATGTCTTTCCCTGATTCTGAGTTCCTTCCTCTTTCTACCATAACACCCTGATGGCTCCTCAGTCTTGCTACAGGCCAAGCCCATTAAACTTACCCCTGTGGAAACTTTATTCTTCCAGCAGCCAAATCTCTCCTGACAAACCAGGTGGAATTAGTGGCAAGACAAAGCCTGAATGAATTCCTTAAAAATCTGAGTTCTTCAGAAGCAATTCTGAAGTTCTCTGTTCTGCCATATTTGCCCCTTATGGTTTCATGGGACACATAATTCTTGACAAGTCAAAATCCTCAAACTTCCTAAGGCTGCTAGACAGGAGCTTAAAGAATTATGAAATTTCAGTCTTAAGATACCGACTCAATTTAAGCAACTGCTGCAACTGATTTAATCAAATGAGTCAATGGTTTAGAAGACTGTAGTTCTAGAGATGCTATTTAACCTTCCCTGCTGTCTTCTGTTAGAATTTGTCTCCAGATCCACCCTAACATACATGGGCAATCAGAATCAATCAGTGCTTCCCTCTTTCAAGTCCAAAAAAGAAGGATAAATTGTCCTATTCACAGTCACCAACGTTATAAAGGGCATTACTGCCCCCCGGTGGGAACACTAAAAACTGTTCCTGAGACTGTTCCCATAAATACCAAATATTTACAGGACAAGAACATTTTTCAAGATTATCAAGAAAAAAACTAACTCCTTAGAAACCTGCAAGTTAAAAGACCAAAAGGTCCCAGTGACTGTTTTATCCCACCTCCTTTTCCTCCTCTCTAATCTCTCAATCTCTAGCTCAAATAGCCTCAGTCACCTACAATTCAACCATCGGATGCTCTCAAAGATAGTAACCCTAAAAGACTGAAATCTCTCAAAACACCAAGTGATCATTTTAGGAAAAGGCAAAAGTTTGTATTCACAAACTACAATCAGGACATGATTTGAATTTATGGAGAACTCTAATTCATGAATCTAAAACATCTGGCTTCTCACAAACTTGGCAAATGATCTCTTAATTCCTTCCTATTTTTTTCATGTTCTTTTTCCTGTTGAAAAAGATGAAGAATGGATAGGAAAGCCTCAGGGCCTTTCCCTCCTCCCTCCTGTACAGATATAGTGAAAGCATATAAAGAACCACTTTCACCTAAGAAGCCTTCCACAAGACTCCAACTTGACTCCTTTGAGTTCCAAGAATTCCTATTTTCTAAACCTGTGGATGCCAATCCTGGCTGCTCATCAGAATCATCTGAAGAGTTGTTGTTTTGTTATTATTATTGTTATTTAATACAGATTCCCAGACACCACCCATACTTACTGAATTGGGATTTCAGAGTGGAGAATCAAATTGTCTTCATGAATGGATGAAGTCTCTAAGAAAACTTTAAACTTTTGGGGAGTAGTATTTCTTTTGTATTTCTTACAAAACTTATGTCATGAAAATTAATTCACTTTTCTCTTTACTAATCACCACTGCTTTCATTCATACATTACTATCATCTTGTGCCTGGGCTAACTGCAATGGGTCCAGTATATTATGAAAAAAGATATACTTCCCATCCTTTCCCTACACTGCTTTTAGAGTGATATTTGACAGCAATTAGATGCTATTATTCCCCTGCATAAAACCTGTTGGCTCTCCATTAGGTATATGATAAAATTCTCGTTTCCTAGCTGGATATGCAAAAGCTATGCTTTGACTGTTTCCAAAAACTTAGCGCTCCTCTGAACACACCACACCGTTTCTAACCTCGTGGCTTTTGCTTGAGGCCCGGCTTGAACTGCCTTTTTGCCTTCCGTACCCCTTTCTGCAGGACTAACAATTACAATGTTTCAAGACTCTCAAGTTCCTTCTATAAAGCATTTTTCTGAACTTTATTCTCACTCCAGGTAGAATTGGCCACAGTACCTATAATGTTATAGTGCAACTTTTTGTTCATCTCCCTCTAGTAAACTACAACTTTTATAAGAACGAATTAGATCTGAATCATTTTTATATCTCTAGGACAAATTACTATTAAAGGAAGGAAGGAATAGAAATGCCTAATATGTGCACAATTTCAGCTTTGACTCTCAGTTTATCATTTCTCTATTGACAAACATATGCTAAGTGAAATAAGCTAGTTACAAAAAGACAAATACTGCACTGTATAATCTCACTTGTATGAGATATCTAAAGTCCAACTCATAGAAACAGAAAGTAAAATTATGGTTGCCAGGGGTTGGGGTGTGGGAGAAATAGGGAGCTGTTGTTCAATAGGCATAGAGTTTCAGTTTTGCAAGACAAAACGTTCTAGAGATCTGTTGCACAAAACGTGAGTACACTTAACACTACTGAAATGTATACTTAAAAATGGTTAAGACAGTAAAGTTTACATTACGTGTTTTTTACTACAATTTTTTTAAAAGCATATATGGTATTATAACAAGAACTCCTATATTATTAAATTAGCTGAGACACTTGAAACACAGTAATCATTGAATTTGAGTGGTAAAAGTCACTTTCAAAATACTTTATAGAAATGTACATACATCTTGTATGTATGTACAATTTTATGCAGAATTACATGAAAATTTCATATTGAGTTTTTTAGTTGCTTGCTAATTTTTCATCTGTCAGTCCTTAGAGATCCACCACTTAACATCTCTATATTGTCTTATTTCTTTTTCCAATCCATCTTCTATTCCCCATTGTGTAGCAAAGGACACGATCTTCAAAATTTCTTTAAGAAGTTCAAACTGAATATATACTTTACTGTGTGATGGAACTTGAATATAATAGTTCTGTTTTCTGTACTATTTCATCATTATCCCATTCCACTTCGTAACATAGGAAACTACTTTGATACTAATGTATACATAGCTCAACTGTGTGAATATCATTTCCTTTTCATTGTCATTGTAAAGCTTACAAATAAGCTATAATTAAAGGAGCTACTCTGAAATTTACTAATAGCATTGTTAAAATGATATTTACTGCTCCGAAGAAACTTCACTAAACTCCTTGATGATTAAGTGTTGATAGTGGATAATGCATCCAGTACTATTTTTCTTAATGTACGCTAGTATGCCCTCATCCCATTGCCAACCTTAATCAGGTCTCCCTGTGTTGTGCAAGCAGTGGGTTTGCCAAAGAAAACATTTTTTTCCATAAAATAATTGTTAAAGATTTCCACTGTTGACAATCTTTTTGTATCCATTGTCAGTAATGTTAAATAAAATAACATTTCCTGGGTTTTTCATTTCTTATGAACATTACATGAGTGAAAAAGAAAACATCCTTTTCATGATAATTTTATCCTCCTGTGCTCATTCTCTTGATTTTTGACATCCTCGTCATCTCATTGACTCTTCTCAAAACCATATTATAACTTGACAGAAGAAATGAATGCCGTAGAAGTTCTTCCCAACATTGCACTAATAACTTCTAGAGCAAAGGATAAGGTAATTTCTCTTCTTTACTGTTTGGCTTATCACATTTTGAAATCATTCCTGCAATTCTCCGGAAACATGACTCTTTCCTTATATTTGTAAACATTTCAATGACAGGAGTACAGTGTTTAAACTTTCCCTTTACATTTCAGAGGTATAAAATATCTGCCAACTTTATCAGCATGTTTCTTTGTAAAATATTCCATTAATCATGACATGTTCATTGCTGCAATTAAAGAAAAAAATCTCATTGGTAGATTAGGCTACCACTGGCATCTGCTCAGTGAGCAAAGCTATGAAGCCCAACTTCAAATATTCAAGTAAGTATTATCAACCTTTTTTCTTCATTTTTGGCATTTTAACCTGCCCTCTTTTAAAACAAGCTGCTAGAAAGTCCTTTGGGTTTCCTGCACGCATATCAGACTCTGATACCCAAAAGAAAGCTCAAGATCTTGCTCCCAAATGAACACATTCTTTTATCCAACAGGCATTTATTGAGCTCCTATTATGTAGCAGTCACTGGGCTAAACGTGAAAGACACAAGGTGAACAAGATCAGACAGACCTTTCTCTCAAGAAGTTGGCAGTCGTGTAGGGAAGGAATACAGATCAAATAAATACAACAAGTAATTATAAACTCACGTAAATTATATGAAGAAAGGGGGATACAACTCTTTCTTGTAAAGGAATTTTTTCTGCAGTTGGGAATCATGACTTCTGAAGGAATTCAAGCTTGAAATATAATTTGTTGGCTGGACTGTAATTAATCAAACAAATGGAGGACACACCATGTGCAAAGATTTGTGGAACAGCTGAATGAACAAAGGCCAATGTGCGCCGAGGCCTGGTAACAGAGAGCCCCAATGCCCTCTGGTCTTTGTTCAATGAACCACGGAAATCCTCTGAATTATTCTAAAGCAGAAGGTGAGTGAAATAAAATTTTATTTGGAAAACATCACTCTGGAGAACAGTTTGGAGAAGTGATCAGAGTGGAGGAGAAAAAACCAAAGAGTGGGATGTCACAGAAGCCTAGGTCAGAGATAATGGGGAGTAGTAGCAGTAGATATGGAGGAAGGTTGAGAGCTGGGAGGGATTTGGTGCAAGAGCTAAGATGGCACAGGAGAGAGAAGGCGATGGGAAGGATAACTTCTAGGCTTTCACTTCTACCCCCTTCCTATCCCTGCACTACCTGCATCCATCTCACACAGATCCATGGGGACCTTCATCTCCTTACTCCCGCCTCCTAACTGTCCTTTAAAAAGGCCTTCATCTCTCACATGCATGAGCTTCCTCTTCATTTTCAAGGCTGCTGCCCTACCTCATGTTCTTGAAACATCTCACCTGGGTTATTCCCACGGCCTCCTAAGAGTTTTTCTGTGCACAATATCTGTCCCCTTCATCCATTCACAGCACTACAGAGTAATTTGTTATCACCCATATTTAAGTCTTTTTTGGCTTCACCAAAGTTCAAACTCTTTAAACTCAGCGCACAAGGTGTGTTATCACCTCCCCCGATTTGTCACTCATCACTGTCTGTAATTCTCTTTCTCCCCGTCCTTCACTTCTCAGAGAAAAAGAGAACAACTTTCAGTTTTCTGTTTACCTGAGATAAAGGTAGATCAAAGCCAGTCCAAGACTTTCAAGCACAGTAGAGTTCACTCTTAAACAACGTGGAGTTTAGAGGTGCCAACCACCACGCTGTGGAAAAGCCGGGTATAGCTTTTGACAGCAGTAGGCCCTTCGCGTCTGCGCAGTCGACAAACTGCCGATTGAAAACAGTCTTTTGATTGGCGGCCGGAAGTCTGCGGTTGGGGATGCAAAACTAGTTTTTGCTGTGAGGTTGGGAATGCAAAAATAGTTTTTACTCTGCAATTGGTTGAATCTCCCGTGCAAAACATATGCATAGAGGAAGGGCTGACTGCATTTATTGGGAGAAAAAAAAACTGCGTGGAACCGCGCATTCAAATCCACATTGTTCCAGGGTGAATTATACTTTCAAGAAAGCTTCTACTTGGCCCAATCCTCAAATGCCTTCAATCTGCCTCTTATTTAACTTCATGTATAAACAGCTCTCTCCTGGGTAACACTGTTTCAATTAGGGTATTTTCAATGGCTGGAAAGAAAACCCAGCTCAGACATATTTACCAGAGTATTTATCATCTCACAGAATGGGGGGTCCTGGGTGTTGGTAGACCTGAGATCAGCCAGCTCTGACATTCATGTCACTGTAATCATTCCAAAGCTGGATTCCATTGTGGTCATAGATGGCTTCCAGTAGCAGATGGAGCTACATGCTTACTAATAAATTGCTTCAGGGGGAGTGTGCAATGAGCTTCTCCAGTCATGGTAGAGTAGCAACCCTTCCCTTCAACAGACCCAGGAACCATGTCAAGAGTCCTCACTTAGATGGATAATCACTGCCAGGGGAATGCCTGGTTTTGATTAGTCTAAAGTAGGTTTCTGAACCACACTGCAAAGGGGAATAGATGGACTTAATTAGTACCAGTACCTGTCCTTCTCAAAGCATAAGCCCCGTCACCAGCAGCATCAGTATCATCTGTGAACTTGTTAGAAATGCAAATTGCCTTGAATCAGAAGTCTGGGTGTGTGACCAGGACAAGCCCTGCAGGTAATTCTGATTCCAGCTCAAGGAGAAGCACTGGCTGAGACTAATCAGAACAATTCCTGGGGTTTCCGGGAATCACATGGGCTATGTAAAGGTAGAATGAACTTCTGAGTTAAGAGTTTGAGAAAAATATACTGTGTCTTAGTCTGCCCGACTTGCAACTACCTCTCCTTTCTAAGTTAGGTTGTAGTTTAATTTTAATTTTTTTTTTTTTTTACTGTAATAAATGGGGCTGCTGTTGACTATGCCCAGGGGGCTGCTGGTTGTACCCTGACGAGGCTGGCTGCGTCCAGTGATGAACCTAGTGAATAAAGGCTGTGTCCAGAAACCCAGTGAATAAAGTATGTCTACTCTGCCTTTGGCTCCAAGCATCTTCTTCCAGCTCCCAGTTGCAGACACCTTACCCCCGGGGCTACAACCCACTCAGGCAGTACAATGAGAACTGTCATCTGTAGTGAGAAGTCAAATTCAACAGTGGGGAATACCTCTAACATAGGAAATTTTTAAAGGTGCTAAGAAATCCAAAAGAGTGACAATGATCTACTAGATCCAGACAGGATCCTCTAAAATTTACACTCAGCTTTCATTTTACTTTCTTGCCATCAGGTGTGGATGGAAGAGGCAAGTACGGCAGTTATACACTGTCCAAATGCACACTTGTAGATTTCTTGCCGTCTTAATGGAAATAATAGAAGGCAAGTACCATAACAGTGCCCTGTCCAATAACAGCCATGCCATCCACTTGGAGCCCAGAGACAACACAAAAAACATCTCCATTAAGGAAAATTCTTATCAGAAATTTCAATTATTCCAAGAATAATGAGTTATTAATCTAAGAGGAAATGTTAATATGCCATCTTGTTCAAATCCTTCCATTTAAATAGCTGACTTTTTTTTCCATCACTTTTATTTATTTAGGCATATGTAACAGAAAACATTGTGGTGCCTAAAATTTGGAATTTTTAATGAAAAAAATTACATGAAGCCAGAGTTTTCCTAAGCAACAAATATTTTTAATGGAAGAAATTGTTTTTGAACTGACCTTTCTTAGTAAGGAATGTGTTAACCTTAGGCAGCAGAGATCAGAGAGTTAACTAAGGAGGGCTGGCTTTTACAAGCCTATAGGCATCCTTGTCAAATTAGAAAAAATGCCTTCCTGGACAGACTTTCTACTTCCAGGTGCTGAAAATTATCATTCTATTCTTATATTTTTAAGAACAAGATGATTTACTGTCATTTACCCGAAACTTGTTCTAACAAATATATACATTTACATTGTCTAAAAGTGAATTGTATCTTGGGTTGTGCATTGCTACTGCGTGAAAGCCCTGGTAACCATTCCCTCTCTGCAGAAAACCTTTCCAAGAACATATTTTGTTAAATCATTAACTACATGGACATATGGCATTTTAGTTAGACTATTTTAACAAAGGATCTTAATATGTAGTGGCTCAAGAAAGATAGAAGTTTTCTCTCTTGCATGTAACAATCTGGAGCAGGGTTTAGCAAATTATAGCCTGTGGCTTCATATGCTTTGTGGAAGCAAGGTTAAAGGTGGAACCCAAGCTGAAAATAAGTCTGAGAATAGTGGCTTTTCCTTTTCCTAAATCTAACATACACAAAAACATATTAGAAGGGGTTTGGAATCATATTATCTGATGTAGTGCCCCTTTGTCACTGTCTGTCCGACAGAATCCCCCACAATACTGCTTGTTCACCACTTCTAGGATGGACATTTTTTTACAATTAAACGTCTCTGAAATCGGGTGCTTCTGATTATCAATGGCATCTTAGATTACCCGCATTTCAGGGGATGCCCAAACAAAGGGGACAATAAATGTTCAGCAAACGTTGGCTGAGCGTTACGGTTATTAATCGTTACAGTTATTAAATATAAAATGTTAGTTATTAACCTCATCAAAAAAGAATGGAGATTAATGGTAGCTGGGACATTTTAAAATTGGTTGAGCCTCTCTTTATTGTCAGAAACTAGAAAGATAACTCTTATTTTTGAGCAATAGTCCTGTGAAAAGAAACACGCTGAGAATACTGAAATTCAAAATAGTCCTAACAATTATCTCTCAGGTCTTTGTGTGGTATCTTTATTCAGGGAAGGAGGCAAAATTACAAAGTAGCTGAGTTTCTCTTTATTAGAAAATCCCTTCTTTAAAAGGGTTTTTAAAATTTTTTGACTCTGAAATCTAACACACATATGAAAAATAGAAAAGAGAAATTCACATATACACACAGAGGGGGCCAAAAAAATGTATACACATTTTAAGAAAGGAAAAAAATTGGATTAAAATTGTATTACTCCATATATAGTCACATTTGACTTCTGCAACTACAAGAGGTGCTCAAAGTGGTTACCATCAACGTCCAGACACTTCTGATTACGGTGAACTACTGCTTGAGCAACATTGACCAAAGTGTCAACTCGCATACATTTTTTTGGCACTCCCGCTATATAATTTAACACATCACGTGGGACCCAGGTCAAGAAATAGAACATTACTAGGACCCTAGAAGCGTCTCCCCATTCCTCTACACTCCCAACTTACCTCCTGCAACACCCACCAGTCACCACTCCCTCCATTTCTTGTCCAAGTAACCAAGGTCACTATTGTCCTAACACTTGTGAGAATAATTTTTATTTGTTTGCCATCTATGTTCAAATCCCTAAATTATATAGTTTGTTTACTTCCTTTAAATGGTGAGCTTCCATAGCTCATCAAGACTGGTTTATGGTTGAAAAATTTCAAAAATATTTCATGTCTAGTGAGCAAAAAAGGGAATGCATGTAAATTGCTGGATAATAACAAAATGTCTTTCCTTATATCACACACAGATAAAACAAATTTTTATAAACACTGGCCATTTTCATATAAAAAAGAACAATAGAATAAAAATAATTCATGGCAACATGTTTATTTTATTAAGCCCTACCTCAGCTTTCATTTACAAGCAAATATTTTCAAGGAAAAAAAATCACAAGACAATATTTTCAAATGTTATACCATCTACATAAAAATTAAACTTGCAGAATTTACAAATTAATATTCGGGGCAGACAGATAAATTATACATCCTTTTGCAAAATCCAATCTACAGCATTTAAAAATTCATACTGTTACAACAAGACATTCTTTCTTTACAATCTACCTATTTACATAGCTTTGCCCACCACAGATGATACACTTTTCATCATAGCTACCAAGGTTTGCAAACATAGTATATTTAAAATATATTTAGCAGCATATAAAAAAAATAGATAAAAGGGGAAGGAAATACTACTATTAAATAAAAATGAAATTAAAAGGTGATAATAGAAATAACTCCATAGGAAAATAGATCAAAATATATATCTGTTAAGACATCAAAAATGTTTCCATCACAGAATGTATGCACAGCACTAATAAAACAACTTGACGGTATTGTAGTCCTGAGCACAGGATATATATAGCACAGCTGCAAAACTTTGGTCAATACAAGTAAACGTCAACATTTAACACAAACCGTTTAACGTTCTTTGTTAGTAGATTAAAGTCAATTCCTCTTTATGAAAAATCAACGGTATTCTCATCTTGGTTTTTTTCCATTACATTAAAAGAGGTTTGAAATTTGGAAACCCTCCATAGACTGATATAAATACCAGACAAACAGGCCACAATTTGACTAGCATTTCCAATATGTTTAAATACATAAATCATCTGAACACACTATATGAATGAGTTCATAGTGGGTTGTATTACATTCCAGGTGTATTTTCTGACTGTCACAAAAGCAGACATATCGTAATTCAAATAATTTGAAGGTGTTTTTTTATAGCTAGTCACAAAAATCCAGCCACAATAAAAGTGCGAATCAAGCAGTATATCAATTATAGGATATATATGTATTGGGAGATATTAATATTAAGCACACAGGATAGTACACAATTTTATTAGAATACCACTTATATTCAGCAGTTGGATTCAGATATATTTTCCAGTTAATCCCATTCATATATCTTTGCCTAATAAATGTAGGGTAACAATTTCCATAAAGACCATACACAGCATTATCACAGTATTCAGTTTATGACTATCTTCATTCATGTTTAATTACTGGCAATATCTTCCCCCAGATCTCCTGTATCGGAAATCTGCCCATCTTGCAAATTGCGAGCCTTCCAAATTCTCACAGTCCGATCACTACAAAACAATAAATTAAAAATGAACATCAGAAAAGAGGAAGAAAGATAAAGAAACAACTCTTAGAATTACTTATCATGGAAACATTTTCTGAAGACGTCTTTAATAGTAAGCAAAAATATCCATTGCCCCATACATATATCTAACAGGTACCCATAATAATGATATTAAAATAGCTCATATTAAGGGCTATTGGGCAGTAGGTAGTGAGAGGCTGTGATCCCTGAGGAAAGGAAAACAAAGAGGGTGAATTGTGTGACAGCTCTGGCTTTTGACCCAGAATCACTTTCCAGACTACAGCACAGGGAGTGGGAATCCAAACAGAAAACCAGCGAATCATTAAGTTGAACACATAGAAATGAAAATCTCAGAAGTATAAAGTAGTTAGAATTTGCAGGACCAAGTAGAGAAGGGGAGCAAGTTATGCAGAAAGAACTGTAGAGCTATAGAAAAAGAACTCCATGAATCTACATAGGGGTCCCCCAATGTCTTTGACTGAATGTTAAGCTGCACATAAAAGAAAGAGTAAGAGTGCCAGGCCAGGCCAAAAAACAACTATTAGTGAGTGAGCTATAAGGTGAACAATTCCCAGAGTTCACAGAAGTCTATGTTCAAGTTCCGACCAATAAAGTAGAGCTATCAAACACCTAGAATATTCAATAGAAATCTAAGAAGATTTAAAAACAAGTCCCAAAAAGATAAAACTGGACCACAAGTAACTTAACTGTCCGACAAAGCCCAACACTCTTTAAAGGAATACAACAAAAATACAGATACTCAAAACATTACAATATTCACCATCCAATACAATATTACTTGACATAAAAGAAGCAGGAGAAATGAGACCCATATTTATAAGAAAAATCAATCAATGACAACAGATCTAGAAATATCAGATAAAATGGAATTACTACACAAAGACTTTAAATTATTAATTGCCTCTGTTTTAGCACCTGTAAAATAGGGATTAGAATATTTATCTTCTAGAGTTTTCATGAAGAATAAATGAGTAAATACCTCAAAAGCACTTAGAACAATGCTTGGTAGATACTAAGCAGTATACAAATGTTTGTTAAATAACAAATAAATAAGTAGAACTATTTTGAAAATAGACCTTCTGATATCCTTGGCTATTTTCCTGATTTTTAAGTTATGTAGTAAACACATTTCCATCTGATACACTATGGATAAACTGAGAAAAAGTTTAGGTCTTCAAAAATAAGACCTAAAATGTCGTGGAAGGCAGGTAAATACAGTAAATCATATCACCCACCAGACCTCAGTGATACACAATACTTCTATAGTCCTACAGCTCTGAAGGGTATTAAGTTATTTCCAGTAAATGATCAACAAACAAACAAACAAACAAACAAAACAAGTTTCCGAAGGAATAAACAAAAGTGGTGACTTTGAGGAAAGTAATGCATTGTGGAAATAGTATCCCTGAAGCACCGAAGGCAAGCACTTTAGAGAAACACAAAATAAATTGGCTTTGATGTACTTCAGAGATGAAAAGAAAGTAACTCTAAATGGAAAAAGGGATTCAATGTAAACAGCACAAATAATAAGCAATGCCACAGAAATTTTGCAGGGGTTTCAAAATAAAATTAGGGTAACCATGCATGTGGGCTAGATGGATCAAGAAGGTGCTCAAATTAAATTAAGTAATATGACAGGTACACCAATAATGCAGGGAGATTGTCAAGATAAATTTTCATGAGAAACTACATTTTATTTGAATGAGACCAATGCCTCATATTACAGTACATATGCTTTCCTTTCCAAAGGACTTACATACATATTATGTCATTTTTTATGGTCACAACATCTCTCCACCTTCTTTAAGCATCTTGTTAAATGTTACTTTATCAGTGAGGCTTTCACTGACCTCCTGTTGTGTAACCCCTACCCCATGATATTCTCATTCCCCCTTCCCTGTTTTATTGTTCTCTACAGCACATATCACCATTTAACTAATGTTTACTTATTCGTTTTCTTTCCTTGTCCTTAGAATGTAAACTGGGGTTTGAATCTGTTGTATTCACCTCTTTATTCCCAAGAACCTGGAACAGTGCCTGGCACATAGGAAATTCATCATGAAGGAATAAATGAGAATCAATCAACCCAGCCATCCACAAAAAGAAGGAAGCGGATGTTATTACTATGTACTTATATTTTAAAGGGAGGTAGAAGAGGCTCAAAGAGATTTTTCAAATGATTTGTCCTAAATGTGCAAAATGGCAAGTTTGTTATCTTTCTGGGGGAAAAAACTCTTTAGAAATTATTCATCTATGCATGATTTTATTTAAAAAAAAGAAATCATCAGGGGAAGATTTGGTAGCAGACTTACTAGTATAAGCAGAGTGTAATACAGGAGTAACACTGTCATCATGTACAATCTGGGAAGCCTAAACTCAGTGCCCACAGCGTACATCCAAAAATATAAATGAGACATCTTCATGCAGATATGAGAATAATTGTAATAAAAGAGGGATTTCAAGGTTTTCATAGTCTACATTTCAAGGTATTTACAACTTATAATCTTTATTAGACCTGGACACAAGTCACAAATACAGAGGAAAATCATATGGGGGGAAACTTACTCGGCTGCAGTAAAAACGTGGGTGGAATTAACACATATGGCATTGATAGGACTATCGTGACCCTTCATCTCTCCCACTGGCACAAAAGTATCCACGTTCCAGAGTTTCAAAATGCCTCCTCTGCAGCCACTGAGCAAAATTGGGTGGCCTGGCACCACTCCCAGGGCACAGACCCAATCCTTATGCGCGTTTGGAACTTGCTGAGAGAAAAAATAAAGAGAAATCCGCAGCTGAAGGGGAGCTTTCCAAATGGACATTTTCACACCAAAAACAGTTACAAACATTTTTATTGACAAAAATCAATTTTTGGAATGTTGAAGGGCCTGGAAACTGTAAAAATCATTTTCTACACAATCACACTTAGTAATTTAAAGAAATAAATCTGTAATTTGCTCCCGAATTTGATTCATTAATTATCGTCAGTGTTAACAATAGTAAAGGCCTATGATGTTAAAAATCTATAGAATCTAAAAAATCTGAAAAGTATGTGAAATTTTTCAAACATTACATCTTCTTCATGGGCAGTAAATATCTCACCTTTCTCCAAAATTTACTTGAATACAACTTTGTACACTACAACCTGGTATGTAGACTATAAGGACTGCCTCATAAATTCACTGCCTTAAACTTTTGTTAGAGAACATAGAGGCCTAAAGCTTTTTGTAGAAGACTGGAGCTAACCTATATATTTCATAATAAACAAACAATAATTATATGATCAGATTGTATGACAATATTTTATGCATAAATATATTTATATGCACAATATAAAAGTTACAACTGTGAATGTATGTCTAGAAAAGAAAAGCTTTTGAATGCAATTTACTCATCTGTTGCCAAGTTTGTTTTTTTTCTATTAATATTCATGCTACTTCTTTATTTTGTTTTTGTCTGGTTGCAAGTAGGAAAGTGGTAGCAACTGCAATATATACACACCCATAGATGTGTAAGGAAAAGCTTGAAATTTAGAGTGATTTCATCTGTTAACTATTTTCTTCCCCCTGGGAATTAGGAAAAGACACCAATATTTGATTGTATTGATACAATACTTCAACCCAACTATTGTTCTACAGAAAATGAGAGAATCATTACTTTTAGATGCATGAAGATGCTCTTGTAAGATGAGGAATCATTACACTACTGTGAATTTAGCTAAATGTGTTAATCTATGGAATATGTATACATAAAACAAAAACAAAACAAAATGATAAACTGTAACTGCTCTACTCCGAGACTGATTTTATTTAGCGAACACATGTGTGAGACAATCCCAGATCTTTCAACTGTTATCAGTGTTTATTCTCCTCTTATCTAGGAGGTGTTATGAAATGTTGAATGTCGCCCTTCTCTAATTAGTAAATCTGATGGGTGATGATAAAACACTCCTTAAGAGGAAGCTGTCATTGATATTATACCTAAACAATGAAGAGCTACATAGAGGCTCTTCAAATTCTTATACAGATGACTGAATGGCTTTGAAGTACCCACTCCATTACATGAAAGGTTTTACATTACCTGTAGAAGGTCTTTTTGCGCTAAGTCCCATTTCTTGATTCCATTATCTCTGGACCCACTAAATAGGTTATCCCCTTGTATGGTTAGCGCCTCAATGCCATCATAATGAGGGGGCTCAAAATTGTGGGTGGGACTCACAGTTCCAAGAGCCCCTTCAGTTACATCGAACATCTAAAAAAAATTAGAAAGAAAGCAGTCATCTTACTTAACTTATAAACAAGCACCTATATGTGTTCCTTCATAGAACCCCATAGACGTATACTCATATACTAACCAGACATGATTTGTTTTGTCACAATACTTTTCTAAGTTAACTAAATGACCCTGGTATGTATGACTTTGGATGAACCTGAGTCCTATTTTCACACTACTTCTGCTTGCATGTCACATGCTTTTAAGAAAGGCAATCAATTTTTTCATGTACAAGTGTATACCTGGTATATTCAATTCCAAAAATACTACATACCAATCCAGTTGAAATTTAACTAATTGATAGGATTGTAATTTAAACTCTATTGGGAAGCTCTGCAGTCCTGGTAGTCATTTCAAATGGCCCTAAAGCTGCTATTTCAAAACATTTCACTCCCCTCAGTTGCCCTCGTCTCTCTTAGCTGTTGACCCTGTGATTTCCTGAAAAAGTTAGCATGATCAAAAGTATATTTTTTGGACCTTTACCATCATTCCAAAGTTTCCTTTTATCTTCATTCTCTTACTCTTCCCTTTTTTTTCCCCAGATGCTAGAGTATACTTACTTCTTCCCAAGGTTCACATCTTTGATTTGATTCTAACTCCTCCTACCACCCTCATCAATTGCTACCACTTCACTCTTCTCACACTTTTTTTCACCACTGAGCCCATTTCCTAAGCATATCAACATGCTTAAGTCTACTGAATACAAAATTGTTTCCCCTTATCCATTCTATTTTCAAATCACTAACCCATTTCTCATCAGTACTTTTCTCAAGCTACTGGGAAAAGTACTTACACTCTTCCTATCACTTTTTCTTACTGTATCCTCTTTTTAATTCCTATTGCTTCTTACAGTATTTCCCAAGGCTGACTCCTGTTACCTTCTCTCTCCTTTGACCATGCCACCAATCCAACTCCTTGAATATCTGCTTCTATGTAAATGGCTCCCAAACCGACATCTCTAGTCATAACTTATCATGAGCTCTGGACTTGCCTTTCTAATAGTCTTCTGGCCTACGTGATGATGTCCTCTGGTAGTATCTCAAATTTAACATTTCCAGAATCAAACTAAACATCTTTCTTCTCCTTACCTGCAAAGTTCATAAAGTCTGAAGGCCATAATATGCTCAGTATAAAAGATGGTGACGGTGAGACTTAAGTATTAGCTGCATGACTGTGTTAAAATCTTTAAAATTCCTCCCAACCTATCTTCTATCAAAAATGAGAATACATAATTAATTAAGATGATATAAGCAGGAACTATTACTGAAGAAAAGATCAGGAAGAAAAAGCTAAGCTTAGAAATGGGAAAAAGAAAATTGATTAAGAGAAAGGGTGAAAGAGTTTGAATACTTCAAACATATCATTTAATAGAAGAATATAATTCAACAACTCTGTGATACACACTTTGATGTAATGATCCTTGGAGCCAGTGATGATTAGATCTTGTCCACTGGAAATCTGATCTACAGTAAGGCACATAACAGGGCCTAGGTGTCCCGTTAACTTTCCTGTAGACTGAAACCTTTAAAAAGAAAGAAAAAATAATTTTATTTGAAAATATTTTTTAGCATGTTGACACTGACTCTCAACAAAAATAATCTACATTCTTTGATGAAATAATTCACTAATTTTTAAAAAAATTTTTAGCTCCGCCTCTATGCAACTTTGTTCAAATTAAGGAAAAACAAAATTGGCCAAACTAATCTATTACATGATGCAAGTGGGAAGAGTCCTAAAGAAGTTATTTCAAAGTTGACTAATGTTATTTAGGTAGTAAATAAAAAGTCATCAAAAGTCCAAAAATTTTCTAATGACTAATTTTTAACTCCAACCTAAATCCAGATAATCCGTAATCTGTTAAATGCCCAAATGTCTAACAGACATATAACTGATGTTGTGAGATCCACTTTCAAATTTGATTAAAACAACTATATCACTGATATAACTTGCTGAATCAATAATAATATGGAGAAAGTAAAATTATTTTATTATACACACACAATATTCTTACATATACAAATGCACATATATGCACTCATGTATACATACATATATCTATGCACACACATATGTATGTATATGTACACCAGAAAAGAGGTGGTACATTTCATCCGTTATTATAAAGATACGAAAATGACCAGAACATATATCTGGCTGGTAGCAAAATGTCTGATGTCAATTATCCGGGGTTTACAATGAACCTTTGTTTCACAGTCCTACCTAAAATCAAGCTGCTAGAATATAGGGATGTATTATATTAGGCTTCCAGGATATTACAGTTTCTTGAAAACTATTCTCTTAGTCACTGTGTTAAAATAAAACCATATTTAATCACTTTGCTGAAATCAACCAGCTCTCAAATGATATAACTTTACAGCAAAATAAAAAATATAAAGATTTTCTTTTCTAGAGTATTTATTTATTTATTTATTTTTAAGGAGGGCACAGCTCACAGTGGCCCCTGTGGGGATCGAACCAGCAACCTTGGTGTTACTAGCACCACACTCTAACCAATTGAGCTAACCAGCCACCCCAAAAAGTAAAAAGATTTTCAAAAGCTGACCTTTTCTGTCTTATGTCATGATTTTGAGTATCTTTCTCCATGGTATTCCTAGTTAAGAGTCAAATTTAATATCTTCAAGAATAAACCAAGTCCTCACTTCTTTTCTTCTTTTCTTAAACAAGCACCACTTATAGTTTTCTACATTTTATTTCTAAAATAGTACTCAGGACTGTGGTTCCTCTCTTTCCCTCTCTTCTATTTATCTATAAATCACATTTATTATACTTTCTCAGTCATTTGTTGAAATGTTATAAGTTATAACTAGTTATTCTCAAAGTTGCTCACACAAGTATTGCTTTGATTTACCACTGACAAAGCCCTTCTAGATGGGAGGTACCCTGTACTATCTGAACTGCAAACTTGACTCAGTACAGTACCCTGTAATTGTCTGTTTAATGGCCTTTATCCTCTATTATAACATGACCTCTAAAAACGTAGATACCACATTTGTCTTGCTCAGTCTTTATTCCCAAGACCTATGACAGTTCTGGGTCAGTACCTGCCACAATTGATGTTGAATAAATATTTGTTAACTAATAAATGAATAGTCTCCTGCTGCCAAAATTTTAGGAGCTAGAAAAGAAACTGAAATAAACACTCGACTAAAGGATAAAAGCTCATATTTCATGGCAAATAATTAAATCAAAGATGTAATGCCTTACATTTCAATTTATCAATATTTATTTCTTTTTAACAATTTTGTCTTCTTAATATTTTATTTTATATTCACCAAAACTCCGAGGATTTATGCCCACATTTGTTAAATTAAGTTTATAAACTGAAAATTTTGAGATAGGAAATGTTTAAATGATGCTGCAAAAAGGAATTCTTTCAAAGATACTGGTGAACTTAGGATGAGAATTTTGGTCTCTTCCTAGTAAACAACTCAATTTGTAGACAAACATTAAGACAGGCTAAGGTTTCAATTCTATTTTCCTTCATATACATAATTTTTGGCCAACAATAGAACTTAAAAGAAATGAAAGTTGTCAGTTTGCTAGAGGACAGAGAGACTTTCAGGGGTGTTGGGCTGAACAGAAAAGCCTATGATTTTACATTAACTTTGGGGTTATAAAATTTAGATTTCACATGCATTAATATGTTAATGTCTGAAAGTTGTATTTTCCATATGCAGGAAGTACATTTTCTTCAAAATTCTACCTTTTAAGATCCCACATTCTGACAGCATTTCCAGAAGCTGCATAAAGGAAAGTGCCAGTTGGGTTTAGTGCAATTTGATTGATCTGGTTCTCTCCAGAAGGAATAGCTACTGTCCGGCTGGTACTTGAAGAACAAGCATCTCCAAGAGTAACTTGACCTGAAGACCTTCACGGAGACAGAACAAAGCAGAACAAATCACATTTCTGCACAAGAGTTCAGCTTAAAATGCCTTGAATTCCTAGGAAACTGGTGATAGGCAACAATAAGAACTGTGTACTTTTTGGTCATCATATGTCCAGCACCTAGCACAGCACCTCAGATACACATAGTAAACAAAAACCTATCAATTATTCAAACCTGCTAATTAAAGATTACAAATACTTCTCAACTGTCTACAATGATGATTTTAGCCGTTTTCCAAGAAGTGGTATTCACTTGAAGCAAGTAATATAAATCATTTAACCACATCAAGTAATAAATACTACAAAAATGTAGTACTTTAGTATTTTGGAGCAAGGAAATTTAAAATGTGTACTTAGTCACAAATCAAATATGATTTAGCTCTTCCTGTTTAATACGAGGCTCTCAAATTTTATTTTCTCAGTAGTTTTCTTTTTCCCTTTATTTTAACAGTGTTCTTGTTGTAAACGTTTGAACATCCTTTGTGGACAGATATAAATAAATAAAAATGCTTTCATAGGCCTATTGTCCCTTATACTCCGTAAAGAGGAACTCCTGCCCCTTGTGCTACTTGTCTCCAAGTTACTTACGTCAGTGTTCGAATGCACTTTGCTGAATCTCGGATATCCCACACCTTAATATAAGATGTTGACACTGTGAAGACCAAACTTGTATAATTACAGTACTTTACAGACACGACATTGTTGGGATGGCCTCCCAGTGACATGATCTCCTGCCCTGTCACCAGATTCCATACTTTACAAGTACGATCTAAAATAAACAGATAAAAAAAGGGGAAAATACTGTCAATATGAGCTAAATCAGGTTCTCTTAATAATACACAGTATTTAAACAGTTTCTCTCCTATGAGAAGGAAATGCGCTAAGAAAACAGTAATTATTCTGTTAACCTGCCACAGGCATCCTAACTCTATCCCTGACCCCCAGCAGCAGGTTCAAGGACGAAGTAGGGGGTAAAGGATCAGACGGAAGCCAGGGACGCCTAGTGTATGCATGATGTGGTATTAAAAAAGTAATTAGATAAAAATTTGAAATACAATAAAGGAATCTTGTTTTGAACTGCCCCTGAATTTAAGATGGCCATCCCAAATCAGCCTCTTCAGAACATTCTGCTTTGATTACCTCCCTCCCTCCTCATAACACACCACATGCACAAACACACACACCTTTCTTTTCCAGGGGTCACTATTTGATGGATTTTATTTTTGACCTAAATATATAATCATAAAACTGTTCTATGTGTTTTTCTGACATGTTGACTATCTAATTATCCTGGAGAGGTAAATTTAATTTGAATCATTAAAAAGGAATATTTTCACAGAGCAGATTATTTTTAAGTTGGGGAACTGCTTGCCATCATTTACAGTTCATATATAAATGATGTATTTCAGAATTGTACACCCAAAATCTATGTAACTTTACTAAAAATTGTCACCCCAATAAACTTCAATTAACAATAACAATAAAAATAAATAAATAGATTCTAGCAAGATTCTTATTCTTCCCTCAGAGACAATAAGCAATAAATGTTTACCGATTAAACAGAGTCTTGTAACATCCCTAAATACTAAATAACTTTTACTGGCTCCCCATATTCTTGTATATGCTTCCTTCTTACCTTTCTAGCCTCACGGTCCACCATTTCTCTTACGTATATTCTATTCAACCCAGTTGGATTTAGTTTCCAGACATACCCAATTTTTACCTCCATGTCTGTGCTCATGTTGTTCTGTAATCTGGGTTGCCAATCCTTACCCTTCCCTGCACAAACCATCCTATCAGGTTCATCCTAAATGCCTCCTTGTCAAAGTCTTCCTTATTTCTCATATCTTGGCATATGTCCCTTCTCTGAAATCAGACAACTCTCAGTCTATAACTCTTCAAACCATTAATACTTGATTTCTAGTTACCTGCAATTGTACCAAAGGGGGTCAGAGTGCAGGTTCGGAGACACATAGACCTAGGTTTCCAATCCTGGCTCTTCCATTTACTAGCTAAGTTTTTCTAGGAAAATTATTGAATTTCTTGAATCCTCAGTTTACTCATTTGTAAAATGAGGATGCAACATGTATTTTACTTGGGGTTGTAGTGTGAATTAAATGAGATGTGCTTTGTACAGAGTCTCGCATAGTCTCTGAGATACAGAGAGTGCTCAAGAAATGCTACCCATCTTACTCTCTTTTACCACATCGTACATCGTAACGGCCTTTTAGAAATTTTTATATAAACTGCATTAGTAAGCGTAGGGTTTTGCATGCATTAGGTGCTCAATTACCAAAGGAAGATGCATTCTCTCAACATTCTACTTACATAACATCAACAGAGATTATACTTTCTTCCCAATGGTTTTATATTTTCTATAATTCAGGAGTGGAACTGGATTATCTCTCAGACTCTTATGAGTCATAAGCAGTTTGACTTTTTTTTTTTCAAAGTCTGTTAAAATGTAATTTAAAAAAAAAATCTGTTAAATAACCCCACAAAACTACTAGCACCTTTTGAGCCAGTGAAGAGGAGATCGTCAGTAGAATCCACGCAGAGCACAGCTTTTGTATGCCCTTCAGCTATATGAATACACTGAAGTGGAGAAGCTCTGATCCCTTTTGAAGCAGGAAATGGGTTGATTATGCCCCTGAGATGGGGAGGGAAAAAACAAGATTTACTTCAGTAGCTATATCATGAGACTAATTTCACTTTTTCCCCCTGACTTTAAGAAGTCTTTCTAAGTAATTGGTAATAAAATTCAGACTGCTCCCTTGTCTCTTTTTTAAGCAAACATACAGAGACGAAGTGTGAAATAGCAATAGTAGTGATTGAGTACACAAATTAATCAGGCATCAGCTAGCACCTGCATTCTACAAAGAGCAAAGCTTATGACACATTTGGATTTTCTTATTAACAATTTCATCTCTTCAAAATGTAATGAAGCAATACTGGAAACTGTTTGAGTGCAGTGAATTCTGACAAATAAAGTATAAATGTCAGTAACTGGAAGATGTGATTCTATGTCATTCTTGAGTGTTACTCTGTCAAAAAGGACATTCTTGAGAAAGTATAACACGTATCACCTAAAATATTAAGAGAGAAAATTTCAAACAAATTTGAAAAAAAGACAGGAATGATTACAGGAACAGAAATTCTGAAGAGAGAATGATTCAAAATTATCTAAAACTTAAAGAAAAAAAAGCTCTAATAATCTCAAAGAGACAAAAAGAGTAAGAATTTAAAAGAATAGTGAGGTTGTTAAGGTTCTTTCCCGTAAGTTTAGTATTTCTGGAGTTTCTGCTTTATGCTACTGGGCTACGCACTATGGAAATATACAGATTATCAAAACATTATCCTTATCCTAAAAGAGTTTAAAACAAGATCTGAATTGAAATAATTGTGTTGGTAAGCTTAAAGATGAGAAGGAATTAAGACATGATAAATATATCAGCCAGATAAGTAGCAAGAAAAATTATGGTGAAGTACGTCCATTACATAAGACAGATGGCATAATACTAGGACAAATACAGGAATAAAACAAAACTGCATCTAGCTTCTTGATGAAAGAGAACAATCTTCAAAACGCAAAGGGCAGAAATGATTAAGAAGAAATATGAACCTACGGTAAATTAGAGCTGCAAATGGAGACGGATCCAATGAGTTCAATGATTTTAAATCATTATATCACAGGGTTTTGAAAGTATATGCCGTTGTGGGAACAAAATCACTAGAGTACCTCCATTGGTACTCTAAGGAGATGAATAAAGGGCGCAAAACATGTAGACTGATTTTCCAAAAAGCAGGAAAAAAAGGGGATTTCAGAAATTACAAATGAGTAAAATCATTATAAACACAAAAATAAATGCTCATCAATAAGGGGTAACATGAGCTCAATAATCTAATGAAGGGTTGATCGGCAGCAAATTAGAGGAATGTTATATTCGCAACACATGCTGACCCCACTAAAACCCATAAAATAAGCCTTTCAAATCCTGGTGGATATGGTGGGGAAGCACAAACTATTGTAGTAATCTAGTTCCACTGGTGCTTGGAGTCACACCTAACGAATCAATGGGCCAGTCGATCTGGAAGTAGGTCTCCAAAACCTTGTCAATCTTTTTTTAACCCTAAAGACAGAGATGCCATGTTTATTAAATTTATATATTAAAGAACTGGCTACTGTGTCGTACTGCCTAGAAAAATGACTGAAACAAAATTCATATAGTGTAAGTCTGTACTTAGCACTAAAATAATCATTGCAGGAAATTTGAACATAAAATTTAGGTCAAAAATATAACAGAATGCTCCAAGTAGGAAAAGGGCTTAAGAATAGCCTAGGGGCAGCCAGATGGCTCAGTTGGTTGGTACACGAGCTCTGAACAACAGGGTTGTCGGTTTGATTCCCACATGGACCAGTGAGCTGCGCCCTCTGCAACTAGAATGAAGACAATGGCTTTAGCTGAGTTGCTGCTGAGCTTCCGGAGGGGCGGCCAGATGCTCAGTTGGTTAGAGCGCGAGCTCTCAACAAGGTTGCCGGTTCAATTTCTTGCATGGGATGGTGGGCTGCGTCCCCTGCAACTAAAGACTGAAAACGGCAACTGGATTTGGAGCTGAGCTGTGCCCTCTACAACTAGATTGAAGGACAACGACTTGGAGCTGTTCCCCAATATTCCCCAATTAAAAAAAAAAAAAAAAAAGAGTAGCCTCAATTTAAAAAACTGAAGAGATTTAGTCATTGAATACAAGATCAATAGATCAACAGTGTATGTGGTTCCTCTCCCAACACTTTCAATGACTTGCCCAATAGAAGTAAATATTTCAGGAGAAAGGCATGGATTTTTTATACTGTGCTAAGGCCACCTTTGGAATGAGGTTGAGTCTAGATGCCACATGTTAAGAACATTGAAAAACTGGAGACTTTCTGAAACAGTAGAAGCAGAGTGAAGGATACGTAGACTACATCATGTAAGGAACAGATGATGAGACTACACCTATTGAGCTGATAAAAGAACATTCATTGGAGAAGACACAATAGCAGTTACAGGGCTGAATATTTAAAGAACTGTCACATATGTGTCACTTGTGTGTCACATACACACCGAAAGAGGTACTGGATTAATTCTGGTGTAGCTCAATAGGCTGATGAAAGACCAATGAAGAGAAATTTGAAGCAGATTGAGGGAGGACAGGTATCACATTGTGAGGGATATAAATGTCTAACTATTACATTGTTTTATACACCTGAAAATAATAATAATAATGAAAGACACACACAAAACACACACACACACACACAAAGAAACTTAAAGGAGGTATATTTAAGCTCAGAAAAAAAAAACACCTTTCTTTTTAGGGTCTAGTTATAATGATTTCAAAAACTGAAAGGAGTTCATCATTAGAAATAGTATTATCAGGAATTGTTATCATCAGATATGGAAATACACAGTCTAATGCTATTATTTGCATATGTGTGTCAGTTTGAGATTCTTGAAATGCATGCTCAGTAACTTGTTTGTAAGGTAAGAATTTAACCAGATTAAAACTGAAATGGGAGCAAAACCTCCTCAAATGTCTGAATCTGACATTTTGAAATCCTGTTAATGTGAAGGGTATAGCTATGAAGGGAAACCATCAAATTGTAACTATTGCTTAAAATATTAAAAAGATATGATCCAATGCACAGCCAATTGCTACTGTGACATCGCAAACAGAAAATATATGTATGTGTATTCCAACAAGCTGATTATAAAGAAAAAATTGTTAACAGTCTAAGAGTTGTTTTTGATAAGCATTTAATAACACAAATCATCCTAAGAAAAAATTCAGTAGCCTCAATTATGTGATATCATGTCTCCAAAAGATTTCTTTCCTTCAGATTATCAGTTTGATCCTAAGAATTTACTAAATGTTCCCCAATGATGTAACATCCAAAACAATTCTGTCAATCAAGGATTTATTAAATGTTCCCTTGATGCTATACCATCCAATACAATTTGGTCTTGTCAAAGGTTGTAATATTACAAAAGTATTCAGTAAACATATACATCCCGTGACTTATGTATGGCACAGCTCCTGGAGAGCCTCTTTTTCATTCTTATGTATTTTTTTTTCATGTTCCTTTTTTTTTATTTTTATTTTTAGTTTTTATTACTTTCAGGTGCACAAGACAAAGCAATATTTAGACGTTTATCATTTATATCCCTCACACTGTGTGAAACCCCTCCCCCCATCCACTATCCTCTGACATTGCACAGAGCCATTACATTTCCACTGTCTCTATTCCTAATGCTGTACTCTGCTTCTTGTAACCATATACATACATATACATACATACATATATATATATATGATTATAGTTGGCATTCATTATTGTTCAGCTTCAGGTGTACAGTGCAGTGATCAGGCATCTACATCATCCCTGAGGTGGCATTCTTACGTATTTTAATAATATTAATTATTCAACTTCTGAAGAAAAATAATCTCAACATTAAATATAGCATTTTATTAATTAAATAGTGAAAAATGCTCCCTAATATTCAGAATTATTAGAGTTAAGACATATATATATATATATATATATATATATATATATATATATATATATATAACCTTACACCAAAGATAATTTTAAAAACCTAGAATTTGGAAACATACATTCATGGTACTTCTTTCTCTATTAGAATTATTTATTCACATTACGAAATATAGAAATCAGCTTTAAAATAGTTTTTTTAAATGTCGCAAACTTGTACAACAGACTTGATTTGAAGGGAAAAAGTGCTGTTGTTGTTCCATGCAAACCAGTAAAGTCTTGTAATACTGTGAATGAAATTAATTTCCTTTCCCTCCCCCCTGCCTACCTTCTGGAGGATCTACTGATGATCAGCAAAATGGCCGTAAAGCAGGGGAAACGAGTGCAAAAAGAGAGAAGACAAATGATAAGTGGGAAGAGGAAATCATAGAGAGGAAGAAAGAGAAATTAAGGGTCCAAACAAATCCACAGCATGAAAAAAATGTAACACTGTTATTTTAAAAATAGCATCGATAAAAAAAAAATTATTTTTTAAAAAGCTGTTCTATATTCTGTTTCGTTCTTCCTTTCTTTCTTTTGGGGGGTGCAATAATAGCCTTTTTTTTTCTAGTATACCTTCTTTTCATCACAAAACCTGCCATAAATTTTTTATTTTGAAATTGCTAAACTAACAAGAAAATATACCATATTCACCTCCCACACTCTAAGGTATTGTAAATACTTAATCACTGAGGAGCAACACTTCTTGAAATCAATATTCATAGAACTTAATTTCTTTTAAAGAAAAGATTTAGATTACAGATAGAAAACAAATATCAAAAGTTTTTTATGATATTATGCAAAAAAGTATGCCACTACTTTGTCTAAAACATATCACAAAAACATATTAAAGTTAATATTTTAAAAATATTAGTGCATTTATATAGTTTACAACAAGTTATGCATGCAACAAAAACAAGACTGGCTTAGAGTTTCTAAGAAGGCATTTTAGAACGTCATGAAATGCCAGAATTTAGGAAAGATAGAAAGAAAGTACCTGTGTACCTCCGACAGAGAGGAATCACTTTCATCAGACCTACAGTGAAAGAGTTAGAATTATGAGGAGAAAGAATACAGATTTCAACAGGTAAAGACCCTGAGATTGTACTGAAAATCACCAGTATGAGTAATAGAAATACAGCAAACACTTCCTTCACAGCACCCTGTTTTTCTATTTGCACTGGATGTCAGCAAATTCAATGCATAGTTAAATCAGGTAAAATATTTGATTCTTATGTTTTCTACAAAGACTTTGGGAAAAACTTTTCTATTACTGATCCACAGAACCCATCTATCCTCACTTCTAAAATGTAGGCCCTGAAGAGGAACAATACCAAGTAAGTAAAATACATTACTTCAATATTTTATTTAATTGACTAGTACCAGACAAAATTTCCCATTTCAATAAGTATTAATGAATTTTATTCATCTTGATAATTACTTTAGATTTAGACTCTAATTTGGAAGTTGCCCAAATACATTACATGTTTGCAAGGAAAACAAATCACTCATAATTTAATAATCTTCGACTTTTAACTTATCTCAAAAACATGGAGTTCTGACTAGGGAGTCCCTCAATAATAGTTGGGGGACTTTAGTAGGATTTGAAAAATAGGTGAGCTATTCCTGTGAGCCCTACCCTATACCCTCCAAGACTGGCAATGATTCTGGTTACAAAAATCTGTTTGGCTTGTATAATAAGCCTGGAGACAATGAGACTGGCATGGACTGTAAGCGGAAATAATGTGTGAGATCTACTTCCAGTTGATGAAACATGTTAGTCTCAGAAAGGAGCCCAAAAGCAAGTGATTCAAAAGGTAGGTGAGTTTTAGAAAGTGTAGAGTAGTCAGTTATTCTGAGTTAACTTATAGAGATGACAACAGTCATTTGTTGGTAGCTTACAAAGTATTTCAGTAAAAGATATAGAACTATGATTCGTTTGTCAAGATTATCAAAACATTGACAGAAAACTTTATGATTGTGAACACAAGGTAAATGAAATTTAGCAATTCTTCATACCACTAGTGAAAATGGATTTCCCAAAGACATTCCTAATGTTCTTCTACTCTTTTCTCAATTAAATGAGAAGTATGACTTAACAATGTTAGGGTATTTTTTCAGTAACACAATATTTACCTAACTAGATCAGTTTAAAGGACATGCCATCTACTGATTAAACTATATTAAAATCTAATCAAGTATTTCATCTATAAATTAAGTAGATTAAAAATGATTTCAAAATGATAGTGTGTTTCTCTAAGACTATAGAGCCATTTACCATGATCTAAACACTCCAGACATCTTAAACAGAATCCTTTTAATTTCAGAAATTGTTGATATATACAGAGAGATTATAGCATAGAAAGGAAATAATTGGGGTGGGAGACTGGATATCAACTACATACATATACAATGTTATCATTCAGAGTCAAAGCGGGTAAGCCAGAGTTAATAAATACCTTACAGCAGCATTGTTAGTGTTGAATTCTTGCATGAGAGATTCTGGCTCAATGTGAGAATACTTTTTCACTTCAAATTTAATGAAAATAGTATTTTCCACACCCTTCCAACTTCTCTTCCCCAACAACCCATCCTCAGTCCTATTCCTTCACCCATACAGGTACCCTTTTATTCCAAGAACACAATTACCGAAGTTTTCTGGTGGCTTTATACAGAACAACCAAATGATAATAACATGTTACCCATATAGCAATGGTCTGTGTAGGCTGTTATATCCACCAAAGATAAAATAATTTGCCCCTTTTCAACTCAGGCTATCTGGATTAGAGGCTTCTGTGGGCTCATAGAAGCTGAGGTATCCCAAGAAATTTAAACTTCAAATGTTCTCAAAGTTATTTTCAGTTCTAATGGAAAAGAAAAAGCAAGACAAGTGCTGAAAGTATAGCAATGCAAATCTACAAAATGGAATAACGTTCAGCAGGAAAATAATTTTCAGTAATTTTGTCTATATGGTTCATATCCTGTTGGACAAACACATAAAATATGGCAAGAGTTCATAAATAAGACTCCATCTCCCACAGAAAGAGATGGCTAAATGTTTTCTACAGACTGTATTGAAAGGTTCAGAATATTGTAATAAATAGTTGGGTCTCCTTTCCATAATGACTTACTTATCCTGCTGAACTGATGTGTTTCCCTGAGAAACAGTAAGACGATTAAAAACATTCAGTTCATTACGGGGCCGGCTTGGTGGGGAAGAAGGAGGTGAAAGACTAGCCTCTGAGGTTCCAGAATCTGAGCTACAAGAAAAAAAGAACATTAAATAGGTGGCTTTAATTGGTTATGATTTGTTAGGAATGTTATATGAAACATGCTTTAAAAAAAAAAAAGCTTTTCATTAGAGAACTTCTTCCTTCTGTCTTTCCCTTCTTCATTCCTTCCTTCTTCTCTTCCTTTTTTTGTAAGATGAAACGCACTCTGAATAATTAAAAAATTTTTCCACTGAATTTTGTTACATTGGCCACAAGATGGCACTAAAGAAAAGTTGTATCTGTTGAAACCTAAAGTCAGGACAAATAAAGCAAGACAAATTTAAAATTATATAATTTTAGAGCTGAGACCGAGTTGCTCATTTTACAGGCAAGGAAACAGATCCAGAGAGTTGACGAGTAATTTGCCTACTCAAATGATTCATTCATTTATTTTTTAAATTACTGATTTACTCCATTCCCCATCTTTCACTTATTCTTGAGACATTTGATTCAGTAGAAACAGGCAAATTACATCTTTAAATACAGGAAGCAAGGGTGATTAGAAGGATAATTTCCATGATATTCAAGTCAGCTAAATCAGTGGTCAAAGTAGAGAGTGTGCAGGGGGAATGGGGATGGTATAAGATTGCCCACTTAGTAGGTACAGAAAATATACGAAAACTTCTTCTTTCATACTTATTTTTATGTTAAAGATATTTGCTTTACCAATATTTAAAGGTAGGTTGGCATTGACACTCACTCAAGGCCACGTCAAAGATCCACCTGCCACCTGCAGTTCATTAGGTGACCTCAGGGAGGAGTGGGGGTGCCACAGAGTAGAGGGTGACAGTGGCTCTCACCCATTCATTCACCTTTCTGCATGTTGTGGTGTTGCAATTTACAAATGCTCAGTTATGTGGGTCATCAGATTATGTTGTCACTGTTAAGTAAACTAACCCTCACAAGACATACCAATAGCTTTGAAAAGGTTTCAGAAAAAAAAAAATTGATAATACCAAGTGAAACACAAAAGAGCAAGGAAATGGTACAATTCTCACACCCTCTAACTCTAGTTTTGTTTTTCAACCACTTTAAAGAGGTGAAGTCAATGTCAGTTTCATCAGATGACAGCCAGGATTAACTTCAAATTTATCTAGATTAGTTGAAGTATAGATTTAATAAACCTCTCCCTGAGTGCATATTAACTCCTGTAATAATATACACCAATAATTGAAAAATATGTAAGAGTACATGATTGGGTGCAAGTGCTCAAATATTTTTATGGGCGTATATGACCAAGAAATTTAGAAGACCACTTAGCCAAGCCAATAACTGACTTGATTGCCTTGATTAGTCAAACCAGTGATAAGCACAGAGCCAGCCTCAATCTACAAAATAATTTCACTATTGTCCTTTAGCATCTACAGGCAGCAGGCATTTTATACAATCTAATAGATATAAAGCATGAGTAACTTACTGTTTTTGTTCCTTGGCCTTTGATTTTTCTTTCTCATATGCCTTTCTCCTGGTTATAGGGGAAGGCTCCGGTAGTTTTTTTTCTGATAGAGATGGCTGTCTGGAACTAAAATAGAAAAAGATTCTATAATCATCTAATTTTAAAAATGTACATATAACTTTGTTTGGCACATAGTCAACCTAAAACTTTTAATAGATTAATAACTGGAACTTGAGGAAGATTTCTAGGGAACAAAATAATAAAACTAGGGCAGGAAAATATTACATGGGTTATTTTTAGTTAATGGAAGCTTAATAACTATACATTTAATTTTTAAATTGACAATCTTATTAAATATATGCAAACCCATTACCTTTGAATATAAAAATCAATGCCAAATAGCTAAAATACATATTTTATTTTAAACATAGTGTTTACGTTTGATCAGAATTGCTTCACTTGAAGAAAAATTATCTTTACAGTTTTAGAAGAACAAAATTTTAGAATATCAGGATATAAAAAACTGAGATTTAATTAATTATATTTAGACATAATCACAACAAAACAGTACTATAGGTAATTGCAAAAAAACCCACATAATTATTTTAATTAACTATTTTACTAAATTTGTAACTAACAAGTTTTTACAATTAAAATACTTTTGCCTTATAAATTTTAAAAGTTGAATAGTGGCTATATAATTGACAATTTAAGACTATGAATTTTGTGTATGATGGTAATAAATTTTAATTGAAAAAATAAATTTTTGCTATCCTTAGCTAGTTATATTAAGAAGGAAAAAAAATCCACTGAGGAATTGGAAAGTAAGATCCCCAGAAAGGACTTACATGATTTCTATTTAAAAGGAAAACTAAATATAAGTAAACTTTGTGTGCCTAATTTTTCTAATCAGAGGAAATCAAATTTTAGAAATTCTGCATCATTTAAGTCACAAGGGCCATCCAAGTAAATTATTTTACTTTCTGCAATAAAAATCAAGCAGTAATGGCTTATTAAGAGTTACTGTAGCAAGCACATGACCAACTCTTAATTTGTACAGAATCACACAAGCATCTGAATTTATGAAAACTCGAAAATAAATTATGTGAAGAGAGAGTCCAGAAGATATTTTCTATCACCTGTCATAGAGAATACACTTTTAAATAAATAAAAAAGGCAAAAAGAAGGTATTACCTGAATCTGGATTCCAGGCCATAGATTTAGTCTTGAAGTTCCAAAAGTCTCTACTCATCTGACAGACTAAACGCTGAATATATGTGTGTGGGTTCCTAAAACCTGTTCTCAGTTCTAGCTTACCACCTTCGCCAAAAGCATTTCTTCTATTATCATCTTATCAAAAAAGCACTGAAGCCACAAGCTATACTGGTTAGCAATTTCTAACAGCAAATCCAATAGTTAATGACATAGGCCATCTCAAGCACGTGCAAGAAAGTTCTGTCATCATTAAAATTAATTTTGAAATTAAAGGTTGCAGATGGGCTTACTGAATGGAAGACAATGGAACTATCTTCATAAAATGAAGAAAGTTATGGCAAACAGAGATATTCAAAGGGTGAAAGTTTGTTATATTTTATTTGCAGAGTCATATACCAGGTTGCTTTTTTGGCAATATTTCTGAATGCTGTGATGTATTCATCCTATAAATCATTTTCAAGATCATATGTGAGGGTTAGTTTGAAAAGCATCATTAAAGATCTTTGTCACTGAATGGTCTAATTTTAATATAACTTTCAAAACACACATACACACACAACGTACACACATATACTGGCCTGTACAGGGAAATCTTTATTTGTCGTCAAGATAATAATGAAAAATTTCTCATTAAGATTTATTTTGAATAATTTTTTGTTCAGATTATCATAGGTGGGAGACAGAATATTCCCTCCTTGAAATCTTTAATAATACCAATGAAAATACTTTGTGTGTACACTCGTCAGACATGTAATGTGCTTGAAGGCAAAGAACTAGGTAAGCCCAAAATGTATTGTTTGTAATTCATATTTCTCTTTTTCTTTTTAAAGGGTCAGCAAAGGTTTACTATTCTGACCAGGCTCTTACAACCAGGACGTACATAATTTAGAGCAAATTTAAGAGTTTTAAAGCTTCAGTTTTATATAATTGTTTTATAGGTATAATTTCAATTTAGGGGTTTCTAAATACATTTTATCTGTAATTCATATCTCAGCCTTTATAAAAATTATAATCCCATAAGAATTACCCTAAAACTGAGAAATAGGACAATGCAATTCAACAAAGAACATCTCATCTCAAATGATTTTAAATGCCCCCCAAATTAGGTGAGATAACACATACCTAACAGAAATTACTTTGAAAACCAGAGATCTTATTTACGTAAATATTTAAAAATAGAAATAAGGCATTAGCAACATGCACATTTAATAAAAAGAAAAGCCAAAAGAAAGGAAGTTAGTGTAGCTGGGCCACTTACATGCTGCCTATCTTAGAAGGAAAGCCAGATGGGGGAGGGAGTTCTTTTTCCCTAGCAGAAGTACCACTTGTGTCTGTATTCATTCCAATCTCTTGCCCTTCTGCAACAGGTGTAAGAGGGCCAGGCAAGGAGGCATCTCCTGTACTAGTGTCTGAGGCTAGTTCACTGCTATCTGCATACAGCAATTCCATCTGAGTGGTGGTTCTCCTTCGGGCCTAGTCAGAGAATGGAAGGAAAAGCAATCAGGGGCAAACTTGCGCAGAGAAGATGATCAGGAAATAGAGATTTAATATTAATTTGAAATAGGTAATAACATTTAGCGTATCTTTTCCTAGCAAGTGTGTTAAACATAGTGTGTAAGATCGTGACAAGCCAGAGCTATAGCCAGGTAAGGCTTTTACAGGCCATAATAGCAGTCAACACTTGTATTGTACTTATTATATGCCGGGCATTGTTCTAAACACTTTATGTTAGCACGTACTATTAGCACGTACTATAACACTTTATATTAGCACGTACTATCATTATCCTAATTCACAAATGAGGAAACTGATGTACAGAAAAGCTAAGTAATTAGCCCAAAGTCACAAAGCTAGTAAGTGACAAAGCCAGATTGAAAACCAGGCAATCTGCGCTATCCTGCCACTCATGGCCAGCTCCCTCAGCATATAATTTAAAATAAAAAACAAAGAAAGAAAGAGAGAAAGGAAGGAAGGGAGGGAGGGAGGGAGGGAGGGAGGGAGGGAGGGAGGGAGGAAGAAAAAATTAAACAAAAATATAATTGCAGGGAAGCTGATTAAATTCTAAAATTTTCTTATGCTTACATGCTTTATTCAATACCAATTTTAATTTTATTTTAAATTTTATCTTAATATCAATTTTTACATCTGTTTCTTAATTTTGTTACCCTGCTCCACTGATGCCTTATTTGTGTGTTTAATCTGTCTGCTGGATAATTCAACACCAGACTGCAGCAGCTTTCAGTGTCATGAAGAGGCAGGTGAAGGTCATTTTCTTAGAATCTAAACTCACTATAAGCATTCCCTTTTTTACTCTTGAAAACAAATGACTACCCTGTTGTTGCTCAGAGTTGTTATCATTAAGGTATTAACAGATAATCACGGTGTTTACCAGATTGCTAGCCTCTACAGGGCAGGCACCTGTTTTATTCAACTTTATATCCCCTGCACTTAACAGAGTACTTGTACATGCCTATTTAAAATATACAGTCAACTTCATTTTTTCAAAGGAAAAATAAATGGCATGAGATCCTTCCAGGCATCTTTGCAGTTCAAAAGGAGTAGTAGGTAGCACTTCAGAAAACTCTGGGGAAGAGAAGGCCCTGCAGCCAGTTTTTTTACACTGTCAATTTTCTCCACTGCCAATGACCCAGGGCAGAGTGGATTCATGTCCTTGGGACTTCCTAACACAGTGGTTCGTTCAGGAGATGACCTATAGGCCACCACTTTCCATCTCCCTCTGATGTTCCACAAGGGCAGAAATAACTAGGCTCACAGGCCTGAAAGATGCAGGTTACCTTAATAGAGTCTCTCCTCCGCTTAAGACTGGATCCAAATAACACGAGAATGTTTTCTCTTCTTTGAGATGTGGTAACTTCTTCTTAGTCACTCAGAGTTAAAAAACAAACTACATGACCCCAAGCCAGTAGCTCAAAAACCACACATAGAGTTTGGAGATGTTTTTTGATTGGCTTGCCCAGTGTTTTAAAGATAGGGAAACTCTACATAAAAATCTATATTTAAGGCTTCTCTTCAAAAACCAAAGGATCTGGTAACCTCAGGCCCATATTCAATCATGGCAAAAATGAGCAAGAGTTGAGTGGTGGCTCTTTGCTTCAGATGGGGAATGTCCTCTTCAAGTAATCATAATGACCCCAACTCATGATTTTATATCCAGCCAAACTACTCATTTACATTACCACACTTACCACTGTACTGTACACCTTAAATCCATCCTGTCCATTTGCACAGTATTATTCTTTCAGGTCCTGATCCTATCCATTCCAATATTTACTAAGCACTGCAAGACTTCTTTGTTTTCAAATATCTTAAAATGGTTAGTTAATTCATCTAATATCAAATGTTACCAACACTCAATATGACATGTACTATGTGTATCTTACACATTTAACACCATGTATATTTATATATATATATATATATATATATATATATATATTTAACTTTATAAATATGCATTGTAGCCTCATTAGTTTTTAATACAATATGATGATTAAGAGTTGGCTTATTATTCAAACCACTTTAGGCTACTAGTTAAACAAAGTATGAAACACCTTAGACATATACGCATGTTAAATTTTCAAAAATCTCCCACCAATTCAAAGGATTTACATTATATGCCACTACTGGTCTACAATTTAGTTAACCAATTGTTCTAAAATTACTATTGTCTAGTAATTTGTGACCATCTCCTATATTATTAGAAACTTTAGGTAACTTTAATAAATTAGCATAACTTCCTTAATGGGTAATAAACTAAAAACCTAAAAAAACCTGAAAAAAAAGAAAAGAATTGGTCTCTGTAATTATATCTTATCTAGTGGAAAAAGTATGAGACTATAGTAAAGTGAAAGTTCCATTAAAGAGAAAATGTTCAATATAAATTTTTTTCAAAGGGGAATATGGTAAAGAACTAAATTTCTTAACATGAAAGCTTTGGTAAAAGCATGCCTACTTGCTAACCTATTAACGGATCCAGCCTGAGGACTATGTATTTGTGATAATATTATAAAAGAACAGTGGGGGGCGGGAAATGTTTACCTGGAATTTTTGATCTTCCTTACCTTATTTTTAGGTTTCACTTCACCACAAAGCTTCATAAGGTCTGAAGACAGCGTGCTATGTGCAAAGAAATAATTAACCACAAAATTAAAAGGAATTTTACCAGAGGGTACGGGGGGAAAGGGGTGGTAGAAGAGGGTAAAGGGGGTCAACTATATGGTGATGGAAGGAGAACTGACTCTGGGTGGTGAACACACAATGTGATATATAGATGATGTATTACAGAATTGTATACTCGAAACCTATGTAGTTTTGTTGACCATTGTCATCCCAATAAATTTTAATTAAAAAAAGATTAAAAGGGAACTTATCGAACCTGTATGTCCTCTATGTTTATAACTATGGAAAAAATTGTATATGCCTATCTATGGAAAAAAAGAAAGATAATATTTAACATTGAAATGAACTAATTAAAAAATTAATTAATTTTCCTTCCTTAAATATTCCAATATTTTTATTTTAATATTTGTGGTGATCAAGCATGACCACATGCTAGTGTGATTTCATATTACTGTTTCTAGTGCTATTCACCTACCCATAAAATTCAAAATTATTTGTTTTATAAGAGTAATTGTTTGAAGCAACAAGACAAAAGTTTTAAAAATATTACAGAAACAAGTAAAATCTACTAAGTTTCCAAAGGCTCTCTTACCTTCCTTCTGATCCTGGGCTGTTTAAAGGTGCATCCTCATCAGTACTATCCTCTACATTTTCTAAAAAAAGAAAAAAAAAAATGTCCAAAATGTAAGTGTTATCCACATTTCCGAATTTGAATGATGACTGCAATGCAATCCCTATGCTACAATGAACTTCAGCCCAAGGTTTCCATTTGGGCACTTTTGGTTTTAGTAATTGAATCACAATAGAAATGCAGAAAAATATTTCTAAGAAAACCTTTTGATTATATGTCCTAGGATGAGAAAAAAAACGTGTTCAAAATAGGAAAAGCCCAAGTTTGAATGATAAAACATGGAAGAACATTTGTAGGATCAAAATGAAATCATGTATTTATCAGAGCATGTATAATTATATATTTTTTCAGGATGTGTATTTATCTCATGCTATTGAAATATATGAAAACTCACTGAGGAAAAGACAAGATTAAAGAATATGATGCATGAGCTTCTTTTAATGTAGTAGCCCAACTTCAAAAACTGTATGTGTAATCACACTTGTTACATTTCATGAGTAGGCCAACTTATTTAAATATTTTCCTCTCCTTTTATTTTTGTTTTCAAGAAGAGAGAGTGTGAGTGTGTGTGTGTGAGTGTTTGTGTGTGTGTGTGTGTGTGTGTGTGTGTGTGTGTGAGTGTGTGCTGGTACTCAGACGTTACACATCAGCATGCAGCTCATTCATGTGTACACACAAAAGACGAAAACAATAGGTTTGCATGCAACGATTTTGTAAATGAATACAAATAAACCACTGCTATTTCAGGACAACTCTAGCAGACTAGTAAAAAAAGAGGAAAAAAAGCAAACAAATAAAACTAATTAAGAGTCAATAAATAAAACAGCCACAGAGAATAAACCATTTAAAATGTCAGTGAGCAACTAACATAGCTGCAGGTTTTCAAAACACACATCTTATTACGAAATCATCCCACAAAACTAAAGACAGCACTACAAATAACATATATTAATAAAAATATGTATGAATCATACCCTTTTAACTTTTAATTTTATATCATACAGGTGGATTGCACACACAAGTCAACTAATTCCTTTCTCTGATGCTCCCGTTCTTCCTCACTGTTTAGCAGGTATTTCAATAGAAATTCAGTAATACTTGATAGATGACAGTATTACCTAAGACGAAGCCTATCAAGGACCTAAAAGTGGCATTTAATTTCTGAAGTGAAGAAAACAGTGGTCTCAAAGGCAATGTGTGCCTTGAAGTCCACCATTAGAGGAAGGCCCAAGGACTTGCTTCACAGACAGATAATTGAGTGCTGAGGTGACTGAATTAGTTGATCATATAAAAATGGGGTTATAAAGAAATGACAAACCTAGCCTTTATTTTTCCATATATGAAAGTGGGCTAAGATTGGCTAGCATTTTTCTTGTAGGAAGAAACCCGTTACTATGTTAAATTATGTGAGCACTTGGTAAAAACGGCTTAGCTCCTGCTTACACATGTACACTTATTTAGAGATAACTATGGTTTGACATAGCCAACCTGGCCAGAGGATAGAGGCGCCACCTAGGCAGTCACCAAATCAGACCCCTCTTCAGGACTTAGCTTAGTATGACCACTATGGTCATCTGGGAGGCAGAACACATGCCATCACCTCACTCTCAACTCTGAGAACATAAATCCAGCCCAACACCCGCTTCTTTTCTCATCGCCACAGAATCAAAGCTCAAGGCAGAGATTTATAACTCCCGAATGCCTTAAATTCATCCATATCAGTGTGAGGTTGCACAATCTCACCTCACTGGAAGTTGACCAAATACTTTTAAAGTTATTTTTTAAAAGTTATTTAAAAAGTAGTATACAGGAAAGAGTTAACGCAGCAGCCTAGAGACTGCTATCCTTAGAAAGGCTTGCTTGCGTGGTCGGACTTTGGCATCTGGAAACTTGGCTGTCAGAGCATCCCCAGTCACCAGTCAACAAACGAGAGTAGGTCACTGTACCTAGAATGTTAGTGCAAACAGTATGGCTTATGCCAACTTCCTGCTTTCCTTCTGGAAGGCTGGAGTCCTGGTATGTACTAGACAGAAGGTACGTATGTGACCAGGTCCCAGGCAAAACCTTGGATGCTGAGTGTCTAATGGACTTCCCTGGATATACATTGCACATATGTTGCTGCATTTTCATTCCGGGGGTAAAAGTACATTCCATGAGAGACTTCTCATGGGAGAGAGAGAACATAAGGAAGCCTGGACATGGATTTCTCCAGACCCCATCTGTGTTTTTCCCCTCATGACACAGCTGGGTATCCTTCCTACATGCTCTCGTGAATCTATGCCATGCATACGATATGCTGAGCCCCATGACAGCAAATGTCCAAAGACAGGGATGATTTTATGGACCCTGACATAGCAAGGGAAAGAAGAAGGGAAAATAAAGATGTTCTTCAAAGGCTACAAAACTACAAGCCTGCTACCCTCTAGCCTTATGTTCCATCATCTTCTGCCATGTACAAGTACTTGTTGGTCCAATGCGCCAACCTGCTTGAAGGCCTCATGCACACAACATTTTGGCTAAATCTTGGTGCTTTAGCTTAGTCACTGCCTAGACTCACTCTTCTCAGGCCCCCCTTCCATCTTGTCTTTTGCCTGGCTAACTCTTTTTCTTCCTTTATGTTTCAGCTCAAATGTCACCTCCTCAGATAGCCTTCATTGCTTCCTCTATTCTTGTTGCGTGGCCCCGTTCTGTGCTCCCGTAACTCCTTTGATATATCCCAATCACTGCCCTCATTATAATGTATCATAATCTGTTCATGGTCTGTCACCCTCAGCAAGGCAGCAAGTCCATAAGGGCAACATTTTGTGTCTTATTCATCTTTGAATTCCAGCACTCTGCCCAACACTTGAGATAAAATTGGAACTAAATAAATGTTTTCAAAGCAATGTATACATGACTGTCTAACTTTTGTAGATTTAACTTCCTAATTTTTTTTTTTCCTCTTCCCATGCTTTTCCGCCAAGCACCTCTGGGCTAGATTTATAGGCTCAATTTCTAGGGTGAATTTCTGCTGTAAGACACAGGTTGCATCAGTTACATGGGTTCCCATTCTCGGCTTTTGACCCTTCTTCAAGCTATATAGATAATTGAAAGTTGTTTGAAACTTGTGAAAAAGCAACACTGCTCAGCAAATTAGTAGTTTATTATTTTCCACACAAAAGGACATTAAAGAAGGCATTGCATTTTCCTTCCAGGTTAAAAGAGACAATGGACCTAAATAAGAATTTACCTATTACTATAAGTTGAGCCACTAAGAAAAAGAAGAGCAAAGAAGAGGAGAAGGAGGAGGAGTGGAGGGAAAGAAAGAGGAGGAAGAGAGGAAAAGAAATGTGTTGATAACACATAGAATGGCAAAAATTCTGGTTATAATCTAGGAACTTGAGCAACCATAGGTAGGATATAACCCATCCTACTTGTTCTACCTACACTTGCTTTAGCTTGAGCAACTAAAAAGTAGTAGCTTTTCCATATCTATATTACGCAGTTGATCTCAAGGAAATATTACTTTGAGATTAACATGGAGTATAAACACCTAAAAAACCATACAGCTCATGTGTTTTATTTGTGTAACATCATTTAAAATAAATTCACATTCATAGATTATGTTTATTCTAATGACACAGAAAGATAATTAACATTTAATCTTTCAGTTACATTCCTCTTCTTTAAGTATAAGCATTTAGAAAACTTTTGACAGCTGTTAATCAGGAAGAAAAAAAAAAGATCAGACTGTGAAATAATTTTAATTAAATAAAAACTGCTCCAAAATATTCATCCAGAAAAATCATAAGGAATAAAATTGCCCTTATTGCTTTGTCTTGTGCACCTGAACTAATTTTAAAAAAATAAAAATTTGCCCTGATACTCCTGGTTCCTTCAAGTGTATAATCACTGAGCGGAGCAGAGAGATTCCTAAAGGATGGGTGTAGTTCAAGTGCATGTTGAGGTGGCAAGAGAAAGAGGTTGAAAGTCTCTATAGGCAATGATCCCTGAATATATGTTATGATTATAAATATTGTTTCAATCTGTTCATATAAAAATCCTAAAAAAAAAAGTCCTTTGGATAGTTTTATTCAATTTACAGTATTAAAATATATGCGCTTAATTTTACAAAAATTGAGAATAGTTGAGAATCTAGCAAATACATACCAAAAGCAAATAAACACCAGAGAAAGTTATTTATGAAGTTAAAACAACAGATGTAAGTTAACAGATCTGTTTAAAAATTAAAAAAGAAATATATAGTCCTCTTTTTCCAACAAGATAGAGAAAGAAGAGCTCATGAAACTGGAGCCACAATTGCAGTTCAAATAAAGCATACTTATTTAAACATCTAAGAATTTTAAAATCAGAAATGTGTAAGAAAGACAAAAGACTTAGTATGTTTGTGGTCATGGGTACATTTCAAAAAAGATCATGCAAAAACCAGTGGTTGCCAATAAAAATTTTAAAAATAAGATGTACCACAATTAGTGTACATGAACAATTAGTAATTCATGCAGCTGTAGGGTACACAGAAAGCTAAACATACTTACCTAATGGTACGCTATCTAGATCTGTGTAAATAACAGCAAAAAGGAAACAAAATACTCCAATCAAAACAGATCCAATGTTAAAATTCCCACATAAAACAAGATTATTTACCCTTTCTAAGATATATAGAATAGATGCCATAACAAAAACTTATAAATTTATTTTTTAAGGTAGTTAGATATGCAGCATAAAGCGATGACCCTTGGTTAATACTATAAATAATTTAAACAACCAATTCAGAAACTTGGTTGATCTTCTTTATCTATAAAAACTAATTGCTTAATAAGGTTAAATAAGCCTTTTAAAGTTGGTAACGTTTCTTGCAACGACAATAATTGAATAAAGTTGTCGTTTCTTGGAATGACAATAATTACCTCTCCCTAAGTTTATACATGCAAATTAAGGAAGGAATAATTAATAAAAGCATAAGTAAATATAGCATCTATTCAGTCAAGCTATAGGGGAAAGAGGTAGGGAACAGCATACTCAAAGAGCAAAGCTGTCATGCAATTCATTTAACTAAAATTTAGTCCCAATTACCTTGTAAAGCATGGCCTAGTAAAGCATCTAGCTCAGGATTTAATTCTGCTTTCTCTTTCAACATATGGAATAAGAGCTGGTTTTGTGTAGCACTGGTTATTTCAGTTTGTTTAAGTCGACCTTCAAGTACTTTAATTTGAGCCTCTTTCTGGGCAGCTTGAAGACCCTGTAACAACACCAAAAATATAAATAAAATTATCTTAAATCATATAAAACAGAATCTACCACACAAAGATCTGCATCAAATAGCAAATGCATATGATATATGGATGTTGACACCAGATAGACCTTGATTCATCTCAGCTCCTCCACTTCCTAGCTTGGTGACCTTGAGCAAGTTTCAGCTTACTCAAATGCAAAATGATATGAATAATCCCTACTTCCTAGCACTTGAGAAGATTAAGTAAGAGAACATAACGTAAAGGGTCTGGGCACAACCCCAACGTGAGAAAAAAAGGAAGTCAGAAATCATTATCACCTTCAACATTTAGTGAGAAGTTTCTCACGGGTGACAGGTTAATGCATTTACATTCAAAAGGGCAGGAGTGCAACTATATTTTTTCCTTTCTGATTTTTTTTTTTGAGATGTAAAGAATCAGTATCAAACAAAAACTATGATACCAAATTTGTTTGCAACCCAAGAGCCGTTTTCTTTTAATTTTTCCTTTGTTAGAGTAAAAGAGGGATTATTTCTTCTTTACGTTGTTTATCTGTTCTAATATACAAGCACAATAGATGACAAGCTAGTGGAATTGATCTAAATATTGCCGACTTTTCTTAACTCTAAAGAAAGGCAAAGGGAATACTTTCTAATTTAAAAAAAAAGAATCTTCTTCCTCATTACAAAGGAAAGGGCCACTGGGAAAGATCAACAAACTACAATGAATTAATAAAAACTCAGGTTTCCAATCATAGTGTAGTTAAATCTTACCTTATTAATGCCCATTGACAGGAAGTGATCTAGTAGATATCGGGCTTCGGTAAGCGTGCAAGCATTAATGACTGCAGTGACATCCAGTGTTTCTCCTTCTTCCTGCATGAAACCAGCATATGATGTCACCTTACTTTGAGCTAACTATATTTAAACAGAAGGCAAAAGCCTATGGTGTCATGTACTTATTTGATAGTATTGGGTTAGCTAATGAGACTCCTCATAATAGTATAAAATATGATCCCTATCCCAAGAAACAAACGGTCTAGTTGAAAAGGTAGGACACATTTGAGCAGTTAAGAATTCAAGATGGGTTAATACATGATATGTGTCTTTTACAAACAATAAATAATAAAATCAGCAGAAAAATCTGGAAAGCAGGCAGAGAGTTGTATACATGCAAACCTGAAAGTCGTATTAAACCAATTAACAGAAAATTCCTTCACATAAAAATTCAAAGTGCTTTTAATAATAAAAACTACTTTTCATTAAGCCATTAATTTTTTTTAATTACAAACCTTTGCTTCTTCCATCTGCATGATGTTGGCTTGACAATCAGAAATACTGTCATTGATATAATCTATATTAGCAGTTAAGGACTCCATCTCCTCATTGATGTTAAGCACATTTTTATCTCCTTCTCCACTCTCCTTGATTATTCTTTCCCTTCTTTTTGAAAGTTTTTCTCGTCTTTTTGTGAGTTCCTCCCGTTGCTATTGAGAAAACAGGTTGGATTTTAAGAAATGATGTTCACCTAAGACATTGAGACATTATGCTTAGGGAAATAAGTGAGTCACAGAAGGGCAGATACTGAAGGATTCCACTTATATGAAGTCTCTCAAGAGGTCCCACTCATAAAAGCAGTAAGCACGATGGTGTTTGCCAGGGGCTGGGGACATGGGGAGAAGGGGAGGTGCTATTCAATGGGTATAGGGTTTCAGTTACACGAGATGGGAACGTTCCAGAGATCTGCTGCACAATATCGTGCTTATAGTTAACAATACTGTGCTGTACACTTAAAAATGTGTGAAGAGGGTAAATCTCATGTTACCTGTTCGTACCTCAACTTTAAAAATATGATGTTCATCTATTCATACACAATGCAATCAAAACTCACCAAAAAGAAACTTGGTTAGTATTCAATTTACCCACGGAACAAGTTTGGAAAATCAGAATTAATAGTCAGCTAAGAAAGAACACTTGTACTTTCTGTTCCCCACACCTTGAGTAGTCTATTCATATCAGCCTCCATATTGGAAATGGTCATTTTCTGCATGATGATGTCTGTGACTCTGCGCTCAAGAAGCTGCCACTTCATGCGAGCTGTCTTGGAAACGAACACTCGGCCCGTCAATACTTTCCTCTGATATTTTTTTCTGTAATCATATAAAAACAGACAGTGTTTATTTGATTATGCATTAGCAAATAATATGCTGTTTTTCATTGAATGCCAACTTTCAGAAATAATGCCATAAAGATTATGTCAAGAGGAATAGAAGAATTGGGTTGACCTGGTTCCATTTGCTGTGGACGTTGGTAAGGCCTGGACTCTTGCCACAGGAATTCTCATTTTCTGCTGGGCTGCTGCCCTTGAAGCATCTGTTTCTACAGCAGCTGCACTGGAACCTGTGTCCTGAATGGGGGTATCGGATGAGCTCACCTTCCGAGTAATTTTTCCAGCCACTTTATCGGACATGGGCCTTACTTGCCTACGAAGAGCTGTAACCTGAAATAGCAAGAGAAACAGACTCATTCTCTTAGTCTATAGAAATACATCATTTATCTCAAAGCCAAAAGGTTTCCTCCAAATGGGCTACTTGCCTCTTCAGTTTTGCGACGAAGAACCACTTCTTGGTTTCTTTTTTGCGCTTCCAGAAGTCTCAGTTGATGCTATAAAATAATATTGAATAAGCTAAAATAGTAAACTGAAAGATACAATACTTACTACTCCTATATTAACATATTTTCCCATTCCTACTGGGAACTATAGAGATCTTAGCAGAATGTAAGCTAACAACAACCTTGCATCTATTACTACAGAGATAGATATTTCATTCCAAAAAACACAAATACATATTGATATAGCCATCTGTCTTCAGAAAAATAACTCTGTGACACATACTTTTATTTAACAAACACTAATAGAGTTCTTCCTATATATAAGTACTTTTCTAAATGCTTTACAAATGTTGTCTCATTTCATTTTTCTTAGACATTTTGTTTTGCTGGCTAAGGCATGAACAGAAAGAAACACAGCTTAGAATCTCTACAATAGAGGCATTTTACAATGTATACAGTAATTTTAAATTCTGTTTTTAATATAGGGAGAGCACATATTAATTGTATTAGCACTTTATAATAACTCTAGGAATGTTCTAATGTTGGGTAAAGTAAATGGACAATAAAACATGTCAGTATTGGATAACAATTTATTTCTAGGTACTCTACATGATAAAGACAATTAATTATGGATTACTTTAAGCCATTTTATAGTGCTCTAATTTAGGAAAGAAGTTTGGACTGAAAACATAGAACCTAGTTCTAGTTCTGTCATTTATTCAACTCTGTGATCTTGGGTAAAGCTTAGGTATTGGACTTGATCACAAATCTTTCTTCTAGGACTTAGATTCTGTGCTATAACAACTAACCCCTCATGTTTTGTATTCCAAATTCAAACAGATCATTCATTTCATATTTATGCATGTTCCTATCATCTCATCAGATGAGAACTCTTAGAGAAAAGGATTCTATTTTATCACTGTCATATCTTCATTTACTACAACAATGATTAACGTGGATGCAAAGTTAATATATTTTTTAAAATAAACTACCAAAAATAAAAATTAACATATAGTTTGAAATTTGTTACTGCATTATATTTCTTCCTATTAAAAGTCAAATCTCAAGCTCCTTCATATTTTTTGAATGGTGTGCAAACATACTTGGTTCTCAAAGGGTTCAACGAGAAACATGACAAGAAACAATTTAGAAAGGTCAGTATGCACACAAAGCAAGAAATAAAATAGAGAAGTCCGAGTGTGAGCTTTGTATGTGATTAGCCAACCTCACATCTTTATAATAGAATATTATGTCATATATGATCATGTGTTACAGATAAAATTCCAAAGTTCCATCCCAAGAGTTAATTGTTCAATAGTGATCTCTCTATCTCATATGAATTAGTAATAAAGAAATAAGTAACATGAATTGTAAGGAAATTGTTCCTGTCAGTCAAAAGTTTTCATTAAAAACAAAATAAATAGCCAAAAAGTGGAAATAGGCCAAATGTCTGTCAATTGAGGAATGGATAAACAAAATGTGCTCTATCCATAGAGCCATAAAAAGTAATGAACTACTAACACATGCTGTAACATGGATGAACCTTGAAAACATCATGCTAAACGAAAAAAGCCAGACACAAAAAAACTACATATTGTATGATTCCATTTATATGAAATGTCCAGAATAGACAAATCCATAGAAACGGAAAATAGATTAGTGGTTGCCGGGTTCTAGGAAGAAGGAACAATGGGAGTGACTGCTAACGGGCATAAGGTTTCTTTCTGGAGCAATAAAAGTGTTCTCGAATTAAGTAGTGGTAATTGTACAATATTGTGAACATAATGAAAACTTGAATTGTACAGTTTAAAAAGTGAAATTTTATGGTATGTTAATTATATCTCAAATTTTGAAAAATAGCAGATAGGAAAAAAAAAAAAAAGAATAGGCAATATGTTAGAAGATGCTCCTACTTGATTTCAGTAAGAACATAATGATATAAATAAGATCTAAAGTGCCCAGGAATTGAAAGTGGCAAAATACACTGATTATTAAAACATGTTGATATGCTGGGGGAAAAAAAGAAATAAATATAGTAGTCATCTGGCTAAAATATCTACTTCTCTACCTCCTATTCTCTCCTCTCTATCTCCTTCAATTTCCTCTTTAGCGCCCAAGGTAAATTTCTATTTTCTTCAATATGCTGTATGCTCATGTGTTCTTCAGGGAGGATTTAGATGAAATTGAACAAAAAAAAAGAAACAAAGGCTGAAACCTAACCAACAATGGAAAAAAGAAAGTGATGACTTATTTTTTTTTTCCAATTACAGTTAACATTCAATATTATATTAGTTTCAGGTGTACAATATAGTGGTTTGACATTTACATAACATATGGAGCAATCTCCCCAATAAGGATGAACTCTTCTTTTAAGAAAAATAATCATAAATGAAATAACATATTGCCAAAAATTTGTGAAGAAAAGAACAAATCAAAATAACCTATAACCCTAACACAACTATAGTTAATATGTTGGGATATATCCTTCAAAACTGTACCTCATTTTAATTAAGCATGCATGCATGAAATGCTACTTTACCTTTAATGTTAGGTCATATACTCTTTTTCATTTTACTATGCAATTTCCAAACCCTAATTTCTAAAGGATAACTAACAACCTATTAAATGAGATGGACTATAATTTATTAACCATTCCCCTTCCTGTCATCTTGGTTGTTTTTACATTTTCCACTATTACAAATAACCCTAAAGTGAAGGTTTTAACACACAGCAATTTTTCTTATTTCAGATTGTTTTCTTAGTCTTAGTTCATGGAAGTAAAATTCTTGAGTCAAAGAATACAAAAATTTTTACAGCTCTTAGTAAAGCCTCTTTCAGTGAAGCCTGGTTACTATGCCAGGTACATTTCTAAGAATCTCTAATGGTGAAACTGTCTGGAACCATCCCCAAATCGCTACCTTATATAATACTGCAAGTAGTCCCTTGATCTCCCTAGAGATAATCAGTTGTTCTTTGCCATTTTCTTTCCTGTCATCATCTAGGAAATAAGCTTTCAAAAAAATTTATAATAACACTATAGTGTTTTTCATAAACTTTTATATTTAATTAATACAAACACCATGATAAACACATACTATAATAAACACCATATTACAAAGTTAACGCTTATTTATTTATTATTCCTTAGCCTGTCTTAAATAGTTATAGTTATCATAAATTTTTCAGCCATTTGTTAAACAATCTGTTTCAAGGTACAATATTCATAAATAACTGAGAGTTAAAGACCACTCACATCTCTTTTACGTTGATCTTTTTTCAATTGTGCAATCTCTCTGTTTCTTCTAGATTCTGTCAATCTGGCTTTTTCTTGTTCTTCTTTCATTTGTTTCATTAGGCGAACCTAAAAAATTAGGTAAATACATCTATTGGAATTACCCTATCACAAAATTCATTAAGTAAATCACATATATGGAAGTAAGTTCTCAGAAGTCTGAATACTTCACATGGAAACGTGGAATTCTGCTGCACATTTTCAATGGTCAATTCTTATTTTGGTCGGATTAATGCATTTATATTTTTAATACATTTCTAATACATTTCTACCAAATTGCTTAGTGCTTCACGATTTTACATTCGGTGTTCAGTTGTTCTACAACTTTAATGAATTCTTGGTACTTAGCTTATCACCAGTAGCTTTATGACCTTGAACGAGTTATTAAATCTCTCTAGGCTTTGATTTTCTCGTATATAAAATGGAGATGATAGTGCTATGGCACTGGACTATTATGAAAATTCAATGAATTAATTCCTGCGCAGTGCCTATAACAGCATACAGTAAGCACCCAATAATTTCAGCTATTGTCAGCAACAAATACACAACATAATCATCTAACTACTTCCTAAATCATTTCCACATTTGCGATTTTAAAGAAACATAGTTTATTTTCATGCCAAATGTTAAGAATAATTGATCCCACAACAAAAACAGATAAAATATCAGGATTCACAGACTCTCTTTGGTCTGGAAAAGAAACTTGGTTCTGTTGTAGCATGGGAATGATAAACACCAAATTCAGGATAGCTGTTACCTCTTAGGGAAAGGGGAATATAATCAGGAAGGGATACACGGGGGCTTTGTGTATATCTGCAATGTTTAATATCTTAAACTAGATAGTGGATATAGTGTTCGTTATGTAATTATCTATGCTTTTTTTTGCATGTTTGAAATACTTTATACTTTTGTTAACCTTGTGTAAGAGTTTTAAGAGGAGAAATACTCATCAAAGTCCAAGAAATCCTTTTGGCCACATGATTTTCAGTTATTCTTAAGAAAAGCTTTAATAATGATGACTATTAGGAAACAATGCCTAATTGCTCAAAAGAAGTGCATCATTTATTTGTAAGACTGGGTTACCTCTTATTGAATAAGAAAAGAACCACAATAATTTCTTTTTGTCCCAAATGACACAAGCATCTTCAACATAATACTTTAGTGGAAAATATAATCAATACCTTTGTTTTTTTCATTTCCATCACATCCTGCTGTAATTTCTTCAATTGCTTTTCATATTGAGACTGATTTTTAAGCAACCTCGCATGTTCTTTTTGAGCTGTCTGAAGTCTCTGCAGTTCTTTATTCATGGCTTGGAGCTTCTTTTCATATTCAGACTTAACTTTTTTTGCCTTTTCTTCTGAGTAGGTTTCCACTGAGCCTAAAAAAATCAAAGGATATTTGTATTTGTTTCTGTGAGACACAGATTTTTCTTTCACAGATTTACAATTTATGTCCTTAGAGAAGAACTATCTCCCAAACACAAACCTCAGAGGTCAGTGTGTCTTTGAATCACTTCCACTGTAATTATCCATTCTTAATTTGTTTAACAATTACTGGAGTTTTTTTGTTGTTGTTTTGTTTTTTTGTTTTTTGTTTTAGTTTAAGACACGTTTCCAGCATAAATCAAGACATTAAAACAATTAACCACAACTTTGTACAAAATAATTAAATAGCCTAGACAGGTACCAGAATGAAAAAGCAAGATAATATTTAATATAAAAAGATAAATTCACATTTAATGTGGCTTCTAAGGTAACTTTTTCCTTCTAAAGGAAGCGATGATAAAAATCAATTTTGACAATTTATTTTGAACTTTAATTTGAATTAAATATAATTCTTACCTAAGTTTTGAAGCACCTGGTCTCTTTCAAGCTGAGTGTCCCGAATTTTATGTTGCAGCATCATTAGCTTCTCCTCATACTGCTTTTTCAGCGTCTGCAGTCTTTTCTGGCTGTTTTCTAGTTCATCAATCAGCTTTTGCTTGATTGCAATTTCACAGGTAATATTTGCTAAGTCTGCTTGATAATTGGCTATTTATAAAAGAAGAAAATAAAAATACTAGGAAAGGTCAAAATATTATATTTCTAGCTTTCAAGCAACAGCGTGAAAACCATCACCTACATTCAGGTATTCACTTAGCAGCTCTAAAATCAATGTTCTGGATAAATCAAAAACTAAGAAAGGTGAACAAGATAAAGAGTGTTCACCTTGATCAGGGACAACACATACCACTTACTAAATAAGCATGGAAATCACACAATGACTAAATCCAATAAGGGAAGAAACATGAGCCAGGAAGGGCAGACAGAGGTCAGCAGTTAAAAAATGTTAAGAGTTTTCTGTCATGTTTTAAACAAGCTCCCTAAACGAATTTCTGTCCTGATACTAAAGGGCAAATACCTTTTTCATCTGATTCAGAATCTGATTCATCAGAGCTTTCACCCCCTTCAATGTCATCTTCTTCTTCCTCCTCCTCCTCTTCCTCATCCTCATGATCACTTACTTCTTGACCTTCTTCCTAAAATGTGGTTTATGACCATTAATAAAACAGGACAGGCAGGGCAAACTGATTACCTCATTAAGAGAGACTGATAGAGTAGAAAGTATAGAAAACAAAAATTTCACTTTTCATCAGGTCAAAAAATCATTTCACAATTTTAAGATTTTTACATGATAATTTTGTCTTAAACCAAAGAGTACTTCATCTGTCAGAGTATTCTATGCCCCCATACACAGTGCTTTCACAATGCACAAGAATGAGAGCTGCTGATATTTTATAGCTCACATTTCTAAAGAAAAGAGGTCCTCATGAAAACAGTTTAAAATCGATGCATGATAACCATTTCCCTCTTCTACATATAAGTTATTACATTTATTTGCAACCAAGAACAACCTAACCCAGGGACTAAAACGTACAAGTTCATTCTTTCATACTTACCACTTCTAATTCATTGTTTTCTCTTTCTGAAATACCCTTTTCTTCTTTCTTCTCTTGGTCAGTGTCTGTATTATCCTCTTTACCAGCCACACTTAAAAGAAAAGGGACAAAAGGATATGGTATTAAAGTAGAGGTGAAAATGGTTTACATTTTTCTTCTAGATTTTTTAAACCATCAATTATTTGGGAAAACAAACAGAAGAGTTAATCATTAGAAAGTTATCATGTCTGATGCTTCAGAGGAAAATAGAAATTGCCATCCAACCAATAGAAATTGCCATCCAACCAACAGCACAGTGATTTATATTAGTGGAGAAAAACATATTTTCCAGAAACACTGAGGAATAGATTACACCCTGGAGCATGAGACCTGATGAGACAGCTAAGAACTAGCCCTAGTAACATCCAATTAACTAGAATGGAGGCAATTTAAATTCAAAGGAAATCAAAACAAATACTTCGTTTTATCATCTTAAACATAGAAAAGTTTTATCATCTAAACACAAAGATATAGGAACTGTATTTTTATTGATGTCCTAATACATTTAGGAATAAATCTGAAGATCCAAAACAAATCTGCTCATGGTAAGTTTGTCTACACTAGCTGCATCCATCAGAGCGTTCAGATCTTCTCTGGGAGTAACACAGGCTCTTTTTTCCTAGACCTTACCTACAGCACTGGGCTGTTTCTCAAAGTGTTCTCACAGAAATGGGTCTTTGTACATCAAAACTGTCTGAAGTTCAGCCTGACCTGACTTGTGAGTGAATAGGAATTCCAAAGTCTGCCACAAGATTCTCCATACTAGAAGCCTCCTCTTCAATGACCTAGTACTACCAGTCCTAGCTACACACTGAGGCACATTGATATCTAAAATAACACTGATGCCAGTTAATGGTTAGAGCTAAACTAACTCAAACCTGGTGGCCCTGAGAAGACAGAAGACTCTACAGTGAGTGAAGTGTTTTCACACTTATATCACTTTGACCCTTTTTAGGGGTTTAGCAACCATAATCAATTATGCAAAAGTTACACTTCTGCTCACTAGACTCATATGTTTAATCAGGCTAAGTAATATTAGAAAGTGAACTTTAAATGCATCTACAATGGAAAAGATTTCTTCTTGTCCTATAATAACATTTTTTTTTAAGTATTAATAAAAAGAATATTCAAATAAGGCAATATTCTCCTAATAAAATTCCCCCCCTAGAATAAGCTTAAAAACTCAGAATATCTTTATAACATCTAACATTTCTTTCAGATATCCTGCTACATCAAAAAATTGCCCTAATACACGGGTTTATTTTTAGTTTCTAGACTAAAAATTTAATCTTATTTAGGCTCTATTATTATTGTTAAACTCCAATGTTGAACTTTAGGTCTCAATTTTCACAGATACTTTTGTACTCAGAACAAGATGAATTATAAATATTTTTCCTTTATAAGCACTTTTCAGAGTTAATATTTATTTATGGATTATTTCTTTAATTCCTGTCTCCCCCACTAGACTGTAAGCCTCCTGCCCATGTGGCTCAGCATTACATCCCCAGCACTCAGGGGATGTGCATGATAAATGCGCAGTAAGTGTTTGTTAGCATATCAGTCCCTGTGACTGTGCACCTCTGCTTGGCACCTCCACCTATGTGTCTCACTCACTAATTATGTTAGAGTTTAATGTTATGGATTGAACGATTCATAATGATGCATGGGAGATAGCATATCTCTAGAATGAGAAGCAACTACCAGTAGGAATATCAAGTAAATTATAACCAAGTTCCATGAGTGTTAAGTCACTTTGTTAGAGAAAAATGCTCATTATACTCAATGCCTCTCTCATATCACTTATATACTATAGTAGGACTGCTGATTTTCCACCATCACGCAATTCAAGCTGAAAATCTGGAAAGACACTCCCCTTTAGGCAATTATCCCACTGAAAGGCCAGTACCATATACTCAGACAGTGCTGTACTTGAGATTTAGGACTAAGGTTAAGGATTAGGAAAGGAGAATGTGTTAGGAATGATATCGCCCATCAGCATTCCCCGTCCCCTCCCCTATGCAGTCTCCCTTTCTCACCTGCAAATGGTGCAGCATATAACTTTTGTTACTGTCACTTCCTTCATTACTTCAAGTTCCAACCCAACCTCCTCCCTTTTATTCAGGTTTATAGCCATATGATTACTGTATTCCAAACACTGGGCCCAACACACCCACCTACTCCCTCCAGTATCTAGTTTAATAAATGTTACTTTTGACAATATAAAGTTAACTCATATATTATAAGCTGTTTATGCCAATTCTGATGCAGAAAAATCAGCAGTTGTAACTTTCCATTATTAATTTACCTTTATAAATTACTTAAGACTTAAGCTTGTAAAATACAAGATGATACTTGATCATTGTACCTCAAACATTCAAGCTTTCCGCAATAAAATGAGACATGTTGATATCTAAAATAAGTATCTAAGGGGGCAGCAGTGAATGATATTTAACTTTGCACTTTACATCGGATCAGAATCTTGGAGCTGGAACACTAGTGATCACGTGGTTTAACCCCTTTAACAGTTGACAACCAATGTCCACATTTTTGTTGACAACCAATGAAGGAACTGTGGCCTGGGGCAGTTCATCCACTCAAGGGGACTAAACCAGGTGTCATGACTCCCAGACCAGTATTCTAGGGTCATGCAGTTCAATCCACAGACAGGGAAGACCAGCACTGTCCAGGAGCCTTTTATTAATAGCTGTGCAGAGTCTCCGGCTCCACCTCAGTCCTACTGAATCAGAACCTTCCTTTGATCAAACTCGCCAGGTGACTTGTATGCATATTCATGTGCCAAAAGCCCTGTCCTACACCACCAAACTGTTCTGCTTTTGCTGTCCTTTAAGGATGATACAGAAGTTGGAAAAAATCTACATACATTTAAAGGACCTGACTATTTTAAGGTGAGAAAATGCTTCTACACACTACTTTAACCATGTATCTTATTTTTGACCTTTCAAAAATAGAAAAAATTTCACATTTTTAAGTTCTTAATTTCATTTCAATGATAACAGGTCTTAAATATATACTAATTAGGTAAGTTCTAGTGTTGACTTATTGACAATTAGAACTACATTCTAATTATAGAATACCTTAAATAAGTTATAGAATTATAGAAACTCTAGAATACTATATGATATGTAGGATATATACTTGTGGAATGTAAATTATGAAATAATTTCAAGAAATTATAATTTTTAAGCTTTCATATTTAAAGTAAGATTTTTTTAGCTAATCGTTGCATAGTAAATATTTTCAAAAAGCTTATTTTAAGTAAGAGATGACATTTCTAAAGTGGTGCTTCCAAAATACTTAAATATTATTAAAACCAGCCTATTTTCTTAATCATTTTCATTATATAAATTGGAGATTTATTTAGAAAAATCTATGAAGAGAAGTTCTGATAAGAAGTGAAATACTACTTGATCCTGGTTTAAATAACCCTAACTCTGAATGAGTAAAATGCAAATGTTTATTATGTAGAGAAATATGCTTCTAGATTTTGCTTAAATTTCAAATGAAAAAAAAGATATCTTGTTTTTGATGCTCACTTCAAATACACTTTGAAAGCAATAATGTTTTCTAAATTAAACCTTAAGAATTCTTTGTAAATCTTATCTGTAGTAGGGCCACAGTTTCCTTTTGCTTTGTTGCCATTTTAATGTTGTTTTCCAACAGAAATTATACCAAATAAGGAAGAGAGGAGAAAGAGCCCACCTGTGACTCAGCATGGACTACAACAAAATGTCAATTCCCGCCCAACTAGTAATTCCCAATCTGTTCACAAGTTTTTGAAAAATACATTCTGAAAGTATTCTGTCAAATGATGGTTTTTTGGGGTCATTTTTAGCATAAAAATGGTAAGTCACCTTCATAACTCTGATAGTTTATTCTGAAATCACATGAAATTGCCTGAATTTTAATTCATGTAACTAGTGAGGATTTTATTCTTAAAAAGATTTTTCAAAAATATATTTGGTGTTTTTGTTAATTTTACAAAATCATCATTACTTGTAGGAGTACCAAGCTAATCTAGTCTGAAACAACCCATATAATTCTATAACACATTTCCTTTTGAATGGCAACTAAGTATTTAAATGACATTTTAATAAAAAACCTGGGAAATATTCCAACCTTCTTTCTTCTCGATTGCTTTCCTCAAGTTTCTGTAGCCTTCAAAATCACGAGGCACAGTATTGGATGGCCAAGCCAATGAAGGACAAACCAGACAGTAAAAAGCGAGAGTGATAAGAAGGTAAAAATGATACATGAGCTTGAAGACTTTAAAATAAATTTTAAAAGATATCATCAAAGGACAATACACAGTAAAAAGGCAATACATTTTGTATGAATAAAAAGTAAGTAGAAAAACAAGCAGCATTATATCTAAGAAGAATATATATAGACTATCAGTTGAAATTATTTAGCAATAAGATATAAAGTCTCAATTTATATAAGTAGTAAGAGTGTTTGGATGCCATTGCATTTTAAAATCTGAAATGGATCCATTTTCTCAGCTTCCCCCAAAGGCCTACTTTCAATGATCTCCTCTGCCTTTTAAACCTTTACAGAAGATGTTTTTATGGCATCATTAAAAGAACTTCAAAAAGTAATGCCTTTATACCATAATATGAAAATACCATTAATACTACATGCTAGGATACTACTTCTAAACTTGTTTTCTATTCTAATATACTACATGTGAACATCACTAAATCTAAAAAAGAAAATACTCTATTTCAAAATTATACATGAAATGGTATTACAGTCATATGAATATGGTTGTTACGATATCAGTGAAAAACTAATTTTATTAATTGAAAATTAAAATCTCATAATAGCACTGTACTAATTATTAAAAACTAGCTACCAAAAGGACATCTAAGGCAAAGGTGGCAATAAAATGGGAAATGTAGTACTTTCCATTAGTAAGATTATTTTTCCATCAGCTAAGTATTTAAAAACTATAAATATGTACTTAAAGGCTTTGAAATATTACTTAAACAATATTGAATGGGCAGAACTGGGCATCTTTACTCAATGGAATGTACTGATACCAATATTTGTCATGTAGACAAAAAGATAGATGTGCTAGGCTCCGAATAAGGATATAGCAATCTTGATACAGCCCACTCCTGCCCAGAATTCCAAAAATAATTTTCAGAATCATCAGTATTTCAAAATGAGATTGAGGCTTAGGTATGAATTATTTTATCAAGCCAGTTTTCATTTTTATTTTATAACGTGTGCTCACATGTGATTTTTATTTGTTGGCTTGTGATTGTATTTCACAATTAACTTTACTTGTACCACTATTACAAGAAGAGACTAGCAATCTTTCTGAGAAAAAAAGTCTACAGAATGATATTCACCAGGGATCAAAATTCCAGTATAATGGCTAGGAGAAGGAAAGTAAAGCCATTGCCTAATAAATCTGTGTGTTTCTAGATTTCAACCTGACACCACTAAAAACAAATATAATGCAGTCTGATGAATGAGTGAAGTTTTTTATAGTGCAAGTCATTTAAAGCTAGATATCCAAAAATATGGGAATTAATGTGTGAATGGTATATTTTCTTTATCCATATACATAAAAAAATACAAAGATACATTATTTCTAATCTAGGCTTATACTGACGATAATGAGCTGCCATGGCTCAGAAGATACGGTTCATTGGCAAAGAGTCCAAATTTTCTGTTTTCAGTAAGAATAATTTTTGTTTACCTTACACAAGAGATATATTAAAATGTATAGATGATAAAAGCTAATAAGCAGATAAACTTTAGATGTCTTCTCTATGACCTTAAAAAACATTACAATCAATAGTTCAAAGTGACAATGGAGGGGCAGATAAATAAACTAATAGCCTGATACTTCTCCATAATTTAAAAGAGTTCACTTTTTATTTCATTTAGTTCCATCACAGTGCTTCCTCTGGGGGGCGTAGTGGGGGGCGGGGCGGAGGGGCAGGCTCATATCTTACTAACCATTTTAACATTTATGTAACTAAAAAATAGGCAATACAGTCTACACAACTATTATCCCTTATTTTCTTATCCTTCCTTATTTTCTTATTATCTACACCTATGGATTAATTTACAGATCAACAGAAAGGTAGAAGACCCAACCTTAAAACCCCACATGTTAGCTATTGGTTGTAGCTTTGGTAAAGACTTTGATTCAGAAGAGGGTGAACCTTTCATGTAAAACAGGACTCATGACATCCTTCTTGAACACAAATACCACTCTGACATAAAAAATGACCCAGTTGCTGCTCCTCCTACCAACACTTACAATGTCAGAGGCCCCATAGCCACTAAAACAAAAAAACTAACACAAAAAGTAAAAGACATGGAGCTTCTTAAAGACTTTGTGGAGTCAGTAGGGAGGAAAGAAAGCAGCAATGAGAACCAGGGCAGCTTAGGAAAGGTGAACTAACAGGTCAAACACCAGACAGGTTTTGGAAACTCTCAGCCAGAAGGGGGCAAAAAACCCCACAAAATAATGATTTTTTTTCTAATTTATTCATGAGGTTGCTGATCAAAATTTTAGTATTTGGATTAATGCTTCCTCTTTCAAAATTACAAACATCCCTAGAAGAGAAGCTTATTGATTATAAGTCATTTCCACTGGCATGAATTCCTTTAGCCAGATGGCTTTGTGCCCAAGTTTGAATTTAAAGAGATGAGAGAAGAAAGTTGATGATTTTGAAATTGGAAGTATTAGGTTGGCGCAAAAATAATTGCGGTTTAAAAGGTAAACATAATTGCAAAAACCTCAATTACTTTTGCACCAACCAAATACTTTAGAGTAGGGTACTGAATGAATAAGGAGGAATGGATCAAAGCAGCATAGGGACACAGAAAGTTAGAAGACGGGAATAAGAAAGAATGACAGGCAGAAATTCACTTTTTTTTTCCCCCCGAAGGTTGGCTACACCAATGAATAAGCAAGTTTATTTCCCCTTTTTTGCCTTTTCCTACTCACTTCTGAATTGCTTTTACCAAAGTATAAAATGGGTAAAAATCATTTTATGTGAGTTGGGAAACCTGAATACTATGTATTCATAACACTTTCTTAGCGAGAAATTATTTCCATTTCCAAACAATTTTTGATTGAACTTACTGTCTATGTAAGGTTGAGACAGAACCCAAATTTTGCAATGCCCTCTCTGATAAGTAAATAAATATGAGGCATGTAACACAACTCAACTAAAATCAATACATCCAAACAGACACTATAGCCTTCAAAAAATTCCTGTGGGAGATGAATCACTAGCTTTAGTAAAGCTCCTGTCATTCTAAACACTTCTGGAACTCTTTGTCTGTTCTTTATTTCAACATGTAACAAGCCCTTTCGCTAAAATGAGAGCTTACCTACGTTTTTTAAATAGGAATTTACCTTATATACAGCTAAAAGTTATTGGGATCTACAGTGAAAAGTTGTTGATGATGAACAAAGTGCTTTATCACGCTGAGTAAAATAGTATTGGTTTTCATTTTTTAATCCACAACAAAGTTTGAATAGTGTGGTAAGAAAAATTCTACTAAATTTTACAAATTTATATATGTAGTGATATAAATTCATAAATGGGTTCTAAAGGCTTTTACAGTTATACAGTTTATGTCACACAACAAAATTTTTCTAGGTTCACACTACATTACATACTTTTTAATTTTACAAAGGCACATTATAGTATATGTGTGAAAAATGCTTTATAAAGCATTTTTAAAGCACCAAATAGGAGTTATTGATTTTTAGAAAGTATTAATTTATTTTTCTCATTTTAAACTATCTTTCATTTTTTTCATAGATGATTATGATAACATCTCTCATTTTACTTTCCCTGGCTTGTTTTTTCCTGAGAAATTTTTAAAATTTCGTATTACTTTTTGTTAGGAAATAACTTAGTTTTTTCACTGGGACTTTTTATGTTTAAATCCAGCTGTTCAGTAAGACTCTTAGCATTAAATCTGCTATTATTCTTATTTTAATAATTACTACATCTACCATAATCACTGAAGTCATAATTTTTCACTTTGAACTACTACTGTCTTAATTTTTTTTTCACCTTAAAATGGTTACAATTTCTATGAAAAAGCAACAGAAACAAATCTTAATCATAAAATGTTTTTTTTTTTAATACTAGTTATCAGTGAAAATGTTTATAACCCTGCATTGTCACAAAAATAACCTGCATCAGAGGTATTAATTTGGGGTACCTATGATCACTATAAGAATGTCAAAAACAGTCTAGGTCTCTATTGGGATCCCTATCTTTCTTCATTATTCATGTCCAACAGCTCATTAAGTTATCTCTAAATTTAATGCAAAAGGAAAGAGCAGAACTAGCTCATAATCTTGAGAAATGTACCCTATAATAACTATCATAGTTATTAGTCATGAATACAAACCATTTATACCTTTAAAGATAAGTCATAACATTTGACATTTTGACCAACTAAAGAATTATATTTTACAAGTAAATGATAAGTCATATGCAAAAGTCTCATTTTCATTCAAGCAGTATGTTAGGTCTCACTAGTTGCAATAATTCTATGATCATTATTTCAGTGTTAATTGCCCTAACCAGAGATGTGTGACTCCTTGCTTTAATTATTTTTATCATATCTTTTTAACTCAAGGACACAGAGCAGAATTAATATGAAGAATTTTATTTCCAGTAACTTCAACCAACTGAGTTTTCTAGGAAGAAATGCCTGGTTGCCTAAATAAATTTCTAAATAAATTGAGCAAAGCATTATGTAGACTAAATATCAATAATTCTATAATACAAAGTGCACCCCCTCTAATAACCCATTCGACAAATAAGATAGCTTTGCCTCCTTTTGAATATCTAGCCAAAAATGCTTAAAATTAATTTGACTGGCATGTTCAAAATATATTCTTAGTGATTTGACTGCACCATAGAATCAATATGTAAATGTAAAGAATTTGAGTGTTCAACCACTCACACATTACAAGTGGTCAAAGTTTTATTTTCCTCCTCTTCTTTGCACTCTGTTGATTTTAGAAGGAGATATTATTAGGATGCAAGGAATGAAAGCCTAGAACAGTGGAGAAAAACTAACTCCTTGTTAGAAGATTCAGAAAGCATGAAATAATAAATAACTTTCACGTAATCAAATTAGAAGCCCTGCAGAAAATACTTAAGAGACCAAATGATATTAAATGACAGTCTGATGGATTAGTTTAGCCTTTAGTTAAACTAATCTAAACAGGAATTAGACTATATCCATGTGACTATTTAATAGCATTAGAAAATGGGAAAAAAATGAAAACATTGAATTGTAATGGTACAGCAAGCTTTGCAGAAAAGAAAGATGAATGCAATGCAAAAGCAGCTATTTGAAGAAATAATAAAATAGTTTCTAATAGTAAATTTACCTAAATAAAATACATTATCATACTATTATAATTAGACATAATTTTACATACAAGTAGAGATAAGCTATTAAAAGCATAATTGTAATTGTCAGCTAATTTAAATGACATTTCACTTAATATACTTGACACTATGTATACTCATTAAAATCACAAATGAAAATATACTAAAAAGTAAGAAGAATAGGGATTCATATAGCAGTGATTTTATAACACTACCTTTTTTTCTTCTTCTTTTCTTTCCGTTTCAGCTTCTCTAAATCTTTCTTAGCTAGATCTATAATTTCAATGGTCTCTTTGTCTGAGGACAGTATAGTAGGAGAGAAAGATGATGACCCACTGAAATACGGTGATCTTGCAGTGGCTCTTGTCAAATTTTTTCGAAGGTTCTCATTCACAGCTTCACTTTCTAATAATTTTGCCCTAGTGAATAAAAATATAAATAGGAAACATATTTTTTTTGTATTGGCAAAAAATACATAACATAAAATTTACCACCTTAACCATTCCTAAGTGTATATAGTTCGGCAGCATACAGTACATTGAAACTGTTGTTACAATCATTGTCTTCATCTATTTACAGAACTTTTTCATCGTCTCCAACTGAAATTCTGTGCACATTGAACACTAACTCCTCATTCCCCTCTCCTCCCAGCCACTAGCAGCCACCATTCTACTTTCTGTCTCTGCAAAGTTGAGTACTCCAGGAATAAACATGTTTTTTTAAATTATTTGTTTCGCATGCTAAAAAGTTTTCCAAAATGCATTTCAACAGATAGGGATTTTTGTGTGTGTGTTTTTTTTTTTTAATATGTGTTCGACAGACAGAGGTTTTTTATTTATTTATTTATTTTACTACATGTGTTCACAAATATTTATGTTTAGGATATTTTTTTAATTCCCTGATTAAATAATTATAAATTTGAGGTCACTTTCTTAGTGCTCAAAAGTGCCAATAGTAATTAGATTACTTGCATTCTGGCCATTAGGCACTAGCTATCCTTGCTTTGTAAAGCCATCATTTAAACTTAAAATGTACGATCAGCATGGTTCCCTTCCTGTCAGTTCCTCATTCATCATGCTATAATAGCATTTCCAAATCTTTGCAAGGAATAGTCAAACTTGCCCCTAAATGGCTTAGAGACATCTGGCTCCTGAATATGGCGTGGGAAAAGATGGTATCTCCATGGAAACCTGAGTTTCATAATTGAAAACATTCTTTTGTTTGCCCAAGCGGTCCTAATAATGACAGGAGAATAATGTGTGCACTGTCAGTAATATGCAAAAACACAGAATGATAAGATCCTAAAAGAGCCTGGAGTCTTGAAACTAAAAGGGATTCAAAAAGTCCTCTAGGCCCGTCCCTTTACTTCTATTTGATTTAAACCACCAAGAAGAACACAATTATCTCCTTCTGTATAATAGATTTCCAAGGTCAATTTGGCACAAGGGTGATTGAGACAGGGCTTTAAAAAGAAATACTACCTACTATGCCCACTTCAAAACTATATTACTAAGGAAGCACTTTTGCCATATGTTCAAATATTTCAAAGGAAGATGCTAGATGATTTACAACTACTAAATTCTAGATGGCATAGTCAGCTCTGTTTTTTCATTGTCTACCAAAATTATTCATGGCACTGTTGAAATCAGCTGGAGCCATGCATATAAATGAGTGAATATATGTTTCAAGCTAGTGTTCTCCACATTCTTGAATGAAATTGTTTTATTATATATCTGGTGTCATATGTATGCAGAATAACAGTTATAATAGTTTTAAATGGTTAAATAGTTGTGTCAGACTTCTAGACTAAATGATTTCAAAATTATTTTAAGAAAATAATGAATATATGCTGTCACTTTTTTTAATCAAGAGCACAACCTAAGTATAAAAACTTAGCTTAACTATAAAGTCAAATTCTACTTTTTATATTTTCAGTATCTATCACAAAGCCTGGGTACTTAACAATGAATGTTAAAAATAAATGAAAATATAATAAATTAACTATCAACAATGATCTATCTTTTAATTGGCTCTTTTAGACAATAATCAGACAACCTGTGTTTTTTTATTACTTGATTTAAAAAGTCTGCATTTGGTAGGGGTACATTCAATGCTTCTTTAATCCTGGTGCTGATAAAGGCTAAAGCCTTTAGAGCTCACATGTACAAACCCTATGCCACATTAGCAGAATCTGATTTTGGATGTGTTGTAGAGATAACATCTCTCTCTTTCTCCTTCTCTCCCTTTCTTTTCCCACTCACCCACCCACGCATTTGTTGCTGCCTGCATTTCATTTAATAAAAGACCAAGCAGTGAGCAAGAAAGGAAGAGATTTCCTTGGGAAGGAACAGACTAAGGGCTTGCATCTCGTTCTGTCTCTCACTGGATCTTGGATCCTTAGTTCCTAAAAACCTGTACCGTTTTTCTATAAAATGGAGATGAAAAATATATACTTACCTAGGATTGTTATGAGGATTAATGATACAATGAATTTAAAGCTCACCTGACTGATAATGTACTTAACAAATAAAAACTGTTCTTACCAAAAAGTTGCTAATAATATAATTATCTAACACATGGAGCCATGCAAAAATCATGTTAGAAAAATAGCTAATACCGTGTTTCCCTGAAAATAAGACCATCAGCTCTAATGTGTCGTTTGGAACAAAAATTAATATAAGACTCGGTCTTATTTTGCTATAACATAAGACCGGGTCTATAATATAATATAATATAATACCAGGTCTTGTATTAATTTTTGCTCCAAAAGATGCATTAGAGCTGATGGTCCAGCTAGGTCTTATTTTGGGGGAAACACAGTACAATTAAAAAATGCTCATAATATTTTATTCCATTTCAAAGAATAGATAGGAAAGCACTATATTTGCCCTGAGGTCAATTTCACTAAAATATGCTTGAAAAAATATTGACGAGATAAACCAATATGTCAACATCCGTTCTAGGAATGGTGGAGATATAAATGATTTTAATTTTTTTATACTTTCCAGTATTTTCAAAATTTTCTACAAAAAATGTAACCCCCCCCAAGATTAGAATCAATTAGTGACAGTTATTATTTCACAAAAAATAATACAACATGTAAATTTATTAAAAGATAACTAGTATTTTTTTTACAATTAGAATGATAAGACAACATATAAACATTCCCAAGTGGAAATACATTGACAAAAATTTGCATTAAGTTCAAGAAGCTGTGAATAAATGCCTTCCTAAGACCAAGTTTTGATAGAAATATGGATTGGACTAGGACTTAGTAGATAAAAACAGAATGTGAGAACTTGGACCTAAGTAATAATATGTTAGATCTTTACAATACTTTTCAATTTAAGGACTTTGACATCGTATGCTTTTATTTGAGCCCCATAATAACTCTTTGAGACTAGCAGGTATTTACTTATTCTTACAGATGAATCTTAAACTTGGAGACATTAGGTAACTTGCCCAAGGTCACATACTTATTAATAAATAGAAGCTTAAATTTCAATCCAAGTAATCAAATTTAAATTCAAAGCTCATTTATGCTTCTACCATATGGAAATTATTTTACATTGTAAATTACAGTGCTAGGGTTCCAGAAGACCATGCCACAGGAGTGGTACGCCCCTAATTAAAGACCCATTAAAGAAAAGTTGGGAAAGTGCAACAAGCTATTAATCTATACCAAGAAAGATTTGATCCGTGATTCAGTTCAGGGCCTGAGTCATCTCTGTTCTCTAAACAGCCTAAGGAATGGTCTTAACTGCAGAACTTGAAGAAGGAAATTAATAGATGCTACTGTTAGTCACTAGGAGGAATAGAAATGATTCACTCAGTTTTCTTGGAAATAATAACACTCGTGAAGCCATTTTGTCCACTGGTGAAATCAAGCTTAAATAAGGCCTTAGAATAACCGGGTGGAAGAGAAGAAACAGAGCACGATAACCAGAGCATGGAATCAGCCTTAACAATTGACCAGTGCCAAGGAAATAAAAGAGAAGTGGGCTAGGAGAAGGAAGAAAATCTTCAGGAACTAAAAGACAGATATCAGTTGCCTCTCAAGGAATGGTAAAGATGGGTTCCACAGAGTAAGGAAAGGCAGTTTGAGGCAGTAGGCAAGAAAGAGCACCGCCAACACACGATAGAAATGCAAGTCCAGGTTGGCTGCTGACCAGAACCAGGGTCCAATGCCCCAAAGATCTCTGCCAAAAAGGTAAAGCTTGAAGATATATATATATATATATATATATATATATATATATATATATATATATATATATATATTCTGTGTGTGTGTGTGTGTGTGTGTGTAAAATAAAAGTAACAGTTATTAGAGTAACTTTATCTATTGTCAGATCAGATGTCTTCTCATTTGTTTTTGCTTTTTGAAACACTTAAGGGATCTAGTATGCCTTGTGGAGGCAGAAACAGTGGAAACATCAGTCGTCTCTGTTTGAGAATCTCTAGGATAGCCAGAGGAAGAGAGAGGAAAAGAGAACAAAATACAAGATGGAGAAGTGTTGGGTAGCTGTGAAAGATGATCTCCCGCTTGATTATTTTCAGCAAATGGGAAGCAGACATGAAATCTGAGCTACTCAGACGCTCCCCATAGACCTGACTGTAGTTTTACTTCAAGAGAAAGTAGCTGAGCCCTCAGGGAAAACATGGAACCTAAAAATATTGTAGAAATTATTAGTGTTCCTGACCTGCTTTCTGAACGCTATTCCCCTAGTCTGGGCTCAGGGTCCTCTCTACATGCCCATACCAGGCGATGGCATGCCTTTTACTAATTTCTGTCGTTTCATTTACTACACGTGCCTATTTATGTAAGTCGCCCCACCTAGACTGTGAACTCCTTGCTGACGTCATACTTGCTCAGTCCAGGGCATGGTGCTTGGGCATATAGTGATCATGTGTAGTGTGTGCCTGAAAGGTGAGTGATGAATGAGCTTCTGTATGTACAAGAGAGGCAGACAATGTGATAGGGATGCAATGATTCCCACATAAGGAATAGCTGGAGAAGTAGAAGGCAACGGGGATAACAAGAGAATTAAAAAAATTAGAGATGCCTTATGATGTTGGCCATTCCCAAATGGTAAGGGAAGAGGCACAGAGAGGGAAGGCACCACAAGTAACTTCATCAATGTCAATTATGCCTGTCTTGTACGTCAGGTTAGTAAGCTCCCATTGAGGAGTATAACAAGAGTAGGAGGATAATATGGGAAGGTGATATGGTGAGAGAGGGAAGGAAAGTTGTTTGCAACGTGACATTATGGAATGGCAAGTACCTGTTTCCCTAAAGTTAACCTGACCAAAGAGCTGAAATATCACTGCAAACAGGTACTAAACAACAAGCCCAACAAATAGCAATATTATTACACTGCAAAACCCAAAATGTGCATTATATATTATAGAACATGAACTGTACCTGAGATCTTCGATTTCTTTGATATAACTGTGAATCATATTACTAATTTCCTCATTTCCCTCACCTGCAAGATAAAATATGAAATTAAGAATTTCCTTTAAATTAAAACCAACAAAACAGAATAGGAGAGAAAATCAAAGTTATGAAAACAAAACAATAACGCTTTAAAACACAATTCATACAGCAAATTTCCTACCCTTAATTGCATGAGCAGACAGTAAGATAATGACAAACCAAAGGGCACATTTTGTGTCTGAAAGGATGGATTATCCACAAAGTAAGCATTTAACTTAAAATCACAGATTGTATGTACACCGACTGACATTCTACTTCCAGTATTTCAGGTAATTAATGAACACAAAGAATGTCTCCCGCCCTCTAGAAGTTAATCCCTCAGCCACTCCACCTGACATGCATACCTGCTCTGGCAAGAACTTGGTTGGCCTGATCACTAACAAGCTGTGTGATTCTGGTCCTCAATGCATCCACCGTTTCTTGCATGGCTTTAATTCTTATACGCAGGTTATTATTTTCAGTCTGTAGCATAGCATTCTCATGAAACATGTCATTGATGCTTTCCACACCTTCCTCATCAATTATTCTTTTACCCTAGAAAAGGAAGATATTTCCCTGTTGGTACAGGAGCCTTAAATACACAAGAGATTTGCTTAAAGATATCATGTTTCCCCGAATAATAATAAGACCTAGCTGGACCATCAGCTCTAATGCGTCTTTTGGAGCAAAAATTAATATAAGACCAGGTCTTATATAACGTACATAACATAACATAACACCAGGTCTTATACTAATTTTTGCTCCAACAGACTCATTAGAGCTGATTGTCCATCCAGGTCTTATTTTCAGAGAAACAGGGTACTTCAGTACTATGCAGTTCTACAACCAAGAGCCCTTTTGTTTTAACAGCCTCGAGGCAAAAGAGATTCTTTTCCCTCTACTACATCCCTCAATGGTGCACCTGTCACTAAAGAAAGTGATTGGGCAGGAAGCCTTTTGAAATAAGACATTAGTCAGGTAGACAGACGGAACATTATTAAAGGTTACCCACAGGAAAATGAGAGAATTGTACCTTCACAAGGAAGGACGCCACTATCAACACAGACAAGAGACTAGATCCAGAGACATACACGTGCAAGCCATCACAAAAGGGCATCATTGTGTTCACAAAATGTATCACAAAAGGCAAAGCCAAACCCATGAGCTTACTGTTTTGTACTCCATGAGCTCCATCTGAAGTCGTGTGATCTCACTACGGAGTGCATTGATTTGCTGACTAGCTCTGTCCTGATTGACCATCACCTTGTTCTTGATATTTCTAGCTCGATTGGCATATTTCAGAGTATTTAAAGTTTCCATAAAATCTCTGTCTGAAGGGCTGACACATGCTATCATGATTGTTTGGCTGAAAGTTACAGAGAATAATTAGGTTGACAGATAAAAGCAAACAGAACAATGAAGTAATCGTTTTTTAAAGTCCCGCCCTTTGAATAATATCTTCTCTTCAAGATACCAAAAGATTGACACTACTAACTTTAAAATAAAACCAATTAAAAACCCCCATGCTTTAAGACTATCTTAAGGAAAAAATATTTTGTTTGCTTAGGTAAAATTGTGGAAAATAAATTTATATTATCCTTTTTTGACCCATAATACCTTGAGAAAGTACAAGTGAATACAGTATTTATTTCTTACCCCTTTACAAAAATTTTTGATGCGATGCACACAGAATTCTAAAATTTAATCTATCTATAATATGACAAATTGAAATGCAAAAATCATTTTTTCATTGCCTACTGAATATTTCAGGATTTAAATTTTTTAATTTAATCACTCGTATCCTGATTTTTGTTGTCAGCAAAAAAATCTTGCACTAAATCCTATCACTTGAACAAGAAGAGAATATCCATATGTTTTATAATATAAAATCTTATCACTTAAACAAGAAGAGAATATCCATATGTTTTATAATATAAAATCCTATCACTTGAACAAGAAGAGAATATCCATACGTTTTATCATATAAAACATCATTTGTGATTGAGTGGTCAAAGTTCCAGGATTTCTGGCCAGATTACATAGGAAAAATGGGAAACATTACTTTATGATGATGATGAATTGTTTTACCAACTAAAAAATAGGATAGTGAAATGCTCAGCCGCAGCTATTATGTCTGTCAGTGAAACAGACAGAGAAGATTCTAATTGGCACTTACACATTAACTGAAAAACGTATAGAACTCCCATTGAAGAGGTAATTTACCGACGCTGGTAGGAAATTCATACCTGTGAATTCTAACCTATAACCTCCTATTCTCCTTTCCACTCCTGCCTTCCCCCGATAATCTCAATTTAGCACTCATAGCAACCCTTTTAAAAGGGGTCCCACTCCACCCATCTTTTTCCCTTTATCATCTGTTGCTCATCCTTACATACCCTCACTCTTACTATTATTCAAGATTCAACTCAGGTATCATCTAGTCTAAGAATCCAACCCTCAGTTTGGTTGCACTCTTTCTCTCTGCTTCCACATATTCTTTGCATATCTCTTTTTCATTGGCTATATTATTATTATTATTATTATTATTTTGAAATTTTATAGACCCCAATTCTTAGACCCTAAACTCCTAGAGGACAAGAATCATTAAGTTTTATTTATCAGTATACTTTGTGTAACATAATATTTGGAACATACTAGGGCATTAATCATTGTTTGTGGTATGTGTCATGTGTACATAATAATTATTTTTTTGGAGGTCAGAAAGTTATGATGATTCATGCATCTCTAGCTTTCTCTTTTGATGAAGAAGGTAAGGTATTCAGGAGAGGGTGATGATTACAGACACTGATTAGTGAACAGGCCTACTCAAAGTATAGACCCCAGTCCAGTGCCAATCTGCAAACTATTTGTTACCAGTTCACAATAAGTACAGAAATTGAAAGTAGGCATTTTAAACTTTTGCAACATTTGAGCCTGCTGTAATCAGTGAACTCATCTCATTGAATATAGACCAATTCAAGTGTTTTTGAACTCCCATAGTAAGTCAGAAACAGGGCAAGCTGAGTAGAGTCGTGCACAATATTAATCGGGGAGTGGGGGAGTAGAAGAACTTGCCCTTCACAAACATTTTGAAAAGCACGGGGATCGAGTGTTTAAGAAGAATGGAGAAACTCAGGAATGAGAGGAGCTAAGATCTGTGACGTAGGGATAAGATCACATATTAAATAAAACCCAAAGGAGACAAATTTCAAGAATGTTTGTGTTTATGAAAAATTCAAAGAAAACATTAAAGTTATTTATTTTTAAAGTTTATATAAAACCACAAGTCTGTTTTAAAGGAAACCATGCCATTTAAACATATTGTTATAACATATCATATTATACATTAGGGACAAAATACATCACAGTGTTAACAGTAGTTACTTTTAGGTAATAGAAATATAATTGATTTTTATTCCTACTTTATATTTTTCTGTATTTTTCAGAATTTTTGCTGTAAACTTGTTATGTTATACTAAATATTATAAATGTATGCAAGACATCTCTATTAAAAAACAAGTCACAAAATTATGCACATAAATATATGCAGTTTCTGTCCAAAAATATCTTTGATCTCATTTTTCTTTTAAGAGTAATTTATACATGCTTCACAAAATGAAGATATTTTGTTCTCCAAAGCTTATATAAAATACAATACTTTTGAAGAGTTCAATCTTAAAATTTTAAGCAGAAATTGATGCTCACTAGAGAGGGAACTGGGAGAGGTTTTCTTTTCTGAGGAGTTACCACCCAGTAAGGAATTGGGTGAGAAGCATTGAGACTCTTTAGCTGTAGCCTAAAACTCAAGAGTAATTCACGACCACAGTGAAAATATCTTAGACTGCTTACAAGGCAAGCAAATTTTCAGAAATATTGAAGTATTCAAAAGTATTGAAATTTGTAAGGGGACATTTATTATCTATAGGAAAGGGCTCCAATTTAGTAAACTTGAAAAATTTATATTGACTTAAAAAGCAAAAAAATGTGTCCTGTTATAATAAGGCCCAGATTGATATTGAAGGTCAGAGTAAAATTTTAAAAAACGGAAGTAGGAAAGATGCATGAATGTAAACAAAATTGCGCCCATACATAGGATATGCTAGAAGAGAAACAATTAAGACAATGCCAATATTACGAAAGAAGGGAGAAATATAAAAAAGATACTATACTGTTGAATTCTATGAAATACAACTTTATTTCTAAATCCATTCTTCAATTTCAAACCTAAATAGATTTGCTGTTATCAAAATTCTTTGAATAATAATTATTCAAAAAGTTTGCAAGTTTATTTACCAGATCATTTGTATCTTTTCAGTAAATATGATGTTAGACCATTGAAAACACTGTAAAATAGATTCCATTAATTGTAACAGAATAAATAAAAATGTAACAGTTGCCTGTAACTTGTTGATTTGTGCAATGATTCAATTTAAATGCCAAAAATGTTTCTACTTGTAAAGCCAACATGTTGATGTTTATAAAAAGGAATGCATTACAAAAGAATGTTTTTAACTGATGATCAGAATAAATCAAAATTATGAAAAAGGAGAAACATCAGTGATATTGGCAAAGTTTATAACCACCAAATACTCTATATTCATTCAATTGACATTTTAAAATAGTTTTTCCACATGTAAAGAAAATGTCTAAATTTTAGGAGACTTTGTAATAAGACATCAAATATATTTAAATTACTTTATATTTATTTAGAAGACAGCATTTATTTTTCAACAAAATTTTATAAGGCATATGCTATGTGCCAAGCACTTAAGCAGAAACTATGATAAAGTAAAAAAAGCACATGCTATGGACTTCATTTACAAGTTAAGTGACTTTGAATAAATTACTTAACCTCTCTGGATTTCAATTTCCTTATCTATAAAGTAGGAATAATAACATCTACCTCAAGGGATGTTATAAGGATTACGTGAAAGAACAACACACACTTTAGGTGCTTAATAATTATTAGTTCCTCATCCTATTAATTTGCTTTAGGATAAAAACAGTTCTTATAAATCACTTTACAAAGTTTAAAAATAATGAATAATTGAAATTCAGTAATATGGAGGATGATCATTTATGCATACCTGTTACCCCCAAGGGAATCCTGTAGTAGTCTTGTTAGCTTAGAATCTCTATAGGGGACATGGGTGGCTCTCTTGCTCTTGTCTCCCAATGCACTTATTACATTGCCAAGTGCCAACTAAAAGAGAGAGAAAAAGGAAAATCATAACAATTTACTAATTATAATACTTTTAAATAACGGAGGCTTATAGAGAATGATATGCAGACATGACAGAACTGAAGAGATTTGTTTGTTTGTTTTTTTACATTTATATTTTGAAATATGAAGTAAACTTCAAAGTTTTCTATATTAACTACTAAAACCTGACAAAAAAATTGACTAAAAGGTGACTCTAAATTTAGTAATATATATGTGTATATATGTATATGTGTATATATATATATATAACTATATTTAGAGTATATGTGTATATATGTATATGTGTAGTTATACACATATACATGTATATGTATATGTATATATATACACATATTCATATATATATATATATATTCAAAATTCACAAATACTTATACTTCTACTCAGAGATTTTCTTTAGAAATAGAAATAAGATTGGCAACTTTCAAACATCCCTAGAATTATCAGAGCATCAGGTTGGGTGCCCAGAAAATTGTCAATTCATGTTGCAAATTGTTCCCTCAATGCATTGAAGAAATGAAATGTTTATATAGTTTTAACAGTTTCATGAAACTTTCTTGTTGCAATATAACTCCCTTATGGGAAAACAAAATCTGCTTTAACCAAAATAAAAATATCAATATGATTTCTCTGAACAAGTATAACTGTTTTTAGAAACACAATGAATCAATGTGCTAGGCATCCAATATTGAAAAAACTAAGTCAAATTACAGAACTCTTTAGTCCCTCCACCTGCCACCTCTACTGTTTTTCTGTCACTGAATTAGCACCTACAGCATAAGTGTTATCCTAAATGTTGGTCACACACCCCACTTCAGTAATACAAACGTCTATAACCACCACTTTGTGCGGGCCAATGGATCATGCAAAGTGTGGCATCAGCATCACCCTGTGTCTCCGTTCCCCTCTTCCAGAGAGGCTACAGTTTTAACCACTGGCCACACTGAAACTTTACCAGAGATGTCTGAGCAAGCTTCAATAGCCTAAACAGGAAAACACACCCATGGCTTTTGTCTTTTCCTAACAGCACTAATGTAAATACCACCATGATTTTATCTCCTAAGAAATTCGGAACAATACACAAAGTCCAGGATCCAGGTCACCCCCTTTAACACAAAATTCAACCATATGGTAGGAGCATCAAGGCGGGTATTGGAGTTAGGAGGTCTGGCTCTCTCTAATCAGCCTTAGCCCCCATCATGTAGGAGCAAATAGTGGGCAATAACAAAATAGGAGCATCTGATTGGAGCCCTCAGCTCTGGGATGGGAGGGAGGGACGCAAAATAGAAACATGTCCTGATGTTGTCAGCATCACAGAACTTTAGGGATGTTGTTACTTTTATGAAGGAACAAGTGTCCAATTTTATAATGAAGTCAATATGAAGAAAAGTTTTATTACACATAAATCTACTCTAAAACATTTTCTTCCATATAACAGACGCTTTATGCTAACAAACACAAGGCGTTTTCCAATTAGAAACACCACTAGATGGCATGGTATTAAAGTTAATTCTTACTGTAATCTAGAAAAGTTCTCATTTTGAAACAATCTACTAAAAAGTTGACTATAATTCCCAAAATTAAGTGACTGTCATAAAATGTTAGCAAAAAAAGCTACCTGTAAGTCACCCCGTGAAATCACTAATATTCAATGCTGATTTTGACAAAATACTTTTAAATGCAGAATTTTTAAAATCATTTCTTCTATATATATTGTTTTTCTGCACATATCATAAAATTTAATCCAATGAAATGTACATACATGAAAGGTGAAGGGATTAAGAAGTACAAATTGGTAGTCACAAAATAGCCACAGGAATGTAAAGTACAGTAGAGAGAATATAGCCAATAATATTGTAATAACTACATATAGTGCCAGGTGAGTACTGGACTTACTGGACGGATCACTTTATGGGTTGTATAAATGTCTGGCTACTGTGCTACACACCCAGCACTAATATAAAATAATATTGAAAGTCAACTATCATTGAAAAATAAATAAATCTACACACATAAAAAAAAATGGCAATGTGAAAGGATAAAACATCCTGCAATGTGAGGAGATCAAAATTCAACGCATTACACCTAAGTTTTCAATTTTACTGTAACTTCCATTTCTCAGCTCATCTCATGAAGGACTTCCCCTTGGGTACTATGTATTACAAAAGAGAAAAGGTCACAGAAAATTGCAGCTATATTCTCAGTGCAAAGCCTTGGTCTTAGTCTTACAAGCCCACAGTTGATGGAAATGCCTTCTTTGGCCCTCTCGCCTGTGGCTCCTGTACGCTTCAGTCGCTCGGATCCTGCCAGATCAACAAAATGGAACTTTGCAGTCAAGGTTTCAAATTCACTCATCTCTGATGATTCAGAAATCACCTTGTTATCCGTTGCATTTTCCTGCAATTGAGGAAAATAATTGAAAATATTTTAATAATGTGACACAAAATATCCTCCAACCCCACTTTTCCTTCAATATATAGATATATATGTAGATAGATATATATATAGATATATATATATATATAATTAAATATATATGTCTCCAAAAATAGGCATGTAGCCAAATAACTATAAATGCAGAAATGTCCGCTGGCAATGAGAAGCTTCGACAAAGTTAGAATGAAGCTTATGGTCAGAACCCAGGTGTTATCAGCAGAGGCTTTGCTTATGTCGCCCACAGTCCTCAAAAGCAAAGGGTCTCAGGAGATTGCATCCATCACCATATGACCACAGCTTGATTTCTGTTTGATTTCTGTTTGCTGCAGACACACATCCAATTTTGTATTTCAAAGTCTTACATGGTTGGCCATCTTCAGCTTAAACAGAGTCAGAGACTTCTCATTAGGAAAAGGAATGATTAAACAAACTAAATTTGGTTCAAATGTACTTTTCTGGGTTGTGTGATTTTAGAGATATGAAGCCTGGAAGTTTAAGAAATTAGAGCTAATAACTCACAGCATCTATTTGAGGACACATTCTGGTTTGACACACGTGTATGGTAAAAATGGCATGTGAACGAGAGCTCTGAACATTCATCTGGGTACTAGCAGTGGTCCGGGATAAAGCACCCAGCTTCAAACACTGCATCATCTGGAAAAGGGGGGAAAAAAGGTCTTACTTGAACAATACTTAAACAAGATACCATACACTCACAATCTGAGCTAATGGCTAAAACCCACCATATTAAGGGATGTAAAGGATGTGGAATTTCGTAACATTTTGGTTGCAGGCACATTTTTAACTGATCTTAGTATAATAGTGTATTATTTTTTTAAAAGGAGAAAACACTGAGATTCCATTGTTTGCCATTTGCTGACATTTGCAGCTTCCATTCCAAATTGTTACAGTAGAACACTTTGGAACAAACTGAGCAATCATTTTAATTACTCAGGCTCTTCTGTATCTTCTGTTGAAATGTTTTTTTGGTAACTTTTCTTAACAGTCTCCTTTCAGGAGCCATAATACAGTCAATGTGATAGCAAAAGATACAAAATTATTTTTTTTCTGGTCCTATCCTTAACTTTCAGTTTATCTCTTTTTCTAGCTGCAAAAGAAAACTATAAGCACATTGCCTTAGATTCTTTTGATGCTAAGATAAATGAACTGGCTTTATCATAACTGTAACATTTTTAATAATAAAATCCTGATATAAAAAATATGAGGGAAAAAGACAAGATTTTTAACTCCATGTTACAGTTAAGGATATAAATTTCACATTATGATCTTAAGCAAATTATCAACAAAGCTGAACATAAAATAAAGCCAAATATGCTCTATTTTAACAGTAACATAAATGTCACCTCTGATTCTGTATTCACAGTACGTGTTGTGACGCCCACAGTATAAATGCCTCCAGTTGAATCTTCATGAATTCTTATATTTGATTTTTTATTTTTTGCATCAATATCACGTGTGGTATCAAATAAGTCAAGGACCTCTTCATTATATAGCTATAAAAAAGAAATATTATAAGTTTTAATTTAGAAGAAATTGCCTCACGGCTGTAATAACTCACATTGCATAATGTTATCTTTCAAACAAATCTTAAGAGTTCTCCAAAACGACGTATTTCTTCATAATAACAGATAAAAATGAATGAGGCTATTATTATTACAAATACAAATAAAGGCCACATTTCTTCATAAGAGTAAGAACAGTGAATGACTTAATCATGACTAATGAGTTGATAGATAGCTAAAATGATCTACTAATCCTTTGCAAGAGATAAATATTTATAAACACAAGCAAACTCTAAGAAATATATACCACATGTCGACAAACCCTGTGTTTAGAGATTTTAAGAATTTTTACTACTTGAACTAAAAATATATTTCCTACTGCCTTACAGTCTTTCTTAATGTATCTAAAAATTAATACCTAGTGTTTTTGCAAGGTCGGAAATGATACTAATGTTTCCGTATCAACAGTGGCTGACAAGACGAGGCTACTTCCTAAGAAGAGGGTGCACACACCTATTTTCCTATCAATATGCTGTAGAATCACAATGCCTAACAATATTTTGGAGGCTGAAAGGGAAGATAGAAGAACATTGTTTCTTTCCTTTTTTCCACCATTAGTAACCTTGCTTTGGGTTTCTACTAAACTGTGATGTCCATGAACACCAGCCATAAGATAACCAAGGTTAATTTGAATTGGTTTCTGCATTGTGCTATATAATGTTGAATAACATGTTTCATCAATGACCAAAATGATAGATCCAGACTCGAACTAGACTAGAACACTCTTTGGACCAAGCATCCAGAATTATAATGTCACTGTCCACCTAACTGCAATACTGCTCATGTACGAGATGTCCTCTTATTATCACGTCCCTCCCACCAGACTAGACTTCCCTAAATTAATCCAAAACTGCCCGAACCTTTGGACATTGCATCAAAACACCTGCCTATCCTTGCAGGAATACCAGCTTTGGCAGCCAGATTTGTGGCTTTGCTACAGCCTCAATCCTGTTATTCCTCATGTTCTCCCCCTCCCTTTTGGTCTTAATCGCTGAGTTGCCAGCACTTTGTAAGCCTACCTACAGTACAACAGTAATTATAGGATAAAGAGAGAGTCTGAAATAAACAATATTAATTGTTTTTTTCGATGGACACTGGTCAAGGGTTTATAATCTTAAAAGCCAACAAGTAAAGAATATTTATTACCTATTATCTATTCTTACTACTACTACAACCTATTATCTAATGTTAATTTGCTCAAACATTTACTGAGCGCTATGTGCAAAGCGCTATACTACAAGTCAGAAGCATAAAATCATACAGCCTATGGCCTTAAGGACAAGATTTAAAGGGAACTAATGACACCATCAGTCTATTACCTCTAAGAATTGCGCATTCACTTTAAAATCTGGAGGAGGAAGTCCACTCTTAATTGCAGTATGTTTTTTTTCTTCAATGCTCTTGAAAAGGTGTTTAACAGCACGAGAAATAATACCCTGTTCTTCCTCAATGATGTTAACATCAAATCCTGTTCCCATGGTGTATGTCTTCCCAGCTCCAGTCTGAATAAAAGAACAGAGAAAAATGTGTGCTTGATCTTAACAATATCACCTCAAGTAACAAAAATGAAAATGTGACTGAACTGACACTTCTGCAAAGTTACAACTTCTATGAAAATAATTTGGTACTTACTTGTCCATAAGCAAAAACTGTAGCATTGTATCCTTCAAAACACCCTTCAATTAGTTTTTCTATACATTGAGTGTAGATCTGCTCTTGCTGGGATTCAATGTCAAACACATAATCAAAAGTAAAAGCTTTATCTTTCCCTAGGAAGACCTGAGGTTCTCCTGGTGTAACAGATGTACAAATATGGCATCCTTCAATCTTTTCTTTGGCAAGTTGTGGTCGTATTCTGTGAGAAATAATCAGGAGAAAATAAAATAAAACAAATGGAAAAAAAAACACACTGAAGAAATAGGATTTAAAAATCCCTGACCAAATCTTTTAAAAATATTAATATAATCTACTATCGCTCCTTCAATTGAAAAGTTTAAATAAATTAAATTATACTGAGTTCATTTCAGGATCAGTTACTAAATCCTAAATGATCATGAACAAAAGTAAATTAAATATTTTTGCAGGTGAATAGTTTTTGACAATTCTGTAAGAGGTAAAGAATCAGTTAAATAAATTCTGCAACCAAGATGCTATTTGATGTTATTTTTGTTTTAGATTTCTTCTCTTTATTTCCAGGAAGGATGATATCCAAAAGTAAGAAATTAAGACATAATATTTATCTTGATGCCTTTACACACTTTTTTTTGCAAACTCTTCACCAATGGTTTCCAAACTTATCAGACCATATCCCTCTGTCAGCTTAACATGTTTAAGCATAATTCCACAATATATGGGAATATGTATTCATTTATAAATGATATGCATATCCCATATTGATTTGTCATACATTATGATACACACAAAAGCAGAATTTTGGAAAGAAATTAAAAATAAATACAAATAGAAGTTCCAGTATTTTCTCTCCAAAACCCAGTGAATCGTCATGTACATCTCGGAGGGTGTCCTCCCTCCACTTGGAAGACCACAGCATTATATCCACCCTACATCCACCCCCATACACTTCAGCTTCTAGTACCTCGCTCTTCTGCCTTCTCTTCCTAATTTCAAGGCCTATTTTTATTTTCAAAGAAGGGAAGTAAATATGGTGACATATTGCTACCAGAACAAACCAAACTCTGGCCCTCTTCAAGTCACACAGTCAACAGGAGCACCCCAGACACAAATCCCTGATTTCCTGTACCTAGGTTTTTTTTAAGAAGCTCCTATTTGCCATGAAGGAGAAGCTGTTTCAGGAAGAAAATAAAGACAACCAGTGATGTAAAATATAAAATGATAAAGACCAAGCAAAGAAATAATTTTAGAGGGTTCTGATTCCACATTCTTATTTATTGAGATATAAAAACTGAGATCTCTGGAAGAGGAACCAGTTCATCTATTCACGAAAGATAAAGCCAAGCCAAGACCAAACTGAGATCTCCTGAGTTTCAACCCTTTCCCATTCGTCAAGAGGGAAGATCAATGGAAGGACAGGAAAGACAATACTGAGAAGGCACAACATTTCTGCAACTCTGGTTATCTAAAATAGAATTCTACACTACCAAAAAAAAAAGTGTTAAGAAAAGAATACCTATGCAATTTTTTTTCTTTAATAAAATCTTCAACTGCATGTATTTGTGTTACTGGAACGCAATAGTCAGCATGGGGTTGGCTAGGTACTGTGGAAAGAGCAATAAAGTGACCATGAGAGGACCTGGGTTCTGTTACTTGTGTCACTCTCACTTTATCGGCATCACACGGTCTTCTCTCAAAGCTCCAATTTCCTCACGCATGGATAGAAACTATCGTTTCCAAGGTTTCTTTTAGATCTAACATTATCTGACTGCAGGATCGTTTATGATTAAAAAAAAGGAGGGGAGGGAAATATTCACATACTGTTATAGAGAAAAATGATATTATAACAAATAAAACAAAGGGTTTCTTATAAGAAGCTATGTCTATGGACTGAAAAATAGCCCATGGTAGTACCAGCTTTGACTTTCTGCTTCCACATTTTCTTGATGCGTGGTCTTTCTCAAGATTTATATTCTCTTCTCTCTAAACGCCTCTTCTCCTATCTCACTTCCTCCAGCCATGGGGAGGAAACCATAATAAAGCTCCATCCTCCTTATGAGAATCACTATCCCAACTGTTGCCAAGCCAGAAACGGGAGAGTCAGCTTCAACTACTCCCTCTTCTCTATTCCATCTATGTAACCTATCTCCAAAAGCTATTAATTATGTCTGAAATAGCTCTTAAGCCCACCAGTTTGTTTCCTTCCTTGCCAACACCACCGTTATCAAGGCCACCATTATTGCAAAAGTCTCCTCACGAGTCAGCCTATGTGAAATCTTGCCCCCTCCCAATCTGTTTCACACCCTGCAGCATTAGTCATATTTATAAAATATGAAGTTGATCAGGTCACAGTCTTGCTTAAAACCTTTCAGTGTATCTCTAAATCTCTCTGCAATCTCTTCTCTTGCTATGCTCCATCTTTACATTAAAGGATTTTTAGTGGTAAAGGTTGATTTTCACAAGTTTCCCTAACAAGCTATGCCCTCTCTAGCCTCTATGCCTTAAACTATGCTGTTTCCTTTCCCCAAATATTCTCCTTCACTCCTTTTCCAACTCCTTTCCAGTCTCAACATCTCATGTTTTTCATCTCTGTTTAGATGTCCCTTCCTTAGGAAGCTGCCACTAACTCTTTGCATTCCAACGTAAAGTCCTATCACAGCCCAGGCTGTTCTCTTTCCCAAAAGCTTCCTCATTTACCCCAGGATTCTGCTTTCACCCTGCTTGATAGATGGCTACACTGTGAAGCTTAATAAATGCCATGTAATAGCCAGATTCAAATACCTACACTGTTTAAATGAAAGCAAGCCCTGGGCTACTGTTTGAAATCAGTTCCATGTTAATTTTAAATAAATGATTATAAACAATCGGCTAACTTATTTGGCTATTAAGATACTTTCAATTTCATTTCCTCAGAACAAAGAATAGGTGCCATTTGAATTGCAGATACGACAGCCAATTTTAGAACACCAACTTCACTCAGAACGTAATGTCCTAACCTTTGTTCACCTGATTATTATCCTTGCTAATGATGATGAGGACTGTGCTTGAAACATGGATGACATGCAATTCCATCCATTTGCATGGGTGGGGACAGAGGCTTTAAAAACCAACAAGAGGGGCAGAACCCATTTCTCCTCCATCCAGGCAATGGCAGTTTCTCAGCAGATCTGAGAAACTCCCACCTAGGAGCGGATGGTCTCCTGCACATAACCCTCCTAGATTCTCCTATAACTTAGACTCACAAAAGACAGATTAACAAAACAAAAACAAACTGAAGTTTATTAATGTATGTAACACGCGCGCGCGCACATGGGAATGAATAATCAGTGATGAGTAACTCAGAGTGTGGTAGAACTTGGACTCATAACACATCTTCACAAAAGGAAAAAGGACCTTGAGTTTCTAGGACAGCAAATTGTGGGAACATAAATACTATGGGGAGGAACTAATGGAAGATGAGGGCTACTTAGTAAAGTTTATTAGGGAGGTTCCTCTGGTGCCATATCCAGTAATTAACTTCTTCTGTCCTTCCTGGTAGAGGGGAGGGGGAACACCTTTACAAATGTATGTCCTGCTTTTAGGCAAATAGGGGGAGGGAAGAAATATTTTCTTGGGCATGCTTCCTTTTAATTGCCTTCAGCTCAAAATAATCCTTATGTCAAAGTGGCATATTTAGGGATGGCGCATTCTACCTTTTAAACACGTTTCTCAACTCTTTATCTGCAGTTGGCTTTTGTGACATCCCTTCTGTTACTGATTCTGATTTATAAACCCATCTTTTTTATCTTACACTTCATACACCAGCTTACCTTAAAAATGTCAGTGTTTCCCCTCAAAAAATGTCCTATGTAGCATGATCTCCAAGATTTTCCTAATCTGGATTCTACCTGTCTTTCCATTCTCAAATCTAGTCACATCCAACCACATGAAACCACTGATTATTTCTTGATCAACTTCTATACTTTTATTCACCATGCCACTGTACATGGTTTTCTCCCTGCTTAAAATGCTGGCCCTCCATTTCTCTGCATAGAAACCTCTTGGTAGTTCTTCAAGACTTAGCTCAAACATCAGTACATACCTTTATAAAGCTTTCCATCCCCACCCCAAGCTTGAATTAATCTATGCGGTTTGTATATGATTTTAGAAGAGTAGATATCAAATTGAATTCTTGTTACACTAGTAAAGAATTCTTTATGGACAGAGAATACATCGTATTCAATCATAAAACAGAGTAATTCAACAAATTTTTACTTATTGAATCCTATAAACTGTTCCAGTTAAGGAGGCAACATTCCAATGGAATTACATTCCAGGTATGTAATTTTCATGAAAAAGTAATTTCTGCTCCATCATTTTACTCTGTTACTAGAAATTTGATCTTGAACAATCATTTAAACATTCTATGTCTCAATTTTCTAATTTACAAGATGAGCAGCCTGGACTTAACATTTCTAAGGTTCTTTCTAACATTTCTAAGGTTCTTTCTAACTTCAAATTCTATTTTAATTATTCTTTTAAGAACAGCAAAATCCTGACTTAAAAGAGGCATCAATACATGACCCATTTTTTGGCATACCCTATATCCACTATTAGTTGCACCACTTGTTCTTTATATCTTTATGGTTTTTATTATTCCCTCCAGTTTTTGTAGCAAATGTTAATACGACCATAGAGACAAAGAACTTCATTTATGAAAACATTATTGGCTCCTTGCAGTAAATATTAGAGAACATTGAGATTTGAGACCAGTAAGTTTCCTTAAATTGGGCCTTCTTTTCTGATCTCTGCCTTCATAATAACCATTAACTGGTTTGTATAATCAAGTATATCAACTAAGCCTAGAGGACTGGCTTAAAGATGTTCTGGAGAGAACAGAAAAATAATAAGATAAATGTATTTGGGGGGAAATGGCTTACAGTAGCTACCTTTCCAGCTCGTATTTTAGTCATGAAACTCAGCAAAAATGCATTTAAGGTTTAATTCTGCTACACACTGTTGGAAGAGGCAATCCACCATGAGACCTGAGCATCCCTGCACATTCTGGCTGGGCATGCCAAGAAAGCAAGACCCTGACTGTTCTTTGCATGGATCATTTCTCAAGGTTACATTTGTAGTAAGCAACCTTTAGGGATGATGTCTGCCAGCTGACAAAGGGCTGGCTTGCGTCTACTTTCTATAAAAACAGTGCATTCCTAAGCTCACTAATTCTCCATACCCCACTACTTGCACAGCATCCATATAATAATAGGCCCACCTGCAATGCCTCCATCGGATCGGGGGCAGGAGGGAGATGGGGAAGCAGTTCAAATCAACATGACATTCAGGATGCTTATTGTACTGTGAGTAATAAAAGTCCTTTGTCTCTAACTCAGGAGTCTTGTGTCTTCTGCACTCCATGTGAAACAGTAACAAGCTAGCTTGTTACCCTATAAATAGAGTAAAATCTCAGGCTCTTCATGGGTCTTAAAACTTACAAACTGTGACCTGTGGCAAGTCACTCTCTTAGCTTCAGTTTCCTCTTCTATAAAACGGTAGTATTATTACTACCATGCCCACATCACAGTGTCTTGAACAAATGAGAAAATATGTGGCAATCAAAGCCTATGTAGGTAGAAAGTGTTGTTGCTGCTACAGCACCACTTGAAAATTCTCTCAGTCAGATCCTTCCTAAGGAAACTTAACATCTTAAATCCATTTGGCCTTCCAACATGTGAAGGAATGCATTTGCTCTCTGGCTCCCCAAACTATTGCCATACTTTTCAAAATACCCTTTGAATGCCCTGAGTTTTTAAAATAATTACATGTAAAACTATTATGTCAGGAATAGAAGTATAACAGTGAATATAGTTACTTGGATATATGTGCACTTATACATACAAATATACATATGCATATTACTATGCAAAGATAATCAAGCTGAATAATATTACACCTCCATTTGCAATGAAATGTCATAATCCTAAAGTTAACCTTTTCATAGTAATAAATAATGAATCCTTGTTCATCCTGCTATCCATATCAAAAGAGAGTATTATAGAAATGAAAATGGGAATTTTTCTTTCAATACTATCTCCATATAACCAGTAAAGAAATTTCATTCAGAATGTAAGAGAACCAAGTTCCTGAGTAACAGGTTCTTTTAAAAGGGAGAAATAATTGTTATAGTACAAATTGTCCTTATACTAAATTACATTTGATTAAATGCTAGTGACTAGACTGTTGACAAATGACAAATCAATGATTTGTAGTTACTGAAGAGATGCTCACTTAAGGAAAATAAACAATTGCATCCATTATAATTGATAACCTCCTAGAACTTTTGTAGTCACCCCCCGTTTTTCCTCCCTGAATTAGAAGAGTAACACTACCATCTATCGTTAACCTAAGTACAAGGATGCTGGCAGTCAAACCTGTGTATTTAAACACATGCAGTTTTAGAGTGCCTTCCGGACTTTCTTGTACACCCTCACCTCTCCTATATCTCTGATCCCCATTTTATTAAAAGCATCACAACGGATGCTTTTTGCTAACTGATTGATCAAGTTATTTTTATTTTCCCCCAGAAATAGAAGAGGAATAACACAAAAAATATCTTCCTGTTTAGTGTTAGCCATTTCTAATTTCTTGTCCTGTTAGAAAATTCTGTTGTCCTTAATCTTTGATTTCATGAATGTGACAAATTTTTCCATTACCTAAATGTGTTTGTAAACCATCTCTTTTTTCATTTGTTTGTTTGAGTTATTCTGATCTCATCCCCATGCGATTGTGGTAGTTCTCCAGGTTACTCAATAATCTGACCTGATTCTCACTTTGTCTGGCTCTTTTACTTCTAGGATCTGTAACAAGCCCACTTGGCACCTCGTGAACATCTTTGTTCTCCTACAAGGACACCAGTAAATCTGTCCCCTGTAAAGGTCCTTTGCCTTTCTTTATCTCATTTGTCACTATTCTGGACGATCGTTATATTCAATGCTACTTACTAGTGTTCAATTTGATATCTTAAAGTTAATTATGTCTTACTAATTTCCTCCCTCCATTTCTTAAAAAAATAGGACAGCTATCGTTTTCTTACCACAAACGAGCAACTGGGATTTCAGGTCCCTTTTCTGATCCTCCCCTAGTCCATTCCGGTGAGTAGACAGACACACATTAAGAAAGGACCTGTCCTACATTAACTCTACCTCCTGTTCTAGAAAAGGGCTTCTGACTCTCCGTAGGAACTTGCTAGACCATTTGTGGCCTTGCTGAATTATTTTCCTAAGAAACTGAGATATACTCGTAATAAACATGTGCTATTTCAATGTACCAAATCTGTGATAATTTGTTGCATAGCAATAGAAAACCAATACAGAAAGATAACTTGTACTCTTTATTACACTAAATTCACTGCTTTAAGATTGTAATCATTAAAACTACTACTTATGCAATTTTGAAGTCAGAATAGTTAGATAGGTGACATGCGGCATATTACAATGACAGTAAAAAATAAGGCAAAGAAACTCCCTTCATGACGTCATTAATCTATCTACCCTTCAGGGGGAAAAAAATGATCTCATCCCATTTCTAAGTTACAAACCTCCAATTATGTTTCTTTAAATTTAATTTTTTACTGCAGAATCTCTAAATCAAATGTTTGACATTACCTTACACTTCTTATGTCTTCAAATAAAAATAAATGCTGATAAGTATAAAGAAACATAATCAAGTCCAATCAGAAACATGACTTCTTTCCAAGTATAATATTCTCTAGTCCTTCGATTCAGAAGCAATTGCGTTATAAGGCAGTAGTTATCACAAGGACATAGTCTCTAGGCTTCTTTAAGACTCTTGTTCACTTGAGTTCCCACATTTCCCTTTCTGTTTATAAGTTCTACTACAAGATTGGGATATTTTTCTTCTGATGGCAGCCACTGCTGCCTATGAGTATAAAATATAACAACAGGGCAATGGAATACATATGCCCTACGGCAGTCTGAATAATGGTCCCAAATTTCCAGAACCTTACAAGGTAAAAGAGACTCTTTAGCTGTGAGTAAATTAAGGATTTTTGAGATCATCCTGTATTGTCCAGGTGGCCCAGTATAATCCCAAGTGTCCTTCTAAGAGGGAGGCAGAGGGAGATTTGCTACAGCAGAGGAATGTCAAAACGATGCAAAGCCATGGCTGGCTTTGAACATGAAGTAAGGGGCCAAAAGTCAAAGAACACAAGCAACTTCTTAAAGCTAGAAGAAGCAAAAAAGATTCTTTCCTAAAGCCTCCAGAGGAACGTAGTCCTGCCAAACCATTTTAGAACTTCTGACCTTGAGAACTATAAAGTAATGTACTTGTGGGTTTTCTTAAGCCACTCAATTTGTGGTAATTTATTGTCACAGCAGCAACAAGAAACTAATATGCCCTATAGCTTCATATAAACAGCTTGGTCCTATATAAATGGGTCATAGTTAGGGTGACCAAAAAAATGTGTCCAAACCAGGATACTTTTGTAAGTGAAAGATGTACTATTAATAATCATACTAGGACAACATTCATAAATTGGGACTGTCCCAGGAAAACTGAGATCAGCCTACACACGCACGGTACACTCATAGCAGAGAATTCAACCAAATCATAGAGATGTACATGTCAGCGCAAAATGAAGGAAAAAAAAAAAAAAAACTCTTTAAGAATTAATCCAGCGAAACACAGATAGGTTGTAGGGAGATACTCACAATGGTTACTGACAACAGACAAGGTAGTACAGATTCTCAAATCTGGCTGCATGGGAGAATCACCTGGTATGTTTCAGTGTATTTATTTATTTTGTTTTGTTATGTTTTTAATTCATATCCCCAGGCCATACCCCAGACATATTGAATCAGAATTTCCAGAGGGGGTGGTGGTGCAGAAATCTATACTTTTAATTCGTTCTCCAAGTGATGCTAACAGAATGCCAGCCCAGCACCAAACTTCGAAAGCAGTGATGAGCAGTGATATTTATACTTTATGTTGGTAATGGACCCTCCCACCCTAGGGTCCTCACACACACACACACACACACACACACACACACACACACACACACTACCATGTTTCCTCGAAAATAAGACCTAGCCTGACCATCAGCTCTAATGCGTCGTTTGGGGCAAAAATTAATATAAGACTCGGTATCATATTATATTATATTATATATTATATTATATATTATATTATATACCAGGTCTTATATTACAGTAAAATAAGACTGGGACTTATATTAATGTTTGCTCCAAAAGACGCATTTGAGCTGATGGTCCGGCTAGGTCTATTTTTGGGGAAACACAGTAATGCCACTACTTTCACCACCTGCTTTCCTCCCAAATACAATCTGATTTCTGAAGCCCAACATGCAAAACAATATAAAATGAAGTCACTCCGACTGGAAGTACCCCAGGGATTCCTCACCACTAGGCTTTCCACCCGAACAGCCCCTTAGGGCCTCGTGAAACCCAGGCCTAGCAAGACCAAAGCTCCACATCATTGTAAGCAGGCAGCTCCAAGATGTCAATAGTTTACTGTAACTACTCAGAGAAGCAACTGTCTTTTAAAATTATGTGTTTGGAGTTTGTCCCAGTTACTATAAGTTTGGCCTTGTCATCCAACTTAGTAATAAATTACTTTTCTTTGGTTTTCAGTTCCTCTGCCTAAGGGGACTTTTTGGTGTACGTGAAGGGTAAAAAATCTATTTGCTATGCCTCACTCTCTTTAAAGCATGACAGATTAAGCTCCTTATTTATTTGTAAGATTTTATTTTAAGAAGGAGACAATTTGGGGTTCAAAAAAATAAAAGTTTGAAAACTACTATTGTAGGAAATTCCTGCATATGGTGAGAGATAAACTAGATGATCTTAAAATTCCTTTAAGAATCAGCTCTAAAATTCTAGAAACATCATACTGTGATGATTCTAAGAACAATTACAGGTAATCTGATTGCCAATAAAATAAAAACATGAATCATACCTGAGAAGGCAAAGTTGCCCATATCTCTCAACTTTCCAGGTCAACTTGTATTTAATAAAAAGGATTTCACTCTGATGGGATATCTAACAGATTTTGCAGACTTAGAGTTTTAAAAGGGACTTTCATACTGCATCTATGGACTGAATGTGTTCTCCCCAAATTCATATATTGAAGCCCTATCCCAAAATGTGATAGTATTTGGAGGTGGGGTCTTTGGGAGGTGATTAGGTGTAGATGACGTCATGAGGGTGGGGCCCCCATGATGGGATTAGTGTCTTCATAAGAGGAGGAAGAGAGACCAGAGCTCTGTTTCTCTCTCCCAGTCACAGAGAAGACACAGAGAGAAGGCACCATCAGCAAGCCAGAAAGTGGACCCTCACCACAAGATGAATCTGCCAGCACCGTGATCTTTGACTTTCCAGCCTCCAAAACTGTGGGAAATAAGTGTGAGTTGTTTAAAGCCACCCAGTCTGTGATATTTTGTTATAGCAGCCCGAGCGAGCTAAGTACAACAGTGTTGGGGTTTACTCTATGAAACAACTCTCTTATACTATGATGCTTTCTTGTGAAGTGCTATGAAGCAGGACTGACCATGGAAGAGTCTCAGCAGGACTTGGGACCCAAACACAAAAAAACAAAACAAAAAACCAAAGGAAACAAACAACACACACACACACACACACACACACACACACACACACACCTAATTTTGGAAGCCCTCCAAAATAAAATAACTAACAAACCGTATTTTTCTAAACACACACACACCACAAAATAACATGTGGAATGAAATTATCTGTCTAATAGTTAAACTCTCATACATTTGCTTCACTTTTTACAGTTTGTTTTCATTTTAGAAAGTCAGCTAAATATCATCCATCCAGCTTTACATTATTTCATGAAGTATCAGGAATGGAGCATGCAAATAGCATTCCCCATAAAATTCTCACCAGTTTAATTTAAATTACCTTATTTTCTTTTTTAATGGGAAAAAATTGAGAGATCCGAGGGAAGTGAAAACATCCCCGACCAGTGGGCATAAGAAGATATCTAGCTGGCAGTTCTCTCAAACATTTTAGCCCATAAATGTAACAGAGAAACATTAGAGAACAAAGTATCTTTGACAAATGCACAGAATGGACTTTAGTCCTCTTCTGGAATTGAAGGTCAGAGGAAATAGATAAATCTCATCCATTAGCATGGATACTAAAAGAATTAGGAACCACATTTGTACATTCTGAAAAAACAATTTGCGTGGTAGGAACTGAATAAAAACGTCACCGGAGATTTTTAAACCACAATGAGCTCTCTAAGCCATGAGTTTTCCCTTTCCGGCAAAAGTCTAATGTAGAAGAAGATTATGAAGGTTCCTGCTTTATGAACAAAATGATGTCCTAAATAACAGACATTTTAGGCTACCTACAAGAATTAAAGAAAATAGAAAGAAATCCCCCTAAAGGCAATTCAATTTACAAGTAATTTATTTGTAAATTATTTTTTACACATCTATATGTTAAGATATTGAGCTAAACACAATAGAAGTAGAAATGAAAAACCTTTGTGTCTTTCACCTGGGAATTTATCATCTAATGCAGGAAATAAAGCAAATACAAAAATAACGAATTCAACAAGACATACTGGTAAATACCATGAAAGAAGCTTAGAGAAGGATTTCTCATACTTTAATGTGTCTATAAGTGACATGGGGAGCTTATAAAAATGCAGATTCTAATGTTGAGGGTCTGGGTAAGAGCTGAGAATCTGCATTTCTAATAAGCTTACTGGTGATACTGACGTAGCCCTCTTGAGTTTCAAAGCCTTAAGGTAAAATAGGTAGAAGACATCACCCACGTTAGAAAAGGGAAGAAAGTGTAGTCATGATAAGGAGGGAGATGATACTTCAGAGGGCTCTTGAGTAAGGATTTTGTAGAAAAAGAACAAAGTGTGAAAGGAATCAAACAAAGAAATGTGCTTTTATATTAATAGTGTTTTCACTTAAGATAAACTATAATAATTATTAGATCTATTATTTTAAAAGAGCTATCTTATATTAGATGTAGAAAAATAATAGAATTCTATTGAATCATTCTGGTCTCTAGAAATTGCAAAGTCAAGCATCTTACCACCAGAGTGTTATAATGAGTGGTTCACAGGATGAGCTCAGACAAGAAGCTGAAGCTTGTAAAGCTGACTCTGGATTGCATCCCCAACTCCATCACCCTTGGACAAAGATGCCTCACATACGTCGACAGCCTCACCCATGTGGAAGGGAGGTAGGATGTAGAATGAGGACTTTTTTTTTTCCTCAAGCATCTATATTTATATCAAGCATCTATCTTAGCATCTATATTTGTTTTCTGTTGCCGTGTAACAGATTTCTATAAACTTAGGGGCCTAAGACAATACACATTGATGACTTCAATTTCTGTACGTCAGAAGTCCAGGCATGGCATAGCCTGGGCCCTCTGCTCAAAGTCCCACCAGGCTGAAATCAAGGCACCAGCTGGGCAGCATTCTCAGCTGGAGTTCAGGGTCCTCTTCCTAGCTCATTCAAACTGTTAGTAGAATTCAGTTCCTTACAGTTGTAGGACTGAGGTTCTTGCTTTCCTGCTGGCAGATGACCAGCTCTCAGCTCTGACATCCAACCCCAGGTCCTAGCCATGCATGGCACAGCACAGCAGCTTATTACTTCAAAACTGCCAGGAGCATTTATTTCTTGCTCCATTCTGGTAAAACTGAGTCCCATATAATATAACACAGTCATGGGAGTGAAATCCCATCACTTTTGCCAAAATTCTACTGATTAGAAGCAAGTCCTGGGTACTGCCTGAACTGAAGCAGAGACTACAGAGAGACATGAAGACCAGGAGGCAAGGATCATTGGTATCTCCTTAGAGCGCTCCGCTACAGTCTGAAAAGTTCTTCCTCAAAAAACGTGACATTTTATTAGACTTGAAGAATAAGGAACCAGCTATGTGAAAGCAGTGGGCTGAGGAGACAAACATGAGGAATATAGGGGAGGGGAGATTAAATCAGTAAGGAGGTAGCCCTGAAAATGACTGCCACCATCAGCCATATCACTTATATTTTAATTTCATCACTGGTTGTTAATGAATGTAAATAAAGCATAGAGTATGAGTTTTGTAAACCCAGCTATCCAACTTCTCAACTATTTCATGCCTACCCCGAGAGGTAAACATCAATGTGAGAGACACAGGAAAAATACTGTTCATCTTCCTGGAATATCAACTCTATATCTGGTAAAATTACTAAGTAACTTTAACATTCATTTAAATTTGCTTTAATATAAATTTTATAACAAATATATAACAATATCTTAAAATGTAATATAAATTTTAATTTAATGTAAATTAAAAACAAACATGTTTATAGGATGCGTATACAAAATGGAGTGCAATACAAAATTTGCACTGATTTTTTTTAGATGAAACTTGAGGACTCCCTCAAAGAAATTTCCAGTTTGAGAGTACATTATGAATTTTCTCTCTGTGCATTAGGGGAAGTTTGGTGAAAATGGTTGATACTCAGTGCTATTTTGGGTCTACTCTGTACTTCATACCTCATTAAGTATTAATGAGGAACAAACTCCCAGGTGAAGAAATAAATTTTTAAGCATATAGTCTCAAATGAAATGCAGAACAGCATATCCACTGCAGTCTCTGGAAGGCAAAATGCAGACTAAATTGTTCCAAAGACAGTTAAATTTATAAATCATGTAGTCAGGTATTGAAGTTTAGGGTATTGGACTTTACAATCGTCCTAACCAACTACTAATTTTCGATGTGGTAGTAAGGTTTTTTGTTTGTTTGGCTGCTTGGTTGATTTTGGTTTTGTTCTTTAAGATCCAAATGTGCATCCTACGTTTTGTGGTACACATTGCTAATGGTAGTCCAAAATCCATTCTCCCTTTCTTCCTTATTAATAATAATTTGTACAATTAACACAATTTTTATGTGGATACCCTGCACATTGTAAGCCTCCTTGCAGCTAGATGTGGCCCTCTGACTAATTTCCGGTTAATGTGAACATTAGAATTTTAAATGGAAGGGATGGGCCTTCCTTTTTCCCCCTTTCCTTCTCACTGGCTGGCATGCAGAAGTGGTGGCGATGCACCATCTTGGATGCAACCCTCAAAGGCTGATGGAGCAACAAAAGGGAAAGATCCTGGCTCCCCAGCACAATGGAACTTACCAGCTCTGGGCTGCTTACACCGAGGCTGTAACGTGGAAGAGAGGCAAACCTCTGTTCTGATAAGTCCTTGTCATTTGGGGTCTTTGTTAGAGCAGCTGAACCCCATGTCCTAACACAGAATTTGAGAGTTCCCCCAACAGAATTTCTAATTTGTGATACTGCCTTGGAGGCTGAGCAAAAGGTGCCAGGAAACAGCAAGATGAAAAGCTGCTGACTCTTGCTATACCATGGCTAAAGGTGGAGTCAAACTGTCACTTGGAAAGTTACTATCTTAAAAATACTAACCAAGCCTCTCATTTAAAGGGAAGTGATTGGGAAAAAAGTAAGAATGTTACTATGTATTGGCTATTTCTTGCTGCTTTCAACAAAATCCTTCAAGGAATATAAACTCAGCCTAATTGAAGCAGCCTCAAGCAAATGTTGGAAGGGAACTCAGCTCTAGTGAAGCAAGCTCACCCCACCTATACTTAGCTTGAAACCTAAATTAACTGAGTGTCTGGTAAAGAGGGGCTTCATTGGTTTTCAAAGCCAAATTATTCTATGTTCCAAACAAACACAGTTAAAACAGGAGGTTCGAAGACACAGCCTAAGCAGATGTAAGCCTGGGACCCTGAGAGTTCACAGCCAGACAAAGGGAGCCAGACCAGCAATCAAGAAGATATGAAGGGTTCTACCTTTTCACCTACGCTTCATGGTAACTTTCCTTTCTTTTATCATTTTTTTTCCTTCAAGATTCAAAAGATTTATTTGGAAAAATCAGCAAAAGAAAAGGTATCCTTAATATTCCCTCTCAGAATACCTGAATATTCAAAATTCTTATGAAATATAGACAGCAACTCTGATTTCACAGAACATCACTGGTTTATACAAATGTAAACTGTTATACTCATCAAGGTAACTATCCTTGATTTAGAAAGTGGAGGATTTGCAGAGCATGACGGCCAATAATGAAAATCCAGTGGTTTTTATCTAGGGAAAAATAAAAAAACACAAAACTGTGTCTCAATTAATGTTTGACTATGTTTATTTGCACTTGGAACTAATCAGTGCAAATACACAGAAAATCCAATAAATTCTTGTATTACACACATACACACTTGAACTGTAAAACCTATATAATTGCTCAACCCAAAGACAACCCCTGAGGCTCCTTTACCAGCACCAGTGGGAAGCCAGCTTGGAAAGCTATCCATCCACAAGAAAGGGGTATACTTTCCAATGTCCACTTTAGATTTAGCCATAGAGAATTGTAGACCTCCCAAAGGACAAAGCCAGGAACCATGGAGAATAAATGATTTCCTCCCCGAGGGCAAAGGGGCAAGCTTGCCAAGACTGCTAACAAAGACCTTTTTCTACTTACAGGATAGAAATCTTCATGATTCCTACACACAGGATTTGGCCATTACTGAGTGACTATTGGGTTTCCTGTCATCCCCTTTTCCAAATGCAAGTGTCTTATCCTGCTTTTCCTCTACCACTGTCTTTCAGATGTGGTACCCAGCCTCGAATTTACCATTGTATATTGGATGTGCATTGGTGGTAGTGGGGGTTAGCAGACGGCAGATAAGCTGGATGTGTCAACCATAAGAAGTAATATCAGGGCATTGACTTCACATCACCCAGGTAGAATAAACTATGCGATGGATGCGACTTGGAGAGGGAGTGGATATGTTTCATGGTTGGGAGGTTGGGAGGTAGAGTGCACATGGCAAAACCTGTTCAATGTCTCCCCAAATCCATGTTCCCTTTTTTTCATAGTAATGGGAATTTTAGCTAGGTATATGACATCCTACATTTCTTAGCCTTCTTTGCTACTACATATGATGATATGACTGGGTTCTGAACAAAAAGATGCAAGAAAACTGATGTGTGCTACTTCCAGGTCAGTTCCTTAAAAGAAAGGGGCATTTCCTCCTTTTTCCGCTTCTTGTTGGGATATAAACATGGAGGTCTCCATTCATACATGAGGTCAATCTTCAGACAGCAAAGTGCAAAGACAGAAGGAGCCTGAATGCCCAGCACCATGCAGATTTCTTGTTAACCTGGGACTAGCATAATCATTTTTCTTACTTAAGCAACTGATGTTTTAGATCTCTGTTACAGCACCCATGCTTATACCCTAACTTACACATGCTTGCAAAAATATGACAAGAAACTTTTCAATCTACTGTCTAGATATGTGTGGAGACACAGGGAATGGCTTTAAAACTATTCCAATTAAATTAGAATGTGGCTTGCTAATTTAGATTGTGACTCACTATGGTAATTCTGTGTTTCACTAAACCATTTGCTACAAGATAATAACAGTAGATAAAACACAATGCTAAATGATCACTTATTTAAAATATTTAGGAAAATACTAAACATACTGAAAACTTACCAAAATGAAATGCATTCTTGTAAAAGAAATTTGTAAACACAGTAAGAATACCTTGATTTATAAAATTTGGGAATTTTTAAACTAATTTGTTAAGGTGGCATTTCTTAAAATGTAAATTTTGTATTAGCACATGTGTTATATATAGTTAGAAGTAAGACTTCCATCAGTTTTCCTCAATTTTTTAAAAAATAATTTTAAATGAAAAAAATCTATCATATAGGTTAACATTAATTTAATATTTACTTAATATGTACTTATAATCTATTCAGTAAAAACATACATATTCATATCTCCTCAAAGTCTGAGAACAAAGGAAGGTAGTTAATAATATATGTTTAATGTTTCACAGTTTACATTATGCTTTCAATGTATTTTTCACATATAAAAATCTGCATTTACTCAAGAATTAGATATAAAGAGGGGCAGCTGGATGGGTCAATTGGTTAGAGCACGAGCTCTCAACAACAAGGTTGCCGGTTCAATTCCCGCATGGGATGGTGGGCTGCACCCCCTGCAACTAAAGATTGAAAACGGCGACTGGACTGGGAGCTGAGCTGCGTCCTCCACAACTAGACTGAAGGACAACAACTTGGAGCTGATGGGCCCTGGAGAAACACACTGTTCCCCAATATTCCCCAATAAAATTTAAAAAAAAAAAGAATTAGATATAAATATAGTACTGTATCATCCATAACAGGGCCCTCAAAGGAGCAACATGTGACATAAATTGATGAATAATGTGTCCCTTCACACATCACACAGTAGCTGGATGCCCTAATTGACAACTAAAATATTGGCTTCCCACAGATTAATTTTCACTGAGGTCTGCTTGCCATTGCCACAGAGCAGAATCCTTATAAAGCAAATGACATTTGTAAGCATTTAAACCATGAAAGAATTTTAAGAAAGACACTTTTACCATAATCAGGTATCTTCCTTAATTTTCAGGGCATGCCAAGATTTTGGCGCTACTGGGAGAATGACCACCTTCTCCGAGGAGCAGATCATTCCCAGTACATCCTCACCCATCACTCTCTTGGAGTGTAAGACACTTTTTCTGAGGTATTTACTATTATGAAGATGGAAATCCTTTAAATTGTTAATTCACAGCAGTTTAAATAATTAAATTCAGTTCCCACTGACAACTGCATGTTGTAAGGATCTATAAGTGGTTTCCACCATGCAGCCAATATAGCCCTCTACCCCTAGATTTGCTGGGATTCATGCAATTTGGGATGTAAAGCCTTAACACCTTCCTCTTCTGCATCGTGCCCACTCCACTCCACACCTTCCTTTCATGGGGTCCATCTGTCTCTCTCCTGCACACACTTTCACACAAATTGTGTTTTAGGGGATCGTAAAAACATCTCCCATTCATCTCTTCATATCTCTTCTTCCATTTAAAGCTACACTTTCCACCTGGCAGGTTCTTTGGAGGGTGGGAGAGGGAAGACTATGGAAACAATTCAAAATAGCAAAAAAAAGAAAAAAAGAAAAATCACCTGAGCTCTCTCCCAGCTGTGCAATCCACTCACAGTACAACTTTTACACAGTATGGGTATTCAGATCATCGCTACTACATTTTAATATGAATAAATGATTTAAATAAGAATTTGTAACAGAAGGAGAAAATTCTGGTTTAATCAGACAATAGCAGTCAATATATGCTAACAAGGAAGAGGGTAAAGACTCAAGTTTATGAGGAAAAATGGAGATAAGCAGGATTACTAAGTATTAGATTTTTCTTTTCTTAAAGGTTGTCTTTACTTAAAAAACTACTTTATTCAAAATGAAAAAAAAATAAAGACAAAGAAGAACCAAGATCTAAACCTTGTTCAACTACAAATTGTAGTATAAATTTCATCTATCTTACACCAATCTGCATTAAAAAGGGTATCAACAAGATCATTCAGAAAGTCAGATAATTTTAGTGTCTAAGATACAGAAGTTATTCAATAAATACTAGCTGACTGGTTGCTTTAAAGAAGGGGAAAACATAATTTGTCAGGATTGAATGAACTGATTAATAATACGGATAGTACAATAATATATGCCATTTATCAAGTGCTTACTATATATGTAAATCACTTTACATACATAATTTTTCATTCTGTACACAAGAGTCCTAAAAAGAGGCCATGTATTTTTTATGATGTTACAGGTGAAAAAAAGTAATGCATACAGAATTAAGTGTGAGAACCAGAACTGGAGCCAAAATCTATCAATATTCCTGCCTGGCCACAGCCCTCCTAGTACTGATAATATGATTATTATACTTGCCTGAGGATTCAAAGAGCTGTGGCTAGAGTCTTAGTATAATACATGCTGATCCCATCATTGAAACACAACTTGAATCTGGAAGGACTGGTATCTTGTGCTATCTAAATATATTTGATTCCTGAGCATGAGTAGAAAGAGTTCTAATTGCAATCTCTGATAGCAAAGTGTTACAAATCTATTTGGCTCTTAAATTTGGGATGGCAAATAGCAACAGTATAAATACTGAAGGATTCATTCAAACATTACAGAATTTTTTTAGTTCCTGAGTTCAGATGGCTAGAAGTCAGATGACAGGAGATGCCATCTAAACAGGTTTTCTGGTATGCTTGCTATGGATCCCGTAATAAATTCAGTGGTGGTCTCCCGTGAGATTTAAAACATGACTTGTGATTCACAAAGCATTACAATCTACTTGAAGAAACAACTCTGTCACATCTGTGTGTGTGTGTACATACATATATTAAGTCTATAATAGTGTACAAAGTGAAACTAAATCAAATGGTATAAAGAACAATCATTTTTAAAAGCAAAGATTGATAAAGAGAAGAAGAATGACAAAAGCACAAGGCTGAGGGTAAGACACAATAGCTCCTATTGTAGGAGGAAAGGAAAAATTGGCAGGATCTGAACATTAAAAAAATAAATAGGATACTTCCAGCCAATGGGTAAGCATCATGAGTTAGGAGCTGGGAATTTATAGAGTATATTCATGGAAGAGTGAGGACAACAGCCTGACATACGTATGTCTGGCTTTCCACAATGCTTTCAGCCACAGGTGGCCTCTGCTAAGCATCATTTCTCCCAGCTCCTGTTCACACAACTGCTGGCCAGTCCTCTCAGGTTGAAATGATGTGTATGATACCTTTGGTTGTTCATAAAGGAGGTTACCCTCAGTTTGCATAGCATTTCCTAGAACCTCTCATTGAACACTTGCATTTATGATTCAGTGGTTATCCCTTTAGTTTCTTTGTGACAAAACCAGCACTTCCACACCTTTTGTCAATCGTTTATGTTTGCCAGAAAGTGAAGTCAATGGCTGAGGAAAGGCCAAATTAAAGAGCATTACACTTGGCAGAACTTTCTCAGTTCAAGGAGGCAGTTGGGGCTCTCCTTAGCTGAGAGCATTTGGAGTACTGTGCACTCACATTTGGAGAATTCAGCACCATCTGAGGTGCTGGCTCCTACTGGTAAGAGTGTAAAATAAAACTCAGATCATCAGGAAAATGTATACTACAGGGAACTCTACTAGATGTTATATATAAAAGGTGCAGTAATTTAAAAGGAAATGTTTCCCAAATAATAGCATTAAAGAGAACCTGCTGTGTACTGAACCCAGCTTTCAATCTTCTGCAGATACCTCAGCCCCACTTGCACCCCTCCTAACACTATCAGTTGTCTCAGCCTCATTTGCAGAGACAGCTGGGCTCCTGGTGCTGCACTGGAACTGCCTGCAGCAGCTTGGCACCAGACCTGGTCCGACTGGCCCTGGCACCGCCCACCACTTCTAGACTCAAATGAAGGCTGCTCCATAGGTGGCAGGATCTGGCTTCCCAGCTGCTGCCCAGAAGGCTGAGGAGCAGAACCCCATAGGCCAGGGGGCAAACGCTGATCAGTAAAATACAAGAGATAGGAAGAAAACAACATAAATTACGCCCTGATCCTCCTTCCAACAGCCTGTTCTGAAATGGGTGTTTCCATATGGCTTATCCGGAGACATCCTGAGTGACACTGCTGTGTTTACAAGTCAATACTGAGCAGTTTGCATTTACTATCACATCTTCTCTGCCTGGCTTCATTGTTTCCCTCACTTTGCTCCCCTAGGATCCTACTCCTGATAGAGCATTAGATCCTAGGCTTTGCCTCAGGCTCTGGTGTCGAGGAAATCCAGGCAAAGATAGGCAGTATTAAACTCACTGAGGCAACTTTTTGATACTTTCCCCAAAGGTATAAGAGAGAATAGTTTTTAACTATCACTGTGCTTGCAGTGGAGTAAAGAGAAAGAACGAATACAAGTCGAATATTTACAGGGTGCCTGGCACTGTACTGGGTTTTCATGGCATTTCATTTAATCTCACTCAATCCTCACAATAAACCATCCAAACTTATCAATGAAAAACAAGGAAATATAGAATAAGTGCTTAAGCTTTTCACTTGCATAATACTGAGCTCAGCATCGCAGTGCAAGCATCATAGCTTGAATTCAGGGTAGCAGTCAACCAGATCAGTGCAGGCATATTCTAGAACCCCAGTACCTACAATCCTAAACCAATCTACAGGAAATCCTGCAGCGCTTGCTTCATTCCTCCTTTTACTGAATGCTTGGTTTCATCTTTTTCATTTCTTCATTCATATGCTAATCAAAACTCTGGGGAAGCCAGAAAGCATTTTTCCTAAGCCAATTCTTGTGTAAATTTGGCAGTGTGCAATACAGATGTCATCTTCATGTCAAATGTCACAGTCTTTATCTATTTGCCTTTTTAAAACAGAAAACCCATTGAATTTCAGCTAATTTAAACATTTTCTTTCACTTTCCAGGTCTTTAAAGAAACTACGCACATCCCCCTTATTGCTTTTGGCAAATTTATTTATATATTGACACAAATAAAACACTGAATTGCATTTTAGTTAATTTTGCTATTTCTGTATACATTTTACAATCAAACAGCATTGATATAACCTAAACAGTTTTAGTATCCAAATTAACAGAGACCACAAAGATTCTACAGATTGACAAAATAATTGCAAACACTTATCCAACACATATTATGTGCCAGGCAGTGTTTTATGTGGTTTCCATTTGTTAACTCATTCAACCTCAGAACTTGCAAAGACCTTAAAGATCACATAAGTTCATCCTCCACTACTACTTAAATCTCCTCCATGATTTTGTCATGGGAATATACTTCACTGAATGGAAGTGCTCATGTTCAAGTTCAGAACTTGGTCTACCACTTACTACCACTTATTCATCAGGTAATTAATTAGGTAATATTTGCATGGCACTTTCAGACATCATTTCCTTTAGACACTTACAGTGACCTTATATTATATACGAGGTCTGACAATTAAGTTCGCAAACTTGTTGCAAAGATGTTGCTAAATTTTTTTGATATCAGAGGGATTATTCATTATGAATTTGTACCAACTGGACAAACAGTAACCAAGCTTACTATTTGGAAGTGCTGAAAAGATTGTGTGAAAAAGTTAGATGAAAATGACCTGAACTTTTCGCCAAAAATTCATGGCTCTTGCATCACAACAATGGACCAGCTTACACGGCACTGTCTGTGAGGGAGTTTTTAGCCAGTAAACAAATAACTATATTGAAACACCCTCCCTACTCACCTGATCTGGCCCCAGTGACTTCTTTCTTTACCCGAAGATAAAGGAAATATTGAAAGGAAGACATTTTGATGACATTCGGGACATCAAGGGTAATACAACAATAGCTCTGATAGCCATTCCAGAAAAAGAGTTCCAAAATTGCTTTGAAGGGTGGACTAGGCTCTGGTGTCAGTGCATAGCTTCCCAAGGGGAGTACTTCAAAGGTGACCATAGTGATATTCAGCTTTGAGGTATGTAGCAATTTTTTTTTATAATGAGTTCACGAACTTAATTGTCTGACCTCATATACTTACAGCTCCCAAATCTTCATCTACATCCTAATCTGCTGCCTCAGTTCTAGGCCCACATAGGTACCCAGATGTCCTACAGGCATCTTAAACTCAACATACCACTATTATTCATGCTGTCTTTTCATCACACCTCTGCTCTCCTTACACCAATCCCGAGCTCTATTAATGAGAAATTCCAGTCATGCTAGACTCCTCTCTCACTCATCTCAAATCTAATCCATTATCAAGATCTGCTCCTTTTGTCTGTGCCAAACCTCTTAAACCATCTTCTCCATTCTAACTGTTCCTGCCTTAGTTCAGGTCAATGCCATTTCTCACCTAGTTGATAGCAACAATCTTTTCACTGTTCTCACTACCTCCAGTATTCCCATCTCCCTGGTCTCCACCTTAGGACACCTTAAATTCTCATCCACATGACTGCCTTTTAAAAACATCTGTGCAAAAGTGCTAATTTTTCTATTAAAAAGTCTCTTAATAGCCCCCATCACCTTCATAACTAGGCTGACCCATTTCTACTGTAAAAAACTTCAGCCTCTCTCCCTCTCCATTGCTCCATTGTCCTCTGCTTGAAATGTCTATCCTCAGCTCACCCACCCACCAGTCCCTTCTTGGCCAGCATCATTTCTTTTAGGAGTCCAGTCTTGATCTCTTAAGAGTTAAGTCCCCTTCCTCCATGTTTTCATAGCACCCAGGCATAGCACTTTAAGCAGAGCTATTTGTCTAGTTGTGTCTTTTCTTTGTGACACCGTGTTTCCCGGAAAATAAGACCTCACCGGACCATCAGCTCTAATGCGTCTTTTGGAGCAAAAATTAATATAAGAATTAATTAATTAATTTAAAATATAAAAATTAATATATAAATTAATATATTGACTTGAGTCAAATCATGAATTGAAAAGGTAAAAGTATACCATAATTGTATGGATACACACATATACACGTGCACTGAATTATCATATCACAGAATTTGAGGGGACCTGAAAGATTATTTATTCTAACTCCTTTGTTTAAAAGAGAAGAAAATTTAAACCAGAAAAGGCTGTTACTTGCTCAAGCTCTCAAAGCTGAAAATCTACCCCAATCCAGGGACAAGTTGCTTCTATTATATAACAAGATTGCTTCTTGTTTGGGGGATTATGGCTCATTACATTTAGAATGTCACTGAGAGTCTCCTAGTTAACTGAGTACAATACTGAGCACATTTTCATTTCCAATTAATGAACAGAATAAGCAAGGGTTGATATGATTAAAATATAAAATAATCTTAAAATAACTTTAAAAATCATAAATTAGATTCTTGGAAAAGTGATATGTATTTGTCATATAGCTACAAAGTCACTCATTAACTCATGGCAATTAATGGGGTATATTTGTTTCTATAGCTGCTGTAGCAAATTATCACAACATTGGCAACTTAAAATAACACAAATTTATAATCTTATAGTTCTGTAGTTCAGAAATCCACATGCAACAACATGGACGAACCTCAAAAATAATACTAAACAAAAGACATCAGACTCAAACATTAAATATCATATGATTCCATTTATTTAGAAAAAGCAAACTATAAAAAAAAAAAAAAAGCAAAACCAAACTATAGAGACAGAAAGCAGATCCGTTGAGTGTCTGGGACTGAGAATGGGAGGAGGGATTGACAGCAAACAAGAACAAAAAACTTCTTGGGGCAATGGAAGTCTTTCAAAACTGTCTTATGGTTTGGTAATGGTTGCACAACTGCATAAGTTTACTAAAATTGATTGATATTGGGTAAATTTTATGGTCTTAATTTACACCAAAATAAAACCGTTAAAAATGTTTCCTTCAGTTCTTTATAATTCACATCATAATGTTTGGGCTTAAGATATATATACATTTTTTAATTTAAAGAACCACATTGAGAAATCATATCAAAACACCATTTTAAATTATAATGTCTACAGCAGGGTTTCTCAAAGTGTTGTCAAACACATATTGGAAGAATATTAAGAGTTGGTAAAATTGCACTCCCACTTCTGCCTCCAATCCCTACCCCCTACACACACCACTCCCCACACTGCTAATCCACTTTAATCAACTCTATTTTTTCCATAGTGTTTTATCATGCCCTCATGTACTTTATAGTTAACTTATTCGTTATGCTATTGTCTTCTTCCCAGAAGGGATCCCCACACTCCCACACACATACATACATACAATAACAAGAAGACTCCAAGAAAGAACATATTGACATACCCCTAAAACCTAGAACAATTCCTGGCACATATTTTATGAGCAAAATTTAGGTTTCTGTGCCTCATTGCAGCTCTACAAATAGACCCTTGGAGTGGGACCCTGGAATCTACATTTTTCACCATTTCTCCCAAATACGTAATGGTAAATTAATACTTGGGATCTATTGAGCCATAGCCCTTCACACATGGCCATACCAACTTGAGTGATGGCAAAAATAGTCTAATGGCAAGCACTGTCCACGAAGATATAAATAGCTGTGTGCTGAGCTACAGACTTAACACAATGTTAGATGGAGTGAGGATCAAATTCTTCAGATTTTGAGTATGCCAAAGTTTTGCCTTAACCGCAGCCACCCACACAAATCTAGCACAATAGTCTTAGCCAGACTTTTAAATTGTATCCCTAGGGGCTTTTATGTAACCGCAAGTCAAACGAACAACTAAAAAGGATTCTTCTAACCGGAATTTTAGTTGCAAACTCAAAGTAACTGACATTATCTCTGGTGCCAACAATGTTCTACACACAATTCAAAATATGCACTTTAAAGTGTTTTGGGAAATGCAGACTCTGTATTTAAAAAACCATCATAAGGAGAAAAAGTCATTGGATTTCAGTTTGAAGTGGCCATGTTTAGCATCAAATGATAGTTTATGAAGAAGCTCTTTTGCAAGAGTTCATGCACAGAGATATAAAGAAATAAGGGAAAACAGACTGCTGATGGGAGATAACACCACATTTCCTCATCTGTCAAACAGAAATAAACAGTATCTAATCTGCTTATCTATGAAGGTTGTAATGAGACTGAAGTAAAATCACTAGAAGGTACTTAAAGAGTCCAAATATACATATTTTGTACTTGTAGTAGACATTTTAGACATGTTTCTCTAGTCTATCCTCCCAGATTTCTTGTAGGTAGTGACTCTTTTTAGTCTTTGCTCTGAAATCGTAAGGGTTTACCAAACTGCTGTGTCTGTTCTCCATATATAAAAGCCATCAAAAAAAAAAAAAAAAAAGTTTTTGGTAGAGTAAGAATTCCAAGACAAAATACTAAAAAGCTATTTTTTTCATCTCTGCAAGATGCTTACCTTTATTCCATCATATTTAAACACCAAATCTAATGTTTGGTTTATTTTAGCACTCTCTATATATGAATGTTTTCATCTCATTTGACAACCAAGATGAAGGGAATGGAATCACGCACAAAACAACTATAAGAGACGGAAGCAGAACAGACATGTTTGAGGAATTTGAAATGTGGGTAATACTCTTTTCCAGACACTGTCAAGATGCAAAATGTTGTATTTTGTGCCAATCACCTGAACTACTTTAATGTATTTATGTGAACAGCCATTGACTATCCCAATTTAAGACTGAAATCTTTAAACATTCTGAGAGCTAAATTTAAGAAGGAAACCAGTTTAGATGCATCCCATGCTAACCAAACTGCTTAGGAGTTCACTAAACTCACTTATTTGTCCTACATTTTCTGAGTAGTGAGTTAGATGCCTGGGGCACAAGATGACTATGAACTAGTAGAGGACAGAAGCATGGGGGAAAAATAATAATAATTGCAATACTGTGTACTATGTGCAATAACAGAAACCTACATGAAGATTATCAAAACCTGGTAAAAAAAGGAGAGTAATCAATTGCAGAAAAAATATTAATAAAGGGTAAAAAAAAAAAAACAACCCACTTGACTCTACTTGAGTACAGAACACCATCATCGCTCTTAAATTACTAGAGCAACCTTCTCTATTTTCCTTAATTGTATTCTTGCTGGAGCCATCGTCTCTCCCTCCCACACAACACCCATCATTGCTTTTCTAAAACATTTATCTGACCATGTTACCCCCTAATCTGAAAACTTTCAATTCAAACTCTTTATTATGTTATGCAAGACGTCAGCATGTTTTTTCCTTACCTCCATCAGATACATACCTCCCCTTTCTACAAATCCAGTCCATCTTTCAAAGTCCAGACAGTGACCGCCCCGGCATTTAGTCAAAACTGACCTTTTGGTTCTCTGAACTCCTAATCACTTTTTGGCTTTATGACTCATTTTACGCTAAATCCTATCTTGCCACACATCTCCCTTTCCTGTTCCTTGAATGAATCTGTTTTCTCATATAGAAGGTTAAATCTTTAATATCAAAATCCATTATTTGTACTTGTTTGGAAAGAGCACATATTCCACAAATACTTGTTGAAATACGTGGTAACTATTGTAAAATTATTTTTGGTTGATTTATAATGGTACTACAGGTTCAAAAATGGTAGCTGAAGTTAAACATCCTTCTGTTCTCAGATAAACATTAAGAAAGTTATTAGTTATTATTTTAAAAGTTAATATTTATTGTATTATTAACTCTCTCACATTGTAAAATGTTACTTGATAGTTAGTGGTTTCATGGCCTTTATGACCAAAACTTTTCTTTATGCCTACACTATTTTTTAATGAAGAAAAAGAATCCCACTATTTTAAGTGACTCTCCAAGGAATCATTTGGCTTCCCATTTACTCATTTATTAAACACATATTTATGAACAACTACTATGTGTCAAGCACTAGAGAAGGAAAGAATACTGAATAAAACAGATAAAGTGCCTACCCTCAAGGAGCTTAGATTCTAGTGAGGAAGAAGTCAGTGTATAGCGGTTCAGTGATGATAAATACAATGGGGAAAACTAAAGTAGAAAAGGGAGTCAAGTGTCAGGGTTGGGAAAGAAGCAGGTTGCTATTTTACACAGGGTAGTCAGAGAAGACGTCAAGCAGACATCTGGAGGAAGAGTGTTCTACACAAAAGAGGGACAGTCCAGTAATGTGCATTTGCTTTTTACAGTAACTCTGCTGTAGAAGATGAATAAGTCTGTAGTTAATAAGACATAGGTAAAACTTTTAAGATGTGTTAAGCATAGAAAAGTAGTGAATAGCTTGTGAGACACAGCAGAATTCGTAAGACATGTTAAACATATAAACGGAAGTGGTTAGTACGTAAAGCATGTGTCCCTAAACAGAGATAGGGATGGAAGGACCGAAAGAAACCTAAATTCACAAGGCACTAACTGTGCCAGAGACACCTAATATTCAAAAGGCTCTAAATATGAGATGCCTGATGCATTAAATATTCATGAACAGTAAATAAACATGAGATATGTGAGGCACTCTGTATGTATGAGGTCTTAAGTTGGTTATCCCACATGTTCTTTGCTCACAAAGCAAAAATAAAACCCACAGCTGCTCAGTAAGCTAACTGGCAAGCTACAGGTCAGGCCAGGCAGACTGCCCCTGTGTCTGTCTGATAGAGCTAGTATGTGCCACTGGTATTACCAGGGCATCTTCTCTCTGACTGGACCTCTCACACCCCGAAGTTCTGGTCCTCTCTGCTAAGGCAGAGAGAAGAGACACATGAAAACTGTGTACCCCAAGATTCATGGAATGTGGTCCTTCACCCACTGTGCCCTCTCCTAAGTGTGGCATCACTGGAGCCAACCAAGAGGAAAATTAATCTAGGCTAGACAAGAAGGCAGGTCCTATAAGGACCCTGAGCTGGGTGTCCCCAATTTACTAATGAGGAAACAGTTCTCAGAGATAATTTATCCCAAGTCACATGGCCAGCAAGGATTTCATCTGTGATGTGGAAATATGCTTCATGAAAACTGCAATTAACTTCAGCAATAAGAAGTCAAATTGTCTACTAGGACAGAATTAAGCTGAGATGATTGATATATAAAAGGCAACAGGAATCACACTGTTTTTCTTAACAATCACTTAAAAGTCACTAATTGGCCTTTCTGAAAGATGGATTTCACATCTCTGACAACCAAAGGTAAAAAGCATTTATTTACTGGAAGTTAAAGGAATTTGAATATGTTCTTATGTGACTCCACCCCAATTAATTTATTTTAAATCTTCCTGGAATAAAAGGCAAAGAATGGGGATGAGTAGCACCATTTGTCACTTCTATATTTATTGCATTCACCATTTGTGCTTCCTGTGTACAGTAGTGACATAAAGCTCTTTTGCTAATAAGTAAAAACAGCAACAGAGAAACAAAGCGGAGTTAATGAGATATAACAAAGTGCTCTTCCTGGTTACAGGGAAAAGCCCCAGCCTCAAGACTTTAAAGCTATTACCCACTGTTCAAAACTGTTTTTACCATCGCTGAATGTTCAGCCGCCACTTTAGGTGATGCAGAAAAAGAGTAGAGTCCAGGATCCTTTAAATACTAGAAGGGGAAGGTCTTCAACTACTGCTACTTTCTTGTGATCACAGCAGTTTGCTAATAGAGTCAAACACTGTTATCTAGATACACAAATAGAGACAGGATGATGGAGAATGAAGCTCTGGAGACTATTTTATCCCTCATAGAAAACAAGAGGGAAAGGTACCACCAAAGATAGGTAGTTCTGATGGTGTGTGCATCTGAAATCAGAACCAACAATCGAAAACAAAATGGCTAATTACTATACCAAAGGAGAAAAGCATCTTCTGTCTAGGTTTTACAAAGGCTCCTGGAGACAACTGGCTTTTATAGAATTATATTCAAGGAAACCAGACTAAAAGGTTAATTTAATTTAAAAGAATAAATATTTATTGAGCAACCTCTTTTTGAAAATCCCTATGTTTGGCACTGGTGAGAAACAAAGATGAATAAGCCTTTACCTCACAGAGCTTGCATTTCAGAGAATTCAGACATGGTGCTTAACAAAATACAAGATAAAATGATAAGTATTGCAAAGGGAATCAAAAGTGCTCTAGGAACCCAAAGGGAACCCCTGTCAAAAGAAAATCAAGAAAAGCTCAGAAAGTATAGTATGGAAGGAAAAACAAAACATCAGTAAGGAACGATTGTTATAGTAGGAAGCAGTAGTTTTCAGAAGTGCTAAAAGATTGGTGAAGGATGTGGGAAAACAAACAAGAATCATAGATGGGAAAGTAGAATGGTAGGAAAAAAAAATTCAAAGTAAATTCTTTGCCCAATTGCCCTATTCATAATGACAATGTTTGAAAAACTATTCTTATATTGAAAAAAATGCTGTACAAGCAAGTTCAGTATATCAAGGATTAAAGGGTGTTGTTCACCATGAAATGTTATCAACAACAGTAAAGGCCAAGTTCCCATGATTCTACAGCTATTACTGAGGCAACTCAAAGAACTTGAGAGTGCATGGGAGGAACTCTTGGCTCCACACCAAACACTGAATCAAAACCAGTGCCCAGAATATCAATGAAGAGCATGTCTTCATGAGAAGTGTTTCAAGTATTTTCTCTTCTTAAATTCTTCTCCAATCTTTTTCAATAAAAGGCATTTTGGTAGGCTCTTACCTTTTAGAAATGGGATTTCAGGATTAATAATGAATGCACTTATCAATTATGTATAATATTTTTAAAAAAGGAAACTGTACAAATACATGAAAACCACAGTGTATCCAAAATGTCTTTTGAACCACTGATTCAATATACTTCTATGCCAAGCTAGTTATGAGTTGCAAATATGCAAGTATGCAAATACGCAGAGAAATAGCTGAGTATATATTTGATTCATTCAGTCTTCCTGCTACTCCTATAAACATTATATATGTTGATAAAACAAAATCAAATAAAACTAGTAGCCCACAAAAACTGTGTAGGTGGACATTCTGAATAATTGGCATAAGGAATAATCTGGTTCTAGAGAAAGAAAGGTAAATGTGCCTTTTAGGTTTTATACACTTAGGAAGCGACACTACAGATATTTTATTGTATATAACACAAAAGGATCTCTACTAGATATATACTAGAATATTGGAAATCTTCCTAAACTACCAAAACCACTTGGGTAGAGCAGGAGGTGGGTCAGTTTCTTTCTAGAAAGGCAAGGAAAAAGTTATAATGGTAGTTTAAAGGTTTGCTAGGTATAGCAACATTTTATTTAGATGTTCTCCAAGGGGTTCTGATATATTTCTAAAATAAAACGAACCTCTTTCACCTCCACTAAGAGTTTCCACCCTGGTAACATACATTATATTACTGGGGGGGGAGAGGGGAGAGTGTGTATAGGACCTAGAAAGTATAAAATATTCTACAATGCATTACAAAAAAAAAAAAAAACACAAATACTACCATCATATCATTGCTGTGCAGCTTCATGAAGCACTATTTGGCATCTGCTTGTGAGAACTGGCACTACATACGTATTCACGATTCAAGAATGTGTGCCATCCCCATTTAAAAATCAAGAGCCCAATTACGAGCTTTTCCCATTTTAAGACAAGAACACATAACAAAAACCTTCAAACATTCTCTCTTGACACAAAAGCCTAAAGGTCATTCATTCACTCGTTCATTTGTTCATTCATCAAACACTATTGAATACCCAGGTACTCTGTGCAAAAGAGTAAGCTGGGCAACTAGAATACAGATATATAACACAAAACCCATGCCTTTACACAACTCACAGTCTAGAGTTTGTAAGATAAAGCATATTTGCTGTCTAAAAATATGCTAAAATCAAATCAGCATGCTAACTTTTCTAATTGGAAAACTTTAATAATGTATGTATATGTACATACAAAAACTCTTTAATTTTAGATAACTTATATGGTGGGACATCCTGGAAAGAGTACTGGTCTAGGAGTCAAGACTTATATTCTAGTTAAGCTCAGCTACTTATTAGCTATGTGACCTAATGCAGGTCACCGAACTTTCACTAGCCTATTTTCCAATGAATAAACTGAAGATAATAATACCTGTTTTACCTACTTCACAGGCTTGTTATGGAGACAAAATGGCAAAAGATATAATAGTGTCTATCAACTTGCAGAACTCTACAAAATACAGGAACTTTTTTTAACTCCCAAAACTATTGAAATAGCCAAAATACTTTCATGTAAGCTTTTAAAACAATCTCAGCTTAATATCAAAGTCTCACTCCTTTTAAGACGAGTGCTGATGATTTAATGAAAATTGAGTTAATGTTGAAATGAATGTTGAATTAATATTAGTGAGAATTAAATTAATGTTGAAGAACAGCCACCTGGCCAATTTGTCAAAGGACCAGATACATCTTAATCACCTAGGCGCCTGTTAAACATGCTGACTGGTAAATCTATATTGCTAGAGGGCTGAGTCTGGGAATCCACAAATTTACCAAACACCCAGGAGAATTTTACACACATTAAAATGTAAGCGCCATTAACCTATGAAGAAAGATCACTTTATCCTTCTGACCGTACTAGCAATTAAGATCAGGAAAAAATGGTGTCTTGATTAGAAAATAAAACATCACATAGAATAATTACCGTGTTTCCAGCTCCTTTAAAAACATTTTTAAATTAAGAAAGGATAAAATGTTCTAGGTATTAGTATCACTACTTTATGTAATGCCAAAAATAATCAGAGTTGTTATTCTTTTTCATACCTAAAAAGCATATAAAAAACAGTCAGGAAATATGCAATAAGTATTTTGGGCCATTAATCTCAAAAAATCTTCTTTCCCTTGAGATAACACAATTCAGCATAAATGACACTCCTTGCAATGTAATACTATATCATGTTTTGTAATATAGATAACAATATGAAAATATATAGTCAATAGTTCTACAAGTATGCTTTCTATAATTTGAATAGTAAATGAGACTTCTTACATGTTCCTAAATTGAATTGATATAATACAAAGAAAACAATGGAATTTTAACAGTTCTTGGCAAATTAAGTATAAAATTAGTGATATCTATATATTATTTCAGCAATATCTATCTATACAATCCCAAATATTATACATTCTTAACTGAGCCAACACAAATTTCAAACACAGACAATGTTAAACAAATTCTGCCTATATAAAATTAAAATTTCCTAAAGCCTTTTTTCAAAGTAAAAAAAAAATGTATAGTGGATGCCATTAGAATGTACAAAGAATTTAAAGCTATTAATGTGATAAAATTACAATTTGAGAATTTACTTTTCTAATTGTCTTTAATATTAAACGCTATTTAAAAAACTAAAAGATTAGAAAAATATACAGAATTTATTGTCCAAAAAAAATATCTTTAGCGAAATAACTGTAAAATTGTAGCCATCTAGTAATAAAACTGAAATGCAGAAAAATTTAAATAGTAATTGTCAAACAAAGCAGTGTTGAAATACTTCCTACAGTTCTTTAAATATTCCTTACATTAACATTTAAGAAACAAAAACCTACACACACTTTTCCTTGCAGCTGCTATATAAAAGTGTATATAAAGTTCCAAAACAAACTACTAAGAAAAGACCCACATTATTGTTGCATGTTTCTTACTAACAGACATTTCTCTGTTTAAAACAGAAGGCTGCCTGTTCACTAAAATGACTGCAAACACGGAGTTGGTCATTCTTAACTAGGCCATAAGAAAAAAAATATGCAATAAGAAAAAATAATAAATTCACTCAATAGTAGGCAAAATAGTAACAAGGCAGTTACAAACCCTTCATTATCCCAATTGTGTGACTAGTTAACAATTTTGTGTGTACAAAAAAAATTTCCCTTTAGCTCATACGTAAAGCATGTTTTATATATTTCCTTCCTGGCCACCCCTCACGTTCAAGTCAAAGATAGCTCAGAATACTAAAAAAACACTTCTGTAAATTCTAACAGAAATGTGAAGGTGCAGAACACAGCCTGCAAAATATATATGTAAATAAAAATGAAGATGATTCAAGGTTATTACAGTGTGATTATACCTCATTTAAAGATAACTATAATGTTGTATTATCTTTAAAGGGAAATGGACAAATCAGTGTCTCTATCCACCCAACTATGCAGGAGGTAGAATCAACAGATGAGGAATTCAAACACTGGATTTAAAAAGCACAGTACTGAAACAAAGGGATGCTAAATGATTACCAATTTGTCATCTTCACATACTTTAATGCCCAATCAGTGTTCACCTTCCACTAGAGCCACCCGTGTTATCCAAAGTGTTTGCTCCTTCCCTTGAAGGGACAAAGCCTGTCGTCTACATGACACATTTGGCATTTATCATTTACTTACTTATGTGTCCTTTTAGGTGGGCAGCAATTAACTTGGCAGGTAGACTTTAAGCTTTGCAAGGGAAAAGAGTTATATCCCTTTCTTGACTTCACCACGTTAATTTCATCTTCCTTCCCAAAGATGAGCTCCCTAACTCCCTTTTCTCTCCTGCCTTCACAATCTCCACTTTAAATTTCTGATCACAGTCTTCAAATGAGCCCTTAGCACTACCAAGAGGCTCCCAAGTTATTTTACTCACTCCCCAAAATAATTATTTCACTGCTTCTCCTCTAACATTTCCAACCCTACTCCCAGCTAATCCCTTTCTTACTTCAGTAAGAAAGGACAAACTATCAGAATAAAACTTTATCTTCCTCCCCCCTAAATCTATTCATGTATTTTGCTTTCAATACTATTAAAATGATTGCACATTCCCTGTTTCTATCAAAGTTCAGTTTCTCCACTTGCAGGCTGCATTCCATCATTTCTCACCTACTCGAAAACTTTAATCCTGGAATTATCCCTTCAGCTCCTGCATTCTTCCCTCTTTACTAGATTGTTCTCAGCATACAAACATTTTATAATTGCATTCCTCTCTTTAGGCCTCAGATTCCTCATTTTTACAATGGGGGTGAAAATAGCACCTACTTTATAGAGTTACTGTGAATATTACTATAATTATAATTATTATTATTATCATGTCTTAAATCCATCACTTAACCTTATGTCCCCCTCTGGCTACCACATTTCCTAATCCCCATTACATATAGCAATCACAAAACGGTGCCTACTCTTCCTGTCTCTAATTCCTTGTCTTCTCCTGAACCACTTCCACTCAGGTTTGTCACCACCAATCTCTGGAAACCTGCTTGTCAAAGACACTAATGGCTGCCAGGTAACCAATTCCAATAGCCTCAAATAAATAATAGCCAACACATACTAAACACTTACTATGCTGCCAGACATAGTCACTTAATCCTCACAATAATTCTGTGGGATAGATACTATAATTATCTCATTTTAAAGTTGAGACAACAAGAGGTTAAATTACTTGCTTAAAAATCACAAACCTTACTCAATCTCTCAGCAAGGTCTAGAGAAAACCCCACACTTTGGCACCACTTTACCAATCAATTTAACAAATATGATTCCCAATTCCTTCATATGTTCCTACTATACTATTCACAGTGATTCCCAATCTCTTTTAATCTCTGCTTCATTCCAAATAACAAACAAAAATCTCCCTCTATTGGTCTTTTACACATTATATCTGGCATAAAATCAATAAGGTCAAGACATATATCATACAAGAAGGACAATGTGACCAATCGTCAAGAGAAAAAAAAAGGATAATAGAAATAAATCCACAGATGATCAAGATATTGGAGTTAGCTATTAAGATTTTAAAATAACTATTACAAATATATTAAAGATGGACAAATGAATGAAAAGAGAGGATTTCAAGAAAATTTCAATCTAGAAAAATAGATGGATATTCTAGATCTGAAAAAGAGAGTAACTGAAATCAAGAAGTAATTGAATAGGTTTTACAACAGCTTGCACAAAAGACACGTTTGGTTCAAAAAGAAATCAATAGAAAATACCCAATTTGAAGTACAGGTAGAAAAAATAAGGAGAAAAGAGAGCATAAGGAAGATGTGGGACACACTCAACATATAATAGACATGTAATTGGAGCTCCAGCAGAAGAGCAGTAAAATGAGGCAAAAACAAAATGTAAAAAGATAATGACCAAGAAATTTCCAAACCTGATAAAAAGACATAAGCTTGCAGATTTAAGAAACTCAATGAACCAGAAAAGAAAATAAATTTGAGTTTACAGCAAGAAATATTACTAAAGATACAGAGGAACAGTTCATAACAGTAACAGGATTGTGATAAAATGATGCCCACCCCAAGATACCCACGTCCTAATCCCTGAAACTTGTGAAAATGTTACCTTACATGGCAAGAGGGGCTTTGCAGATGTGAGTAAATTAAGGATTTTGAGATGGAGAATTATCCTGCATTATCCAGTATCAGGTATCCGCATTAGATCAGGTAGGCCTAATCCAATCACAAGAGTCCTTATAAGAGAAAAAAAATGTGAAGATGAAAACAGAGAGGTTAAAGATGCTTGCTACTCTGCTGGCTTTGAAGATGAAGCAAGATCCATGAGCCTAGGAACACAAAGACTACAGCAATAGAAGCTAGAAAAGACAAGGAAAGATTTTCCCCTAGAGCCTCTGGAGCATCGTGGTTTTAGCTCAGGGAAACCCATTTTGGACTTCTGACCTCCAGAACAGAGAGATCATAAGTTTGTATTGTTTTAAACTGTGACGACTTGTTACAGCAGCAGTACAAAACTAATACAAGGATCGATAAAACTAACAAACAAACAAACAAAAATATATAGAGATATATATCAATCCTGAATGTCTCTACCCAATAATATGGCTTCAAATATAAAAAGCAAAAATTGACAGAACAAAAGGAAAATTAATAAATTCATTATCACAGTTGAAGAAGGTTAACTCACATCTCTTAGTAATTAATAAAACAAGCAAGTTAAAAAATGTCAGTAGCGATATGGAAGATTTAGGCAATACTATTAACTATCTTGACCTAGCTGATAATTATAACACATTAAATACAATCATTGTAGGATACACATTCTTTAAGTGCACATGAATCATTTACCAAAACATATGCTGAGCCATAAAGTAAGTCTCCACAAATTTCAGAGAACTGAAAACATACTAAGTATATTCTCTGAGCACAGTAGAATCAAACTAGAAATAAGCAAAACAAGGAACTTCAAAACTCCGATATATTGGAAAATTAAGCAAATTACAGAGGTTCCTCTCTGTCCCTCCTCTCCCCTAAAATTCTCGTACCTTGGAGGTTGGCAGGGAGAGGGACAGGAACAGAGAATCTTCTCCCAGCTCTGAAAGGCCACTGCCCTCACTCAGACTCATCTTTGTATTTGACACTGCTCTCTTTCCCAGTGAAGCTTTTCCTTTTGCCTTCCTACCAATCCCTGCCTCCCTTTAAGGCCGAGCTTAAACCCTGCTTTTGCAGTCTTTAATGATTTCTGCTTCCCAAGTTCATATTGTCCACCTCTCTTTTAGCTCTCAATTACCTCTTATCTTGAAGTATTATTTAAGTATTTCATATGTGTAAAAACAATTCCTCGATAAAATGTCAGCTATTTAATGATATAACCCATACCTTATAGACTTGCTACTCAGGGACCTGCAACATGACCATCAACTGGGGAGCTTGTTAGAAATGCAGTCTCAGGTCCCACCCTAGACATGCAAAGTTCAAATCTACATTCTAATATGAACCTCAAGCAACTGAAATGCATACTAAAGTTTGAAATGCGACGCCTCACAGCGCTTCTTTTTAATCCATTAAAATAAATTGTACATAGAAGCAATTCAATAAATACCATTCAAATTGATCTAAAAATGTAACATACTTGTTGTTACATTTTTAACATCAAATAGAATACAATAAATTTAAGGTCAGAAAAAAATATATTTCCAGGGAGGAAATGATTAATGGTATATTGGTAGACACATCTAAAATCTAGGCACACTGCAACGGAGCATGGTCATAAAAATCAAGGTTTATGTTTCCCCTGCTTGTTGTCTAGGTATTCTGCAGCTGATAACTTAAATATTTGACTAGTCACTAAGAACAATGAGCCGTGATGAAAAAGAAAACCATGATGAAAAGGAAAAGAAACCAAGTCAATCATCATTTGGATGAAAAGGACTCGTTGAAAATTAATTGGAGATAGATCTACTATAACTAGTGTATCTGCTATAAATAGGACAGTAACTCAACCACCACTTTACAAAACGTTTGAACTGCCTCAGTCCTACTTAAAACCCTCAAGGATAGGATGTTTAACTGTGATTAAAAATGCTACCCAGAACTATTTCTAGATTTTAATAAATTGTATATAGTTTACCAGATTGCTGAAAACTTCTAACATATCTACAAAATGAGAAAAATTAGTATCTCATTTAGAAAAACAAATATGAATTCACTTTTCTGTAATTTTGGAGGACTTAACATAAGGGTTTGAAATTTGAATTTGAAAGTAGCCCTTTATTTTCAGATCATTAATACGACAAATCTTTTAGAAATGTCTCCTCTGTTTTAGGGCAAACAGCAGTCCTGATGACCTACTTGAACTTCTTTAAAAAATTAATATGGCACCTGAGAAGATACCATAAAGAAAGTGAAATTTCATTATGTTGACACTGTAGTTCCTAAAAATCTGTGTCTAGTTTAAACAGATAAATTAGTAGATTATATTGCATGCCCAGTTTCTCACCCCCATTTTGGAAACAATTAGTCAATTCTTCCTTCCTGTTCTTACCTATTAAATGCTATTCCACTTAAACAAAACATCAACATCTAATCCTTGAGTCCCTTTGACCAGTCAGAATACTTAAAAGAGGTTTCTCAGGGACAAGAAGAAAGTGGGTACAGACAGACGCCTACTGTAACACCTCACTTCCTTGTTCTCAGAGAACAAAATCAGTTCTGATGGACAGTAATTCTGAAGTCTTACAAGAAATCACTAATTTGAATTACTTCAAAACTGGTGGTGAAATAGGAACTAAAAAATCAAATACGTAACATAGGATATAAAAATGTATTCAGGCCATGTCCTTTTTTTGCCATAATGATAGGTTAAGACCATTAAATGTGACTATGGAATTAAAGCTGTATTAAACTGTACATAGCTCATGAAACTATTTTCTCATAGGAAGATGTCTTATTTGGTAATTCTGACAGGAAGGACCAACAAAATGCCATAAAAAAAATAATAAACCTACTTGTTGAAGCTAATAAAAGTGCTGCACCAACACTCACAAAATGGGCACATACTATACTCTTTGATTTCATAAAAGGCTCAGATGTACTTTAATTCAAATAAATCTCTACCCTATAAGAAACAAACAAAAAACTATTATAACGTGGTATATATAATAAATAGACTAACTTTATAAGATTCTTATTTTGTACCATCGTAAACTTGGCATTGCTTTTGGGGCATAGTTTGGGTGGCTCAAACTCCTTTAAAATAAAAAGCGTGGCTATTTGACTTGATGTTTTCTTTTTCTTTACACATGAATAGAAACATTCTAAATCATTCCATACACTTAATATATTTCACTCAAAGATTTAGAGATAATTATTCTTCCTGTTGCTGACAGTAATATAAAGATTATGTTGTTTCACCCAATTGTCCTTTTTACTCTCTTCCCTCACAGTTTATTCAATGACAGCAGTGCAGCTGTACAGAAAATACACCCAAAATGATCACTATGAAGCCACTAGCTGCTATCACATCACTTTCTCTGGTACTTCATTGTCAAAAAATCTAGCTGATATGTGGTTGACAACTATGTACTTCAAAAATAGTCAGAAAATCATTTTTAAAAAAATAATTTGAAAGCTTTAAAGAGGTTTTAAAGACTTCTACACAGGCTTTGTAAATATCTGATCCAGCTAAATGTAGTATCTAAAGACCAAATTGATTCACAGGGTCTTGACAATCAAGGGGTGTGGGCAGCACCACGCAATTGGAAGAAATCCATGTAGGTAGGCAGGTGACAATAGTCAGGCCTAGCAGGAAGCAGATGTCTAAACAGGGAGAGTATGTGGGCTGGTATCAGAGACTCAATAACAATGATTTACTTTAAAACAAAATGTATAGAGTCAATCAACAAATATTTATTAAAAGTCTTCTGAATGAATCACTCTTCTACAGTCCGCCAATCCAGTTATGAATAAGACAAAGAAGATTACTTACTATATAGGAGTGTCTATGCTAAATATTCTGTGAATACAAGTGTTGTTTTTGTTGTTGATGTTAGTTCAAGGGAAAGTTTAATGATGAACTAAGCAGTAAACAAAGCCAGTAACTAAGGCACATGGAACAACAAGACAGTGTACAAATTATTGGAATAGTGATGCAAGGCAGGGCCAAAAGTTCAATTCCTGGAATTAAGCTATTGAAGGCCCAGTAATAAAGGTTTAATTCATTTAGCAAAAAATGTTTATGCCTGTACTGAGTATTAGAAATGGAAAAATAAACAAGGCAAGACAAAACTGACCTTCTGAGCCACTGGAGCTCAGGATGGCCTGCTATTTAAGACCTGAATCTGTCCTTGAGTCTGGGTCAGTGAGAAATCTGCAAGTGTTAAGTAGCCTAACTTCAAAGGGTAGAGATACACAGGGGCCAGAAGACAAAGAGATCCGTACAGAGCAGTTCAAAGCAATGCTTTAGAAAAGAATAATCTGATAGCAATGAAATAAAGAGATTGGAGAGAGACATAAGATAAGGCAGAGGGCACACAGAAAGACCACGAGATTGGAAGTCAAAATGTGGTTCTGATCCCTGCCCTTTCACTTACTATTCCCTGATACTTTTAGGGTCTATGTTTTATCATCTTTAAAACAGTGATAACAACAAGTTGATTAGAAGGCTCAAGTAAGAAAACATGAGGATTCGTTCTTTAATCTGCAAGGAGCCATACAAATGTTAGTGAAGAAACTACAGCAAAAGGTCAGTCGTTCAGGAGTAAAGAGCAGAACTAGAGTGAAGGCACTGTGAATTACTAGGGGCAGGGCAAGGAGAAAAGTAAAATATAAGACATTAAGGAGAAGAAAGCAGCAGGATTTGGCAACAACTAGGAATAAGTGGGGAAAAAAAAGAAATTTTAAAAACATAAGTACCAGTGATTTAAAAAAGAAGAAGAAGAAATTAGAGTATTAAAGTGTGAAAAAAATTACTAAGAATGGCACCTCATAGTACTACATCCATGTGAAGATGGTATAAAATGCTCAAATGGATACAACTTTGTTCAGTCATAATTATAGTTTCTAATATCAACAATTCAGATTTTACTAAATTTTCCTCGATTTATATTATATTATGAAGCAAAGAATGAAAAAAATGCATCAGCTGGTTATTTTTTAACTTGCACAGGAAAAGTACTGTGAGGCTTCTTTGCATTACTTTGCAAACGTAGTGAACAAGGAAAAGGCATTGCTTCCTTCATTTGGTCACCTGTTGAGTTCTGTAAAGGCTACAAAACCAATGCTTCATTGACTGTAGATTAGGTGGTCAGATCATCCTGGTAGGAAGGTTTGCTCTTTGCAAATGTCATATCATACTGGTCCACATTATTAATTAAAATACTAATGTAGTTGTCAGGCATTAAATGATTTAAAACCTGAACTAGGGTGGTGGCAAAGAAAATGGGAAAAAATGGTGTAGGCACAAAAGACAGTAACAACAATACATCTATAAATGAATATCAATGACAAGGGCTCTACCCCTTCAGTTAGACAGGTGAGAATCCAATTTTGCCCCTCTTCTGAGCTATGTCTAATTCTGTCATTTACATGAGCAAAGGATAACTGAAGATGGAACAGTATCCGAAAACATTGGTTTAGTATGGTCTAGTCTATATCTGGACAAAGATGATTAGTAACAGCTTTGAGGCTTGCCTCGTTAGTAATTCAGTAGGAATGACCCACACATAAAGTAACATGTTGAGTGATGGAAAACATAGCATATATTGTCAATCATCAGTCTCCTCAACAATGCTAATGCTTCTTAACTTGGAGATCTGATATATGAAAACACTATAGGGTTTCCTGGACTTCTCTATGAATCCATTGTCTGTTGATCCTAATATTGTATTATGATACCTCAACTGAACACATAAACATCAGTGTTTGAGGAATACTGGAAAACTACAGAAGCAACAGGAATTATGACCCAAAGCCATTCCATTCAGAATGGTTTTCAATGAGTGGTGAATACTCAATTTACAGTAGCATCAGTGAGAATTACCCATTAATAAATACAGGCATACTTCAAAGATACTGCAGGTTCAGTTCCAGACCACCTCAACAAAGCAAATGTCACAATAAAGCAAGTACAATTTTTTTGGTTTCCTAGGACATACATGAGTAAATGTTTACACTATTGTCTATTAAATGTACAAAAGCATTATGTCTAAAAAATGTGCATTCCTTAATTTAAAAACACCTTATTGCTAAAAAATATTAACCATCATCTGAGCCTTCAATGAATAGTGATCTCTTTTTGCTGGTGGAGGGTCTTGCCTCCATGTTCATGGCTGCAGACTGCTCAGGATGGTGGTTGCTGAAGGTTGGGGTGGCTGTGGCAATTTCTTAAAATAAGACAACAATGAAGTTTTCTGCATCAATTGACTCCTCCTTTCCTGAATGATTTCTCTGTAGAAGGTGATGCTTTTGATAGCATTTTACCCACTTCAAGCTTCTTTCCAAATTGAGGTCAATCCTCTCAAGCCCTACTGCTACTTTATCAACTAAGTTTATGTAATATTCTAAATCCTTTGTTGCCATTTGAACATTCCTCACAGCATTTTCACCAAGAATAGATTCCATCTCAAGAAACCACTTTCTTTACTCATCCATAAGAAGCACCTCCTCATCCATTAACATTTTATCATGAGATTGCAGCAATTCAATCACGTCTTTAGACTCCCCTTCTAATTCCCACTATTTCCACCACATCTGCAGTTACTTCCTACACTGAAATCATGAACCCCTCAAAGTCATCCATGAGGGTTGGAATCAACTTCTTCCAAATTCCCGTTAATTCCTTTTAATCCAACTACCTCATTTTAAAGATAAAACCAAGAGAAAATATGTGATTTGCCTAAGGTCATTCATCTAGTTACTCACATAAGCAGGGCTGAGTCCCAGTCTTATAACTTGCATTTTTGTCGTGTAAACAGTTCCTCTTTTTTGCCACTCTCCTGGTGGTTGACTGGAGCTCCTCTGTGAAGGAGCCATGTTGACCAGCAATATTTACTACGAAATCACTTGAACTAAAAATTCATATAATATTAACAGTTACAACAGGATAAGGAGTGGGACTTTCCTCGTTGCCTCTTAATTTCAATTACAAGCTTCAAGAAAAGTTTCTAGACACATCCCCACAGCATTTACCAAACAGTGGCCAAACTGGCCCTTCAACTATTAGTCCTTATCACTCATCTTCAAGCTATATGAGGCTAAAGATTCATGTTGGGAACACTTTGAAGATAATTCATAGGTAGAGAACACTATTTTCTCTTTTCATCTCCAAAGTACAGGGAAGTAAAATATGTGTCCTCTATCAAGCCAAGAGAGGGAGTAGTCCAAGGTTTTCTTTACTTACAGAGAATGAAGAACTTTATGAAGGGGATTGTGACATTTTACTTCTTCAGAACAGTGTCACATCTCAAATTGTCCATCTCATAGAGGACAGACCCATCTTAGTGTCCACCCAGAGAGGAGGGGTGAAAGAGTCCCTGGGAAAATCTAATGTGCCCTCTAGAATATATACATACATATTATTTTGGACTTCCTGTCTTCGCACTTTTCTAGGGAAATATATATATATATTTAGAGGGCAGCAACTGAGCAAGCAAGGTGCACTTCTGCTATTTGACAAGTCACAGATATGTGATAGTTCTCATTGCCCAAGTGAACAAAGACCAGAGTGGCCAGACAATAAGCCATTTAGTAGGAATTTAGCCAAGTAAAGGTGACTGCCACCCAGTCAAATGGACGTGCACTGTAAGCAGCTAAAGGTACATGAGAAGAGCAAGAAGGGGAAAGGAGCTAGAGTATTCCCAAGAGGTCAGGCAGGGAGTGCAACTCTCATTACAGATGTAGCAAAGAACACTAAGAAAAAATAACTTTGGCACTTCTTCCATAAATGTCACCCCACTCCCTCTTTGGAAGACACAGAAGAGGTAGGGTGAGCATGGAAGAGCAAACTGAGGTGAGCAAGTGGAGTACCCCTTTCCCACTATAGGCCGCTAAGTCTATGGTCAGGACTGAGGTGGATGGAAAGAGAACAGTGAATTGGATGTTTTTGGTTTAGATTGGGCTGCACTTTAATTCCTGAAAATGAGACCATTCTTACAGCTGAAAATAACCTGAAAGTAATGGGACCTACCCAAGAGATTGGAAAGAAAAATCAGACAAGCTTGGACTGAAAAGTTTCCTAAATGTAAGCTAACAAATTCAGCCCTCTCAACAAAAGCAGTTATAGTCGTTATGAACCATATTTGAGAGGGCAACTTATTAAACTAGGGAAATACTCAGAAAATTAAAAATGTGCCATGAAAGAAACATAATGGAAAATTGTATATGCAATAGGATTCAATTTTTTATTATATTATAATATGTAGGAGGCTATATTAAAATATAATAGGCATTGATAGGTTTTTATTTTTTGGAGGGAGGTTAAATTGTTATGAATTTTCTAAAATGAACAGATAATACTCTTATAATCAGAAAAAATGTACTGCTAAAAATTTTTGCAAGCAGCCTTGTGAAAAAGTATGAAAAGTTTTACTATTACATCAAAATCAACTTCTATCTTGTTTTTAGTGTTATTAGTAGTGTTCCAAATCTTGCAGCCAAAGCAGTTTCCTTAATAATATCAGACGATAAGAACTACAGCTTGAGTTTCAAGACCAGAAAGATAAACTGGTCAATATAATGTCCACCCGAAACTGTCAAATGAGTTCACTATAAGACAATAACATGATAGGTCATTGCTATAATTTTACTAACCAATGTCATCCCAATATATTTAATAAAAATGATTTTTAAAAACTAATTTAAAAAAGAATTTAGATAATCAATGACCTTTCCACCTCCTCTCAGTGGTGTCACCAGCTACCTCAAAATTTTCATTACCCACTTTCTCCCAGTTACCGAAACATCTTGAGCCCCCAGCAAAACTAGTCATCTAAGATCTTTAAGTTGCTCTTTGGGCTAAAATACAAGTATAGGAAAAGCTCATCAAACTCCTATTCACCAAAGCCTCCATCAAAAGTCCAAACTTCCCAGATCATCATTCATTCAATAGTACTCTGTACATAGCCTCTAACTTAGTGCCATCATCTATCTCTCACTTCCTTCCTCAACACCAACATTGTGTGTTGGAAATCATGGTCCAACAGCAGTATAGACAAGTGGTTAAGGCTGAAACACTGGCTAAAGTCAAGTCTGCCAGAATTCAAATCCAGACATTTGTGTGTGTGACCCCCAAGCAAATTGCTTATCTTCTCAATTTCCTCATTCATAAAGTGGGACTAATAATAGTACAACCATGCACCGGTTAAGGGTAGGATACATTTTGAGAAATGCCTTGTTAGGGGATTTCATTGTTGTGCGAACATCCTAAGTGCACTTACACAAACCTAGAGGGTCTAGCCCATTACACACCTAGGCTATAGTACAGCCTGTTGCTCTTAGGCTACAAGCCTGTACCGCATGTTTTTGTGCAAAACAACACGAGATTAAATCAAGCACAAGAGAAAATGATGCAATCAAGAGACGCTGTAAACACGAGATGTATGAGACTGCTGCCAGCATAACTAGCCATACTATTTCATAGCAAACTTTTTTTTTAATATAGAAAGAGAACACTCTAAAATAATGATTCCAGGTATAGTGTAGTAAGTGCATAAACCTGTAACAAAGTCATTTATTACCATTATCAAGTACTATATGTTGTGCACAATCGCATGTGCTACGGTATATTTTTATATGACTGGCAGTGCAGTAGGTTTGCTAACAACCTACATCAGCATCGCCAGCCTCACCACAAACATGTGAGTAACGCATCCTGCTAGAATGTCGGGATGGCTACCATGTCCCTAGGTGACAGCAACTTTTCAGCTCTATTATAATCTTATGGGATCACCATCATATATGTGGTCCGCCGTTGACTGAAATGTCATTATTCAGCACATGACTGTACTACATTACAGAATTATTAACGATCATGTGAGTTAACACCATGTGTTTAGAGTTTAGAGCACTGGCTTCTGCCATAGAATGAGTGCTTGGTAGTTCATTTTTTCTGATTATAAAACTCATCTATACCCTCAACCTAAAAGCTCTCCTGCCCATTCCCTGAGGATGTGGCTTTTACTGAAGTGCTCTCAAGTATGACTGTTTTGTCTTTAACATATAAATCATTACCTCGAGGTGAGTTTAATCACATATAAGTCATTACCTCGAGGTAAGTTTTCTTCTTGTTCCCTAATGCAGTTTCCAATTTGTCTCTCCTCATTCTTCTCTCAAAGGTCCTATCTTCTTTTAAAACACATGTCATCAGACCTTACCACCTTTCAACATCCTTTATTGCAATCCTGTCACCCTACCTTATCCATTGATCTCACTTACAGTCTACAGTACCCCCTTCACCACTACTTCCTATTATTTTTGGCAACTTCAAATCCCTCAGGTGATAGATCCAGCACCATTATCTCACAGTTTGACCTCCTTAAAAACCATTCTCATTTTTGTTAAAAAAAAAAAAAAAAAAAAAAAGATGCAGTCATCTTCATACTCCCAGTTCTAAAACACATGCATCTGTACCCAAAATTCTGTTTTTTATCTTGTTAAAATGGGAGTGTCCATACTTATCCCTAAGGCCATTCTCCCCACTTTCTCTCTTCACTCATCCCTAGTCTCCTTCTCAAGGACTTCAGTCCAGCAAATATCTGTTCTCTTTCTTACATCAATTTCTCCCTCTCTTTGATCATTCCCATCAGGCATAAGCATTGCTCATTACCATCCATTAAAAAATCCTCCCTTAACCTTGTTCTACTCTGACTCATTGCTCTACTCCTCTTAAGAGCAAAACCTTCTAAAAGCATTATTGATTTCACTGTCTCTGCTCCATCTCTCATTCTTTCCTTAATCTACTCCAAACAAGCACTCCACTGAAACAGCTCATATCTAAGTCACCAATAACCTATCCCATAGCAAAATTAGTGATCAATTTTTGTTCACTTACTTGATTTCTCAGCAATATTTGAAACAGTTGACCAGCTCCCAGTACAACATACTCCACCTGCTTTTTGCTAATCTCACTGGCTGTTTTTCTCCGGTCTTCTTGGCTGGATCTTTTTCTCTTATGGGCCTCTATATTTTAGAGTGTCCCAGGGCTTTCTCCGCACAAGTCTTCTCTAAAATTTTCTTTTCATAGGTGACTTCATACAAGCCGATGCTTCAACCATATAAATGCTATTGCCTCTCTAAAAAGTTTATCTTAAGCCTAGACATAGTCCATGTTATCCAAACTCATATATTCAATAGCCACCTTGATATCTTTATTAGAATGTCCAATACAGAACAATGGCCACACAGCCAAATTAAAACTATTGATCTCCCTTCCCAAAAAAGCAATTTCTCCTCAGGGCCTCAAACCTGACAAACTACTTGGTTCTTCTCTTTTCATCACATGCTTTACCAGCAAGTCTTAACAGCTCTGTCTCCAAAATATACCCCAGATCTATTGTTCACCATCTCTACTGTTCATCATCTCTACTGCTGTTCTTTAGTCTAATCCTCCCCCATCTCTGTCCTGGAACTGGTCTCCCACCTCCATTTTAAAGTCTTATAACACAGTCTATCTCCCATACAGCAATCAGTGATCTTTCTAAAATGTAAATCATATTATGTCATTACTCTACTTAAAGCCCCTAAAAGCCTTCCCACTAAAATTAAAGTCCAAAATTTCCATTCTAGGCTATACAGCCCTAAATGATCGGGCTCCTGCCTATCTCTCATTATTATCTCCATTCTCTTTTTTATTTGTTGTATCTGGTTATGATGCTCTTCTTTCCATTCCACTAACAGGTCGGTGTATGTCTCAGGGCTTTTGCACTTGCTTTTGCTTCGAATACTATCCTCTTGTATCTTCTCATGGCTCACTTCTCAATATTCAGGTCTCAACTCAAACGCCTCCTCTCAGTCCAAGCCAATTGTTTTCAAGCATATTGTTTCATCTTCTCCATCGTAGTTATCAACATCTGAAATTACTTTACCTTTTAATGTTAATTGTCTCTACCCTTCCCCAGTGTTAGCTCCTTAAAAGTGGAAACTCATATGTTACTCACCTCTATGACCTCCAGACACACAATGTCCTTCCTGAAACAACATTCGCAGTCAAATATTTTTGATTGACTAAAGTCTCCATAGGAATAATCAGGAGTATACCATATTTCCTCTGGTGTTGAGGACCATATCTCACATGCCTACTGATGTATTATTAATCACTTCACAGAGAAGGATAAAGAAGAAATAAAAGTCTATCCTTGCTTTTAAATCATTCAAAATCCACTTGAGGAGGAAGAATAAAACCAACAGAAACCCAAGAAAACTATTTACAAAGCAGCCTATCATATACTATAAAATCTATTTACCTATGTGAACATGGTAGAATTAGTCAGGAAAGGCACCCTTAGAGGAGAATAATTCTATAAAGTATAGGGGTGATCAAAAAATATGGTGAATGTTTAAATTTTTAAAAAAGTTATTACAGTAAAAGATACATTGCCATTAATCCCCCTCAAAATATTCCCCCTCACTTCGAGCACACTTATTCCATCATTGCCACTTTCTGACGCAGTTCTGGAAGTCCTCTTTTGTGAGTGTCTTTAGTTGGGCTGTCGTGGCTGTCTCGATGTCCTGAATCATTTTGACTTTGGGGAAGAGCCAGAGTCCCATGGTGCCAGATCCAGTGACTAAGGTGGATGAGACACACCATAATGTTTTTATTTGACAGAAATTGCCATTCCAGAAGGGATGTGTGACTTGGAACATTGTCATGATGGAGGATGAAACTGTTTGCCCATTTCTCAGGCCGTTTTCTATGCACATTGTTTCTTAAATGCTCTAATAAGTCCTTATAATATTCAGAGTTCACCATAGTATTCCTGCGTTAAAAACTCAGCTTGCACAATTCCATCAAGGTCAAAAAACACAATTAACATTACATCGATGGCACGTGGCAGCAGCAGACACTGTATCTTTTGATCACACCTCGTATATTATCGATTTCTTTTTAAAGATGAGGAAATTGAGGCTCGGACAGCTTAAACAATTCACCCAAGGCTAAAAGGTAGGAAAGGAGTCAGGTTGCAACAAGTCTCTGATGTCAAAGCCCAATTTCCTCTTAGGAAAGCATTTCTGCCACTTTCTTACAACAAGAAATAGTTACTTGAAAGGTACATCTAACAAAAGTTTGGATAACAACAAACCGAGTTGTCAACGACATCCAGAAGCCCATAACTCTACCAATATCACCTGTTCAAAGTGCTTGGTCTTTGGGTCTTGAAAGATAAAATAGATTATTAGTCTCCTGAGAAAAAACACAGCCTATTACCCACAGCACAGCAGAATTGATAAAGCAGACACACAAGATAAAGATATGCAGTTAACAAAGGGATTTTAAACTTTATTCAAACTAATCTTAGAAATGTAATCTTTTAGAGAATTTCCCATGGACACTTCCTGCCTCACTCAGTCAGATCCAAGGTGGCCACTATGAAAGAATCGGATATCAACAATGTGGGATAAAGACAGGTATTTAACTGTGTACATATGTGCATGTATGTGTATGTACTTATGTCCTTGTATGTGTGGATAAGTGGTTGTTAATAAGTCTTTGCAAGCAACATCTGTGACAACAGAATGAAATTTAGGGAGAGGGATTATTTTTCTTAATGAAATAAGCATGAAAATTTAGGAGAGGATAAGTACAAAGGAAAAGAATAGAAAGCAAATAAACCTACAGGGTTATGTTAAAGATGAGAAGATTGGAAAGATCAGATGTCAGGAGGCTTATTAACAAGAGAGTTTACATTACTCTTTTGGAAAATAAGGACTATTCCAATAATTTGGAATATGTGCATTCACATTACATTTTTGGCATGTTTCATGGGAGAGCTACCAGGTCTTGTAAGGACATGCAAGACTCTCTCAACAGGACTGAGTTCCTCAAGGACAAAATCCTTAACTATTGATCTTACATTTCCCAGTGCCTAGGAAAGTGTTGGGAGTGCACTTGATTTTAGTGGAACCCAATAACTAACAAATAGAATTAAACTAAATTGACATATATTGAATTGATCTGAGACAAAATGAATTGGAATGGTCAGGGATAGGGCTATTTATTATCCTCACAAATTCATTTTCATTCCTCCATTTTCGATATCAAAATAGACTTAAGTACCTTCTGCTCTATGTGCAGTGAGCTTGGATCAATAGCTTTTTTTTCACACTTTCACTTGCACTTTACAAAGAGGCTATAATGTACTCAGCAGGCGCATTATCCACTTTACGTGTAGAGAGCCATGAGTCATGGAGAGGTGTCATGTTATTTTTCCACAGGGTTGCTTTTACACTACTGCCACATCAAAGTGAGTCAACGGAACAGAAGAGATCTGAACTCAAAGTCCAAAGGTATTACTTTCATCACCAAAGCTCATTTCAAAAGATTAAAACAGAAAAGGAAAATCATGTAATGTGCAAATAAACATATTTGATAGTTTAAAAAAAAAAGGCGCAAAGATGATTGCTTTTGGAAACAAAAGGTCCTGTTATTGCGTTCTTTTTTCAAGCATGGCTCTCATCAAAATGTACAGAAAACAACTCAAATATATCAGCATCTGTTTTATTCAGTTTGAGGGAAGGGAATCTGATGATCTTGGAAGATATTCATACTCAGTGTTATTGCTCTATTTCTACTACTGTGTTCATTATTTTAAGACCTAATATTGGTGGGATTCTTTTGCTCATCAAGGACAGCAAGTAGGACTGTCTAGTCATCTTCAATAGTCCACTCCACTTTCTACCACATATCTCCTAAGTTCATCTGTCTTCCAAGGGCTTCATTTCACAGTAAACAATTTGTGAAGGACACAGAAGGTTGTTTATTTTACGAGTACAATCAAGTTTGTTTCCTAAACAGGTTTGTTTTAAAAAGTGAAGTTTGTTTTCAGGATCATTTAAGTTTCAGACTTTGTTTGTTGATACTATGTCAGTCAGAAACTTGTTTCTCAATGCAAATAAAACTAGTTATCTAGTCAAAGGTTTCAGCAGCTAATACTGTATAAACAAAGAAGACCAAATTATTGAGTAAGGTCTTAAGGGAAAAAAAAGTCACAAATTGATTATTTATTTAGTCACGGTAATTAAACTAAAAAATACGAAAAATGACATAATATGAACTACAAAAAGGAAGGACAAAGTTAATCAAATATCTTTTCTAAGTTAGCAAAGGAACTCTAACCTTAATAAAATCTTTCAATTTCTTCACATTAGGATAGAAATAGTGAGATGTTTTCTTAGGACTTATATACAAAATCTGTGTGTATGTGAGTGTGAGTATGTGTTTTTCCAACCACTTTTGGAGTCTTGGTAAAAACTCTGTTGGTATAAGTAGAAGTGTGCTCAGGTTAATGATATGCCAAGCAATATATTTAAGAGGTTTAAGGTTTAACATGTCAGTCAGCTTACCCTGCCAGGGAAGCAGCTGGAAATCCATAAGTATTTCCATTGTCCTTCAAGATAACCAGGAAAGGAATATAACACCATTAGTATACTACAATCAGAGGGTAAAACTTTTAAAAATATTTTAAACAGCCTAGTTAAGACAGTATAATTTCTTCTCAATATTGACTTTCACAACTCAATGTATTCATAAAGACAAACAAAGACATCAATTTTATCAAAAAAATATAATGCTGGTAAGGTCAATTGGTAATATCAAGGTAAAATGTACTATTATCATTTTTCTTCTTAGCTTTATTGAGATATGATTGACAAATAAAACTGTAAGATATTTAAAGTGTATGTTGTGATTTCATACAAAATACACTGTGAAAGGGTTCCCCTCATCAAGTTAATTAGTATAACCTTCACCTCACATATTTTTTTGTGTGTGAGCACTTTTAAGTTCTATTCTCTTAGCAAGTTTCAATTATACAATGTTTCAATTATACAGTGTTGTCAATTATAGTCACTATGTTATACATTAGATCCTCAAACTATATTCATCTTACACCTGAAAGTTTGTAACCTTTTATCAATCTCTCCCTACTTGTCCCACACCCACATCATCCCTTTTCTTTATTAGTAGAGACATACACAATAAATTGTAAAAAGGGGCCCCAAGTGAAGACTTGAGAAGATCCCTGCTTAAAAAAAAACAAAAAAAACAATTCAAGTTAATGAGTACAACTAACATTTATGAAGGAGGAGGGCTACTACATTCCAAGCATTATTCTTAATGCTTTATAAATATGTTAATTCTCTATGACAATGAGATTATCCTATGAGATTAGTATTATTATCTCATAAACAAAACCAAGATCAAAGTGGAATTTTATAAAACAGAGCTCACCAAAGAAATTATCCCTACCTTGATGTGATTAGAAAAGAAATTGTGGTTAGTGACTACAAGTCTTACCTAGAAGAGGAAAACTCCAAATGTATAGAAAGAGGTAAATGGAGAGTGAAAAAAAAGAGGTGGTAGGAAAAAGAGGAGGAAGGAGAGAGAGAAAACTAAAAAAGAATCTAACATTTCCCAAACACTTCTAAATGTAAGGCATTTACAACATTCACATAATCTTAACAACCCTAGAAGATGGGTATTAACTCCATTTTACAGATGAGAAAACTAAGGCTCAAAAAGGTTAAGTGCTTGTCCTAAAATTTTGAACTCAGATTTTTGTGACTAAAGTCCACGCTCTTTTCAATAAGCCATGCAGCCAAGGTAAGTAAAATTAAGGCAGGGATGGGGTGAAGGGAAAAGACAAAATTAATAAAGAGTGTGAAGCTAGAAAAAGAGAGCTCACCCAGCTTTTAGCAGTTCCTTGATGGACACTGGGATAAGACAGAGCATTGTTGCCGCACAGCCATGTTGCTTTTAATCTAGAATTCAGAGCTGCCAGGAGCCAGAATGGTACTTCATTTTAAGAATCAGTGCCCTTAATCCCAGAAAGAAAAAGCTAAAGGAGTTCATTACCACCAAACCAGTATTACAAGGAATGTTAAAGGGATTTCTTTAAGAAGAAGAAAAAATAAAAATATGAATAAAATGGCAATAACAATATACCTACCAACAATGACTTTCAGTGTAAATGGATTAAATGCTCCAACAAAAGACAGAGAATGGCTGAATGGATAAGAAAACAAGACCCTTAAGTATGCTGCCTACAAGAGACTCACTCCAGTTAGAAAGACACACACAGACTGAAAGAAAAGGGATGGAAAATGATATTTCATAAAAAATGAAAATGAAGAAAAAAAAAACTGGGGTAGCAATACTTATACCAGACGAAATAGACTTTAAAACAAAGGTGATAACAAGAGACAAAAAAAGGATCCAGTAATCCCACCTCTGGGTATTTATCCGAAGAAACCCAAAATATTACTTCAAAGGGACATATGTATCCATATGTTCATTGCAGCATTATTTACAACAGACAAGATATGGGGGCAACCTGGGTGTCCATCAATGGATAAATGGATAAAGAGTAGGTGGTACATATATACAGCAGAATATTATTCAGCCATAAAAAAAAGAATGAAATCTTGCCATCTGCAAGATGGATGGACCTAGAGGGTATAGTGCTGAGTGAAATAAGGCAGACAGAGAAAGACAAATGCCATTTGATTCCATTTATACATGGAATCTAAAGAACAAAAACAAACAAAACAGAAACAAACTCACAAATACAGCGAACATTTTGATGGTTGCCAGATAAGAAAGGGTTGTCTAATCACTATGTTGTAACACCTGAAACTAATATAATATTGTATGTTAACTGTAATTGAAAAACAAAAATAAACATTTAAAGAAATAAATAAAAGTACAGCACAGACCAAAAACGAATGAGTGCCTTTGATCCCTTCATACATTCATCTTCTTCCCAATCCCATCTTATTATCAGGGAAGGTGCTATGAGAAAAAGCAATGGCCAGCTTACCTGGATGTGCCAGACTCATACTGAGCAATTGCAGAGTATATACCAGTGGCCTTCCCTAGCCCAACACACAGTGTATGGCTTGCTTTATCAAAATTGAGATGCCAGTCCATCACTGTGCACCTATCATGTGGCCACAGCAGAAGCCAACAGAACCATTTTCATATTAATGCAAAGGTAAAGACAGTTCAGGAGTGATCAACATTTTCCATTTCAAAATGACAATCAAGAGAGCTGCAGATGAGGATTCAAATCTTCAAGTTTGTCGACAAACCCAATATATGATATTTGACCAAAACGTCATAGGGACAAGTTGAGAATCTTTTTCACCAACTGGTATTAAGAAACAAATATCACTATACACAATAGCCAAGACATGGAAACAACCGAAATGCCCGTCAGTAGATGACTGGATTAAGAAACTATGGTACATTTATACAATGGAGTATTACGCAGCCATAAAGAAATCTTACGATTTGCAACAACATGGATGGACGTAGAGAACATTATGTTAAGTGAAATAAGTCAGACAGAGAAAGACAAATACCATATGATCTCACTTATATGCGGAATCTAAAGAAAAGAATAAGTGAATGAACTAATCAGAAACAGTTTTGGAGACAGAGGAAAAACTGAGGGTTGCTAGAGGGGCGGGGGGGTGGGGATAAGGGGAAGGTGAGAGGTTTAGAAAATAGTCGGTAACCACAAGATGGCCACAGGGTTTTGAAAATTAATTTGGGGAATGTAATCAATAATGTAAAGATGTTGTAGGGTATCCGATGGACATGTGTCCCATTTGGGAGACCACCTCAGGGATGATGTAGATGACTGATCTCTGCACTGTACACCTGAAGCTGAACAATAATGAATGCCAACTATAATTTTATATAAATATATATATATATATATGTATGTATATTTATATATTTGTATGTATATTGTTACAGGAAGTGGAGTACAGCATTAGGAATAGAGACAGTGGAAATGTAATGGCTCTGTGCGATGTCAGAGGAATAGTGGAGAGGGGGAGGGGTTCACACAGTGTGAGGGATATAAATGGTAAACGTCTAAGTTTTGCTTTGTCTTGTGCACCTGTAACTAATAAAATTAAAAAAACAAAAACAAATATCAATTTATTTTGCTTATTAACATTAATGTATTTTATACGATGTTGGCTAGATTCATCAACCCCTTCGTGGATTTTATGTTTGGGAGTGTGTGTGCATGCGCGTGCATTTCATGTCAATCCATAGCAAAATCACAGCTTCTTGATCTCAGGTGAAATCTGTCTCAAAACATACTGGGGCCTCAAGTTGGCATGGGTTCAGGCAGAAATAGACAACTAGCCTGGCCAGAGGCCTGGACGACGTGGAACTGAAGTCCAGAAGTGACCCAGACTTGATCAGTGACAGCACATGTGTACAAGTGGATTCGAGCTGGTGGCAGCTTCGAGTTCTGAGTGACCTGAACGGGCAAACAAAAATTCAAAAGCATCATATTGTGTTGCCTAAACAGAGACTTGAAAATGTCCCTGATGTCACATTTGGATGCAGGAACCTGAAATGGCAGGCCAAATAACGAGGAATGAAACCTGTAATCTCATGTTTAATCAGCAGTTGACAACTTCCATGTTAGGGTAGAACAGATGCAGCCCACGTAACCAATAGGCCACACAAACAAAAGTGCTTCATGTTGAACTGAGGTGAACACAAGCAAAATAAACACCTTAGAAATGCACTGATTATGGCATGGTTACGGACCTGTGTTTGGTATACCATCAGTAGCTCAGACTAATGTGTTCAGCCAATGTGTGTATTATCCCAATATATTATTATATCTTGCTATAGATATAGCTGGAGAGATAAAGTTATACATCAATATGTCTTTTCTGAAAAGCATCCTCAGTAGCGTAACATCTAATCACATATTTGGGTGAACAGCACTATCCTCCCCCTTCAACAACGACTAATCAATTTACCATATCATAATAATTAGCTACAGCTTGACCCTCTTCAAGGTTTCTTGGAGAGAAATAAAAAAAAAAATCTCTTATTTAGAGACTTCAATTCCAGGAAATAGACATTTGTAGAGTGTGGGCTCATCAGTGCAAATGAAAATATACCAAGAAATGTAAAACACAGCACAACTCTGAGAAAAAATGAAAATGAACGTCTTATTAGATAATAAAGACTTGTCAATTAAATTACTGTTTGATATATGAAACATACTGTTTGATATATGAAACAATATATATATTGAGTTATTGAAATAAAGCAGATGATGTGTAATATTTAACATGTTACTCAAAATGTCCTTCTTTAATATAAAGACATGAAAAATTTGTATGCTACACTTGGAAGTGGTAAATGTCAGGCTATAAAAGTGTATCCAAATTACAAGTAAAAGAAAATGTACGTACACATATGGAAACAGACTAAAAATATACACATATACCAAAATGTTAATAGTAATGATATCAGGGTGGTGAACTATGATTATTTTCCTCATCTTTCCCGGATACTTTTTCTAATGTGATTATGTTATTTCAATAATAGAAATAAATAAAATAAAAATAATTTATGAGATTAAAAGCTGATTTTCAGATAATCAGACTAGACTTGACAGATCTACTTCCTGCTTCTAAGTATCAATCTTCTTTGAAAATGCTTTCAGCCAATTCTTCCCATAGTTTTATCAATGAATACTGTAGTTGCACTGCCCCATCAGCTCTAGGTGCCAAAAATAATTTATAGAAATGTAAATTTATTTTTTAAATCCTGTGTTGTTATTATTTCTGGTCTTTTTATTCAGTTTACTCCTTACAGCTCTCATTAATCTACAGCCTGGTTTAGTGTGTTATTGCCAAGGCTGAGGAGAGAAAACAAGGAACGTATGAGCAATGTTTTCAAAACTCTGGTACAACCCAATTCAGAAGGAGAATTCACATTTTTATTAACCAATTTGATAACCATTCTCTTACAATAGGTTAAACAACTAGTGGAAAATATAATTCAAAACTATTGTTAATCTCGCAAAGTATATAGTAGTAACTTCACAAAACACTAAAAACCATACTAACTGAAAGTCTTTGTGGAAAGAGAAAAGCAAGAATAAAAATGATGGATTTTACTAAACTATAAAAGAAGGAATTTGGTAAGGTAGAGTAGGATGGTATGTGATTTACATATTGAAAACAAAAAGAGAATTAGGAGACTATGTAAGGTAAGGTTTTTGAAAGTATACACATTTTTGTTTCATTCATAGTGGTGTAAGTAACAGTCATTCAAAAAGCAAAAGAACAGATACAAATACCTATGAGCACTTTGCAAATTAAGGTTATAGGTTACATATTAGAGAATGACTAATTCAATTACTAGAGTTTCGAATATAATCAAAATGCCCATTGTTGGTTATATCAAACTCATCTCTAGTAATATTACTGCCTGTGTTGGTGTAAAAATCGTTTTCCAAAGGCTTTTTTACATGGTTGTTTCTTTTCATCCTTTCCTGAGTGTACTGAGGTAAGTGGATATAAATCTTCCGTAAAGCCAAGTTTACCACTGGTAAGAGTCCAGACAAAAACACTTTTCTAAACTCGCCATGTTCATTCTATTATTATCACTCACCTCCAACTGCTTTTATGCCTACCACTTCTGTGATTTCCTACATTGTGGACATTCAATAACTATGTAATAAGTCAATGAATTTTGATCTAAACATATAAATAAGATTAGAAGGAATACAACTGAGGGTAGAGATGCCCTGTGCCTCATTAGTACACCATGTGATCAACATACCACATCATAATAATTAACTACAGCTTGACCCTCTCCAAGGTTTCATGTTCCTGCTTGCTGAAGGAGTCTTTTATTTAGAACAGCTCCAAAAATGACTATGTAGCTATATCAAAGGATGTGTATATCTACTCTGAAAAATATATAATTCATCATATTTAGAGAACTGATCTTGTCATGCCTAAGTGACAGACACAGCTTCCCAAAGCTGAGAATAATTTCAAATCCAATTGCAAAAACTAAGAGTTCCATACTAAGAGATCCAAAGAGGAAAAAGCCTTGAGCTGACCTTGATTTAGCTCCTGGGTGAGCCCATGATGCCCAGCTCGCGACAACCAAGTCTGAACAATTTTCTTGGTTTGTTGCTCTTACTGAAGAAGCAGACAGAGGTGGAGAGTCACCCTAGCAAATTGACCTTTGGGTTAAATCCTGAATGACCTTCATTCCCACCTAGATTTGTAGGTATCAGCTTGTTTCAATTCAGTAACTCAATGTCCTTCAAATATTCTATTGTAATAATGCTGTCAAGATGTTAGCACCTTCTAAAAAAAAAAAAAAAAAGCATTAAATATTCTCTGAGTTTTGGGTACATTTCAAGCCAAACAGTGAAATTCATCACATTGTGTATATCTCCTCCATTGGAATTTTAGAGGGAGAGTAAGAAGGATCATATAAAGAAGGTCTACGGCCCCAAAAGGCAGACATTTCCCTGCACGGGAGCAGGTGGGATTTAGGATACTCTTTGGATGATGGGCCTTCGTTATGCTCACAATGTGTTGTATTCTTTATTTACTTCTAAAATAAGGATGGGAAGGGCTGAGATGTTAAGTTTAAGAACCATTTATCTATGCAGTAAAGTGATACTCAAAAAGGGTCTTTTTAAAGCCCTCAGATTTCTACCTCCATCTCCAAAGCCAGATCCCAATAAATACAACTCACGCCATCCACATGACCCACCCAGCCTCTACCCCAACCCCACCTTCTAGCCACCTCCTTTGTGATAAGGATGCCTTTATTCCTGAAATGTGGTATAATCCTCAAGTCTATAGGAATATGGAAAAAAAGTTGTAAGAACCAAGGTAAGGGGCGGGCGAGAAGGCCAACGGCCCAGGCCTAGCATTCACAGAATCCTCCTATTGACATGTTTAACATTATTTCAAAATTAAACTATACACACATAGTTCTTTTGTAGCTGCTGTTAAAGCATTAATGTGTTACATGCAAATGTTGAAAACTGTCTATATTACTTTTACGTTGATTAAAATAATTAAACTGTCTATATTAACCCAGTTCTGGCATTTCTTCACATTTGAATATCCAGGACCCTCAACATAGAGACCTACTCCAGGGGTCCCACTCTCTCTACCTCTAAGAGGTCCTTTGTAGAATGACTGTTCCAGTTTCTAGAATTCAGGCAATGATAAAGCCAAAATAATGAGCACTGAGTGTGTCGGAACTCACCTAAATGTCAAACTTTTATAAGGAGTGCTTAAGGGATTAAAACTGTAGTTTTTAAAATGTATTCTATTTCTGGGATGTCTGCCAGCAAAACACGAAGTCCTAGAAAATCCACAACACAAAGAAGACTTGAGCTGTTGTTTTGGGTCCTTAAGCAATTCCCTCAACTTACCTGGGCCTCTATTGCCTCAACTGTTTTAGAAAAGGGGTCTTAACCAGCTAGTTCTTTCAAGGTCTCTTTCAAGTTTTAAGATCTATTTTGTCAATAATTATATGAGTACTAAAAATTATGTTCAACATATAAAATGCCTAATAATTTCAAAAAGCAAAGGACAAAGGAACCTCAAATATAATTCTTAAAGATTCAAAAAGACCTCACAATAATTGTAAGATGTCATGAAAATTACCCCTTTGTCTTGGTTAGCATTTCCCTCAAATAAAGCCTGAGCCACAGGAACACTATTTTAACACTCTTGAGAAGATTAAATAGTTAATCCACTGGGAAACCAAGTTGAAAACAGAATTCACAAATCCGCTTGCCAGAGAGAATCACTGAATATCACAAACATATTTGCTTTATTTTGAATAAAGTTATTCTAATGATATACAGTATACAAATTCTTTCTATTACTTGGCATGCATTTTCATTGATGTATTTTTTTTTCCTGATCTGAAACTTACCTAAGGTCATGTCTAATGTTGACAGAAAACAACCATTTATAAGTCAGAGCCACACAGGTTGAGTTGTAACTTGTCTTGGGGGGAAAACATCCATAATAATGGAAATTCCAAGTTCATTTCTTTGAGGAGAAATTGATGAGAATTGGAAGACTGGGCATATTATGGAATTAACTGCCAACCTAATTTCTGCTTCCATGGCTTCACTAAACCTGAATTTCTAGTGCAACCTTTACTACCCCTTAATTATGCATCAAAATATTAACCACTTAGAAGGAAAGATGGGAAGAGCTCAAGGGGTAGTGATAATTAGACATAAAACCTGAACTTCCATGGAGTTCCAAATAACAAACGTGTCTACCACACTTTATAAATTTAATAAACCTGAAGAAAATGTATCAACTCATATTTTATAAATAAAATAATTTCATTGGTTTTCAACTCACATCATCTGCTAGTTTTCAGTCTCCTCTTTTTAATTTCCCTTACTTCTTGATCCAAATACAAAGACATACAAGTAGGGTATGTATTTTATATCACGTAGGAAATGATAGAAATAATACCCTTTTAATGCGTAGGCCTTGGAGTTCAATTTTTGTTTGAAATATGTTCGGAAATGGCATACTTTTCCTTTTTAAAATCACTGTTCTGGAGGAATGCATGAACTAAAAAGTGCTATTGAAAAAATAAGGAAGAAATAAAAACTAAACTGCAACAATTCGCTTTCATGTCTGGTTTGTGCTGTTGACTGTATTTTGTGTTAGTTCCAACATAGTTTGTGCATTTGAGAGCCTCGTTTTGCTAGGGCTAAACTCCATGAACGCAGCGACCAGATCTGTCATGTGTTATGTATTCTCAGTAGTAAGAAAGCATCCAGCACATAGTAGGCACTTAATAAATATTTGTTGCATGAAGGAAGGAATAAACAAATGATCAAACACCAGACAACCACCTATTTCTATAAAGTAAATATTTCTAAGAGCCTCGCTTATTATTATCTACCTCTACATTTTCTAAACGTTAAATTGTTTCAAATAATTTACCTCACATGTATAAGCATGATGCAGCTTGAAAGATCCTTATTACCTTCAAACTAATGTGGGAAGTGTTTTCAAAACATTGGGAAATATGTTTAAGAACACAGAAACAGGAATCAGAAACTGGAGTTTGAGTTCCAATTCTGGTAGTTAGTGGCTGAGAAACCTTGAACAGGTCACCTAGTGTCTTTGAGACTCATTTTTTCACCTGTATAATACAGAAATATCTGTCCAGTCTACCTCAAAGGACCTTAAGGCAGATGAAATAAAATATTGTACATTTGTATTATAACCAGAATGGAACAGAGACCACAAAAGCCTAAGCGTTCCCTCTTTAGTAACAAGAATAACCAAAGTAAACATATTGCTGGATAACTCAAGTCTGAAATTGTAAAATAGATCCTTTCTGTCACTATAGAGGCACCATTTGTGTCAACAGTTTGACTAACAACAAAAAAACCACATATTTAATAGATTGCATATGGAAAGTTCTTACAACGCTTAATACCTTTACACTGTCACCTCAGCATGAAGAAAAAGAAAAGTTCAGGAAGGTCACATTACAAATCAGTGCCAGTGACAGAACTAAAACAGAGCTTTTGACTGTCCAATCAACCCTTAAGCCTGCTGAGCAATGCTGCTGCTTCAAAGTGCTTCAGTAAGGTGAATACACAGCAAATTAGACAGCATTACACACTAATCCAAACTCACTGTCAAGGACATGTACTGTTCTCTGCCAAAGCCAAGCAAAGGAATTTCAGCTCACAACCACATAGACAATGACATGAAAACACAATGGTCCTTTCTGTATTTCCATTTCCATCCAGCTCTTGACATATTTTGCAAGCTAAAATTCTTGCATAGGAAAAAAAGTTTCAAATGTTATGTCAACATTACGACAGGGAAAGGAAAAAGACACATCACCTCATGTCTTAGATTTAGAATCACCTACCATATATAGTCCATAATGAGTAACTTTCCACACCTATGCACCCAGAGGAAAAAAAATGTTGCTGTTAAATCTTGTATGTACGTGTGTGTATGTGTGTGTATGTGTGTGTGTGTATTTATCCGCTCAAAAACAGATACCCGATATTGCGGTATTTTCTTAATCTCGGGCGGCTGTGAACAGTTTTATTCTATACTGCTTCCTCACCTTTTTTAAATTGTAGAGCAGCACCATCCAACAGAAATACAATGCGAGCAACATTATATTTTATTTTAAAATTTCTGGTAGCCACATTTTTAAAAAAGAAAATTAAATAGATGAAATTAATTTTAATATTTTATTTAACTGAATATATCAAATATCATTTTAACATAATAATCAATACAAAGATTACTGACATATTTACATTCATATTCATACTGTCTTTGAAATCCAATGTGTATATTACACTTACAACATATATCAATTCTGACACTAGCTGTTCATCAGAAATACTTTGTCAGTATTTAGATTTCATAAAGTTTGTAGTTAAAAAGTAGATCCACATAACCAGGTCATCCCAAGCATACTTAAAAGTTTACCAAAAACTGAATCAAGGAAAAATTTTTAAATTTAAAATAAATTCATTAAAATTAAATAAATTTAAAATTTAGTTCCTCAGTAGCCTTAATCATAATTCAAGTGCCCAATAGCAACATGGGGTCAGGTAGTGGGGCTGTCATCTGCATCCATAACTACCACAATGAAAGATGCCCTGCAGAACACCTCAGATACACTCTGCCAAAAGGCACTTTTGAAAACTCAATAAAAAATGTTCTTCCTAATGTAAATTGTTACAGCCACTATGGAAAACAATATGGAGGTTCCTCAAAAAATTAAAAATAGAATTACCATATGATCCAGCAATCCTTCTTCTGGGTATCTATCCAAAAAATTCTGAAAACATTTATCCTATGTTCACTACAGCATTTTTCACAGTGGCCAAGACATGGAAATAACCAGAGTGTCCTTCAACAGATGACTGGATAAAGATGTGGTACATATATTCAATGGAATATTACTTAGCCAAAAGAAAATGTGAAAGACTGCCATTTGTGACAACCTAGTAGAACTTGAGATTATCATATTAAGTGAAATTAGTCAGAAAAAGTCAAGAGCCGTATGATTTTATTCGTATGTGGGATATAAAACTAAAAGCAACAAACAAACAAAACAAAACAAAACAAAAAACTCATAGACACAGAAAACAGTTTAGTGGTTACCAGAGGGTAAGGGAAAAGAGGGTGTAGGGATGGTAGAAGATGGTAAAAGGGGTCAAGTAATATGGCGACAGGAGAATTGACTTTGGGTGATGAACACACATTACAATATGTATAGATGATGAATTATAGAAACGTACACTTGAAATTGCTATAAATTTACTAACCAATGTCATCCCAACAAACTGAATAATTTAAAAAAAATGTTCTCTCTAAATGAGAACCTTTCTGTTTAACTTTTCACCAAATAGTTATATGGCCCATGCACTTATTTTGAGAAACCAAAAATAGTCATCAGATTTAACATACCAATAAGGCTCTCCATCTAACAAAATACAAGAACCTCTAAGATGCTTTTGTACATTTACACAAATAGAGTCAACTCTCTATTACTTGTTACTACATTATTCATAGAAGGGGGAAAGTCGGTCAAATGCCCTGCTAATTTATGTCTACGTGTTGATTTATTTACCCTGCTGATGAAGACTTTCACAAACCAGAGGGCAGGATCAGAGGACGCCGGAAAGATTGAATACTTTGAGGAAATACTTTAGCTTTAAGTTCAGGCCCTCTGTTTCTGAGCTCTGTGTCTTCTAGCAAAATATAGGCATGGATAACCTGTCAAAGCCATTCATTTGTAATTGAACTAGTACAGAAGCAGGAAAATGGAACTGACCTTATGCTAAGTAAAGTTTTGCAAAGAATGTTCTTGCCTCTCACCCATGTAGGTTTAATGTTAAGAATTTGGGTTACAGAGTCAACCTGTCTAGGTTGGAAATCTTGTTCTGCCACTTTCTACCAGTTTAACTTTGGGCAGGTTACTTAATCTTCCTGTGTTTCATCTGTAAAATGGCCATATTAACAGGATCTAAATCAAAGAATGCTATGAGAAATAAATGAGATTTCACAGGATATAAAATATCTGAACACACATCACTGACCCAGGCCCATGCTATGTGTCTAACAGTTGTTATTTTTAGCTCAGAAATCTGACTAATAGAGATGGAGATATATGTTCAATAAATACTTGTTGTAAACGAAAATATATCTCCAAGCTTTTTATAAATACCAAAGTGCTATCTATATAAGCTATTGTTATCCTATGTAAATAAAGTTCAGAGTGGATTTATTCAGACAATGTATTTAATGAAAAAAAAAAAAGATCTTCACAATGCTGCTTACAAAGTTCTATTAAAATTTTATAAAGCCTTTCCCCAACAATCACACCCACATTATTCACTTAAAAAGTGCTAACATGCATATCAAAACCAAATATAAGTGATTTATCTGTCAATGTCAGTTTAGGGTGATGCGTGGCTCTGCTTTCCTCCATTATAAGCAGCATCGTATTTAACAGCACAGCCAATAAACTGCCCTATGATGTTCTAGAGAATTCACAGATAAAAATCTTAAATCTCTAAAATTGGTTTCTCTCACAGCTGAATTTTCTGCTTCCATTATTATTTTATGCTCCTTCTTCACCTTCCTTGACCAGATCAGCTAACTAACAAAACTACCTCTTACTGGGTTTACTGTCTTTTTCCTTCCCCTTCCTCCACCATGTACCACCATTAATAAGTATTAAAAGGCCAAAAGAAACATAGTAGCAGTAATAGGAGAAACAGTCTAATCAACAATTGGATACATATCCCTAGAATAACCCAGAAGGCCAAATTAAGACTTCTAAAACTTTGTAACAGGTGATTCTAAACAGTCATAAAACTGTCACCTCCATGGGTGGTCATTTCCTGGTCTGTAAAGGAAATGAAAAAAAAAAAACAACACTAAAATTTGTTTTATTCTTTAAATTGATTAAAGACACAAAGTACATCTAAAACTGTCATTTCTATGCTCAACCAAGATTTGTCACTAACATAACTATAGAAATGCTGATATGATAGGATTTTCAAAATAACTTTCCAGAAAGACTACAAGAGTGGAGGATTTTTAAAAATAATTTCATGGATAACAGATTTTTATAATCCTTAAGGTATACATAAAGGGAAGGGAATTCACAGTAGTAGACTATCTGAGCTATGAAAGCAACACATTTATTCCACCATGAATGCTTCATTAATATTTCAGTGATGATGTTGCAATTTTCCATCAGCAACTGTCAGAGCTTTGCTTCTTGACATGTATCAAAACAGACTAAATTACATTCAATATTCATGTATCTGTCATTGACCAAAACACAGTTTTGATGTATCCAATATTTCCAAACTCACACCCAAGCATGTATAATCTTATAGTGTACCCACCCTGCTTAACCATAGGATGCTTCACCCAGTCACCCATTTAACCCTTTCCCTTGTTGAAGTTTTCTTCTTTCGGACCCATCACCAGTGAATTTCATCTTAAATAGCATTCCCATTCCTACGCCTAAGGGGCCAGGTGTGTCTCCTATACCCACATGCTAGTGCTATCCACTTCGCGGTGATGCTTAACGAGACTTCCATTTGCACAGACATCTAGAACCTGCGGGTGGAAGCGCTGTCAGTCTGATGCTTTGTCTCCAGCCTCAGAAGGCCGGGGTTGCATGTACACGTATGACAGACACTCTCTAAATAAAAAGAGCACCATAGCCCAGCAGAGAGGCAGCTCCTTGGGCAAAACCGGACAGGCGATCGCCCCAGGCGGCCAAAGCTGAGGCGCCAGTTTCTCGGGTGCCGGACCCGGAGGGAGCGGGCGGCGACGGCTCTCACCCCAGAGGGATCAGGGCTCCCTGGGGACCTGGCGCCAAGCAGCCGCCGGCCACCTGCAAACGCCGACGGCGTGAGGACGGCGGGGGTCTCCCAGGGAGCGCCGGCCGCACGCGCCTGGCCGGCAGGGACCTGCTGCCTCAGTTTCCACTGCCGCCAGCCCCCCCAGCCGGGCCGTCCCTCAGGTCTCACACCGCGGCGGCGCGCGCCCGGGACCGGAGCAGGTCTTCGCCGCGCCATCAGCCCGCAGCCCTCCCGCCACCGCCGCGTCCGTCCTCACCTGACAGCCACCCGCACTGAGCTCTCGTCCGGGGTGCCCCACATGCTGGCGGCTGGCGACGGCCGGGCCCCTGGGCTGCTGCACCGCAGAGCTGAGGCGCCGCCGGAGCCGCGGAGCTCGGGCGCAGGAGACCGGAGCAGCAGGGGGCGGCCGGCTCACCTCCGCCGCGCTCCAGCCATGTTGGGAGACTGAATGGAAAGGTGGCGGCGGCGCTGAGGCAGGAGGAGGAGGAGGTGATTCACGGCTGGCGGGCGTCCGCCCCTTCTCCCCCACTCACCACCCCCCAGGAGCTGGGGCGGGGACACGGCGCGCTTGAATGGCGAGCGCGGCGGCGGAGGAGCCCGCAGGCCGCCGGCGGCCTCCGGCCCGCAGGGTAAGCGCGCCCTGCCCCCTCCGGTGGGGACGCGGCCTCCGGCGGCGGGGCTCCAGGCTCCACGCCCGCGCGGGCGCTCAGGGCTGCTGGCCCCGCACTGCGTCAGCGGCGGCCGCCCAGCCCGGCCCCACCTCGCCCTCCCCCCACTGCCGGCGGCCCGCCCTGCCCTCGGCCGGGCACTGCCTGGCGCTGCTGGGCTGGGAGGCGCGGGGGAGCGATGCCGGCCGCGGGCTGCCCACGCCGGAGGGCGGCGAGCCCGCGCGCCCTTCCAGGCTCTTCTGGGAGAACGCAGCGGGGAAGGTTCGCCCTACTGCCTGTGTCTTTTCTAAAATCGAAGCTTGATTCACCAGCGCTGCGCCAGGAATCACCCAGCTGCCGTTCTGCTTCGGCTTTGTTTCCACCCTTCGCCTTATCGTCCTCCCTCCAGCTTGGACTTTGACCCCGTTCCCCAGCCCCTCGCTGAACGCCCTCCCTCCTGGGAGTCAGTCATTCGTGCTAGACTGGCTGCCTGCTTTGGCCACTGTGTCTGGGCAGCTGGGCTGCCCTGCAGTCTATCACCCATTTACCAGCCTGCGTGGGATATGGAAATGATTTACTCTTGAGACTCTTGAATACGTTTCTGTTAAATCGTTTGTACACTGGTAAATGAATTGCACCCTGGTACTGCCAAGTGTTCCCAGAACTGAATATCCACCAAGACCTGCTGGGTAGTAGTGAATCCTTCCAAGCTGACTTTCTTTCCCTTCTGGCCTTCAGAAAGCACTTTCCAGTCCCGGGATTCTATCAACATTCACCCACTGTGGTTTCTGCTTGTGACTGTTGTGCTTCCACATGCCTTTAGATAGCTCTGCGGAAACAGCCTTTATTAGCTTTACCACGGAGTCTCTTTTGTGGACTGCCCCATACAAGTTCTCTAAATAAACATGTGGGTTCACACAAAACAGTAGAATAGATTAAATGGCACCATTCAAATACAGGCACTGTCCCAAGTAGCAACAATCTAAAATCTCCCATCTATTCATCCTACTCAGCTGAGACATAGCCATGCGTGTTAGAGGATGCAGCACACCTCGGAACAGACAAGCATTTAATGAGCTTAAGTGAAGGCCCGTGTGATATATAATTATAGATAGGTTTAAACTTACTCTGTCCCTTAACCTTGATATCCCTGAGTCTTAACAGTCATAACTGGGAGGTAAAGAGGACAGAAATGGTGAGTTATCCTTCGGTAGAACAAATCGGTGGCAAAGCTCTCCTCTGCCTGCTTTTCTGGAGAGCCTCCCCTCCCCTCAGAGGTATCTATCAACAAATCAGGGCACCATTTCCTCCTGCTCTGGCAGTCCCACATGTAGGGGGATCTGGACCGGTCACCTTGCTTCTTGGAATGATCAAAGCTTCAAAGAAAGCAAGTAAAGCCAACCAAATTTAGCAAGAAAATGAAAGAAATTTGTATAAGACTTTTTAAAAAGAAATGCTCATTTAAAATGGCACTAGTGTATAAATGTCACAGTAGGAGCTGTTACAAACACAAATGCCACCAGGAGCCAGGCAGGTAACTTATGTAAGTGGAACAGGCAGGGCAAGGACTGTAATAGAGAACACAGGCCCCTTACAAAGGCAGTGGCTATCCTCAGCTCTGGACTGCTGGAATGCAGACTCAATGCTGCCGAGCTTTGTGTTTGCTTGTATGTTCGTTACGTCTCAAAGAGAGAAAATCTGACCCTTATGTAAAACTCCTTCGTTTTTTAAACATTGACGACTAATTCAGCATGGTATTTACATAACATGCAACCCAATCAAAATATGTCTCAGGCCAACTTCAGTCCCAAGCCATCAGTCTGGATCTTCTGACCAAAACATTAGCACCAATTATAGCTGTGTCTTTGAGTACATATTGCACGTGGGTTCAGGAAGAGGTAGTATAAACCTTTAAATTCCCATTAATGACTGGGTCAGTCATTTTCGCCCAAATTTCAAAATTTGTGAATTCATGATTTATTTTGTATTTACTTCAGATTTCTATATAGCTGCTATACTCCCATTCCTTAAGGCTCATCTAATTATTAATTACCTTAAGTTGAAGGAAACTCCAAAGGAAGAGCTCTTACCACAAGACTGGTTTAAATCCTATTCCAATTATTTACTCAACAAGTATTTAATAAGTGACTGTTAAATTCAAACAATGCTGGACACTAGTGATATGAAGAGGATTAAGACTTGGTGTCTAGGGCCGGCCCGGTGGCTCAGGCGGTTAGAGCTCCGTGCTCCTAACTCCGAAGGCTGCCGGTTCGATTCCCACATGGACCAGTGGGCTCTCAACCACAAGGTTGCCGGTTCAACTCCTCGATTCCTCGACTCCCGCAAGAGATGGTGGGCTGCGTCCCCTGCAACTAGCAATGGCAACTGGACCTGGAGCTGAGCTGTGCCCTCCACAACTAAGACTGAAAGAACAATAACTTGAAGCTGAACAGCACCCTCCACAACTGAGATTGAAAGGACAACAACTTGACTTGGAAAAAAGGCCTGGAAGTACACACTGTTCCCCAATAAAGTCCTGTTCCCCTTCCCCAATAAAATATTAAAAAAAAAAAAAAAAGCTAAAAAAAAAAAAAAGACTCGGTGTCTACAAGACACTTACAGTCTGGTTCAGGGAGAAAGAATTGAAAATCCATTAATTGCAATAAGAGAAGTTATGATAAGAGTCTGATGAATTCCATCTGGAAAGGTGAAGAATTCTTCAGATGGAGACCACCTAGGATGGTCTTCCTGAGCCCACTGTTGCCTCCACACTGCAGGAAGAGTGACCTTTTAAAACGTAAGTCATTTATGTCATTCTCCTGCCTGAAACTTTCCAATGGCTACCTAACAGAAATAGCATAAATTCTTCTAGACTTTAAGGCCCTTCACACTCTGGCCTCTCCACGCTCTAACCTTATCTTTTGCCACTCCAAGATTTAACCACTACTTTTTTGGTGAAACTGACCTTCTTTCTATTTCATGAACACAAAATTATTTACTGCCTTATGACCTTTGCACTAGCTATTCTCTCTCCCTAAAATGTTCTTTCCCAAGATCTTCCCATGATTGGCTCCTTTTGGTCTTTTAGTTATCAGCTTAAATGCTGTTTCCTCAGAGAAAAAACTGATGGTTGCTAAATGGGAAGGGGTGGGGATGGGGGAGAAGGTAAAGGGATTAGAAAGTACAAATGAGTAGTCACAATATTGCCATGGGGATATGAAAGACAGTTTGGAGAATATAATCAATAATGTTATAAAGATTTTGTAGGGTGTCAGATAGGCACTTGTCTTATTAGAGCTTCATGGACGGTGTAGATGCCTGACCACTGCACTGTACACCTGAAGCTGAATAATATTGAATGTCAACTATAACTAAGTATACGTTATATGTATATTATTATAATATACATTATATATATTATACATACATAATTATACATTATATGTATATATATTATATGTATGTGTGTGTGTATATATATATATATATATATATATATATATATAGTCATAGGATGTAGAACATAGCATAGGGAATATAGTCAATGGAATTGTAACAGCTATATACGATGTCAGAGGGGTCATAGATTGGGGGAGAGGTTATCACTTTGTGACAGGTGTAAATGTCTAACTATTACATTGTTTTGTACACCTGAAACTAATAAAAAAAAAGAAAAAGAAAAGATAAATGCTGTCTCCTCAGGGAGACCTCTCCTGATCATTCGATCTAAACTAGCACCCCCACAAGGGTTAGCCCCATGATTTGCATGGTCCGGTGCCAAGTGAAAATTCAAAGGGTCTTGTTAGAAAACCAATTTTGAAAGGCTGTTAAAGAAACTGACATAATTAAGTTTTTTCCTTTCCTCTGAACTCTCTTGCTCAACTTGTCACAATGTTTTTTATTTGCTATTTAATATCATCTTCCATAAAGAAAAATTAAAATTTGTAATTCATAACATGACTTTACCACTCATCTTTATATTGTGCAATGCTAATTTTAAGTACTTACTGAAATTTCAAATTCCACATTAAACTCATATGAATTATCAAAATTATACTATTCCTATTGTGTAGTTCATACACACATGTGAATTTCCTTCTTAACTGAACCATACAAACATTGCACAGAACTAACTCAACTGTTTTTCACTTCTGATACACTTACATTCTACTAACACTTGCTTCCTTTGGCTTACAGAAGAGTAAAGAAGAACTGAAAGGAAGAGGAAGTACCTTTCCCTGTCTTTATAGTTCTTTTTAGGTCACTTTCAGAGTCAGTAATTGGCAGCTAAAGGGAAGTAATGAGTAAGAAAGGATAAGATAGGGTTCTTTGGTCATCATGTTTCTTAGAATGCCATTGTCTTCTTCTTGCATTTGAAGCAAGTTCCGGTTTGAGGAAAGCATGGCCTCTTAAGGTATTAGCATCCCTGATTAGCCAGTTGTAGACATAACATATTTATCACGTACTCATACTCCCATGCATCGTGGGTCAACCAGAATTAGAATTCTATGTTCACAGACCATCAAGAAAGCGATATGAGAATGGTGTGACAAAAAAAAAGGAAGACATGCATATTGCATATGCATCTTCTGCATACTCCAGCGTTTTATCAGACCTCCATTACAAAACACAGATCTTAAGCTAACATTATGAAGAATTTCAAGACAGTGATAGCAGAGCAGTAAATCAAGAGTAAGGCCCCTCCAAACACAGGGCCCCGTGTCACCGCACTGACAACTGACCCAGGAAGCCAGCACTGTGCACCCAGTTATTCCTTATCCCATCACTAGTTTATTTCTTCATAGCCTTATTTTTTTCTAAGTATAACTTCCATCTTAATTATTTATTTATTTTTTCCCAGAGAATATTTCTTCAGTCCTTAAGGACTGAAGCTCCTTACATGGGCTTTGGCAGAGGTTGTGGGGCAGCACCTGCAGTGTAAATCAGGGTGGGGGTGTTGGGTCCTTCTGGGCTTCACGGGAACGATTCTTGACTACCTTGCTGTAAATGGCACAACTCACACAGTAATGTAGTTTCACAGACAGCTTGGAAAGCACATACAAAGGTAGGACAATTAAGTTCCCAAACTTGTTGCAACGATGTTGCTAACCTTTTTTGATTTCAGAGGGATTATTCATTATGAATTTGTACCAACTGGACAGTTAACAAAGTTTACCATTTGGAAGTGCTGAAAAGGCTGCATGAGAAAGTTAGATGACTTGAAATTTTCAGCAACAATTCATGGCTCTTGCATCACAACAATGCACCAGCTCACATGGCACTGTCTGTGAGAGAGTTTTTAGTCAGTAAACAAATAACTGTATTGGAACACCCTCCCTACTCACCTGATCTAGCCCCCAAAGACTTTTTTATTTACCTGAAGATAAGGGAAATAGTGAAAGGAGGACATTTTGATGACATTTAGGACATTGAGGGTAATACGATGACAGCTCTGACGGCCATTCCAGAAAAAGAGTCCCAAAATTGCTTTGAAGGGTGGACTAGGCATTGGCGTCCGTGCGTAGCTCCCCAAGAGAAGTACTTCCAAGGTGACCATAGTGATATTCAGCAATGAGGTATGTAGCACTTTTTCTAGGATGAGTTCGCAAACTTAATTGTCAGACCTCACAAGCGGTGAAGACACTCAAATGTCCCTAATGGCTGTGGCTCTACTATGTTTCAGCTGAGGAACTTCTTGTTTGCCTTGCCCTTGGGCACACATTAGGTGCAGCTGGTACAGCAAATAGGCTGCACATAGCCGTGTCCCTTTTTGGCACGATCATTGTTCCTTATTTTCATGGTCATCTTGGAAGCAGGACCCGACAGAGCTCTTCATATCTTTATCACTAGCTGATAATCTCATCTTGTTTTTTGTTTGTTTGTTTGTTTGTTTTTATTGTTTGCCTCCCTCTATTTGAACGTGAGTTCCAAGATAGCAGGAATCTTTTTTTGTTTTATTCACTGATGTACCTGTATCTCCCACAATAGTATCTGACACATAGTATGGATCATTAAATATTAGCTGAATGACTATGTGACTTTGCGTAGGGTGTGAGATCTAAGTCTCAATTTTTATATATAAGTAAGTTCTACCTTATAGAGTTGTTTTGGACGTTGAAAGAGCTTTCCTTATCAAGTGTCAACCACAGCACTAACTCACAATAAACGCCAAATAAAACTAGCTAATTTTATTATAAACATCTTTGCAAATACAAAGTGTTTAAAAAAAAAAAAAACAGGTACTTTTGCCATGGCTGCACCTGTCTAAGGTACATTTGGAAGAAAGACACATTCTAGCACACCCTAAACTGGGAGCCAAAAAGAAGCTACAACATGCATTAGGGCAACTGTCTCACCAGTTTTTTTTTTCCCCTCCAGGCCATCTACCCTGTGTTTTTCTGTTCTCCACATTCTAATCAGTCATTAAAAGTTATTTACCTCTTCCTTTTTGCTGCTAGCGGAAAGATTAAAAGAAAAAGTTCTGATTACAACTCCACGTGCAAACAACTGGCTCTGGAAAAGCATGCCTAGACAAATATCTCTTCAGAAACCTTTTTGGGAAAAAAAAAAAAAATCATTAGGAAACTAACCCTAATATCACAATCAGAAATATCAGTTTTTCTTCAGTGATTCTCTTTGTTTTATACTTTTGACCCTTTAAAACAACAATGGAAAGCATTTGTAAGGCTCTTCCACCTTGCCAGTGCAATGTGCTAACATACATTATTTCACTTAATTCTCTCAATGACTCTAGAAGGTGGGTAAAACTATTATTATCCATTTTACATACGTGGCAACAGAAGCCTTTACAACAACCTCAATCTGTTAAAATCATTTCTGTATTTCAAGCCCAACTCAAAGATCACCTCTTTCTTCAATCTTTTTCCTGATTTCAGATGTGTAATTTTTATTTCTGCCAAATCTCCATTGCATTTCATTTTTGTCTGTGCTATTGTTGTAATGATCACGATTTAATTCCTCAACTAGGTCATTAATTCCTAAAGGGCAGAATTTGTGAAAAACTCAAGAGTACAGTCAACTCTTATTTGTTGAATACATCAGTGAATCCCAGAAGAAGGGCGAGCTATGCTTTGAATTCAACACAAAACAAGTTTTCCATGTAGATAATCTGCCCAGTGGTTATAGCTCTCAGAGAATGTTTCCAGTCCATAGTGGCTATTAAAGGTGGTGTTCAAACTGTCAGGAAGGAAACCAGAGCACTTGAGGTTCTGCAAACCAGCAAATATACGCAAGCCTCCTATAATTCAGGAGATGGAAGATATTTTACAATTCTAGTTCACCCCTTTCATTTTCCAGATAAGGAAAGAGTTCCTGAGAGAATTGACCATCATCACTTGATAGCCCCCTAACACACACACACACACACACACACACACACACACACACACACACATACACACACTCTACATACACAGTAAATTAGTGGCAGAGCTAAATCAAAATCTAGTTATCTTGACTCCCTGTACTTGGGCTCTTTGTTCTTCACTGTTAATTTTGCAAAACATTGTGTTCTTTGGGTTTAGAAAAATCTTTGCCTACATGACAAGTGTTTGCACATGAAGAATATATGCTGAAAAGAAACAGAAGGTAAGCTTAAATACTTATAGTAATAGTTTACCTTATGATAAAAGCAGTTTGTTAACATCTTGTAGATTTATTTTTTAATGACTCAAAACATTACTGCAAAATCAAACTTTTAATTACATACACATTTTCTTCACATTTTCTCATTCATAGGTATTTTAAATATTGGTGGGAGTCATTTCTAGGTGGAAAGTTAGGGTTTGAGGTGGAAAGTTAGGGTTTGAGGAATTTTCATTTTTCCTTCTTTGTATCTTTTCATATTGCTTGAAAATTTTTAAATAACATAAATCACTTTTACAAAACCAGTGAAATTATTCTTCTAAGGAGAAAAATGACAAGTAGATAAACTTCTCTTTATGAAGAATAACAATTAGATAAAAGTTAAACTTCATTGTTCATACTTAAAGTTTGAAATGTAAAATTCCATGTGAGGGCTTAGATGTGAGTTCCAAATCTAAGGGAAATTCAAAGAATAAAGACCTTCTCTCCAATGCTTTGGACTTTTGTTGGGTTTCCAGCATATGGGTATTGCACACAGCTTGATTACCCCAAAGTACTGGCCCAGTTAATTGCATTCAAATGCAAATTATAGCTATTAAGTCATGCTGGTCTTGAGCCAAAGTCTTGAGCCAAGTCCCTAAGAGAGGAGCGTGTTTTTCCTAACTGTGCAGGACTGAACTTGATAAGCACTTTGGAATAGTCATTCATTAGAACCTCATTCTTTGTGAGGTTTTTTTTTTTTTTTTTAATACTATAGAACTGAATCACTGAAAGATAATTTTGTTAGTTATTTTTAATTAGAACATTTCACCATTTACTGTCCCCTCCTCTTATTTATTCATCAATGCCACCATTCTTTTTCCATATCTGTTGAACTTTTTTACCTCATTTTTCTCTTTTCTACCTTTTTTCTTTTCTGGTTCCTCCATATGCATATTTTTCTAATTTTGATGGCTCTTGATATCCTGAAACCAAAAGATTAATGAAGCCCTGGGTTTTTCATTCTTATTCTATTCTAGAAAAACCATAGCAATTAAAAATACAAAGTTAAAGTTAATTATAATTTATACTAATATGATAAATATTTCACCAACTTCTGCAATGAAAATGTGCTTAGATTTACCTTCTCTTAAAAGGAAAAAAAAAAAAAAAAGCTACAATAAAGAAGAGGACACAAAGTCCTAACAAACAGATCCCTAATTTTCCTTATAGAGATGCCCATTTAGTAGAATAAATGCTTTTAAAGTGAAAACACACAGGTTATGTTTGTAGGATGCGTTCCCTAAATCAGCATACAATTTATCTCTCATTTACTCAATCTTGTCTAAGAACAGTTATTTCATAGACTCCACCAAGAAAGCCTTCCCAGACAGGAGAAATTGGTGATACTTGTATTTATTTTATGATCTCAAGAAGTCACTTTTTGTAGAAGTGCAAGGGAATAAACCATTTCTGAAAGTAAGAAAAAAATGTTGTTAAACTCTTTTTAGCCCAAATACCTCTGAAAATGACTATTTAAAGGGCTTCTTTCCTCTTCCGACTTTGACAACTAAGAAAAAAACAGAGAATAAGATGTCAGTGTGCAGTAAATTAGCAACAAGACAATCGCAGCACCTAAACACACTTTCTTATGCATGCACCACAAAAAGAAGGTGTGTTTTGATACTAATGAAAAATAAGGTGTTTAGAGTCTTGAAAGCACAAGGAGTTTAGATTTAAAGTAGAATATAGGAAACCATTTAAACTTTGTGAGTAAAAGAGTAGTAAGACAAAAGCAGTAGTTAAAAATATGTAAAGTAAAACACAATTTTTTTAAAGGATGGTGAGTCTGATCCAAGTCTCTGAGGTGAATTGGTGAGACGCAGTCAGGCAACCATATCATACTAATTTGTTAAAACATGGAAGGGCCTAAACTCGGCATCGTAATAGACTAGTGAAAATGGAGAAGTAGGACTTACAAATGAAAGACATTCTTAAGGAAGAATTAACAGGATATAGCAGTGGGGGACAATAATAATAGGGCATTAAGGAATTAAATGTCCTGTCATTGAAAATGTTCAGGCAGAGGCTAGAAAACCACTGGACAAAGACAACACCAAAACGATGCAAGCATCAGACGGGGAGAACAAAAAGGAGACATGAACTACAGTGTCACAGAGGGTTTTTCCAATAAGAGATGATAAATATAAAGTGGTTTTTAAAAATATCCCTAAGTCCAGGTAATTGAGAGGGTAGTGCTGCTAACTGAATGGGTGGAAGGAAGGTTGAGCTCATTTGGTAGAAGAAAGAGAAAGTGAATGGCTGAAGGAGAACTTGGGTTAAAACAATGTGACAAAAATATAGGTAGATACTGTAAAAGGGTGGTTAGAACATGACCATCAAGGCACAGGAGGAACAAAAGGGAATGAAGACAGAGGAAGAATCAATGGATCTATCAGATCAACACAGCTAATTGTAACCATAGAGAGTAGTATTAATAGGATGGGGGGGGGGGGAAGGCTAGGTGTCCGGGAAACTAACAATTGGTGGTAGGAAGGCAAGGGGACAGTTTACTCCTTTGAGTTCATAATGAAGATACTAAAGGGGTTGATGTAAATTCCATTTCCACTTGCAAGTCATTAAATCAATTCAGCAAGTGTTTTAGTGCCTAAATGACACCATATTTAAAGTGACTTTCATCAGCTTATTTTCATTCCACCTCTTGTTTCTTTGGCCAAACTCTACCCAACCTTAGAAAGGTTCTTGGATTCTTCTTTATGTCCTCACATTTGTTAGACCAAGAATGTCTTTTATATGCTCACATTGTACATGGGCGTAATTAGATTATTAATTTACTTTGAATTTATCTGTTTAAAGATGTCTTTCTCAGTAGACAGTAAGCTCTTCAAAAATAGATACCATGTTTATATTTCCAAACACAATACATATCATTTGATACTCAGTAAATATTCATAGATGACTAAAAATCCTTCTTCATGGTCCTTGAATTCCAAATAGCATTTACTTTATCTGTGCTCTTTTTTCCTGAGATACTCTCTACTTTTAGACCACTAATTTAGGTGTCTGTATTTTGAACTTCTTTGCAGGCCTTTATCTCCCAGTCTGTAAATTTTGAAACTCCCAAAGCTGTGTTCAAGGTTCTCTTCCTTTTCCTTTTTCTCCCATTGTTTAAATTTAATCTATATGGTGGTTTCTATCATCCATGCAACCATTTTGTAACTGTGTTTTGAGTGTCTACAATGTGCAATATGCTGCTTTAGGCCCTGAAGATACAGCAGAAAACAAAACGGGCAAAAATTTTTGCCCTGTGGAGCTTGGCTTTTTAGGAGAGAGAAAGACAATAAACAATATAAGTAAAATGTAATACATGCTTAATGATTAATGCTACAGAATAAGAGGAGTATATGGAATGCTTGGCTGGTGAGAATGTTTTGTATTTTAAAGAAAATAACCAGAAAGAGTCTCAATGAGAAGACAATGTTGAGTAAAGGCCTGCAAAAAAGTAAGGAATGAGCCATGGGGAAGCTGGAGGAATCGCATCTCTGGGAGAGGGAACAGCAAGTACAAAGTCCTTCAGAGGAAAATGTGCCCGACCCTGTTTAAGGAACAACAAAGTGGCCAATATGGCTGCAGCCAAATCAGCCAGGAAGAAAACAGTGGGAGATGAGGTTAGAGAGGTGGAAGATGTGGGTAATATGGGGAAGAAAAAGCCAGATCATGATCAGATTATTTTAAGAGGTCTACCTTGTATGCCATTGAAATTAGTGAGTGAGAGAGGATGCCACTGGATCATATTGAGGGAAGTAGTGACATAGCTGACTACATTTTAATGGGGTCATTCTGATCAGCAGGTTGAAAATAAACTGAGGAAAGAAAGGCGTGGAACGAAGGAGATGGTTAGGTAGCTATTGCCATAATCTAGGCAGGAGATGATTGGACTGGTAGCAATAAAGCTACGAGAAGTGGTCAAGTTCTAGAGATACACACACATACACACACGAGTGTATGTGTTGTACATTCATCTATATTTAACTTTTTTATTTTCAAATGATTTTAGCCTTAAAAAGAATTGTGAAAATAGAACTGAGAGTTCCCGTATGCTCAGCTCCCATAATATAACAACTAACATAAATAGACTATAATTATCAAACCAGAACATTAACATTAGTTCACATAATGTCCTTGTTCTGTTCCAGGATTCAGTCCAGGATTCCACAGCGTTTAGCTGGCATGTCCTCTCAGTCTCCTCCAATCTGTGACTATACCATTGTCTTTCGAGACCTTCATCCTTTTGAAGTGTACTGGCCATTTATTTTATAGAATGTCCCTCAATTGGGTATGTCTGATGTTTTCTCAAGATTTGTGTGAGGTTATGCTTTTTTGGCCACAATACCAGAGAAGTGATGTGCCCTTTTCAGGGCATCCTATCAGGAGGTCCATGATGCCAATTTCTCTTATTAGCAGATGTGTTAGTCAGCTTCGGTGTCCTAACAAAATACCATAGACTAAGTAGCTTACACAGCAGACATTTGTTTTTTCATAGTCGTGGAGGCTAGAAGTCCCTGATAGAGGTCTGGCAGGATTGGTTTTTGGTGAGAGCTCTCTTCCGGGCTTGCAGATGACTGCCTGCATTCAGTGTTCTCACACAGGAGAGCGTAAACTCTCTGTTGTCTCTTCTCATAAGGACACTAACTCTACCAGATCAAGGAAGGCCTGATCTTTATGACCTCATTTAATCTTAACTACTTCAGTAAAGACCCTATCTTAAAATACAGTCACTTTGGGAGTTAGGGTTCAACATATGAATTTAGGGAGGACACAATTCAGTCTACAGACCAGTGATGTAAACTTTGATCATGTGGTTGAGGTGGTGTCTGCTGGATTTCTTCACTGTAAAATTATTATTTTGTCTTTGTAAATAATAACTATCTAATGGGAATATGTGTTGAAAGTATGATCATCTTCTTCCTTATCATGCCTTCATCTAGTAATTTTAGCATCTGTCAACGATTTCTTGCCTACAATAATTATTAATGGGATGTTTGCCTACCAGTGATTTTCTATTTCCATCATTCCTTCTATATTTATTATTGGAATTCTACTGCAGGAATACATGTCCTTTCTCCCTGATTTATTTATTTCTTCCATTATATTGATATCAGTATAGACTCATGGATATTTATTTTATGATGTGGGTTATAAGTCATTAGAAAAAAAGGAGATGAAAAAGAAAGAGGGAGGGAGGGAAGGAAGAAGAGCAATGCTGTTTTTATTTCCTTAGCATATTACCGACAAGGACCAAAATTCACTGTTACTAATATCCTATACGTTGTAAACTATAGAAAATTATGTATTAGAAGTATTCTGTTAAAAGTTAGTTAACATTTTTAAGAGCATAAAACTTTAGTAAAATTTTTGAAGTGCTTACATATTTTGGCTATTTAATATTAAAATATAGAGATAGGAATTACATATGTGCAAGATGTAATTCAAAGAAAACTGTTAACTCAAATCTCAAGCAATTGTTAACACTATTGCCTTTTCCTTCCCAAATAGTACCTCTGACTCCAGCCTGTCCTCTCTTCAATTAATCTCACACATCAGTGTCTGAGCACCATAACAGCTGCAAATTACCTGCAAATGCTTTTTATATCATTAAGATTTTGAAAATATTTATCTGAGTTTTTGTTAAAAAAAAACATAAAAAACGATTTAGTGACTGTATAAAATCAAATTTTTAATAGTGTCATGCGCTAAATACACCTCCTTTTTTCCTAAAACAAACAAAGAAACAAACAACAAAAAAAACCTTCCCAAACAATCAGTTTTTTCTACGTCTAGTAACCTGATAAGGATGCCACAGAATAGTGTGGTTTCCAAATTAAAATCAAAGAATAGTCGGATATCTATTCTCTGACTACTTACCGTCTCCACACCTGATAATTTCCATGTCTTTTTCAGAATTTCTCCATCCTTGTAACAATTTAAGCCTCCTGTTCAAACGTACTTTGACCTAGGTTACATTCATAATTCTTGTTCTTTGTCAAATCCAAGCCTCTCAATATATTGTGTTCTTTCTTTCCTATTTGGCTGAAAACTCCACTCTCCTGACTGTAACCTCCAACAAGGCCTGGACCATGTGTCTTGTTCACTACTTTGTGCCCAGTGCCTACCATGGTGCAATGACACAAAGTAGATGCTCAATAAATACCTACTGAACAAAAGGATGAATGAATGGTACTTTTTTCAAGCCCAAATGTGAACTAACATGAACTTTACTTAAGGAAACACTAACTGCTCTTCATGGAACACAGCTTTATCAATTAAGCTGTAGCATCTTTTACTGCACATACAGGTTATGTAAATGGGCCCACAGGTTTTATTTTGATTTCGCTGTCTTTTAATTTTAGGAAACAGCTCAGAAGAGATGGAAAGTTTCCTCACCCCATATATCTATCATATTCTGGACTGAGAGCTTAGATTTAGAAGCAAATGCAAAATATAAATAAAATTGTATGTGTTTGCACAGAAAAGAGTGCTATGAACCATATGCATTATTTTTTTTGTTGTTTCTTACAGCTTCTTAGATCTGTAAGATCTAATTAATGTATATTTGATGCATTCATTTGGCCACGCCACATAATACATTGATAATAACATTTTCTATTTTAATTTCTTAATTAACCTAAATACCAAATTATTTTGTTTGTTTTCTTTTTTACTTGTAGGTGGAGTGCTTTAAAAATGCAATGTCACCCCACCACCACCTCCCATTTGGGACTTCAAGCCTGAGGTGGAGGCCAAAGTCAGGATGGCAGTGCCCAGGCCATATGCACAAGGCCCCTATTGCTGTCACCAAAGTGTGATATATACAGCATGCATCAGAAGCTGGAGGAGATGGACTATGAGAGGGGAATCCAGTTGGTAACCTTGGATGACAATAGCTACATTGCTCCTTTGTAACCCAGCCATAATGGGCACTATATGCCATTCCTGATGGAAAGTGGAGCCAAATGATATGCCCAAACCCACTGGAGTGGTACTGCCTCCACTGGGCCAACTGCTGTGGGCACACAGCTTCTGCTTTCTTATGGGCTCATCTCAGAGTGGCACATGATGGCAGCGTCTCCAGTCTGCCTGAGGTTGCTGTGAAGTCTCAGGAGGACTTTCATTCCTTCCTTTGACACAGCCCTGAAGCCTGTCTGGGATGAAAAGCATGGTCAACAGGTGATGGACTGCTCTATAAGAGTGACTCTATGGACTGAATGTCTGTGCCTCTGCAAAATTCATATGGTGAAGTCCTAGCACCCAATGTGATAGTATTCAGAGATGGGGCCTCTGAAATATAATTAGGTTTAGGTGAGGTCATGAGGGTACACCCTGCACAGTGGGATTAGTGCCGTTATAGGAAGAGACACCAGAGGTCTTGCTCTCTTTATCCCAGCATGCACAAGGAACAGGTCATGTGAGCATACAGTCAGAAGGCAGCCAGCCATCTACAAGCCAGGAAAAAAGTTCTCACCAGGCACTGGAATTGGCTGGCACCTTGAGCATGGACTTCTGAGCTTCCAGAACTGTGAGAAACACATTTCTGTTGTTTAGCTTCCCAGTCAATGGCACTTTGTTTTGGCAGCCAAGCTGAGGCAGTGACTGTGGAGACCTGCTTACCAGCTGACACGCCAGCCTCCCATCTCAAGCTGCACGTCAGTAACACTCAGCGGGCTGCCATGACGCTCGCCATGGTCAACTTCCACGCGCAGGGTGGAAAACTAAGGCCCAGGAAGAGTCGATCCTGTTATCTATCCCCTTTTTAAAAATAAAAAAGAGGTCAGTAACCAGGCCTGAAAGCAGGTTTGGGGGGGATGAGAATACAAGGGCTCAAGCCTGGACAGATAACCAAACTCCAAATTACTCATGTGGAAATGCCTATCCATCTGGGGGGGGAACCCTCTCTCACTTCAGGCATGAAAATAAATTCCTGGTATTCAATACCCACATATAAAAATGAAAACGATGTAAATATTAGAAGAAAATGTAAACTATGTGACACCAATCAAAAACCATGAAGGAAAATTTTGACAGACTTCAATACATAGAAATTTAAAACTGCCACAAAACAGAAGCCATAAACATAGTTCAAAGAGGACAACGAAAGAAGAAAAACTTCTATATGTATTACAAAGGATTATTATTCATAATATATTATAAAGCTCCTATAATTCAGTATGAAAACACAAAACAAATTTTGCAAAATGAGCAAAGGATATGAACTGACCATTCAGAAGGGATAATACCAAAACAAAACAAAACAACAAAAAACCCCGCCAACAGCAAAGAAAACATACCTAAGAAAATGCTCAATCTTACCAATAATTGAGAAAATGCAAACCAAAGCAGTAAATCAATAGCATTATTTACCCTTCAGATAGTTAATAACAACATTCTGATAGACTCTCAAGTGCCAGCAAAGGTTTGGTGCTCTTACACACTTCTTGAAATGTGCCAAGTATTCTTCTCAGTGCTTTACACATATTTACTCATTTAATCCTCACAATAACCCTTTGGGTAGGTGCTATATTGTCAGTGGAATTTTACAGTTGAACTGAAGGACACAGTGTCATGACTGATACCAAGGCCCCACACTTAGTTACTCCCAAGGCAACACTTTTAGCAGTTATATAATACTGCCTGAAATTGGTAGCAACCTCTCTTGAGGGCAATTTGGCTGTAATGAAAAATTTTTAATGAGGACACAGTCTTGAGTAGTCCAGGACCTGGGGTCAGAAGACTTAGGTTGGAATCTGAACCTCGCTAATTACTGCTGGAATCTGAGTATAAACAATTTAGTTGTCGGAGTCCCAGAATTTTCATGTTGAAAATGGTGATAACTTTTCCTATGTAGGCATTTTGTGAGAATTAAAATAAATAATGTATGTTAAAAACACTTGGCAAACTGAAAACCCTATACGATGTTGTCATCTTTTTACGGAATTTTTGTACTTTAAGGAAGCACCACTTCCTGGTGCTTCAGTGTTTCATTTACCGAATAAAAATATTTCTGTGGGAAGCTAGTAGTCTTTCAAACTTTGATGAGCCCTTTAGTTTAAAAAAAATAATTTTTGAGTTGTTTTCAATATTTGTTCAGGACTACACACTACACTAAGAATTCACTGGGGACAGGAAACAAAGAAAAGGCCTCAGTGCTTTCCCTTCAGAGTTTTCCATTTCCTCATGGTTAGACAGCACACACACAGGCAAGAACTTAACATTTACAAAGTGGTACAGAAATATGTAAGGGGGTTCCATTAAAATAGTGCAAACTAAACACAAGACCTAATTCAGAATAAAATAAAACTGAGGCCAGCTCCCTTGAGTTTTGTTAAAATAGAAATCACAGCACCTACCAGGAAGGGTTATTTTGAAGATTAATGTAAGAAAATGCTTAGCACACACATCAGCTGGCACGAAGTGTTTGTATTATTACTTCTAGCTGCAAAGAGAAGTCAGAAATAACAGAAGAGTGAGCTCTAGTCAGAAAATCTGATAGTGATTCAGTCAAGTGTAGTGTCAGAAAAGTTCCTCTAGTAGAACTGTATTTTAAACGGGCTTTAAGAGAGAAAAACTAGAAATGACATCTTCAAAAATTACTTTCTTTTAGAATGGGAATCTTCACATGCTGGGATAAATGAATCTGAGAATGTGGTGACTATACCCACAGCCAACATTTAAATGTGATAATAGGAATTTGGATGATGAATGTATGAAAAGTAAATTGTACTGCTCCAGTTACCTATTTACATCTAGATACAGTGCATAAGCTCTTAAAAAATTTGTCACACTTTCAAAAAAGAATGGCAACCTCTGATAAAAAAAAAAATCAGGTTTCCACACAAAAAAGGCAACATTGATGCTTTCTACTATTAAAGTATTTGTATCTAAAGGTGAAGCAGCAAGCAAACTTCAGAGGCAATTTAAATCCAAAGTTGCTTTTATTTTTTAATTAATTCACTTTTTTATGCAGTTTTAGCTTTGCAGAAAAATTGAGTGGAAAGTACAGAGAGTTCCCATACACCTCCTCACCCCTCCTCATTTCCCCCTGTTATTAATCTTTTGTATCACAGCGGTACATTTGCTACAATTGATGAGCCGGTAGAGATACATTATTATTAACTAAAGTCTAGAGTTTACCTTAGGGTTTACTCTTTGTATTATACATTCTATGGGTTTGATAAATGTATAATGACATGCATCCGCATTATAGTTCATACAGAATAGTTTAACTACCTTAAAAATACTCTGTGCTCCACCTATTCATCCCTCCCTTCTTCCCCCTGAACCCCTGGCAACCACTGATCTTTCTAAACTGTCTCCATCGTTTTGCCTTTTCCATAAAGTGGCCTTTTTAAAAAAACAAACCATAAACCACACCTTGACTGAGAAACCTCTAAAATCAACTACATGAAGTACTGAACTACTGGGAAATTATTTTATAAATTAACAAAGGTAGATGTCACTTAATATCAATATCATCATATGGTTGAATGAAAACATTGATGTGAATAGTACTGAGTGAAATGACCCATATGCAGAATACGAAGCAAGTATTGACATCAGTGCAGCACATGTATGAGGGAGAAGGGCTTGACAACTTTATTTTATTTATTACAGAAAATCTGTGCCTTTGGTGGAGAGATTTTCCCTTTGTTTTGGAAAGGATCTTTTAACATTTTGATGATATAGGAGGTGTAATGGTGGGATACAATTTTCATTGCAGAACAGACATATTTTTCTAATTTGAAATCTCAGATACACTCACAATTGTTCCCATTTTCAATGCCTTGCTTGACTCCCTTGAATTGTTCATGTTCATGTTTATTTCCCCTACTAGACTACAGGTTATCTCTGGGGGGTTTATTTACCTTTACATTTCCCAGTGCTTACCACACAAGTGCATGGACATATAGATGTCTGCTAAATGAACATATATAAACAAACCATGTATAAAAAGTCTCCCTTTGCAACTTTACCTCATACATTCTCAGTCAAACTGACCCACTGCCTGTAAACATTAACTTTTAAAAATCAAGTCTTTTTCAAGAATTTTTAAATAATAAATTTGAAAAATATTCATGGTAAAAAAGAGAAAATAAACAATGTAAATGATATGAAGGAAAACAGTAGTCCTCCCCCCCAACTCATGATTTTCACTTCCCAGAGATAGCCACAATAATCTGTTTTATGTTTTTTGCCTTTCAGAAACTTGCTAGACATATATACTCACACTAATGTGTAAATACATATGTATTTAACAGGATGTTAAATTGCACTTCTTCTAGTTTCTGCTAAAACCCTAAAGCTGAGAACCATAAATGAAAAGTATTAGTACCCCACTGATCTAAAGAGTTGTGCCATGCAGCTCATGCTTAGATAGTTCTGTAGCCGTCTCCCATTTACAGCTTATGTAAGAGAAGGCTAGAGACATTGGAAAGTGGGGCTTTCTTTTAAGAGCTTTATTACTGTATATACTTCTCCCTTATTACAAGCCACATGAGAAGAGAATCAAGAATTGTACTTACTAAAAATAGGGGTGTCTGCCAGGAGGGGACCTATATTTCTATAGTCTTTTCCCCTTTCTTCCCCACCCTGCTTCCCTAGATGGGCTGCAGAAATTTGCTGACCAAGTGTTGCAGGACACAAGTGGAGTTTGGTGACAGAACATGGGAGAATTAGAAGTTAATTGATGTCCACTGGAATTGATGTAGACAGAGGTAAGTGCTTGATTCTTACCCAGAAAAATCCAATGAGGTAAATTTCTCCTTCTGCCTATGTGGCATACTAGAGGTTCAGTGAACCCCCTCCTGATACAATTCATCACACATTCTGGATAAAAACTTTTATATAGATATACTACCAAAGGTATAATCCTTGAAATAAATTATTGATAAGAGAGACTTCATTAAAATTAAAAACGTCTGCTCTATGAAAGACAATGTAAAGAAAATGAGACGACAAGCCACAAACTAAGAGAAAATAATTGCAAAACACACATCTGCTAAAAGACTGTTATTCAAAATATACAAAAAATTCTTAAAACTCCACAATAAGAAACCCAATTTAAAAATGTGTCCAAAGACACCTCACCAAAAGACCTTAAAAGACTCCTCACCAAAAAAGGTTTACAGATGGCAAATAAGCATATGAAAAGATGCTCCATATGTCATCAGGAAAACGCAAACTAAAACAACAGTGAAATACTATAACTACCCTCCTATTAAAATGGCTAAAATTTAGAACACTTAACACCAAATGATGGTGAGAATGTGAAGCAATAGGAAGTCCTGTTCATTGCTGGTGGGAATGCAGAATGGTACAGCCTCTTTGGAAGACAGTTTGGTACTTTCTTACAAAACTAAACATATTGTTATGTTGCCATATGATCCAGCAATTATGCTCCTTTGCATATACCTAAAGGAATTGAAAACACGTGTACACAAAAACCTGCATACATATGTTTATAGCATCTTCATTCATAATTACCAAAACTTGCATGCAACCCAGATGTCTTTCAGGAGATGAATGAATAAATACGTTGCAGTATATCCAGCCAATGGAGTATTTATTCAGCGACAAAAAGAAATGAGCTATCAAGTCATGAAAAGACATGGAGGAAACCTAAATGCATATTACTAAGTAAAAGGTGCCAATCTGAGAAGGCTACATACTTTATAATTCCAAGTATTATGACACCCTGGAAAGACAACACTATGGAGACAGTAAAAAGCTCAGTGGTTGCCAGGGTTTGGGGGGATGTAAGGGATGAATTGTCAAAACAAAGGGGATTTTTAGGGCAGTGAAAATACTGTTATGATACTACAATGATGGATACATGTCATTATACATTTGTCCAAATCCATAAAATGTGCAACACTAAAAGTGAAGCCTAATGTAAACTATGAACTTTGGGCGATTATGATATGTCAATATACGTTAATCAACTATAACAAATGTACCATTCTGGTGAGTGATGTTGATAATGAAAGAGACTATCCGTGTGTGGCTGCAGGGAGTACATGGGAAATCTCTGTACCTTTTGCTCAATTTTGCTATAAACCTAAAACTGCCCTTTATAAAAAATGTGTACATAAAGTAAAAAAAGTAAATTCATGGTTGAGCTGAGGCTAAAAACAACAAAGAAATGTGAATCTATGGGAGTAAAAGAGAACTAGAGATGGCATTTGCCCAGGACTATCTGCCCATCACTGTGGAAAGAAACAAGAGGCAAAGTGTGGGGTCTGTGTATAATGAGGTATCAGTTAGGAGATACCTCTGCTTAAAACCAAGATCTGCAAAGAGTGATACCCTCACTGAGTCACTAGGAAAAACCTCGCCACACAACATGAGATTATGACCATATGTGTGTGATTTGTCTTTGGATCTGGATAGGGAAAGAATACATTTCCCTGGAGATTTCCTAATCCTAAACCTGAGCTCTCCCTATATGACCATAAAATTCCAAGCCAACAATTTTAAAAAGATCAGATATGTAAAGGTCACAGTTATAGAACTTATCAAAAATAGAATAGAAAATAACTGTGTTTGATATACAAGTACTTCAAGAAACAGTAAATGGAAATGAAAATAAGAGGACAGGAAAAAAAAGACTATTAAAACTGGCTAATCAGATTTGAAAAGAAACCCAATTCTGGAAATGTAAATATTAATAATTAGTTTCAGGTGTTCATCATTGCTATTCAACATTCATAGACCTAAATAAGTGATCACCCTAATAATAAGTCCAGCAACCATCTGACACCTTACCACACTACCACAATATTATTGACTATATTCTCTATGCTGTACATTACATCCTCATAACTTATTTGTTTTATACCTGGAAATTTGAACCTCTTATTCCCTTTCACCTTTTTCTTCCCCCTTTTTAATTTTTCAATTACAGTTGATAGTCAATATTATTTTATATTAATTTCAGGTGTACAGCATAGTGGTTAGACATTTACACAATTTAAGAAGTAATCCCCGACTAGTCTACAACCCACCTTGTACTATACACAGTTATTACTAAATTATTGACTATATTCCCTATACTTTACTTTACATCCCTATGACTATATTGTAACTACCACTTTGTACTTTTTAATCCCTTCACCTTTTTCACTCTGCTCCCCAACTCCCTCCCATCTATCACCAAAATAAATCTAGTACCCATCTGACACCATACATAGTTATTAAAACATTATTGACTATATTCCTTATGCTATACCCTACATCCCCACGACTACTTTATAACTACTAATTTGTACTTCTAATTTGTACTTCCCCCTTTTCACCCAATCCTCCCAATGCCCCTCCCATCTGGCAATTATCAAAATATTCACTGTATCTATGAGTTTGTTTCTGTTTTGTTTGTTTATTTTGTTCTTTAGAGTCCAAATATAAGCAAAACCACATTGCATCTGTCTTTCTCTGTCTGACACTCTACTCAGCACAGTACCTTCCAGGTCCATCCATGCCGCGACAGAGGGCAAGAGCCCATTCCCATCCATTGCTGAGCAATATTCCATTGTGTATATGCACCACCTCCTCTTTATCCATTCATCCATCGATGGACATCCAGGCTGGCTCCACATCTTGGCCGTTGTAAACAATGCTGAAATGAACACCTGGATGCACACATCCCTCGGAGTAGCATTTTGGGTTTCTTCAGATAAATACCAGGAAGTGGGATTACTGGGTCCTTCTTTGTCTCTTGTTACAGCCTTTGTTTTAAAGACTATTTTGTCTGGTGTAAGTATTGCTAGCCCAGATTTTTATTTCATTTTGTTTCCATTTTCATGAAATATCTTTTTCCATCCCTTTATTTTCAGTCTTTGTGTGTCTTTGAATATGAAGTTGGTCTCCTGTAGGCAGCTTGCGTAAGGGTCTTGTTTTCACATCCATTCAGCCACCCTATATTTTGATTGGATTATTTAATCCACTTACATTGAAAGTAATTGTTGATAGATAAGTAATTATGGCCATCTTATTATTCATATCTTTGATCTTCATTTGTTTGTTTTCTCTTTTCTTCTGCTTAAAGTAGTCCCTCCAATATTTCTTGTAATACTGGTTCAGTGATAATGAACTCCTTTAGCTTTTTCTTGCCTGGGAAGCTCTTTATCTGTCCTTCAATACTAAATGATAGGTTTGCTAGGTAGAGTAATCTTGGTTGTAGGTCTTTGGTATTCATCACTTTGAATATTTTATACCAATCCATCTGGCCTGTAAAGTTTCTGTTGGGAAATCAGCTGACAGTCTTATGGGAGATCCCTTAGGTAACTAACTGCTTTTCTCCTGCTGTTTTTAGGGTCCTTCCTTTGTCATTAATCTTTGACATTTTAATTATGATGTGTTGTGGTGTGGGACTCTCCGGGTTCATTAAAATTTTAATATAGGCACTATCCAAATATTGAACAAACCTATTCATATAATAAAACCAACTTGAACTTAATATATCACCTTAGTAATACATTAGTAAGGCTTAATTTGCTAATACACCATTCAGGATTAATTATTTAGTCAGGAGAGAGATTCAGGCCATAATTTCCTTTTTTTGTATTCTCTGAATTTGGCATCAAGTTCATACCATTTTCCTTAAAGAAGTTGGGTAATGTTCCCATTTCTATACTTTCTGAAAATGTATATGTATATAAGATCAAAATTATATGTTTCTTGCACATTTGGTAGGACTCATAAAACTTTCTGAGCCTAGAGTTTTCTTTATGGGATATTTTGATCTAGTTATTTGATTTCTATTATTTCTATATGACCATACAAATGTTGCATTTCTTTTATGTAACTATATAGATTTCTATTTTGATTGATAATTTATATTTTTCTAGATATTTGCCTAATTTACATGTATTTCAAAAACTTTTGCCATTGGTTGTTTAGAATTTTAAAATACCTGCTGCATATTTTATTTGTTCATTTATTCATTCATAATATTTTTAAGTTGTGTCCTTTATCTTTTGATTAGAGTTTATCAATTATATTAATCATTCCAATTTTGTCTTTGTTATGCCTTTTATTGTTTTTTTCTTTATAATTATGTCTGTTCTTACCTTTGTTATATACTTCCTTTTACTTAGAGTTCATTGAGTTTATTCTTTTTTTATAATTTCTTAAATTAGATGTTTATGTCATTAATTTTCAACCTTCCTTCATTTTAATAAGCATTTAGCACCACAAATTTATAATTCTCAGGTCAAGATTGCTGAGTAGATAAATGCTGTGTTTGCCTCCTCTCATGACCACATCAAAATTACAACTAAACTACGGAACAACCATCACCTGAAGAATCGCCTGAAGTTCAGCTGAACTGAAGTCCTACAACTAAGGACATACAGAAGAAGCCACCTCAAGACTGATAGGAGGGGCAGAGATGCAGAACAGGCTGGTACCAACCCCATGTGACCATTAAAAATTGGGAGGGATACCTCAGCTGCAGAGGTTGCCCCCGGAGGAGAGGTCCTAGCCACACAACGGGTCCGCCAGTCCAGAGTTCCATTGCTGGGGAGAGAAGTCCCCATAACTTCTGGCTGTGAAAACCAGAGGAGATTGTGGTTGAATGAGATGGAGAATGGCTAGAGTCCTAGGTGTTCCACTTAAAGGGCCTGTGCACAGACATACTCACTGACACTCTCACTCTGACCTCCCGTGCTGGGGCAGCAACTTGAAAGGCACCAGGGACATACAAGGAGGAACTGAGTTTTCTGGCTTCAGGGCAAGGGCTGAAGGGCAGCTTTCTCTCAGACAGAAGTGCTGGCAGAAGCCATTGTTTCTTCATTGAGCCCTACCCCCTCCTAGCATGTAGACAGAGGCGGTGCCATATCTGAGTCTTCATCAACCTAGCTAATATCATTCATTCAGCCACGCTGGTGATTCTCTGAGACCCTGCCCTACACAACTTTCAGGCACACACAAGCCACTTCTAGTGGCTTTCCCATACAAACAGCCAGTCTTGCTCATGTTGTGGCCTTTCCTAAAATATATGAAAGGTTCACAAAATCCAAAGAAGCAGCATCTGGATTCAGCATGTCCCGTACCTCTTGCTGAGTAGTCCCAAGCCTGGCACTAGTGGCAGCCAGCATCAGTTTGTGGCTTGGCATCTTGAGGCACTTCCAAGCACAGCACGGGTGGTGGCCATCTGCAGATTGTTTTGTGTTTCATGCCAGGTGTCTTCAGGCAGAGTACAGGCTGTGCCTGATCTTGGCCTGCCTTCCCAGGAGGCCCTAGGGCTGGCATTCCTGGTGGCCAGCTTCAGACCTAGCCAGAGCACCACCAGGCCAACTCCAAAAACAACACACCCAACGGGCAGACTAGACAGGCACCAGAGCCCTGCTAAAGTGAATCCTGGTCCATCAGGTCAGCCCCTGCACAACAGCTCCTCCACTGTAGTCAAGGCCAGTCCTCAAAACCAATCAGCTCGGGGGGGGGGGGGGTATCAATCCCCCCCACTGATGTGCAAACAGCAACCCAGTCTCAACTACAACAGGAGGGCACACATAACTCACACAAGGAAGACACCTGGAGCACCCAGCTCTGGTGACCAAAGCGACTGTACCACTGAGCCCCACAGCACACCTACTACATAAGGCCACTCTGCTAAGACCAGGAGGCATAGCAGCCCTACCTGATACATAGAACCAAACACAGGGAGACAGTCAAAATGGGGAGACAAAGACACATGTCCCAAATGAAAGATCAGAACAAAGCTCCAGAAAAAGAACTAAATAAAATGGAGACAAGCAATCTACCAGACACAGAGTTCAAAAGATTGTTTATAAGGATGCTTAATGATCTCAGGGAGAACTTCAACAGAGACATAGGAAACATAGAAATGGAGATAGAAAACAAAAAAGAAGAAGCAGAGGTACAAATCAGCAATTTGGAAGATAAGGTAGCAGAAGACACCCTATCAGAACAGCAAAAAGAAAAAAACGTGGGAAAAGTTATTCGCTTACATTAAATTGACAATGGATTAGGATGCAGAATACATAAGGTATACCTACAATTAGAAAAAGCCAGGAAATAATAAGTAGAAAAAATGATCAAAAGATATAAATAAGTCTTAAATAGCCTTAATCTGGAAATATCTCAAATGTCAATGGAGAATAGATAAATAAATTATGGTATAAACATGTTGTAGAGAAATAATAATAATAATAATAATAATAATGAACCGCACAGCTTTGGGTATAATATGTAAAATTTTCCAAAAATGATGTTAAATAAAAAACTGAAAGTTATAGAAGAATATACATAGCATTTATTTTATTTAACAAACATTTTTAAGCATATAATTACTAGTGTTGGATCAGGTATGTTACAATTATTAATTTACTTAATATTCTAAACAATTCAATAATGTAACTGCTATTATTACCTTCAGTTTACTGATGCAGAAACTGAGACATCGGAAAGGTTAAGTTTTCATGTTAAGTAACCGCCTGAGGTCACACATCTAGTAATCGGGAGTGGTCAGATATGAATCTAGGCAATCTGGCTCCAGGATTCAGAATATGATTCCATTTATATAAAATTCAAAAGCAGGCACAGCTAAACAACATATTGTTTAGAAGTATATATGGCAAAACTGTTTTAACATGTAAAAAAAAAAAAGAGTAACACAAAATTCACAATTACCTGTGGCAGTGGAAGGAAGGGAGTGCAACCTGGAAAGGAAACACAGAACAGTTAAAGAAATTGGCAACATTATCTTTTCTGTATTCCTCTCCCCCCGCCCCAGTTTTATTGAGATATAATTGACATACAGCCACATATTAGTTTAAGATGTACAACACAATAACTTGACTCACATATATTGTGAAATTATTACCACAATAAGTGTAGTTAACATCATATATATACACACACACAAAAGGAAAGGAAAATGTTTTTATTGCTTTGTGATGAGAACTCTTAGCAATGTATTCTTTCTTAAGAACATCTGGGAGGTATGTATATGGATGTTAATTTTATTAGTTAATATTGTTGTTCTTTTAAGTGTACAGATCCATTATATACAGTCTTTCCTGGTATGCTTATTTCTCAATTTTTAAAAACAGAGAGTCCCTGCCGTGGAAGAGAAACCTGCACTTCCAGAAGTTTTCTATGAGCCAAGCATCTGCCAGAGAAGGGAAGTGGGCTAAATTGCCTTAAAAGGAACCTACCCAACAGGACAGCCACTCAGGGTGAGGGAATCCCAACAAAAAGAGAGTGTGTGGGTAGGATCTAAGAAACTAGGGCCTGCCTAAAAGAGCACAGTGTAATTGAGGGTGTTGGTCAGTGGAAATGGGGAGAGGTGTCCAGAGAGCTCACAAAAGCAGCCTGAGAGAGAAGAGTCAGCATATGAACATCTGCCAGATAATAACTGAACCCTGAAAGTAGGAGCTTGAAGTAGTAGAGGATGAAGGGATGAAAAGGTCAAAGAACCAAGTAGAAGAGTGAAGAATGAAGGGTCAGGAGAGAAGCTTTGAACTGGATAAGATTAAATTCTTGATATTACACTGAAGTGGACTTTTGATGTCTACAAATGAGCCTTTTTGTTAATTCATGAGAGTGACAGGAAACAGTTAAGGGGAATCTGCCTGAGATAGTATCTAAAATGGAAGATTTTACAGAGCTTGTCTGAAGCCCAGTGGGAAGAGTAAGTAGTTTCCTGTTCGCATTTTACCAAGTTCAATAAACTAACAAATTGAGGTTATACATAAGTCTCTATTCCCTTACCTTTTTAAAACAATAACGTCACTGAGTTATGATTCAAGTACTTTAACATTAAACCTTTTAAAGTTTATAATTCAGTGGTTTTTAGTATATTTACAAGGTTGTAAAGCCATCATCACTACCTAATTCTGGAACATTTTATCACCTCCAAAAAGGACACTGTATGTATCATCCTCTTTCTCCCCTGCCCATTAGGCAATACCTAATGTAGTTCCTGTCTCTATGGATTTGTCTTTTCTGGACATCTCATATAAATGGAATCATGCAATATGTGGTCTTTTGTGTCTGGCTTCTTTTATTTAGTATGGTGTTTTCAAGGTTCATCCATGTTGTAGAATATATATCATGTTCCATACTTTCTATGCCTATATAGTATTCCAATGTATGACAGTTTGTTTATCCATTCATCAGTAGACACTTCAGTTTATGCCTTTTGACTGTTGTGAACAATGCTGCTATGAACATTCATGTACAAGGTTTTGTGTGAGCATACGCTTTCAATTCTCTTAGGTATATACCTGAGAGCAGAATTGCTCGAGCATATGGTAAGCTCTGTGTTTAATATTTTGAGGAATAAACTGTTTTCCATGTGAACGCATGATTTTACAACCTCATCAGCAGTATATAAAAATTTCAATTCTCCTTCTCCTCACTAACATTTATTGCCCATCTTTCAGTTAGCCATTATAATAGGAGTAAAATGATATCTCACTGTGGTTTTGATTTGCATTTCCTTAATGTCTAATAATGTTGAATATCTTCTCATTAGCCATTTGTATATCTTCTTTGGGGAAATGTCTTTTTAGATCCTTTACCCATTTTTAATTGGGTTATTTGTCATTTTATTGTTGAATTGGAAGAGTTTTTTATATATTCTAGATACACATCCCTTATTACATATGTGATTTGCACATACAGAGGGTGCCAAAAAAAAGTATACACATTTTAAGAAAGGAAAAAAAAAACCCTGTTAAAATTGTAATACTCAATATATACCAATAACAAAAGATGAACAAAAGTCATGTGTGTATATATATATATATATATATATATATATATATTTTTTTTTTTTTTTTTTTTTTTTTTTTTTTTTTTTGACACCCCTGGTATTTTCTCCCATTCTGTGGATTGTATTTTCACTTTTTTTTTTCTCTCCTTCCGCCACATGGAGTTTTTGTTGTACAGAAGTTTAAAATGATTTTGTAGCTGAATTTATCAATCTTTTTTCACATGAGTTTTGACAAATCATCTTCCTCTTTTTACTTAATTTTTCTCTAAGCCTTTTTTTCCTAAACTTCAAATTTTAAAGAGTTGAAATGATTGGCTGTTATTTTTCTTGATCTAATTATAAAAACTACTGCATATAATTCTTCAAAAACTTAGTTATATATCTTGCCTAGAATCGTGCCATGTCCATGAGTCCAGTGAATAAATATTGAATAACACTTTCAAATTTATACTCAAACTTTACACTCTTATTAAACGTTGTCAAATAATTCTTTTTAAAAATTTGAACCTTAAAATCAAATTTGGTTTGGCACATCCCACTAGTGAATAATGCCAATGCAAAATAAAGTTTTAAGTATAAAAAATTCTGTATAACTCTTACCATTTTACCAAGAAGGTTCAAAGGCTTTTGTTTTGTTTTATTTTTTTAAAAAATCATTGGTAGAACAGTAGTTGCTTCTTGAGGGGTTGAGAGGTAACCACAGACATTTGAGCCTTTGTATTTGGAAAGAATACTTTTGTTCAGTCCAAAAGCCCTAAAAGTTCCCAGGCACCAGTAAAAGGGGTGTTTCCCAATTCTGAGTGACACCTGAATACATGTCATTCCCAACAAATGGAGAGTTTCAATGTGTTCAGGCAGGAGATTAAATAGAGGGCCTTTTCAGAAGAGAACAAAAGTGCCTTCAATTTGGAGTTCAATTAATTTCACCTGTTACCAGAACTCTAACATTCTTTCTTGTTTTCTGTTCCGAGCCATATCTGCAACAATTATGATAATAAGTAAAGTCAGTTATTGTTCTGTACATTGTTCTGTATTCTTGTTCATATATCCAGACTGCTGGAATTACTCTTACAAATATACATAGTTTGAATTTTGAGCAGGCTAGGAAGTTAGTGGCATTATTCTCAGAGAGTTGCATTTAAAATTAAATAAGTAAAGTAAAAGCATATAGTTATACAAAAACTTATTTTTCACGGCAATGAGACTTACAAATGGATTGCAGAATGGAGATTCAAGAAGACAGCGTAGATACACACTGTGACTGCTTTTTTCCATAAACACATTAAAATTACAACTAAATTATAGAACAATCAACCTGTGGAATCATCTGACGTCTAGCTGAACAGGAGTTTTATAACTAAGGATATAAAGAAGCCACGTTGAGACTGGTAGAAGGGGTGATGTGAAACAGGCTAGCTCCAAACCTCTGTTGGCAGTTGAGAACCAGGAGGGATATCTTGCCTGCAGAGGTTCCCCTCAGAGAAGCGAGAGACCCCAGCTGCAAACCAGTCTCCCCAGTTTGGAGTAGTGATGCTGGAAGAGAAGCACCCACAACATCTGGCTGTGAGAAACAGTGGCAATTCTGACCATCTGGGCTGGGACAGAAGGCTGCGGGAAACCCAGACATCATCTTAAACGGCCCACGTATAGACTCTCTCACTCGCAGGCACTCACCTTAGACTCTGACAGAGGGGCGGTAAATTGGTTGGAGACCTATGAGGGAAGACTGAGGTGTGTAGCTTCAAAGCGAGGGCTAGAGGACAGTCACCATTATTCCTGTGTGGGGTCCTGTTTCTGTGTAGTCAGCAGGCAGGCAACATCTTTCCTGTGTTGAGCCCTCCCCCATAGGCCAAATCTGAATCTGATTGGTCTGGTGAGCTCTGCTTGTCCCACCCTCCTGACTCACTGGGACCCAGCCCCACCCAACTCACCCAACACCAGAGGAACTTTCTCTGAGAGCAGCCAGCCCCTCCTACATTTTACTCTTCCTTGGAAAACTATTAGAATCCATGGACACCTGGTGGGTGATGGCTGGCCTCTGTGTGCTCTGAGACTTTTGCTGAATAGTTCCAGGCTCAGCACCAGCACCAAACCAGAGTCTACATTAACCTGTTGACCACAATTCTTCCCATTCTAGTGACTCCCTGAGACCCCGCTTCATCCAACTTGCGTACCACACGAGGCTTTATCAGTAGCTGAACCTGAAGGGAGCTGGCAGGTGGCAGCAGGCCTCGGGGTATCCTGCCATTTTGAGGAGATACCCCAGGCCCTGTACTGGTGGCAGACATCCTCAGTTTGCAGTGAGGCCTCTCCCACACACCTCCAGGGTTAGCACAGGCAGTGACCAACTGTGGATCGCTTTGTAGTCCCCAGCCAGTCACAGGGAGTGGGTAACCTGGGCCTGCACCAGAGCCCTCGCAAGAGGCCCCAGAACCAACATACTTGGAGGTTGGCTCAGACCACAGCAGAGCTCAATTAGCCCTACAAGCATCACAACCTACAAGCAGAGCCCAATCAGCCCTACAAGCGGCACACCAAAGTAGTCTCAATAGGCACCAGAGCCTGCTGGGGCAAATCCCCCTAAATAGGGTAAGCCCCCGCACAGCAGCCTGTAAGCTGTGGACATGGCCAAACTCCACAGTCAATCAGCCTGAAGGTCAATCCCACCCACTGAGGTGCCAACAGCAATCAAGGCTCAACTATAATAGGAGGGCACACACAATCCACAGAAGGGTCACTCTTGGAGCATCCAGAGTAGGTGACCACGGAGATTGTGCGAGGGTCTCACAGGGAACCCACTACAAAAGGCCACTGTACTAAGATCACGAGGCATGTGGCTTATAACTTAAAAGTGAGAAAATTCAAACCTGAGCAAAAGCTAAGCAAGGATACTTGCATGTCTACGATTTGCTTTTCCATGCATATGCTTCTTGTTTTTAAAAGCAACATAGGTAAAGAAAGATGGGACCCGGAAAAGAGAGGAGGAAATTTATTTAGCTTATTCCACCCTATTATTGTATTGAAGGAATATTCCAGTTGTCTTTGTAGGAAAGCAATTTCCCCCACCCACATAGAAAACTTTGGTTATTTTTCAATCACGGCTAAATGCCAATTTTTCCGCATTACTTGGAAGACATTTCAAAGTTTCCTTTTTAAAAAATCACTGTGTAAATGCATAATGATAAGAATTGTAAGATCTTTGTGGCTCCCCCCACCCTTGATGATGAATTCCTCGCTAAGCAAAGCTTTATCTGCACAACTGCACAACACACGCCCTGCACAGACCCTGCCATACTAAGTGCTGTAAATGAGGATAGATAACAACATTTTTTGTTCTCAGTACATTGGAATGTTGATTTTTCCGAATTCCTCATGCAGCATAATAAAAGGACTTTAAATTTCATATAAAATCCACTTTGAGTACTCCTCTCAGAGCTGTCAGCCCAGAACACAACTGATAAAGTGATTCCACTGGGCTAAGGTGGGGCCTATTAAAACATTACATCATTCTGTATACACTGAACCATGGAAGGATCTCATACAGTACCTCCATGAATAGCTTGTCCAATGAACATTTCAATGACTCAAGCAGTAATGATTCTACCCTTGCTTGAGAAAATATTTTGTAAGCTACTCATTTTGCTCTTAGGAAATTTAGACATATTGAGTCTTTGAGCTACACAAAACATTTGAGATCACCAAGTCCAGCCTTCACAGTTTTGAGAGTTATCCAAGATCTACAAGGTGGAAGAATTGGAACTAAAATCCTGGTCGCCTGTTCTTTTCATTACCCAACACTGATTCCTAATTGTTTAAGGTAAAAACAAGTGATTTTATTTTAAGAACACTCTTCTGTTCCCTATGTAGTACAATTAAGGATGTATTTCCTAATCTATTTTTCTCATGCCAGGAAGTTCTTCAATTTTATATTTATGTTTTTGACATTATAGTATCTATTCAGCTTTTCAAAATATGTAAACAAAACATTTAGAGTTTCTCCCAGAGAAATTGTCATTTGATAAACTACATTTAAGATTTTAAAAATACTAAAACTAAGTGAAGTTAGTGGCACTCATTGAGTTAGTTACTCATTTTGGGAATGTAGCTTAAAACGCATATTTTAAAGTAAGACTTAGGCATAAAACATATAGACACTAAGAAATATCTACATGTTTTTAAAATATCACAGGAAACTGTTTCATTGTGCAGCAAACTAGCAACCCCATCTTTTCCCAATGACTATACTGATAATATAATATAATCTGAAATTACAATTTCATTCCTCTTAAGCATTTTGTGCAGCCTTAGCCATTAACTGAGTTACTATATTATTTCTTAAGATTGTTTACGTAGAGTCCAAGATTTTTTCCATATGACTTTCATGACATAAAATTTGCCCTTAATTGCTCTGAAATGACTCTCTTTCACTTGGAATTCTCTAGAATGCTTCACTTATGAACAGCATCTGACTACTTAACCCAAGAGACAAAATCTAATTGGATGAAGCTTCCAGGGATTTGTCTTCTTTGTACGTAGCCATTATTAGACAAGTCCTCCTCTTGGCATAGCATCAAGACCCAGACTATCTCATCCCCCTGCAACCTAGAGTGACCACTAAATGTTTTGGAAGCAGACTACACCTGGGTTTAAATGCTGACTCTGCCACTTAATAGCTGTGTCACCTTGGGAAAATTAAGGACTCTTGTAGTGCCACAGTTCGCTCATATGTTAATAAAACAATAATTCCTATTTTTCAAGGCTGTTGTAAAGCTTGTGTCAAGTTATATGTATAAACAGCCTCCAAAGAGTGTGTAAAATGCAGTATTCATATTATTACCCTTCAGACAGTCACTTTTGTCTTCTAATTCTTCAGGTACTTACAGATCCTCATATTTCAAATGACCAAAATTAATGCTGATCGTTAGGTAGTCATACTCTCTCAGCATTACTTTCTGTGCTAATTCATCTTACTTTGTAACTTCCTTTTTATTAAGGTATGTAACCCTTAATTATCACATTGCTGCCATGTGCTCATTATGGTAAGATCTTTCCAGTCTGGGCTTTCTCTCTTGGCAAGACCAAATCCTTAATTATGTACTTTTCCCTTAGCCACATAGCCAGGGATGGCAGGGCTCCTTAAGATTAATTAAAACTGCTACCATTCCTGCTGCAAAGCTGCCTCTATTTTAGACTGCTGAATCAAGGGTTAAGAGTTTTATCACAGAACAAATCAACGAAAAATCTGGAAGTGGAAGCCAACAAGCTAGATTACCAGCTCTTTGTGACACTGAAAGAAGACTTCCATTGACCGATTTCCTCTTCTGTGGGGTTTTAACAATACCTTAGTGAGAATCTGCCTAGAGACAGGAGCGCTTTCCTGTACTGCGATACGGTGCATCCGCACACTCACAGACAATTCCCCATTGACTTGAACTGTAAAAAGGGAAGGCGGGCACATTACTTAAGAAGGGCAAGTCAACGTAATTAACAATTGCACTTACTCCTCGTTTTCCTACAGCAATAGCTCTTTGTATTCCTTAACCATTGGATATTTATGGTGCAGGCTTCCTGCTTAGAAATAACTAGCTAATATTAACCAATTTAATTTAGCTTTATTAGATAACTGAATTTTGTCTATTTTTTTCCAGATCATTACTGTAATACGTAATCTGGCTCAAATTTCAATACATTTCTCCTTGGCACATAAATGGAAATATCTCCATATTCTTCAGTACACAGTGATTTAATTTTTTGTATCTTCATGGGAGTTGAAAGGAAGAGAAAATATATCCTTTTATTAATTAATGATTTTGTGTTTTACTTTGATAATACAGTTTTGTGCCAAAACCCAGAATGAATTATCTCTCATAAACTAACCTTTGAAATTATGAATTTAATGTTGTAATAGTTGAATGTCATTCATCAGAGTGATAGAGATCTAAGGAAAATTCTCAAAACTAGCAAGTGGGTGCCAAAACAGGGTGCCAAAAAATGATACACATGACTTGTATTCATCTTTTGTTATCAATATATATTGAGTATTACAATTTTAATACAGTTTTTTTCCTTTCTTAAAATGTGTATACATTTTTTTGGCACCCTCTGTATATATGAAACTATTGGTGTGTATGTGGTGTATGTGTGTGTGTAAATACCATGTTGAGTTAAATTTTGAATTAAAGCAAATTTAATCCTATGATATAAACTGCTTATGAAGATATTTCCCCTGTGAGTGTTTACATACCATTTTCTTGGCATTTTGAATTATGATTCTTCAATAATTGAAAATACTTTCCCTCGCAGTATATAAGCTCAGTTGTTGTTAAGTATGTATTTTAAAAGTGGAGGAGACAAACAGAATAAGCCATAAATTGTACTATTTAACCATCATTATTATCTCAAATCTTCAAGTTGATGAGCACCTTTGCTTTATAAAATCCGTCACTTTAGTGTGTTTATCTTCAGTTGTGGACTAAAAAGAATTCAATCTAAAAATAATACAGTTCATGCTTAGCAATTTGAAGGTTCTGATTTGCATATCTGATTTGCATATCCTAATATACAATCAATTTCAGTTAATAATATTGGTATATATTTTTAATAACCAACCTGTAGAATTCCTGGAACCGTTTATCCTTTGTGATGAAATTCAACATGGATTATACCATAAACATTTCTATTCATTATTTATAAATATTGTGGGTGAGAAAAAAGGATAAAGTTGAAATAGAGTTCTTTACAGGTCGTTTGTTCTCATTTAATGCTAGCCAACTGAAAACATTACACAACAGCATGGTTTTCTAGCTAGTAAACCAGGTTCAAAAACGTTTCCCAGTTTCATACAAATACATGTATTCAGAAAAGGAAATTGCTGTGTCAGGTGTTGATATGTGCCAGGCAGATTGTTTCCTGTTTTGGAAATCACTGTACTCAGTTAATCAGAACTGAGATGGTTCTATTCATCCTCTACAAGGGGAATTGGCCAGCTCAGTGAGAATGACTTCCAACTATTTCAATGGAATTGAAGCCCAGGTTATAAGACTCACTAGATACCTAAATATAAAGCATTTGGGCTCTTTTCCTATAAATTAAAAGTGTTTATTTCTACATGCTGAGATTTTTAAAAAATTCTTTCATACTTTGCATCTTTATACCAACAGAATTTTGGACTTTGAATTTAATTTTCCATTTATGTTATCAATCTTATGAAATCCCTCTAGTAAGATGAGACGTAATTTTACAGTTACAGGAAATTCTTGGCTACATACGTTAGTAGAGGCACAATGTTTTGGAAACCACATTTTAGCCAGTAACGCCATTTTTCCCAATCATATTCTCTATATAACTGGCTATTAATAAGCAAACTAATTGACTAAATTTTATACTATTCTCAACTTTTACTATTAATTGCTTTGTACAACTAACACTCGAACCTCTCTTCCTTTGGTAAATGTACCATACTCTTTTTTTATAGAACTTTTCCCCTGACCACCTGTTTTGAGTAGGAGGTGCCAATGGTATTACCCAATCACCTGTAGCTGCAGTGATTGGACCAAGACAGGCTAATAGCAGGCATTCCCCAAGATTTTTCTAATTTAAGCAAGAAGGGGAAGGATGAACCCTTGGGCTGATCTGTTGTGAGGAGTGGCTTTGACTACAGTGGAGGAGCAGGATTCACTTTATCAGGGCTTTGGGTCCTTCCCCGTCTGCCTTTTGGGTGTGTCATCCTTGGTGATAGCTGGGTGATGCCCTGTCTCATTCTGAAACAGGCCATGGGGCATGCCAGCTCCGGGGCCTCCTGGGAGGGTCCCCGCCACAGGCCAAGTTCAGCCACAGCCTGTGCCCTGCCTGAGGACACCTGGCATGAGCCACAAAGCAATATGCAGATGGCCACCACCCATACTATGCTTGGGGGTGCCTGGAATGGCCAAGGCACGAACCAAGGCTGGCTGCCACTAGGGCCAGCCTTGTGGCTGCTCAGCAAGAGGTACAGGACACACCAAACCAGATAGTGCTTGTTTAGGTTTTGTGAACCTTTGAGAGATTTTTGGAAAGTCTGCAAAATGAGAAAGACAGATCGTTTGTATGGAAAAGCCACTGGAAGCAGCTAAACCGAAAATTGGATTGGACAGGGTCTCAGGGAATCTTTAGGGCAGGGCAGACGAAAGGTGTTAGCCAGGTTGATGGAGATTCAGATATGGTGTCTGCCTGTGTCTACACACCAGAAGTGGGGAAGGCTCAACAAAGAAACAATGGATTCTGCCAGGACTCCTGTCTAGGAGAAAGCTGCCCCTCCAGCTCTCTCCCTGAAGGCAGACAACTTAGTTCCTCCCTGTATGTCCCTGGTGCCTTTTGAGCTGCTCTCCCAGCACTGGAGCTCAGAGCAAGTGAGTCTGTCAGTGAGTAAGTCCATGTACAGGTCCTTTAAGAGCAGGGCCTGGGAGTGTAACTGTCTGTCTCACTCAGCCACAATCTCTGCTGGTTTTCACAGCCAGAAATTACAGGGATTTCTCTTGCCAGCGCTGGAACCCTGGGCTAAAAAGCCTATGGTGGGGCTGGGACCCCTCACTCCTCTGGGGGTCCTCTGCAGCCGAGGTATCCCTCCTGATTTTTAACAGTCTCACATGGATGTGGGACCAGCCCATTTCATGTCTTTGCCCCTCATACCCATCTCGAGGTGGATTCTTCTTTATGTTCTTTGTTATAGGACTTTGGTTAGACTTCAGGCAATTCTAAATGATGTTGTTCTGTAGTTGTAATTTTGATGTGGTCATGAGAGGAGGCAAGCACAGCATTTACCTACTCTGTCATGTTGACCAGAAATCCCTCGCTGCCTTTTTTTGTTTAAGCCTCAGGACCACCTACTGAGCCAGGAAGTCAGGGAGGCTATTTGCAATGTTTTTTAAATGGAAAAAAGTCTGTGCACCTGTTGCACACTGTAGTGACAGCCTACCAGGGACAAAGCATGTAGGGAGTGTGCTCAACAGTTATTTCTCTCACATGAGGTATACATGCTTTGCTGTTTCAAGTATTCCTATGGAAAGCATGAGGCCTAACAACTGCCTCAATGACTTTTTCTGTGAGAGAATCTATCCTACCTTTCATTTTTAACAAGTAAGAGTAGCTGTTTTCCAAAGGCAGGAAAACTTTATAAAATAATTTATATAATGAGAGATTTTAAAAGGGAAAAATTGAGAGAAAAAGATAGAGAGAAAGTGATTTTTGAGCCATTTCCTTCATCATGGAAGGTTCTATGAAACACTTTTACTCTGGAGATTCCCATTTTAAAAAATTCAGTTTTAAATAAAATTTTTGGATATAATTATTAGGTTCACACCAAGTTATATTTTTCCATTAGGTCTTATAGAGACTCTACGTTTTTTTCTTTTTTTTGTGTATCAAAAATAAAACAAAAGAGTGATGTGTTCTTACATCACTGGAATATTACTCAGCAATGAAAGTGAACAAATTACAGGGACACACAAGAATAGATAAACCTTATAATCATAATGTTGAACAAAATATTTAAGATACAAAAGAAATCTATTAGTATACATCCATTTATACAAAGTTCAGCAAAAGGGACACATACATAGGTTGGTAAAATAAACTATAACAAAATCAAGGAAGTGATTATCATAAAATCACTATAATAGTTATGTCAAGGATAGAGGAAGGAAGACACACTCTAGAAGGCCTACATAAGTGGGCTTCTCAGTTAACAATGTTCTATTCCCCAATTTGTGTGTTGGTAACATTTGCATGTTTCTATAAACTTTCCTGAATGTGTTATATTTTGCAATAAAAATAGGCTAAAAATCACTGTCATAGTTAATTGAAATTGCCCACTACTTTGAAAATATCAAATCACTTAAAAACTGATACAACTGAGAGATTATTCACATCTGCATGAAATCTAGATGTGAGTATACAGATTTTTAGTATGCAAGGTATAGTGTTACCTTTTAGTGATGAGGGAAAATCCTTAACTTAAAAATGTTGGCAGTAGATTATCGTAGACATACTTAAACAGAAACAAAATCATTTCTTATTCCCTGGGGGTTTGAATAAACTAGATGGCATATTTTTATTCTATAAGTGGTTAGATGTTTTAAATATCTTTGTTGAGTTGCTGTCATTTTCTTCTAGATGTCATGTTAAATACAAGATTAATGTAAGTGTTCGTGGATTTAGGTGTTTGTTGATACTGATCAGTTGGAAGCATTTATTAAGGACAAGTTAGCACAGACATTCTCCTACTGTCACTAAATCCAAACTAGGTTCAAAATTTCAGTTGAAAATGCTTCAAATATTCAAAACAATCTCTTGTGCTATTGTAAGTTGGAAGGCTCTAGAGATTTTATTATTAGATACTTGTACAGCCAAAAGGATGATTCGTGCTCAATTATTCCTAGGACCTGAGGTTGTTGTTTATAACAAGGTGAACCTGGATGTATACCAGACCCACCATGATCTGGAGTAAGGGCAAGATGCAAGAGTAAAGTATTGGGCTTCCTCATTTTGTAACGACTACATTATGTTGGTGGATATTTAGGATATTTCCAATTTTAAATGAGAATTTATGGACATCATACCAGGACTATCACTGTAATCTATCATGCAGAACCCAGGGAAAAGTCAAATAATTATCAGCAAGAATGGAGGAACCAAGGCAACTCCGCAGCAGGAATCCTTTGACTTTCCTTCCAGAGCTCTATGATTAATATGTCTCTCAGTTCAAATTCTCTAGAGGATGTCAGGTTATTCCAGCTGGAGTCAGGAGCTGCACTTGATCCAATTAGGTTTGACAAGGGGCCAGGGTCACATAGATAAAAACATGGCTGTCAAGAACCAATACCTAAGGTGGAATACAGAGCCCATACCTGATTTGATTTTCTTTCTAGTACTTACACAGTGTCTTACCATCTCCACAGAAAGAGTTGTGACAAAGTAGCTCTCTGTAATAAGTTCTCCTCTCATTTTCCCCCTTTACTTCAATGTTTTACTGATGCTATGTGCTAAATTTAAAGTTTGTGACAGGCCCTAAAGTTCAAGTCCAGAGTGGGCCATCCTTGTGGAGCTGCAATGATGGAAGAGGAAGGATATTTGCATGAGACCTGAGTCACAGATCCCTGCTTTCAGTATCCAGTGCACTCACTCCTCCATGCTTTTTTCTAGCTCCAGACCTACATGTCCAACTGTTTACCAACATCTCCATCCAAATATCCAATGGCACTTCAAATCAGTATTTCCAATACTGAATTTATCTTCTCATAGACTTCTACTTGCTCTGGATTACCTCCATTAATAGCATCTCCAGCCAACTCCTTCCTCATCCTTGCTTTTGAGTCAGTGACCAACTCCTATCAGGTCTTCCTTTAAGGCCTCTCAAATTACTCCACTTTCCTTTAATCCACTGCTAATGCCCTAGTTTAGGCTACCATCTTCTCTAGTCTGAACAACTGCAATCTTCAACTTATCTGACTCATCTCCTGCCTTTGTTCTCCTTAGCTCCCTGCAACCAGTGACAGCAAACTCTTTTCTTGCAACTATTCTCTTTTCAGAGCAAGCCTGAAGTCTAGCACAGCTAAGCCCAGAATAACATTGTGCAGCCTGCAAGGCATGTCATAAATTTCCCTCTTCTTCCATCTTAGCCTCTCTATGTTCCTTCCTCATTACCCTTTCTCTCTGTTTCCCTGTAACGACCTAATTTTTTGCCTCTAGAGCAATAGTTCTGAACTTTGACTGCAAGTTGCAATCACCTGGAAACTGTAAAAAATCCTACCACCCATGTCACCCCAGGCCAATTAAATCAGAACATCTCTGGTGGGGCCCAGGGATCAACGTTTTGAAAGCTCCCCAGATGTTCCACTATGCAGCCAAGTTTGGGAGCCTCTGCAAGTCTTTGTATGTTTACTTCATCACCTTAATCCAATCCCCATCCCCACTTTGTTTATTCTTGTCCCTCTTCTCCAAGCTGCCTAGCTTCTGCTCATCCTACTTAACTGACGACCCACTTATACTGGGAAGCCTTTCTTGACCATAGAGAATAAGTTAATGTGGATAGATGTATAGTTTTTAACAATGAAACTCTCAAGACCTCAGAATTCATATCTATAAATTATCCTTTTGGACCATCTAATATCCATGTAATAAACACTTTTGAAGACAGCTGTGTTTGTCAGGCCAATAATGTACATTTATTAACTGGGTTAACTACCACTATCAGAGTTTGTGCTAGATGATTTGTCTACATTATATCATTTAACCCTTTCAACAATCTTTGGAAAGTGTTCAAATCCTGTTTTACTGCTGAGAAAACTGAAGCTCAGACAACTTAACAAATTATATATACTACATATATAGATACCAGAACAAAACATAAAAAAACACACCATACAATATAAAATATACCCGAGGTTCATTAAAAAAAAAAAATCAGAATATTATAAATGAAAAAGTTTTGAAATCCTTTAAACAAGAAACTTTTTCAAATGTATGTTTTGAAAATGTCAGCTGTTTATGGAAAAAGCTGCTCAGCAGCATAGCAGAAGAATAATAAATAACAATGTCGGAAATATCAACTACTGTAATGATTTTATGACATTCTGATAAGTGCATAAAGATTCAGATAAGAGAATGGCAAATTTGTTTATTTTGCTTTAAGTTGGAAAACAGTTCCTTTACCATTCTAATGTATACGGGGGGGGGGGGCATTTCAAAAGCACTAGTGAAGAACAAAAGCTTAAACAGGGTTTCTAGCAGTCTTAATGCCGTAAAGAGCTTTATATTTACTTCATGGTTGACAGACATTAAGATTTAAGAACCATAACATACACCACACCCTTTTTATTCACTATTCCTTTCTCTCTCCAATCCTTTCCTCCCCTCCCCATCCACTCTGACAATCTCTCTTTATTTTTCCAGCTTGCACTGTGTGTTTGCCGCCTGTGTAATTACCATAAATAATCAGCAAGATAGGACCTGTGTGGTACAAATACCACACCTTGGTTGTGTTGTGAGCAACCACTCTAAGTGGTGGCAACCTAAACATTTGCACACTTCTGGCCACAATGTTCCACATGTAAGTATTTCACAATAAGTTAAGTCTTTGAAACTCCAGTAGGTGAAATATCTGAATGATTCTCCATGGTTAATACCTGACCCCAAAGTTACCTTCCCCTACTCATTGAAGTGTTGATTGGCCAAAACACTTGACTCTGCATGCCTGGGACAGCTTTTGACTGCAACTCAGAATGATTCCTTCAAATTAAAAACAAAAGACACAAAACAATTGTTCTTCCCTCTTAAGAACCGAGCTGGGGAAAACAAAACTTTGTTCAGCTATATACCATGTAAAAGCAGCCATATGGTACCTGCTCCTGCCAAGGCTAACGTGGAACAATCTACATGACTTCAGGGATTACCAGATCCTGGAAAAGAAACAGTCTGGTACATTCTCGAGCCAGATAATATTAGTGTGAAAGAAAAAATAAATAAGTAACAGATATTCCCAGTAAACAGTAAGATAGGAAGGACAAGTCCCAATTGAGGGTTTCCTTGGCCCATCCTCTGTTTATACAGCCAGGCTCAATTCTCCAACAAATATTAACCTTCCCTCTCCTGTGCTCTGTTGACTACTCTGTGGGTCTTCCCAACTGCAAGACAATCATTTGTCCCTATTCTTCCCAAAGAAAGTGTGAGTTTCTTTAGCATGTAATAATGAATCCCCAGTTTTGGAAAGTTGCAAAACTCTGATTTCCAAATCACTGATACCACCCTGCTTCCACCCCATACACACACACACACACACACACACATCTGTGGGGCCCAAGGAGTGCAGAAAGAGAAAATCATACTATTAGATGGGACTGTATAAATCAGCCAGATCCCCTAACTTAAAAGGGAAGAAGTTGACGGTCATAAAGAGAATTTATTTGCTCAAATTCACACCAGCTACTGGCAAACTACAATAAGATTCAGATGTCATGAGTTCCAGTCAAGTATAGTTTCCTACACCTAATTATCTTAGTAAAATTAATTTTGTTTATAAAATTTCATAGTATCTTTTAAGATAGCTAGAGACACCTAGGTTATCACAAAACTAGGTATGGGATCACCGTAAAAAAAAAGAAAAAAGTTCAGTAATATAGGATATAACTGAAATTTTTACATCCTACATAATAGGATGTAACTGAAATTTTTTTAAATTCAATTTTGTACTGTGCTTCTTCACAAGATTCACTGATACCAGATTTTTTTCTTTCCTTTTTTTTTTTTGGTATCTGGGTTTTGGTGGCACAATCTACCCTTTGTAATCTGTTTCTTATCATAATTTTGCAATGCAATTTCAACTGTATTTCAAATGCATTTTACTTTGATTGGTCATAGTCATCTTTCCAGTATTGACTCACCATTGCACATTCCGTATTCAAACAAGATGGTATAACTTCTCCAGAGGAAGGACTGAGCAACTGAAGGAGGAGATCACCTGATTCCCTAAGATAGTTGCCTCTTTACTCTCTGTGTCTTAGGTAGCTCTCCTTCTTGACCCAGTAGGTGGCTTCTGCAAAAAACCTACTGGGTGAAATCCATTCTGATTACCTTTCTTAAGAGATCTTGTATCAGCTTTACTTCTCACTCATTTACCAAACATCAAATAAATCCCTTTTGCTGCTCTTCTTTAGGTGCTCCAATGACCAACTGATTTAGGTGTAAACTTCTTGAAATCAAGAAACACTTGTTCTTACTTGGCAGCACTTAATTCAATGACATATCCATGATGTACTATTAAGTGCTAACTTTGTAAGCACATGTGATGACTGCTTCCCCAGTGCAATTCCAGGGTACAATTCCAAGCTCTGCAGTATCTGGAGCACCCATCAGGCACCACAACATGTTAATTAGCCCTAACTCTGGCCAATCATGCTAGTTCTTCAATCCCAACCAGAGCTTTACAATTGAAAACTATATCTACCGTTTCTCCCCACTTCTAAATTTAGATGTAACTAAAAATATTGCATATCGATCATTCAGACTGCGAGCTCCTTGAGGGCAATGACTATGAAGTATTTAACTTTGACTTCCCAGTGATAAATAGCCTGACGTTTTATGGGTACTTAATAAATGTTGAATCAATCATGAATGAATAAATAAGTAATAAATGAATCAATGTGTTTCAAATCCCTTCATACAAAGATAATGCTATTGATACTGTGAATATACAAGGTCTGACAATTAAGTTCACGAACTTGTTGCAACAATGTTGCTAACCTTTTTTGGTATCAGAGGGATTTTTCATTATGAATTTATACCATCTGGAGAGTTAACCAAGTTTACTATTTGGAAGTGCTGAAAAGGCTGCGTGAAAAATCAGATGGCCTGAACTTTTCACCAACAATTCATGGCCCTTGCATCATGACAATGCACCAGCCCTCGCATCATGACAATGCACCAGCTCACATTGTCTGTGAGGGAGTTTTTAGCCAGTAAACAAATAACTGTATTGAAACACCCTCCTTACTCACCTGATCTGGCCCCCAATGACTTCTTTATTTACCTGAAGATAAAGGAAATATTGAAAGGAAGACATTTTGATGACATTCAGGACATCAACGGTAATATGACGAAAGCTTTGATGGCCATTCCAGAAAGAGTTCCAAAATTGCTTTGAAGGGTGGACTAGGCGCTGGCCTCGATGCATAGCTTCCTCAGGGGAGTACTCTGAAGGTGACTGTAGTGATATTCAGTGATGCATAGCTTCCCCAGGGGAGTACTCTGAAGGTGACCATAGTGATCATTCAGCAATGAGGTAGTAGCACTTTTTCTAGGATGAGTTTGTGAACTTAATTGTCAGAGGCCAATTTTGTGTGATAATTGTTTCCTTGCCATTTCCCTAACTGCTGCAGCTCTTCTTCCATCTCTGCCTCAAGACAAACCACCCTTTTTCTGCTATGGTCCAGAATTATAGGGAATTGTAGGGTTTGTAGAGATGTTTGTCCAATATATCAAAGGAATAAGGTACTAGTGGCATGCTCTAATAAATTATTGCATATTTACTGGGGACAATGATCAGAATTCTAGTTTGCAAGCAAAACTGACACTGTCCATTTAAAAAGCTATCTGGGGTCTGAACGTTGAAAGGAGCACACCATTTCAAAGTTGGGGAGGCTAGACTGGAACTCAGTGAGGCTAGGGATGGGAAGAAAGGTAAGGAGGAGGTGTAATACAAACTGGTGCTCAAACACACAGCTTGTAAATACAACCACAGAGGCATTTCATACCTTTCCCACCCCACCCCCATGCAAAGAGCTCTGGATTGTTGACAGTTGCTCAGCAACCACACTTCTTTTCACACACCCATCTCAGTCAATTGTAGAGCATTTGTGCTTTCTCACTTTTTCCCCTTTACCTTTTAGGACTGCCTTTGATATTCAGCATTAATCACATTTCAAATGTCAGCAAATGTACTACGGTATTTGTTCTGAAATCTGAATCCAACTCAAGATAGTTCATCTGCTGTGGAGAGTCCTTTGTTACTGACCCCCCAGACTGAGAAAACAGCGTTGTTGTTTTTTAAATTACAAATAATAGGTCATCTTTATTCCTTCAAAGTTATCAGTTATCTATATAACTAAACAGAATGAATATCAAAGATTAATTCTTACAGTATATGTGTGGATAGCAAACCAGCTTAAAATTAAGACAGAGTATTTTAAATGTATAAATCCTTCACTGCTCTGAGCTCTGCTTCTAGGAGTTTAACCTCAGGAAATATTCAGAAATGTAGTCACATTGATCCTTCATTATTTATAAAAACACCAAAACAACCTTAAAGTTATACACTAAAATTTGCTTAAGTAAAGGATGACACAAACACACTATGGACCACCTTCAACTAAAAATCAAACTGTAAGGGGATATTAACATTATTACTATTGCCATGAAAACATTTATCATATATTCTTTTAAAATTCATGCTATTTAGCTATTTTTATTAGGTATGTAAATATGTACATAAGAAAAGAATTGAAGGATAAAAATAAAATGTTAATGGTGGTTATTTTGGGGTGGTAAGATTATGATGAGCTTTGTTTTATAACATTTTAGTTTTTTTGGTACTTTCTTAGGTTTCTGATTAGAAAATATATTATTCTTTTAACTAAAAACATTCATAAAAACTAGAACACACAAAGGAAGAGATTACCTATTTGCTGGAATTTAGGAGGAGCAAAGTTTCTCTCCTGCCCTCAGCAATACCTTTGCAATAAGCTTACTGATGTCTGAAATCTTACATTTACAGAGACTCATTTCTTGGTCCTTACTCTCTCTTTTGCTAAAATGAAAATATACCTAAAAGGCAAAATATTAATTTTGCTAAGCATTTATGCCATAGGAAGCCAATGCTTTTTAAGCTATGTCTGGGAAATAAATTTATTGATCTTGACTTGAATACAAAATAAGTAAAACTGAAAGAATAGAAAAATATCTGAGTTCATCCCCTCCGTAAGGGAAGGTATTATTGCATGATACTTTATTTTCAGTCCTATATGTGTGTATTGGGACATGAGGTAAAATGTATTCTTTATGGAAGGACATAATCACAATAGTCACTGTATTAGCATGAACACACGGACTAGATTTTCTCCTGAAATGTGTTTTCGATTGTGGTGGAGATTATCTGTGAAAGGGCACTGGATGCTTCAAGTAGATGAAAAGGAATTCCCTAGGATTTAGGGACATAAAAAGGGCAGTGAGAGAATCGAAGGACATAGTTTATTCTGTGGCTCTCCTTAGCTCCCCTTGGCTGCCCTGGGGAACCTGAACTATGGCACAGAGCCCCATGCAGCAATTTAGTGGATGCAACTTAGCGGCTAGAATTTTTATAGTTACTAAAGTTTAGTACTATAGGATCAGTGTAACTCACTGAGCTCCTCAAGATATTACTATCTGTTGATACTGAAACAAGGAACCATTTACAGTATTTGCAGTGTGAAAGTGGTATCAATCTACATAAACCACTAGAATATTTTATAATAACTGAATGCCCAACTACACTGATATATTTTCAAATGATATGGGGAAGAGATTGTTGTACTTTCTTTGACCTAGACCAAGATTCTAAACAATGTGAGAAGTCAAAATATATCCTTTTTATTCTCCATCAATTCATGGGTCTATTGTACATCCTTTCTAGAGGTTCTCTGTTCCCATACAGTCCAGAACTTCTCGTCTGAGCAAAGGAGTCTACAAATATATATATACTAAGTTGCACATGACTTTATCTGTTACCTCTTTAGTGAGCATTCGCATTTGAAAGAAGACCTAGTACTGTAGAGCAGGAACTTTAATGCAATGGAATGAGTCTGATCTGTGACAGGCTAGGAAGAGATCTGTAGTAGATATTTCTCATTCTTTGACCTTCATAACCTTTTGACATCCTCCCTGAAGGTAGACACCTAAACCACAACCAAGTGACATCAGCTCTGCTAATCACATGTATCCAGGTGAGATTTTCAGCTGGAAGAGAGCTGTGCTAGGAAGCAGGCATCACATCAAACACATTTCCTGTGTGACTGCAGAGGCACATAGTCTTCAGTGGAACAACAGTAGATTCTTTAGTGTCTGATGTCCAAGGTCAATGGTGTGAATTGGGATGTCTGTGCCTGGTGAGGGAGCAATGGGATCTTTGCTGGAGTGGTTCTACAAGGTGATTTGAGCTTTGTTTTCGGCTGCATTGGTTACAAACCTGACTCTCTGACATCACAGAGATTCTATGCCCTTTCTAATATCTGTGAATATGTTTCTTGCTATTTAAATTAGTTAGAATGGGTTTTGTTGTTTGTGACTAAGAACCCCAACTGATGAGGGTTCCTTCCTTCCTTTAAATCATGCTATGTAAACAAAGGTGGGCAATCATCTGACACTAATGTCATACAGTTCTTCCATATGTGTTATCTAATATTCATTATGTATTTTCTTTTTAACAAAGATAGAAAACAGCTGACGGAAACCTACTATTTAGTTTTTAGTTGCTTGAATAAGTGGTATTTGGATTCAGGTCTTAACGGTGAAATACTGAAGACTAGGATTGAGGCTTGATATATATGCAAGGCAATTCTTCCTTTGCCATTTGCTGAAATGACTAGTTTTTTTTCTTCCTTTGTTCTATTGGGATGAGATTGTGTTATTGGTTTTACATTAATTAGTGGTTCTATGCATGTGTCCCAAAAATAATGTCAAAGAGTTATAAAGCAGATAGAAAAAATTAAAATATGACATCCCTTTATTCATTTATTATGCTCCTTTAAACTAACATTAAAAGCAAAATAAAAATTGCAAAGTTGTGTTCCCTGTTTTATTGACCTAATTTATTTGATAAATAACACAAAAGTAGAATTTAATGTAATGCTTGGCACATAGATATCAAATAAATGGCTTAGTAAGGAGCTCAGGGTTATCAAGCTAAATAAAGAGGTAAACTGAGGCAAGCTCAAATTACCAAAAATTGAGTTTATTTGGGAATAGTGGAGAAATTACAATTCGGAAAATGCATGCTGTAGCAAACTACATTGAGGGTTTGGGGCAGACTGTATTTATTTATGGGCAAAGAGTGCAAAGAGGGGAAAGCCCAGCCAGAGTCTAAGAAGTAACTTCATTGACTTGGGGATGGGAAGGGATTCTTGGAAGATGTTCATTGGTCAGGAGCTAAGTTTCAATCTTCTGTACATCAGGCATTTATGGGAAACCAGTCTCTTAGTTCTTAAGTTGTGTTCTTAGGAGGGTGCCGTGTGAGATGCTGCATTTCATAAACCTCTGGTTCCATCTTAGATTGAATTTTTTCACAGGGTCATGAAAACCAGAATGGGAAAGACATCTTCCCATCTAAAAGAAGTTTTCACTGATTCAGTGGGCCTTTCTATCACAGCAGCCATTTGCTGGATCATTACTTCAAGAATTCTGTTGAACTGACATATTGGAAGGATCACGCTGAGAAACACACTTTCCAGTCATTAAAATGTTGCACAGCAAAGGTAATTTTAAAATTCTTACTCTATATGAATACATGTGTGTATGTGTTTCCTTTTTTAAAAAGCGGGAACCAGTACTTGCATTTTTAATTTTGAAAGATGAAGCAAAAAGTAGCCTTATTCTCTTTTGCTTATAATACAATTCGTTAAGTGGGAGAGTTTTTGAAACCGGGCGTAAGCCATCCAAGACCCACTAAAGCAGATTAGTAAATATCAGAGACTGACACTTGGACTTTAATCATGATCGTGGCCATTTAAGGTAAGTTTTTATTAATCGCTTCTACTACAACTCTTACCAGAGAAGAATTTGAGTTTTGGTGCCACTTATGAACAAATATGTTTTGATTTTGTTTTTTGTTTTTTGGCTTTAGCATTGCAACACACTGAATGAAAGCATTATACACATCACGCCACTTTTTAGATACATGTCAAATTGCATATAGACAATGAGGGGTGGGGAGGGAAGTATACATAGAAAACTCTGGCCTGGAGTAGGTTGACAGTAAATATAATGAAATAAGGTAAAATGCATCTTGCAATTCAAAAAATATCTATTTTTAAGGTTTTTGTGACCAGTTTTCTGGGGTAGAGGGCATTTTAAAAATTGCTTTAAAAAAATGTCTTTGAAATGTTTGCAAAACCATTTGGAAAAGCTAAGCTAGTGTTTCTTAAGTGAGTTGCTGGAAGCAAAAGAAGGGTGGTAGCAAGGCTGCTGAAATAAAAACTTCTACACAGAGTTAAGTATGAAGCAACATCAAACAGCAAGAGCTCTGGAGTTGGACAGGGTTTGAATCCTAGCTCCACCATTTGCTCTCTCTTATTTAATCTCTCTATTCTTCAGTTTCCATGTTGTTAAATGGATAAAATGCTTACCCTTCAGAATTTTAGGTACTAACTGAAAAGTGCTTTGCATAGTGCATGGCCTAGGACAGGCTGTCAGAAAGTGGTGATGACGGGGGTGATGACGAAGGCGCTCAGGATACTGTTTTGAGGAAAGCAAGGTAAGAGTAGGGAAGCTGTTCTCTACAACTGGCTCAGCAATTCTCACACTACACCGTGGACCTCCTAAAGCAGAACTTCAGGAGATGGGACCTAGAAAAATATATTTTTAAAATCCTCGGGTGACTGTATTAATAGGCTAATTTTGTGGGTCACTGGAATTTGGTTGCTGGCATTTTACTGACTTTCGTGGTCTGAAGTAAACCACAACCTCATAATGTCTAAAAGTAACCAAGTGAAAACTGTGAGTGAATCATGAAGTGAGCTCACATTCTTCTTTATACATGGGAGGAGCTCCAGACCTGAGGTGCGATTATCCTCCAGCTACATGCAAAGCTAGGATGCTCCTTTACATATTCTCCTGATTAAAGAATATGTAAATAATCAAACTGATGTTAACATTCTTAAGACTGATAAACCCATTGAAAAAAACAAATAGCGAAGCCTATGTTGACCCATAAATCACATACCTAAGCTCTGAAGATTATCTGCTGTGGACTGTTTGGGACTCAAGTGTGACCTGAGGCAAAGCTTCCAAACCCATTTGCCTTCATGTTCCCATTAGAGGTCCTCTAATCCTACTCCAAAAAGCTCAGTACCACCATGGGGCTACAACCCTAATTATGATTCTCCAGTTTTCTGCTCTGACAGGTAAGGTGCACATAAAAACTTCTCTGCATCCTTAAGAGGACAAGACTAAGCTCGGGATAACAAGTGGTAGAAAGGATGTAGAGAAAAGGGAAGCCTTGTGCACTGTTGATAAGAATGTAATTGGTGCAGCCATTATGGAAAACAGTATGGAGCTTCCTCTAAATATTAAAAGTAGAATTGCCATAGGATCCAGCAATCCCATTTCTGGGTATCTACCCAAAGGAATTAAAATCAGGATCTTGAAGAGATGTATTTGCATTTCCATATTCATTGCAACATTATTCACAATAGCCAAGATCTGAAGACAACCTAAGTGTTCATCAACAGATGAATGGATAGAGAAGATGTGGCATGTATATACCACGAGAAAGAAGGAACTCCTGCCATTACAAGTTTGATGAACCTTGAGGGAATTATGATAAGTGAAATATGTCAGACAGAGAAATACAAATACTGTATGATGTCACTTATATATGGAATCTCAAAAAGCTGAACTTATAGAAACAAAGTAGAGTGGTGGTTACCAGTGGCTGGGGAATGGGGGACATGGAAGACATGTTGGTCAATTGGTACAAACTACCAGTTTAAAGACGAACAAGTTCTGGAGATCAGAACTTGTACAGCATGGTGATTATAGTTAATGATACTGTATTATATACCTGAAAGTTGCTAAGATAATTGATCTTAAATGTTCTCACCACAAAAAAAGAAATGGTGATTAAGTGATGAGATAGAGGTGTTAGCTAATGCTATTATGGTAATCAGTTTGCAATACATAATGAATCAAATCAGCACATTGTACACCTTAAATTTACACAATGTCATATGTTAATTAGATCTCAGTGAAGCTGAAAAAAAACAACTAAGCTTTAGGATATCAATGAATATTAACTGGATTATAAAATAGAGAAAGCAAATGAAATTGCTTCACTCATTAAAAATAACTGCAAAGATTTCCTGAAGTCCATGCATTTGCTCTTGATCCTGAGTCCATGCAATGTATTTATTTTAGGGACCTTTGCAATAATATTTTATTCTCTGGACTCAAGTCAGTCACATGTTCTAAGATATATTCTATACAGGAACATTACTTACTGTGCTACACTCAAGCTTAGCACTCAGGGCAAAGTGTTGTATTATATGACACAGTTTTGAAAGGTTCAGTTTGACCTCTGGGAGACTGATAAGGAAATAGAAAATAACACATTAGCAGAACTTTTTGGGGTGCATTAATAACTAGACAATAACAATAATAATGGTGTAACATTTACATAACCCTTTACAATTTAGAAAAGGCTCTGCAAATGTTGTTTCACATTTTGAGTTTTGAAAACCTGTATTTTATTTAGCTTGATTTCTCTAATCAAAAATAAAAGAAATGGAGGAACATTAAGGAATTACTCACCCCAATATGCACAGATACTACCAGTTAGAGTTGGATCTTTAGCTACAATGCTCTGTTGACTAAATGATTTTCATGACTTCAAGCCAAATATTTTCACTGTAAAGAGCTGATTTGATCCCAGTTTGTATGCAGTAAAGAAATACTAGGTCATTGCAACCTTTGGTGTTGAATCTAAATTATGTATGATAGTTTCTTTGGAGAAGGTGTTACCAGTTGAGTCAAGGTGCTAATTTATTGAATCCTTAGATAAGAGATAACCTCTTATCAGAGTCCTTAGTGTTTCATAATATCTTTTTTGTCTGCCCAGAAGTATTATTTATTGGTTTCAACAATCTTTTCTCAACAAGTAATCAGAAAAAGAAAACTACCATATTTAGCACAGAGATCACATTGCAAAGTTTCTTTCATGAGGAATAAGGTAGAGGAAATGGGAAACCTTATGTAAGATCTTCAGGCATAATTAAAGGGGAAATAACAAAATTCTCATTGAATTACATAGGATGAGACTCAGACCCAATAATTACATAGTGTGTTTTAATAACACTGTACAATCACTAACTAGATAGTCCAAACATCTTCCCTATGAGGTAGGGTGAGTATGATCATCCTGTTTCGCCCATGTAGAAATAAAAATGCAGAGCGGGTCAATAAGGTGGCCAAAATCATACAGGTGAGTCACGATAAAGCTGAGATTAGAACCCACACCTCTGATTCTATTAGAACTTGCTGTTCTTCTCTCCCAGTTTTTATGCTAAAATATTGTTCTTCATGGTTTAGAATTATTGTCATTTCTGATTAAATGTTTTTATAAAAATCGTGCCACTCCATGGTACTTCTAGCATGTTTCTTCTGACTAGTTTAAAGAACTTGGCCGTCTGTCATGATTTGGTAGCCATGTGTCTATTTTCTGATAGGTATGGTGGGAAATAAAGGAGGTGACAGGAGAGGCAGGGAGAAAACAATGAGATTTACACTGCAGAATATGAATACTTACATAAATGTGTGTGTGAGTGTGTATGTGTGCACCTGTCCTAGATTGTGAAAATACACATACATACACTTATGTTCCCTGGGACACCCACAGTCACTTAGAATGTACTAATGACCATTTTAAACTGAAATGATTGAGAACTGACATAGAGGCACCCCAAAATATTGGTAGAAATGAACTAGATAAGAGCTCACAGCTACCTTAGCTTAAACTAAATACAACAGAAAAACAATTTTGGTTTTGGTTGCATTGTTGATATTATCCTTTAGCCCCCCAAAAATCTTTCTGATAATAGTACCTAACTGGAGAAGGCAGCATTGTATATTTTAAGAGCACTGGTTTTAGAGTCCGAAGACCCGGTCCTTAAGGCCTAGCCCTACCACGTAATCTTTGGAAAACCCATTAACTACTCATTTCCTCAGATGTAAAATGAAGCAGATTAGGGCCCCTAACATGGTATATTCAGCCAAAAACTCTACACAGGATCAGTACTGATATGTAACACGGTTGACAGGCACCACGAAACGGAAAGTGAGTCTTCACCAGACATCGAATCTACAGGTGCTTTGATCCTGGACTTCCCAGACTCCAGAACTGTGAGAAATACATTTCTATTGTTTATAAGCCACCCAGTCTATAGTATCTTTGATATAGCAGCCCAAACAGACAGCATTTAACATAAAATTAAACATATAAACTTTCTTAAACTGTTGTGCTACTACTATGCAGCTTTTAGGAGAATATTTGTGACCTGATGCACTTATACAAATCTTTTTTGTTTCAACTGATGAGGAAAAATACTTCACACATTAATCTAAATAGAGATTTATATCAAAAGTAATTTTTAAATATGAAGCAATTTTGGTAAATATTAATATAACTCTCAGTGAAGAGTAGAACAATTTTCTGGATAATTGTGGCAAAAGCACTGTATTTGAGGTGCATTGGTTATCTGACTTTTCCTTTGAATTAGTAGAAGTTACAAAATTATTTCTCATCTTTCATACAGCTATGCCTTTGGAGGCCTAGCTAACAATTCTTGAAAATAACTAAAACACAATTTTGAAAGTTACACTATTTGACACCTCTCAATATATAAATAACATTGTTATTTCATTATGTTATTATTTTCATATTGTAAAGGCTTAGAGTGTGAAGTTACAGGTTAGATAACCTAAAGCTATTCATATGAAGAATTTACATGATGTGATTATTTCGTAGCATATTCTGAGGTTTATGTTCAGAGTCTTAGAAATATACTGTTTTGCTTACAGGAATTAGAAGCAAAATTGTGTGAAATCCTTTTGAACATCTAAATCACCACACTTCATTCTTCTGACCCTTCCCTTGTCAAAAAGTACACTGGAGAACTCAAAAAACAATTTAATTCAAAATTTTTAGAAAGTACACCTCATAAATTTCTTTCCTAAGAGCTATTTCTGTTTATCTCTCTTTTCCCTGCTGATTCCATGTCTACATTTTTAAAAAATTTACATGTAATTTTTTAAATTAGCATTCATTTACTATACATTAGGGAATAAACCAAACATGAAATGTGCATTAGTCCATAATTTCAAGGAGCTGACCACATAGAGGCTGAATCTGTGCAAAAACAAGCAGTTATTGATTAGCTCCTGTTTCATCTGGAGAAACAATAATGGACAAGGTAGACCCTTCCCTGATGGACTTTACATTCTATTGAAGGATTCAGGCAGTAAATGTGTATATGAATAAAGAAAATAATTATAGCTTACAATAATTGCTCAGGGGGAAATATACAGAGTACTACAAAAGAAATAAAGGGGCAGGTGTTTCAGAAGATATAGTTAAGGCATAATGCTGTGTCCTGGGGGTCATAGACCCAAAGATGAAAAAGACATAGCTCTGATCTCCAGAAGTTGATTATCTAGTGAAAAGCATAAAATAAATATATAAGTAACTACATGTGACTGAATCAAATAAAAGCCACAGAAGAGATTCATGTAATGTAGACATGAACAATCACTAAATAATTTGGAATGAAGTTATTCAGGAAGCATTTATGGAAAAAATACTATTTGAGTTGGGTTTTGATGGATGGATATGCTTTTTGCTAACTGATAGGATAATGAGTTAAAAAAAACAATATGACAAAAGGCAAATAAGGCTGAAATTACACTCCAAATCCGGGAAATGGTGACTAGTCTAATATGATAGAAGCAAAGAGTGAAGGCATGTGGAGAGATTAAAAAGGAGATGACACAGCAAATGGAACCTAAACCACATTAGAACTGAAAGCAATTTTTATTTATGTGATTAAGAAGAAATAGCTCTACCCAATTTTGAGAAGAAAAAGTTTAGTACAATCGTTGATGCTTTTTTCTATGTTGATGTATCTCTTATGAAGAGTAAGAACCTCCTTAAAACCCATTATTTATCTAGATTCTGTCCATGGAACTGCGAGTCCTTCCAAATCCCTTTCCAAGGAACAGAAGGAAAATGAATTTTCTTAATAATAAATTTGTTAGGCAGAGCATGAAATAGAAGAGGGCATTAATGATTAATAGTGAAACTGGTACATAAAATCTATACATTTTACAGTATTTAAAAAGTTATCCTTACATTTGGTGAAGTTCCTTGTGAAAAGGATAACATCTCAGCTATTCTACGGAAAATCAAAGTGCAGGAGTTATTGAGTTCATGCTAAACTAGACTTTCCCAGAAGACAGAAAAAGAGGAGCAATTTATTTTGTGGGTTTCAAGTATGGCAGAAAGGTCAACATGAGGAAGCTTTGAAACAGTTGAATGCAGCCAATTGTATTTTTAAACAGTAGCTAGTTAGTGAAGGAATTTTTAATCCAAGCTCCACAAATGGGCTTCCGGTATCAGTAGAACCCTTTAAATCATAAAGAATATTGAATGTACATCTACATTCCTTTTTAATATCAGATTATTAAGGGGAGTTGGTGTTTCTTAACTAGGGCTACTGTTGATATTTTGGATGGGACGATACTTCTTCGGAGGGACTATTCCAAGCTTTGAAGGATATATAGCATCCTTGGAAGCTTGTCCATTAAATGCCAGTAGTGAACCCTTTGTCTCTGTGACAACCCGAAACAATCCCATATTCCCAAACACCCCCTAGATGTCCTCAGGTTGAAAATCACTAGATATCACATAATCACAAGGAAGATTAAGAAACATTGCTTTCCAAAGCTTTAATTACTTTGTTTTTGGAAGTGTTTCTTGCTTATGAGATGATCTTCTTACAGAGAACAGACAGATAGGACTGGAATCCTCAATTAAATAGATTAACAGGTATTGTAGGGGAGTATCTGAGAAAGAGAAGCAGAAGAGTAGAGAGAAGGCGGAGGTCAGAATGAGATGTATGAATTTAAGTTCAGAAGTTCAAGTCACGTCAGATGATGACAGGTTCATCTGTGGCCATGGAGGTGGATGGCTTATGTGGGTGGAGGTGAATATCATTAGGGATGAAGAGGTCAAGGAACAAAACGACCATATTGTTGGATGAGTTATTCACACGTGCATTGCAAAAGCTCAGCTTGATATCAGGACTTGGGATGATGGGCAAACTTCATTACTTAACTAGGTTAGGTAATAGAGTTTTAAAAAGGGAACCTGACCTTTGACATTTGAAAAGATATTTGACATCTCTAATCGTCAGAAAAAAGCAAATTAGAAAATAATAGGGTATTATTTTTCACCAGTTTGATAAACATTAAAGGATTGATGACGTTCAGCACTGGGGACCGAGTAAGCAAACAGATATTCTTATATATCCCTGAAGGGAACGCTACTATCTTTTGGTTAGAGATTTGGAAACAGTATTGCTTAAGTCTTCCATCCCACTTTTGAGAAGCTATTCTGTAGGAACATGTTACCATATAAATGGTAAAATGCACAAATCTGTTTATTGTGGTGCTCTTGGTAGTGTTAAAGACACTGGGAACAAAGTATCTATTAATATAGGGATAGTGCATCTTTATTATGGAATGTCATGTTGCTATTAAAACGATCAATTTAGAAACGAGTGCTTTAAGAGCAAGTATCTATAATACATAAATTTTTAAAGTGTCGACGTAAGGAACATCCAAACCTGTAGAGAATTTGTATGAGTTTATATGAGCGAAACTGCTGACATGCTGGGAAGCAAGATTTCAAATGCTCCAGAGAATGACAGTTCTGCAGTTTCTTTTATACATTTGGAATAAACAAGGGAACTAAGGAAGAGTACAGGAAGGTGGGAGAAAGCAAAGTACCGGATAGTTAAGATTATGTGCTCCCTTGAGTGTGGCTGTGTCTTTGAGGGGTCTGGAAAAGAGGATTACTTTTGGCATTTCAAAGGTGTGCTAACCTAGATGCACAAGAACAATGGACAGGGCTTGCTGACGGCAAAGATAAACCTTCTATAAGCCTGGGGTGTGACTACCCACCAAGACCTGCCCAATTAGGAATTTATGAGCAGATCACCCTGTGAAGTTACTTTTGGTCAGATTTATTACAGAGCCCCATTTTTGTCCACAAAAGTTACAGAAATATATGGAACATACAATAAAAAAGAAATAAATCCTATATATGTTGGTATGAAATTAGAGAAAGGTGTGGAGATTACTCAACAATTTGTTCACATGGGATATAACATGGGATAGGATTGAAGGGAGAAGACAGATTATGAGTTGCCTTCCTTATATTATATACTTTGACTTTCTGACTTGCTAAAACTATGATTACTTTTACCATTGAAAATCAAACTACTATGATAAGCTAAACAATTTCCACAAAAGAAATTACAGTCTTATAAAGAGATAAGAGAAGTACACAAATAGCACCAAGAGGCAGAAAAATTGATGGGCCTTTAAAGATCAATAAGTAATCTATTGAGGGTATAGTCTAAGCAAAGAACGCCAAGAATTTCTCTCATGCCTCATAATATTTTTAAGAAAATGAACCAACCTATTCTTGTTTTTAAGTCAGATATTCATGCAAAGGTGTTATTATAGCAAGAGCTACCTTGCAGGAAAAGTTCTTTATAGGTGTTAGAGGTTCATTCAAACATTTTTTAAAAATTAATTTAAAAAGTAGTAATCTCTTGTTTTGTAACAATTACAAACAGTATTTAGAATTTAACAGGCCCTCCCTGCCACATTTTTTGTTTCATTTAAAACTCTTCACAGTGTCTCTATATTGCCTGGAACCAGTATAGTATTTTACCAAATGCAGCCCATCCCTAGCCTTTGGCTATAGATATAGTATCACAAGTCATGGGGAAAAAACAAAAAAAAGGAAAAATGAGAAGCATCAGGCACATGTGAGAGATGAAGGTATTATCTCTCTTAACCCAAGGTGATGAGGAATTGCTGTGTGTGAATACTGTTTTGCAGAACTGAGATATAGAAACTACTTCTTTAGCCCAAATTGTCATCGCATTGCTGTTTTTTCCCTCCCTCCACCCACTTGTTAACGCATCATGGTTCGAATTATGAACCTGGGCGTCATCAGCGAACTCCACCCCTTACTTCCAGTTCCACAAGAAGCATAAGTAGGTAAACAGGTGTGTGGTAGGGTGGTGGCCCTGGGACATCCATCTGTCATACCCCTGCTCGTCTAGTTGTTGAGCCAACAGGAAGTTGCAACCCTATAAGGGATAAAGGAAAACTTCCATCTATGTAACTAATCTGCAATGTTTCCAACTTCATTTGATATTTGAGGGCACAGATTTTGGAATAAAATTCTAAACCGTGGAATACAAATTTCAAATTGTATGATTCGGGCATTTTATTTCATACTCTGAGCCTCAAATGCTTGACCTGTAAAGTAGTGATAGTACCCTCTTCATAGAGTTTTTGTGAAGATTAATTGAGAAAATACATGAAAAGTTTATAGTACAATGTCTGCTAAGAAAATATTGACTCTTTATCTCCTTCTCATCTACCTATTTCACACTGCCTAACCCTGACCTCTCATTTAATTTCCCTCTCCTTCTGTAGTTCACTTACTTTTAGTCCTCTCTGGACTGTTTTCTTCTCTAAACGAATGTTTTTTTCCTCTGGAACAATTACAATTTTTTTTTCTTTCTTAATATTGTGCGCCTTTTAAATTTTAGCCACTAGAGGGCTACATAATAAGATAAAATTCCACTCACACTGACCATGTTGGAAATCAGAGGATAAAAATTAAATAATCTACTCTTCAAAAAATTGAAGAGGAGACAATACTCCCTAACTGATTTTATGAGGCCAACATTACCCTGATACCAAAGCCTAGTAATGACAACACACAAAAAAGAAAACTACAGACCAATATCTCTGATGAATACAGAGCAAAAATCCTAAACAAAATTCTAGCAAATGGAACGCAACAATACATTAAAAAGATTATTCGTCACGACCAAGTGGGGTTCATCCCAGGGGCACAAGGATGGTTCAAAATACGCATATCCATCAATGTGATACATCACATAAACAAAATAAAGGACTAAAATCATATGATTATATCATTTGATGCAGAAAAAGCATTTGACAAGATACAACATCCCATTTATGATTAAAACACTTAATAAAATAGGTATAGAAGAAAAATACCTTAACAGAATAAAGGCTATATACGACAACCCCTCAGCTAATATCATAATTAATGGTGAAAAACTAAAGCCATTTACTCTACGTTCAGGAACACAACAGGGCTGTCCCCTATCACTCTGCTTTTCAACATAGTGTTGGAAGTCCTCGCTAGAGCACTCAGGCAAGAGAAAGAAATAAAAGGCATCCAAATTGGGAATGAAGAAGTTAAATTGTCACTCTTTGCAGATGACATGATGCTATATATAGAAAACCCTGAAGACTCCACCAAAAAGCTATCAGAAACAATCAATGAATACAGTAAAGTTGCCAGCTACAAAATCAACATACAAAAGTCCATTGCATTCCTATACACTAACAATGAAATCTCAGAAAAAGAAATTAAAAAAACAATTCCTTTTGCAATTGCAACAAAAAGAATACAATACCTAGGAATGAACTTAACCAAGGATGTGAAAGACCTATATGCTGAAAACTATAAGACATTTTAAAAAGAAATTGAAGAAGACACAAAGAAATGGAAAGACATTCCGTGCTCATGGATTGGAAGAATCAACATAGTTAAAATGGCCGTATTACCCAAAGCAATATACAGATTGAATGCAATCCCCATCAAAACCCCAATGGCATTTTTTAAAGCAATAGAACAAAAAAATCATACAAATCACAGATTTGTATGGAACCACAAAAGACCCTGAATAGCCAAAGCAAAAAAGCCTAAGAAAAAAGAACAGTGCTAGAGGTATCACACTCCCTGACTTTAGCTTGTACTTCAGGGTAACAGTAATCAAAACAGCATGGTATTGGCAGAAAAACAGACACATAGACTAATAGAATAGAATTGAGAACCCAGAAATAAACCCACATAAATATGGACAGACAATTTTTGACAAAGAAGCCAAAAACATACAATGGAGAAAAGACAGCATCTTCAATAAATGGTGCTGGGAGAACTGGAAAGCCACATGCAAAAGAATGAAAGTGGACTGCTATCTGTCACCATGTACCAAAATTAATTCAAAAGGATCAAAGACTTAAGCATAAGACCTGAAACAATAAACTGCATAGAAGAAACCATAGGTACTAAACTTACGGACCTTGGGTTCAAAGAGTATTTTATGAATTTGATTCCAAAAGCAATGGAAGTAAAAGCTAAAATAAATGAATGGGACTATATCAAACTTAAAAGTTTCCACAGAGCAAAAGAAACCATCAACAAAATAAAGAGGCAACCTACCGAATGGGAGAAGATTTTTGCAAACAACGCCACTGATAAGGGACTAAAATTCAAAATATACAAGGAACTCATACAACTCAACAACAACAAAAAAAAAACCCAACTGAAAAATGGACAGAAGACCTGAAGAGATATTTCTCCAAAAAGCACATACAAATGGCCAATAGACATATGAAAAAATGCTCAACATCACCAATCATCAGAGAAATGCAAATAAAAACCACAGGGAGATATCACCTCGCCCCAGTCAGAATGGCTGTCATCAACAAGACAAATAGTGACAAGTGTTGGAGAGGCTGTGGAGAAAAAGGAACCCTCATACAGTATTAGTGGGAATGCAGATTGGTGCAGCTACTATGGAAGGCAGTGTGGCGGTTCCTCAAAAAATTACGAATAGAATTGCCATATGACCCAGCAATCCCTCTCCTGGGTATCTACCAAAAAAATCTGAAAACATTTACCATAAAGACAAATGTGCTCCAATGTTCATTGCAGCTTTATTTATGGTGGTCAAGACATGGAAACAACCAAAATGTTCTTTAATAGATGAATGGATAAAGAAGTTGTGGTATATATACACAATGGAATACTATACGGCGGTAAGAAAAGATGAAATAGGACCATTTGTGACAACATGGATGGATCTTGAGATTATAATGCTAAGCGAAATAAGTCAGACAGAAAAAGTAACGAACCATATGATTTAACTGATATATGGTATATAAACCAAAAACAACAAAAGAACAAGACAAACAAATGAAGGAAAAGAACTCATATACATAGACAATAGTTTAGGGGTTACCAGACGATAAGGGGGAGGAGGGCTCTAGAAGAGGATAAAAGGGTCTAATATATGGTGATGGAAGGAGAACTGACGCTGGGTGGTGAACACAATGTGAGATATAGATAATGTATTACAGAATTGTACACCTGAAATCTATGTAACTTTACTAATAATTGTCACCCCAATAAACTTTAATTTAAAGAAAAAAATAATCTAGGGGAATTAAATAATCATAAAATGTGGAAGAAACATTAGAAAAAATATCTAATACAACACAATTTTAAATATGAGGGAACTCGATATTTAAACATATATGAAGAAGTAATTTTGTATTTTTTAAATCACTACCTCTATATATCTATAGTTAATAAATACATTTCATTTTCTCTTGAAAGTTTCCTTACTTTCAAACCATTTTCTGAAAGACAGAAAAAGAAGATATCATGTCTCTCTGGATATGTGACTAGCATGGGTGGGCTGAGGAGAAACACATGCACATGTGTAGCATGAGGCATGTATAAAAATGTTTATAACCCTAAACTAGAAACAGAACAAATGTTCATCATGAGTAGAATGAATAACTAAATAGTGGTGTAAGTATACAATGGATTACTATACAAAAATGGGAATGGACAAACTGTGACTATGCACTACAACACAGATGAATTTCATGCACTTAATGTTAAACGAAGGAAGTCCGACACAGTAAGATACATGCAGTATGACCCTACTTGTATAAAGTAATAGGAAGCCAAATCTAATATGTGGTGTAAGAAGTCAAGATAGTGGTTATACTAGGAGTAGGGGAAATGGCACTAGTGATTAGAAGGGGGCTTTAGGTGGGTTTTTGCAGTGGCGGCAATGCCCTCTTTATTAACCTGTTTAAACAGGTGTTGGATTTGCATTAATATATTGTGCTGTGTCAGGTCTGACAATGAAGTTCGCAAACTTGTTGCAACGATGTTTCTAACCATTTTTTGATGTCAGAGGGATTATTCATTATGAATTTGTACCAACCGGACAAACAGTTAACCAAGTTTACTATTTGGAAGTGATGAGAAGGCTGCGTGAAAAAGTTAGATGACCTGAACTTTTCACCAACAATTCACGGCTCTTACATCACGACAATGCACCAGCTCATACAGCACTGTCTGTGAGGGAGTTTTTAGCCAGTAAACAAATAACTGTATTGGAACATCCTCCCTACTCACCTGATCTGACTCCCAATTACTTCTTTCTTTACCCATAGATAAAGGAAATATTGAAAGGAAGACATTTTGATGACATCAGGACATCAAGGGTAATACAATGACAGCTCTGATGGCCATTCCAGAAAGAGTTCAAAATTACTTTGAAGGGTGGACTCGGCACTGGTGTCGGTGCATAGCTTCCCTAGGGGAGTACTTCCAAGGTGACCACAGTGATACTCAGCAATGAGGTATGTGACTGTTTCTAGGATGAGCTCGCAAAGTTAATTGACCAAAACTTATATATTTAGTTTTGTGCAGTTTTCAATATATGTGTAATATCACACTGAAAAACATTTTTAAACTTTTTCTTTTTTTAGGAATACATTGGTAGAATCTCCCTGACTGTATACAGTGAGATCAGTTAGGAAGCAATGGCAATGTAGTCCAAGTGGGAGAAACCAATTTTCCCCTTGAGCTTTGCCAATGTGGTGAAGGCGGAAAGGAAACTTATTCGAGAGCTATTATTTAGGAGGCAAAAGGCACAGGATTTGGTGGTAAATTAGATATGGAGTGTGAGGAATGACGGGGTGGCCAGGGTGACTCCTTAGGAGCCACTGATTTAAGAAACAAAAGAAGCCGTCCTCTATGAGAAAGGACAAAGGATAAAATGGATGAAAATAAAGTTACATTTTCATGTTTGGTAGCAGAAAGGGTCAGTCAAAGACCAGCTGTGAGAAAGGAGGGAGGGAGGGCTGGACTGTCCAGAGAGCAGTGAAAGTTCGAGAAAGTAGCTGTGGAGAGTGGGAGAGTGAATAGTACTGAAAACTATTTTGAAGTTGATGATCATGAATTTATAGTGAAGATGTACCCTGAAGAGTGACTTGCTCCAGCTGCACGCAGCTGCTCTTGTCCAGGCATGACGAGGACGGGTGATTACGATCACACATGGTTGGAAGTTTGCCAAATGGGTGTGATCAGTAGAGTTTGGGAGCAATATGATAGTTCAAAATAGATCGTGAAGAGGTTGTGAGAAATCCCAATTTTCTATCTTCATCATAAAGAAAGAGGATCTTCAATAAGCACCTGTCCTAGGGTTCCCTGGGAATATGCAAATTTACCTGAGAAAGTAAGATGATAGAGGCTCGCATGGCGTAGGTCATAAGTTTCCAGAATTACTTTACTCAGCTCCTTTTAAGCATACTTTCCATTGTCACTGCAACCATATCATACATTACCATTTCCTCTTCCTTCTTTTTATCTTTCTTTTCATTATTCTGTTTCTCAAAATCCCTTTCTCCGTCTCATGTCCTCTTTCCTTTTGCATTGTATGGGGAAAATAAAAATGAAGTGGACACACTATAATTGTATATGGACCAGGCACATTGGGACCAGAGAAAGTAAATTGAGAGGAAGAGTACTGTTTCAGCTTTTTTGATATATCAGTTTATACATAATTTCAGGCTTTAGTAAACAATGGGACCCATTGCAAACATAGCAAGCCCATACAATTTCAGTGACATGCCACCTAGCATTTGGACCCTTGGCAAAATTGCAAAGAAAGCAGTTTTGTCTTTGGCATGTGTTTATCTCCCTTTCTCTTTCTTCTGTTAATACCTCATTTATTTATTCATTCAGTCATTTATTCCACATATATTGAGTGACTACTATGCATCAGACATGAGCTAGTTGTCTTTTAGCCACTCACACTTGTGGTCTCTCAACCCAAAGGACCACTCGTCCCAGGTAAATTATACCTCCCTCTTCCATAACTCAATCAAAACCAACCATTTCCTAAAGGGTGGTGATTAGATTTTTATTTAAATAACCCATACCAATATATACACAGATAGTAATAACTATAAAGATGTGGCAAGCTGTCTCCTACGCACTTTATAAATATCAATACATTTAATTCTCATAGCACATTATGAATTAAGTACCATCATTATCTCCACTTTAAAAATGAGAAACCTGAGGCATGGAGAGGTTAAGTAACATGCTGAGCAGGGAGGTGACAGAGGCAGGACTCAACCAAGGAGTCTTTCTCCAGAGCCTGGGCTCTTAGTCACTGCGCAACATACCCTATACCTCAGGCTTGTGGTGAGGAGAGAAGAGGCGCTGCATTCTAACAGGCTCTGCTATGGGTTGGGATTGACATTTGCTTTCTGCTTTGAAATGACTCTTGTTCTTATTGTCAGGAGTCCAGTGGTCATTAGTATAGAGTTGTTCTGTGGGTATTGAATTTTCTATAAACATTACAGAAGGTAAAAGTCTATTCATGACCCTGATTTGAAGAAACACCTCTTTATGGTCACTGGGATCGATGAAAATGAGGGTATAGTTCATATAGACAATAATTCGTACCTATGACTCTCTGGGCCTATTCTACATGACTTCAAGGGTGTTGAGAACTACCCAGAGTAGCAGAAAGAGGATGTATACACGTAGGATCTTAGAGAGAGAGAAAACATGGAGCTAGGTTGTCCAGTTAGACACTTGATGTGATATGGAATTTCTGCTCAATCAGTGAATTAGAAGAAATTATTTTGAAACATTTATCATCAGCATCCTGTTAGGAGGATTAAAACACATATATCACTTCTTAACTTTAGAGGCGGAGGGGAAATGGATGGAGCCCATAGTACGAGATGCTCAATTTTTCTTTCAGCAGAAAAGAAAAAAGTGCATTATTGTTTTACCCGTCACTGTGCCTTGAATAACAAAGACATGAAGGAGAGAGTGCACTTTCTATCTCTCTCCCTTGGTGAAGTCATTCCTCCTCAAATTCATTTTCATTCTTTCACTCATGTATTTGTTCTTTTCTTCTATTTGTATTCATTCGCTCACTTATTCATTTATGCACCTATTGAACAAATGCTCTTTAAGTGTCCCCCATCTGCCATGCATTATTCTAGGTGCAGAATGATTTTCTGCAGTAAATGAGATACACAAGAATCCTGGCCCACAGAGCGTACAGTCTAAGGAGGGCAATGGTAATAGGCAGAGAGAATCCACTAAAAAAATAAGTGAACATAAATGGAGAAATAACAAGTTACATAAATAAAACTGACTGATATGACAGGAACTGGTTGAGGGCTATTTTATTTAAATAGTCTGGGAAGACTGTGTGACCAATGAATACATGAATGAACAAATGGAGAAGACAGGTACACAAATAAATGATAAAATGTAGCATGTCATATATGTAACAATAGCGTTTCAAATAAAGTACACTGTAAGCATAAACAAAGAAAAAGCTATATATAACCAGGAGTCATTTAAAACATCCTTAAATCTAGATAAGGTTTTAGTAGAGAAGATGGTGAATGAAAGACATTCCTGACTGAGAAAATAAAATGAAAAGAGAGAAAGTAAAAGGGAACACTTGCCATCTCCAGCCAAGATGACTAAGAGCAGAGAAATGGAGGCAGGGTAAGGGGAGACGTTTTGAAAGCAAAGGAAACAGATTGGGGCCAGATCATGGTAGGCCTTGAACACCAAAATACATTTTAATAAAAAAAAAAAATTCTTCAGGCAAAGGATTTGAATAGACACATATCCGAAGAAGATATACAAGTGGCCAACCAGCATATGAAAAGATGCTCAACATCACTAATCATCAGAGAAATGCAAATCAAAACCGAAATGCAATTATTCTTACACTCATTAGGATGGCTACTATAAAAAATAACAGAAAATATCAAGTGTTGGCAAGGATGTGGAGAAATTGGACCCCTTATGTACTGTTGGTGGGAATGTAATATAGTGCAACAACCACTATGGAGGCTCCTCAAAAACATAAAAATAGAACTACCATATGATCCAGCAATCCCACTTCTGGGTATGCATCCAAAAGAACTGAAAGCTGGGTCTTGAAGGGATATTTGTACACCCATGTTTTAGCAGCAGTATTTATAATAGCCCGAAGTTCAAAGCAACCCATTCTATCAATGGAAGAATGGATAAACAAAATGTGGTCTATACATACAATGGAATATTATTCAGCTTTAAAAGGGAAGAAAATCCTGTCACATGCCACACACAACATGAGTGAATCTTGAAGACATTATGCTATGTGAAATAAGCCAGTCACAGAAAGACAAATTCTGTATGATTAGCCTTAGATGAGATAGCTAATGTGGTTACATTCAAAGAAACAGAAAGAATAGTAGTTACCAGTGGCTGGGGAAGGGAGAAAAGGGGAGTTGTTTAATGGATATCGAGTTTCAGATTTGTAAGATGAAAAAATCCTGGAGATCTGCAACAACGTGAACGTACTTAACACTACTGAACCATATACTTGAAAATGTTAAGATGGTCAATTTTATGTGTTTATCACAGTAAAAATATTCTTCAGTTATTTAAGTCCTCTAAATTGTCATGCTCTTTTGGATTAAACTTTTAAGACGTTGTGTGTGTATGTGTGTGTTAGGTTTCGAGAGAAATATGTATCTGCTTGGATCTACATTAACCTCATTTCTCTAAACCCCACCTACATGGATCTTGGAAACTTGTTTTATATTGAGCAACAAGCTAGCCTAAAAAGGGGACTTTGAAACGTGCTTTATCAGTCTTTATCACTTTTGAATTATTAATATTGGCATGTTGCAAAAGTTCCCATTATATTAGCTTTCCCATACGATTCTCTTTTGCCCCACCCCCTTGTGAGTCCTAATACATTTTTCTAGTGTACACTTTTCTAGTTTTATACATTTGTGTAATGTCTAGGTTAGATACATTTTTATTACTAAATTTAATGTATTCAATATATGAAAATAAATTATCTGATATATAAGGTTGCCTCCTATTAAATGTGGATCAAACTATAACTAAATGATAGAGCCAAGTGAATATTAATGTTTAATATTGCATTACTTGATTACTGCACATTATATTTTATAGGTATTGAATCACATAAAAACACATAAGGTGAATACCAAAGCACCTTATTTTCTACATTAGGTCACAAGTACTGAGATAGAGCATATAATTTTAAATGTGTTTAAATTTGGAAGTCTTGTGTATTCACTTATGATGATTTTTTTTTTTTTTTTTGCTGTTTAGAACTTCCCTTCTACAGTTATCTGCATTTTGTGTTAACACAGGAGGGATACTTTTCATTGCACAAAACTGGCTCACTTTACGTGATCGGAACTTGAGAAGCTAATGTTTCTCAGGTTTCAAGACAAAATGCTCAATGTGTGGGAGCACCTACTGGTGAAGGATGATATAGTCCTATAGACTGCTTTTATCGGACCTTGTAATTCATGCCAAGTTGGAGGGCATGAGGATTACGAAGCCCTTACGTGTATAATTAAGGGAATCCTGTTGCCAGACAATGGTTATCGCTGAAATATTGTAACAGAGTGGTCTTAGTCAGGAAATAGAAGAACTGAGAAGATACCACAAAACAAATATGCCACTTAGATGGGACCACAACTCTTAACAGGAATACAATTGTTTAGTATTGATGTACTAAAATGTTTCATGAGGGCTGAGACCAGGTCTGTCTTGTTCACTTTTGAGTACCTAGCACAATAACTGGTATCTTGAATATGTCAATAATTATTTACTGAATGAATGAATGTTAACCAGTTTGAGCATTTCTTCCTCAAACGATGAAAATTTGCCCTTTGTTATCCTCTCATAGGACCACATCCATCATTTATAATAAAAACAATGAAAAATGTATTTTGTATAAAGTCTATACAAATTTCCTTTTCGGATGGAAAAATACATCTGTTTGGTTAATCAGAAACCTTGAACCAGTTAAAAATATACTTACAACTTTAGAATTAAAAACAGTAATAATGAAAACTGACCTAAACTAATTAAAAGGAAGGTGATGGCGAGTTGCATAGGCTTTGTAATCAAATATTACTAGGTTCACATTTCAGCTCTATGTCTTTGTAGCTGTGAGAGGTTGGATGCATTACTTAACCTTTCTGTCTTAACTTTCATCTCATTGTATATGTAATGCTTTGTGCCTACTTGGTAAATAATAAATAGTACCTATTGACTTTTTCTGTTACTGAGGGTACTTCTTTTCCTAATTTTCAATGGACTGTAAGCTTCTTGGGACAGGGATAATATTTTATTTATTCCTAGAACCTAGCACAGTGACTGGCATAGGTTGGTACTTAATAAGTAAGTGTGTTGAATTAATAAAGAAAATAAATATTTAAGCAACTCCTTGGAGACTATTGTGCATAGTACTTCACGAGGTTGTGCACCATACAACTTGTAACTCAGGTGTATGTAGACAGATACTCAAGAGTCATTTACAATATAGAGATAGGGCATTTTCTACTACTGGGATAATTTGTAATTCCTTTGGTTAATCAAATTTTTCTCATGATGATGAAGACATTCAAAAGGAACGTTGAGCTCAAGTAATTGCACATTGGGTGGTGTCTATATTACAATGTATTCACCCATAGCCACATTCTAGTTTAGCTGCATAGTGACTTTTCCCTTTAAGGACACTTTTCTCATCTGTTTTCATTAACACGATCCCTGCTTGTAAGTGTAGGTAACTGGTTTTGAAAATTTCACAATAGAAACTGTGAAGAAATTCTGTACTTGGTAATCAAGAAAGGTACCAATATTGAAGAAGGGATTTGCTTTTAATAAAAATGTTTTATACATCCCTCTGAAATTTCTCTTGTGGCAAACAGTACAACTCTAAAACATAGTTGTCATACCTAAATGTATATCAGCAGAACTGTACATACTCTGGGTTAGGTGAAAGTACTTTACACTTCTAAATGAGAATAATTATTGCCCATAAAGTTTCAAAGGCATCTCTTTTAATCAATGGTTAATAATCAATGACAATTTTCTGTACATATCAGAAGTATGTAACATTCTCTGGATTTGGGTTCCAACGTGTAACAAATTTTTCTAGGCTTATGGAATCAAAAAACTATTCCAAACAGATTTTAATAGGCAAAGAGTACTGCCAAATATGAAATTATCCTTGGAACCAAAGTCTCAAATAAAAAACTAATATGTTCATTTATACCTTCATTGGCAGAGCAAAATTTGACACAAAAACCAAATTACTATCAAGGGAAAACCATTCCAATTGTAAACAAATGTAAATATATCATTCTCCTTGAGATTACTGGAGAGGGATTTTTACACATTATTTATAAGCACACACACACTGTTTTAGACTCATGCTTGACATAACACTACATGCTGTAGAAATATAATGCAACATTTTCACAGAATGCAGCTTATTTTCCAAGGTTGAAAGGTAACAACAACGACAAAAAAGCACATTCGAAACTTGTAGCTTTCTTTGACGAACAAAAATAAAAAAAAACAGAAGTCAAAAGTTTGGGTAAATACGTAAAATGGTAAAAGGAGTTTGAAAATTGAAATATCCTTTCTTTTTCCTTTTGTCATCTATTCCTTGTTATATATAAAGACAAAGATGGCTATTTAGTTTCTTACTCTTGTTCACTTTTTTCATAAAACTGTAAAAATAGTAAAATATGGTACGTGCATTAGAACACGGAAGCAGTTAAATAGTACATAAATACAGATTGAAATCACAGTTTCCCCCCTCCAAGTTAGAGTATATTGGTCCTGGAAGAAAATTCAGAAAATAAATAGGCACAAAACAGTTCATGGAAAACATGTTCCTCTTATAATTTCAACTTTTAAATTGCAGTGTATAGCTTTTAGTACAAAATTTTAGTACAAAATCTTTGAATCCTGTACATTATAAGTAATGAGTCCTATTTACTTCAGCTCATTGGTAGGATATATTAAATAAGGGCTAATTATAAATCTAATATTTGTTTTGGCATTCTTTTCAAAGTTTCAAAACATAAAATATTGGGTCCTAAATGCTTGATTGTTTTCAAATTATGAAAATTATGTACATGTTTCAAATGAGGATTTTTCATTTTCGTCTTAAACATTTAAAAGTTAACTTAAGACACCTGCCTCAGATTTTGTCCCTACAGCAGTATCAACTGGATAACTGCTAACATAGAAGTTAAGATTAATGGATAATTTTCATTAAGTGTAAGTTTTGGTTCCATGCATTTTTTTTTAAACCTTTGATACGTGCCTCACTTTTCTAAAGGAAGTAGTAGTAACTGACAAATGAATAAATGGTTAGCTATGATACTAAAAGAAAAACTTAAATAGCTGTACTGTTTATGATTTTATAAGATCAACTTCATATAAGATAGTTACATTTATTGATAATTAAAAATGTCTTAGCATGGCAGAACTGAAAATATCATGATGTTCTACTACAGTCATCATAAATGACTTCCAGGTAATCTACCACCTGAAAAAGTCTGAGAATCGCTGACTTAGCATCTATTATGCCTATGTCTAAATAAGCAAATAAAATTCTAAACCACTAACAACTGATCATTACCATTTTTCCTGGTCCGTCAATACGGTAGCATAGACAGTCAGAGACTAAAATGCCAGTCCTGCCTTTTGTACTTCAAACTCCAAGGTGCATGAAAAGATCAGATTTATTCCCTATGACTATTCCATACAGATTCTTGTTGAATAAATATTAAATTTACCTATAACACAATTAATTCCCCTTCTGATTGCTGGCTGTAGAGGCACGTTAATATTATGAGTGCATAGTTACTGAAAGATTTGCTAACTTTCTTGGCTCATTTTAAACCACAGACCAATGATTTTTCCAGTTTGTACTTAATTTCCACTATCTTGTAAACAGTAACCAAATAACAGGAACATTACCAAATTTATTTTCCTTTCAACACCTCATCTAACTTTTATTGATATTGTAGCCCTGTTAGCTTTCAAGGATAGTATGTAGTGGAAATAGAACTGAACCAGGGAATCAGAACTTCATTTGATCCCTGGATCTGTCCCTAAATAAACTGCACAGTTTGGGCAAGTCTGAGTGTCAATTTTTTCAAAAGCAAACTAGGAAAAATAATATATGCCTCAAAAGATTGCCACAGGATGAAAATGCAATAACGTAAATGAGGATTGTAAACTGTAAAGTACTGTTCCATTTGTCATTACTATTGTGATTCTGAGAATCCCTATATTCTAATATAGTATTGCTATTTGAAAAATGTGGTAGACTCCTCCTTTGTGCACAAAAACAAGCTAAGTATTTCTGGACAGAAGTTGCAACAGATAATGCTGCCAAGCAAAGCAACAGGCTGAGACAAACGTTGTTTGGATACTTCTTTTGTATATTGGCAATTCTCTTTTTAAAAACGAAAGAGTTTATTAACAAATATGTAATATTTTCATCAAAACTAATTTGGTATGTTCTCACCTTAACGTGATCAAAATCTAAAATAAAAAAAGTATATGGCATTTTATACATGTATAGCATGCTTTTTTCTTTCAACCACTGCCATTAAAATAATTTTTTCATATTTAAATTATTTATCAAACTGTCCGATATTTTGTATACAGGTTTAGTTGATCACTAGCAATGATAAACCTGAATTCTAGCTATTAAACCTAATAACCATACAGACTGAAATGTTATTCAAACTTCTAATTTTATGTACCTGATTTCAACCCAAATGCTGCTCTTAAGTTGTTTCATTCTCACTCAAGATATCTCCCATGTTTGTTAAGAACTGCAGACACATCACATACACATAGTAAACTGGGTATTCATAATGAATTCACCTAGAAAATCCTGTTTTACAGGTGAATTAGGCTTTCACTAGGAATTAGTACAAGCCATAATGACTAATCTTACATAATGCATTGGTTTATTTTCTTCTAAAAAGTGAGATCATATATTTCCTTAATGTTAAAATCTTATAAAATATTTCTTGTTGCTATTTTTCTCTGTGCTTAGTTTAACACAATGCATGCACTATAACAGTGTCTTGTCGCCTTTACTTCAAAACTAACTTTTAAAGCATGTCAAAACAAATTAGGATGTTTCATCTTCATGTTTGATTGTTTTCAGCACTGAGTCTTCACCCAAAATTTTACATAGTTCATTGAGTCTCTGCTGCATTTTGGGAATTCCAGCTAGCTGAGATTCTAGCTTTTGTTTTTCCTCACTCAGTGTTAAACGGATTGCAGTATCCAATTGTTCAAAGCGCCAACCTCCTTCACCATCAAACTGTAATAAATGAGTATGGTATTTCCTGCATAATCAAAGTAAAATAATATTATTAGCAGTAATTGTAAAAAGCCATTTTAACTATCATTCTAATTGATTTCCAAAGGTAAATTTTAAGTAAGGTGCCTATTTTACATTTGATTTTCAAATTGGTAGTTACAAAATAGTCACAGGGATATAAAGTACAGCATAAAGAATGTAGTTAATAATATTACAACAACTATGTATAGTGCCAGGTGGGTACTAGACTATTCGTGGGGATCACTCCATAAATTATATAAATGTCTAAACACTATGCTGTACACCTGAAATTAATATAAAATAATATTGAATGTCAACTGTAACTGAAAAAAATACATAAAAAAACAAACAAAATAAAAACAAAAATGGATCCCCTGATTGACACTGTGGAACAAAACCCCTTGATTTGAACTGTGATATTAGCCCGAAACAAATTTTCATTATGTTAAGCCCCTAATATTTGGGGACTGTTTATGATAGTAATTGGCCTTTCTGAGTAAAACATAGTTTATACTAAAACAAAAGGCTTTTCTAGATATGCATAACAATGAAAGTAACACCAAGAATAACAACTGCTTATTCAGTTGTAACAGTTAATAAATTAGAAATAAAAAAATAAAGAAACTAGAACAACTTATACTCTTTCTACCCTATCCTGCTCCCTCCAACCTGTAAGGTCTACAGGCAAGATAAATAAAAATTAATTCGGATTTTATTTTACTATAGTTCCCACATAAAAAGTAAACCATTTCCTGGTTTAAGCCTGACTTTGAAAGTTAAACATGCACAACAATTTTATACCTACAAGATTACATTAACTCATTGCTTTGACTTAGGAAATTTTTTTCCCCTCAGAGGTCTTACCCCTTTTTTGTAGCTATGTAAAGAAACAAGAGAAAGCCACCATGTAAAAAAAAAAAAAAAAAAAATCCCTCAAGAGGTTAAATTTTGGGATTTTGTTTGTTTTTTTTTAACTCCAAAAGTCATTAATCTCTAAGAAATTCTATTGCTTAGTTTAAATTTATTTCATATTCTGAATGTATTGCAAAAACAAACATGCTGTTGCATCTATTTAATTTTTCATAACCCAGTATGGCTACTGAATTAATATCAAAGCATACTCAGAATGGGAATAAGGAAAGGAAGCTGAGGAAAGAAAAACTTTTTAAAGGTTATACAGAAAAACCTGTATTGAAATTGTAATAAATACCGATAACAAAAGATGACTACAAGTCATGTGTATACATTTTTTTTAGCACCCCCGGTATATTTTATATTACACATAATATATTATATATTTAGAAATCAGTATATCCAGCTGTGTACCAAGTAGCACTATTCCTTGAAATGGCTCCTTATGCCTCTCCATTTCACTAGCTTCATTGGTCTGGGGTCTGGTGGCCATGGCTTCCTCTTTCTGTGTGTAGAGATCACAGCCCAACACTCGGCATAGGTCAGCCTGGGGTGGTAAGCCCAAAGTGTTCTCACAGTGATGGTAATTACCGCATTTTCTCGAAAATAAGACCTAACCAGACAATCAGCTCTAATGCGTCCTTTGGAGCAAAAATTAATATAAGACCCGGTCTTATTTTACTATAATGTAAGACCCGGTCTTATGTAAGACCGAGTATAGTATAGTATAATACTAGGTCAATATAATATAATATAATATGAAATATAATACTGGGCCTTATATTAATTTTTGCTCCAAAAGACGCATTAGAACTGATTGTCTGGCCAGGTCTTATTTTCAGGGAAACATGCTATGTGTCCATTTGTGCCTGAATTCTTTCACTTAACAAAATGACTTCAAAGTTCATCTAGTTGTAGCATGTATTTGTACTTCATCAGTTTTTATGACTGAATAATATTCCATTGTATGCTATTGCATATTTTGTTTATCTATTCATCACTTGATGGGCATTTGGGTTTCATCCTATTTTGATTGGACGGTTTTAACATGTTGCAAGATGGTAAAACTAAGCTGGGTTCAAGTATGTCTAAAAGAGTATGGATGGATCTAGAGAACATTATGCTAAGTGAAATAAGTCAGACAGAGAAAGACAAATACCATATGATCTCACTTATATGTAGAATCTAAAAAAAAAGAATAAATGAATGAACTAATCAGAAACTGTCTCAGAGCTATAGAGAAAAAACTGAGGGTTGCTAGATGGGTGAGGGGTGGGGATAAGGGGGAAAGTGAGGGGATCAGAAAGCACAATTGGTAACCACAAGATTGCCACGGGGATACGAAAGTCAATTTGGGGAATGTAATCAATAATGTTGTAAAGATTTTGTAGGGTATCTGATGGACACTTGTCTCATTAGGGAGACCACTTCAGGGATGGTGTAGGTGCCTGATCACTGCACTGTACACCTGAAAGTTGAAGCTGAACAATAATGAATGTCAACCACAATTATATATATATAGTTACAAGGAGTGGCATACAGCATTAGGAATAGAGACAGTGGAAATGTAATGGCTATATGCGATGTCAGAGGGGTAGTAGGGTAGTAGATGGGGGGAGAGGGGTTATCACTGTGTGAGGGATATAAATGATAAATGTCTAACTATTACATTGTTTTGTACACCTGAAACTAATTTTTTTAAAAAAGAGTAAAATCACTCTCAAGCTGAAGGTTGAAGTTCATGTGTTTGATAACATATGACAAGAGAGTAATGATCTTTTCCATATACTTTGGAGTTATCTACTATATTTAGTTTCTTTAGTGTTCAAAAATTTCACCTTCCAACAAGTGGGACCTTACAAAAATTAAATTGAAAACAATGTAAGGAAATGTCAAGGAAAAAAAATTAAAAGTGTGAAAATACTGCTATTAAAATATGAAAACTAAAAGTAATGGAAAAACAGAAGAATGTTCATACAGGAAAGAGACATACTGGTAAAAATATCGTTTTGTTTATTTCATTCTCAACTTTTCTTGGGCCTTCCTAACCTTGGATCTACAACCATGAGCAATTTTTGAATGCAGTAATTTAGATCTTGGGCAACTTCCATCTTCAACATATAAGGAAGGTTCAGCTCATCATTCCAGTCCTACAACATTATTTGATTTCTACATGGAAGGAACTGAATAGGTGTTTTAGGATCTGAGATTCAAAGGTGTGTTCTAGATTATAGGCTAAATAATATTTTGGGGTTTACCTTAGAGGAATTTAAAAGAAACTATTATATTAACTGAGGTTCATTGGCAATAATCTGCAGACTTCCTGCACAAATAGGATACAGCACAGGAAAGTGGTAATTATAAAGCTATAATTGTATTCAGGAATCAAATAATTTAATAAGCGTCTATAATTTTTGACCACTTCAAATACTGGTAATAATTTTAATCTTTACAATAAAAAATTACCCATCTGTTCTTATGGGGAAAATATAATACATCTTTTCTCTCTTCTGAAATCTTTTCAGGAGAAATAAGAATTTCTCATCTGGGGAGCAAGGATAATCACAAATAATAAAAAAAGAAAAAGAAAGAAATGATAGAGTTCTACAAGCTAAAATGACTAAACTAATGCATAAGGTAGAACTAAAATGATTTTTTAGTTTTATGTGGGAATGTACTGTGAGTAGGTACCATTAAAAACATGCTTTTCTTATTAAAAGACATAAAATTATGGATTCTGTTATTTCCTTTAAAAATTATTTGTCCACTATACACCTATTAGAGTGGCCACAATCCAGAGCACTGATAATACCAAATGCTGACAAGGTTGTGGAGCAACAAGAAATCTCTTTCATTGCTGGTGGAAATGCAAAATGGTACAGACACTTTGGCAGACAGTTTTACAGTTTCTTACAAAACTAAGCATACTCTTTACCATATGACCCAGCAATTGCACTCCTTGCTATTGACCCAAAGAAGTTGAGAAAACTTATGCTCACACAAAAACCTGCATATGAGTGTTTATAGCAGCTTTATTCATAATTGCTAAAATTTGGAAGCAACCAAGATATCTCAATAGGTGAATGGATAAATAGACTGTGTACATACAAACAGTAAAGTATTATTCAGTGCTAAAAACAAATGAGCTATCAAGCCATGAAAAGACACGGAAGAACTGTAAATGAATATTACTAAGTGAAAAAAAGCCAATCTGAAAAGGCTAAATACTGTATGATTCCTGCGATATGACACTCTGGAAAAGGCAAAACTAGGGTGACATTAAAGATCAGTTAGGAGTTAGGAGAACAGAGGGTTGAATAGGCAGAGCACAGACGATTTCTAGAGCAATGAAAATATTCTGTATAACACTCTAATGGTAGATACATGTTATAAATTTGTCCAAACCCATTAAATGTACAACATCAAGAGTGAACTGTAAGAGTAAACTATGGACTTTGGTGATAATGCATCTGTCAATATAGATTCATCAATTGTAACAAATGTACCACTCTGGTAGGGGAAGTTGCCAATGGGGGAGGCTCTGCATGTGTAGGGCAGAAAGTATATGGGATATTTCTGTACCTTTCTCTCAGTTTTGCTGTGAACATAAAATTGCTCTAAAAACAAACAAACAAAAAACCCCAAAAAACAAAAAACCCAAAAAACTCTTTAAAAACAACAACTTATTTGTTCCTTAAATTCTGAAAAAATGCCTGACTGCTTCCAGTGCCTCTAGGCTACTTGAATAAAGAAATGAATGACAGGATAGCATAATAAATCTACTGACAGAGGTCAGAAAACCACCAGGACTGAGAAAGAACTCCATGTTATCTCAACATGTCATCAATTAGGAAGCATGTCTGTAAGTGACAAGTCCATACCAGAAAGAGCTCAAGAGTTCTTCTGACCTGGTTCTATGTCATCCCTGAATCAGAGAATTTACAGGCAAATGTTTTTACTGTCTTAAAGATACAGTTCCTATTGGTTTACTCCAGGAAAAAGTCAGAGGAATCACACTAATTGACATGGACCCTAACTCTATCCTTGACAACATCAAGACTGCCTCTGGAGAGATTAGCAAATCAGGGTCCTATCCCACCAGATGCCAATGAAATCTTAACAACAGAGAGACAAACCATAAATTTCAGTAGAAAGGGGTCACTTCATAAAATGCTCTATTTTCAGGTCAACTCTCTGGGGAAGAAAAATTATGAAAAATCTAAAGGTTTAAATGAAATGTGAAAATAGATTATCATCTTCTCTAAAGAACTAGAATTCAGAGTCAAAGAACTCTGATCTAAAGTGAATACTCGGTTTACTCACAATGTTTAAACATCCCTATGAGGTGAAAGGTGTATAAGGACTTCAGGGGTTAATTCAAATAAAGCTTGCTACTTAGTCTAGGTTTCAAGTCATGTACATGATGACAGCTTTGGCATAGGATGAGATCAGCCACCTGCTACAGAATGTGCCAGCCTGTCCCTCAGGAAATAGGCCAAGGATATAGAGTGCACTGAAGTTACTAATACGTCAAAATAAAATATATTGATTGATTAAACAAAAATGCAGTAGACAGTGGAATGTAATAGGAATGAAACAGTGTTTTATGCTTGTGTATGAGATACATTTTGAGTTCCTTATAATATGTAGAGTAGGATCCTACAGTATGGAGAGTGTAATCATGGTGACTTTTCTCATTTTTCTAGTTCTCAGTTTCTTCAGCTGTAAAGTGGGAATAATTAGACTACTATTCTCTTTAGGGTTGTTATGAGGTTTAACTAAAATGAGCCTAGTAGAGAATAGGTGCTGAATCTGCATTAGCAATAATGATGATGATGATAAATCAATGGAAAGTAGGGGGATGGTAAAAATCCCAAGAGGTTTTATGGAATATTATTTATGAATTATTTTCGTTCATTTTTTCCTTAAAACAAAACACACAAAAAAGTTTTCTGTTTTTTTTTTTGTTTTTTTTTTTTTAATCTGTGTCTTCTTCAACTTAATCATTTGGAGGAATACCAAGTACCAAGTTGTGGTATTCCCCCCCCCACCCCCGGATTTTGAACAAAGAACTAAAAAGATGATGTAAAATTATATATTATTTTCCAGTACATGCTACAGAATTATGAATATTTTCAGTTAAAAAAATCACCAAGTTTTACTACTTCTTTTCAGGATTATTAGAATGTGATGGTAGTTTTCAAATAGCACATTAATGTTATGATGCTAGGTTTGGGGTATCCAAACTACTAGTATGCAACCTGACACAAATACAGATAGAAAATAAGTGAAATGTCATAGTGTAAAGTTTAGAATAGTTATTCTTTAAGAAACATAAGGAAAAAACGATCTATCACACATTTGCATTGGAAACACTTACCAAAGTGAAGGCCTGTGTGTTATAGACAGTAAGGAAATTCCAGCCCCTTTTGCAGCCTGAAATATTTTTCCTTCAACATCAATGCTGACAGCACTGGTACATTCATCCAGCAATGCGTATTTTGGTCTTTAAAAAAATAAATTAATGATTTTCCTATTTGAATAATATATCTTTATTCAAACAGTATGAATTGCAATGTTAACTTTTTTAAAGGAGCAAAAAGTCTATGACATTATTAAAATGACAAATGATAAAGCAAAAGAGCAGTCATCCTCCTTCCCCCTTTGGACTAGAACATCATAGTCGTCTTATATTTTAAACTGATTTTCTAATACCTGCTCATAGTACAATAAGCTATATTATTATGCAGATGGGTGAATCATAAATGTGAGGCATAGGAAAGATGAGGCATAGGAAAGGTCACTGAGTGCATTTTCCTGCAGACAGCAGGTTTTCTTGGTGACAAGGTCCTGACTAATTACATGAAAAATATATTACGATAGCTAATTATCAAATAAACCACAACCTCGTTAGAAAAGATTTACTGAGAAGATAATTTTATCAACAATGTGAATACCTAATCACTATTAATGGAATTTTGTTGCTATAAGACTATGCAAAATTTAAATATGCCTAATCTGATAAGTTTAGAGTGGGCGTTAAACCTGGTAACATTGTAACCATGCTTCATAAACAAATTGTTAGGGAAAAAAAAATCAGTAAATATTTCTCTGATTGTACTCAACGATTTTGTTGTTTCTAGCTCAATTTTTTACTCTGGAACTGACTCTCTTCACTACTATCAGAGGCATCTATCACTTGCCACCATTTTCCTCTGTTTATTCTGTTCATTTCATCTTACCCCCCATTCTTATCTTTCTTTCTCCTGTACCTGTTTTCTTTCAAGCCTGTCTGGACGTTAGGTATGTATTTGATACTCAGCAACATGACTTAGCTTTGTTAATAGGACCAAAGGTGAACTCATGCACTGTCACTTATTTACTTCAGGGTTGCAAATCATTATCAAGTATTTACTAGGACAATTTCCGCCATGAACATAATCTGTTTTTAAAAAATACAATGAAAAGATAAAAATTGAAACCAGCAGTAATTTCTCATTCAGCATAAATATAATTACTTAGCACTGTAAGTTGCTTCTGATGGATTTGCTTTTTAATGAGATTCTGTTACATATTTGGGGTATGGGGAGGTGGGGAGTAGTACAGGCTCATAGAGCCAGGAGTTAAAGGCAACTTTAACACCCCATTTGACTTGAATAACCACTCGCCATGCAAATAACTAAAAGATCATTACAGGTTCCCCATGACATCAACAAATGTATTTGCTGGTTGGCTTTTGGTTACTGTTCTGGTTTAAGTATTTAGATTTATTTCTTTGTCTCAGTTGATCACTGTTTTGTGAATGATTTTTTTTTTTTTTTTTTTTTTTTAAGGGGAAAAGAGGAAGGACAAAAGGCAGTATAAAAGAAAGAGGTTTGGTTTCCAGTTATAAAATAGTCATGGGAGATAATGCACAGCAAGGGAAATAGAGTGAATGACATCATAATAACTGCATGGTGACAGACTTACGAGATTTATTGTGGTGATCACTTTGTAAGGTAATAAATGTTGAACCACTATGTTGTACACCTGAAACTAATATTATACTGTATGTCAATTATAATTAAAATAAATTAATTTAAAAAGGAATTTAAAAATTTTCCACATTAAAATATGAGAGGTTTGGGTAAAATTTTCTTTTTTAGGTAAATTTCTTTGCATTCATTAACATATTATATTGTGTCTTATTTTTCAGAGTGCTTTGAGCTAAACAGAGAAAAGATGCCATTTTACAATTAGAAAAGAAGAATATATGTCACACTCTGTTGTCATAGCAACCCCTAGTCTAGCAGATGTAAAATAGATCGCACGCTTTTGTTTCTTTGGCAGGACTTGTGCGTGTGTGTGTGTGTGTGTGTGTGTGTGTACTTAAAAATGCTAAACAACAGTTTGAATCTGGAACTGACTTAATTAAGAAAATATTAGATAATATTGTTTCTCAGATCTTTCTTCTGTTTTCTTTCGTGTATTATCAAAAGAGTGAGCCTTGCAAAGTATCTAAGCTATCCCCCGCAAGACAGGACTTTATTGATCAACCTTTAAACATTAAAATTAAAATCCTCTCAAGAAGAGTGCACAATTGTGATAGTTAATACTCCCTGCCAAAGTTCTCCATTTTAGCTAGCTCATATCTTTCACATTGCTATTCAAATTTTTTCATTAACCCTTTGAGGATGAGGGAAGGCAGTTTCTCATTATTATACTTTTCCTTCACTGGGTTTAATTCCTATTTCATTTTATTCTTTTCCCCAATAGATTCTGCTTTTCAACAACTTCCTTATCTTCACTGATCTTCCTATGGATCACTAAATTTTCTTCCCACATATACTTGTAACTTGATCTTTATTCATTCTCACATTATATCCAAAGTATTTTAGATATACAAGTATCAACTATTTATTTCATGTTACAGCTACTTGAAATTGCTTTGGGTTGGCATCTTTTATTAATGCCACTTGCTCTTCATCATACTTTTTTTTTTTTATTAACACACTGACATGGTGAGAAATTTACAGTCACATTTTACATTCCACCATATTACATTTCGCCAACTATGCTGGTGATCATATTACTGAATATTTATGGACAAGGCTCAAACAGATTCAAGGTGATAGTGAATAACAGCTGGTCATAAATGTCAAACTGTAAAGTTCACTGTTGAATTTTACCACGTCATCTGAGAAAGGGGCATTACAAAATGCACTTCACAAAAAATTCTAAGTTAGCAAATTTTGGTTCATATTTTTTTATCTTGCCATATTCTTAAATGAACCATGTACATTATAAATACCATGTTATTAACACAATAAATTAAAAAATTCCAGCAAGACACAAAAATCATACTGTCTGATTTAATTTATATGAAACTGAAGAATAGAAAGAACAAATTTATGATGATAGAAATTAAAACAGAAATTATCTATGAGGGAATCTGACTGGGAAGTGGCATGAAAGACTCTCTAGGATGATAGAAATGGTCTCTATCTTAATTGGGGTGTTGGTTACATAATGTCTATACATTTACCAAAGTCAATGAATATACTTAAGGTCTGTGCACTAGGTACATAAAATTTTATAATAATTTTTTTAAAACTCTGACTAGCTATTACATAACAGCTTACAAAATAAATAGAGGGCTATAAATTGTAATACTATATGCAAATAGTTACATTGCAAAAGCAAGATAAGAACTAATTTCTGCGTATCAATACCGACAAGAAGCGAGCCCCAAATTTTAAATGTTATAGGTAATAAGAAAACAAATCTTTTCTTCTTTTTACTTTTCGAGTTTTCCACTTTTACAAAATGAACACATAATTATATTGTAATAAAATTGTTTGAAAGATTTCTTTTTCAATGATAAATATATTATAGTCTTATCAAAAAGGATGAACCTAAATATAATTAAGCTTTTAGCTCTAATTTCCAGTTTACAGGAAAAATAGGAGATTGAGGAAATAAGTAAAGAATCCCATGAAGAAGCAATCAGATATATCTAGAATGGGCAACATTCTTATAGAACAACTGACTCAGTTTCTTTAACAAGTCAATGGCAAAAAAGCGGGGTGGGGGCAGGAGGCCAGGGAGGAGCAGACTCTTTAGATTAAAAATTAATTAAGAGATATAATAAAACTCAATATGTAAAACTTGTTTAGATCTTGGTGTGAGAAACCAAGTAGAAAAATACATTTTTGAGACAATGTGGGAAACTTTGAATAGGAACCCGGTATTAGATGACTTTAAATAATTATCAATTTTATTAGACACAATTATGGTATATTATTATATAAGAAAATATCTTAATATTTCAGAGATTGATGCCGAAGTATTTAAGGGGAAAAAAATGCCACAATGTTTGGGATTTACTTTAAAATGCTTCAAAAATAAAAATAATAGATAAATCAAATGTGGCGAAATATCAGACTTGTTCAATCAGTGTGAGGGGAAAATGGGGTTCACCTTACTATTTCCTCTTCTTTGATGCAGTTTTGATATTTTTTCCATAATAAAAGTTTTTTGTTTTTTTTTCAAATTGATAGCCAACTAGTTACTAAGTGTGGACCAACTAGGTGCTAAATGCTGAATGAGGTTTACTTAATACATTTTTGCTCTTTTTATCAGCTTTTTAAAGTTTTCTACAAAAGTGTTAATGCTTCCACTGCAACTCCAGCATGGCATCTGCCCCAGCTTATGGCCCATTCATGCATTCATGTACCTAACTCTTAGTCCTTTTTGACCAAGATGTAAGTACTCAACGTGAGTAACTTGTTTCCTAACAACCTCGCGCTCTCCATGCAACTCAGGTTCTCATTGCCAGAGGCTAGGATAAAAATATAAGTTTCTTTTTCAGAGATGACTAGGACAGATAAGAGAAACAAATCAAATAAGCTTTACTACTTCTTTTCAGTGTCTTGTGCCTGGTATCTTTGGACACCAAAGGCTATAAATATTAATATGAAGCTGGTTGCAAAGCAGAAAAGTTTTATCAAGAGAAATTATTTCCTGCATCTTTATTTTTCTGAGGCTGGCTAGTTCCTTTTCTCATTGGCTACGTCTCTGATTTGTTGAAAAGAGCACTACTAAACTTAATAGGTTACTGAGTGGTTGAAAAGTTAATTTAGTTTGAAGTAAACATTTTAATTCAGAAGTATTACTGAATGCCTACTTACTGTGTTCATGACAGTATAATAGTGGTTATGTACTCTTCACAATATAACATTAATAATCCTACTTTCAAACTTAGGATACATAAAAAATTAATTTTGTCGTCTAACATTAGTTGACAGAAAAAAGAGTTGGAGATTTCTGTCACATAAAAAATAACGTAAATTTTTTTAAACTGCAAATTCTAAGCATGAGTTTTTCAGTAAGAGATTTTTAAACTAAAGATGAGGACACTGAATCCTCTCCAAAAGTTTTATGGTTATAACAATGGAGCAGCAGTTTCCTGAGTATAGATAACACTTACCTATGATAAAACATGCGAGCCATGCCCATTCTTTGCTTTTCCCCTCCTGACAGGACGTCTTTCCAGTCCATAATAGCATCCCATCCTTAAAAAAAAGAAAAAAAAGTATATGTATACATATATACATGTATATGTATATATATATGTGTGTGTATATATATATATATATATATATATGGATATATATGTTTGGATATACATAGATTTGAATATATGTATTTGGATATAGATATTTGGATACATATACATATATCTAAAAACATATATCCAAATCTATATCCATATATACATAGATATATAGATATATCTATATAGATATATAGATATAGATATATCTATATCTATATATTTATAGCATTTGTTTAACTGTTACTGTTTTTACCCTGGACAAGTGATCCTTGGCAAGTTTAAGTTATTAATATAATTAACATAATATTTTAATATTTTACAAAACATATACTTGGATAGAGAACCTCATGTATAAGCATTTTGTTTTAGATTTGATGTTTTTAATGGTAATAATTCTTTTTACTGACAAAACATCTAAGAATTCTAACTACTGACACTTTTAAAATTTGCTTCTGAATATCTCCAAGAGTTGGTGTACTCATTTTGGAGGGTGGTAGGAGAAAAGACCAACCAATTTGCATTCGCCTACTGCAAAGGCAGCAAAGCGTAAGTCAGGAACTAACTTAAATGGCTTTCATGTGCCTGGCATTTTATATGCGTTTTCGCATTATTTATTCTACAACCTTATAAGGCAATTATTATAAGTTGCATTTTGTAGGTGGGTTAACAGAAATTCATGGAGTAATTGACATTTCTAAGTTTACACAGCTAGATGTCAGAGCTAGGATTTATATGTAGGTCTGTGCCATCTCTTACAAAATCTTCCCTGCTGACTTTTTGTTGGATATTTATTCAAAAAGCAAAGCTATTATTTAAAAGAAAAATAGGTTAGACCTATACATACTGATATAGAAATGTCTCCAGATTTCTTTTAATATGGAAAACCAAGTTGCTGAGCTGTATGTGTCATTTTCTTGGGTAAACTTCCAGGAATGTTTTATCTATTTAAAAACATATCCTTATAAATTAATAGTAGGGAAAAAAAATCGAAATGCCATCTGATTTAAAGTTCTTGCTTCTATTGAAAACTGTTGAAATAAAATTTGCTCTATGACTGAATTTTATAGCATTTATGAAACATAAGTGAGGATTTGAAAACTAGGGTCAGATTGCTACATAGTGGAGAAATATTCTGGGCTTAAATATTTTACCCTGCCAACTAAATGAAATGGCACAAGACAAAAGAGTTAGGTCAAAGGAAATTTTAGCTTTGTTTATTTAAATAAATCATATCCTTTGTTCCACTAAACCCAAAAGTTTTGGTAGGCAATATTGCTTAATTACAGAACACATAAATCAGAACTCTGAGACATATCACCTCTGATGCTTATTTAGTGAGACTAAGACAGGTAAGAAGAGAATAGTTTTCCTGCTTCCTAGAGAAGTACAAACAGCTTTAGCTCATGTTCATTTGTTAACATTTCTACTCCCTTTCTACTTTGTAACCTCTTTGATGGAATGAAACACAGTTTTTAACTCCATCTTTAAGTAAAGCAAAGCATTTCTCTAAGCAAGATATTAGCTAAACAGAATTTCAGTAGGTTTCTTCCAAAGTAAGTGAAGTCCTTGCAAATTTAAGCGCTTTCCTGCTTTGCTTGAAAACATATTTCATGTTTTAAGGATTAAGTGGATTTCCTTGGAATTTTCTTTTTTTTTTATGTCTAAGGATATAACAATTATTACTAGTATCTAAGAAACTAGGAAATAGCATAGCACAGTGGCATATTGAGTATAAAACACTGACTTTCAAGTCAGGTCTGTTTGAATCCCTATTTCACCATTTGCTGTAGGCCGTTGGGGAGTGTATTAAACTTCTGAATTTCATCTGTAAAAGGAGGTTAGTAAAACCCACATCATTGGGCAGTTGTAAGTATTAAATAAGATGACTGTAAATTGCTTAATATGTTATATTCTGCATAGCAAGCACTCAATAAACCATAGCAATTACTATTACATTATTAAAGTTGAAACATTCTTAAAAACAATTCTAGAAATTCTTGATGAAGTCTAAAAACATAAAATAGCCCACATTTATCATAAATTTCTATTTTGATTATTGGATTTCAAATTTACCCAAAATAATTGACCCAAGATTAATATGCAGCATTTATTCAGTCACAGTGTTTTGATACTGGGAACGAATTGACCATAGGAAACAAAAAGACAACCTGCTTTCCATATTCATAAATTATGTTATTACAAACACCATAAAAATAAACATAATAACATCTCTCTTGTCTGCCTCATTTGTTTATTGTAAGGGTCAAATAAAATAATATATGTGAAATTTCTATGTAAAATATCAAGTACCATTACACAAAGACAAAATAGTATAGTATCAATATTACAACTAGTGATATTACCATTAGCTACTAGTTCTTATGTGTTTATTATGTGGCACTGTTCTAAATGCTTACAAAGAGTCTTCTTTAATCTTTACAGAATCCTTATAAGGTAGATATTTAGCTCCATTTACAGTTGAAGATACAAAGAACTGTGCCAATTAAGATTTGATTTCAGAAGTCTGACTTTAAACTTACATTCTTACTTCTTACAGAAGAAGTACTACCCTGTTTCTTCTGATAATATAACGGGGATAGGAAACAGAAGATAAAACCCATGCAAAATTAAATCTAGAATTCTGGTTTGTTATCTCAGTAGTTTTTCTAGGATATCAAAT